>NC_092331.1:24238281-25488281 GCF_036785885.1 Coffea arabica
TATGGAACACTCACCTATAGCAACAAGAGAGTAATACTCAAACAAATGTCTAGGCGTCCACGTCGAGTTCCTCTTGAAGGTCCCCTTGAGCGCCTGGGCAAAAAATCATTAACTATTATACACTATCACTTAGAACCCCTACTTATCAAAGAAGGTTATACAATCTAAGGAGAATTCATTAATTGGGCCTTAATTAATAATAATCGAGGCTCAAGAGTAAAGTTTTAAAGTCTAAAGAGAGAGACTAATATTTTCCATGAAATCGAGTTCAAAATGTTCAATCGGTATCGAGAAAAGAAGGCAAGTTTCCAAAATCTCATTTTCTAAGAAATTGACAAATTTCAGCTTTGGGTGTCAATTTTAGAAAAATTGTATCTTGCACTATGTAGGTCCAAAATTGGAAAGCTTGATACCGTTGGAAACTTCTTCAAAAGCACTAAAAGTTCCTAGAAGATACTTTTCCATGATTCCAAACGGAAGGTATTCAAAAATTGACTCAAGGTTGCTGCTTTGGACCATTAAGACAGTTCCGGGGTTGGTTTTTGACCAACTTTGAAAATCCAGCAAAATTCACACAATACGAACTAGCCTCCGAAATTTAGAACTCAATTAGAGCTACAATCAAAGTTTAAAACAAAACAAACGGAACAAGAATCAAAGTTTTGAGCGCCAAGATATAGCAGCTCAAAGTTGGCTAAAATTTCCTCCTCGATCAAGAATTTCCAGATTTAAACATGAACTTTGGGACGTTGGTTGAACACTGAAACGGACTTGGAATGGCACCAAATTTGGCAGTGTTATCCTACCATATAAGGGATATTTCTCTACCAAATTTCGTAGGAAAATTCATTCGTAAAGTTGGTTAACGAAATCACTAAAGTCCCAAGAAGTTCCTCGGCAAATCTGCCTTGGACTTCCGTTTTTCCATTTTCAAAACGTTTGGCCAATAAAACACCTCAAACACGGTTCATTTCAGTAGATAATGTCTAAGGTACATTTGATAGGTGATTTATACCAAGAAGCTTCAGAAAACAAGTCCCAAATCATTGTTAGTTACAAATCTGTCCAAGTGGAAAATTCTATCACTGTAGCAGTTTCAAACATTGGCCACAACTCACTCAATTTAACTTGGAATTGGACGTGGTTAATGGCGTTGGAAAGCTCTCTCATAAAGCTAAATTGTCTCAGAAGAAACCATTTTCAAATTCCATTCACAAACAGCTCGTTTTTGAGCATCAAGAAGCAATTTCTGTCCTGTCTCCTGGAGAGCAACGAAACAGGACAGTGATTTTCAATCGAATGGTGTGGCTCACTCAAGTGGAACCAGAATGTAAAATTGGTACCAATGGAAAGCTGGGAATGTCTAGTTCCCAGTGCCACAAACGGCACTTGATTTCGACATCGGAGCAAAGAGTTATAGCCGATACAAAATGACTGCCTGGGCAATACGGGATTCATTTTCCAGTTTTGCTAACTTTGGAAATCAACTCATTTGACCAACCAAATCATGTTATTTTTCAATGAAATTTTGTACACACTCACACTAACATGTAAAAAATATAATCAAGTCATTAGAACCTCAAAATTGTGCACAAAAATGGTCGGACAAGGCAGGGGTAAAACGGTCACTTTTGCTTCTTGCACCCAATGAAGTTTCTATCAATTACACACCATTAATCCATCATTTTAACCACTAAACCAACAATATATCCACCATCAATCATCAAATCAGCAACAACCCAAGAGTGGGAGTTCATAGAGCCCACTTTCACATTTTATACCATAAACAAGACTACCCACATGATTATATAACCTTATATGTGCAATATATCTTACAAAAACTAAGATCTATGGGTTGGATGATTTGCTACCTTCTTGGATGACTAGATCAGAAATTTTTGGTCACTTTGAGCCTCAAGAAAACCGTGGAAATGAAGCTCCCCTCCTTGCCTAGATGAATCTCCAAGTTGTTGTGAGTTTGTGGTAGAAATTTCAAGTGATTTGGTGCAAGTTTGAGAGGTGAATGAAGAAGGAATTTTGGTCTCCTTCTCTTGGTGTTGCACGGCTGGTTTGAGAAGGAAAAGAAGAATGGTGGCTGATGATAAGCTTCCGTAGGAAGCTTTGATATTTGTGGCCCAAAATTGTTTCCAAAAGTCAACCTTTCAATAGCGCGCGAACACGCGCGTTTCGTGCTCGTTTCCTCTCGCGTTTGTTTCACTAGTGCACTAAACCTCTAATGCACTTATATTCATATAACTATTATTCACTCTTAATTGTCCCAAAATAAGAGTCTAAAGTTCCTGAATTTAAATCGCGCGTTTGAAAACGCGTATCTCCAATTTAAGCGCGATAACGCGAAACTTCCGAGAAATTCTTATAACGATAGTACTAATAACTATCACTTGAGTATTTAAACATTAAAATGCCTAATTTAGGTCCATTGTACATGTCTCCAATATTTCAAACCTATTGTACTCTCAATCGATCAAGATTTCCAAAGACGTGTTCACTATTTTCACTAAACGAGCTTCCGAAAATTAATTTTTGAAACAAGTCATTTTAAAAATATAATGAAACTATATTTTCATGTAATTAGGTCTCAAGAGCTTAGAAAATAATATTCGGAGTAAAAGACCAAATAAATAATTAAATAAGCTAGAAATAGGAGATTAAATAAGTAAATTTTGCGAGTCCTCACACTATTCATTTGCAGTTCCGATTTTTTTCATTTTTCATTTTTCCGTTTTGCGATTTTTGAATAGTGTAAGCGCGCTATTTTATTCCGGAACATTTTAGATTGTGTATAACTGATACGAACGTCGCCAACCTTGTGACGAAACCCGTAAAAGATTAGATTCAGGATCGACAAGAGGACACCAAGTTTGGAGCGGATGACCTCAACCCGTTAATCACGTGGTTAACGAACCTTGGTATAATGGTAGAAGACGCCACAACCTAGTGCGATTCTAGATTGATAAGTCACGAACACCTAGAGAAATTCTAAGGTATTCAAGAAGCCTTGGAGAAACCAAGAAAACTCTCAAAATCTGATTTATTGATTGAATGCCTAAATCCATTGGAAGTGTGGGCTATTTATAGCCTTACATAGAGATGAACAACTAAATGTGGAACTAGTCTAGAGTTGTGGTCTTGACTAAGACTAACAATTGTAGGCTTGACTATTTCCATAAGACTAAGAATTGTGGGCTTGACCAAACCTTATGAGGTCATCCCTTAGGTAAACAACCTTATGAGGTCATCGCTTAGGTAAATAACCTTATGAGGTCATCGCTTAGGTAAATAAGCAATGCTATGGACCATTAAGCCCTTATTACAATGACTTAATTAAAACAGCAAATGTGACTAGAGAAGGGTCACACATGGTTCTCTTTGACGTGCACTACATGGATGGCTTTCATTCCTTCATGCTCAAGTCCCTCAATGACCTTGGGGACAATTTCTTGGCCTTGTATCTCATGAACAAGTCCTTGGAGTTCCTCCCTCATCTTCTTAGCTCGTGCTCGAGTTACGGGTCCTAGGGGAACTCGAATAGTTCGCAATGGTGTCTCTTGGTTCGTATCAATAACTGTCTTAGTATTCCTGGCGAGAGTTGGGCAGGCAGTCTACTAACCCTTCCCGCAGTATCCACAGGCCAAGTGAGAAGTCATTTTTTGGCTTTCTTGAGAAATTTTCTCTGATCCTATTTAACTTCCTTTTGTAGACCGCTCATCTAATGCTCCTAATGTCCAAGGTGGGTGAGGTAAATGGTTCACTTTTTGCGCTTTAGAAGGCATTATCTTTTCTCTAGATTCCTCAGGTAGGTTAATAGATGCACCTCTTTTTCGCGTTTCGAAAGCTTTTACTTGTGCTTTCACGTCCTCAATTCTTTGAGCTTTCTCTAAAGCCTCCGTAAAATTATTAACTTGAACCACTGCTAAAGCTTCCTGGATTTTCAAATTCAAGCCTTGTATGAACCGTCTTACTCTCCTTCGCTCCGTAACTACCAATTCGGAAGCGAACTTAGACAATTTAGTAAATTTAGTTTCATATTCGGCCACACTCTAGGTTCCCTGACGTAACCCAATAAACTCATCCTCTCTCCTTTCTTGGACCAAAGGTGGGAGGTATTTCTCGTTAAATTCCCTTATAAAATTCGGCCATGTCCATGCAGTCTGTTCTCTCTCCCACTTTGCCCTAATAATATTCCACCATGCTCGGGCCGGTTCTTCGAATTGGAATACAGCAAAGTTCACCTGTCTTTGCTCCGTGTACTTCAAGGCTGCGAAGATGTTAATCATTGCCTCTAACCACTGTTCAGCTACATCTGGATCAGGCCCTCCAAGGAATTTAGGAGGTGCAAATTTTTGAAACCACACCAGAGCCCTATCCTCTCCTATCTCGGGATTCTGGGGTTGATTCACTGGCATCTGGCCTTGTTGAACTACCAATCGCGCTAAGATATTTGTCATTTGTTGTATCGCCGTCGCTACTTGATCTTCGACCTCAACCCTCGGTCCATGATCTTGCTCAGCTACTGTTTCTCTTTCATTTCTTGGTTCTTGAGCTTGCCTAGTGTGAGACCCCGTAAATTTTCTTATTTTCTAGGTTTTATTCTATTTAATTGCATGCTTTTCTACATTTTCTTTATTAGGAAAATTTTCTAGATAATTTTTATGAGTAAATATAGTTTTTAAATGATTTTTCTAGTATCGTTTAGTTTTTGAGAAATTAAGAGCGTATACCGAATGTGGGACCCGCTAGTGCGGAAAGTTCGGTAAAATTCGACCAGTTAGGTTAAGTGTTGGATACCGGGTTTATTTTAGCAGGTGTTAAGAGATAATTAGAGGATACCCAATGGATGAGAGTTGGAGAGACAAAAGGATAGCCATGCATTAATGGTAGTGACAAGTGTCACTTGGTGGTTAATTCTTGACTTTGACCACTATTCACTACTTTACCAATTAAATAAAAAATTACCCAAAAATCATCCTTATTTGCAAGCTTCTTGGCCGGCTATCTTCAAGGGGAAAAGAAGAGAAAACTCCCAACTTTCTTGCTTCAACTCTTGCTCAATCCTCAAGTTCAACCGATTAAACTTGAATTTCCTCCATAAAACCTCTTAGTTTAGTGGTATTAAGGTTGGTTGTGAAGTGGTTTGGGAGACCAAGGTGCTAAGTGCTTCCTTTCTTGAGTTGGTAAGGTGAGTAGCTAAGGAACATCTCTTTTCTTCTCAATAATGTGTAATTAGTGGCTTATGTGAGTTAAAGAGATGGTTTGAGGTGTTATTTCTTGACTTTTGGTGGAAATTGTTGAATTTTATATTTATCCATGATTTTTTCTGTTTTTATATGTTTAGTATTGGTTGGCCATGGATGATGGTTGGGAATGGTTTAGAATGAAGCTATAGTGCGTAAATTGTGGCTATTTGCGGGAAATTTCCGCTTTGAAAGGAAATTTCGGAATTAGGGTTTCAATTAACCCCATTCTGCCCGGTACTGTTTCTCCTAATTAGAGGCTGAATTAGCCTTGGGTTAAAACATAAAAGTTGTATAGAATGATATTTTGTAGTAGCCTGCAAAATTTCAGCTCAATCGGAGTAGTGTACCCTGTGAAAAGATAGAAATACCCCTGCTGCCATGTTTCTGTCCTAAATTGATAATCCACTTCTGTAATTGGTTAGTTTGACCGGGAATACTACTGATTTGGTTGTCAATGTCTTCTTAAGAAATATAGCCTGGTATCTTAGCTTTCGGATGGCTTTCGAATCAGTTGAATTGGACTTTGGTAGCCTGAATTATGGTTATTTAACCAGAATACGGTTCGCAAACCCGTTTATGCGGTTCTGGTTCGGTACATTGAAATTTTGACCTAGTTTCACTACAAACTGGACTGAGTGGCCTTCTTCAACATTGTATCCCTCTGTCTTAGCTTCAAAGCGGTATAAATTGCACATCCATCTGATAATCGTAGCGCTGGTTGTGTCCAATACACTAAATGACGTCAAAACTATTTTTGGGCTTTAGGGCTTAACTTACATTTCCGGACTTTCCCTAGCTTACTTTGGTATTTATATGTTCTAATGGAGCCTTATTTTTGGTAGTATGTGGATTCGGTTTATGACTCGTATTCGAGTCTCATTGTGCTTGTTTGAATGTTTTAGGGCGTGACGGTGATTCAAGACGCTCTTTGGGCGGAAGTTTATGAAATTTCATTTGCTTGCTTGGTGAGTGTACTACTCACTTGCTTGTTACTATGTGGCTTTGTTACACTTGACATTGATGCCTTGAATGTTTATTTGCACCATTGAAATTGATTAAAGCGAGGGCGTACTTGATCACTCTCACTCTTTAAGTCCTATATGACTGTTTACTGTGTTACTTGAATGGTATATGAACATACTGGGATTGGTGTCGTTTGGACAAGTATCCAACGGCCATTACTGTTACTACTGAGCTCAACCCCATTGGTGGTCGATTGAATCGAGCCGGCGAGGGTTTGGTCGTGAAAATTGACGAGCCATGGGGACTGTTATATGGAATCTTGTAGTATGAGACTCTCGATTCCGGTATACTCGAGTATTACCAATTTTCCACTGTTTGGAATTCGGGCCCGATAGGGGTATGTTGGGTGGAAGGAATGAAAGTAAAGTGGAGTCTACGTTTGGTTATACTTTGTACATTGACGAAGGGTCAATGAGATACGATCAAGTATGGCGAGCGAGGAAAGGGGCTCTTGAGAGCCGTCCGTATGCTTTTACCATTGTTATTGATATGTGACTTTATTTAGCTTTCTTCTTGAATGATTTGGGAATGATCGACTCCATGCATAATTGAACTTCCTTGCTTGAGTGAAAGTATCTCACTGGGTGTAAGCTCACTCCATTAAATTTTGTTTTCCTTACAGGGAACCACTTTTGGGGACTGTGATGTTTTGAAGCACGAGTGGAGCTAGTTTTAATATATTTTGTAAAGCTGCTCGATAGTTTGAAAAATCCTAATGTATTTTGATCTAATGATCTTTCTTTTGTTTTGTAAATTACGAACGTATGTGTATAACATTGTTTAACCCTATTTATGTGTCCTATTTGGTTTGGAAATGTTGTTCCGAGTTATATGACATGGCACCCACTATTCATCGACGATTTTGATTTTCGTTTGGTTATTTTGTGATTTTGACTTGTTTGAGCGCGCTTTTATTTTCCCAGAACCATTTAGATCGTGTTTAACTGCACCGTTAGTCCTGGTGAGAGCTGGGCAGGCAGTCCGCTAACCTCTTTGGTTCGCCTTAGGGGAAGGTGGGGCTGTCACAGGTGGTATCAGAGTCTAGGTTTGAATTGGCCTGGGCGTGGTAGAAATGCTCGACTTGAGGATTATTTTGATTGTGTCCCTTAAGATTATTTATGATTATTTACTCTTTTGGTGTAGGATGGACGGGCATAGTGGGCCTAGTGATAGCCCTCCTGGTGAGCGACCCCGTGGATTGCTTCTGGCGATTAAGTACCTGATTCGGCCAAGAGGGGCCGTCGTACGTTGGAGTCCGGCTAACCGCCTCCGACGTTGTGAGTGCCGTCACACTTACGCCTACCCTAACACCTTAGTGTTGGCTGTGGTAGAGGAACGAAAAGAGTTGGCGAAGGATAACGCTAGGCTTGAGGCCTAAGTGAACCAACTAAGGGCAGCTAACGAGAAACAAGCCGAGCGAATCAAGGAGCTAGAGTACGACGTGATCGAAGGTCAAGATAGGGTGGACGACCTTTGCGCCCAACTTGGAGAGGCACGTGAGCGTATGACTAAGAGAGCTAGGAAGGTTAGGGTTCGAGCCGAGTCGATCTTGAACCTTTGCGACGATTTGCTCGAGGAGGAGAGTGACAAGGTTTCGTGTGCGGGGGGCGAGGTTGGAGGTGAATCCACCCCGTCGGGTGGGTCCACTAGCCCGACGACGGACTGAGCCGTTAGTCTTAAGGTTTTGGATGGTTTTGACTATTGTGTATAGGATGGATAGGGAATGGTAGACCTGGGAAAGAACTTTAGCTAGCCATTTTTGTACGTTTGGACTAGCGATGTATATACTACTGTTGATGATGCCGTTCCCTTGTGGATTGTCTTTGTTGTACTTGACTGACTGTTAATATGTGCCTTGTTTGACTTTGTTTTGGTGACTTTGTTTTGGAATGTGTATATGCTTTATTGTAAAAGCTTTTGGTTTCGTATGTACATATATTGTTATTTTATTGTTCAAGTTACATTTGTCTAGATTGAATAGATTCTATGGAAGGCACACATAGTGGAAGGGGACGTGGGCGCGGGAGTAGACAACCCACGTCGGATGGGGGCACTGGGGAAACTTCGTCTGGGCCCAACCCTGAACGTAGGGTTGACCCCAACGTTCAAATAGCTGCTGCTATGCAGCAAATGACTAATTTACTGGCCCAAGTGGTGCAGCAACAGTGTCAAAACCCTAACCCCAACCCTGGGAACCCCGGCAACCACGTGGAGAGCGAGGACAGGGCTCTCGAGAGATTTCAGAAATTTGCCCCACCAAAGTTCATTGGGGGGCCCGATCCAGATATAGCCGAAAGATGGCTAGAGAAAATGGTGGATATTTTTGTTGCCTTGCACTATATCGAGGAAAGGCAGGTGACCTTTGCCGCCTTCCAGCTAGAAGGGGCGGCCCGTTCCTGGTGGAACGTCATCCGGCAGAAGTGGGAACCGGAGCAAACGCCCCGGACTTGGGTGAATTTCATGCAAGAGTTCAACGCTAAATTCTTCCCTCCTCTAGTCCAGGAACGGAAGGAAGATGAGTTTATCTGTGACAGCCCCACCTTCCCCTAAGGCGAACCAAAGGGGTTAGCGGACTGCCTGTCCAGCTCTCGCCAGGACTAATGGTGCAGTTTAGAGCGATCTATTGCGTTCCGGAACTTATAATTGCGCGTAAACAAGTCAAATGTCAAAATAAAAAAAAGTAAAAAAAATGAAATCCGGAGTCGGCCATGAATAGTAACCGACCCGTCAGAACCCAACCAAATATCAAGCAAACATTCACATCTTGAAACATAGCATTTACAAGCCAAAGTGGCATACAAAAGTATTCAAAAGTGGATACATGTCTGGTTTGCCAAATCAAAAGAGAAACGGTCCCAAAGGTACATTTAGGGTTTCAATAAATGAGCTGTACAAAAAATATGTCCAACTAGCTCATTTCGGCAACCAAATATCAATTGCAGTCCAAAAGTATGTATTTTCCTGTAAGGAAAACAAAAGGAATAGAGTGAGCTAATTGCCCAGTGAGATAATACTACTCAAGCAACCAAGTTCATAGATGCATCAAGCTTTTCAGTCCAATTCATCAAAAGTAAATAAAGACGCACATCAATAATGATGATAAAAGGATACGGGCGACTCTCAAGAGCCCTTTTCCTCGTTTGCATTCTTGATCGGATCTCATTGACTCTCCGTCAATGTTTAAAAGTAACCAATCGTAGACTTCACTTTACTTCCATTCCTTCCACCTAACATTCCCCTACCGGGCCCGAACTCCAAACACTTGCACTGTGGTATTACTCGAGTATACCGGAATCGAGAGTCTCTCATACTACAAGATTCCATATAACATTTTCCCCAAGGCTCGTTAATTGTCACGACCAAGCCCTCGCCGGCTCGATTCAATCAACTACCAATGGGGTTGAGCTCAATGATAACAATCATGGTCGTTGGATACTCGTCCAAACGACACCAAGTCATGTACTTTCATTTCATGTAACATTCCAATAACATGAGAAATAAGTGAGAGTGATAAAGTACACCCTCACTTCAATCAATATCAATGGTACAATAAACATTTAACTCATCAAGTTCAAGTATCAAAGCCATATAGTAACACACAAGTGAGTAGTACACTCACCAAGCTTGCAAATGTATTTCATGCAACCCCGTCAAAGGAACGTCGTGAACCACCGTCACGCCCTAAAACATGCAAACAAGTACAATGAGACTCGATAACGAGTCATAAACCAAAGCCAAATATCACCAAAATAGGGTTCCATAAGCACACACAAGCAATAGAGGAAACCAGAAAAATCCGGAAATGGAACTAGCTTTAACCCTGAAAAAAACAGTTTTTGACGTCATTTTACGGTAATGGCACCAAAGGCACTACGATTATCGGATGAAGGTCCAAGATCCACCGTTTCGAAGCTAAGAGATAGGGTTACAATATTGTAGAAGGTCACTCAACCCAGTTTCGAGTGTAACCAGGTCAAAAATGCAATCTACTATACCAGCACCGCAAAAACAGATTCACAGAACGCATTCTAGTGCAAACATCATAAATCCGCCTACCTAAGTCCCAATCCAGAAATTCCAAAGCCATCAGAAAGCTAAGAAACAGGGATACATTTCATCAGAAGACCTCAACAACCAAGTCGGAAGAATTCCTAGCCAAAATAACCAATTACAGAAGGAATTCCCAAATTCGGGTAAAACCAGGGTAGCAAGGGTAATTCCATCTTTTCTCAAGCTAAACTACTCCGATTGACCTGAAATTTTGCAGGAACCTCTAAAATATCATTCTCTACAACTTTTATGTTTTAACCCAAGGACAATTCGGCCTCTAACTATGAGCTACAAAACCGGGTAGAATGTAATTCATTAGAACCCTAACTTTTCAATTTTCTTCCAAAACAGAAATTGCTTGCAATTATCCATTTTTTCCACCTCCTATATCCCTTACATACCATTTCCAATCATCATACACAGCCACACAATCATATTCATATTAAAACAGAAAAATCCCCAATAATTACAAAACTTCATCAATTCAACCAAAAATCACAATATAATCCATAAAGTTGCATCTTATTCCACCACTAATCATAAATTAAGCATCATTAGAGGGAGGAGAGGGGTTCTTCACAACTCACCTTAGAAACAAGAGAGAGAGAGCAACTAGTCCTCTTAGCTTTCCAAATAACTCCACACAACACCTCACTATCACTCCCTTAATGTTTCCTATGGAGCAAAACAAGATTCAATGGTGGATTTTTGGTAGATTGGAGCAAGATTGAAGCCAAAAACTTGAAGAGTTTTCTTTCTTTTGTTGCTTGAAGAGCTCGGCCAAGATGAAGGAGAAAATGGTGAATTTTTGGTATTTTTTTGATTTATTTGGTCAATTGGTAAGACATGGAATAGTAGTCATACAACAAACTCCACTCATAAGGTGACACTTCTCACTTATTTAATGCAAGTCTATCACTTTGTTTCCTCTCACACCAATCCAAATTGCAACCTCTACTTATCTCTTAACACCCGGTAAATTAATTCCAGTATCCAAAACTTAACCTAGTTGGCCGAATTTTTCCGAACTTTTCGCACTAGTGGGTCCCACGTCCGGTATACGCTCTTAATTTCTCAAAACCTATTCGATACTAGAAAAATCATCTAAAAACTATATCTGCTCCTTAAAAGTATCTAGAAATTTTTCCTACTCACGAAAATGCAGAAAACAAGCCATGAAAGATAATAAAACCTAGAAAATGGGAAAAAATACGGGTTCTCACATTATCCGATTTCGCCAAGGGGCCCAGTCTGTAGCGGAATACGAGAGTCAGTTCACCGGCCTATCCAAATTTGCCCCCGAGCTAATCATGACCGAGCAGCGGCGAATAAGGCGTTTTGTCCAGGGCTTGAACATAGAAATTCAGAAGGACCTCGCGGTGGCCAGATTAATGCTTTTAGCGAGGCCGTGGAGAAAGCCCAACGGGTGGAAAGCGCTAGGCTCCAAGTAAGGAACTTCCAGGCAAAGAAGCGAGGTTTTCCTGGGAGCAGTTCAGGGCAGGGGGATAAGGGCACCCCTCCCAAGTTCGGACGGGGAGCCGGAGGTGGACGACAGTCGAGAGTAGGCAGAGGGGCTCCGTCCAGGGGTGGCCCAGCTGGGAGAGGCCAGGGAGGAAATTTCCAGAGAGATTCAGGTTCGGCATCCCGTGGACCTTGTGGGTACTGCGGGAAGCCAAATCATTCTGAGGACAACTGCTGGAAGAAAGATGGGAAATGTCTGCGTTGCGAAAGTGCAGACCACCAGCTTGCCACCTGCCCAATCCTAAAGAAAGATAGAAAAGGAAGTCAACCACCGTCAAAGACCAACGCTGGACCAGCTGAGAGAGATGGGACGAAACCTAAGGTGCCAGCTCGAGTGTACTCGTTAGAGCCTCAACAGGTCCCAGATTCCTCTGAGGTCGTAGAAGGTACGATCCCTGTATTCCACCGCTTCGCAAAGGTTTTAGTAGATCCCGGTGCCACCCATTCCTTTGTTAACCCTAATTTCATGTGTGGCATTGACATAAAACCTGCTAGTTTACCTTACGACCTAGAAGTTAGTACACTTACGGGGGGATCATTGCTTGATTACTAGTATGGTGTATAAGGACTGCGAGGTTTGGGTAGGAGAGAGGAAGTTGTTAGGGGACTTGATTTGCCTGTCTATTAAGGAATATGATGTAATCTTGGGCATGGACTGGTTAGCTAGGTATTATGCGCAACTGGATTGTAAGAAGAATGTGGTAGAATTCCGTATTCCTAGGGAAGCGACCCTAAGGTTAGATATAAGGGGATGGTTAGCTTCATCTGCCCTGATCTCAGGCATTCAGGCTAGAAAACTGCTAAATAGAGGGGCGCAAGGATTTTTAGCCTTTCTAATCAACACCCCCACGGATAAATTGAAGGTAGAGGATGTGCACATAGTACGGAAATTTCCGGATGTATTCCCTGATGAGTTAGTAGCCCTACCTCCGGAGAGAGAGAATTCAAGATCGACCTGTTACCGGGAATCTCGCCTATCTCAAAAACCCCGTATCGAATGGCCCCTGCGGAGCTGAAGGAGCTAAAATTGCAATTACAAGACCTTTTGGAGCGGGGGTTCATTCAAGAGAGTGGGTCTCCTTGGGGAGCCCCTGTGTTGTTTGTAAAGAAAAAGGACGGGAGTCTGCGGATGTGTATCGACTACCGGGGGCTAAACAATGTGACGATTAAAAATAAGTATCCACTGCTCCATATTGATGAGTTGTTCGACCAGTTGCAAGGACCAGTGGTCTTCTCGAAATTAGATCTTCGACAGGGGTATTACCAGTTGTTGATTAGGAAAGAGGATATTCCGAAAACTGCTTTCAATTCGAGATATGGGCATTACGAGTTCGAAGTTATGCCCTTTGGATTAACCAATGCCCCTGCCACCTTCATGGATCTAATGCATAGGGTTTTTAAGCCCTACTTGGACCGATTTGTCGTTGTTTTTATTGATAACATCTTAGTCTACTCCAAACTCGCGAGGAGCATGAACAACACCTAAGAATTGTTTTGCAAACCCTAAGAGAGCATCGGTTATATGCCAAGTTCAGTAAGTGCGAGTTTTGGCTGGAGAAATTTTTTTTCTTAGGGCATGTAATTTCTCATGAGGGCATCTCGGTTGACCCGGCGAAAGTAAAGGCCGTGACCAATTGGAAACGGCCAGAAAACCCCACGGAGATTTGTAGTTTTCTAGAGCTGGCTGGGTACTACCGGCGTTTCATTAAAGACTTCTCCAAATTAGCAGGTCTTTTAACCGACTTGATAAAGAAGCATGGTCTGTTTGTGTGGGATGCCAAATGCGAAATGAGTTTTCAGGAGCTAAAGAAAAGATTAACTATGGCGCCAGTTCTAGTCTTACCCAACGGAGTAGACGGGTTTGCCGTTTATACCGATGCGTCGCGAGAAGGCCTGGGATGCGTTTTAATGCAGAACCGGAATGTGATATCTTTTGCCTCTAGAAAGTTGAAACTCCACGAGCAGAACTACCCAACCCATGATCTTGAGTTAGCCGCGGTTGTTTTCGCTCTAAAAAAGTGGAGACACTACCTATATGGGGTGACCTTCGAGGTTTATTCAGATCACAAGTGCCTTAGGTACCTCTTTTCACAAAAGGAATTGAATATGAGGCAGCGTCGGTGGATGGAATTTCTGGAGGATTACGACTGCACTATCAACTACCATCCGGGGAAGGCGAACGTGGTAGCCGATGCTTTAAGTCGTAAGGCTCAAGTAGCAGGGTTAATGATTAAAGAGTGGGATTTGTTGGAATCCGTTTGTGAGTGGAAACCCTGCCTTGGGAGTCATAAGGTGGTTTTTGGTAATATTAAGGTAACATCCACCCTACTGGAGCGAATTAAAGAAGCACAAAATGAGGATTCGATGGTGCGAAAGTGGGGAGAGAAGGTGGAAAAAGGGGAATCAACCGACTTCAACTTCAGTCCCGAGGGTATTTTAAAATACCGAAACCGATTGGTGGTACTTAAAGATGAAGCGTTGAGAACGGAGATCTTAGAGGAAACTCATCGGTCCAAGTATACAATCCATCCGGGTACTAGCAAGATGTATCAGGATCTGAAAGGAGCCTATTGGTGGGACAATATGAAGAAGGAAATTGCTCTGTACGTGCAAAAATGTCTCGTTTGCCAACAAGTTAAGACGGAGCATCAAAAACCATCAGGCTTACTACAACCTCTTGAAATACCCGAATGGAAGTGGGAAAACGTCACAATGGATTTCGTTTCAGGTTTGCCGCGAACTCAACGAGGACACGATGCCGTTTGGGTGATCGTCGATCGATTAACCAAATCGGCCCATTTCTTACGAATAAACATGAAATACTCCATGGAGAAATTGGCTCAGGTGTACATGGACGAGATCGTAAGGCTACACGGCGTTCCTGTGAGCATCGTTTCAGACAGGGATCCCCGCTTCGTATCTAGGTTTTGGCAGAAATTCCAAGAGACTCTGGGGACCAAACTCAACTTAAGCACCACCTATCACCCGCAGACGGACGGACAATCGGAGCGAACAATCCAAACTCTTGAGGACATGTTAAGAACCTGTATTCTGGATTTTGGGGGTAACTAGGGTCAACACATGACCTTAGTGGAGTTTGCGTACAATAACAGCTACCATTCGTCAATTCAAATGGCTCCATACAAGCACTTTATGGGAGGAAATGTCGGTCACCGATCTACTGGGATGAAGTCAGCGAGAGGAAAGCCCTAGATCTAACGACTATCCCATGGATGGAGGAGGCACGAGAAAAAGTCAAGTTGATACGACAAAGGCTCCAAACAGCTCAAAGCCGGCAAAAGAGCTATGCGGACAATCGAAGAAAAGACTTGGAGTTTAAAGTCGGGGACCGTGTTTTCCTCAAGATCACACCGTTACGGAGCGTCACAGCGAGCAGAGGAAAGAAGCTCCAACCGAGGTTCGTTTGACCTTTCAAGATTCTCCAAAGGGTTGGTAAGGTAGCGTATCGCCTTGAGCTACCGTCCAGTCTATCCAGAATTCACGACGTCTTCCACGTCTCGATGCTTAAGAAGTACTATCCCGACCCATCCCATATCTTACAGTTAGAGGAAATCGAAATAGATGAATCGTTCACTTACGAAGAGAAACCTGTACAATTGCTCGACCGAAAAGTTAAAGAGCTGAGAAACAAGCAGATTCCGTTGGATAAGATATTGTGGAGGAATCATGGGGTGGAAGAAACTACCTGGGAGGTGGAAGAAGAAATACAAAAGAAATACCCTGAACTTTTCATGAGTCAAGGTGAGAAATTTCGAGGGCGAAATTCTTCTAAGGGGGAGAGGGTGTCAGACCCCGTAAAATTTCTTATTTTCTAGGTTTTATTCTATTTAATTGCATGCTTTTCTGCATTTTCTTTATTAGGAAAATTTTCTAGATAATTTTTATGAGTAAATATAGTTTTTAAATGATTTTTCTAGTATCGTTTAGTTTTTGAGAAATTAAGAGCGTATACCGAACATGGGACCCGCTAGTGCGGAAAGTTCGGTAAAATTCGGCCAGTTAGGTTAAGTGTTGGATACCGGGTTTATTTTAGCAGGTGTTAAGAGATAATTAGAGGATACCCAATGAATGAGAGTTGGAGAGACAAAAGGATAGCCATGCATTAATGGTAGTGACAAGTGTCACTTGGTGGTTAATTCTTGACTTTGACCACTATTCACTACTTTACCAATTAAATAAAAAATTACCCAAAAATCACTCATTTGCAAGCTTCTTGGCCGGCTATCTTCTAGGGGAAAAGAAGAGAAAACTCCCAACTTTCTGGCTTCTATTCTTGCTCAATCCTCAAGTTCAACCGATTAAACTTGGATTTCCTCCATAAAACCTCTTAGTTTAGTGGTATTAAGGTTGGTTTTGAAGTGGTTTGGGAGACCAAGGTGCTAAGTGCTTCCTTTCTTGAGTTGGTAAGGTGAGTAGCTAAGGAACCTCTCTTTTCTTCTCAATAATGTGTAATTAGTGGCTTATGTGAGTTAAAGAGATGGTTTGAGGTGTTATTTCTTGACTTTTGGTAGAAATTGGTGAATTTTATATTTATCCATGATTTTTTCTGTTTTTATATGTTTAGTATTAGTTGGCCATGGACGATGGTTGGGAATGGTTTAGAATGAAGCTATAGTGCGTAAATTGTGGCTATTTGCGAAAAATTTCCGCTTTGACAGGAAATTTCGGAATTAGGGTTTCAATTAACCCCATTCTGACTGGTACTGTTTCTCCTAGTTAGAGGCCGAATTAGTCTTGGGTTAAAACATGAAAGTTGTATAGAATGATATTTTATAGTAGCCTAAAAAAGTTCAGCTCAATCGAAGCAGCGTAGCCTGTGAAAAGACCGAAATACCCCTGCTGCCCTGTTTCTGTCCGAAACTGATAATCCGCTTCTGTAATTGGTTAGTTTGACCGGGAATACTACTGATTTGGTTGTCAATGTCTTCTTAAGAAATATATCCTGGTATCTTAGATTTCGGATGGCTTTGGAATCACTTGAATTGGACTTTGGTAGCCTAAATTATGGTTATTTAACCAGAATGCGGTTCGCTAACCTGTTTATGCGGTTCTGGTTTGGTACATTGAAATTTTGACCTAGTTGCACTAGAAACTGGACTGAGTGGCCCTCTTCAACATTGTATCCCTCTGTCTTAGCTTCGAAGTGGTATAAATTGTACATCCATCCGACAATCGTAGCGCTGGTTGTGTCCAATACGCTAAACGACGTCAAAACTATTTTTGGGCTTTAGGGCTTAACTTACATTTCCGGACTTTCCCTAGCTTACTTTGGTATTTATATGTTCTAATGGAGCCTTATTTTTGGTAGTATGTGGATTCGGTTTATGACTCGTATTCGAGTCTTATTGTGCTTGTTTGAATGTTTTAGGGCGTGACGGTGATTCAAGACGCTCTTTGGGCGGAAGTTTATGAAATTTCATTTGCTTGCTTGGTGAGTGTACTACTCACTTGCTTGTTACTATGTGGCTTTGTTACACTTGACATTGATGCCTTGAATGTTTATTTGCACCATTGAAATTGATTAAAGCGAGGGCGTACTTGATCACTCTCACTCTTTAAGTCCTATATGACTGTTTACTGTGTTACTTGAATGGTATATGAACATACTGGGATTGGTGTCGTTTGGACAAGTATCCAACGGCCATTACTGTTACTACTGAGCTCAACCCCATTGGTGGTTGATTGAATCGAGCCGGCGAGGGCTTGGTCGTGAAAATTGACGAGCCATGGGGACTGTTATATGGAATCTTGTAGTATGAGACTCTCGATTTCGGTATACTCGAGTATTACCAATTTTCCACTGTTTGGAGTTCGAGCCCGGTAGGGGTATGTTGGGTGGAAGGAATGGAAGTAAAGTGGAGTCTACCTTTGGTTATACTTTGTACATTGACGGAGGGTCAATGAGATACGATCAAGTATGGCGAGCGAGGAAAGGGGCTCTTGAGAGTCGTCCGTATCCTTTTACCATTGTTATTGATATGTGACTTTATTTAGCTTTCTTCTTGAATGATTTGGGATTGATCGACTCCATGCATAATTGAACTTCCTTGCTTGAGTGAAAGTATCTCACTGGGCATAAGCTCACTCCATTAAATTTTGTTTTCCTTACAGGGAACCACTTTTGGGGACTGTGATGTTTTGAAGCACGAGTTGAGCTAGTTTTAATATATTTTGTAAAGCTCCTCGATAGTTGGAAAAACCCAAATGTATTTTGATCTAATGATCTTTCTTTTGTTTTGTAAATTACGAACGTATGTGTATAACATTGTTTAACCCTGTTTATGTGTCCTATTTGGTTTGAAAATGTTGTTCCGAGTTATGTGACATGGCACCCACTATTCATCGACGGTTTTGATTTTCGTTTGGCTATTTTGCGATTTTGACTTGTTTGAGCGCGCTTTTATTTTTCGTGGGTTGGATAGTTTTTGTTCGTGGGGTTTCAATTTCTTAGAGGCAAAAGATTTCACATTCTGGTTTTGCATCAACACACACCCCAAACCTTCTCTCCTACCCAAACGCGGCAATCCTTACAAACCATACCAGTGCTCAAACGATGTTTCCCCACAGGAGTACTACTTTCAGTTCGTAGGGTAGACGAACAGGTTTTGTATCTATTCCGTACATAAAATTAGGGTTGACAAATGAATTAGTAACACCGAGATCTACTAAGATTTTCGCAAATCGGTGAAATGCCGAAATCGTACCTTCCTCAATTTCAGAAAGATCGGGGACCTGTTGTGGCTCCAGTGAATACACTCGAGCCGCTACCTTAGGTTTGGTCCCCTCCACCTTGGCGGGTTCGGAATTAGTCCTCGTCGATTGCTGACTCCCCTTTCCATCTCGTGATAGGACTGGACAAGTAGCGAGCTGATGGTTTGCACTTCCACAGCGCAAACATTTTCCCTCCTTCTTCCAGCAATTGTCCTCCGAGTGGTTTGACTTTCCGCAATACCCGCAAGGTCCGCGTGTTGCAGAAGCCGAGCCTCCTCTCTGGCCTCTCTCCACTTGGCCGCCTCGTGACAGGCCCTCTCAAGACACTTCCGGCATCCTTTCTCCTCCCGTTCCCTGCCCAAACTTGGAAGGGGTACTCTCATCCCCCTGCCCCGAACTACTTCCAGGAAATTCTCGCTTTTTCGCCTGGAAGTTTCTCACCTGTAACCTAGCATTCTCTACTCATTGCGCCTTCTCCACTGCATCGCTGAAGGCGTTAAGTTGGGCTACCGCGAGGTCCTTCAGGATTTCTACGTTAAGGCCCTGGACGAATCGCCGTATTCTTCGTTGCTCGGTCATGATGAGTTCGGGCGCAAATTTGGATAGGCGGGTGAATTGGCTCTCGTACTCCGCTACAGATTGGGCCCCCTGACGAAGCCGAATAAATTCATCTTCCTTCCGCTCCTGAACTAGAACAGGGAAGAATTTAGCATTGAATTCCCGCATAAAATTCACCCAGGTCCTGGGCGTTTGTTCCCGTTCCCATTTTTGCCGAATAACGTTCCACCAGGAACGGGCCGCCCCTTCCAGTTGAAAGACGGCGAAGGTCACCTGCCTCTCCTCCGTATAATGTAGGGCGGCAAAGATATCCACCATCTTCTCCAGCCACCTTTCGGCCACGTCCGGATCGGGCCCCCCGATAAACTTTGGTGAGGCAAACTTCTGGAACCTCTCGAGAGCCCTATCCTCGCTCTCCACATGATTACCGGGGTTCCCAGGGTTGGGGTTAGGGTTTTGACCCTGTTGGTGCACCACTTGGGCTAGTAAATTAGTCATTTTCTGCATAGCAGCCGCTATTTGGATGTTAGGATCAACCCTAGGTTCAGGGTTAGGTCCAGATGAGGTTTCCCCAGTGCCCCTTTCAGGCGTAGGTTGCCTATCCCCTCGTCCACAGCCTCGACCACTACGAGTGCCTTCCATCAATCTAAGTCGATCTAGGTCACAAATTAAATATACTGTTAAAGGGCACCTAACCCTCCTTTTCGTAGCACTAAACAGGAACAATTAAACAAGGACAATTAACTAAAACAACTACCTTGTAGAGCATTTAAACACATAACACATATTCATAGAACACATAACCGAATCAAGCAATTATACAGAACAGTCAGTCAAGTACATACAAAGTCATCCCATGAAACAAAAGGGGTCCTCCAAAAGTACTATAGACAGACTAGATCACGAGTACAAAAGAACTCACGAAAAGCATTCCCCCCTAGGGCTCCGTCTATAATCTACGAGAACAACACTATTTATATCTTAATCAAGGTTGATCACGCTTAACCATACCCGAACAAACCACACGAAATTCCATAGAATCGCATTTCTAGTTCGCCCAATCCTTTCTAACCTAGGCTCCCATCTCTTTCGTATCCGGGCGCAAAAATCCCATCTAAGATGATTCACAACTCGAGCCGGCCGGTCCCAAGCGTAAATCATCCATATTAAAGATTCCTACCCGACATACATACCTAGCTTCCTCAAGTCCCATGATAATGATCCTTACACTTATGACATGTACAGTTCATAGCTTACGCTCAAAAGAGCACTTATACCTTTCGACGCATTCACGAAAGCAGGACCATAACACCACTTGGCCCAAGCTCACTCCGCACAGAGACCACGCGAAGTAGCTCTGATACCACCTGTGACAGCCCCACTTTCCCCTAAGGCAAACCAAAGAGGTTAGCGGACTGCCTGCCCAACTCTCGGCAGGACTAACGGTGCAGACAAACACGATCTAAGACGTTTCGGGAAAATAATATGCGCTCACACAAGCCGAAATTGCAAAATAGCCAAACACCAACTAAACCGTCGGTGAATAGTGGGTGCCATGTCATATAACTCGAAAAAATATTCCCAAACTAAATAGGACACAGAAACGGGGGTAAAACAGTGTTATACACATACGTTTGCAAATTTACAAAATAAAAGGGAGATAATTGGATCAAAATACATTTATTATTAATGAGTGCGAGGCGCTAATCCAAGGTATGTTTGGCGCCAATGCGCAAGTGGAGGCTCCTAGTGATGGAACTCCCGGAGAGAGGAGCACCCCTAGTTCTAGCCAAGGGGGAGAGTCTGTGGGCTCAGTAGGGAACAAGGCTAGAGCTCTTTTGAGCTAAGTTTTGATTCCGTGGGAGGAGTAGTTCAGGGGAAGATCTTTTAGCTAGCCGTTTTGTATGTTTGGACTAGCTTTGTATATATATCTTTTGATGACTCCGTTATCTCATGGAATTTCTTTTGTCTGTATTTGGCTGACTGTAACTGTGTAACTTGTTTGATATGGTTGTGTTATGTGTATATATATGTTTGATTTGTGAGTAGCTCTTGTTCCTTGTTTATGCTTCCATCTATCTTTAATGTTATCTTTATGTTTCGGCCCTAGATTGGTTAATTTTGATGGGGGGAAACCGTAGTGGATGGGATCGTGGTCGCGGGATTAGACAACCCACGACTGAAGGGGTACTAGGGAAACCACATCTGAACCAAACCCTGAACCTAGGGTCGATTCGAACGTGCAAGTGGCCGCAGCCATCCAAGGAATGACCGACTTGTTAGCTCATGTAGTGGAGCAACAGGGTCAAAACCCTAATCCCTACCCGGAAAACCCTGGTAACCCTGGTAATTATGTGGAAAGCGAGGATAGGGCGCTCGAAAGGTTTCAGAAATTTTCCCCATTGAAGTTTATTGGAGGGCAGATCCGAATGTGGCTGAGAGATGGCTAGAAAAGATGGTGGACATCTTCACTGCCTTGCATTATATGGAGGAAAAACAGGTGACTTTTGTTGTCTTCCAATTGGAAGGGGCAGTCCGTTCCTGGTGGAACGTAATACGATAGAAATGGGACCGAGAACAAATGCCCAGGACATGGGTGAACTTCATGAGGGAGTTCAACGCTAAATTCTTCCCTCCTCTGGTTCAAGAACGGAAGGAAAACGAGTTTATTCGGCTTCGCCAGGGGACCCAGACTGTAGCCGAGTATGAGAGCCAATTCACTCGACTGTCCAAATTCGCTCCGAACTCATCATGACCGAACAACGAAGAATAAGACGCTTTGTCCAGGGCCTGAATGCGGAGATCCAGAAGGATCTAGCTGTAGCCCAAATTAACGCCTTCAGTGAGGCAGTGGAAAAGGCTCAACGAGTGAAAAATGCCAGGCTACAAGTGAGAAACTTCCAGGCAAAGAAGCGAGGATTTCCTGAAAGTAGTTCGGGACAGGGGGATAAGAGTACCCCTCCCAAGTTTGGACGGGGAACTGGAGGAGGAAGGATACCGGGAATGTCAAGAGGTGGCCAAGTTGGGAGAGGTCAAAGAGGAGGTTTCCAAAGAGACTCGGCTTCTGCATCTCACGGGCCCTGCGGGTATTGTGGAAAGCCAAACCACACGGAGGACAATTGCTGGAAGAAGGATAGAAAATGTTTGCGCTGCGGAAGTGCAGACCACCAGCTTGCCAATTGTCCGGCTCTATCACGAGATGGAAGGAGGAGTCAGCAATCGACGAGGACCAATTCCGAACCGGCTAAGGTGGAAGGTATTAAACCTAAGGTATCGGCTCGAGTGTATTCACTGAAGCCACAACAGGTCCCCGATTCTTCTAAAGTTGTAGAAGGTACGATTCCTGTATTCCACCGATTTGCGAAAGTTTTAGTAGATCTCGGTGCTACTCATTCATTTGTCAACCCCAATTTCATGTGCGGAATTGATATAAAGCCCGCTAGTTTACCTTATGACCTGGAAGTTAGTACTCCTATGGGGGATCATCGTTTGATCACTAGTATGGTTTATAAGGATTGTGAAGTTTGGGTAGGAGAGAGAAAATTGTTAGGGGATTTGATAAGCCTGTCCATTAAGGGGTATGATGTAATCTTGGGCATGGACTGGTTAGCCAAGTATAATGCTCAACTTGATTGTAAAAGGAAGGTGGTAGAATTCTGCATTCCTGGGGATGCGACCTTAAGGTTAGATATAAGGGGTAGGTTAGCCTCATCTGCCTTGATCTCGGGTATTCGGGCTAGGAAATTACTAAGTAAAGAGGCGCAAGGGTTCTTAGCCTTTCTAATTAATACCCTCACCGATAAATTGAAGGTAGAGGATGTGCACGTAGTTAAGGAATATCCGGACGTATTTCCTGATGAATTAGTCACCCTACCTCCGGAGAGAGAGATAGAATTCTAAATTGAGTTGTTACCAGGGATGTCACCTATCTCTAAAACCCCATACCGGATGGCCCCTACCGAACTTAGGGAGTTAAAGTTGCGGTTACAAGACCTTTTGGAGCGAGGGTTCATTCGAGAGAGTGGGTCTCCTTGGGGAGCCCCTGTGTTGTTTGTGAAGAAAAAGGATGGGAGTTTGTGGATGTGTATAGACTTCCGGGGGTTGAATAATGTAACGGTTAAAAATAAATATCCACTGCCCCATATTGATGAGTTGTTCGACCAGTTGCAAGGGGCAGTGGTCTTTTCGAAATTAGACCTCCGACAGGGATGTTATCAATTGCTAATTAGGAAGGAGGACATACCAAAAACTGCCTTCAATTCTAGATATGGGCATTTTGAATTCTCAATCATGCCCTTTGGACTGACCAATGCCCCTGCTGCCTTCATGGATTTGATGCATAGGGTTTTTAAGCCCTATTTGGATCGATTTGTAGTTGTATTTATTGATGACATCTTGGTTTACTCAAAGACTCGTGAGGAGCATGAGCAGCACTTAAGAATCGTCTTGCAAACCCTAAGCGAGCATCAGTTGTACGCCAAGTTTAGTAAGTGTGAGTTTTGGCTGGAGAAAATTTCTTTCTTAGGGCATGTAATTTTCCAAGAGGGCATCTCTGTTGACCTGACGAAAGTAGAGGCCGTGACAGATTGGAAGAGGCCAGAAAACCCTACGGAGATTCGTAGTTTTCTAGGGTTGGCTGGGTACTATAGGCATTTTATTAAGGACTTTTTCAAACTTGCCGGTCCTTTAACCGACCTGACGAAGAAAAATTGTCATTTTATATGGGATGCTAGGTGTGAAGCTAGCTTTCGAGAGCTAAAGAAAAGATTAACCATGGCACCGATTCTAGCTTTGCCTAACGGAATAGATAGTTTTACCGTTTATACCGACGCCTCGCGGGAAGGTCTGAGGTGTGTGCTGATGCAAAACAAGAATGTCATATCTTTTGCCTCTAGGAAATTGAAACCTCACGAGCAAAACTACCTAACCCACGACCTGGAATTAGCCGCAGTTGTTTTTGCTCTGAAAACGTAGAGACACTATCTATACGGGGTAACCTTTGAGGTTCCTCTTCTCGCAAAAGGAATTGAATATGAGGCAGCGGTGATGGATGGAATTTTTGGAAGACTGCGACTGCACCATCAACTATTATCCGGGAAAAGCTAACGTGGTGGCAGATGCCTTAAGTCGAAAGGCTCAAGTATCGGGGTTAATGATTAAGGAGTGGGATCTGTTAGAATCAGTTTGTGAATGGAAACCCTGTCTTGGAAGTCATAAGGCGATTTTTGGTAAAGTTAAAGTAACGTCCACTCTACTAGAGCGGATTAAAGAGGCTCAGAAGGAAGATTCTATGGTACAGAAGTGGGGAGAGAAAGTGAAAAAAGGGGAATTGTCAGATTTTAACTTCAATCCCGAGAGAGTTTTAAGGTACCGAAACCGAGTGGTGATGCCCAAAGATGAAATGTTAAAGAAGGAGATCTTAGAGGAAACTCATCGGTCCAAGTATACGATCCATCCGGGTAGTAGCAAGATGTATCAGGACCTAAAAGGAGCCTATTGGTGGGACAACATGAAGAAGAAAATTGCTCAATACGTGCAAACGTGTCTCATCTGTCAATAAGTTAAGGCGAAACATCAAAAATCATCTGGATTGTTACAACCTCTTGAGATACCCGAATGGAAGTGGGAAAACATTACAATGGACTTCGTTTCAGGTTTGTCGTGAACACAACGAGGACATGACGCCGTTTGGGTGATCGTCGATCGGTTAACCAAATCGGCCCATTTCTTGCCGGTAAACATGAAGTATTCCATGGATAAATTAACCCAGGTGTATGTGGATGAGATAGTAAGACTACACGGAGTTCCAGTGAGTATAGTCTCCGACCGAGATCCTCGTTTTGTATCTAGGTTTTGACAAAAATTTCAAGAGACGTTGGGAACTAAACTCAACCTTAGTACCACTTATCATCCCCAGACGGATGGACAGTCGGAGCGAACAATTGAAATTCTCGAGGATATGTTAAGGACTTGTATTCTGGATTTTGGGGGTAACTGGGGTCAACATATGACATTAGTAGAGTTTGCTTACAATAACAGTTACCATTCGTCAATTCAAATGGCACCATACGAAGCACTTTACGGAAGGAAGTGCCAATCACCGCTCTATTGGGATGAAGTAGTCGAAAGGAAAGTTCTAGATCTAACAACTATTCCATGGATGGAGGATGCACGAGAAAAAGTCAAGTTGATATGACAAAGAGTCCAAACAGCTCAAAGCCGACAAAAGAGCTACGCGGACATTCAAAGAAAAGATTTGGAGTTCAAAGTTGGGGACCGTGTTTTTCTTAAGATCACACCGTTACGAAGCGTCGCGTCGGGTAAAGGAAAGACAATTCAACCAAGGTTCGTCGGACCTTTCAAAATTCTCCAGAGAATTGGGAAAGTAGCGTATCGACTTGAACTACCATCAAGTCTGTCCAGGATTCACGACGTCTTCCATGTCTCGAAACTTAAGAAATATTATCCCGACCCGACCCACATTTTGCAACCAGAGGAGATTGAGATAGATGAGCCACTCACCTATGAGGAGAAACCTGTGCAGTTGCTTGACCGAAAGGTTAAGGAGCTTAGAAACAAGCAAATTCCTTTGGTGAAGATTTTGTGGAAAAATCACGGGGTAGAAGAGGCTACCTGGGAGGTGAAAGAAGAGATGCAAAGGAAATATCCAGAGCTATTTGTGGACCAAGGTGAGAAATTTTGAGGACGAAATTCTTTTATGGGGGAGAGAGTATGACAACTCAAAAATTTTCTTATTTTCTAGGCTTTATTTTATTTATTTGCACGCATTTTCTATATTTTCTTTATTAGGAAAATTTTCTAGATAATTTTTATGAGTGAATGTAGTTTTTAAATCATTTTTCTAGTATAAGTTCGTTCATGAGATTTTAGGAATGTATATTGGATGTGGGACCCGCTAGTGCGTTAAGTGTGAATTATTAGGCCAATTAGGTTAAGTTTTGTATACCGGGATTAATTTACTATGTGTTAAGAGGTAATTAGAGGTTACCTAGATGGATTAATATTGGAGAGACTTGAAGATAAGTTTAAAACCAAAAGGTGCCATGTGTCACTTTATGATTCCACCTTGGATTTTGACCATCTTACCCCAACTTTACTAAATAACCAAAATTGACCCAAAAATCATCATTTTCTTCATCCTCTTGGCCGAAACTTCTAAGGAGAGAAAAGAAGAGAAAACTCCAACTACTTCATCCATTTCTTGCACCAATCTTGTGATCCAGCCATAGAACTTCAACTTTACTCCATAAAAATCCTTGGTTAAGTAGTATTATAGATGGTGGTGGAGTTGTTTTGGAATAAAGAAACCTAAGCTACTACATTTCTTGAGGTATCAAGGTATGGTGTGTACAAATTCATAGTTTGTTCTTAACAATGGTTTATTAGTGGCTTTTGTGGCTAAATATGTTGATTTGTAGTAGGTTTGATGGTTGGAAGTGGAGTTTTGATGGATTTTTGATTTATTATTGATTTTTCTGTTTTATATAGTAATTATTGTTTATTCATGGATTGATGGTTTGTTATAGTGCAAAATGGAGTTGGTATATGTTGGATATGATTGGTTGCGGAAAATTTTTAGTTTGGTGCGGAAATTCCAGTTTAGGGTTTCAACTAACCCTGTTCTGTCCGGTTCTGTTCGGCCATGATGGAGACCGAATCAGCCTTAGGTTAAAACATGAAAGTTGTAGGAAATGATGTTTTATAGCTGCCTGAGAAATTTAAGCCCAATCAGATCACTGTAGCATGTGAAAAGACAAAAAACTCCCTGACTGCCATAGGTAGAGTTCGGTGGACAGTGTTGACATTTCACCAATCTGACCGCATCTGTTCACCCTGATTCGTACTGAATTAGCCTTTGGCCAAAACACAGAAGTTGTAGTGCTATGTCTTAACTTTCTAACGGCCATGAAAACGTCTCAATTGGACTTCGGTAGCCTGAGTTGTTGTCATTTAAGTATCGTGCAGTTAACTAGTCTGATTGTGAGACTCAGGTTCTGTAATTTTAAATTTTGATCTGGTTACACTATGAACTGGACTGAGTGGCCTTCATCAAAATTGTAGCCCTTTATCTTAGCTTCAAAACGGTGTAAATTGTACACCAATTCGATAAGCATAGCTTCGGTTGTGTCCGATACGCTAAGCGACGACAAATCTGTCTTTTGTTTTAGGGCTTAAACTTCATTTCCGGACTTTTTCCAGACTTGATTTTATACCTATACGACACTGAGCCTATTGAACGGCTATTGAAATGGGATTATTTTATGAGTGACTTTGGGGTTGTCTAAACCTTTAGCACCAAGTGTTCCTTATTTTCACTTTCAAGTTCTTTTGGCTTTGCATTAGTAGTATGTGGATTAGGTTTATGACTCTTGTTCGAGTCTCATTGTGTTTTCTTGAATGTTTTAGGGCGTGCCAGTGACCCAAGGTGCTCGTTGGGCAGAAATTTGTGAAATCTCTTTGTTTGATTGGTGAGTGTACTACTCACATGATTGTTACTTCATGGCTTTGTTATACTTGAAATCTATGATTGAAATGCTTGTATTTACTGATGATATTGGTTGAGACAAGGGTGTACTTTATCACTTTCGTACTCTATGGCTTATGTGACTGTTTACTGTATCAATTGAATTTCTCTTGAATGTACTGGAACTGGTGTCATTGGACGTATATCCAACGACCTTTACTGTTAACTCTGAGCTCAACCCCATTGGTGGTCAATTGAATCAAGCCAACAAGGACATGGTCGAGAAAATTGACAAGCCATGGGGACTGTTTTGTGGAATCATTGGGTATGAGACTCTTGATTCCGGTATACTCGAGTATTACCATTTTTGAACTGGTTGGAGTTCGGGCCCGGTAAGGGGTATGTGAGGTGGACGGAAATTGGAGAAAAGTGGAGTCTACGGTATTGGTTACTCTGTATACATTGACGAAGCGTCAATGAGGTGAGATCAAGTATGGCAAAAGTGGAAAAGGCTCTTGAGAGCCGTCCGTATACTTTTCTCTCATTTATTGTGTGGTGTTAGTTGTGCTCACTTGATGAACTTATTTGAATTGTGTATCCTTGTGATTATGTACTCCTTGAATGCCTGAGTGATGGTACCTCATTGGGCGAAAGCTCACTCCGTTAAATTTTATTTTCCTTACAGGGAACAACCTTTTGGAAACTATGATGTTTTGAGGCACGAGTTGAACTAGTTTTAATATATTCTTTTGTAAAGCTCCTCGATGGTTAGAAATCCCTAAATGTACTTTGATCCAAATATTTTCCTTTTGATTTGAAAATTACAAACTTATGTGTATAAAACCATTTAACCATGTTCATGTATCATATTTGGTTTGAAAATGTTCATTCTCTAGAGTTACATAACGTTATCTATATTCGATTGGGTTCTGGCTGGATGGTGACGTGGCAGACACTATTCATTTGCGGTTCCGATTTTTTTTCTTTTTTCATTTTTCCGTTTTCCGATTTTTGAATCGTGTAAGCGTGCTAGTTTATTCCGGAACGTTTTAGATTGTGTATAACTGTCATAGTAGTCCTGGCGAGAGTTGGGCAGACAGTCCGCTATCCCCTTTAGTACGCCTTAGGGGAAGATGGGGCTGTCAAAGGTGGTATCAGAGCCTAGGTTAGAAGTGACTTATGCAAGTTTGATTTTTGCTTCTTAGGACCTATGGGGACTGTGTTAAGACGCCGTTAAGTGTGATTATATTGTCTAAGATATAAACCTTTGCTATCCATGTTGGTTATGGCCGGAACCAGTGGAGCAGGCGGAGGTGAGCCACCTCAGAGGCGCCCACGAGTCATCGATTACCAGGAGAGGCCGGGAGGTCCGATCTGGCTTTGGTATACTGCTAGCTGGACCAGTCGTTGTATGAATTGCCAGCATTACTCTTATACTGACCATGTGGTTATGGCGGTACTAGATGAGAGGAGGAGACTTAGAAGTGCCGCTGCCAGGGGTCACACTGAGGCGCTTAGACTGAGGGGCATCAATAGGATGCAAGCTGATCGGATTGGAGAGCTCCAAGGAGACATAGCCATGGAGCAAGAGCGAACGAATGCTCTGAGGGAACAGTTACAGGTGGTGAACACCCGTCTTACTAATGTGGTTCTAGAGGTTAGAGACCGTTCCGGCGGCATTATTAATGAGTGCGAGGCGCTAATCCAAGGTGCGATTGGCGCCAATGCTCAAGTGGAGGCTCCTAGTGATGGAACTCTCAGAGAGAGAAGCACCCCTAGCTCTAGCCAAGGGGGAGAGTCTGTGGGCTCAGTAGGGAACTAGGCTAGAGCTCTTTTGAGCTAAGTTTTGAATCCGTGGGAGGAGTAGTTCAGGGGAAGAACTTTTAGCAAGCCGTTTTGCATGTTTGGACTAGCTTTGTATATATATCTTTTGATGACTCTGTTGTCTCATGGGATTTCTTTTGTCTATAATTGGCTGACTGTGACTGTGTGTGAGGCCCCAGTCCGATCGTAAGTCGATATTAGGGTTATTTGATATTCGGTATGGACAATAGGATTTTATGGCTAGGAAGGAAACCCTAATTCGGTTAAGTTTGAAAATCCTAGTTTACGTATTATTATTCTAAGGTTCAAGCTATAATTTATATTCGGTATTCTAGTGTGTGCCTTGACGTAAGTAAATATAGGATTTGTTTTAATTACAAAGGTTTAGTAAGTTTGAATGATTAGCAAACCTCTAGTGTTACAATATTAGAAAGTTTAAGTGGAAGATTATTTATCGCCCGCCTTTTCTACATTTTCTTTATTAGAAAAATTTCCAGGATAATTTTTATGAGTAAATATGGGTTTTCGATGATTTTTCAAGTATCGGTTAGATTTTGAGAAAATAAGAACGTATATCGGATGTGGGACCCACTAGTGCGGTAAGTTCGGAAAAATTCGGCCAATTAGGTTAAATTCTGGATACTGTGTAAAATTTATCGGGTGCTAAGAGATAAGTAGAGGATGTGAAGTGATTGATGTGAGAGGAAAAAGAAAAGATAAGATTGCATTTAAGGAGTGACAAGTGTCAACTTTTTATTGGATTTGACTTATGGAACACTATTCATGTTTTTGACTTTTGACCCAATTAGTTAAATATCTTGAAAATTACCACAAAATTCACTCTTTCTTACCTCCTTATGGCCGGCCCTCTCTAGCAAGAAGAAAGAAAAAACTCTTCAAAGTTTAGCTACTACTTAGCTCAAATCAACCAAAATAAGTGCTTAAGTTAGTTTCCACTCCATAAAAACCTTCTCTTTGGTGTTAGTGAGTGATTTGGTGAAGTTTTCTTGGAGAGCTAAGGTGTCCTACAACTTCCCCTCTCTTGTTTACTAGGTAAGTGATGCTTAAACTTCCTCCTATACTTAATGATGTTTAATTTGTGCCTAATGGGAGCTAAAGTGATGGATTATGTGATTTATTTCTTGGTTTGTGATGAATTGGTGAAGTTTTTATTTTTTTGAGGAATTTTCTGGTTTAATGTGATCATGGTATTGTGGTTGTTTATGATGGTTGATAATGAGGGGTTATGACCCTAGTAGGTGTGAATTATTGATAAATGCAACCAATTTTGGGTTTGGTTTGAAATGGGAAAAGTTAGGGTTTCATAACCCCCTTTCTGTCCGGTTTTGGATCATGTGGTTAGAAGCCGAATTGGTCTTTTCTTAAAACATGAAAGTTGTAGGTATTGATGTTTTTGAGGTGCCTGTAAAATTTCAGGTCATTTGGATTAGTGTAGAGTGAGATATGTCGATTTTACTGTTTCTGTTCTGGGTTAATCAGAATGTGCGAACTGTGTTTGAAATGGGTTGTTTTGACTGGTATTTCTTTGGATTTGGATGTTGGTGTCTTCTGTTGAAATGTAGCTGGATGTCTTAGCTATCATATGCCTTTGGAATTTCTGGATTTGGACTTGTGTAGGCTGAGTTATGATATTTGTACTAGAATACGGTTTGTGATCCTGTTTTGTGATTCTGGTATAGTGTCTTGCATTTTTGACCTTGTTACATTCAATATTGGACAACATTTCCTTCTTCAAAATTGTATCCCCTTAAGTCCTGGATATCCCTGTAAATTTTCAGGTTAAACGGATTAGTATATCCTGAGTTATAAACGAAATACTCAGACCTATTGTGACCGTCAAATTCTGTTACGTTTTTGGAAAGTTTCTGACCGTGACTTTTTTCGATTTTGATAGAGTACGATCTGGGTGTCGACTTCTTCATAAGAAATGTAGATCTTGGCCACAGCTTTGAAACGCTATAAAGTGCGTCAAAATCTGAGTCCCGTAGCTCTAGTTATGATCGAAATAAGAATGCATGTCAGAACTGTTTTTATACCCGGACAGTTTACGACTGGAACTTTGGCTTCACATTTGACTAGATTACAAGCTGTTTGGGCTTGCAACCGAAACACCAAACTTATAGCCCTATATCAGAGCTTTCTAACGCCCTTGGAAATTCATGAATCGGATTTATAAAACCTGAGATATAGCCGAGCAAACAAGGCCTGCCCGTGAAAATGACCATTTTCTGGTCAGATCTGTTTTGGTCCTGATGACCAATTTCCGTTCCGAATTTGGATTGCCGACCTTCATGAAAGTTGTTCCATTTGGAATGAACCATCTAACTGCCAATTTTTAGCTCTTTTGACCATGTGTAGCATGGACAACAGTTTGCACTCAAAACTGACCATTTGTGTATTGGCCAGAATGTGTAAGTGATTGTGTTTGGTTCATTTGGGACTGAAGCCTCTAGTTTCAGTTCTGGATGTCTTCATAACAGTTGTTGTTCATCCTTTAAGCTTCGATATGGCATCTCATACGCCTTAATCCGATATTCGTAGCTCAACTTATGAGTAAACTAGAAACGAGTGTCAAATCTGCCGTTTCCGCTAACGGCCGTTTCCGTTTCCGTCCGTCATATTTACGTGCGCGCGTGTCGTTTTTGCCGTTTTGCTTGTTTTAGGCACGATAGTAGCCGTTTACGATATTATGTGACACAATCTTCTATGTCAGACGGTGGTGAGCTGGGCGGAACTGGTGGGGCCCACTACTAGCTGTTCATTTCGATCCGACTTCGTGTTTTTGCTATTTCAGATTCTGAGTAAGTATTCAGGCCAGTTTGGTGTGTTTTCTTTGCTATGTGTTTGAGATGTGTGAAAAGGGTACTTAGGCGAGGGTGTACTTTATCGCACTCGACCTAAACCCTAATTTGAATGTATAATTGTACTTGGCATATGTATATGAACCTTTTGGAACCAAAACCCTTGAGCTTGTGGCTCGGGGCGACTTTCGAGTAAAGTTTGTGAAGTTTGCAAAGTTTGTGAGTTCGTGGGCCCGATCTAAGACCTGTATGGACTATTCGAGCCGGTTAAGGCTTGGTCGAAATCAGTCCAACTTAGTCTGAGGTCACCAAGTTTGTAGGTTCATGTTATGAACCAATTTTGTGAATCCGGTTCACCGAGAATGTGACCAAGTTTGTGAACCGAGCTTGCGCCGCAAGTTCAATTTCGTTCGCTCGAGCAAGTTTGTGAGGTGACTGGCCAGTGAGGGTGATAAGGTGCTCGGTGGGTGTACAAGCGGGGTTCTACGGACTATTAGTTGCGGTCGACGGAGTGTCGGCAGGAGATCACGCATGGCATATGAATTGGCTTTGGAGCCACCTGTATCCTTATTATGTGATGTTACTTTTCTGCTTTTGCTTTACTCCTATTGTGTGACTGTTGTTACGTGAAATTTATGCTTTCGCCTCTGTTTACTTACTAAGCATATAGCTTACCTCTTTCCTTTTGTTTTCCTTAGCAGGGGCCGACGCGGGGACTCTTGTCACTTACACTAGTGTAGTTAAGTTTGCGTTTGATTGTAATAGTTGGACTTATAGTATGTATGTTTTGGTTTTGGTGGTAATTATAAGGATGTAATAGTGTGAGCAGGTACTTTGGAGAATGTAATTATAACTCTTTTGGGATTGTATATAGAAATCTTTTGGATTTTCTGGCTTTTATTGTTTTAAGTTTTGAGTCCTGGCGCGAGCTAGGCAGGCGGCCCGCCGATACCCTTGGGTTCGGCCTTAGGAGAAGTGGGGTCGTCACAGTTGGTATCAGAGCGCCTAGGTTAGAGGACTTGGGCAAGTGGGACATACGCGATAGGCACTAGGCATACTTGACCATTTTAAGTTGAATGATATCTTTTAAGCTTAAATGCTGGTTGACGGACGACTTAATGTTTTGTAGGTATGTATCCGGGCGGTTCGAGTGGTGCGGGACCCAGTGGCGTGGGACCGAGATTTCCGAGTTCGAGAGGCGTAAATGATCGAGTGCTGCGTAAACGGGCGATCCGCTATCGGCAGAGACCTGGGGAGCCTTACACTTTATACTCCCCTTTTGGTCAGGTGGCACACCGACCTTGTGGATGTTGGTACACATACTGTTACCCTGACGAGGTCGTCCTGGCTGTGGACGACGAGCGACGCAGCCTGCTTAGACAGCTAGACGAGGCTAGAGAGGTTGGCCTTGGGCAGGCGATGCGTATTAGGGACTTGGAGCGGGGTCTCCGAGAGGAGAGGGAGAGGACGGATGCTTTGCACCGTCAGCTTCAGGACACACACCAGCACCTCTTCGCTATGAAGAGGCAGCTGAGGGATAGGGCTCGGAGTATGTCGGTCGACTGCGAGCTCCTACTAGATCTAGCTGCAGAGGCACCGCCACGGGCCACCGGTCCAGAGAGGATGGACGAGGTGGACACGTTAGGTTCCGTTGGGAACCTGGGCCCTAGGGGAGGCGATTAGGGTCGCTTTTGTACTTTTGTTTAGCTCGTGTATGACTTTTGTTAGAACTAATTCGGCTAATTCCTTTTGTTACTTGGCCGACTAACTAGATTTTGGAGCCGGAGTGCTCGTGTATATTGGGTTTTGTACCGACTGGAGGTCGGGTAATGTGTAAATCTTTTGGTGTGACTTTGTAAATACGTGTATACATTTGAATAGAATTTTGAACTTATCTTTTGTGTGCCTTTTGTGCGTAAGTTTTGTGTCTCTTCTTTTGCTCATAGTCTGGATAATCAGTATACGTATTGTTCCGAATTATAGACTTGTACACTAGATGGACTCCGGTGGTCCAAGTGGAGCTAGAGGGCTAGGACAAGGCTCTGAAGGAAATAATGGAAACGGGCCGGATCAAATAGCTACAGCCATCCAGCGGATGGCCGATCTGTTAGAACGCATGGCAAATCCCCAAGGTCAAGGAAGCAATACTGGGAATCCTGGACATAATCCGGGACATAATCATGAGGGCGAGGACCGTGCCTTAGAACGGTTCCAAAAGTTTGCACCTCCTAAGTTCATAGGAGGACCTAATCCTGATTTAGCAGAAACCTGGATGGACCGTATGCTCGATATATTTGCCGCACTTAGGTATTCGGAAGAGCGGCAGATATCTTTTGCTGCGTTCCAGTTTGAAGGAGCCGCTCGAGCCTAGTGGAACGTGATTAAAACCAAGTGGGAGCGCGAACAAACCCCCTGGACCTGGATCAATTTTACCCGAGAATTTAATGAGAAGTACTTGCCGCCCATCGTGCAAGAGAAACGGGAAGATGATTTTATCCGCCTGCGTCAAGGTGCATCTAGCGTGGCGGAGTACGAAACTCAGTTCACTAAACTTTCTCGCTTTGCCCCAGAGCTGGTGTTAACGGAGCAGAAACGAATCCGTCGATTCGTTCAAGGTTTAAATGTGGAAATTCAAGAATCGCTAGCAGCTGCTCAGTTGAACACGTTTAGCCAAGCGCTAGAAAAAGCACAGCGGATTGAGACTGCGAGAGTACAGGTTAAAGCCTTTCACGATCGGAAAAGGAGGCAACCTAGCTCAAATGACTCCATGGTCGGACAAAGCTCGCGAAACGAGCCACCTGCCAAGATAAATAAAGGTACGAATGGTCCACGACCTGCAGGGACCCCGAATAACTTTGTGCGGGGTCAGGTAGTGCAAGAGGGGCCGAGGAGTGTCCAGCGTGGAGGGGCAAGTACAGCCGCCAAGTCAACCTGTGGTTTCTGTGGGGGCAATCACACCGATGAAAATTGTTGGAAGAATAGTTCGGTACGCAAATGCTTCAAATGTGGTAGCACCGAACACCTGATTGCCCGGTGCCCTAAGATGAAAAAGGAAGGATTTAAGCCACCGACTGAAGGGACCACAACTAAGCCGTCAAATGCAGGGGACAATCGACCTAAAGGGCCAGCAAGAGTGTATGCAATGGGTCAACAGGAGGCGATTGACCCTTCGGCAGGTTTTGAAGGTACGCTTTGATCAACGAATTAATTTCGAGGACGAAATTGTCCTAAGTGGGGGAGATTGTGAGGCCCCAGTCCGATCGTAAGTCGATATTAGGGTTATTTGATATTCGGTATGGACAATAGGGTTTTATGGCTAGGAAGGAAACCCTAATTCGGTTAAGTTTGAAAATCCTAGTTTATGTATTATTATTCTAAGGTTCAAGCTATAATTTATATTCGGTATTCTAGTGTGTGCCTTGACGTAAGTAAATATAGGATTTGTTTTAATTACAAAGGTTTAGTAAGTTTGAATGATTAGCAAACCTCTAGTGTTACAATATTAGAAAGTTTAAGTGGAAGATTATTTATCGCCCGCCTTTTCTACATTTTCTTTATTAGAAAAATTTCCAGGATAATTTTTATGAGTAAATATGGGTTTTCGATGATTTTTCAAGTATCGGTTAGATTTTGAGAAAATAAGAACGTATATCGGATGTGGGACCCACTAGTGCGGTAAGTTCGGAAAAATTCGGCCAATTAGGTTAAATTCTGGATACTGTGTAAAATTTATCGGGTGCTAAGAGATAAGTAGAGGATGTGAAGTGATTGATGTGAGAGGAAAAAGAAAAGATAAGATTGCATTTAAGGAGTGACAAGTGTCAACTTTTTATTGGATTTGACTTATGGAACACTATTCATGTTTTTGACTTTTGACCCAATTAGTTAAATATCTTGAAAATTACCACAAAATTCACTCTTTCTTACCTCCTTATGGCCGGCCCTCTCTAGCAAGAAGAAAGAAAAAACTCTTCAAAGTTTAGCTACTACTTAGCTCAAATCAACCAAAATAAGTGCTTAAGTTAGTTTCCACTCCATAAAAACCTTCTCTTTGGTGTTAGTGAGTGATTTGGTGAAGTTTTCTTGGAGAGCTAAGGTGTCCTACAACTTCCCCTCTCTTGTTTACTAGGTAAGTGATGCTTAAACTTCCTCCTATACTTAATGATGTTTAATTTGTGCCTAATGGGAGCTAAAGTGATGGATTATGTGATTTATTTCTTGGTTTGTGATGAATTGGTGAAGTTTTTATTTTTTTGAGGAATTTTCTGGTTTAATGTGATCATGGTATTGTGGTTTTTTATGATGGTTGATAATGAGGGGTTATGACCCTAGTAGGTGTGAATTATTGATAAATGCAACCAATTTTGGGTTTGGTTTGAAATGGGAAAAGTTAGGGTTTCATAACCCCCTTTCTGTCCGGTTTTGGATCATGTGGTTAGAAGCCGAATTGGTCTTTTCTTAAAACATTAAAGTTGTAGGTATTGATGTGTTTGAGGTGCCTGTAAAATTTCAGGTCATTTGGATTAGTGTAGAGTGAGATATGTCGATTTTACTGTTTCTGTTCTGGGTTAATCAGAATGTACGAACTGTGTTTGAAATGGGTTGTTTTGACTGGTATTTCTTTGGATTTGGATGTTGGTGTCTTCTGTTGAAATGTATCTGGATGTCTTAGCTATCATATGCCTTTGGAATTTCTGGATTTGGACTTGTGTAGGCTGAGTTATGATATTTGTACTAGAATACGGTTTGTGATCCTGTTTTGTGATTCTGGTATAGTGTCTTGCATTTTTGACCTTGTTACATTCAATATTGGACAACGTTTCCTTATTCAACATTGTAGCCCCTTAAGTCCTGGATATCCCTGTAAATTTTCAGGTTAAACGGATTAGTATATCCTGAGTTATAAACGAAATACTCAGACCTGTTGTGACCGTCAAATTCTGTTACGTTTTTGGAAAGTTTCTGACCGTGACTTTTTTCGATTTTGATAGAGTACGATCTGGGTGTCGACTTCTTCATAAGAAATGTATATCTTGGCCACAGCTTTGAAACGCTATAAAGTGCGTCAAAATCCGAGTCCCGTAGCTCTAGTTATGATCGAAATAAGAATGCATGTCAGAACTGTTTTTATACCCGGACAGTTTACGACTGGAACTTTGGCTTCACATTTGACTAGATTACAAGCTGTTTGGGCTTGGGACCAAAACACCAAACTTATAGCCCTATATCAGAGCTTTCTAACGCCGTTAGAAATTCATGAATCAGATTTATAAAACCTGAGATATAGCCGAGCAAACAAGGCCTGCCCGTGAAAATGACCATTTTCTGGTCAGATCTGTTTTGGTCCTAATGACCAATTTCCGTTCCGAATTTGGATTGCCGACTTTCATAAAAGTTGTTCCATTTGGAATGAACCATCTAACTGCCAATTTTCAGCTCTTTTGACCATGTGTAGCATGGACAACAGTTTGCACTCAAAACTGACCATTTGTGTATTGGCCAGAATGTGTAAGTGATTGTGTTTGGTTCATTTGGGACTGAAGCCTCCAGTTTCAGTTCTGGATGTCTTCATAACAGTTGTTGTTCATCCTTTAAGCTTCGATATGGCTTCTCATACGCCTTAATCCGATATTCGTAGCTCAACTTATGAGTAAACTAGGAACGAGTGTCAAATCTGCCGTTTCCGCTAACGGCCGTTTCCGTTTCCGTCCGTCATATTTACGTGCGCGCGTGTCATTTTTGCCGTTTTGCTTGTTTTAGGCACGATAGTAGCCGTTTACGATATTATGTGACACAATCTTCTATGTCAGACGGTGGTGAGCTGGGCGGAACTGGTGGGGCCCACTACTAGCTGTTCATTTCGATCCGACTTCGTGTTTTTGCTATTTCAGATTCTGAGTAAGTATTCAGGCCAGTTTGGTGTGTTTTCTTTGCTATGTGTTTGAGATGTGTGAAAAGAGTACTTAGGCGAGGGTGTACTTTATCGCAATCGACCTAAACCCTAATTTGAATGTATAATTGTACTTGGCATATGTATATGAACCTTTTGGAACCAAAACCCTTGAGCTTGTGGCTCGGGGCGACTTTCGAGTAAAGTTTGTGAAGTTTGCAAAGTTTGTGAGTTCGTGGGCCCGATCTAAGACCTGTATGGACTATTCGAGCCGGTTAGGGCTTGGTCGAAGTCAGTCCAACTTAGTCTGAGGTCACCAAGTTTGTAGGTTCATGTTATGAACCAATTTTGTGAATCCGGTTCACCGAGAATGTGACCAAGTTTGTGAACCGAGCTTGCGCCGCAAGTTCAATTTCGTTCGCTCGAGCAAGTTTGTGAGGTGACTGGCCAGTGAGGGTGATAAGGTGCTCGGTGGGTGTACAAGCGGGGTTCTACGGACTATTAGTTGCGGTCGACGGAGTGTCGGCAGGAGATCACGCATGGCATATGAATTGGCTTTGGAGCCACCTGTATCCTTATTATGTGATGTTACTTTTCTGCTTTTGCTTTACTCCTATTGTGTGACTGTTGTTACGTGAAATTTATGCTTTCGCCTCTGTTTACTTACTAAGCATATAGCTTACCCCTTTCCTTTTGTTTTCCTTAGCAGGGGCCGACGCGGGGACTCTTGTCACTTACACTAGTGTAGTTAAGTTTGCGTTTGATTGTAATAGTTGGACTTATAGTATGTATGTTTTGGTTTTGGTGGTAATTATAAGGATGTAATAGTGTGAGCAGGTACTTTGGAGAATGTAATTATAACTCTTTTGGGATTGTATATAGAAATCTTTTGGATTTTCTGGCTTTTATTGTTTTAAGTTTTGAGTCCTGGCGCGAGCTAGGCAGGCGGCCCGCCGATACCCTTGGGTTCGGCCTTAGGAGAAGTGGGGTCGTCACAGTTGGTATCAGAGCGCCTAGGTTAGAGGACTTGGGCAAGTGGGACATACGCGATAGGCACTAGGCATACTTGACCATTTTAAGTTGAATGATATCTTTTAAGCTTAAATGCTGGTTGACGGACGACTTAATGTTTTGTAGGTATGTATCCGGGCGGTTCGAGTGGTGCGGGACCCAGTGGCGTGGGACCGAGATTTCCGAGTTCGAGAGGCGTAAATGATCGAGTGCTGCGTAAACGGGCGATCCGCTATCGGCAGAGACCTGGGGAGCCTTACACTTTATACTCCCCTTTTGGTCAGGTGGCACACCGACCTTGTGGATGTTGGTACACATACTGTTACCCTGACGAGGTCGTCCTGGCTGTGGACGACGAGCGACGCAGCCTGCTTAGACAGCTAGACGAGGCTAGAGAGGTTGGCCTTGGGCAGGCGATGCGTATTAGGGACTTGGAGCGGGGTCTCCGAGAGGAGAGGGAGAGGACGGATGCTTTGCACCGTCAGCTTCAGGACACACACCAGCACCTCTTCGCTATGAAGAGGCAGCTGAGGGATAGGGCTCGGAGTATGTCGGTCGACTGCGAGCTCCTACTAGATCTAGCTGCAGAGGCACCGCCACGGGCCACCGGTCCAGAGAGGATGGACGAGGTGGACACGTTAGGTTCCGTTGGGAACCTGGGCCCTAGGGGAGGCGATTAGGGTCGCTTTTGTACTTTTGTTTAGCTCGTGTATGACTTTTGTTAGAACTAATTCGGCTAATTCCTTTTGTTACTTGGCCGACTAACTAGATTTTGGAGCCGGAGTGCTCGTGTATATTGGGTTTTGTACCGACTGGAGGTCGGGTAATGTGTAAATCTTTTGGTGTGACTTTGTAAATACGTGTATACATTTGAATAGAATTTTGAACTTATCTTTTGTGTGCCTTTTGTGCGTAAGTTTTGTGTCTCTTCTTTTGCTCATAGTCTGGATAATCAGTATACGTATTGTTCCGAATTATAGACTTGTACACTAGATGGACTCCGGTGGTCCAAGTGGAGCTAGAGGGCTAGGACAAGGCTCTGAAGGAAATAATGGAAACGGGCCGGATCAAATAGCTACAGCCATCCAGCGGATGGCCGATCTGTTAGAACGCATGGCAAATCCCCAAGGTCAAGGAAGCAATACTGGGAATCCTGGACATAATCCGGGACATAATCATGAGGGCGAGGACCGTGCCTTAGAACGGTTCCAAAAGTTTGCACCTCCTAAGTTCATAGGAGGACCTAATCCTGATTTAGCAGAAACCTGGATGGACCGTATGCTCGATATATTTGCCGCACTTAGGTATTCGGAAGAGCGGCAGATATCTTTTGCTGCGTTCCAGTTTGAAGGAGCCGCTCGAGCCTAGTGGAACGTGATTAAAACCAAGTGGGAGCGCGAACAAACCCCCTGGACCTGGATCAATTTTACCCGAGAATTTAATGAGAAGTACTTGCCGCCCATCGTGCAAGAGAAACGGGAAGATGATTTTATCCGCCTGCGTCAAGGTGCATCTAGCGTGGCGGAGTACGAAACTCAGTTCACTAAACTTTCTCGCTTTGCCCCAGAGCTGGTGTTAACGGAGCAGAAACGAATCCGTCGATTCGTTCAAGGTTTAAATGTGGAAATTCAAGAATCGCTAGCAGCTGCTCAGTTGAACACGTTTAGCCAAGCGCTAGAAAAAGCACAGCGGATTGAGACTGCGAGAGTACAGGTTAAAGCCTTTCACGATCGGAAAAGGAGGCAACCTAGCTCAAATGACTCCATGGTCGGACAAAGCTCGCGAAACGAGCCACCTGCCAAGATAAATAAAGGTACGAATGGTCCACGACCTGCAGGGACCCCGAATAACTTTGTGCGGGGTCAGGTAGTGCAAGAGGGGCCGAGGAGTGTCCAGCGTGGAGGGGCAAGTACAGCCGCCAAGTCAACCTGTGGTTTCTGTGGGGGCAATCACACCGATGAAAATTGTTGGAAGAATAGTTCGGTACGCAAATGCTTCAAATGTGGTAGCACCGAACACCTGATTGCCCGGTGCCCTAAGATGAAAAAGGAAGGATTTAAGCCACCGACTGAAGGGACCACAACTAAGCCGTCAAATGCAGGGGACAATCGACCTAAAGGGCCAGCAAGAGTGTATGCAATGGGTCAACAGGAGGCGATTGACCCTTCGGCAGGTTTTGAAGGTACGCTTTGATCAACGAATTAATTTCGAGGACGAAATTGTCCTAAGTGGGGGAGATTGTGAGGCCCCAGTCCGATCGTAAGTCGATATTAGGGTTATTTGATATTCGGTATGGACAATAGGGTTTTATGGCTAGGAAGGAAACCCTAATTCGGTTAAGTTTGAAAATCCTAGTTTATGTATTATTATTCTAAGGTTCAAGCTATAATTTATATTCGGTATTCTAGTGTGTGCCTTGACGTAAGTAAATATAGGATTTGTTTTAATTACAAAGGTTTAGTAAGTTTGAATGATTAGCAAACCTCTAGTGTTACAATATTAGAAAGTTTAAGTGGAAGATTATTTATCGCCCGCCTTTTCTACATTTTCTTTATTAGAAAAATTTCCAGGATAATTTTTATGAGTAAATATGGGTTTTCGATGATTTTTCAAGTATCGGTTAGATTTTGAGAAAATAAGAACGTATATCGGATGTGGGACCCACTAGTGCGGTAAGTTCGGAAAAATTCGGCCAATTAGGTTAAATTCTGGATACTGTGTAAAATTTATCGGGTGCTAAGAGATAAGTAGAGGATGTGAAGTGATTGATGTGAGAGGAAAAAGAAAAGATAAGATTGCATTTAAGGAGTGACAAGTGTCAACTTTTTATTGGATTTGACTTATGGAACACTATTCATGTTTTTGACTTTTGACCCAATTAGTTAAATATCTTGAAAATTACCACAAAATTCACTCTTTCTTACCTCCTTATGGCCGGCCCTCTCTAGCAAGAAGAAAGAAAAAACTCTTCAAAGTTTAGCTACTACTTAGCTCAAATCAACCAAAATAAGTGCTTAAGTTAGTTTCCACTCCATAAAAACCTTCTCTTTGGTGTTAGTGAGTGATTTGGTGAAGTTTTCTTGGAGAGCTAAGGTGTCCTACAACTTCCCCTCTCTTGTTTACTAGGTAAGTGATGCTTAAACTTCCTCCTATACTTAATGATGTTTAATTTGTGCCTAATGGGAGCTAAAGTGATGGATTATGTGATTTATTTCTTGGTTTGTGATGAATTGGTGAAGTTTTTATTTTTTTGAGGAATTTTCTGGTTTAATGTGATCATGGTATTGTGGTTTTTTATGATGGTTGATAATGAGGGGTTATGACCCTAGTAGGTGTGAATTATTGATAAATGCAACCAATTTTGGGTTTGGTTTGAAATGGGAAAAGTTAGGGTTTCATAACCCCCTTTCTGTCCGGTTTTGGATCATGTGGTTAGAAGCCGAATTGGTCTTTTCTTAAAACATTAAAGTTGTAGGTATTGATGTGTTTGAGGTGCCTGTAAAATTTCAGGTCATTTGGATTAGTGTAGAGTGAGATATGTCGATTTTACTGTTTCTGTTCTGGGTTAATCAGAATGTACGAACTGTGTTTGAAATGGGTTGTTTTGACTGGTATTTCTTTGGATTTGGATGTTGGTGTCTTCTGTTGAAATGTATCTGGATGTCTTAGCTATCATATGCCTTTGGAATTTCTGGATTTGGACTTGTGTAGGCTGAGTTATGATATTTGTACTAGAATACGGTTTGTGATCCTGTTTTGTGATTCTGGTATAGTGTCTTGCATTTTTGACCTTGTTACATTCAATATTGGACAACGTTTCCTTATTCAACATTGTAGCCCCTTAAGTCCTGGATATCCCTGTAAATTTTCAGGTTAAACGGATTAGTATATCCTGAGTTATAAACGAAATACTCAGACCTGTTGTGACCGTCAAATTCTGTTACGTTTTTGGAAAGTTTCTGACCGTGACTTTTTTCGATTTTGATAGAGTACGATCTGGGTGTCGACTTCTTCATAAGAAATGTATATCTTGGCCACAGCTTTGAAACGCTATAAAGTGCGTCAAAATCCGAGTCCCGTAGCTCTAGTTATGATCGAAATAAGAATGCATGTCAGAACTGTTTTTATACCCGGACAGTTTACGACTGGAACTTTGGCTTCACATTTGACTAGATTACAAGCTGTTTGGGCTTGGGACCAAAACACCAAACTTATAGCCCTATATCAGAGCTTTCTAACGCCGTTAGAAATTCATGAATCAGATTTATAAAACCTGAGATATAGCCGAGCAAACAAGGCCTGCCCGTGAAAATGACCATTTTCTGGTCAGATCTGTTTTGGTCCTAATGACCAATTTCCGTTCCGAATTTGGATTGCCGACTTTCATAAAAGTTGTTCCATTTGGAATGAACCATCTAACTGCCAATTTTCAGCTCTTTTGACCATGTGTAGCATGGACAACAGTTTGCACTCAAAACTGACCATTTGTGTATTGGCCAGAATGTGTAAGTGATTGTGTTTGGTTCATTTGGGACTGAAGCCTCCAGTTTCAGTTCTGGATGTCTTCATAACAGTTGTTGTTCATCCTTTAAGCTTCGATATGGCTTCTCATACGCCTTAATCCGATATTCGTAGCTCAACTTATGAGTAAACTAGAAACGAGTGTCAAATCTGCCGTTTCCGCTAACGGCCGTTTCCGTTTCCGTCCGTCATATTTACGTGCGCGCGTGTCATTTTTGCCGTTTTGCTTGTTTTAGGCACGATAGTAGCCGTTTACGATATTATGTGACACAATCTTCTATGTCAGACGGTGGTGAGCTGGGCGGAACTGGTGGGGCCCACTACTAGCTGTTCATTTCGATCCGACTTCGTGTTTTTGCTATTTCAGATTCTGAGTAAGTATTCAGGCCAGTTTGGTGTGTTTTCTTTGCTATGTGTTTGAGATGTGTGAAAAGAGTACTTAGGCGAGGGTGTACTTTATCGCAATCGACCTAAACCCTAATTTGAATGTATAATTGTACTTGGCATATGTATATGAACCTTTTGGAACCAAAACCCTTGAGCTTGTGGCTCGGGGCGACTTTCGAGTAAAGTTTGTGAAGTTTGCAAAGTTTGTGAGTTCGTGGGCCCGATCTAAGACCTGTATGGACTATTCGAGCCGGTTAGGGCTTGGTCGAAGTCAGTCCAACTTAGTCTGAGGTCACCAAGTTTGTAGGTTCATGTTATGAACCAATTTTGTGAATCCGGTTCACCGAGAATGTGACCAAGTTTGTGAACCGAGCTTGCGCCGCAAGTTCAATTTCGTTCGCTCGAGCAAGTTTGTGAGGTGACTGGCCAGTGAGGGTGATAAGGTGCTCGGTGGGTGTACAAGCGGGGTTCTACGGACTATTAGTTGCGGTCGACGGAGTGTCGGCAGGAGATCACGCATGGCATATGAATTGGCTTTGGAGCCACCTGTATCCTTATTATGTGATGTTACTTTTCTGCTTTTGCTTTACTCCTATTGTGTGACTGTTGTTACGTGAAATTTATGCTTTCGCCTCTGTTTACTTACTAAGCATATAGCTTACCCCTTTCCTTTTGTTTTCCTTAGCAGGGGCCGACGCGGGGACTCTTGTCACTTACACTAGTGTAGTTAAGTTTGCGTTTGATTGTAATAGTTGGACTTATAGTATGTATGTTTTGGTTTTGGTGGTAATTATAAGGATGTAATAGTGTGAGCAGGTACTTTGGAGAATGTAATTATAACTCTTTTGGGATTGTATATAGAAATCTTTTGGATTTTCTGGCTTTTATTGTTTTAAGTTTTGAGTCCTGGCGCGAGCTAGGCAGGCGGCCCGCCGATACCCTTGGGTTCGCCCTTGGGAGAAGTGGGGTCGTCACACTGTTTAACTTGTTTGATATGGTTGTGTTATGTGTATATATATGTTTGATTTCTGAGTAGCTCTTGTTCCTTGTTTATGCTTCCATCTATCTTTAATTTTATCTTTATGTTTCGGCCCTAGACTGGTTAATTTCGATGGAGGGAACCCGTAGTGGATGGGGTCGTGGTCGCGGGATTAGGCAACCCACGACTGAAGGCGGTACTAGGGAAACCACATCTGAACCAAACCCTGAACCTAGGGTCGATCCAAACGTGCAAGTGGCCGCAGCCATCCAACGAATGACCGACTTGTTAGCTCATGTAGTGGAGCAACAGGGTCAAAACCCTAATCCCTACCCTGGTAACCCTGGTAATTATGTGGAAAGCGAGGATAGGACGCTCGAAAGGTTTCAGAAATTTTCCCCACTGAAGTTTATTAGAGGGCCAGATCCGGATGTGGCCGAGAGATGGCTAGAAAAGATAGTGGACATCTTTGCTGCCCTGCATTATACGGAGGAAAGGCAGGTGACTTTTCCTGTCTTCCAACTGGAAGGGGCAGCCCGTTCCTGGTGGAACCTAATACGATAGAAATGGGACCGAGAGCAGATGCCCAGGATATGGGTGAATTTCATGATGGAGTTCAACGCTAAATTCTTCCCTCCTCTGGTTCAAGAACGGAAGGAAGAGGAGTTTATTCGGCTTCGCAAGGGGACCCAGACTGTAGCCGAGTATGAGAGCCAATTTACTCGACTGTCCAAATTCGCGCCCGAACTCATCATGACCAAACAACGAAGAATAAGACGCTTTGTCCAGGGCCTGAACGTACCAATCTGATCGTGTCTTTTCACCTTGATACATACTGAACTAGCATTTAGACAAAAAATGAAAGTTGTAGCTTCTTAAGTCCTTGTTATTCCTGAAACATTTCAGGTCAAACGGAGGTGTGTAGGCTGAGTTATAGCCAAAACCCTCACTCAGCTTTCAAATTCTGGTTTGGTCACATTTTGTAAATTAGCTTCTGAGCATGCTCAGTTCGCATGGATAACGATGGAACTGGATGTTGATGTCTTCATAAGAAATGTAGATCTTTGTTTCATATTCAAAACGGTATAAAGTGCGTCCAAATCCGAGTTTCGTAGCTCCCGTTATAGCGAAAACAAGATCGTGAGTCAGAACTTCCTTGAACACTAGACAGTTTTGACAGGTAATTTGGCACTCATTTTCGTTCTGTTCTGAGTTGATCTAGGTCTTGGCCAAAACATAAAAGTTTTACCCTTATGTCTTAGCTTTCCAATGCCTTTGAAATTTCTTGATTTGGGTTTGTGAACTGTGAGTTATGGTCCGGCAAACATACCCTGTCCGTCACCCTAAAGTGCGAACTTCTGGCACAGTTTTCCATACTTTTGACCTATTTCTGTTCAGATCCGGATTTAGGAGTCTTCACGAAAGTTGTAACCTTTTCATTTAGCTTCGAAACGGTATCTCATACACTTTAATCCGACATTTCTAGCCCAACTTATGGTCAAAATAATTTGGGACAGTAACTATGCCCATTTCTGTTTGCCGGCCGTTTCCATTTCCGTTTGCCGATTCCGCACATGCATGTGCCAATTTTTCCGTTTTGCTTAATTTACGCACTTTAGTAGTTATTTGTGTGATAATATGGCTCAACCTTCTGCTACAGGCGGTGACGGGCTAGACGGAGCCGGTGGGGCCTACTGGCTGACGACTTGAATTCATTTTCGTACTTTCTCTCGTTATACTTGCTCTTTAGGTGAGTAATCAGGGTTTCTGTGTAACTCAATACTAATATGAGTTTACTATGAAAAATGGGCACTTAGGCGAGGGAGTACTTTATCACACTTGACCTAAACCCCATTAGTAGCTATTGATACCTGTGAAATATATTTTTTTGTGATTTGTTATGGAGCATTTATTGCTTGAACCAGAGCATTTATTGCTTGAACTACGATTTTAGAGCATTTATTACTTGAAAAATATTTTAGAGCATTTATTGCTCGTGGCTTGAGCTGAGGCTCATGGTCTCTCTATGTGGGATTCTTTAAGAGAAGTGAGCTGTGTGGCTCAGGATCTCAAGGGTCAACCAGTGATCAACCTCGACAAATGAGTTGGCTTTGGAGCCACCCGCATCCTTACCATGTGGTGTTACTCTTCTGCTTTTGCTTTGCTCTCACTGTACAAATGTTGACATGTAAAAATTACATTTTTACCCCTGGTTAGTCAATAAGCTTATAGCTTACCCCCTTTTCTTTTGTTTTCCTCAGCAGGGGCCGACGCGGGGAAATTTTGGCACCATCACTAGTATGGTTGGGTTTTGTTTGTAATAACCGAATAGTTAATATGTTTTTCCCTATTATAGTGATCCGTGTAAGGACCCTTCTTAGGGTCTACTCTTTGATTTTGGTTATAATCATAAGGATGTAATGGTATGGGTAGTTACTTTTGGGGATGTAAATAGAATTCTTTTGCCGATGTATATAATGTGAATAGTACTCTTTTGGTACTTTTATCTTTTATTTGCTTTTGACTTCGAGTCCTGGCGCGAGTCAGGCAGGCGTCCCACCGATACCCTCGGGTTCGCCCTTGGGAGAAGTGGGGGCGTCACAGGTGGTATCAAAGCTTAGGCTTCAGATCTTTGTAGTGCATCCGAGGTTTCAACGTTTAGGATGTCGGACTGTGGGGTACTTGGCTATTAAGGTAAATATTGAATGCTAGGATTTTGATATTGGACTTTTGTAATTTTCCCATAAGGCAAAGTGGGGATTGAGTTGATTGCACTTGGAGATGGGCAATCCCAGTGTGAATCGACTTGGTTCTTACTTAATGTTGCAGTTAGCTATTTGGACCTATTCTTTAGGTTTGCACCCTAGGGCCGTCGGGGCGGTGCTGGTGGATTAGGTGGGCTCCGCAGGGGAGTTGCGTTAGGGCCGTTGACTTGAATTACGTTGTTGTCCTGTTGATTTGTTTTGAAATCGATGTGTTCAGTGTTTTGGTACTAACTGCATTTTGGCTAATTTGTGCATATCCTTGGCGTAAACCTGTATATGCATGTCCAAAAATTTTGATCATTTAGTGTGTTTTATATGGTGTTTTATATGGTAAAGTTTTCAAAACAAATGGAAGCCGGTGGCCGAGGTGGAGGTAGGGGACGAGGCCGAGGCCGAGGCCGAGGAAAAGGTAGGAGACGGAGACCAGAACCCGAAAGGGTAGAAAATGAAAATGCGAACCACCAAGCTGATAACCAAGTAGCTACAGCCATACAACGGATGGCAGATTTACTAGCACGAATGGTGGACCAACAGGGTCAGGGTCATGGGAATAATGTCGGAAACCCTGGAAATAATCTGGGCAATCACGAGCGAGTGGACCATGCCTTAGAACGGTTCCAAAAATTTGCACCCCCGAAATTCATAGGTGGACCTAGCCCTGACTTAGCTGATGGATGGATGGACCGAATGATGGATATATTCGCTGCGCTTGGGTATCCAGAGGAACGACAGGTATCTTTTGCTGTCTTCCAATTTGAGGGACCAGTCCGAGCATGGTGGAATGTAATAAAGGCTAAGTGGGAACGAGAGCAGACCCCCTGGACTTGGGTCAATTTCACCCATGAGTTTAACGAGAAGTATTTGCCACCGATTGTTCGAGAAAGGCGGGAAGAGGACTTTATCCGCCTGCGTCAAGGGCCGTTAAGTGTGGCAGAGTACGAGACACAATTTACCAAACTCTCTCGTTTTGCTCCAGAGTAAGTACTAACAGACCGAAAGAGAATTCGTCGGTTTGTCCAGGAGTTAAACGTGGAAATACAAGAGGCACTGGCGGCTGCCCATTTGGATACATTCAGCCAGACCCTGGAAAGGCACAGTGAATAGAGACGGCAAGGAGTCAGGTGAAAGCTTTCCGTGACAAAAAGAGAACACCATCTGACACCTATACCTACACTGGTGGGCAAAGCTCGGGAAGCGAGCCACCTAGTAAGAGGAGTAAGGAAGCCGATGGTATATGACCGGTGGGGACTCCGAATCAAGGTAAAACAAGGGAAGATCAGGCAGGAAAAGGGCCCCAAAATTGTGTCTAACATGGGGAATCGATGTTCGGAACCAGAAGAGTATGTGATGTCTGTGGGGCCACTAACCATACGGAAGATACCTGCTGGAAGAAAGAGAAAAATCGGCGATGTTTCCGATGTGGTAGCAATGAACACCCGGTTGCTCAGTGCCCTCAGAAGTCGAGGGGAGGAAATAAATCAGGGACGAAGGGAACCATTTCTAGGCCGATCAAGGACACCGAAGGTATGAATTTCGATGACGAAATTCTTCTAAGAGGGGGAGGTTGTGAGATCCCGATTCGTCCTTAATTTTGAATAAGGAATATTAGTACTAAATTTTGCTATAAAATTTGATTTTAAGGATGATGGTAATTCTTTACATGTGATTTTGCTTTTTAGAATCGAAAAACCTTAATTTGGAATTTTATTAAAACCCTAATGGATTTACACCTTTGATATTTTTACACAAAACCCTAGTTTACGTATTAATCATAAGTTTATGTGGTAGTAAATTTTATGCATGCTAATGTATGTTTTCGTATGAGTAGATACCGGATTCGATTTCTATTATAAAGGTTAAGTAGGATTAGAAAGCTAAAAAGTCTTACACTAGTAAATTCCCTAGTGTTTTGCTAATTGAACAACCTTAAGTTGGGTTTAAAACCCTTAATCTAGCTAATGTAAAAAGATTGTGGTTTAGTTGCTTTTATGTGGAATAAGGAATAATTAAGGATAGGTGATTAAGATAATAAGGTGATTAGTGAAATGATTAATTGTGACAAAGTATTTTGGATTAGAATAAGTTGTATCCTATGAAGTTAAGTGCAAGAGTTCCAAACATTTGTGGGCAAGAGTGTGAGAAAACAAAAAGGAAGTTGCAAGGACTAGGAAGTGAATAATCATCTTTTATGTGATTGGTTGGTGGAAAATATCTACTAATGGTCTTGACTAAGTATTAATTCTAGAACATCCAAGAGAACACAAGACATAAACCAAATCAAAAACTAAAGAGAGAGAGAGAGAGAGAAGGCTTCAACTACTTCATCCATTTCTTGCACAAATCTTGTGATTCAACCATCCAAACTTGAAATCACTTCATAAAACTCCTTAGCTAGGTAGGATTGTGGAAGGTGGTGGAGTGGTTTGGAAAGAGGAGGTGCTAAGGTGCTTCTTTTCTTGAGGTTACAAGGTGAGTTGTTAATAACATTTCCCTTTAGCTTTAATAATGTTAAATTAGTGGCTTTAGTGGCTAGATATGATGACGTGTGGTGTGATTATGGTGTGTTTATGGTTGGAGGTGAAGTTTTGATGGATTTTGATTTATTATTGCTATTTTTCTGTTTTATATGATAATCATGGTTTAGTTATGGATTGAGGGTTTATTATGGTGTAAAATGAAGCTAATATATGTTGGATACGATCGGCTGCGGAAAATTTCTGGTTGGTGCGGAAAATTACAGTTGAGGGTTGTGATTAACCCTGTTCTGCCCGAATCTGTTCGACCTAGTTAGAGGCCGAATTGGCCTTAGAACAAAACATAAAAGTTGTAGGGAATGATTTTTTATAGTTGCCTGCAAAATTTCAGCTCAATCGGAGTAACATTGCCCATTAAAAGATGGAATTACCCTGACTGCCATAGGATTAAAGTCAGTGAACAGTTTTGACAGTGCACCAATCTGATCGCGTCTTTTCACCTTGATACATACTGAACTAGCATTTAGCCAAAACATGAAAGTTGTAGCTTCTTAAGTCCTTGTTATTCCTGAAACATTTCAGGTCAAACGGAGGTGTGTAGGCTGAGTTATAGCCAAAACTCTCACTCAACTTTCAAATTCTGGTTTGGTCACATTTTGTAAATTAGCTTCTGAGCATGCTCAGTTCGCATGGATAACGATGGAACTGGGTGTTGGTGTCTTCATAAGAAATGTAGAGCTTTGTTTCAAATTCAAAACGGTATAAAGTTCGTCCAAATCCGAGCTTCGTAGCTCCCGTTATAGCCAAAACAAGATCATGAGTCAGAACTTCCTTGAACACTGGACAGTTTTGACAGGTAATTTGGCACTCATTTTCGTTCTGTTCTGAGTTGATCCAGGTCTTGGCCAAAACATAAAAGTTTTACCCTTATGTCTTAGCTTTCTAATGCCTTTGAAATTTCTTGATTTGGGTTTGTGATCTGTGAGTTATGGTCCGGCAAACATACCCTGTCCGTCACCCTAAAGTGCGAACTTCTGGCACTGTTTTCCATACTTTTGACCTATTTCTGTTCAGATCCGGATTTAGGAGTCTTCACGAAAGTTGTAACCTTTTCATTTAGCTTCGAAACGGTATCTCATAAACTTTAATCCGACATTTCTAGCCCAACTTATGGTCAAAATAATTTGGGACAGTAACTATGCCCATTTCTGTTTGCCGGCCGTTTCCATTTCCGTTTGCCGATTCCGCACATGCATGTGCCAATTTTGCCGTTTTGCTTAATTTACGTACTTTAGTAGTTATTTGTATGATAATATGGCTCAACCTTCTGATATTTGTGTGTTTATGGTTGGAGGTGAAGTTTTGATGGATTTTGATTTATTATTGCTATTTTTCTGTTTTATATGATAATCATGGTTTAGTTATGGATTGAGGGTTTATTATGGTGTAAAATGAAGCTAATATATGTTGGATACGATCGGCTGCGGAAAATTTCTGGTTGGTGCGGAAAATTACAGTTGAGGGTTGTGATTAACCCTGTTCTGCCCGAATCTGTTCGACCTAGTTAGAGGCCGAAGTGGCCTTAGCACAAAACATGAAAATTGTAGGGAATGATGTTTTATAGTTGCCTACAAAATTTCAGCTCAATCAGAGCAACATAGCCCATGAAAAGATGAAATTACCCTGACTGTCATAGGATTAAAGTCAACGGCCCTAACTCAACTCCCTTGCGGAGCCCACCTAATCCACCAGCACCGCCCCGGCGGCCCTAGGGTGCAAACCTAAAGAATAGGTCCAAATAGCTAATGGCAACATTAAGTAAGAACCAAGTCGAAAGAATGGAAAACTTTTGACCAAGATACTTGTCACTTGTCACTTTTGAAGAATGGAAAACTCAACATTAAGTGTCACCATTCAATTCACCCTTGGACTTTTGACCAAGATATTTTTACCATCGTAAAGCTAATTTTGGCCAATTTATTTCTTCATTTTTAGCTCCTTTGGCCGGCCCTCTCAACAAGAAAAGAAAAGAAAGCTCTCAACTTGTTTCTTCAATTTCTTGCTTTGATCTCACAAACCAACCGCTAAAACTTTGATTTCTTCCATAAAAACCTTTCTCTTGGTAGGATTAAGGTGAGTGGTGAAGTGGTTTGAGAAACAAAGGTGCTAAGTTGCTTGTTGTCTTGAGGTTACAAGGTAAGTTGTTAAGAATCTTTCCCTTTAGCTTTGCTAATGTTCAATTAGTGGCTTGTGGGAGTTAAGGAGGTGATTTTGTGGGTGATTTCATAACTTTTGGTAATGATATATGATGGATGGTTTCTGAACCGTGGAGGTGAGTGACCATAAACTATTTCCAAAGCTACTTATGAACTGTTTCCTGCATTCTTTATTCAATTGCATATCATGCGTGCTTGCATGCGAGTTCATGACATGATTTGGCTTAACTGAGTTCTTGGGAAGTCTGTGCTGAACACCAACGTCTCCACCTCTGTTCATTTGGAGCAAATGGCTCCCTCTTACTGTTTCACTGCTACTGGATCTATTTGAGCGTTGGATGTTTAAGTACAATGATTTCACTAGCTCACGAGAGCAATAAACGTACATTTGATTTCTGATTCATGACATCATTGAAATTAACGATTTTGAAATATATTTGAGTACTGATTTTATTGGTTACTCACTGAGCTTCTAACTCACCCCAAAAATATTTTATTCCCCTCCACAGGGCTCGTGGCGAAGGAAGAATTGTATTACTTATTCACGTGGCTGGATGGCATATATCTTGTACAGTTTGGATTTGGAATCATTTTATGTATAGTTTGGGGAATTGTTTCCGCTTCGCTTATGTGTAATTATTGGAGAATTTGATGTATTATTTGAGGTTTATATTGTAATTTAATTGAGGACCGTAGTGAACGACTGAGTCCCGGCGAGAGCTGGGCAGGCGGTCCGCCGAACCCTCTGGTTCGCCTTAGGGGGAGGTGGGGTTGTCACAGTATATGATGTATATAAATTGGTATAAGAGATGGTAGTGATGGTTTCAAGCTAAAATTGAGATTTATATCTTGATTGTAGCAAATTTCTAGAATTGAAGTTAAGGTATACCCTGTTCTGCCTGGTTCTAGTTCGCCATGTTAGAGGCCGAATTAGACTTAGCCTAAAACATGAAAGTTGTAGAGAATGATGTTTTATAGTTTTTTGCAACATTTCAGCCCAATCGGAGTAATGTAGCCTGTAAAAAGACCGAAATACCCCTGAGTCTGCCCTAGGTAGAGTCTAGCAGACAGTTTTGACATTTCCTCATGTTGGCTACTTTTTTCACCTTGATCTGTACCAAACCAATCTTTGGCCAAAACATGAAACTTTTAGCCCTATGTTTCAGTTTTCCAACGCAACTGAAAAAATTTCAAACAGAATTGTGTAGCCTGAGTTATTGTCGTTTAACCATAGTGCGGTTAGCTAACCTGTTTGTGAGATTCTGGTTTTGTACAATGGAATTTTGACCTAGTTACACTACGAACTGGACTGAGTGGTCTTCATCAAAGTTGTAGCTCTTTATCTTAGCTTCGAAACAGTATAAATTCCATCCCAATCTGATAAGCGTAGGGTCAAGGCCAAGTACAGCATCCTGGAAATCATGAGGGAGAGGACCGTGCCTTAAAACGATTCCAGAAGTTTCTACCGCCAAAAGTTTTGGGTGGACCTAGCCCTGATATAGCGGAAAGTTGGTTAGAGCGAATGTTAGACATTTTTGCTGCGTTAGGATACCCAGAGGAACGGCAGATAGCTTTTGCCATTTTTCAATTTGAGGGAGCGGCTCGTGCCTGGTGGAATGTGATTCGAGCCAAGTGGGATAGAGAGCAAACCCCATGGACATGGGTAAATTTCACTCGTGAGTTTAATGAGAAGCACTTACCGCTACTTGTTCAAGAAAGGCGAGAGGATGAGTTCATACACCTACGTCAAGGGACTATGAGTGTAGGGACTATGAGTGTGGCGGAGTACGAGACACAATTTACTAAACTCTCTCGTTTCGCTCCAGAGTTAGTGTTGACCGACCAAAGAAGAATTCGCCGGTTTGTCCAGGGTTTGAATGTAGAGATTCAAGAGGCACTGGCAGTTACTCAATTGGAGATGTATAGTCAAGCGATTGAAAAGGCACAAAGAATTGAAAGTACTAAAAGTCAAGTAAAGGCCTTTCTTGATAAGAAAAGAAGACAACCGGATACAAGTAGTTATATTGATGGACAAAGCTCGAGGAGCGAGCCACCATCTAAGATGAGCCGAGAAATAAGTGGTCCACGATCCACAGGGATCCTAAATCAAGGAAATGTTGAGAAAAGTCAGGCAGGGAGAGAGACCCAAAGGGGTATCTCACGAGGAGGTCCGACATCAGGATCTAGAATGGCATATGGATTTTGTGGGGCTGCTAACCACATGGAAGATAATTGTTGGAAGAAAGGACAAGTTCGGAAATGCTATCGATGTGGTAGTGCTGAGCACCTGATTGCTCAGTACCCTCACCTACCAAAAGAAGGAAATTTGCCAAGGGCAGAAGGGAACACGTCTAAGCCGACCAATGCCACGGGTAATCGACCGAAAGTGCCGGCAAGGACCTATGCAATGGGACATCAAGAGGTGGCAGACCCATTGGCAATCATCGAAGGTACCCCCTATCTTCCATCGTATTGAGGTTTCTTCTATTCATTTTAAAAGATTACTACCATTAAGGCCGATCTACGAGACATTTGAAGCTCATTAAGACTAAAGACCATTGAGACTTTGAGCTAAGGATTACATGGTTGGTTGGTTCTTGGATTGAGGTAATCTTTACCACTACTGATGAACTCGTTAATGAGGTATTAGAGTATTCCAATCCATAGCCCGTGAAAGGATTAAGAAGATTTGACTTAAAGGTTGCAATTTCGAGAATGAAATTCTTTTAAGGAGGGGAGATTGTGACACACCGAATGTTAGGAGATTGTTTAGTTTTAGTTTTGATTTAAACCCTTAAATTTGTTTTGTTTAAAGACTAGAAACCCTAGATTCTAAACAAAAGAAAAAGAAAACCCTAGTTACTTGTGACTAATCGGTTTTCTTAAATCTCTCATGTTCTAATCGAAACCCTACTTTTAATGGAATTGTAAAATCCCGCACATTTTTCTTAAAATTTCTTTTACTTGGAAATTATTACTTTATAATAGCTTTACCACCCAATCACCTCACAATAAGTGCAAATGAATATAAAATTAAGGGTTCACCCTTTTCGTTTTCCAGTTAGCGCGAATTAGGGTTTTACGTCTATCCGTAGGGTGACTATCCGGTACCGAGGGTGAATCAAATTTGGTGATTAAGAGTGAGTTTTAGATGATATTAAGTGTGGGATTAGAAGTGGTAATAATGAGGTAGTGAATTATAAATTAAAACCCTAGTATACGCGATTTAAGAAAACACGGCTAGAATCGACGAGTACCGTTCACTACCGATTGAACCTACCATTTTATCAAGTTAATCTCCTTATTCTTAGAGCCTAAATATCAGCCCAAATCTGATCATGTTGGCCGAATTTTTTGACCAAGAAAACAAGAGAAAAGAAAAAAAACTTGAGATGGATTTTGGTGGCGACAAGTGGCGGTTATCTATGGATTCTTGCCTAACTATTTTTCCTCCATATTTATCATAACAAAACACACAATTCCTCCCCATTTCTTCCTACCGGCCGTGAGCAAGGGGGAGAGAGAGAGAGAGAGCAAGAGAAAACAACATCAAATCATCTTGAGTTTGAACCATTTGAGTGAAACCAAGAAAAACTAAACCGATTAACTTGTAGGTTGAGAGCTTGGGAAGCTTAAGGAACCAAAAATTTCAAGGAGAAGTGGAGGATAACTCTAGCAAGCTTTGTTTTGAGATAATATGGCTGACCACTCTTTTCTTTTCCTTAATCATGTTGGAGTTGCTTAGTAACTTGTATTTGTGGTTGTAATGCTTATATCAAGTGATTTTGGATGGTTGGGGTAATGAATTTGAGTTAGGGTTTGAATGATTCAATTATCATACTTATTGTATGGGTGGTATATGATGTATATAAGTTGGTATAAGAGATGGTAGTGATGGTTTCAAGCTAAAAATGAGATTTATACCTTGATTGTAGTAAATTTCCAGAATTGAAGTTAAGGTATACCCTGTTATGCCCGGTTCTAGATCACCATGTTAGAGGCCAAATTAGGCCTAAAACATGAAAGTTGTAGAGAATGATGTTTTATAGTTTTCTACAAAATTTCAGCCCAATCGGAGTAATGTAGCGTGCGAAAAGATCGAAATACCCCTGAGACTGCCCTAGGTAGAGTCCAGCAGACAGTTTTGACATTTCCTCAAGTTGGCTGCGTTTTTCACCTTGATCTGTACCAAACCAGTCTTTGGCCAAAACATGAAACCTTTAGCCCTATGTTTCAACTTTCCAACACAACCAAAAAAATTTCAAACGGAATTGTGTAGCCTGAGTTATTGGCGTTTAACCATAGTGCGGTTAGCTAACCTGTTTGTGAGATTCTGGTTTTGTACAATGGAATTTTGACCTAGCTACACTATGAACTGGACTGAGTGGTCTTCATCAAAGTTGTAGCTCTTTATCTTAGCTTTGAAATGGTATAAATTTCATCCCAATCTGATAAGTGTAACCTCAGTTGTGTCCGTTACGGAAAACAACGTCAAATCTATCTTTTGTTTCTTGACTCAAACTTCATTTCCGAACATGTTCCTAGCATGATTTTGTACTTGTATGACTTTGAGCCTATCGAACGGCTATTGAAATAAGATTATTTGGTGTGTGACTTTGGGACTGTTTGAGAAAATATTGAAGCCATAAATGGCTGGAAAATAGGTAAACACAAGGGGCATGCCGCCAAATTTTTACTAGAGATATGAACTAGCCGTTGGAGTTCTAGTTCTGTGTTTTGCAAAGTTGACATGGATATACTGAAAACTGGGTTGAGGTGTCTTCATGGAAGTTGTAACCCGTTTTGTACCATTTTCATTTTCGCGCACGCGCACGTGCATTTCTCAACCGTTTTTTCCGTTTTGGACCGTTTAGGATTACTTTTGTTATTTTGTTACCATTCAGGCCGTTTCGGCCAATTTCGACATTCTTTTGGCCTTAATGCCATTTTTGACAGTTTTCAACCATTCTCAGTATGAGAACCCTAAAATTTTCATATTTTCTTTGCCTTTTGTTTATTCTCACTTCCCCTTGTTAAGTGAAAATGTGTTAATCATTTGTTTTCAACAAAGAAAGGTTTTGATAATTACGTGTATTTGGGTGAACGATATGTATATACGTGTATGTGTTGGGAGTACGGTTGAGCGCGGCAATTGAACTCGGACTATTTTATTTCTTTGCCTACATTTTCTACTTTCCTTGGAAATATTAAAATTTCTATGTATTTTTACAAGCAAGTACAGTTTTAAATTCATTTTTCTAGTATGAGTTAGTGGACGTTAAATGTGAAACGCATTATCGATGTGGGGCCCGCTAGTGCGATAAATGTGGTGATTAAGAGTGAGTTTTAGATGAAATTAAGTGTGTGATTGGAAGTGATAATAACAAGTTAGTGAATTAGAAGATAAAATCCTAGTATACGCGATTTAAGGAAAAACGGCTAGAACCGACGGGTAACGTTCACTATCGATTGAACACACCACTTGACTACCACTTCCCCACCACCACATACCCTTGATATTGTTGCAAAATATCTCCCTCATCCTCAGCCCTTATAGCCGAAAATGTTGACTCAAAATGCAAGGAAAAGAAAAAAAAGTTTGGATGGATTTTGGCGGTGCCACTTGTTGGCCATCTATGGCCCTTTGACCAAACCCTTTTGTCTTGCCTTCTTATCTTTCATTTGAGCTCATTCTTCATCATTTTTTTCTGGTTTGGCCGAGAGCAAGGAGAGGGAGGAGAGTGAAGAGAGTTTTCCATTTCCAACCTTGAATCCAACCTTTGTAAGTGAGAACAAGAAAAACTAAACCGATTAATCATTAGTTTGGAAGCTTGGGAAGTTTAAGGAATCAAAAATTTCAAGAAGTAGTGGAGGATCACTCTTGCAAGGTCTTGTCTTGAGGTATAATGGCTTATCACTCTTTCTTTCTTCATTAATCATGATTAAGTTGGGTATTAATGTTATAGTTGTGCTTGTGATGCTTGTTTCAAGTAGTTTTGATGATTGGAGGGAGGAATATTGAGTTAGGGTTTTGATTTATTCACTCATATTTCTTGTGGGTTAGGTGTTTATGGTGTATATATATGGTATATAATCTTGTAAAGGAGAAAGTAGTGGTAATTTTAAGGTAAAAATGTTAATTATAGCTTGACTATGACAAAAGTCCAGATATCTAGAAATTCAAGTTTCAGTTCTGCCTGGTTCCAGTTCGTGATGTTAGAGGCCGAATTACACTTAGCATAAAACATGAAAGTTTTAGAGAATCATTTTTTATAGTTACCTACAAAATTTCAGCTCAATCGGAGCAACGTAACCTGTGAAAAGATAAAAATACCCCTGACTCTTATAGGTTTAGTCCAGTGGACAATTTTGATATTTCACAACACTAATCGTGTCTGTTCACCTAATTGTGTACTGAATTAGCCTTTGGCCAAAACATGAAAGTTGTATTGCTATGTCTTATCTTTCCAACAACCCTAGAATCACCTCGTTTGGACTTCGGTAGCCTGAGTTATGTTCGTTTATGGATAAGGCGGTTAACAAGCCCGAATGTGAGATTCTGGTTCTATTATTTGAGATATTGACTTAGATACACTACAAACTGGACTGACTGGTCTTCATCAAAGTTGTAGGCCTTTGTCTTATTTTCAAAACGGTATAAATTTCACCCCAATCCGATAAGCGTAGCTTCGGTTGTGTCCGTTACGCAAAACAACGTCAAATCTGTCTTTTGTTTCTTGACTCAACCTTCATTTCCGCACATGCTCCTAACTTGATTTTGTACTTGTATGACATGGAGCCTATGAAATGGCTATTGAAATGAGATGATTTTGTATATGACTTTGGGTTTGATTGAGGAAAAGAATGAAGCCATAAATGGCTGGAAAATAGGTAAATACAAAGGGCGTGCTGCCCAAATTTACGCTCGAGAACTAGGTCGATATACTTGCGACTTGAGTAAGGCTTGAGAGCGAATACCACGTGAACCATCTAGGGTATTTACGTTTTCTTTGCCACTTCGACTCAAATAGCGATTTTAAAGTTTTACAAGTGAGTCTAAGTTTTACAAATATATGTCCTTTGGTTTCAATGTACTCTTTTCACTACCAAAATCATATTTATACTTTGTACTAGTACGTATTCGACTTGTCTTTGACTCACTTATATCTTTGATGGTTGAAGCATAATGTGTTCGTTTGATTATTAGGGTTCCTTGGTGATTGAGAGTATTATCCGGAAGGAAACTTTGGACGTTATTTTGCTTAAATAGGTGAGTGTTCCTTGTTGTTATGTTACTCTTGACTATATGCTTTGTTCCATGTTATGGATATTTGATTGAATGTTAAATGCTTTCAATGATTGCTAAAAATGAGTTTTCTAGGCGAGTGTGTACTTTATCGCACTCGACCTAAATGAATGTGAAATTTTCAATGATTGAATGATTATATATGCGTGAATGTAAGCCTGATGGCTAAACTGGGCCCTGCCCTTCGTTACTGATCGACTCGAGCCAGAAGCGGACTCGATCGGGCGATTTAGTGACCCTGGGTGAACGTTTGGTATACTCGAGTATTATCTTGTTGTCGGGTGGAGTCCGGCCAACGTCCAGAAGGGGGTGAAATGAAATGAATGAACGAGTGGCAATGAATGAAATGAAGGGTTTTACTTATCAGAATGCATTTTTAAAATAATTGGAGGAATAAGGGGAATGACAGGAGAATGAACGAACGAACGAACAAACGAATAGCTCCCTGTGAGCCCGTATCCTTTTAATGAATGTGTTGTTTCGCTTTTCCTTGTAAATGTTTCTTGAACTGGATTGATTATGTATTCGGAACCTCACTGAGCTTTTAGCTCATCCCTTTAGTTTTGTTTTCCTTAACAGGGGAAGGCGAGCAAGGACAAGAGCTCGATAGAGACTAGCCTAGACTAGTTTCTTTGATTTTGTAATGGTTCTCGCCCTAGTGCTCGGCACGGGATGGATGTATGGTGAATTGAGAACCTTTGTATATTCGATGGTTGTACTCCCTTTTGAGATAGAAATGTATATAAGTTGTGCTTTAAGTTTTGGATCGTTGTTATGTATATTCTTGGTTTATTCTGGTTTTCGATTGAGGATTGAAGTGAACGACTGAGTCCCGGCGAGAGTTGGGCAGACGGTCCGCTGACCCCTTTGGTTCGCCTAAGGGGGAGGTGGGGCTGTCACAGTTGGTATCAGAGCCTGCTTCGCGTGGTCTCTGCGCGGAGTGAACCTGGACTAAGTGGTAAATAAGTATGAAGGACTAAGTGCTCGTTCGAGCATAAGCTGTGACTTGTGAATGTTATAGGCCTTACATTTTCTTGTGGTATTTGAGGACCATGGATAGGTACGTCAGGTAGGAATTTCGATTGTAGATAGTTTACTCTTGGGACTGGCCAGCTCGAGATGTGAATTATCTTATTTCGGATTCTTGTGCCCGAGTACTCCAGAGTTGAGGCGGTGTTAAGTATTGGAGATTTGGATTTTGGGAACATGAATAGGCTTTGTTTGGCCAGAATGAGTACAAGAGGTCAATGGACATCTAGTTTGGATGGTAAGTGACGTGAGAGACCGGACGGGGTTATTTAATTGAGACCGGGACGATATCGCCTTTTCTTTTGATTTGCCCTTGTATTGTCATTCCATGACTTTTGTTTGTGGTATGTTAATATGTACACGTGTAATGTTGACTGCTTTTGACTATCTGCCTGCTTTGACTACCTGTCTAAAGTGATATGTCTCTTTGTGTGTATGTTTCTCTGTGTATTTGGTACGTTAGATCTTGCTATTTTAGTCAATTTACTTCGTTTGCTTATTAAATTCTTAAGGCTACAATTTAATAGAAGAAATTTTTCCCAAAATCTGTCCACAACTAACTCATTTTTCAGCATTAAGTTCCAGTGTAAACGAGAAACAGGACAGTCATGTTTAAATGATTGGCACAGGCTGTTCAGGTGGAATCAGAAGGGGTGTTTTATACCGTTGGAAATCTGGGAATGTCTAGTTTCCAGTGCCACAAACAGCACTCGATTTTGACATCGGAGTAACAAGTTATAGCCGAAAGAAAAAGACTGCCTGGGCAATGACGGGAAAATTTCCAGATTTGCTAAACCTTTGAAATCACCACATTTGACTAACCAAATCATGTTATTTTTCAATGAAACTTTCTACATCATTCATATAACATGTATACATCATAAATAAGCCATTAGAATCACTAAAAATCACCCTAAGGGTCACGGACAACATAGGGGCAGAATGGTCACTTTTGGTCATTGCACCATCCTTGAGTTTCTATCAACAATCTAACATTATTCCACTAATTTAAACACTAAACCAACATTAATATCACCATCAATCACCAAATCAGTCCCTCAAACCAAAGTGGGAGTTCATAGAGCCCACACAACCATTTTTCCATCATAAGCAAGCTACCCATGTGCATGCATGAGCTTAAATGTGTAAGATAACTTCCATAAATCAAGTTTCCAAGGTGTGATCATCACTTACTTGGTTTGATGATCCAAAGCAGAATTTTCGGACCTATTTTGTCCAAGAAAAACCGTGGAAAGTAGCCCCCTTTTGTAGCTTAAGATGATCACCAAGTGTTTAGTGAAGTGTGGTTAAATTTTGAGGTGAAATGGAGAAGATTTGGTGAAGGAAATGAAGAGGAAATTGGAGCTGTTTTTCCTTCCTCTTGGTCGGCTGTTTGGAGCAGCAAAAGAAGAGCTAATGCTGATGGTAAGCTTCCGTGAGAAGCTTTAAAATTTGTGGCCAACATTTGCTTCCAAAGCCAACTCTCCTTCGCGCGCGCACGCGCGTGTTTTGTGCTCGATTTCTCTCGAGTTTACTTCACTAGTGCACTAAACCTCTGATGCACTTATATTCGTATCAATATTATTCAATCTTAATTGTCCCAAAATAAGGGTCTAAAGTCCCTCAATTAAATCGCGCGCGTAAAAACACGTACTTCCGATTTAAGCGCGATAAAGTGAACCTTCCGAGAAATTCTTATAACGATAATATAACTAACTAACATTTGAACATTTAAACATAAAAATATCAAATTTAAGACTAATGTGCATGTCTCCAATTTTTCAAACTTATAGTACTCTCAAAACGGTTATTGCTTCCAAACGCGCATTCACTATTCACACTTAACGAGCTTTCAAAAATTAAATTTTGAAACGAGTCACTTTAAAAATATAATTAAGTTATAGACCCATGTAATTAGGTCTAAAGAGCTTAGAAAATAATATTCGGAGTAAATGGCCAAGTAAATAATTAAATGAGCTAGAAATAGGAAATTAAATAAGAAAATTTGTGAGTCCTCACATGAGTCGAGTATTAATTTCTCAATTAACCTTTCTTAATCTACCATTGATCATTCTTAACTCTCCAATATTAATATACTCCCGATTCAAGTATAGCTTCGAAAAACGTATACTCGTTATTCCGAACTAAACGAATTTTTGAAAAATGAATTTTTTTCAACAGAACGCTTTAAAAATATAAAAGAGGCGTCGTTCCATATAAATAGATTTTAAATAGTCAAAATAAATAATTTAGAGAAAATGAGTAAATAAATATTTAAGTAAACTTGTAATATTCGATAAATAAGAAAATTTTTGGATCCTCACACTAAGGAGGAAGAAGGGAAGAAAGAAAAACTTCATCTTCTAACTTCCATTTCACCCACAAATCCTCCACCAAATCACTCACAACTAGGAGTACCACTCTAGCTAGGAGCAAGGAGCAATCTTGTAGATTTTTTTGGAGAATTTTCGGTGAAAAATCTGATCTTAATCTAGGGTTTCTTCTTGGGTTTGGAAGGTATAAACATCTCCCACCACAACTCTTGCTTTCTTGTTTCACTTCTTGGCTTTGAAGCTTGTAGCTTCCTTCTTGTTGTTGTTGGTTGGATTTGGTTGGTTGAAGTGGGCTCTATGAACTACCACCTTGGTTAAATGAGGGCTGCCATGATATTTATGTGTGTGTTAGTGTGTTTGTGATGAATTTTAATGGAAGAAACTAGAAGAGGAAAAAAAAAGAGAGAAACTGTGAGGAAGAGAGCTAGCCGAAAATTCTGTCCATGTTGTTCTATTTTATTTTCAAAATTTTAATGCTTGGTTGGCTGTGAAATTGATGGATATATGTTGTATATTGTGTGTACAAAGTGCCTTTCAAAAATCGTTTCATTTGGTTGCATAAAACTTGAGCTTTGGCAAGATTCAAATTTGGAAATCGTATAGCCAGGATACCTGGACAGTGGTTCTTTGTCTGAACATAACTTTTTTGTGCAAAATTCAAAATTGAGTACTTTTAGTGGCATTCAAAACTATACATTCATAGCTTTCCAATGGTATAAAAATCTCCTACTGGTTCAATTTGAGTGAACCGCAGTGAGTTGGCAAAATTCGGTTGTTCTGTTTTGACTAGCTGTTTGAATGAAACTAGGAAGCTGCATTTTGTGGCTCGATTTTGTCCCACTTGTGAAAAGATTTTCTAAATGATGTCTTCTGATAAATTGTAGCATTTTGAACCTAGTTTCCAACGCTACCAACCATTCTCAATTTGAGTTGTATAGAGTTAGATATGGCTTGATTTCGAAAGCGCGACAAACCTGGAAACTGGAAACTTTTCCCTTTCTTGTTGACCGAATGGTCAAATCTGTTTTGGGATGTTATATTTCAAAATTTTAGTGTCATTTAACCATCAATTGTTTATTAAATTTTTTTGGAACCTTGGTTTGAAAAATGGAGTGAATTGGGGTTGATTTCATTGGACAAAACCTTTGGAAAGAAAGAAGGAGTGGGTTGGCAGATTTGCTTTGAAAATTTCACAAACATTGGTCGTTTTGTTAACCACCTTCCCACGTGAGTTTTTCCCTATATTTGATAGAGGGGTATTCCACGTATAGAAGTGTAAGTGTATCAAATTTGGTGTAATTTCAATACCATTTCGATATCCAAATGATGCCCCAAAGATTGCTCTTCAAATCTGGAAATTCACTGATCAGTTTGCAAGATTTAGTTGACTTTGAACTGTTATATCTTGATTCTCAAAACTACAAATTTAGTTCTGTTTGTTGTGTTTGAAACCTTGTCTGGAACTCTTGTTGTGTTACAAATTTCAAGGGCTGATTCATTTTCTATGAATTTTTCCGAATTTCCAAATATTGCTGAAAACCAAGACTAGTTCTGTCTTGCTTTCTTGAATTAGCAACTTTGAGCTGAAAAATGAATGCATTCCGTTTAGAATCTTGGAAAAGTATCTTCTAGGAACATTTAGTAATTTGAATCTAGTTTCCAACGGTATAAATTATTCCATTTTTGGACATACGAAACTCAAGATCTGATTTTACTAAGTTTATCACGCAAAGCTGAAAATTCTTGATTTCTTAGGAAATGAGTTTTTAAGAACTTTTCATTTCCTTTTGCTATTGATAGTTTCTTTTAAACCCGATTTCATGGAGGATATGAGTTTTCCCTTGTGACTTTAAATCCTCACTTTTGAATCTTGAATTTCAATAGCGTGAATCTCTTTTGAGACATTGTTATAAGTTTAAGCAAATACATTTCCTTCCTGGTATGTTAAGTGATTGTGAGTATATGTGAGTAATAATCGATCACTATTTCTTCAGGCGCTCAAGAGGATATTGAAGGAAACCTCGGAGCGGAACACTAAAAGTCTTATTTACTCACTTACTTTTGAGTTGGTGAGTGTTCGCTGCATGTGTGTGACTTGAATAGTTTTGCTATATGTTTACTTCATATTTCTCATTTGTGTAAGTGTTAAATGTTCTCTATAATTCCTCATACGTAATTTTTCACCGTTTTAAGGCGAGTGTGTACTTTATCTCACTCGACCTACTAAAATAACAAATTTCTACCATTTAATCATGAATTTCTACCATTTACCAATATATTTGATTACTTGCGCATGTTGTAAACTCTTAGCTGAACTGGGCCCTGCCCTTGGTTGCTAACCTGCTCGAGCCAGGACTGAGTTCGGTCGGGTAGGTTGGAACCCTAGGCCACCGTTTCGGTATACTCTAGTATTACCATTGGAGGAATAAGGCGATGGCCAGACAAACCGGGGAAATTATTGGGGTTATAAGGTGCAGCTGACCGAAACAGTTCCACGTGAACACCGTATTCTTTTAATGTGTGTTTATTTCTGTAAAATGATAAATGTCTCATTTTAATGTGTCAATGTGAAATCTTGAACCATATGTGAGTTATGCTTCATTTATTTGATTTATTAGAACTGCTTGTGTGTTTTGGAACTTCACTGGGATGTTTAGCTCATTCCACTCCTTTGTTTTCCTTAACAGGGTTCAAGACCGAGAGTGCTCACGAATAATACTAAGTTATTTTCTTTTGGAGACTTCAAGTTGTATTATAGCAATGACTGTAGTACATATTCTTTTGGGTTGTATTTATGCTTGAAGGTTAGCAAATTTTAAGTATTAATGTTTTGGAGTACTTTAAATATATATTGAAAATATTTGAAGTATTTCTAGTTTTTGAATTATGGATTGTAGTGAGCCCCGACGAGAGTTGGGGAAGCGTCCTGCCGATACCTTTGGGTTCGTCCTAAGGAGAAGTGGGGACGTCACAGGTGGTATCAGAGCCACTTCGTGTGGTCTCTGCGCGGGGTGAGCTTGGGCCAAGTCGTGCTATGGTTCCTATTATGTGAATGAGTAAAGACTTAAGTACTCTTCTAGAGCGTAAGCTGTGAATCATGAATGTGATAGGTATAAACCCTTTATCTTGATACTTGGGAAAAAGTAGATATGTATGTTGGGTAGGAATCTCAAATGTGGTGATTTACTCTTGGGACCGGTCGGCTCAAGTTGTGAATTACCTTTTTTTCGATTATTGTACCCGAATACTTAAGAGTTAAGGGCAATGCTAAGGACTTGAGATCTCTATTTACGGGGAATAGGAACGAATCGATATTTCACGTGAATAGTTACAGGAAACCAATAATCGTTTGGCTAGGATGACACAACAATTAAGAGAGAGAGGTGGAGAAGATCGTGGTCCAGAGCATCCTAGTGTTGGGGAACGAGAATCATCTAGTTCCAATTAATCTAGTAAAGCACTACTTTTGATCTTTTGTAATGGGACGATAGGAGTAGAACTTAGGAGTTTGTACCTTGGAGATGCATGTACTTTTGTTAATCACCTGTTTACTTTTGTTTGTTGACCTTGACTTCGTATGTACTTTACTTGACTGTAACTTGTGTTATGATCTAATGAGCTCTAGTTGTGTTTGACTTGTACGGTGATAATGTTATTTGTGCAAGTGATTTCATTTTTCTTTAGAGTTGTTACTGGTATGTGTGTATAGTTCAATTATGGTTTAGTATGGGGTTTATGCATGTGCATCTAGATTAGCTGTGAACATGAAACCTAGAGGACAACGAAAGGGACGTCAACCCTGTGACAGCCCCACCTCCCCCTAAGGCGAACCAAAGGGTTCGGCGGACCGCCTGCCCAGCTCTCGCCGGGACTACGGATCCGGAACGAGCGTAAACCCTACCAACCGCTCAAAAGAACTTCGAGAAGATAACATTCACTGTCCGAAACCCAAACAACCACAACAACTTTAGATAACCCTAGAAAAGAACATTTCCAAACCAAATCAACTTAGGAACATGGTTAAACACTTTTATATACACATGGTTGCAAATTTACAATTCAAAAGGGAATTGTTTGGTTAAAATACATTTAAGGTTTTCCAACCATCGAGGAGCTATACAAAAGAATACTAAAACTAGCTCAACTCATGCTTCAAACATCATAATCTTCAAAAGGTGATTTCCTGTAAGAAAAACAAGGATAACGAAACGGGGTGAGCTAGAAGCTCAATGAGGTACCAAAAATATAACAGTAGAAATCATGAGAAAACATTTATAGGACACATATCCGCATCAAGTAAAAGAAATGAACGAACATCACAATTTCAAGGATACAGGTGGCTCTCAGGAGCCAAATCCCCGTTGCAATACTTGATCCAGCCTTCTTGACCCTCCGTCAACGTTCAAATAAAGGAACCAGTCCAGTAGATCACCACTTTAACGCCAAAATCCCGTTCACCAAACATACCCCTTACCGGGCCCGAACGCCAAACAGGAACAGGAATGGTAATACTCGAGTATACCGGAATCAAGAGTCTCAATACCCAAAGATTCCCCCAGGAACAGGCACCTATGGATTGTCAATTATCTCGACCAAGCCCTCGCTGGCTCGATTTAATTAACTCCCCATGAGGTTGAGCTCAGGTTTAACAGGAAGGTCGTTGGATACTCTTCCAAACGACATCATAAGAAGTGCAAGTAACAAGTTCAAGTACATAACAAGTACAAGTAATAGATTCCAGTTTGTTCAGTACAGGCAAGAGAACGAGTGTGATAAAGTACACCCTCGTCTCATACAAGATAAACAGTCAGGAAAGACATTCAAATAGCAATTTGCAAGTACAGAAAACCAGTTGAGCAATAATTCTGGGGAGTGGTACACTCACCTGATCAAACAAGGATAATTTCAAAAGTTTCCTTCCCAAGTGTGGCTTTACTCGCCAGCACCTCCTAGAACAATCAAGGCAAACACTTAAGACTGGACTCCAAAACCTAATAAGTGGAATTCGCAAGTAAAACTCGATTACAAGTCAGGTGCCTATCCAATTAAACCATTAATGTAAAGCGAAGAGGTGACTTTGGAGTGAAAAGATAACGATTAGTCCTAAAGGTATGAACAACCTCAAAACCCTACCTACAATAACTGACCAACTTCAAATTTGAAGTAGAAAATGAAAGTAAGATCGATACTAGGAAAATAGGATTTTCCAGTTTCGCGCAACCCTATATGAAAAGTCATATCTCAAGTTTTGTAAGTCCAAAATTAGTAAAGTTATACCGTTGGAAAATACATTCAAAGGGCTATAACTTTCCAGAAAACACCCTCATAAGATTCAGAACGCAAGTCAGTCAAATTCAAGCCTCAAGTTGCTGCTTTATCTAGTGAAAGACAGAACAGGTACAATATTTCAGTCAACTTTGAAAAATCACCATAAATGGTACAGACATAAATAGGGTCTAAATTTTACACGGTTTATAGCCCAATGAATCTAGTTTAAAGCACAATAAACAGAATTCAATTCCAACATTCCTACATCAAGATATAGTAAATTTCCCGAGACTGTGCAGAAGCTCCGCGAAAATTTTGACAGCATTTCCCTTGTCTTTCTTTACTTTCCAACCAAACCTCAACACCCACAAATCACAAGCTATCAAACACCTTTAATTGGAGCCACAATAAGGCTCGAATACGAGTCATAAACCGAATCCACATATCACTAGAGTAAAATCTTATGGAACGTATAAGTGCAAAATCAAACTAGGACATATGCGGAAACGAAGTTTGGATTGGGAAACAAAAGACAGATTTGCTGTTGCTTAGCGGAATTAACACAACTGAAGCTATCCTTGTCGGATTGAGGTGTAATTTACATCATTTCGAAGCTAAGAGAAAGGGCTACAATGTTGAAGAAGGCCACTCAGTCCATTTTGCAATGTATCTAGGTCAAATTTACCAAAACAACCCCAGATTTTCCAGTTGAAGTTTACTATGAAATGCAACCAGCAGCCCTGATTCATTCACTCATATCTCAGCACCTACAACTCCAATTCAAGTGATTCCAAAGCCATCTAAACACTAAGATACCAGGCTATAAATGTTAAGAAGGCATCAACAACTAACTCAGTTGTATTCCCAATCAAATTAACCAATTACCAAAGCTGAATTTCAGTTTCGGACAGAAACAGGACAGCAGGGGTATTTCAGTTTTTTCATAGGTTACGTTGCTCCGATTGAGTTGAAATTTTGTAGGAAACTATAAAATACCATCCTCTACAACTTTCATGTTTTAACCCAAGGCTAATTCGGCCTCTAACTAGGATAAACAGTACCGGAAAGAATGGGGTTAAATGAAACCCTAACTTCCGAAATTTCCTTTCAATGCGGAAATTTTCCGCAAATAGCCACAACTTACACCCTCTAGCTTCATTTTAGATCATTTCCAACCATCATCCAAGGCCACACCATAATAATCATATGAAAACAGAAAAATCATGATTAAATAGAAAAATGCACCAAATTCCACCAAAAGTCATGAAACAACACCTTAATCCATCACTTCATCTCACGTAAGTCAATAATCAAACATTATTGAGAAGAAAGAAAGGTCCCTTAGTTACTCACCTTCACAACCCAAGAAAAGGAGCAACTTAGCACCTTAATCCTCCAAACCACTTCACTAATCACCTCACAACCACTCGCTTAAGGGTTTTTATGGAGCAAATACAAGATTAAACGGTTGGAATTGAAGATTGAACAAGATTGGAGCTAGAAATTTGGAGAGGATTTCCTTTCTTTTTCCTTGGAGGAGTTCGGCCACAAGAAGCTTGGAAATGAAGAGATTTTTGGTCAATTTTTGATTTATTTGGTAAAATGGTAAAAGAGTGAATAGTGGTCAAAAAGTAAGACTTAATCTCCAAGTGACACTTGTCACTTTCATTTAATACATGGTTATCCTTTTGTCCCTCTCACACCAATTCATCTAGTAACCTCTAGTTATCTCTTAACACCTGCCAAATTAATCCCGGTATACGAAACTTAACCTAACTGGCTGAATTTTACCGAACTTTCCGCACTAGTGGGTCCCACGTTCGGTATACACTTCTAAAATCTCATGAACTAACTTATACTAGAAAAATGATTTTGAAACCATATTTACTCATAAAAATTATCTAGAAAATTTTCTAACAAAGAAAATATAGAAAAGGCGTGCAATTAAATAAAATAAAGGCTTGAAAATAAGAAAATTTCCGGGTTCTCACAAACCCAGACAACCTCGAAATCAAAGAGTAGACAATGAGTCTGCTACTGATCAAAACGCCGAGCCAAGGGCTAGAGGAGGAGATGACCAAATGGGATTAGTTTTAACTCGCATGACGGATGTACTAGAGTTCTTAGTAGCTCAACAGGGCCAGGGGGTTGGACAAGGAAACCAATGTGGAAACCAAGAGATAGGGGAGGATCGAGCTTTGGAACGGTTTCAGAAATTCTTCCCATCCAAATTTTCTGCAGGACCTAACCCAGAAGTGGCTGAAAATTGGTTAGAAAATATAAGAAATATATTCGACGCCTTGAACTATATAGAAGAAAGACAAGTCACTTTTGCTATATTTCAACTTGAAGGAGCAGCTCGAGCCTGGTGGAATGTTATAAGAAACAAGTGGAAAAAAGATCAAATTCCAAGAACTTAGATAAATTTTGTACGAGAATTTAATGAGAAATTTCTTCCTCCACTAGTCCAAGAAAAGAAGGAAGACGATTTTATAAAGCTTCGTCAAGGAACTTCGAGTGTGGCTGAGTATGAAACACAATTCACGAAATTATCTAAATATGCTCCAGAATTGGTGGCTACGGAGCGGAAGAGAATAAGATGGTTTATTCAAGGATTAAATTTAAAAATCCAAGATGCCCTTGCCGCAGCACAAATTGAGAAATTAGTGACGCTCTCGAGAAAGCACAAAGGGTGGAGAGCACAAAATCCCAACTGAGAACCTTTCAAGCGAGGAAAAGAGATGTATCCGATAGTAGTCACTACCTTGAAGTACCAAGAGAAATTGGACCGCCACCTAAAGTTAGAAAAGGAGTGGATGGAGTAAGACTACCACTTCCTTCACCACCCATGATAAAAAAACCAGAAGGAACTATGTCACGAGGAACTCCAGTAGGGCAAATACAATCAAGGGAAACTTCGCAGGCAAGTCAAGTCACAACTCCTCATCTGACCTGTGGATATTGTGGAAGGACGAATCATACCGAAGAAAACTGATGGGTGAATAGGCGAAAGTGTATGGGATGTGGGAGCACCAACCATAAAGTTCACGACTGCCCAAAGAGGTATCCATGAGAAACTACTATTCAACAAGGAAATAAAACTATCTCTCGACAAGTCACTGAAGGAGGAAACCAACTAATGGCACCTGCAAGAACATATGCAATGATCACACAACAAGGTCCAGGGTTATCTGAGGTTATGGAAGATATGAATTTCGAAAACGAAATTCTTTTAAGGGAGAGAGGATGTGAGGACCGGAATTTTACTTACTTTTAATTCTATATTACTAGCTTATTTAATTATTTATTCACCCATTTTCTCCGAATAATTTATTTCAACCATTTTAAATCCATTTTTATGGAACGATGTCTCACTTATATTTTTAAAACGTTTTGTTAGCAAAATTAATTTTCTGCGACTCGTTTAGTCAGGAATAGTGAATACACGTTTTTTTTTAGGCAATGTTTGATCCGAGAGTACAATATTCTTGGAGAATTAAGAATGATCAATATTAGACTAAGAAAAGTTAATTGAGAAATTAGATGTGAGTGAGTTAAAATTTAAACTTTTACCCCGCGCGCGTCGATAGTTTCTCGAAAGTCGCGCCGGTATGACTAATTGGAGACTTGAGGATTTAATACCAGACTAGTAAGTATGAATAATTACAGTATTAGAGAATTTACATTGGAGAATTAGTGCATGAGTGTATCAAACCCGAGAGAAAGTGGTGGTATGAAACACTAGCGTCGACTAGTGAGAGTTGACTTTTTGGCAAACTTAACAACCACTTTTCATCCAAGCTTCCCTTACAAGTTTGACCACACCAAACCCTCATCTCTCCCACCTTGGTTAAATGAGGGCTTCCATGATGTTTATGTGTGTGTTAGTGTGTTTGTGATGAGTTTTAATGGAAAAAACTAGAAGAGGAAAAAGAAAGAGAGAAACCGTGAGGAAAAGAGCTAGCCGAAAATTCTGTCCATGTTGTTCTGTTTTATTTTCAAAATTTTAATACTTGTTTGGCTGTGAAATTGATGGATATATGTTGTATATTGTGTGTACAAAGTTCCTTTCAAAAATTGTTTCATTTGGTTGCATAAAACTTGAGTTTTGGCAAGATTCAAATCTGGAAATTGTATAGCAGGGGTACCTGGACAGTGGTTCTTTGTCCGAACATAACTTTTTGTGCAAAAGTCAAAATTGAGTGCTGTTAGTGGTATTCAAAACTAGACATTCATAGCTTTCCAATGGTATAAAAATATCCTGCTGGTTCAATTTGAGTGAACTGCAGTGATTCAGCAAAGTCGGTTGTTCTGTTTTGACTGGTTGTTTGAATGAAACTAGGAAGCTGCATTTTGTAGCTCAATTTTGTCCCACTTGTAAACAGATTTTCAAAATGATGTCTTCTGATAAATTGTAGTATTTTGAACCTAGTTTCCAACACCACCAACCATTCTCAATTTGAGTCTGTATAGAGTTATATATGGCTTGATTTCGAAAGCGTGACAAATCTGTTTTGGTCAAATCTGGAAACTGGAAACTTTTCCCTTTCTTGCTGATCGAATGGTCAAATCTGTTTTGGGATGTTATATTTCGAAATTTTAGTGTCATTTAACCATAAATTGCTTATTAAATGTTTCTGGAACCTTGGTTTCAAAAATGGAGTGAATTGGGGTTGATTTCATTGGACAAAACCTTTGGAAAGAAAGAGTGAGTTGGCAGATTTGCTTTGAAAATTTCACAAACATTGGTCGTTTTGTTAACCACCTTCCCACGTGAGTTTTTGCCTATATTTGATAGAGGGGTAGTCCACGTATAGAAGTGTAAGTGTATCAAATTTGGTGTAATTTCAATACCATTTCGATATCCAAATGATGCCCCAAAGATTGCTCTTCAAATCTGGAAATTCACTGATCAGTTTGCAAGATTCAGTTGACTTTGAACTGTTATATCTTGACTCTCAAAACTCCGAATTTAGTTCCGTTTGTTGTGTTTGAAACATTGTTTGGAACTCTTATTGTGTTACGAATTTCGAGGGCTGATTCATTTTCTGTGAATTTTTCTAAATTTCCAAATATTGCTAAAAACCAAGACTGTTTCTTGAATCAGCAACTTTGAGCTGAAAAATGAATGCTTTTCGTTTAGAATCTTGGAAAAGTATCTTCTAGGAATTTTTAGTAGTTTGGATCTAGTTTCCAACAGTATAAAGTTTTCCATTTTTGGACATACGAAACTCAAGATCTGATTTTACTAAATTTATCGCGCAAAGCTGAAAATTCTTGATTTCTTAGGAAATGAGTTTTTAAGAACTTTTCATTTCCTTTTGATATTGATAGTTCCTTTTAAACCCGATTTCATGGAGGATACGAGTTTTCCCTTGTGACTTTAAATCCTCAAATACATTTTCTTCCTGGTATGTTAAGTGATTGTGAGTATATGTGAGTGATAATCGATCACTATTCTTCAGGCGCTCAAGAGAATATTGAAGGAAACCTCGGAGCGGATCACTAAAAGACTTATTTACTCACTTACTTTTGAGTTGGTGAGTGTTTCCTGCATGTGTGTGACTTGAATAGTTTTGCTATATGTTTACTTCATATTTCTCATGTGTTTAAGTATTAAATGTTCTCTATAATTCCTCATACGTAATTTTCCACCGTTTTAAGGTTAGTGTGTACTTTATCTCACTCGACCTACTAAAATAAAAAATTTCTACCATTTAATCGTGAATTTCTACCGTTTACCAGTATATTTGATTACTTGCGTATGTTGTAAGTTCTTAGCTGAACTGGTCCCTGCTCTTGGTTGCTAACCTGCTCAAGCCAGGACTGGGCTCGGTCGGGTAGGTTGGAACCTTGGGCCACCGTTTCGGTACACTCCAGTATTACCACTGGAGGAATAAGGCGATAGCCAGAGAAACCGGGGGAATTATTGGGGTTATAAGGTGCAGCTGACCGAAACAGTTCCACATGAACACCGTATCCTTTTAATGTATGTTTATTTCTGTAAAATGATAAATGTCTCATTTTAATGTGCCAATGTGAAACCTTGAACCATATGTGCGTTAAGCTTAATTTACTTGATTTATTAGAACTGCTTGTGTGTTTTGGAACCTCACTGGGCTGTTTAGCTCATTCCACTCCTTTGTTTTCCTCAACAGGGTTCAAGACCGAGAGTGCTCACGACTAGTGCTAAGTTGTTTTCTTTTGGAGACTTCAAGTTGTATTATGGCAATGACTGTAGTACATATTCTTTTGGGTTGTATTTAAGCTTGAAAGTTAGCAAATTTTAAGTATTAATGTTTTGGAGTACTTTAAATGTATATTGAAAATATTTAAAGTATTTCTAGTTTTTGAATTATGAATTTTAGTGAGCCCCGGCGAGAGTTGGGCTGGTGTCCCATCGATACCCTTGGGTTCGCCCAAGGGAGAAGTTGGGGCGTCACAGGAACTCCACCATCTTGATCGTTAGGGTCTTTGTTCCCTCTCTCACCATTCCCACGCACGCCTAGTTGGTGCTGCCTATGAGGGGCCTGCTCCTCAACTTCAGCTGCTGTCTTTGGGATCCAAGTCTGAGTGGAAATATTGACTTTACTCTCACCTGCCTTGCCTTTTCCCAGCCCTAATTGACAAGCTGTTGCTTTATGTCCGACTTTGAAACAAGAGGGCGCAGAATTCTGGACAGTTCTCATATTCCACTCGTTGCCAAAAACCCCTCAAAGAACCGTTCCCAATCCATACCTTATCCGGAAGCTCATGTTAGAGATTAACGTCTACACAAAAATGAGCCATACTTGGTCTCACCAAAGCTACCGTGAAGGCATCTACCTTAAGAGGTTCTCCTATTAAACGTTGAAAAGAGCGAACCTTTAGCAAAATAATGAATCGGTAAGTTGGGGAGAGAAACCCAGACCGGCACTATCAGAGATTCAAACTCGACAGTGAACGACGGAGACCATTTAAACGTACTCATAATGAAACCACGAAAATTCCAGATACCACGTAACCAGCAATGCAAATAGTCCTCTTCTAGATCGAACTGAATCAGTACATGTCGATGATCAAGAAGACCAAGGTTGTAACCACCCTTGAATCCGACAGTCTGAAAAGACTTGCATAGGTCTTCCATGTTCAGGCAGCCCTTTGAGAACTTTCCAACCAATGTAAACTTGAAGGGGGATGAGAGCATGTGAACATCTTCATCCGAGAAGAACACTGTAGGCTTTCCCTTAAAGGAGGAAGGCTCTTTCACAGCCTCACCAACAGTTAGGAGCGATGAAGCGGGGGAGTCCCCCTGAGGACCCAAAAACTTGGATTGTTGGGATAAAATCTCAACAAACGATTTCTTCGAAGGAGAGGCGAGCTCCCCAGCCAAGTGCTAAAGGGCTTGCTGGCCGGCCATAGCCAAAATCTACCAAGGTTTAGAACTTAAGCAAGAAAGGTAAGAAAGAGCATTCCTACACAGGAGCAATCTTACATATTAAACTATATATTATGAAAACTTAAGTCCCCACATAAATTTTTTAATCTAACTAATGAGGTTCTTCATGAGTGTGACTGATTGGGTTCTCATATATGTATTGGTTATAAGTTATAATTCTTAATAAATAAGAACTAGATGATTAAACTCCTTTAATTTATCATTTATTCAATTCAATTAATTTATTTTTACAGATCAAAATTCCTATCTAATAATACGTCATGACTACTCAAGTGATGAGAATAATCAAGTAGATGACTATTTGCCAATGATCATTCCTCGTGTAATTAATATCCCTCAGCATAATTCTCTCATATTAAATATAAAGTATGGAACATATGTCTACTCCATTTGGACTAATATTCCCTTGCGCCAAAAATTAATTTTAATGAAAAAGTATTTAGAAGTACCTTTCTAAGACTTCTCCGTCTAGTGCTTAGAATTCTAACTTATCTAAGCATAAAAGGTCGCGTATAAATATAATTTATTCACTATTTTTTCATGTTTCATGCTGTAACCCACTACTAATGATTGAAGTCACTCATTTACGTTTAAGATACTATGATAATATTAAATCTAAAATCACTTATACTCCTGTCACTTAAAGAATAGACATTTGATAGTTAAATGGATTATTCTTTGTAGATCAATCTGTTTTTTGAATTTCATCATCTTATTAAACACTCATAAGCTATTTTAGATATCACAGATCATAGTAGATGAGATCCACTACTTCTTATATAAATAAATAGCCTTGTATATATTAGTCTATCCTTATTTATAATGTTATATCTCATTAACTCTATTACTAGAGATATTTAAGAATACATCTTAGTATTAATGAATTGAATCTCATCATCATAATTTTTATGATTTTATTGATTATGCTTATTCTAAGGAAATTATCATTCAAATATAGAACATACATCATTGAAATGATAAAGATGTCATTCATTAATTATATAGAGAATTTTTCTAATGGGTGCTTGTTAGTCAAGTTGTTGGGTAAATATAATATCATATACAATTCCTTAAAAGTCAACCGTACAAATAAATGTACGATCCCACGTATATTTATACCAGGCCTCATCACAGTGATGGGTCAGGTTGATGTAGCCTACACAGTAGTCGTGGGCCTGAGGATTCAGGTTTCGAGCCCAACATATTTTGCCAGTTTGACTTAGGCCTTATATTATTAAGGGCATGGGCCTATAGGGCCTGGTGTCTGGCCCAATTACATTCTGATTGGTCCATGGAATTAAGAAGTTGGAAACATTTTGGACATGGATCTATGGGGCCTACTGTCAGGCCCAATTAAATTTTGAATGGTTTATTGGATCAAGAAGTTGAGAACATTTTGGGCCTCAGGTATATGGATCGCTTTTCTTGATCGCATCCAAAGCCATTCCCTTATCATCCTATGCAAGAGCAGCGGTATACACTTCCTTTAATTTGTCAACTATGAACCTTCTCTAGCTGGAAGTTGCCCCATTCCACGAAAATCCCTGTATTTTGAGCTATAATTCCTAACTATGGATTAATTAATTACTTGTCCCTTGCACATTCGGAAGGAAGATTGAGTGTGGAGAGGAGGATTGGTGGTCGAAGAATCTTGAATATTATGTAACGTCGGCCAAAAACAGTCAGACCTCATAATATTATGTAACGTGATTCGTCCAAGTCGGATACATTTTTATGCTGTATAACATCATTAAGAAAACTGACTCCCACTTACCCTTACTAAATTGAAATGCTGAAGTTTGTAGTAGTATGCTACTTACGAAGATTAAAAAAAAAAGAAAGAAATTTTTAGCAAAAAGCTTTTTATTTTATATCAATAAAATATTTTCTTTTTTTTTTCAATTTTTTTTGTTGTAAGTGAGAGATTTCTCATTTATATCCCTCTGTACCACTCAACACATTCATCTCCCCTTGACCTCCAATGAAATATTCTCTTACTCTTTTATATGTTTTCTCTTTTCTGGTGGAAAAATCTGGGGTACCACAACTTGTTTCTTTTTTTTTTCATGCTTTTGGCTGGCATATCACTTGGATTTGTCTCACTATCCAATATTCGAAAGTCATGAATTTAAATTTACTACATTGGATGGGGTTTTATACTAATATTTTTTTTGTTTATTTTTCATTTTAAAATATTATCAAATTGAATAAATGGATTAAAAAATTTTACTTAAACCGTTGACTTTTAGGTGAAAAAAAGAGAGTAAAGTAAAATAGTTCAATGATATTGGCCAAATACAATTGTCAAGCAAAATCGTTATCACTCATAACCAGAACAAGTGTATTACATAATTCTTGAGCAACAGAAGAACCATAATATGTCTACAAATTCTAGTAATTTTATCTTGTCTCCCATTTACAATAGTCACATTTTGTTTCGTAAAAAACCAGTAAACTACAAGAAAAGCATTACGCTGAATTGTTCATTGAGTTTCGAAAATTGCCTGCTCAAGATACTTCAAGGCCTCTTGGTGATTTAGGAATCCCATAAACCAGAACTCAAAATTGTCCTCAGTAACGACTTGTATGTACTTCTGTGATGGCCGTTTTACGTCTTGACTTTGGTTGGCTCGTTTTATCTTCGAAAGTGGAATCAAGACCTGATCAATAGTGCAAAAAAGTACTTTTAGGCACTAATTAACATTTAACATTTGCGAAAAGACTTCCAAAAGGTCTATACGAAGTGGAGGGTGCACCTTGTAATACACTCTAAGAAGCTTTCCTGTTGGAGATGTAAATTTGATCGATCTCTCACTGCAGAAGGCAACCTTATGGGTAGATACAAAAAGTAAGCCTGCTATTGGACCAACTGTAGTTGATAAGTAGCATTGAGAAGCTTTTAACAATTTCTCATCATCTTTGGTACCAAAATTGTTATTGAACACCTTTTCCACTCCACCTACTTGAAGAATTCTAGCTCCCAAGCTCAACTTCCCCTTTACAGTTTTCGTTAACTTTGGTGCTAATCGAACTGCAAAATGGAAACAAAAGTATCAATTGTAGCCCAAATAAAGTTGTTGAAGGCGGGACACAAAAATGTGGTGGAACTTAATGATCTTGAATCCGAGGTATTTGTTAGGCAATTATTAGAATCTTTTTCGTAAGTTTTACTTGTTCTAAACACTTAGCTTAGTAAGAGAAATATTTGATTAACCTACCATGCTCTCGGATGCCTTCCATCCTGTCCCCAAGTTTGTTCACCTTGGCAATCACTGAATGTGCTTTTCCTGCAATTTGAAATGAAAATGATAGATAATGAAAACTTTCTTTTGTTAATCAGGTATGTTTTCACTTCTAATCAATAGTAAGAATGAACATTACGACTTACTTTGTCTGAGTTTTGAAGATTCATTTGAAGGGTACTGCAGCAAAAAATTATTTACAGATCTTTGAGAAGAGCGTGACGCTGAAGCAATTGAAATTCCAGTCACTTGCTTTGGCACTTGGTCCATCATGGCTCTGGACCTGTCTAAGAATATTTTCATGAGAATTCTTGTCTTTTCTACTGCTTGTAGGTGGTTGGAAGGTTGTGGATCTACCTATGATGCATATGCCTATATAAAGGGATGAATATAGTTGTTGGACCTTAACTTTTTTGCCGGATGACTCATCCCTGAATCATCAAATATTAGGAAGTCAAGATTTAAGTATGAGAATTTTCTGATGAAAAGGTGACTCACTGAAATTGTTTAAGAAGACATAATCAAAACTTTTTGGGTCTGAGCTCACCATGGACAAAAGATCATGGAAAAGTAGACATGACCATGCAAAGTGATTGTGAATCCAAACAGATAAGATAAAGAAATTGTTAACTTCCTTGCCAAGTAGAAAAAGTTGGAAGGAAAAGGAAACTTGTAGACCATTAGGATTGGGGGCCCTTTAAATGTTCATATTAAAATTTATTCTATTCCTATGTAAAATCAGTTTTCGTTCATAGACGAATTTTTTTGACATAAAACATTGGAAGTATCTAGATTGGTCAGTGATGAAATGAATTAAAATGAAACAGTTAGATATTAAGACTGCTGGAAAAGCATATCATAAGATACTGACTCTTTTCTCAAGTTATAACATCGTCAATTCCTGGAAATTGTTAAAAAAAATAACTAATTGAATCTGTTAGTGTATTTTCATAAAATTTCAAATTTCTTTGATCAAAGTTTACAAGGAGTTATAATGTAATTTACTTTAGAAGTTATGGGAATTACAAATTTTAATGTCGGGAGTTATAATATATATTTTTAATGGAGTTAGTATACAATTAAAAAAAGGAGTTATAAATCATTTGAATATGAGTTACGTGGAAGAAACAATGAGTTATTATTTGTATCTGTTACAAATCCTATAACTTAATTAGTTTGGCTACAAAATCATATTAACTACAATTTATAATAAAAGAAACCATTATATGTTGTACTTGGACATATAACATATTTTTCTAAAGGGATTGTATAGTCTATAAACCCTAAAATTCTTTGAAGAAATTTACAAACTTCTCTCAAGAAAAGAAAATACTTCATCTTATCACAATTCTTTCTACTATTATTCTTGTTCTATTGCTCTATTTTCTTTGGGCAAGATAAGATACTGGGGAAGCTTTTGCTTTTTTTGATTGTGTGGGTCAAAAGGAAGCAACAACTTTTGAGTTAGACTATTATATCCTAGAGGTGGTGCGCTATATGTTCTGCATTGAATCCAAAAATCGTAGGGTTGCGTATAAAGAGAGCATTTTACATGTTTGAATCCTACCGGACTATATAGTGGCTACAAAGTTCGAGGTGGTAAACTTGAAGATCAGAAGCTTGTCGTCTACTCTCCTCCAACATATTGTTATACAACTGCTCAGTATTTTTTTTTTTTGGCCATAGATTAAGAAAAAAAATTCAATTAATCTTGTCGTAGGACGTCATGCATTACCAATCACTTTTTTGGCTAAATTACAAACAAATACAATCCTTTATCCATTTTGATTGTCTTACAATTCTCTTTTGAATTGTCTTGGAATGCTCTCTATTGTCTTGTTACGGCCAAGGTTTTATAATGATAAAACCTTCCTGCTTTGCGGTTCCAAAGAAGAAATAATCTTGTGGACTTAACAGGTGTTTGATTAGAAAACTTTAAAGACGATCACTTGACTTTTACTTTACCTTTGATTGCATATACATGTGTAATCTGAACTTTCTGAGCTGGAATATATGCTTTCTGATGCGATCCAATCCCAAATGCAAGCGAAATGGACAGGAAAATGCATATTTGCGTTTTCTTGGTAATGAACGGCCATTATAGAATTGAGTCAGATTTAGGCTTGGATGACATGGCACGTACTTTACTAGATTCAATGTTTTGAAACTCGCTCGAACTAGCCATCGATTTGGTCGAGGTTAGGGGTCCAGTGTCAATGGATTTGACCCTAATTTGTCAAACCCATCTAATAATAAGATGATGTCATAAATATATTTAATTTCAAAAATAAATATATTATGTAAAATTTCTAAAAACATGTTAATACTAAGAAAGGTAGATTCAATGTATGTTTGATGTTTCTAATATACTTTACAAGAAAATACAAATAAGATAGTTTAACTAAGTAGCAATTTATGCAATTTACAATTTAATGCATATTTCAACAAGTTTAGGATCTAATTGGAGGGCTTATCTAGAAAGTAATAAACAAATTTAGGGCATCAACTATAAATTCTAAACTGTTTCTAGGTGTATTAATAGTTTTCTAGTACTCTAGGGTAAAGGTTTTGTGAGGATTGGGATGGTTGGGTAAATGAATGATTCTGTGATTTGGGTAAATGAATGTTGACCATTGAGGTCTTCATCTTTAAGCCGCAAGAAATGGGTTTTCATTTTTTTTTCCTGTTGCTGTAAGATTCTTCTTTTTGAGGCTCTCAAGACTTTGTTTAGATTATGCTAATCAAAATGGGATGAAGTTCTTGTGGTAATTGGGTTGATAAATGTATAAATTTTTTTCCGTTTGAGTCTGCGGGTGATTTTTGTTAGAGAAGCTTGCAAAGTTGTAGAAAATTGTGAAGGAATGTTGCAGAAGAAAGCTTGCTTCGATGCTTTGCATGCATGACTTCTAGAAATTGCATTTTAACCCCTCAAGTTTTCCCTCATTTCACTATGGCCCACAAAATTGGAAAAATTAATCAATTTCATCCCTTCAAAATGTCATTTTTCTTTGATATACTTTAATATGATTTTTGGACAGATTATGTGTAAATTTTAGGATGATATTTGAAGGTTTAATAATTTTGATAGATTTATAGTTTTGATTTGGATTTTAGTAAAATTTTTGGGTAATTTTGTTGTTTAATTATAGCAAATGGGTTTTCATTTATTTTGTGAATTTTAGTATTTAATTCTGGTAGACTTCACCTTAAGCCCTTAATTTTATTTTATTTTAATTTAAACCCTAATATTTGTAATATTAGTGATTTGACCCCTAAAACTTCTTCAATTCTTTCAATTGGGTCCTTGATTGTTTTAATTCGTTGAATATGGGTTGTTTACTTTTAGTTGAATGCTTTGATTGATTCAATTTTGTGTTTATTTCCATTTCTTGTGATTATTTGTTAATTAATGTGATGCCTTGACCCTTTTCATTGTTTTGGAAGGTAAATAAGAAAAATTTCATTTCTTTAGGTCACCAATTCAAGGGAGGTACATTCTGTGACGACCCCACCTTCCCCTAAGGCGTACCAAAGGGTTCGGCGGACCGCCTGTCCAGCTCTCGCCAGGACTCACTCACTCGTATCACGTGCATACATCCGTGGACCATAAATAACATCGCAATTCAAGCTTATAATTTACATTGATGCACAATCAAGATACAAAACCTCAATATACCCAAACTGGTTCAAAGTGTATACAATCCAGATACAAAACATTCTATTCGAGAAATAGCGCGAGTACAAGTCAAAAGTCAAAACAACTAGACTACGCTAGTCTTTACACGTCTCACGCCTCGCTCGTACCCCTATAAGGAAAACAAAACTAACGGAGTGAGCCAAAGCTCAGTGAAGTTCCAAATATCAAATTGGCCATCAAACAAAGTAATAACAGTGTAATAGTGAAATAGCGAGCAAACAAGTCCAATCAAAGAGCCTCTTGCAATTTCTGCCAAAATCGGGATACAAACCTAGGGTCTCTATCTTAGTTCCTAGAGCCTCTTGCAATTTCTGCCAAAATCGGGATACAAACCTAGGGTCTCTATCGGATACAATACTTACTGGTACCCCGTGTAGTCTTACCACTTCATCCATATAAAGTTTGGCAAGTTTCTCCAAAGAAAATTTCATATTTACTGGCAGGAAATGTGCGGTCTTAATTAATCGATCCATTATTATCCAAATCGCATCATGCCCCTTTTGTGTTCGTGGCAACCCTGATACAAAATCCATCGTTATGTGCTCCCATTTCCGTTCAGGGATCTCTAAAGGCTGTAACAGACCTGACGGTTTTTGATGCTCAGCTTTCACTTGTTGGCACGTAAGACACCTTTGTACAAATTGGGCAATCTCCGCCTTCATATTCTCCCACCAATACAGACTTTTGAGATCTTGGTACATCTTATTATTCCCTGGGTGCACCGTATACCTAGAGCGGTGTGATTCCTCCAAAATCTCTCTTTTTAACTCCTCCTCCCTAGGTACAACGACACGATTTCGAAACTTTAAGATTCCATCAGGATCTAGGTTAAAGTTAGGCAACTCCCTTTTCTTCACCTTTTCCACCCACTTTTGCACCATTGGATCCTTCACTTGGCCCTCTTTGATCCGATCCAACAGTGTCGACTTCACCTCAATATTTTCAAAAATCACCTTCTTCGGTTCCAGACGAGGTTTCCACTCACCTACATCTTCCAACAAGCTCCACTCTCTCACCATGGAACTTGCTAGTTGAGCCTTTCGGCTTAAAGCATCTGCTACAACGTTGGCCTTTCTGGGATGATAGTTAATCGTGCAATCATAATCTTCTAAGAACTCCATCCACCGACGTTGTCTTAGATTTAGCTCCTTCTGAGAAAACAGATACTTAAGGCTCTTGTGATCCGTATATACCTCGAAAGTCACACCGTACAGATAATGTCGCCATTTTTTCAAGGCAAACACAACAGCTGCAAGCTCCAAGTCATGGGTTGGATAGTTCTGCTCATGAGGTTTTAACTTTCGAGACGCATAGGTAATCACATTCCTATTTTGCATCAACACGCACCCTAGCCCCTCTTTTGAAGCATCGGTATAAACCGTGTAATTATCGTTCCTATTGGGCAAAGCTAAAACTGGAGCCATAGTCAATTGCTTTTTAAGTTCTTGGAAACTACTCTCACACTTAACATCCCAGATGTACTTTCCTTGTTTCTTTGTCAAGTTAGTTAAGGGTCCCGTAATTCTCGAGAAGTTCTTTATAAATCGGCGGTAGTACCCTGCTAAACCTAGAAAACTTCGCACCTCTGTGGGATTCTCTGGTCGCTTCCATTTGGCTACAGCTTCCACTTTCGCCGGGTCTACAGTAAGCCCATCTTTTGAAATTATATGATCTAGGAACGTCACTTTTTTCAGTTAAAATTCACACTTGCTGAACTTAGCGAACAATTGGTGCTCTCTTAGAGTTTGCAGCACTATTCGCAAGTGTTGTTCATGCTCCTCCCTTGACTTCGAATATACTAGGATATCATCAATAAACACCACTACAAACCTATCCAAGTAAGGTTTAAACACTCGATACATTAAATCCATGAACGCTGCTGGGGAATTGGTTAAGCCAAAAGGCATTACCGCAAACTCAAAATGCCCATATCGAGTGTTAAACGCCATTTTTGGCACATCCTCCTTTCTGATTCTCAACTGATAGTACCCTTGTCGCAGATCTAATTTAGAAAACACCACCGCCCCTTGTAACTGAACAAACAATTCATCGATGTGGGGTAGAGGATATTTATTCTTAACAGTTCCTGCATTCAGCCCTCAATAATCAATGCATAACCTTAAACTCCCGTCTTTCTTTTTAACAAATAGCATTAGAGCTCCCCATGGTGACTCGCTCTCATGTATGAACCCCCGTTCTAGCAAGTCTTGCAATTGTACCTTTAACTCCTTAATCTCAGCAGGTGCCATTCGATAAAGGATTTTAGAGATGGGAGTAGTTCCGGGTACTAGATCAACCTTAAATTCAATCTCCCTTTCAGGTGGCAATGACCCCAACTTCTCCGGAAATACGTCCGGATATTCTCGGATTATCGGCATGTCCTCCAACTTAATCTTCTCTCCCGGAGTGTTAATTAGAAAAACTAGATAACCGTGCGCCCCACGACTAAGCAATTTCCTAGCCCTTATTCCCGAAATAAGCGCAGATGAGGCTAACATACCCCTCATGTGTAACTTCAAAGTTGCCTCACCTGGTATGCAAAACTCTGCCACTTTCATCCTACAAATTACCCGAGCATGGTAATGAGTTAGCCAATCCATACCTAGAATAACATCGTACCCCTTAATGGCTAGACTAATGAGGTCGACTACTAATTTCCGTTCGCCAACCCAAATATCACAATTTCTGTACACCTCATTTGCAAGAAAAATTTGATTACTCATAGGTGTTCTTACTTCTAAGTCATAAGGTAGACTTTCAACTTTCATGTCAATTCCAAGTATAAATGTAGGGTTAACAAAAGAATGAGTGGCACCGGGGTCTACCAAAATTTTGGCTAACCGGTGAAAAACAGGAATCGTACCTTCCACTACCACCGTTGGTTCAGGCACGGATTGTTGGTCCAGCGAATACACTCTGGCCGGTACCCTCAACCTGGTCCCTTTGACATTGGTCTGCTTTGGGTTTGACCTGACAGTCGACTGAGTATCACTGATCAACGGGCAGTTGACTATCTGGTGCTCCGTACTTCCACACTTTAGGCACTTCCGAGCTTTTCTCCAGCATTCATCCTCTGTATGGTTCGGTTTTCCACAATATCCGCACGTTACTCGGGGAGTGGAGGTTTGGCCTCCCTGCGGAATGCCTCTACCTTGTCCCCTACCACTTTGGCCTCCCCTCTGGGCATCTCCTCTCTGAGCACCTCCCCTAGATGTACTCGAAAATCGTCCACCTCCAGCCCCAAGACTGGATTTAGCGGGTGGCATGTTCCGATCACTCCGCACTGACCCTTGGGCTCCACTAGGTACCTCTTTCCGTTTTGCGTGAAAATTTCTCACTTGCGCCCTAGCAGTCTCTATCCTTTGGGCCTTCTCCAGAACCTCCGTAAACGTATTAATCTGAGCTGCTGTCAAGGCCTCTTGTATCTCCACATTGAGTCCTTGCACAAATCTCCATACTCTTCTTTGCTCCGTAGCTATCAGTTCAGGAGCAAATTTTAATAATTTCGTAAACTGAGTCTCATACTCAGCTACACTAGAAGTTCCCTGTCGGAGCTTAAAAAACTCGTCCTCTCTCTTCTCCTGGACGATAGGAGAAAGGTATTTCTCATTGAACTCCCGTACAAAATTTAACCAGGTCCACGCAGTTCCCTCTCTTTCCCATTTAGTCCTAATTACATTCCACCAAGCCCTGGCTGGACCTTCAAACTGGAAAACAGCGAATTGTACTTGCCTCTCCTCTGTATAGTTTAAAGCGGCAAAGATGTTGATCATGGCCTCTAGCCATTTTTCGGCTCCTTCCGGGTCTGGTCCTCCCAAGAACTTAGGTGGGGAGAACTTCTGCAATCTCTCTAAAGCCCTATCTTGCCCCATATCGGGGTCCCTAGGTTGATTTACAGGCATGTTGTTCCACTAGACGTGCCAAAATATTAGTCATTTGTTGGATTGCGGTTGCCACTTGATCTCCCCCTACAGCCTGGGATTCAGGTTGTGGCTCAATCGTTGCCTCTCTCTCCTCTCTCGGTTCTTGCACCGGCTCCTGTGCTTGTCTACCCCCACGGCCCCGACTAGGACCGCGTCCTCGGTTAGTTCCCCTGGCTTGACTTCTTCTACCCTCCATGTTTTGGATTTAACCAATTATGGACATATAAACAAAGTAAGGTATGGCTCGTATCGCACGTTGCAAAAGGATAAATAGAGGTAATAAAACACATAATAAACAAGTACTTTATATACATAGCAAACAAGTACTTTATATACATGCCAACCTAGGCAAGTCAAAGGCTATATTAGCCAAGGAACATAGAACAAAAGAAACCCTATTTACATCCACCGTGACACGTCAAAGTCAAAAACAAAAGAAAACATGTCGTCCAACTATGTTCCTAACTACCCCACAAAAATCTCCTCAATCCCCGATCCTAACAAGTCGTCTGGCTAGACGCCGACCCAACAGACTCTGAGGATGCACTCGACTCCTCCTCCGGGTCCTCCTCAGGAGCACCAGGAACGTCAGGGGCTACAGGCACTTGACCCTCCTCGGTCAAGTCCTGTATCACATCCTCTACTAGTGCCTCGCACTCGGTCAGGATATGGCCAGTCCGGTCCCGGATGTCCTCTACCACTCGCATGAGGCGTCCAGTAGTCACCTGAGCCTGCTCGCGGAAGGCATCAGTCCGCTGCTGCTCCTACAAAACCGAGGCCTCCAGCTCTCGGATCCAGGCTCCCTGGTCTCGGAGAGTAGCCTGGAGACGCTCTATCTCCGAATGGCACCTACGATTGGCGCTACCCAATCGTCTCCACTCGTCGTCCACTGCAAGCACTACCCGATCAGCGTAGGAGTAGGTCTTCCAGCAGTCGCAGCGTCGGATCTTGCGCGCTGGGGACCACCGCTGTACTGGCCCACCGGGGCTCTCCTGATACGTGATCACGCGACAGACGGGCCCCTCCAGATGTGACTCGTCAATAGGAGCGTCAGTAGGTATGTCAGTAGGTACGGGCTGAGACGACCCAGCACTCCCAGATGCATCAGTACCCACCATCACCTAGGTTTGTAAATAACATTGCAAAGTAAGTATATGAGACGTAGAAAACAAGGCTAAAGGCTAAGCTCAAGAATAAAACCCTAGCCTATCGTGTCAAGCACTCAATCTATCCAGATCAATTCACAACCTAGGCTCTGATACCACCTGTGACGACCCCACCTTCCCCTAAGGCATACCAAAGGGTTCGGCGGACTGCCTGCCCAGTTCTCGCCAGGACTCACTCACTCGTATCACGTGCATACATCCGTGGACCATAAATAACATCTCAATTCAAGCTTATAATTTACATTGATGCACAATCAAGATACAAAACCTCAATATACCCAAATTGGTTCAAAGTGTATGCAATCCAGATACAAAATATTCTATTCGAGTAATAGCGCGAGTACAAGTCAAAAGTCAAAACAACTAGACTATGCTAGTCTTTACACGTCTCACGCCTCGCTCGTACCCCAGTAAGAAAAACAAAACTAACGGAGTGAGCCAAAGCTCAATGAAGTTCCAAATATCAAATTGGCCATCAAATAAAGTAATAACAGTGTAATAGTGAAATAGCAAGCAAACAAGTCTAATCAAAGAGATAATACTTCAGGTAATCAAGAATATATGGATCATATTCACATGTAAGGATACAGTGGCTCATGTCTTGGCTCCATCCCAGCTTGATCGATTGGTAGTTGACACTCCATCAACTTTCAAGTAATAACTAGTCCAGAAAGAAAACCCCACTTCACGCCAGTCTCCGTCCACCGATCAACCCCCTTATCCGGGCCCGCACGCCACACGAAACACGGGTGGTAATACTCGAGTATACCGATTAGCCGAGGAGATAACACTCCACTCGACATTACTAGTTACCCAGGGTTCGTTATCTAATCGACCAGACCCTTGCCGGCTCGACTCGATTAACTAGCCACAGGGTTTCTGGAATTCTGGACAAGATACAATTCATATGCATGTAGAGCAAGTCAAGTGAAATTGATAAACAAGAACAACTCTCGTTAGGGCAAGTGCGATAAAGTACACCCTTGCCCGATCAAATCACTTATATATCATGTAATCACATTGGTCAAAGATAAATCACAAATATCAAGTTCAATCAGATATTTGGAAGCACTCACCAAAAGTAGTGCCTCTAATGTTCGCGTCTGGGTGGTACTCCGGGTTTGGAGTCCAAATCTGCAATAAAACTTGATTTAAGAACTTTGAAAATCAACTAAGGTTCGAAACTTAGACGTTTCGTTCAATAAGAATCAAGAAATTGAAATTCACTTGGAGAATAGTCGTGAAACGGTTGCTCACTTTTCAAACTGAAAAATTTTGTAAGATGTATACTTGGAAATAACTTTTGAATCGAAAGTGCAAGGAAAACGGATTTATAGTGATTATTACCGCTTTTCCTAAGGGTACAAGTTCGGTTAGGTTCTAACGTATAACCCTCGATAACCAAAGTAGCAAAAGTTCTAGATGGTTCAAGTGATATTCATTTATCAATTTTACCCAAGTCGCAAGTGTATTTCTTTAGTCCTCGAGCGTACATTTGGGCAGCATGCCCTTTGTATTTTCCTATTTTCAGTCATTTATGGCTTCATTATTTTCCTCATTCAAACCCAAAGGTACACACACAACAATCTAATTTCAATAGCCGTTCAATAGGCTCAAGACAATACAAGGACAAAATCTAGCTAACAACAAGTGCGGAAATGAATTTTAACAAGAGACAGATTTGATAGAGTTTTGCGTAACGGACACAACCAAAGCTACGCTTATCGTATTGGGGTACAACTTATACCGTTTCGAAGCTAAGACGAGGGCCTACAACTTTCATGAAGATCACTTAGTCAAATTTCCAGTGTAACCTAGTCAAATTCCCAATTCACAGAACCAACTTCCAACTAACCGGCTAGTTAACCATACTACATTTAAATGACCATTTCTCAGGCTACCAAAGTCCGTTTAAGGCGTTCTTGGAGGCGTTGAAAAAATAAGACAGAGTACTAAAACTTTCATGTTTTGGAAAATGGCTAAATCGGCACGGATCATAGTGAATAGACACGGTCAACTGGATGAACTGTCTAAAACGGATCACTGGATGCATCCTAGGGCAGTGAGGGCATTTTGGTCATTTCACAGGGTACGTTACTCTGATTGGGCTGAAATTTTGTAGGAATATATAAAATATCATTATATACAACTTTCATGTTTTATTCTAAGCCTAATTCAGCCTCTAACATCATGAACTGGAACTGGATAGAACTGAGTTACAGTTTTCCAGAAATCTGAAATTTTTCGTTTTCAAAGGAAACTTTCTTCATTTCTTGCCTCAATCACCACCACAACCTCTTATATAAGCTTAGATACAACATATACTATCCATACAGCAAGTATAGGCATAAAATCATCAAACCCTAACTCATGTAACTCAAGAACATACACTATATCCATCCAAATCATTATAATTGGTATCATCCACCACAAATTTAAGGTGCTATGCCAAATTAAACAAGATCAAGAGTAAGAAATGGTAAATCATCCTTATTAACTTATTAAAATTACTACCAAGAGCAGCCCTAGCTTTTCCTTCCAAACTTTCACCAACACACCACTAGCTAAACACTCAAAGAAGGTTTTAATCGGTTTAGTTTCTTGTATCCTCACTTGGATGGCTTAAACTCAAGATGAAATGGTGTATCTCTCCCTTGGTTTTTCTCTCCCTTTCTCTCGGCCAAAGCAAGAAGAAATGATGAAGAAAGGAAGCAAAATGGTGATAATAAGGCAAGACAATTTGGTCTTGGTCAAGGCCTTAGATGGCCAACAAGTGTCACTACCAATTTCCACTCATTTTTTTGTTTCTTTTCCTTGCCAATTTGGTGAAAATTTTCGGCGAAAGCCAGCTGGAAATGAGGGGATATTTTGCTCAAATTTTAATGAGTTTATATAGTAAGAAAGTGGTGATCAAGTGGTGTGTTCAATCGGTAGTGCACGGTACACGTCGGTTCGTACTGTTTTTCCTTAAATCACACGTACTAGGGTTTTTACTTCCTATTCACTAACTTTTTATCATTGCTTCTAATCACATATTATTTCTCACCTAAAAGTCATTCTTAAGCACCAAATTTGATCCTTACTCCATACCGGATAATTACACTACGGACACACGAAAAATCCTATTTCACTTCGAATTGAAATCGAAACGGAAAACCCTAATTTCCTATGATCATTGGCACTGTTCTAGGGTGATTGAGTAGTAGGATAGTGTAGAATAATAATTGCCAAATAATTTTCAAATAAAAGGGAATTTTCAAGAAATATATAAGGAATTTACAAGTCCTCACACATTCTACTCCTTTATTTTGATTTTACTTGATCCTATATGCTACTATGTGATTTTATGTGTGAAATTGCATGCTTGTTTGAATGTTTTTATTATTTCATTTATTTTTTTATTCACTTTATTTATTTTAATTTTGTATATTTATTTTAATTTTGGTTATTTGAGAGGCATTTAAATGCCAAATTGTAGTAGTTAGGTTATTATTTCATTTCATTTCATTCTTTCCCCCCTTAGATTGTAGTTAAGGCCCCCAAATGTAATAGTTAGGTCTTTATTTGTTTCATTTGCTTTGTGTGTTTTGCTTGCTTGTGTGTTTACGTGTTACTTGCTTTCTTAGGGTCTTGCATCTAGATATCATGCTTATATGATATGTGTTTTATGTGATTTAGGTGTTTATTTGCTTTATTATGGTTTATATGTTTTATTTGATTATGATAAATGCATGACATCATCACACTAGTCCAACGCTAGTAATGGCACTGTTTCCGATTCCACACTAGTCCAATGTTAGTTGTGGCCCTCTTTTCCGATTTCTTACTAGTCCAATGCTGGTGAGAACTCATAGACATGGGCTATTCCAACGCTAGACCCTTAGGGACCATCCACGCGCTAGATCATGTTTGTGTGGCAATTACTACATTTTCATGAATCTTTTCTATGTTTTAGGGTTTTTTCATTTTGCGTGACATTTCCCTCATATATATATATCCCTTATCCCATATTTCCCCTATATGTATATTCCCTACCTCTATGTGTGAGACATGATATTAGACTTGCATTTCATTTAAGAAAATTAGAACTGGGTCAGATCATTTGCTTGATTAGATAGGAGAAAAAACCCTTTAAATATGAGATATGGACGAGTATGACCTTTAAAGCCTTAGCACGCTCGTATCTCCTCTATAAAAAGGGAAATCTATTCATGAATCATAGTTCCCCGCACCCATTATGGTGCATTTATTTAGGTCATGTATATTCGTATATGTGATACCCCAACTTTTAGGATACTATTGTTGTTTAGCCTCAAAGAGAATATTACGGTTTCTTTATTTTATTGTTTTATTTTACAGACTAGAAACCCTAAATTCTAGAAATAAAGTCTAATCAAAACCCTAGTTTCATTTCTGACTGACCGTTTTCTCAAATTTCTCATATTTCAACCGAAACCCTAAATTCAATTTATGGAATTGTAAAATCCCTCACGTTTTCTTAAAAATGCCCTTTTAATTGGAAATTATGATTTTATAATAGCCCTACCACCCAATCACCCCACAATAAGTGCAAATGAACATGAAAGTAAAGGTTTTCACTTTTCGTTTTCAAGTTGGAGCAAGTTAGGGTTTTCATGTTTTTCCGTAGGGTGATTTTTCGGTACGGAGTGAGGATCAAATTTGGTAGGTACGAGTGACTTTTGGATGAGGAAATATTATATGATTTGAAGTGATAATAATAAGTTAGTGATTAGAAGGTAAAAACCCTAGTACGTGTGATTTAAGGAAAAACGGTGCGAACCGACGTGTACCGTGCACTACCGATTGAACACCCCACTTGACTACCATTTCCTTACCAGCACATAACCTTGATATTGATGGAAAATATCCCCCCCTCATAGCTATCCTCTTGGCCGAAATATTGGACTCAAAATGCAAGGAAAGAAAAAAAAAATTTTGGATGGTTTTGGTAGTGCCAAGTGTTGGCAATTTGTGGCTTCGACTAAACTTAATTTTCTTATCTTCTTATCTTGTAAATTAGCTCATTCTTCCTCATTTTTTTTCTGGTTTGGCCGAGACAAGAGAGAGAGAAAGAGAGAGCAAGAGAAACAACCTTCTTTCATCTTGATTTGCACCATTTGAGTGAAGGAAACAAGATTCTAAACCGATTAACTTGTGAGTTGTGAACTTGGGAAGCTAAGGGAACTAAAAATTTCAAGAGGAGGTGAAGTATTACTTTTGCAAGCCCTTTTGTTGAGGTATAAGGTCTGACCCATGGCTTTGGTTCTTTTATTTTTGTTTAAATTGTTATATAACTCATGTTTTGGTTAGATTAGTAGCTATACAAGTTGTTGTGATGATTTTGGGGTGATGTATGTAAGCTAGGGTTTGACTGATTTCCTTCTTATACTTGTTGTAGGAGTGGTATATGATGTATATAAGCTTGTATAAGAGGTTGTGGTAGTGATTGAATCAAGAAAATGAAGAGATTGCCCTTGAAATCCCAAAATTTCAGATTTCTAGAAAATTGTAGTTCAGTTCTGTCCGGTTCCAGTTCGTGATGTTATAGGCCTAATTATGCTTAGTATAAAACATGAAAGTTGTAGAGAATGATATTTTATAAATTCCTACAAAATTTCAGCCCAATCGGAGCAACGTAGCCTGTGAAAAGATCAAAATATCCTCACTGCCCTAGGACGCATCCAGTGATCCATTTTAGACAGTTCATCTAGTTGACCGTGTCTATTAACTATGATCCGTGCTCATTTAGCCATTTTCCTAAACATGAAAGTTTTAGTACTCTGTCTTAGCTTTTCAACGCCTCACAGAACGCCTTAAACGGACTTTGGTAGCCTGAGATATGGCCATTTAAATGTAGTACGGTTAACTAGCCGGTTAGTTGGAAGTTGGTTCTGTGAATTGAGAATTTGACTGGGTTACACTGGAAATTTGACTAAGTGATCTTCATGAAAGTTGTAGGGCTTTGTCTTAGCTTCAAAACGGTATAATTTTCACACCAATCTGATAAGCGTAACTTCGGTTGTGTCTGTTACGCAAAACTCTATCAAATCTGTCTCTTGTTAAACTTCATTTCCGAACTTGTTGTTAGCTTGATTTTGTCCTTGTATTGTCTTGAGCCTATTGAACAGCTATTGAAATTAGATTGTTGTATGTGTACCTTTGGGTTTGAATGAGGAAAATAATGAAGCCATAAATGGCTGGAAATAGGAAAATACAAAGGGCATGCTGCCCAAATTTACGCTCGAGGACTAGAGAATTACACTTGCGACTTGGGTAAAGTTGATAAATGAATATCACTTGAACCATCTAGGACTTTTGCTACTTTGGTTATCGAGGGTTATACGTTAGAACCTAACCGAACTTGTACCCTTAGGAAAAGCGGTAATAATCACTATAAATCCATTTTCCTTGTACTTTCGACTCAAAAGTTATTTCCAAGTATACATCTTACAAAATTTTTCAGTTTGAAAAGCGAGCAACCGTTTCACGAATATTCTCCAAGTGAATTTCCATGTCTTGATTCTTATTGAACGAAACGTCTACGTTTCGAACCTTAGTTGATTTTTTAAAGTTCTGAAACAAAATTTTATCGCAGATTTGGACTCCGAACCCGGAGTATAACCCAGACGTGATTACTAGGGGCACTTCATTTTGGTGAGTGCTTTCAAATACCGAATTGAACTTGATACTTGTATTTGATACGTGACCAATGTGATTACATGTTGTATACGTGAATTGTTAGGGCGAGAGTGTACTTTATCGCACTTGCCCTTACGTGACATATACTTGTTTATTGTTGCAATTGACTTGACATACTTGTTATGAGGTGCGCACTTCCTGGAATTCCAGAAACCCTGCGGCAAGTTACTCGAGTCGAGTCGGCAAGGGCTTGGTCGATTGGGTAACGAACCCTGGGTCTCTTGTTTTGTCGAGTGGAGTGATATCTCCTCGACTAATCGGTATACTCGAGTATTACCACCCGTGTTTATTGAGGATTTTGGGCCCAGTAGGGGGTGTGAATGGTGGACGGAGAGTAGTGTAAGTGGTGCTCTATTGGATTGGTTCCTTTACTTGAAAGTTGACGGAGTGTCAACTATTACATGATCAAGCTCCTGATGATGAAATGGGAAGTTGGCTCCTGAGAGCCATCCGTATCCTTATGCTTTGGAATGATTATTGTTTATTGGATTATTGTTTCTTCTGAAAACTTTTACACTGGCTCTGTGACAGCCCCACCTCACCCTAAGGCGAACCAAAGGGTTCGGCGGACCGCCTGCCTAGCTCTCGCCAGGACTCAGTCGTTCACTACAATCCTCAATTAAAATCGGAATAAAACCACAAGAATAAATAGGACAATGATCCAAAACTTAAACCGAAATTTATATACATTGCTATCCCAAAAGGGAGTATCAACATCGAATATACAAAGGTTCTCAAGCCTTCATACGTCCAGCCCGTGCCAAGCACTAAGGCGAGAACCAATCCAAAAGACACAAAAGAACTATACTGGCTAGTCTATATCGAGCTCACGTCCGTGCTCGCCTTCCCCTGTTAAGGAAAACAAAACTAAAGGAATGAGTTAAAAACTTAGTGAGGTTCCGAATACATAGGCAACAAGAAGTTCAATGCATTCATTACATATAACCAATAATTCAATATACAAATACAAAATAAAGCGATAAACACATTCATTAAAAGGATACGGGCTCACAGGGAGCTATATATTCGTTCGTTCGTTCGTTCTCCTGTCATTCCTCTTATTCCTCCGGTCAATTAAATAAAATGCATTTTTGGTAAATAAAACCCTCGTTCGTTCTTTCGTTTCGTTCACCCCCTCCTGGAAATTGTCCAGGCTCCACCAGACTACAAGGTAATACTCGAGTATACCAAATTCACCCAGGGTCACCATATCGCCTGGCTCGAGTCGATCGGTAACGAAGGGCAGGGCCCAGTTCAGCCAAAAGGCTTACATCATGCGCAACTAATGTAGCAATCATTAAATCATTAAAAATTTCACGTTTCATTTAGGTCGAGCGCGGTAAAGTACACGCTCACCTAGAAAACTCGTTTTGGAAATCCTTGAAAGCACTTAACACATTATCAAACAAGAACACAAGTCATGGAGTCAAGAAAAATATAGCAAACAAGGAACACTCACCTAGTTATGCAAAATAACGTGCAAAATATCCTTCCGGATATGACCCTCAGTCACTGAGAAAACCTAAGATTTAAACGAGAGAGAATATTACAGTTCATCGAACAAACAAGTAAGTGAAATCAAAGAAAAACCGGCAAATGATAAGTAAAACGTATAAAGACGCCTTTATAGTGAAAAGGGGATATTTGGATCGGAGGACGGAAATAACTAGGGTTTCATAAACCAAACGCAAAACTAACTCAAACGGGTTTTAAAACGTCCGGCGGAAAACACTTGGACGGAAGGCAACTCGGACTCCAACGAGATAGGCTAAAAATATTATTTTCGGAATCATTTAGATAGTTCAAAATCAACTCATATCCAAGCAGCTAGTATAGACTAAATGTCATGATAAAAATCATGTGAAAAGGAGGACAATACTACCTTACGTTCACATTTAAAACCTCACTTAAAAGTGGTTCACTTGTGGCCGAGAAAACCCTAAATCATACTTCTATATTTTGGGAAGGAGTAAGTAGCATTTGAAGTTTAAACTAAAGAGGTATCATGTTTTAAAATGGAAAACCGGTCATGGTATTGGCCAAACAAAAGTATATAAGTTCAAATAGAAACTTAGCCCTCGAGCGAAAATTTGGGCAGCACGCCCTTTGTATTTACCTATTTCCCAGCCATTTATGGCTTCATTATTTCCTCAATCAATCCCAAAGTCATACACAATATAAATTCATTACAATATCCGTTCCATAGGCTCCAGGTCATACAAGTACAAAATCAAGCAATGACATGTGCGGAAATGAAGTTTAGTTTGGAAAACAAAAGGCAGATTTGCTGTTGCTTAGCGGAACTAACACAACTGAAGCGACACTAGTCGGATTGAGGTGCAATGTACACCATTTCGAAGCTAAGAGAAAGGGCTACAATGTTGAAGAAGGCCACTCAGTCCAGTTTGCAATGTATCTAGGTCAAATTTATCAAAACAACCCCAGATTTTCCAGTTCGCAATTCAACTAGCAGTCCTGATTCATTCAATCATATCTCAGCACATACAACTCCAATTCAAGTGATTCTAAAGCCATTTGAAAGCTAAGATACAAGGATATAAGTTTTAAAAAGACATCGACAACCAAATCAGTAGTATTCCTGGTCAAAACAACCAATTACAAAAGCTGATTAGCATGTTCGGATAGAAACAGGGCAGCAGGGGTATTTCGGTCTTTTCACAGGATACATTTCTCCGATTGAGCTGAAATTTTGTAGATAACTATAAAACATCATTCTATACAACTTTCATGTTTTAACCCAAGGCTAATTCGGCCTCTAACTAGGAGAAAAAGTACCAGGAAGAATGGGGTTAATTGAAACCCTAATTCCGAAATTTCCTTTCAAAGCGGAAATTTTCCGAAAATAGCCACAATTTACGCACCCTAGCTTCATTCTAGATTATCCCAAACCATCACCCATGGCCACACAATAATAAACATATGAAAACAGAAAAATTCAAGAATAAATATAAAAGTCACATTGCTCAACTAAAAGTCATGAAATCTTTCACAAAATCACACTTATAACCACCACAAGTCATGAATTTGACATTATGAAGACCAAAGAAAGAATTCCCTAGCTACTCACCTTGAAATACAAGAAAGGAAGCAACTACATACCTCTTTCTTCCAAACCACTTCACCAACAACCTTACTACTACTAAGAGAAGGATTTTTATGGAGAAATTGCAAGTTTAATCGGTTGGATTGCAAGCTTGAGCAAGATTTGAGATGAAGAAAGTTGAAGATTTTTTTCCTTTTCTCCCTAGAGTAGTTCGGCCAAGAGGGAAGGAAATGAAGATGATTTTTTGGTCAATTTTGATTAAATGGTAAAGTTATGAATAGTGGTCAAAACTTAAGATGTCATCACAAGGTGACACTTGTCACCCTTATTAATGCATAGTTATCCTTTTGTCTCTCCAACTCTCATCCATTTGGTAGCCTCTAATTATCTCTTAACACCTGATAAATTAAACCCGATATACAAAACTTAACCTAATTGACCGAATTTTATCGAACTTACCGCACTAGTGGGTCCCACGTCAAACTACACTTCAAATTTAACGTATACAAACTTATATCAAGAAAATGATTTGAAAACTATATTCACTTATAAAAATGTATAGAAAATTAATATATTGAAGAAAAGTATAAATTTATAGACAAGAAAATAAAATAATGTCTAGAAAACATATAAAATTTTTTCGGGTTTTCACAGGCTCATTTTGAGATTGCTACTTGAAGTGTTATTGCTCACTTTTATGAACTCTTCATGCTCGTTACTTTACTATATCGAAAACTTGTACTTATAAATAATGGTCAATTTGCTATTTGGAACCTCACTGGGCTTTTAGCTCATACCACGCCATTTGTTTTCCTTACAGGGGTACGAGCGAGGCGTGAGACGTGTACAGACTAGCGTAGTCTAGTTGTTTTGAATTTTGTAATTGTACTCGCACTAGTCGCTCGATTAGGGTTGAATGTACTGAGAACTTAACTCTTTTGATGTATTTGGGACTGTATGGATGATTGAAATAGAAATGAATGTATTCGTATGTTCCAAACTTGGGAACCGTTATTTCGTTTATTATTGAGATTACACCTTATTTTAATTGATGCGAGTGAGTGAGTCCTGGCGAGAGCTGGGCAGGCGGTCTGCTAAACCCTAGGGTACACCCAGGGGGAGGTGGGGCCGTCACAGATGGTATCAGAGCTCCTATTGAGCTCGTGCCGGGAGATGGTTCTCGGACTGTGGGGATTGACTTGTTAAGTGTGGAACGATTGTCTATTGTTGGGGACCTTAGATATGTATGTTGGGTAGGAATCTCTAATACGGATGATTTGCTCTTGAGCCTGGCCAGCTTGAGTGGTGAATTATCATATTTTCGGATTCTTGTCCCCGAGTACCAAAGAGTGATACCTTTACGATAAGTTGAGATCTCGCGTAAAATTAGGATAAGTTTGGATGGCGAAAGCAAAGGCACGGGGAATGCGAATAGTCTAGACTTGAAATATATTAAAGATATTCGTCGGATTTGGGATCCTTATTATTCACGTGCTTTGAGTTTTGATTGAATATGTTGCATTACCCCTGTTTTATGATTTGGAAAGGTTTATTTGAGCCTTATTTTATTCTGTTTATATTTATATAGTTATTTAGTGGCTATATTCTATCATTGATTAGTTGGCTATATTGCTATAGTTGATTAACCGGTAAACATGGAGGGTAGAAGAAGTCAAGCCAGGGGAACTAATCGAGGACGCGGTCCTAGTCGTGGCCGTGGGGGTAGACAAGCACAGGAACCGGTGCAAGAATCGAGAGAGGAGAGAGAGGCAATGATTGAGCCACAACCTGGACCCCTGGCTGTAGGGGGAGATCAGGTGGCAACTGCGATCCAACAAATGACCAATATTCTCGCTCGCTTGGTGGAGCAATAGGGTCAAGTCCCTGTGAATCAACCTAGGGATGATATGGGGCAAGATAGGACCCTAGAGCGATTCCAAAAGTTCTCTCCTCCTAAGTTCCTGGGAGGACCGGACCCTGAGGGAGCCGAGAGATGGTTAGAGACCATGATCAATATCTTTGCCGCTTTGAACTATGCGGAGGATAGACAAGTGCACTTTGCCGTTTTTCAATTTGAAGGTCCGGCCAGGGCTTGGTGGAATGTGGTTCAAGCTATGTGGGAGAGAGAGAGGACCGCATGGACATGGGTGAATTCCGTGCGGGAGTTTAACGAGAAATACTTTCCACCTATCGTCCAGGAAAAGAGAGAGGACGATTTTATTAAGCTCCGACAGGGAACTTTGAGTATAGCTGAGTATGAAACTCAATTTACGAAGTTGCCTAAATTTGCTCCTGAACTGATAGCTACGGAGCAAAGAAGAGTACGGAGGTTTGTGCAAGGGCTCAATGTGGAGATACAAGAGGCCTTGGCGGCGGCCCAAATTAATACGTTTACGGAGGTTTTGGAGAAGGCTCAAAGAATAGAAATTGCTAGGGCACAAGTGAGAGCTTTTCATGCAAAAAGGAGAGGTGTATCTAGTGGAAGTCAAAGGCAAGGACAGGATGATTTAGATATGCCACCCTCTAAGATAGGTCGAGGAGATGGTGGTGAGAAAATTTCAGGGACATTTAAGGAAAGTACTCCAAGAGGAGCTTCGTGTGGCTGGGGCCAAGTAAGAGGTGCCTCACAAGGAGGTCAGACCTCAGCCCCTCAAGTATCTTGTGGGTACTGTGGAAAGACCAATCATACGGAGAATGATTGTTGGCGAAAGGCAGGAAAATGTTTATGGTGTGGTAGCACCGAGCACCAGCTTGCAACTTGTCCCTGTAGATCACGCCTAAATCCTGAACAAGCAAATGTAGGAGGGACTAAGCCAAGAGTGCCAGCTAGAGTGTACGCTCTGGACCAACAGGTATTACCTGAACCATCGGAGATAGTAGAAGGTACGATACGTGATTTCTATTGTTTAACTAAGTTTTGACTATAGTGAGACCTGAGAGCTAGAAATGAATATACAAGAAAATACCCTACGCTATTTAAGAGTGCATGGATGAATTTCGAGGACGAAATTCTTTTAAAGAGGGGAGATTGTGATACCCCAACTTTTAGGATACTATTGTTGTTTAGCCTCAAAGAGAATATTACGGTTTCTTTATTTTATTGTTTTGTTTTACAGACTAGAAACCCTAAATTCTAGAAATAAAGTTTAATCAAAACCCTAGTTTCATTTGTGATTGACCGTTTTATCAAATTTCTCATATTTCAATCGAAACCCTAAATTCAATTTATGGAATTGTAAAATCCCTCACGTTTTCTTAAAAATGCCCTTTTAATTAGAAATTATGATTTTATAATAGCCCTACCACCCAATCACCCCACAATAAGTGCAAATGAACATGAACGTAAAGGTTTTCACTTTTGGTTTCAAAGTTGGAGCAAGTTAGGGTTTTCACGTTTTTTCGTAGGATGATTTTTCGATACGGAGTGAGGATCAAATTTGGTAGGTACGAGTGACTTTTGGATGAGGAAATATTATATGATTTGAAGTGATAATAATAAGTTAGTGATTAGAAGGTAAAAACCCTAGTACGTGTGATTTAAGGAAAAACGGTGCGAATCGACGTGTACCGTGCACTACCGATTGAACACCCCACTTGACTACCATTTCCTTACCAGCACATAACCTTGATATTGGTGGAAAATATCCCCCCCTCATAGCTATCCTCTTGGCCGAAATATTGGACTCAAAATGCAAGGAAAGAAAAAAAAATTTGGATGGTTTTGGTAGTGCCAAGTGTTGGCAATTTGTGGCTTCGACTAAACTTAATTTTCTTACCTTCTTATCTTGTAAATTAGCTCATTCTTCCTCATTTTTTTCTGGTTTGGCCGAGACAAGAGAGAGAGAAAGAGAGAGCAAGAGAAACAACCTTCTTTCATCTTGATTTACACCATTTGAGTGAAGGAAACAAGATTCTAAACCGATTAACCTGAAAGATGTGAACTTGGGAAGTTAAGGGAACCAAAAATTTCAAGAGGAGGTGAAGTATTACTCTTGCAAGCCCTTTTGTTGAGGTATAAGGTCTGACCCATGGTTTTGGTTCTTTTATTGTTGTTTAAGTTGTTATATAACTCATGTTTTGGTTAGATTAGTAGCTATACAAGTTGTTGTGATGATTTTGGGGTGATGTATGTAAGCTAGGGTTTGACTGATTTCCTTCTTATACTTGTTGTAGGAGTGGTATATGATGTATATAAGCTTGTATAAGAGGTTGTGGTAGTGATTGAATCAAGAAAATGAAGAGATTGCCCTTGAAATCCCAAAATTTCAGATTTCTGGAAAATTGTAGTTCAGTTCTGTCCGGTTCCAGTTCGTGATGTTAGAGGTCGAATTAGGCTTAGCATAAAACATGAAAGTTGTAGAGAATGATATTTTATAGATGTCTACAAAATTCAGCCCAATTGGAGCAACGTAGCTTGTGAAAAGACCAAAATACCCTCACTGCCCTAGGACGCATCCAGTGATCCGTTTTAGACAGTTCATCTAGTTGACCGTGTCTATTCACTATGATCTGTGCTGATTTAGCCATTTTCCAAAACATGAAATTTTAGTACTCTGTCTTAGCTTTTCAACGCCTCAAAGAACGCCTTAAACGGACTTTGGTAGCTTGGGATATGGCCATTTAAATGTAGTACGGTTAACTAGCCGGTTAGTTGGAAGTTGGTTCTGTGAATTGGAAATTTTACTGGGTTACACTGGAAATTTGACTAAGTGATCTTCATGAAAGTTGTAGGGCTTTGTCTTAGCTTCGAAACGGTATAAGTTGCACACCAATCCGATAAGCGTAGTGTGAGAACCCGAAAAAATTTTATATGTTTTCTAGACATTATTTTATTTCCTTGTCTATAAATTTATACTTTTCTTCAATATATTAATTTTCTATACATTTTTATAAGTGAATATAGTTTTCAAATCATTTTCTTGATATAAGTTTGTATACGTTAAATTTGAAGTGTAGTTTGACGTGGGACCCACTAGTGCGGTAAGTTCAATAAAATTCTGCCAATTAGGTTAAGTTTTGTATATCGGGTTTAATTTATCAGGTGTTAAGAGATAATTAGAGGCTACCAAATGGATGAGAGTTGGAGAGACAAAAGGATAACTATGCATTAGTAGGGTGACAAGTGTCACCTTGTGATGGCATCTTAAGTTTTGACCACTATTCATAACTTTACCATTTAATCAAAATTGGCCAAAAAATCATCTTCATTTCTTTCCCTCTTGGCCGAACTACTCTAGGGAGAAAAGGAAAAAAATCTTCAACTTTCTTCATCTCAAATCTTGCTCAAGCTTGCAATCCAACCGATTAACTTTGCAATTTCTCCATAAAAATCCTTCTCTTAGTAGTAGTAAGGTTGTTGGTGAAGTGGTTTGGAAGAAAGAGGTGTGTAGTTGCTTCCTTTCTTGCATTTCAAGGTGAGTAGCTAGGGAATTATTTCTTTGGTCTTGATAATGTCAAATTCATGACTTGTGGTGGTTATAAGTGTGATTTTGTGAAAGATTTCATGACTTTTAGTTGAGATTGGGGACTTTTATATTTATTCTTGAATTTTTCTGTTTTCATATGTTTATTATTGTGTGGCCATGGGTGATGGTTTGGGATAATCTAGAATGAAGCTAGGGTGCATAAATTGTGGCTATTTGCGGAAAATTTCCGCTTTGAAAGGAAATTTCGGAATTAGGGTTTCAATTAACCCCATTCTACCCGGTACTGTTTCTCCTAGTTAGAGGCCGAATTAGCCTTGGGTTAAAATATGAAAGTTGTAGAGAATTACTTTTTATAGTTGCCTGCAAAATTTCAGCTCAATCGGAGCAACGTAGCCTGTGAAAAGACTGAAATACCCCTGCTGCCCTGTTTCTATCCAAACATGCTAATCAGCTTTTGTAATTGGTTGTTTTGACCAGGAATACTACTGATTTTGATGTGTGTACGGGTCAAAGCCCACGCAATGACTTACATGTTTCGAGTCCCATTGGGCCCAGTCACGCATGCATGGGCCAAGCTATTCAAAGAATCATTCCAAGTTCTGATTAGAGTTGTCCAAGACCAACATGGAGTTCACAAAGATATTGAGGGCTTGGAGAGAGACAATCGAGCCATTTACACCATGATCCAAGCCCACGAAGAGTCAAGCGGGCCACCAAGAGAATAAGGCCTTAGGCCCCATCAATTAGTTAGCAATTAGTTAATGATTAAGTAAGAGCATGGGCCGGCCCATCTTGTTCCAAGAGCATGGGCCGACTTTTTCCTTTTCCTAGCCCCTTTAGGGTTTTAGTCACTTTAGCCTATAAATAGGCTTGCTTTGTAAGGTTTAAGGGTCAGAACTTTTATCAATAAAATTGTCTTATTTTCGTTCCTTTTTCTAAGAAGAGTGTTCGAGCCTTTTACTTGCTTTGGCAAGGATTTTGAGCAATCTTGCGTCTCGTCCTAGATTGTTCTACCGACCTATCCCGTGGAGTAGTCACCTTCATTGGAGTCATCGTACTACCGTCTTGAATCCAATCGTGTCGTCCGTTTGGTTCTAGATCCCGCAATTCCAAGCGTTGGACATCCTCGCTAGATCCTTGGGCAAACGTGCTACGTGTCTCGAAACAAGTTGATCGAGGAACGTATCAGTTGGTATCAGAGCTTTGGTAGAGGTATCTTTCGTTATATCCATATTTTTTGTAGTTGTGTCGTAGGATTCTTAGTACTTTCCACTGCCTTGTTCAAAAAAAAAAAATATACTGTTCATCGTACTGTTCACTGACACTGTTCATAGTTACTGTTCATCCGAATACAAATCTGTCCAGCCTTGTTGTTTGTGTTATCCAACTTGTTTACTTGGTTTTCAAATCTGGATTTTGACAAAACTTGTTGGAATTTTTGAATCTTGAAGAGAACTTACAATAATCTTGAGCTTCTTGAATTCTTAACCACAATCTTGAAATTTCTGAAGTTCCTGACAACTTCCTTGAAAGTTCTTGAAAGATCTTGGAGTTCTTGGTAGTTATTATTTGTGGACTTCCTTGTTTTGTGTCGTGGTTGATAGTTGTAGTCAAGAAAAAAAAAAGAAAGAAAAGAGGAATCGGTTGGCAAGAAAAAAAAAAGGGAAAGGAAAGAAAGGGGCAACCGAATTGTTTCGAATAGGGAACCAAATCTGATTTGTGCAATCTTTCTTGGAGTAGAATTTGGAAGTTACCAAAAGTTGTTTCAAGAAAATTACCAAAGGTTGTTTCAAGAAGGTTACCAAAAGTTGTTTCAAGAAGATTACCAAAAGTTGTTTCAAGAAGGTTACCAAAAGTTGTTCAAGAGGAAAAGGATTTTCAAAAGGTTTCCAAAAACTAACTTGTTTCCAAAATCAATTAGGAAACTAAGTAAAGCACTTGGATAACGCTTTGTACTCACTTTGACACTCTCTCTCCTACCTTTTTAGAAAACTTTCCCAAACTCTCTCATCCATTTTTTTTGGAAACTTTCCTAAATTCTCTCATCCATTTTTAGGAAACTTTCCTAAACTCTCTCATCCATTTTTTTTGGAAACTTTCCTAAAGTCTCTCATCTAATTTTTAGGAAACTTTCCTAAATTCTCTCATCCATTTTTTGGAAATTTTCCTAAACTCTCTCATCCATTTTTTGGAAAACTTTCCTAAATTCTCTCATCCTTTTTTAGGAAACTCTCCTATATTCTCTTCCTAGATTTTAGGAAACTTTCCTACATTTTCTCCTACAATTTCTCCTATATTTTCTCCTAGATTTTAGGAACACTTTCCTACATTTTCTCCTACATTCTGGTGGTTACACTTGTGGAAAGGTTGGTAACGGTTGTTGGACTTGAGCAGCATTTCTCAACTACCTAATCCAACAGGTAAAGGTATTTGGTAAGTCCATTAGAACGCTTCGAGAGATACACGAGGGATGAGCACATATACGTGAGCTTGTGTGACGTGAGGAATCTCCTTTTCTTTGCTTACCATTTTGGCAGGTCACGCACTCATGCCTAGAGAAGTTGCGTCTTACCCATACAACCAAGAATTCTTGGAGAATGAGCCTCTCAAGAGGAGGGGTCTCAAGATGCCTACTCACAAGTACTCTAGTTCCATGCAATCCAGTTCACAACATGGGTATCATTCACTCCGGGAGGAGATGCAACGCCACCGTGCTTTGTGTGTATATGAAAGGTATAAACAATATTGTGATGAGTATGAGAAGGAGCAAAGAAGTCTGCGTAGAGCATCTAAATCGAGGTCAACTTCAAGCAAACGAGGTGCATCTAAGAAGTGTCTTGACAATCAAGACGAGGAGTTTGAGAATTCTCGAATTGAGTCAAAGCTTCGTGAATCAAAGGATAAATTCCGAAGTCGGACTAAAGCATTGATTGATGACATGATGGAAAGACTTAGCCAAGTGCTGGATTCACACTTGGAGCAACTTAACCATGTGCCAACCGGTGGTAATAAAGGAAAAATTCAGTCTAGTCCCTCGTTGATTGAAGAGCCACGTACGAATGAGTTGCTGCCGAGCCATGAACAAGAGCTCCCCAATGAAAAACAAAACTCAAGTGCAATGAAGGATCAATGGTCCGAGAAGAAGGGAGTGGGGATAAGCAAGAACAATTTGGCCTTAGTGAAGAGTCAAGAAAAAGAGTTGACCATGTCTGCAAACATTGAACGTGTGAACACTTTGTTTGCTAACCGGATAACATGTGTTTTGTTTAGTATATCCTTGTTTGTGTAGGTTAAACAAAGTCAAGTAGAGTTGGTCATGGCATGTTCCATCCCGAAGTCACTTGGACACTTTGTGAGTTTCCATGGAGTTTGTCTTCTAGGAACTAAATCTCTTTGGTATCAATTCATGGAACAACGTCCAATCAAATCTGTCCGCACCATTGGAGGATTCATTCGAGCTCATCTTAAAAGGGAAATTCCAGATTCTACTTCTTGTTCTTTACCTATGGTTCATTCATCACCTTTGCCTTATTTTGAGCATGTTACTAGCACTAACTCTTGTTGCTCTTACGTAGATCTTGATGAGGAAGGACTAGCACTGGTCTCTCAAGTTGAATCAATTGGTGGAAGAAATATTGAAGTGTCAAAGGGAGTTCTCACATTTAAATCTTGCTCTAAACCTTCTTACTATTTAGTTAATAACGTTCCCTTATTTCTTTATCCAATTTCTGAATTGTTTGAAGTTGAAGGTTATTTTGTGTTTGTAGGTTGTAAAGCTGGCCAAAATTTTCCAACTATGACTAAAGAGTTGCAACTTGATTTCGTGCTTGTTCCAGATGCATGTGGCGCGAACGCATGTGATTTATATAGAGTGCGTCTCACTTCATTGTTGCCGCTTATGCTGGGTGATGCACACAAGTGTGTCAATCACAATCCGAATGCTACCCTTACCTCCCTGGGTCATGTTTATATGGGTGTACAACACGGGTGGTTCAGTGTCCTACCTCTAGCTGGGAAAGATGAGCCGATTCAACAATGCCTAGGGCCGAACTGTACCATCTTGCACAACCAGATTCGGGGCTTCCCTAGTCCCAATGAACATCGTTATAAAGTGCACGTGAATGCCAATACTCGAAGACAAATTAGAGAGCTTTGTGTTGCAACCTGGAACGTTAACAAGCCTTACACACGTTCCTTCTTACCTTGGCGAATGTCCTTGTTCGAGAGGCCCTTGAAGCTGACTAAGAGACATGTGCACCGAATTATTTTAATCATAACATATGCAAGTGTTATTCAATCTAAGAGGGCCAATATGTGGAGATTTGAGGTGTCATACTGGCAACTCTTGTTAGTCTTGATAAGTGACTAATTTACGTAATAATTGTATGATATTTTATATTATTTTTAGTCACTTTAGTTATATTATTGGTAGAATATGAATCATTTTGGCTATAATTGGTGAAAAATGCTTTTAAGTGATTAAATGAGGTTTTTATCATTTTTTACTTGGATTTTGTGTATTTTGACAGTTTTGACACATTTTCGTATTTCGGCTATAACTTGAGCTACAATGATCGGATTAAGATGATTCTTGAACCAATTTGAAGATAAGAGATAGATCTACAACTTTGGTGAAGACATCAAAATCCCGTTTGAAGGTTTTCCAGGTCAAAATGCCGAATTACAATAGCAAATTTATACTGGTTGAAACTGGAACAGGGCAATGAGCAGGTAAGGGTATTTCGGTCATTTCTCAGTTTACACAGATCCATATGAGATGATTCTTGATGCATTGGAAAGCTAACTCAAAGGGCTACAAGTTTTATGTTTTGGTCAAGAGCTAAATCAGCTTTTATCATCAAGAACAGTTCAGTGGAAGTTGATGCAAAATCGGAGCAGAGCTGGAAATTGAACCAGAAGTGACCAAATGGTCACTGTAGCAATCCGGCCGGAATTTGGCCGGATTTGTGGCCAGATTTATGGCCGGATTGTGGTCAGAAAAGGCTGCTTTGTACGCGTAAAACTCAATTTCACCTCCACCAACTCACATGGGATGCTATACATGTGAGAAACATTCCCAGCTGTAAAAGGGAGATGTAATCCTCATTTCTTGACCACCTTTCATCATTAAATAGCCAAATGCATTGCAAAAATAGGGAGAGATTGGAGTCCATAGCAGAAAAATAGAGAGTGAGCTACGGGAGAAGCTTGAAGTTGCAGAAATGTAGCTCTTTCATCTCCCTAGTGTTAGTTTAGCTTAGTATAGAGTAGGATAGTTCATCCATTCTTGTTATTAGCTAGATGAAGAAGAAGATGGAGGATGAAGAAGGCAAGGAAGAAGCTCATGTGACAAGGGTTGTATTCCTTCCAAATCTTTATCTTTTGTACTTGATTCCAAGTTTAGTTAATATACAAGTTCTGGATTTTGTGTTTAATATGTGTTTCTAAAGTTTATACCTTGGGTTTGGTTGAACTTTCTATAATTGTTAGTGTTTATTATTTGGTTATTTGATTGCTATGATTTGAGCAAGTTATTTAGCACTTTGGCTCTTTAAATCATGATTAATCTGGTACCATTGATTGTGATTATCTAAGGTGTTGTTTCTGCAATGAAAATTGAGATTTAACACTAGTTCAAGAAGTACTAAACATAGGGAGTACACTCACGAAAGTAGAGGTGCATCTATGTGGTTTTTAGTGATTCATTTCATGTAATTTCATTGAAGAAATGAACTTGTAGCTAATTTCATAACCATGAGAATAGGTATGGATTAGTTATAAGTATAATTGATTCACTACGAAAGTAGGATTCAAATGCATAAGGAAATTACACCATAACTAGCCTAGATGTAGTACTCAATGATCCAAATATAACACTTGCATGAGTAGTTAGGGATACCACAACCTAAGAAGCTTTCATTTGTTAATTTCTTGTATAAGTGCAGTAGGTTAAATTTCTTATCATTAATTGATAGTCTAAATAATAGAGAAGCTTTAGTAATACCGGTAATTGTTCACTCTTCCCTGTGGGATCGACCCGATATATACCCTAAACTACTAGTTGATCTGTATACTTGCAGTGAACGGGTGTAATTCGGTATTTTTTAGCTTGCACGTATGTAAAATACCCGACAAGTTTTTGGCGCCGTTGCCGGGGAAGATTTGGCAATATCGGTGTGAATAGAAACTTTATTAGTTTAGACATAATATTAGTTATAATGTGAATGTTATTTTCTGTTATTTTTGTATTTTATATGTGTATGTTTCATTACCTATTTTTCTTACTAATTTTGCTTTTGAGGTTGTTTAAAAGCAATTTTAGGTAATGAGAAGGGTAGGTCAATTTGGAGGACAATGCTTGAGAAGTGGAAGATTGGCAATGGATGGTTACCAAGTGCAAAGCTCCTTCAACAGAGGTAACCAAGAATTTACTGAATGTATGTCTTTTGAAGATGGTTTAAGGTGCTTAAAGGCAAAATTTGATGTAATTAAGTTACAAGTTCAAATGGACACCATGATGCATGAAATTGAGCAGAGGAGGAATGTTAATGTTTTTAATTCTTATCATGTGATTTGTGACTTGTGTGGAGGTTATCATGCTACTAATACATGTATGCAAGCACAAAATGTGGATTATTATGATGAATTAGAGCATTACAATCCTTGTTTTGATCAATATAGTGCTAATTGGAGCAATTCTCCTGCTTATGGTTGGAATAATCAATGTACTTATAGTGATAATTCATATTTTTATGATCACCAACCTGAAAGTGTCCAATATGAATCAAAACCATCTTGGGAGTTGGCAATAGAGAAGTTAGCTAATACACCTCTACCTTGGGAGTTAGAAAGTGAACCATTAGCTAATAATTCTAATGCATCTTGGGAGCTAGCTGTAGAAAATTTTTCTAATCAATTTGATTTAGCAATAGAAAAGCTAGCAAATGCAACTTCCGATCGTTTTGATAGGATTGAGGAAAGAATAGATGAATTAGCTTCTCACTTTGGTCGAATACATGAGCAATTGAATGCATTGTGTGAAGTTATTTCCTCTAATAATGTGCAAAATGATCCTAGCATGAATGATGGGAATGTTGTATGTGAAAATGGGTTGCATTTTGATGAAAATGATGAATCTCAATTGTGTTTCAATGAGCAAATGTCCATTTCACATGATAATATCTTTGGAACTAACTTTGAGCCTCAAGAGGTGAGTTTTAATGACTCATTTTTCACCCCTCTTGAGGAGTGCAGTGAAAGTATAGGTTCTAAAGGTATTCCTGCCCAAGATACTCTTATGACATTTCCTTTGGTAAGTTCTCAAGTGGTGCATATTCTATGTAATATCTATGGAACACTTGGACTATGTAAGTCACTTCCATTTCTCACATCATTAGATCATGTGGCTTTTTCTATTAAGTCACCTTACAATGATCCACCACGGCCTAAAATGGTGGATTATTCGTTAACTAAACCTCCTTGAAAAAAGGAGGAGAAAAAGTCAAGCTATTGACTTTAAAGAAGCGCTTATTGGGAGGCAACCCAATGTTTGTTTAAGTTTGTGTTACTTTGGAGTGATTTTATGTTTAAAGTATGTGTTTGAGTTATTTTGTTATTTTTCATTTGTAGGTATTGGAAATGGAAGCAAAAGTGACCAAATGAGGTGAAAAAGGCGAAATTTGATCAAGGAACTCAACCCCTCAATTTGAGTAATTGTTGTTTTTGATTTGTTAGAAGGGGTTAAAATGCATATTTTGATCATTTTACATGTGCATGTATTGAGTATTTTAACAAACAAATGATCTATGATGCATTTTGAGTGTTGGGATACCAATGGTAATTTTTCAAAGTTGGCTTTCTGCAAAAATTTTTGCAGAAGAAAACGCATTTGGGCTGAAAACGCGCCTTAGAATCGCGTTTTCCATAATCGCGTTTTCAATTCTGCGCCTATACTGAAGAAAACGCGCCTTCAAAACGCGACAGGAAGTCGCGTTTTCTACCAAGTCGCGTTTTCCAGCCTGATCAAAAATTGAAAACGCGCCTTCAGAAACGCGACATGAAGTCGCGTTTTTAAGCATAGCCGCGTTTTCGATCCTGCAAGATATGTGAAGAAACGCGACTTCACAAAACGCGACTTGGTGGCGCGTTTTGATGAGTCACGTTTTCTGAGCACTTTTTTTTTTTTTTTTTGAAAAAAAAAAAAATGCAGTTTCCTTGATTCTCTTTTTCTTCTTTTCCTCATATATTTTCTTGTACCTTCAGTTGCTTATTGTGTATTTTCTATAGGTACATCACCACCACAAAGGCTTAGGAATTACGGATCGCCGTTATATGTTTATTAAGCCTTTGTTATCACTTTTGTTTCTCATTTTCCATTTTTAGGTTTATATCACTAATGGTTACCAAATGGAACTCATGAAGCAATGAAGACAAGCGAACAACGTACCTTGAAGCTTCATATTCAATCACATCATAGGGGAGTATTACTTTCTTTATCTTGATTTTCCTTTTTACACATTGAGGACAATGTGTATGTTAAGTGTGGGGGGAGAATTGAGATTATATATATTGTATGTGATTGACGTATTAGTTGCAAATATTGGACTTGTGTTAAAATTCAAAATTTTTCCAAAATCTTGTCCAAAATTGCAAACTTGCCTCAACAATTTTTAAATTTTTTCGATTTTATCCAAGGGGTAACAAGTTCCATACCATTAGTAGTTCAAAGTCCTTCTACATTTGAGATAAATATATGTGGTTTAAGCACTTCTTTTCTCATTTAACTTGGAAATGACTATTATGTGATTATAATTTTTGCATTTGTAGGAAAGTATATCTTTTAAAGTGGAGAAAATTATGCCTATATATTTTTTTGCATATTTGATGAAATTTCTTCTCTTTATTGGATTTTATAAGTTAAGTGATAAATATGGTCAATAATTGCAATACTCTTCTTATGATTATGCTTTCGAGGGAATGTTATTATCTTTACTTTAAAAAAAAATGAATGAAAAAAAAAATGAAGAAACAAAAGAAAAAGACAAAAATAGAATAAGATTTGTTCTACTCCAATGATTCTTGTACTTAGTAACCGGGTGTCTTCATCTAAAAATGTCGACTTTCGCGTAAAATGGTACTTGAATTAAGAGTATGCAAAGCAACTTGAGTATGTGAAGTGTTGAGTAACCGGTGATCTTCATCTAAAAATGTCGATCCTCGCGTAAAAAGATACCTTCACAACTTAAGTAATATTTAGCGATATTATATAAATAAATCCCTCTTTAAAGTTAAATAAGAAGATGATCATGGGTTTAGAAAGCATATTATTGGCCATATGAGTTACTTGCGTATGAAATTGGTTAAGGATGAGAAATTGACTTGAATTTGTTATAATGGTGGTATAATTGGCTCTCCTTTACTCGATATTATGAGTACTTGAACTTAATTGAATAATTGCATAATGGTTATTTACTTTGTTTTGAGGAAATGAAGTTGAAATGCTACATATGTTTATTTTCAAATTTTGGATCATTGTTGGTTTGTATTTTTATTGCTTGAGGACAAGCAATGGTTTAAGTGTGGGGGAGTTTGATAAGTGACTAATTTACGTAATAATTGTATGATATTTTACATTATTTTTAGTCACTTTAGTTATATTATTGGTAGAATATGAATCATTTTGGCTATAATTGGTGAAAAATGCTTTTAAGTGATTAAATGACGTTTTTATCATTTTTTACTTGGATTTTGTGTATTTTGACAGTTTTGACACATTTTCGTATTTCGGCTATAACTTGAGGTACAATGATCAGATTAAGATGATTCTTGAACCAATTTGAAGATAAGAGATAGATCTACAACTTTGGTGAAGACATCTAAATCCAGTTTGAAGGTTTTCCAGGTCAAAATTCCGAATTACAATAGCAAATTTCTACTGGTCGAAACTGGAACAGGGCAATGAGCAGGTAAGGGTATTTCGGTCATTTCTCAGCCTACACAGAACCAAATGAGATGATTCTTGATGCATTGGAAAGACAACTCAAAGGGCTACAAGTTTTATGTTTTGGTCAAGAGCTAAATCAGCTTTTATCATCAAGAAAAGTTCAGTGGAAGTTGATGCAAAATCGGGGCAGAGCTGGAAATTGAACCAGAAGTGACCAAATGGTCACTGTAGCAATCCGGCCGGAATTTGTGGCCGGATTTATGGCCGGATTGTGGTCAGAAAAGGCTGCTTTGTACGCGTAAAACTCAATTTCACCTCCACCAACTCACATGGGATGCTATACATGTGAGAAACATTCCCAGCTGTAAAAGGGTGATGTAATCCTCATTTCTTGACCACCTTTCATCATTAAATAGCGAAATGCATTGCAAAAATAGGGAGAGATTGGAGTCCATAGCAGAAAAATAGAGAGTGAGCTACGGGAGAAGCTTGAAGTTGCAGAAATGTAGCTCTTTCATCTCCCTAGTGTTAGTTTAGCTTAGTATAGAGTAGGATAGTTCATCCATTCTTGTTATTAGCTAGATGAAGAAGAAGATGGAGGATGAAGAAGGCAAGGAAGAAAGCTCATGTGACAAGGGTTGTATTCCTTCCAAATCTTTATCTTTTGTACTTGATTCCAAGTTTAGTTAATATACAAGTTCTGGATTTTGTGTTTAATATGTGTTTCTAAAGTTTATACCTTGGGTTTGGTTGAACTTTCTATAATTGTTAGTGTTTATTATTTGGTTATTTGATTGCTATGATTTGAGCAAGTTATTTAGCACTTTGGCTCTTTAAATCATGATTAATCTGGTACCATTGATTGTGATTATCTAAGGTGTTGTTTCTGCAATGAAAATTGAGATTTAACACTAGTTCAAGAAGTGCTAAACATACGGAGTACACTCACGAAAGTAGAGGTGCATCTATGTGGTTTTTAGTGATTCATTTCATGTAATTTCATTGAAGAAATGAACTTGTAGCTAATTTCATAACCATGAGAATAGGTATGGATTAGTTATAAGTATAATTGATTCACTACGAAAGTAGGATTCAAATGCATAAGGAAATTACACCATAACTAGCCTAGATGTAGTACTCAATGATCCAAATATAACACTTGCATGAGTAGTTAGGGATACCACAACCTAAGGAGCTTTCATTTGTTAATTTCTTATCATTAATTGATAGTCTAAATAATAGAGAAGCTTTAGTAATACCGGTAATTGTTCACTCTTCCCTGTGGGATCGACCCGATATATACCCTAAACTACTAGTTGATTTGTATACTTGCAGTGAACGGGTGTAATTCGGTATTTTTTAGCTTGCACGTATGTAAAATACCCGACAAGTCTCATTCATTCCCATCCAGATTTGAGGACAAATCCTTCTCAAGAGGAGGGGACTGATGTGTGTACGGGTCAAAGCCCACGCAATGACTTACATGTTTCGAGTCCCATTAGGCCCAGTCACGCATGCATGGGCCAAGCTATTCAAAGAATCATTCCATGTTCTGATTAGAGTTGTCCAAGACCAACATGGAGTTCACAAAGATATTGAGGGCTTGGAGAGAGACAATCGAACCATTTACACCATGATCCAAGCCCACGAAGAGTCAAGCGGGCCACCAAGAGAATATGGCCTTAGGCCCCATCAATTAGTTAGCAATTAGGTAATGATTAAGTAAGAGCATGGGCCGGCCCATCTTGTTCCAAGAGCATGGGTCGACTTTTTCCTTTTCCTATCCCCTTTAGGGTTTTAGTCACTTTAGCCTATAAATAGGCTTGCTTTGTAAGGTTTAAGGGTCAGAACTTTTATCAATAAAATTGTCTTATTTTCGTTCCTTCTTCTAAGAAGAGTGTTCGAGCCTTTTACTTGCTTTGGCAAGGGTTTTGAGCAATCTTGCATTTTGACCTATCCCATGGAGTAGTCACCTTCATTGGAGTCGTCGTACTACCATCTTGAATCCCATCGTGTCGTCCGTTTGGTTCTAGATCCCGCAATTCCAAGCGTTGGACATCCTCGCTAGATCCTTGGGCAAACGTGCTACGTGTCTCGAAACAAGTTGATCGAGGAACGTATCAGATTTGGTTGTCGATGTTTTTTTAAGACTTTATAGCCTTGTATCTTAGCTTTCAAATGGCTTTGGAATCACTTGAATTGGAGTTGTATGTGCTGAGATATGATTGAATGAATCAGGACTGCTAGTTGAATTGCGAACTGGAAAATCTGGGGTTATTTTGATAAATTTGACCTAGATACATTGCAAACTGGACTGAGTGGCCTTTTTCAATATTGTAGCCCTTTATCTTAGCTTCGAAATGGTGTAAATTACACCTCAATCCGATAAGTGTAGCTCCTGTTACGTCTGTTCCGCTAAGTAACATTAAAACTGTCTTTTGTTTTCCAAACTAAACTTCATTTCCGCACATGTCATTAGCTTGATTTTGTACTTGTATGACCTGGAACCTATGGAACGGCTATTATAATGATTTTATATTGTGTATGACTTTGGGATTGATTGAGGAAATAATGAAGCCATAAATGGCTGGAAAATAGGTAAATACAAAGGGCGTGCTGCCCAAATTTTCGCTCAAGGGCTAAGTTTCTATTTGAATTTGTATACTTTTGTTTGGCCAATACCATGACCGGTTTTTCATTTTAAAACATGATACCTCTTTAGTTTAAAACTTCAAATGCTACTTACTCCTTCCCAAAATATAGAGGTATGATTTAGGGTTTTCTTGGCCACAAGTGAACCACTTTTAAGTGAGGTTTTAAGTGTGAACGTAAGGTAGTATTGTCCTCCTTTTCGCATGATTTTTATCATGACGTTTAGTCTATACTAGCTGCTTGGGTATGAGTTGATTTTGAACCATCTAAACGATTCCGAAAACAATGTTTTTAGCCTATCTCGTTGGAGTCCGAGTTGCCTTTGGTCCAAGTGTTTTCCGCCGGACATTTTATAACCCGTTTGAGTTAGTTTTACGTTTGGTTTATGAAACCCTAGTTATTTCCGTCCTCCGATCCAAATATCCCCTTTTCACTATAAAGGCGTCTTTATACGTTTTACTTATCATTTGCCGATTTTTCTTTGATTTCACTTACTTGTTTGTTCGATGAACTGTAATATTCTCTCTCGTTTAAATCTTAGGTTTTCTCGGTGACTGAGGGTCATATCCGGAAGGATATTTTGCATGTTATTTTGCATAACTAGGTGAGTGTTCCTTGTTTGCTATATTTTTCTTGACTCCATGACTTGTGTTCTTGTTTGATAATGTGTTAAGTGCTTTCAAGGATTTCCAAAACGAGTTTTCTAGGCGAGCGTGTACTTTACCACGCTCGACCTAAATGAAACGTGAAATTTTCAATGATTTAATGATTGCTACATTAGTTGCGCATGATGTAAACCTTTTGGCTGAACTGGGCCCTGCCCTTCGTTACCGATCGACTCGAGCCAGAAGCGGACTCGGTTGGGCGATATGGTGACCCTGGGTGAATTTGGTATACTCGAGTATTACCTTGTAGTCTGGTGGAGCCTGGCCAATTTCCAGGAGGGGGTGAACGAAACGAAAGAACGAACGAGGGTTTTATTTACCAAAAATGCATTTTATTTAATTGACCGGAGGAATAAGGGGAATGACAGGAGAACGAACGAACGAATGAATATATGGCTCCCTGTGAGCCCGTATCCTTTTAGTGAATGTGTTTATCGCTTTATTTTGTATTTGTATCTTGAATTATTGGATATATGTAATGAATGCATTGAACTTCTTGTTGCCTATGTATTCGGAACCTCACTGAGCTTTTAGCTCATTCCTTTAGTTTTATTTTCCTTAACAGGGGAAGGCGAGCACGGACGTGAGCTCGATATAGACTAGCCAGTATAGTTCTTTTGTGTCTTTTGGATTGGTTCTCACCTTAGTGCTTGGCACGGGCTGGACGTATGAAGGCTTGAGAACCTTTGTATATTCGATGTTGATACTCCCTTTTGAGATAGCAATGTATATAAATTCTACTTTAAATTTTGGATCATTGTCCTATTTATTCTTGTGGTTTTATTCCGATTTTAATTGAGGATTGCAGTGAACGACTGAGTCCTGGCGAGAGCTGGGCAGGCGGTCCGCCGAACCCTTTGGTTCGCCTTAGGGTGAGGCGGGGCTGTCACACGTAGCTTCGGTTGTGTCCGTTACGTAAAACTCTATCAAATCTGTCTCTTGTTAAACTTCATTTCCGCACTTGTTGTTAGCTTGATTTTGTCCTTGTATTGTCTTGAGCCTATTGAACGGCTATTGAAATTAGATTGTTGTGTGTGTACCTTTGGGTTTGAATGAGGAAAATAATGAAGCCATAAATGGCTGGAAATAGGAAAATACAAAGGGCATGCTGCCCAAATTTACGCTCGAGGACTAGAGAATTACACTTGCGACTTGGGTAAAGTTGATAAATGAATATCACTTGAACCATCTAGGACTTTTGCTACTTTGGTTATCGAGGGTTATACGTTAGAACCTAGCCGAACTTGTACCCTTAGGAAAAGCGATAATAATCACTATAAATCCGTTTTCCTTGCACTTTCGACTCAAAAGTTATTTCCAAGTATACATCTTACAAAATTTTTCAGTTTGAAAAGCGAGCAACCGTTTCACGAATATTCTCCAAGTGAATTTCAATGTCTTGATTCTTATTGAACGAAACGTAGAACCTTAGTTGATTTTTTAAAGTTCTGAAACAAAGTTTTATCGCAGATTTGGACTCCGAACCCGGAGTATAACCCAGACGTGATTACTAGGGGCACTTCATTTTAGTGAGTGCTTTCAAATACCGAATTGAACTTGATACTTGTATTTGATACGTGACCAATGTGATTACATGTTGTATACGTGAATTGTTAGGGCGAGAGTGTACTTTATCGCACTTGCCCTTACGTGACATATACTTGTTTATTGTTGCAATTGACTTGACATACTTGTTATGAGGTGTGCACTTCCTGGAATTCCCGAAACCCTGCGGCAAGTTACTCTAGTTGAGCCGGCAAGGGCTTGGTCGATTGGGTAACGAACCCTGGGTCTCTTGTTTTGTCGAGTGGAGTGATATCTCCTCGACTAATTGGTATACTCGAGTATTACCACCCGTGTTTATTGAGGATTTTAGGCCCAGTAGGGGGTGTGAATGGTGGACGGAGAGTAGTGTAAGTGGTGCTCTACTGGATTGGTTCCTTTACTTGAAAGTTGACGGAGTGTCAACTATTACGTGATCAAGCTCCTGATGATGAAATGGGAAGCTGGCTCCTGAGAGCCATCCGTATCCTTATGCTTTGGAATAATTATTGTTTATTGGATTATTGTTTCGTCTGAAAACTTTTACACTGGCTTATTTTGAGATTGCTACTTGAAGTGTTATTGCTCACTTTTATGAACTCTTCATGCTCGTTACTTTGCTATATCGAAAACTTGTACTCATAAATAATGGTCAATTTGCTATTTGGAACCTCACTGGGCTTTTAGCTCATACCACACCATTTGTTTTCCTTACAGGGGTACGAGCGAGGCGTGAGACGTGTACAGACTAGCGTAGTCTAGTTGTTTTGAATTTTGTAATTGTACTCGCACTAGTCGCTCGATTAGGGTTGAATGTACTGAGAACTTAACTCTTTTGATGTATTTGGGACTGTATGGATGATTGAGATAGAAATGAATGTATTCGTATGTTCCAAACTTGGGAACCGTTATTTCGTTTATTATTGAGATTGCACCTTATTTTAATTGATGCGAGTGAGTGAGTTCTGGCGAGAGCTGGGCAGGCGGTCCGCTAAACCCTAGGGTACACCCAGGGGGAGGTGGGGTCGTCATAGTATATCATTATTTTCTTTTACTTTCCTTTGAGTCTCATATTTTGCACATTCGTGACCTCTTCAAATAATCACTTTTGGGCATCGCAATTAATGCGATTTGCACCAACTAAAATTCGAAGAGGCATATTGACCCATAATACATTAGGTCTAGGTTTTGTATCCTGACATCCAAATGTGATAAATTCTTAGGTTAAAATAAGAAAATCTTTGACTAAATCACGCAACTAGCTTTGGCTGGGTCGAAAGGGTGCCTTGGATTTTATCCTTGCCTTCTATTTCTTCAAATGTGACTCTCGACCCTTTTTCTCTTGATTTTCGCAGACTTGGAGTAGTTTAAAATGGGCTTTCTCTACGTTTTTCTTTAAAAAATTCATTTTAGGTGACTTGGTACACCTTAATTCAATACCAAGTGGCAACTCCTATTTTTCATTAAAAATCTTTTTTAAACTATTATTTTTTGGGTCAAAATCGTCGCACTTTTTTAGTCCCATTTAGGCTCGTTTTCTTACTTTCTAAAGATCAAAACCTCATTTTCACTCAAAATTAATCAAAAATCCATTTTTTATAAACTCGTTAATTTTATTTTTCATTTCAAAAATGGGGCGTGACAGCTTGGCGACTCCACTGGGGACTTAGAGAGTCCGAGCATTTGATTTAGTCAATCATTTTCTTTTTCTAACCTTTTTATATATCACATTTCACTACAACAAAAATGGCTTTTCCTGACATGCCTATAAGGACACTTTCTGGTTTGTGTCATTATAGCAATCCTATCATGACACTTATTATCAACTCAATAATATATACTTTAATTTTTTTTATTTTATCTAATATAAAAATAATAATGTGCCTTTAGACTACCTATCATGACATTTAAGAAAATGTAAGATGTACAAAAAAAAAGACACAAAACGATAGCGTTTGATTTTGGCGGCCAAAAGATTTAGTGAAAATTTTCTTCTTCAAGGCAAAAAAAGTGACGGGCTCTTGTCTAATTGTCTTTTACCGTGTAGAAGCAAAACAAAGCTTTTCTAAGTGTTGAACTCTCTCACAAATCACCTCTACCTCACTTTCACTCAGACGCCCACTCTCACCTCTACTTCCACCTCACTACTGCAATCTCAATCTCTCCGACGATTGAAGACCAGTGAAGTACCATGGCTCTCTGGCATGAAGACCAAGTAATTCTCCAAGTGTCTGCAGCAAAGGTTAGTTCTTTCCCTCTCCTCTTTCTCTCTAAAATAATTTGCAAATATTTTGGCCCTAAGCCTGTTTCTTTTTTTTTCTGAAAATTTCTACCTACATTCTTGTCGAATCTGCATTTAGGGTGTAATTTTATGGTTATTTACATGATTAATCTTTTCATCCCTAGAAATTTTATTGCCCTAATTTTTAACTTAGGGGAAAAATTGTTAAAAATTTTTGCCTTGTCATCATGAATCCCCTAGATTAATTGCATCATCTGCCTCTTGGCCCGCTTGGGAAGGACTTGCTACTTCCCAACCATTTTTTGCACAAAACCCAACTACGGCTGGACTTGGCAGGGGGAGAGTTGAACAAAAATTGACCAGCGGTTGGAAAATTTTGGTTGTTGTCGTTGGTAGTGTAAAATGTTGACCATACTTCCTGCTTCTTTCCCTAATTAGATAAACCTACTCAACAAACTTAGAAAACATTAAATTAGATGTGTTTTGCCACTAGTTTTTGGGGTTGATTTAGTTTATCCAGCAAGCTAATTGGAGCTTTTGTATGGGTACGCAGAATTGGAACAGATGGGATGTTATGTGCTTGATCTGACCCTATTTCTTTCCCTCAAATTCAATCTGATTGAGTAGGCTGGGTATGTATCATATGGAGTGGTTGTTCATGACTTGAAATCTCCTTTGGTTCTTCTTTTTCAAACTTGGGAGTTGATGTTGTGTAGTTTGAAATGTATAATTTTCGGACTAGCTTAAAATTATAATCACACTTACAACTTATAATTCAGACTTTGGAGCTTCTTTTGCATCTTCTGTGATGGGACGTAATCTGCCTTGTTTTTTAATGAATTGTTGTTATTCGTACCTGACATGGTTGGAAAATTCAAGAAAAATGCTGAACAAGCTGAAAAGTGCTCAGCTGAGATGGAAATTCAAGTCCAAACTCAATAGCAACTTATGCAAAGGCTGGAGAACTGACAAGCTGAAATGCAAAACCAACAAATTGAAATGCAAGACCTTCTTAAGGCTTTGAAAGTTGAATTGCAGTCTAGGAAGTAGGGCAATGAGAGTATATCTGGGAATGATAAATAGTAAACTATCTTTCTCATACAAGCATTTGATTTAGCCTCGCTTTTGTCTCTACTAAAATTTGGGGAAACTATTTTTGCAGGCTTTGTATCAAGAAACTTTAGCAATGAATGCCTCTCCAAACAATTTTACCTTGAAGAAAGGAAATGGAGACTCTGCACAGGAACAAAAGCACAGCTTCTTTTGAGCACTAATGCAGAACTTCCCTCCTTTGGAGGTAAAAATTTTAAGACATTCCTTTTAGTATAGTTCAAATTTTTCGCGAAAGCAACGGATGCAATGCACATTTTGCTGTCCATGATTGCAATTTGATGTACTGAAAAGTTATTAGGTAATATATGGTTTCACCATAAATACGAAAACAACCTAGTATAGGTTTTTTATTGAGTGATCTCTCTTATGTTTCCATTTTCTACATTCCCTGATTCACGAGGAAGCCAAGAAAAGATAAAACAAACTCCTGATTCATGTGGAAAACATTAACGCCAAAAAGAAACTAAATTCTTGATCTACTAGGTAATTACATTAAGTATTTAAAAGGCCCTGGTCAAGGATAGGACAGCAATACATCATTAAGTTTTCCAGTCTGTGTACCGGAAGGGCTGCTTTAAGTCTTCTCTAAAGGTAAATCTTGGCTCGTGATTTTTCTTGAAACTGTAAAATATGTGTTTTAATTTTGTAGGGTTTTGGTATAAGCTGATCAAAGAACGGTCTTTAGTCTTTGTGAGGAAGATTAAGGATGTTGCATGGCCTTTTCTGGATTTTAAGGATGGAAGTTGAGTACTAAAATGGGTTGATTTTGTACTCTGTTTTATGAATTAAAGAGGTTGCTTCTGCTTTGCAGATGCATTTTTGGTAGTAATCATGTCGGTGGTTAGTGGTTGTACAGTAAATTGAGGACTAGTAGTCAGTTTTGTTTGATTCAATTGGGCCTATAGATGATGTTCATTAGTGCTTTCCATGTATTTGTTGTGAAAGGGTTGTGAAATTGTAAATGTTCCAAGAACCATTTCTTGTTCTGTTCTTTCTTTTTTTGGTTTTCGTTTTTTTTGGGGGGTGGGGAAGAGGAGGGTCAGGGGGCAGGAGATTGGGTTTATTGGACTTTGTGGTTGGTATAAGAGGATGAGTGGTGTGATTATGATTGTTGGCAAGTATGAGGTGGTAACTAATAGATGAAATTAAAGCTTCCAGGTGGGAAACGTTATGATCTTTTCTCTAGCTAATATTTAAGAAGTAAATGCAACTAAAGCTTCATGATCCGCTACTGCTGCACATTTTTGTATTGGCTTTATGGGCATTGAGTTGCTAATACTTATTCTGAAAGCTTTTAACTTTACGCATTGTTCTGTCCTGCAATTGCCGATATGAAATGCATGTAACTAGTTTTGTTAGCAGTTGACATTATGTTACTGAGTGGATACAAGGTTTAGTTTTTCATTGATAGCAGATTGATCTTAAGTGTGAGTGGGTTGCAAAATTTCCCCCTGGAAGTGATTATTTCATGGAATACAGAAAATTTGAACAAATTTAAATCCTTAGAATGGTTCCTAACTTTGAATCAAACAAAATGACATGGCTCGTGGCCTAACCCAGAGTAGTGGAAAAGGGGTTCATGTCTTTACATCGTGGCTCTTAGGTCTCATCATGAATGGCTTCGCCTCTGGAATCATGGCAATTTAATTTGATCTTTAGCAAATACATTGTGGCTTTTCTGGAAAGCTCTTGTTAGTATGATGATCTAATGATCCCCCACAAACTTTGTGCATAGGTGGAACCAGCTGAAGATTGATGGGGACTTCGTGGTTATGACTGAAAGCTCTCATTTCATTGGAAAGTTTGGAAGCTAATGTTAGTTCTTTCAACTTGTTAGGGATGAGAATCTTTTAGTTTGTGCACAAGAGAGTATTTCAAGTTTGTGTACATGAGAATGTTTTAGTACTTGTTTGGGATTTTAGTACTTGCTATGTTTGTACTTGTTACCGACTTTTAATTCAATGAATTATATTTGAGTATCGACTTCTTTTAAATTGCTATATGCATTCTGCTCTTTGGGATAATTTTACAACTCCCTTGGGATTCTGGTTGATGGAATGTACAGCAGCGAGGACTAATTGCAGGTTGTTTCCATATAAAAAAAAATAGGGAAAAAACTCCTGGCAATTAAAAGTGTCAGTATAGCTTAGCTTCAAAAAACACTAATGACAAATGGGCATGTCGTCCAAAGCAGTGTAAATTCACATGGCTACGTGTCCTTAAAGCCATATATTAAGACAACTCAAGATGCCTTCATAAATTGGATATCCTACTGATCCGCTACTGATGTTCTAATGCTATACTGACACTTTCGATTATCACAAAAAAAAGTTTTTGTTGGCAGAGGGAATGCTATAGCAGCATGGTTTTCCTGACACATTTGAATGCTGCTAAAGATTTGAGGCTATCCCCACATTGGAAGGGACAACACTCGCCCTAGGTGTGAGGATAGATAAAGTGTCAGGTTAGATTATCTATACTGACACCTTTAAATGCCGTTAAAGTCCATTTTTGTTGTAGTGTTTGGAGGTTTTAGGTTGCATTTTACCTTTTTAGGGATTTCTTTTATTCTACATGCGCAATCATCTCGATATCCATGTATGTAGTGATAAATGATGTGTTTTATTTCATTCACTTATATTTATATATTGCACTTGCATCTTGGGGAAGGGGGGTAGCCACCCTAGAACCTTCAACTGCATTTGATGGTATTTAATCCCTCCCTTCAAAAGGATTATTTCATACGTGTATACATTTTACTTTATACCCCTCATTTCTTTTTTTTACTTTTAGTGGTTGTCATACCACTCTTCCTTATTTGAGATTAGGATTGATCCACTTGGACATGTGGCCGTGGCACGACGTGCGCGTAGTAATGTCCGAGGGATCACTCGAACTACCGACCCTTAGGCCTTGGGATTGATGACCCTTCGCCTTTGGTCTGAAGGTTTGGGAACCTAAAACCATTATCGAGTCTGAATGCATTAGTGAGCCTAACCTCATGCATCCATATTAGAAATTACTTAGGGTAGAATCGACCATACCTAACTAGGAACACTAGGCACGAAGGGAGAGATTCCACCCCTCTTTCCTTATTTTTTCTTTTATTATTATTATCTAATTGCCCCAACATGATATGTGTTATTTGTAGAACTAACATTTCCTTGTTTTTTCATCATTTGCATTCACAAACATTAGAAAATAAAGAGTTTTGGCATGATACTCTTCTAGAACCTACCCTCTTAGATAGTTTATTGCACGTTTAAATTCCGATGTATTGTATTTATAGGTTAATAATTGCACATCATTTTAGGCCCACCCTGGCATACAAAGGGTCCCTTTAGGTCATGTTTTCATTTCAAAGTGCATATTTAATTGCTTTGATAAATTGGCATCATGCATAAACTTTATGAGGGAATGCCGCATAGGGGATCCCATGATAGGAATAAACCACCTTGTGTCTCGGATATGTAATCCAATGAGACTTGCACGTTTATATTTTTGTATCATCTAAAGGGGTAGTGCACAAGGTAAGGTAGGATCCGATCCCTTTCACGATGGTGACATTGGCCTCGAAGATAATAGAGCAACTTTTGCACATTAGAATATGAGCATCTAACAGTCATCTTTGGCCATTTTATCAGAATTGGTAAAAATCCCTTGCGTAAAGGACATCAAGTTGAAGAAATTCACAAATAATTCCTCATTGTTGAGATGGTAAATATGTTGAGGCCAAATCTTGATTTTAGACTAATGCATCACAATGAATTTTTTGAAACTACCAATGGGTAGACAATTCAATCGATTTTTGAATAAACCATTAATTCCATTCAATCTATTTGACCAATTTGTTCATCAATTTCATCCAATCCATTTATCAATTCATTCATTTTTAAGACAATCCAGTCATTTTTGAACAAATCGTTAACTCTATTTCATCTATTTGATCAATTTATTCACTCTTAGAACAATTTAGTCATTTTTGAATAAATCATTAACTCAATCCATTCATTCATTTTTATGACAATCCTGTCAATTTTGAATAAATCAGCAACTATATTCAATTCACTTGACCAATTTACGCATTTTTAGGGGATCCAGTCAATTTTGAATAAATCATCAATTTCATTCAATCTATTTGACCCGTTTACCCTTTTTTAATGCCATCCAGTCAATTTTGAATAAATCATCAATTTCATCCGATCCATTTCACCCGTTTATTCTCTTTTAGGATTTCAATCTAAGGATAACTGAATAAACTAGTCGAGACATTGCGATTCTTTCAAGAGTAGACTCTTTCACACATCACTTTATGTGTTAATCAAAGTAATCAATCCATTCGGACTTTGTCCTCATTTTGTTGGAACAAATGTCCCTCTCACTCCAATTGGCCAAAATTTTCAAATTGCTTTTCACTCGAATATCAATAAGTTGATCGGATTCATCAGGTATTGTATAGTGCCTACCCTAGAGGATTGCATTCTCATTTTAGGTCTACCCTTGGCACAAAAAGGGCTTCCCAATAGGACATGCATCCGAATTACTTTAATGTTTACTAACTCGAGTCTTTTTCTTTTTCTTTCTTTTTGTCAGTAGTTAATCGAGAAGGGGAATCTAAATAGAGTTTTTCCTAAATTTTCAGGTAATTGTAAACATAACTACACGAAGAAGCCCCATCATTACACGATCACGTAGCCGAGCTTTGAGAAATAGTGTAAACATGAGTACACATACTGAATTGTCTGATAGGTCCGCAACGACGCCTCCAGCAGACACTGCAAATTTGGAAGTTCAATTGAGTGAGATGTTAAACAAATTCAATGAATTGAGCGTAGAAATGTCAACCCAAAGGCGTATGATTGACCAACTGGTTGTTAGCAGTGGCGGTATCCAACATGATCCCATGCCTATTAGCCAGCTTGAAATAGAACACCAACCACCTCCTCTATCCCATACCCAAGTTATCTTTGCACCATCCTTTGCAAACATACCCGAAGAGACTTTCACCTACCCCGCCTCCAGTTTTCCATATACTTACCTCTACCCCGCCTCCAGTTTTCCGTATACTTACCCCAATAACATCCAAGTCAACCCAGCCAGCATTCAAATTTCTCAGAATTACCCAGACTCTCAAGTACCTCATCACACCACCACTGAGCTATTCATGTTGAATGCTGCTATGCAAGGAAAGGTGGAAACGGGTGAATCCTCTGCCCCAATAGACAAAAATCTGTCGAAAAGATTGGATAAATTTGATGAATTTATGAGAAAAAGCCAAGGATTGAGCAAGCCTGGAGGCTTGGATTATGATGAGTTGTGTCTTTTCCCAGACATGCAATTGCCTTTGGGTTTTAAAACACCCAAATTTAGTAAGTATGATGGAACTGGTAACCCCAAAATGCATCTAAGACTATTTCCAAATAAGTTGGGAAAGCCAGTAGATAGTGAAAATTTGCCAATACGTTTATTCCTAGAGAGCTTGGAAGGCGATGCCCTGGATTGGTATTCCAATTTAAAACCTAAAGAAATAAGAACATGGTTGGATTTGTCAATAGCCTTCCTGAGACAATACGAGTACAATTGTGAACTTGCTCCAACGAGGACCACGCTTCAAGGCACTGAAAGGAAACCATCTGAAGATCATAAGACATATGCCAAGCGATGGCAAAAATTGGCAGCCAAGGTGGAACCTCGGATGACAGAAGAGGAAATTGTCCGTATATTTATTAAGGCGCATGATCCACCATATTTTGAGGAGAGTTTTCGCATGACCGGATGTTCATTTGCGGCAATTATCAATAAGTTAGAGGAATATGATGAATATGCCAGGGCACAAAAAATTATCAATATATTGGCCTTAAAATCACAGTTGGATGCTTTGCAAGGTCATAATAAAATTGGAAAGGAGCCTAAATTCAAGAAGAATGAAAGAGAAAATGCTTTTGTGTGGGGCGAAGACCCGTCTTCTATACCCAGATTTTAGCAATACCCTACATATTCATCACCCTATCCATATTACCCAAACCCACACCCTGAATAATACTATTATCAATCACCATCGATCTCGGCCAAACTATGCAAATCCACCTATACTATCCATCCCAATTTTTCAACCCAATTTTCAAACTCAACCTCACCCTCCTTATAATCCAAGACTTGTTCAACCAAATAACCGAACTTATCCTCTAAACCGTAAAATTTGAAACCCAACCCATATCGAACCTTCACCAACCTGGGCCAACCCATTGATCAATTATACGAACAACTCAAAGCTGCCGGAAAAATTGGTGTTATGCCTCATAAGGGTGTTCCTTCTGGCTATGACCCTCGAGCCGTCTACGCTTATCATTCTGGAACTCATGGGCATCACACCAATAATTGCCGGGTATTGAAACATAAAATCCAAGATATGATCGAAACAGGAGATATAGTGCTAAGGAAAAAGGGAGAACAAAGACCAAACATAAGTACGAATCTCTTTCACAAACACAAGGACACCTTTGAGGCGTTTACCCCCAATGAGGAAACTTGAAAATCCTGAACTAGTGCGATCCCTCTCTCTTGAAGGGAGTTTCGATAAACTTGGGGGGTTGTCTTTGATTAAAATTCATGAAAATCATTCATACGTGTGTTTTTTGTTTAACTATGCTTTTGTAAATAGTTTTGAATCAAGTAGCTTTTGAAGACACGTCTTGTTTAACAAGTAACATGTTATTAACTTTGGTCTTTATCTTGAAATTCAATAAAATGTACAGTTTTATATATACTGTGTTACTTACGCATTCTTTTCAGATAGCCAAGAATAAAATCCTCTGACCCTTTGGATATCACTGTTCCGAAATTTGATGGCAGCAATCTCGATATCTCATGAATGTGAATTTGGATTTCAAAATGAGAGGAGTAGCGAGGATACATCCGAAAATGTTTCAAAGAGGCCCGAATGGTATAAAGAGAAACTCAAGCCGAATTGGGATCAAAATTAAGGAAATAGAAATCAGTGGTCACTTGATAAGAAGCAGCTATATGCAGTTTGTCATGGTCAATATTATCAAAAGGATTGGCCCGTGCTTACCATAAAAGGGTCAAATCATAACTATTCAAACGAGAAGATAAAGCGTTGAGATAGCTTTTGTTGGTGCAAGATGAGGCCAAAAGAAGAGTTTGTCCCAAATTAGCAAGGTTCTTTTATTGTCAAAAGGTATTGCCTGGTGGAGCACTCGTTCTCGCAGAAATGGATGGACAAATTTTCCTCAGCCGATCAATTCAGATATGTGTAAGAAATTCTTCATCTGATAAATGAAGGTTTCCTTTCAGGGTTAATGTGGAGAATGGAATGAAAGTCAGGCATTCTTCCTTTCCAATCAAACATTCTATCCCTAGCTATCCCCTTGAGAATCGCAAACCCCACACTGGGGCAAGTTTGAGTTGAAAAAGGAAAAAGAAAAAAAGAAGAGGCCTCAAGAGGTGAAAAGTGATAGAGGAACAAAAGGAAAAAAAAATTAAAGAAAAGAACCTCGGTTGAGAATAACTGGGGGCAATTTTAGTTTAATCCTAAGTAGGGTTAATATGAAGATGCGACCTCAGGTGATTTAAATACTTATAGAATCTGCCTTCAAGCCTTAACCTTTTCTCAGCACCTTACCTGACCACATTACAAAAAAAATGAAAGTCCTGACTTCCGTTCTTTGCATCACCACTTTCAGGAGATTTTCTAATCAAATGGCAAATTATGTCAATACACCTTCACTAATTTTGCAAGGGAAGGATTGTCGCACTGATGCCACCATTTCTTAAAACACATTTCTGAGTTGATACAGGCTATCGGCAAAATTGGTTCATTAGTGAAAACGCGAAAGGGCACCTTTGAAAAGAAAAAGAAAAAATGGGAAAAGAAAAAAAGAAGGAAAGAAAAGGGAAAAAAATAAAAATAAAATAAAAGAAAAAGGAAATAAAAAGGTGGGGGTAGCCTTAGTGAAAACCCGAAAGAGCGCTAAGGTAGGGTTTTATGAGGAAAAGTGAGTTTGGATTTGAAAGGCTGGTGACTCAGTTCGTTTAGATTCCTCTTCACATTGTGATTTTTCTACCGGCATTGAATTCCCGACGGACGATATCCAAAGGGTCAAACGGGACAATTTGTTAGAGGCCAAAGTATATTGGTCATCAAACATAGATTGTTGAGTTTGTGATTCATCTCTCTAAGATCATTTTTCCTTCAAAATAGGTTGATGGTTATTTTTGGCATTACATTGACTTTCATCATTTTATATAAAAGAAAATTTTTAGGCGTTGCAAGAGTTCATTTGTCTCATTGGATTTTATCAAACAACAATGTCCTCAGTTTATCGAAAGTGCATATATATAAATTTCCATGTTGAATTAGTATTGGAAGCTAAGGCAGCCTGGATAGGGTTTGCGGTACAAGGTTGGATTTTGCAGCATCAAGGGGAAAACATCAAAATACTCATATTTACATATTTCTTGAAAGTTGGACGGGTCGAATGGTGGTGGCATCATTTGTTCTTTCTCTTGCAGGTCCGTACGTATTTCAAATAACAAAACTAGGGCAAATTTTTTTATATAATTGTGGAATGTCGTCTAAGAATTGAATATTCATGGTTCAAACCGAGGAAGAGGTGTGAATCAAAGTCTTAAGGAGGAGCAACAATACCATAATGCAAAGCAAACGATCGATTGCACAATAATTGGTTGAAACTGGGGCAAAAATTTTTGAAAAGATTCTCCCGATCAAAAAATCAAATTAAATTTCTTATTGGTGAAGTCTCAGCGTCCGTCGCGCACCCTTCTACCCCATTTCTTGACAAATCAAATTTAATTTCTTGTTGGCGAGTCTCAGCGTTCGCCGCGCACCCTTCTACCTCCTTTCTTAGCTACTTGACAGATGGTATGGCAGGGTTGGGTATTATCCCACTGACCAATGATGTGGCAGGATCGGGTATTATTCCACTGACCAATGATATGGCAAGATCGGGTATTATCCCGCTGACCAATGGTATGACAGGATCGGGTATTATCCCACTAACCAATGGAACGGCAGGATCAGGTTTTATTCTACTGACAAATGTTACGGCAGGCTGGGGTTTTATCCCACTGACCTTTATTTGGTGTCTACGTCTTTGTCTCAAATTTCTTCGAAACTCAGATAAAGAGGGGCAAGCTGTAGACACTAAATTTTCATTTATTTAATTCAATTTTAGCTCTATTTTTTTATTTATTATTCTTGTTTTATTTTATTTTATTTTATTTTAATTGATTAAATGATAGTTAGTGTTTATTTTTGCTTATTTTTATAAATTAGGTTCATCATTTTTATTTTTAAGATATTTTGGTATTAAATTTCTGAAAAGGAAAATTTTCACAAAAAATTTGTTTAATCCTATTAGATTCAATTTCTTTAAAATAAATGAAAATTTTGCAATGCATTTGCAATTAGGAATTAACATTTTTGTTTACCTAAATTGATTTTGAAAAAACAAAAATATAATAAATAAATAAAAATAAGAAGATAGGTGGAGGGCATGCATGGTAGACAAGTGTGTTAGGGGAGCATTAGACAAGTGTCTTGAATTTTAGTACAACACATGTAAAGGGAGGGGGTAGGTGGTAAGACAAGTGTTGAGCCTAGGAAAATTTGAAAAAAAAACAAACAAAAGAAAATGGAAAAGGAGAGAGCTGGCAGTGGAAAAGGAATGAAACTAAGCAAGAAAAGCTACGGGAACCAGGAGGAGGAACCAAGCAAGAAAAAGAAAAAGGGCTACGGGCTGGAGAAGGAAAAACTGGAAAAAGAGAATGCAAAGAGAGAAAATCGAGGGAGCTTCGCGGGGGAAAAGAAAAACAAGGGAAGAAAAGAGAGAAAAGAAAGGGGAGAGCAAGAGAGATTGGGAGAAGACGGTTCGGGCAGCAAAGAAAGAAAAAACAAGGGAGGAAAACCAAAGGGAACGCTACGGGAGTAGAGAGGAAACAAGGAAGAGAAAAAAACTGAGAGAGGGATGAGAGATTGAGAGGGGGCGGCTGGAAAACAGAAAGGAAAAGAGAGGGGGCTGAGGAAAAAGGGAAGCTACGGGCTGAGGAAGAAAGAAAGGAAGCAAAAAAAAGAAAGAAGAAAAGAAGCTAGGGGTTGAGGAAGAAACAAGGGAGTTTGGCGGCTGAGGAACAAGAAAAGGGAAAAGAGGGTTTCTGAGGGAGGAGAGCTTGGGAAAGAAAGAAAGCCGAGAGGGAGAGGAGATTGGGAGGAGAGGCTGCAGGCAAGGAAACAAAAGAAAGACAAGAAAAAGAAACAGGAAATGAGGGTTTCGTACGAAAGAAAAAGGAAGAAGAAAAGAGGAAAAGGGGAAGGAAAAGAAGGAAGGGGGAATCTGAGAAAGGTTCTGGGGAAAATCAGAGGAAAAAAGGAAGAAAAAACAGAAGGAAATCAGCGAGGGAAGGAAATTTCTTGCTGGGAAATTTCTGGGTTCAGGCTGGTTTTTCGTGATATTTAGATACGAATTTCTCAGCTGAATCGACCTCTTTTTGGATGGTTTAGGCATCTGGGATATCTACAGAAGGAGAATATCAACTTTCGTTCAGAAACTTTTGCGAAATAACATCTGGAAGACAATCAAATTTGGCCGCAAAAGAGCAGCCTCACCTTCGCAGCATCGGTCTTGTCTGCGTTTTAAAAACTCCGCAGAAAGTCTTGCGTTAGCCCAGCAGTTCAGGTGATTATTTTTCAGATTCCTCCCACGCTAATTCATGTTTCTCATGGTCTATAGATAACAATAGTGTCCTCATCAAGTGCTTAGAATCTGTCATGAAGTTTAGAATTATCATGTGATATTTTTTCCTCGCACGAACTATTTTTCTTGGATTTTGATGGTTTATGAGGCTGTGAACGAGTTGTTTTGTGACCTGAATTTTAGCAGAGGATTGGGATGGTTGGGTAAATGAATGATTCTGTGGTTTGGGTAAATGAATGTTGACCATTGAGGTCTTCATCTTTAAGCCGCAAGAAATGGGTTTTCATTTTTTTTTTCCTGTTGCTATAAGATTCTTCTTTTTGAGGCTCTCAAGACTTTGTTTAGATTATGCTAATCAAAATGGGATGAAGTTCTTGTGGTAATTGGGTTGATAAATGTATAAGATTTTTTTCGTTTGAGTCTGCAGGTGATTTTTGTTAGAGAAGCTTGCAAAGTTGCAGAAAATTGTGAAGGAATGTTGCAGGAGAAAGCTTGCTTCGATGCTTTGCATGCATAACTTTCTAGAAATTTCATTTTAACCCCTCAAGTTTTCCCTCATTTCACTATGGCCCAGAAAATTGGGAAAATTAATCAATGTCATCCCTTCAAAATGTCATTTTTCTTTGGTATACTTTAATATGATTTTTGGACAGATTATGTGTAAATTTTAGGATGATATTTGAAGGTTTAATAATTTTGATAGATTTATAGTTTTGATTTGGATTTTAGTAAATTTTTGGGTAATTTTGTTGTTTAATTATAGCAAATGGGTTTTCATTTATTTTGCGAATTTTAGTATTTAATTCTGGTAGACTTCACCTTAAGCCCTTAATTTTATTTTATTTTAATTTAAACCCTAATATTTGTATATTAGTGATTTGACCACTAAAACTTCTTCAATTCTTTCAATTGGGTCTATGCTTTGATTGATTCAATTTCCTGTTTATTTCCATTTCTTGTGATCATTTGTTAATTAAAGTGATGCCTTGACCCTTTTCTTTGTTTTGGAGGGTAAATAAGAAAAATTTCATTTCTTTAGGTCACCAATTCAAGGGAGGTACATTCTACTCCTTTATTTTGATTTTACTTGATCCTATGTGATTTTATGTGTGAAATTGCATGCTTGTTTGAATGTTTTTATTATTTCATTTATTTTTTATTCACTTTATTTATTTTAATTTTGTATATTTATTTTAATTTTGGTTATTTGAGAGGCATTTAAATGCCAAATTGTAATAGTTAGGTTATTATTTCATTTCATTTCATTCTTTTCCCCCTTAGATTGTAGTTAGGACCCCCAAATGTAATAGTTAGGTCTTTATTATTTTTTTTAAACAAGAAATAATTTTTTTATTTCATACATGAATTTGAAGAAAACAGAGCAAGCAAATCAGGTTGCTGGGTACACAATCCATCCATGGATTTTAAGGACAGGTTCATATCAATAGAAGCTATGAAAGTTGTGAATTTGCTTTATTTGCTTTTGTGTTTTGCATGCTTGTGTGTTTACGTGTTACTTGCTTTTTTAGGGCCTTGCATCTAGATATCATACTTATATGCTATGTGTTTTATGTGATTTAGGTGTTTATTTGCTTTATTATGGTTTATATGTTTTATTTGATTATGATAAATGCATGACATCATCACACTAGTCCAAAGCTAGTAGTGGCACTGTTTTCGATTCTACACTAGTCCAATGCTAGTTGTGACCCTCTTTTCTGATTTCTTACCAGTCCAATGCTAGTGAGAACTTATAGACATGGGCTAGTCGAACGCTAGACCCTTAGGGACCATCCACACGCTAGATCATGTTTGTGTGGCAATCACTACATTTTCATGCATCTTTTCTACTTTTTAGGGTTTTTTCATTTTGCATGACATTTCCCTTATTTATATATCCCTTATCCCATATTTCCCCTATATGTATATTCCCTACCCCTATGTGTGAGACATGATATTAGACTTGCATTTCATTTAAAAAAATTAGAACTGGGCCAGATCATTTGCTTGATTAGATAGGAGAAAAAACCCTTTAAATATGGGATATGGACGAGTATGGCCTTTAAACCCTTAGCACGCTCGTTTCTCCTCTATAAAAAGGAAAATCTATTCACGAATCATAGTTCCCCGCACCCATTATGATGCATTTCTTTAGGTCATGTATATTCGTATATCATTATTTTCTTTTACTTTCCTTTGAGTCTCATATTTTGCACATTCGTGACCTCTTCAAATAATCACTTTTGGGCATCGCAATTAATGTGATTTGCACCAACTAAAATTCGAAGAGACATATTGTGTGACGCCCCCACTTCTCCCTAAGGTGAACCAGAGGGTATCCGCGGGACGTCTGCCTAACTCTCGCCAGGACTCAAAGCAATATCCGTTCAAGTTTAGCACAATACTATTCAACAACACTAGATAAGTAAGAAAGTGCGGAAAACTTTCAAACTTAACAACATATATAACGATTATCCAACCCTTACATCGAATTCCCAAAAGTTACATCAATACCCAAAATATACAACATCCAGGTACATCAAACATCTAAATCATACATTAGGTTCCCAAAAGTACAACCAATAAGAGGTCCAGCCCAAAATACATTAGAAACCCTTAGCCAAAAGTGCATCAAAAGGGGTTTCTCCAAGTTCATTCCATGTCAGTCCTGTTAAGGAAAACAAATCTACAGGGTGAGCAAAACGCTCGTGAGGCCAAGAACACACATGCAATCACGTTGTTCAAGTAACAATCCCAATTTAACAAGTAGAGCAATAATATTGCAATAAATAACAATTCGAGCGAGAAAAGTAAACAGAAACAATTCAAGGATATAGGAGCTCTCAGGAGCTATTTTCCACTTGCACGATCACGAACCTCCACGAGTTGACACACAGTCAATCGGGTAGGTTTAGTCCGTATAATTTCACTTATCATGTCCCCTTTCACCTTACATACCCCTGTATCGGACCCGTCTGTCATTTGTTTGAAGCGATACTGCTCGAGTATGCCAAGCAAGATCTCTTAATAGATCAAGCTTTTGTTTTCTCATGGTTCGCCAAGGAGCCCGACCAAGCCCATGCCGGCTCAAGTCCAAGGTTAGCCAGTGAGATTTGGGCGTCCCCCATGTACATGTGTGTGTCGAGGAGATTCACTCCAGCGACGTATGCAGCCATAGCATACTATTTCATGTCAAGCAAGCATTTGATACATTCAAGCATTCATGTCATGTCTAGCAGGTCATTTATTTCTTGTCAAGCAAGTTATTTGTTTCAAGTGAGAACGAGTGCGATAAAGTACACACTCGACTCCATTTTCAAAATCTCAAGTCATGGATATCAAGTAAGCATGTATCAATTCACAGGAGTCCAAGTAATCATGCACTTGACACTCACCAAGTCAACAAAGAAAAAATGTCACTTGAAGTTCAGGTGTCCACCGTAGGATCCTCTTGAAGGTCCTCGTGCGAGCCTGAGCAAATTAATAGTGAATTATCATTTATAGACCCCAATTATCACGCATGAGTGTACGCTTGTACAATCCGAGAAAATTTCTCGGAAGTGAGCCTAATTTATTCATAAATTGAGGCCCAAAAGTGGGGTTTCAAAAGTACAAGAGAAATCGAGTTTTCGCCTTCGAAAGCAAGGGTATAACGTTCAAGTGATATCGAGGAAAAAGGAGAATTCGAACAACTCTATTCCCTTAAGTTTTGGAAATTTTGATTTTGATATGAGATCTTTGAAAAATCGTATCTCACTCGTTACAAGTCCAAAATTAAAAAACTTGGTACCGTTGGAAACTCCTTCCAAAGTACTAAAAGTTCCTAGAATACACTTTTCCATGATTCCAAACGAAATGTATTCAAAATTTAGCTCAAAGTTGCTGTTTTGGGGCACTTGAGACAGGTTTAGGTTGGTTTTTGGCCAACTTTGAAAATTCGGTAAAATTCACTTGATTTGAACTAACCTCTGAAATTTGGAAATCTATTAGAGTTGTAATCCAAGTTTAAAATAAAACAAACAAAACAAGATTTGAAGTTTTGAGCACCAAGATATGACAGCCCAAAGTTACTAAAGTTTCCTTGTTAATCAAGGGTTTTCCAAACTCGAATCATGAATTTTGGAAGTTTAGTTGAGCAGTGAAACGGACTCGGAATGGCACCAAATTTAGCAGTATAATACTACCATATAGGGAATATTCCTCTGCCAATTTTCATAGAGAAATATGTACGGAAAGTTGGTTAACGAAACCGTTGAAATCACAAGAAATTCTAAGGCTAAGCTGCCTTTGAACTTCCGTTTTGCCGTTTCCAAACATTTGGTCAAGAAACATCTTAAACATGGTCCATTCCAGTATTTAATGTCTTAAATATGTCCAAGGTACATTTGATAGGTGATTTACACTAAGAAGCTTCGGATAACAAGTCCCAAATCATTGTTAGTTTCAAATCTGTCCAAATGCATGGTATTCCTTCACAAGACCAGATTCGAATTTTGATCATAAATCACTCAATTCAACTCAGAATTGAGCATGGTTGGTGGTGTTGGAAAATAGACTCATAAGGATATATTTTCTCAGAAGAAACCATTTTCAAAATCTGTCCATAACCAGCTCATTCGTGAGCATCAAGTTATAGCTCATGTGCTGCCTTCCAGGAAGCAATGAAACAGGACAGCGAATTTCAAACGAATGGTTTGGCTTGCTCAAGTGGAACCAGGACATGCATTTTATACCAAAGGAAATATGGAAATGTCTAGTTTCCAGTGCCGCAAACGGCACTCGATTCCAACATCGGAGCGATGAGTTATAGCCAAAACAAGATGACTGCCTGGGCAGTGACGGGAACCAATTCCAGATTTCTAAGCTTCCGAAATTCCAACATTTGGGTGACCAAATCAAGTTATTTTTCAATGAAACTTTTTACACACTCAATATAACATGTAAAAAACATAGACAAGCCATTAGAACCTCAAAATTTCGTACCAAAGTGCTCGAACAAAGCAGGGGCAAAATGGTCACTTTTGGTCATTGCACCATCCTTGAGTTTCTATCAACAACCCAACATTAATCCACTAGTTTAAGCACTAAATAAACATTATTACCATCAAAACTCCACAAATCAGTCCATATATCCAAGGTGGGAGTTCATAGAGCCCACACAACCAAATTTTCCTCAAAATAATGCTACCCACTAACATGCATAAGTATATATGAGCACTAGAACTTCCATAAACCAAGTTTTCAAGGTTTGATCGTTACCTACTTCACTTGGAGTGCAAAATAGAAATTTTTGGTCCCTCCTTGCTCCAAGAAAACCATGAAAAGCTCCCCCTTTCTTTTTAGCTAGATACAATCTCCAAGTGTTCAACTAGGTGTAGTTCAATTTTGGTTTGATTTGGTTGATGATTTGTGCAAGATTTGGAGATGGAAAAATTGAAGAGCTCTTGGGTTATTTTTGCAGCTTGATGGCCGGCCAAGAGAGACTAGGAGAGAGAGTGTATTGATCAAATGAAGCTTCCTTGAGAAGCTTTAATGTGTGGCCCAAGTTGGTGCAAAAGTCAACTCTCCTTCGCACGTGTACGCGCACGTTTTGTGCTCGATTCCTCTCTCGAGTTTATTTCACTAGTGCACTAAACCTCCAATACACTTATATTCATATAAATATTATTCACTCTTAATTGCCCCAAAATGAGGGTCTAAAGTCTCTCAGTTAAATCGCGCGTGTGAAAACGTTTATTTTCAAATTAAGCGCGATAAAGCGAAACCTTCAAGAATTTCTTATAACGATAATACTAATAACTATCACTTGAGTACTTAAACATAAGATTACCTATTTTAGGACCATTGTATAAGTCTCCAATTTTCCAAACTCATTGTACTCTCAATCGGTTAAAATTTCAAAACACGTTTTCACTATTTTCACTAAACGAGCTTCCAAAAATTAATTTTTGAAACAAGTCACTTTAAAAATATAATGAAACTAAAATTCCATGTATTTAGGTCTAATAAGGTTAGAAAATATTATTCAAGGCAATTGGCCAAATAAATAACTAAATGAGCTAGTAATAGGAGTTTAAAATAGGTAAATTTTTGCGAGTCCTCACATGAGTCGAGTATTAATTTCTCAATTAATCTTTCTTAATCTACCATTGATCATTCTTATCTCTCCAATATTAATACACTCCCGATTCAAGTATAGTCTCGAAAGACGTGCACTCGTTGTTCCGAACTAAACGAATATTTTTTAAAAGTGAATTTTCCAACAAAACGCTTTAAAATATGAAAGAGGTGTCGTTCCATATAAATGAATTTTAAATTGTCAAAATAAATAATTTGGAGAAAATGAGTAAATAAATATTTAAGTAAACTTGTAATATTCGATAAATCAGAAAATTTTCGTGTCCTCACATATTGACCCACGATACATTAGGTCTAGGTTTTGCATCCATATAGTGACATCCAAATGTGATAAATTCTTAGGTTAAAATAAGAAAATTTATGACTAAATCACGCAATTAGCCTTGGCTAGGTTGGAAGGGTGCCTTGGATTTTATCCTTGTCTTCCCTTTCTTCAAATGTGACTCCCGACCCCTTTTCTCTTGATTTTCGCAGACTTGGAGTCGTTTAAAAAGGGTTTTCTCTATGTTTTTCTTTTAAAAAAATTCATTTTAGGTCACTTGGTACACCTTAACTCAATACCAAGTGGCGACTCCTATTTTGCATTAAAAACCCTTTTTAAACTATTATTTTTTGGGTCAAAATCATCACACTTTTTTGGTCCCATTTAGGCCCGTTTTCTTACTTTCTAAAGATCAAAACCTTATTTTCACTCAAAATTAATCAAAAATCCATTTTTTATAAACTCGTTAATTTTATTTTTCATTTCAAAAATGGGGCGCGACAACCACGTTCAGGTGCAACTTGCTAGTTGGAGTCCAAATCTGCGATAAAGTGCCATTTAACGGTTTAAAATCAATTAGGGTTCAAACTATAGGACTTTCTCTTAAAGAAAATCAAGTAAATGAAACTCATTTAAATAGTATTCATTTTGCTTATCAAACCCTAGAAAACTCTTGCTTGCTCTTTTGGTTTTGATAAGGAAGTGATTAAAACTTTTAAGTTCGCAACTTGGTCTAAAAGACGAGAAAAACGTATTTATAATGGTCGCTACTTTCGCTTTTTAAAGTGTACGAGCTTTGGCCAAATTTCAGCTTATATACCTCCACTAAAGGAAACTTGAATACCCTAGACAACCTGTAGATACCAAAATTTCATTTATTTTATTCAATTTTACCTTTATTCTTATTTTATTTTATTTTATTTTATTTTAATTGATTAAATGATAGTTGATGTTCATTTTGTTTATTTTTGTAAATTAGATTTATCATTTTCATGTTTAAGGTATTTTTGCATTACATTTCTAAAAAAGGGAAAAATTGTCACAAAAATTCAAAATTTGTCTTTAATCATTTTAGATTCAATTTTTTTTAAGATAAATGAAAATTGTGCAATGCATTTGCAATTAGGAATTAACATTTTGTTTTTAGTTTACCTAAATTGTTTTTGGAAAATGTATAATAAATAAATAAAATAAGAAGACAAGTGTAATAGGGGATAATTAGACAAGTGTATTAGGGGGTTAGTAGCCAAGTAGAGGCCATGCAAGATGGCTAGGTGTGATGGATAGAATTTAGACAAATGTCCCTATTATTTGATGAGTAGGATGACACTTGTTGATTGAGGGGATTTTTGGGAGGAAAAACAAAAAAAAAAAAAAAAAACCAAGGAGAGGCTTCGGAGGAGGTGAAGAAGAAAGAAACAAAAAAAGCAAGAAAAAGACTAGGGGAAAAAGAGAAAAAGTTGGGGGAAAAATTGAGGGAGTTCTTCGGGGAGCAAAACGGAAGAGAGGAAAAGGAGAAACTAGAAGGGGGAGAGCTTTGGGGAAGAATCTGGAACCAGGAGGAGAAGGAAAAGGGGGTTTGCGGGAGCTAGGTTACGGGCAAGAGGGAAAAGGAAAGGAAAAAAAAAAAAGAAAAACTAAGGGAGAAAAGAGTGAAGGCAAAAAAAACTAAAAAAAAAAAGAAAGGGAGAAAGGGAGACTAAGGAAAGCTATGGTAACAAGGGGACTAGAGGAAAAACAAGAAAACCAGAGAGAAATAGGGAGATCGAGTGAGATTCAAGAGAAGGAGAGCAAGAAAAGGCAAGAGAGATAGAGAGGAAACCAAGAGCTCAGGAAATCCAAAGCCGCATTTCTTCATCAAAGTCTGCAGTGGGTCTCTTTCGATTTCTATGGAGTACTTTCTTGCGGGTTCTGGCTGAGGATTCAATCCCCAAGGCAGAGAAACAGGTAATCTTCAACCCTTTTTGTTTGTTCATCTCAATCCCAAATGGAACCAAACCTGCTAAACTGAAATCTGGTGCTTTGCTTGTTTGCTGGGCTTTTGCTAAAACCAAATCTGCTCCTTCGTTTGTGAGTTAGAAAGCCAAGTCTTGTGGCACTGTGTGTTGGTCATGACTCAGTAGATGGATTGTATGTGAGGACCCAAAATTTTATATTTTATTTTTCTGGCTTAATTAATTATTTACTCACCCGTTTTCTCTAAATAATTTATTTCAATCATTTTAAACTTATTTATATGGAATAATGTCTCAATTATATTTTTAACAAACGTCTCGTTAGTAAAATTAATTTTTCTAGAGCTCGTTTAGCGAGAAATAAGGATTACATGTTTTTCAAGGCTATGTTCGATCCGAGAGTACATTAGTCTTGGAGAATTAAGAATGATCAATAGTAGATTAAGAAAAGTTAATTGAGAGATTAGATGTGAGTGAGTTAAAAGTAAGCTTATACCGTGCGTGCGTCGAAAGTTTTCCGAAAGACGCGCTGGTACAAATTAATTGGAGATTTGAGGAATTAATACTAGACTCCTATGAGGACTTATGTTTTTATTTCTAAAATAGTTATTTTCATGATTATTTACCCTAATATTAGTTAGTTATATCATCGTTACAAGAATTGTTTAGAAATTTCACTTTATCGCGCACAAGTCGGAAGTTCGCGTTTTCGCACGCACGATTAATTGAGGGATTTTAGAAATTATTGTTAAACTACTAAGAGTGGATAATAATAGTGTTAAAGGAAGTACATTAGAGGTTTAGTTCACAAGTGAAACAAACCAGAGAGGAAGCGGGCACGAAACGCGCGCGTACGCACACTATTGAGAGTTGACTTTTCCCAAACTTTGGCCCCAAGTTTCCAAGCTTCCAAGGGAAGCTTTAGTTATCAGATCTCCCTCTCTTTCCTCACCATTCTTGCTGGCCAAAACTTAGTTCAAAGAAGAAGAAAAGAGCTCTCCCCATTTTCATTTCATTTCTACCTCAAATCCTACTCCAAATCACCTCAAATTTTGCATCCAACTTGCAAATCACTTGGAGATTCACTTGGACTAGGAAGAGAGCATCATTTCCACGATTTCTTGGAGCTTCTAGGTAACTGAAATTTTGAGTTTCAACACCCAAGAGGTAGTAAATCATCCAACCTTTGAAACTTGATGTTAGTGAGTTAGATTGGACTTGGAAGCTTGTAGCTTCATTTGGGTAACTTTGGTTGGTTGAAAATCACTTGAGTGGCCTCTATGAAATCCCACAATGGACATGTTGGACTGATATGATGATTTTGGGTGTTATTTATGTTGATTATGTGTTAAACTAGTGGATATAAGTTGAAAAAGCGGAAAGAAAATCAAAGGAAAGCTTGCATGAGAAAGGGGCGAATTCTGCCCTGTTTTTACAGAGCACTTGGTGCGATTTTTTGTTATCAAATTGTCTTGATTTTGATGTAGATATGAGATATAGGTTGTGTGGAAAGTTTTCACCAAAAATCACTTGATTTGGTTGGGTAAAAGTTGCATTTTCGAAACATGTTCAAACCTGGAAAACGTGTACAGAGGTACTCTGGCAGCGAACTTTGAACAATCATAACTCCTTAGTCCGACGTCAAAATCGAGTGCTGTTTGTGGCATTTGAAACTAGACACTTCCAGTTTTCTAACGGTATAAAATGCATCCCCTATTTCAACTTGAGTGAGCCATACCAGTTTTTCAAATTTACCTATCCTGTTTCACTCCTGTGCTAGAGAGTCAATGATGTGCTGGGACTTGTTGCTTGAATTTGTGCTAGCTATGAACTGAATTTCAAAACAATTTCTTCTGATGAAATGTAGCCTTATGAATGTAGTTTCCAACGCTACCAACCACACCCATTTCCAAGTTGAATTGACTGAGTTATGGCCAAATTGTACAACTGCACCAGTGATAGAGAACCCTAGTTTTAGCTAGCCGAATGGCTTAGCTCGAATTGGGACTTGTTATTTTGAAACTTTTGGTGTTAATCACCTACCAAATGTATGTTGAATGTTTCTTAGATCTTTCCTTCATAAATAAACCATGTTTGAGATGACTTCATTGGCCAAAGGTTCGAAAGAGGAAAACGGAAGCATAAAGCAGAATTGCCCTACGAAACATAACTTTAGTGGTTAACCGACTTCCCGTACGAATTTTTGCATGAAATTTGACAGAGGAGTAGCCCTTATATGGTAGTGTAATCATACCAAATTTTGTGTCATTCCAAGTCCATTTCAATGCCCAACTGAAGTTCCAAAGTTATGTTTCAAATCTGGAAAATTGCCCAATGGTCTTCATTTTGAACCAACTTTGAGCTGCTATATCTTGGCGCTCAAAACTACGATTCTTGTTCTGTTTGTTGTATTTTAAACTTTGATTGTAACTCTAATTGAGTTTAAAATTTTAGAGGCTAGTTCACATTCTGTAAATTTTTCTGAATTTCCAAAATTTACCGAAAACCAAGCCCGAATCTGTCTTGAAGAGACAAGTCAGCCACTTTAAGCCAAAATTTGAGTGTCTTCCATTTAGAATCTTGGAAAAGTGTCTTCTAGGAACTTTTAGTACTTTGGATCTAGTTTCCAATGGTATGAGATTGTCCATTTTTGAACCTATTGAGTGCAAGATATGATTTTTCTAATTTGACGCACAAAGCTAAAATTTGCTAATTTCTTAGAAAATGAAAATTTGGAAACTTGACTTCTTATCTTGATATTAATCTATAGTTTTGAACCCGATTTCGTGGAGAGTATGAGTTTCTTCTGTAACTTTAAAACCCACACTTTTGAATCTTAATTTTCGATAAAATGAAACCCTTATACAGACATTGACTTGCATTCTAAAGCAAGTGTGCATTCTTTCTTGTTTGATAAGGAATTTGTGAAATTGTGAGGGTGATTATTAGTCACTTTTCTTTAGCCGATCAAGAAGGTCTCGAAGAGAATCCCGAAGTGGATCATTGACGACTTCCTTTACTCACTTATTTTGATTGGTGAGTGTTCCATATAGGAGTACTTGACTTGAATAGTTTTATGACATGTTTACTCCATGGTCATTATGTGTTTAATCGTTAAGTGCTACCGATAATTGCTCCTATGAACTTTTTCACCATTTTAAGGCGAGTGTGTACTTTATCGCACTCGACCTACTAAAATGATAAATGTCTACCGATTAACCGTGAACTACTACCTTTTACCGTTAACCGTGATTACTTACCGTTTACCGATTTACTTGATTACCTGCTTACTTGATTACTCGACTACTTGATTACTTGATTATCGTAAATTACATGTTCATATGAAATTATCGCATATTGCTTACGTGTTTAAGTGTTAAGTGTTACTGATAATTGCTCATATGAAATTGCCCACAGTTTAAGGCGAGTGTGTACTTTATCGCACTCGACCTACTAAAATGATAAATTTTTGCCGTTCACTGAGAACTATTACCGTTTACTGATTTACTTGATTACTTTTGCATGTTGTAAGTTCTAAGCTGAACTGGGCCCTGCCCTTGGTTACTAACCTGCTTGAGCCAGGACTGGGATCGGTCGGGTAGGTTGGAACCCTGGGACACCGTTTCGGTATACTCGAGTATTACCACTAGAGGGATAAGGTGATGGCCAGACAAACCGAAGGGATCTGAAGTTATAAGATGAAGTTGACCGAAATGGTTCCATCGGAACACCGTATCTGTGACGCCCCCACTTCTCTCAAGGGCGAACCCGAGGGTATCGGCGGGTCGCCTGCCCAGCTCTCGCCAGGACTTACTCACTCGAAACTTGAGAAAATAACTTACATTCATAGCAAATAAGTAACACAACAAGTTCAAACTTAATATATACATTGATGCTCAGATCTAGCTACAAGGCTTATACACGCCCAAATACATTAACGTGTTTACAATCCAAGTCCAATCAACCCTAGTCGGGTGTTAGCACGAGTACAACTCAAAAATTTCAAAACTAGACTACTCTGTACAAGTCTCACGCCTCGCTCGTACCCCCTGCTAAGAAAAACAAATGGAATGGGGTAAGCTATATGCTTAGTGAGTAATCAGGGGTAAAATGTAAACTCACATCCAAATAAACAAGTAAATCAGGATATTTCACATCAATAACAGAAAGGTAACATCACAATGGTAGGATACGGGTGACTCCAAAGCCAGTTCAATTCCCCGAGCTTGAACGCCTGTTGACACTCCGTCAACCAAAGTACTCATGGTCCGTAGACTCCACTTACTTTTCCCGTTCACCTTATCAACCCCTGCTGGCCAGTCAATAGCATACAGTAGCTCGAGCGAAACAAAATCACTTAGTTTTAATCAAAGTTTTAACAAAGAACGAAATCCCAAGATTAGCATGGAACTAACTTCAACCAAGCCCCGGCTGGCTCGAATAGTCCGTCTACCCTTGGAACCGGAGTGGAACCATGCCCTGAGATATCCGATCTCTCAATAGATGATATCTCTCAACAAAGTACACAACAAAGTACTTACCCCAACAGCAATCAGCAAAAAGGGGTTTAATTCAAGTCATGTAATCACCCCCATCAGCACACAGCAAAAGGGTGATACTCAACATAAGGCATGTATTCTCACATATGAAATCAAAACATAGGAGGGGCTTAGGTCGAGTGAGATAAAGTACACCCTCACCTAAGTACCCATTTAACATATACAAAGCACTTTGACAATTTCACATCAATAAACAACCCAATTACTCACTCTAAAGAGTTAGCTTGCAAATCAAGGCACTATACATGGGTCCACTGACTCCGTCCGGTTCGTCACTGCCTGTGACAGAAGATTATACTCAACTATCAGTGAATCCACCATCACAAATGGAAATAAGGACTAAAACGATCAAAGCGGCAATACGGCAAAGGAATCCATGCACGCGTGCGCGGAAATGAAAATGGTACAAAATGGGTTACACGATTTTGACCATAACTGGAGCTATGGTTATCGGATCAAAATGTACTAGGTAGTGTCTCGAAACTTAGACAAAATGTTACAACTTTCATGAAGACACCTCAACCCAGTTTTCAGCGTATCCAAGTCAAATTTGCCGATTACCGAACTGGACTCCAAAGACCGGTTTATATCTTTAGTGAAAATTTGGGCGGCATGCCCCTTGTGTTTACCTATTTTCCAGCCATTTATGGCTTCATTCTTTTCCTCAATCAGTCCCAAAGTCACATACAAAATAATCTCATTTCAATAGCTGTTCAATAGGCTCAATGTCGTACTGTGACAGCCCCACCTCTCCTTAGGGCGAACCCTAGGGTATCAGCGGACTGCCTGCCCAGCTCTCGCCAGGGCTCGGTCGATCAAAGAACTTGCAACTCAAAATAACTGGTGAAATAACTTCAAATCGAAACGTACAAACCCTAATGGCATATAAACGTCAAGCCACTTTCCAAACTTAGAATGGCAAGCTAAAAATCACACTTAGCACTCCACACTACAATTACATAACATAAGTCGAACTTATGAATTCAAGCTTACAAAAGTCAAAAGTAAAGTCATCTTAAACAAAAGGTTACAAGTTCAAGCAAAATAAAGCTAAGAAAGCTCTTGACCGTTAGTCTGTCCCCGATCTGTTAAGGAAAACAAAGGGAGTGGGATGAGCTAAAGCCCAGTGAGGTTCCAAGAAAAACAAATAATCACATAGCCAAATAGAGCACAAAATAATCAAATAAACCATACAATGGAAAGGTAGTTTAAACACAGTTTAATTCAAGGATACGGGTGGCTTTCAAAAGCCAAAAACCCCTTGAGCTTGATCATAGATGTCTCCGTTGACTCTTCGTCAACATTTGTACACACAGAATATCAAATCCGTAGAACACCACTTTCACTGATCTCCGTCCACCATTCAACCCCCTACCGGGTCCGCACGCACAAACAGTAGTTTGGTAATACTCGAGTATACCAGGAATCCAAGATTCCAAAGAAACAAGATCAAGTCGAGGATTTTACCACTGGTGGTGATGGGCAACACAACAAGCAAGCACAACGGCTATACTTCACCAGGGACCTCCAAACATCAATCCCTAAGATTTATCGGCCTTCTCGACCAAGCTCTTGCTGGCTCGATACAACCGACTCACCTAAGAGGTTAGGTACCCAAATAGTAGCAGTAGTTGATGGGATATCACCCAAACAACTCAAACATAGTCATATATAGAGAAATCACATCTCATAATAACAGTATACAGAGCCTTATTGGAAAACAAGGGAGATCGAGTGCGATAAAGTACACGCTTGCATCCATTTTATCAAAACAGTATTTGGCTCCAACAGTCATAAATCAAGTATTTCAGATATTCAGATATTTCACATAACAGGTAGCAGGTAGTGGAACACTCACCTATCAAGCAATGCAGTAGTCAAACGTCAAGTATCTCAGTTACGAACACCTTCGTTTCCCAATGCTAGGGCAACGAGTGAAATCGTTAACAAATTAGGTTCATTTCCCACTCAATTGTAGGCTCATTAAGTGACCAAGTGAGTGGTTAAAGTCACTCAATTCATCATGAAAATTAGGCCCAAAATGCAGTAAAAGTTCATGAGAAAACAAGTTCAATAAGTGCATGAAAGTTGGGCAAAAGAAAAGTTTCATTCAAGCTTAAAATGTTCTTCGCGGGTAAAACAGTCGCACTCGCGCAGTCTCGGTAAAACGGCTATATCTCACTGGAGGAAGGTCAGAATTAGGTGCCGTCAGTGGCGTTGGAAACTAGACTCGAAGGGATTTCCAATGGTACCAATTAAACACTCTAGTTCGTCTCTTAGCAGTGCCAGTAGCTCAGACAAGTCGGCTATTTTTCCAACCCTGGATCAACCCTAACCTCAAGCAAAACTACATTAGTTCTTGGTGCTATCCTCATTTGTTTTGGTTCAAATTCACCCAAAACAGTCCTCAAATGTTCATATACAGGGGGTCATGTCACCTAGGACAATTGGAGTTCAAAATATAATATATCAACATGAATAAGAATAACCATAGTAGCCTAGCCATCAAGAAAACCAAACCAGTCCACTATATAGACCAAATCACTACTTTACTTGCTCAAATTTCATTCAACTCACCCATGAGCTTAACAATGTCTAGCCATGATTATTAGACTTGAATAGGGTACATTTGAACCACAAAAATCAAGGGGAAACCCCTTCATCCAATACCAGTCAGCCAAGGCAAGAAAATCAGTCCACAAATTTACATGTTCATCTAACTTTCATCCTTTCATGATTTTCATTTAACACAACACATCAAGTGGTAGATCTAACTCAAAAGAGGTTTAAAACATGTTGATACTTCATAAACAAACATGAACAAGATCCAAACATTTCATCAAACACTTGGTAGGCATAAAAACTAACTCAACTACTACTTGTTTCATTCAAGAAATTAATCCCAAATCTCAACCAAAACAACTTGTAGTTTGCCATTAAAACTTAAAGTAGGTGATATAACATCATAAAACTCTAATTTAAAGGTCATTTACCTCTCTTACAAGTTGCTTAATGTGACAGCCCCACCTCCCCCTAAGGCGAACCAGAGGGTTCGGCGGGCCGCCTGCCCAACTCTCGCCGGGACTCAGTCGTTCACTACATTCCTCAAACAGATTACAAGATAAAACTCAAATATTACATCAAATTCTCCAATAAATAATTACATATCAAAAGCGAAGCGTCCATGCTTCCACTGTGCCACTCTGATCCACGATCCAACTATTATACAAGAGGAAGTCCAAATTCAAAGTACACATGAGATAATTCATCCGATCACAGGAATAAGTACTACAAGCCTTCCTTCGCCTTGAGCCCTGTGGAGGGGAATAAAATATTTTTGGGGTGAGCTAGAAGCTCAGCGAGTAACCAGTAAAATCAGTAATCAAATCGGTTTAACAATAGTTCATTTCAATGATGTCATAAATCAATGATGTCATAATTCAAATGATAAGTCCAGAAACAATTACAACATTTACAAAACATTAAATATGGAGTATCAATAATTCAAGAAACATTTACAATGGAAAGCGATAGTAACATTCATGAAAAGGATACGGGCCCACATGGAGCCAAATATTCGCGCGCTCACTCGTTCTCCTGCCATTTCCCCTTATTCCTCCAATTATTTGAAAATTTCATTTTGTGAATAAACCCTTGTTTGTTCGTTCATTTGTTCATTTCATTCACCCTCTCCTGGACATTGTCCAGGCTCCACCAACCTCCACCAACCTACAAAGGTAATACTCGAGTATACCAAAACGTTCACCCAGGTCACCATATCGCCCGACCGAGTCCGCTTCTAGCTCGAGTCGATCGGTAACAAGGGGCAGTGGCCAGTTCAGCCAAAAGGCTTACATTCATGCGCAACTAGCATTTAATCATTAATCATTGAAAATTTCACATTTATTTAGGTCGAGTGCGATAAAGTACACACTCGCCTAGAAAACTCGTTTTAACAATCATTGAAAGCACTTAACACATTATCAATCAATAATAACAAGCCAATAAGTCAAGGAAATATAACAAACCAGGAACACTCACATGCAAGCAAGCATGATATGCAAGAAAACAGTTCAAAAGTAAATAATGCAGGAAAACAGTTCAAAAGTAACTTTGGAAACAGTTCAAAAGTAAATAATGCAGGAAACGGTTCATAAATAACTTTAGAAATAGTTTGAGGTCACTCACCTCCATGGCTCAGAAATCATCCATCATATAACATTGCCTTGCTCAAATCCAAGTCTTAGATCACAAACTCAATGCAAACAAATCCCTTCAAAGTTCGGACAGCACTTCCCCTGAATTTGCTAACTTTTCCCGCCATCATGGCTTCATTATTTCCTCAGCCAGTCCCAAAGTCACACGAAATATAAATTCTTCACAACGGCCGTTCAATAGGCTCCCAATAGTACAAGTACAATTCAAGCTCTAGAGTAAACCAGGAAAAATCCGGAAATGATTTAGCTTTAACCCTGAAAAAAACAGTTTTTGACGTCATTTTACGGTAATGGCACCAAAGGCGCTAAGATTGTCGGATGAAGGTGAAAGATATACCATTTCGAAGCTAAGAGATAGGGCTACAATATTGCAGAAGGTCACTCAACCCAGTTTCGAGTGTAACCAGGTCAAAAATGCAAGATACTACACCAGAACCGCAAAAACAGATTCACAGAACACATTCTAGCGGAAACATCATAAATCAGGCTACCTAAGTCCAAATCCAGAAATTCCAAAACCTGATGAAAGCTAAGAAACAGGGATACATTTCATCAGAAGACCTCAACAACCAATTTGGAAGAAATTCCAGCCAAAACAACCAATTACAGGCGCAATTCTTACATTCGGGTAAAACCAGGACAGCAAGGGTAATTTCGAATTTTCTCATTCTACGCTACTCCGATTGACCTGAAATTTTGTAGGAACCTCTAAAATGTCTTTCCCTACAATTTTCATGTTTTAAGACAAGGCCAATTCGGCCTCTAACTAGGAGCTATAAATTCGGGCAGAATGTATTCATCATAACCCTAACTTTCCAAAATTTCTTCCAAAACAGAAATTGGTTGCAATTAACCACTTTTCCCACCTCCTAGAGTCATTATATACCATTTACAATCATCATAGATAGCCACACAATCATGCTCATATTAAAACAGAAAAATCCCCAAAAATAATAAAACTTCATCACTTCAACCACAAATCAAGAAATAATCCATAAACTTGCATCTCATACTACCACTAATCATGATTTAAGCATCAATTAAGGGAGGAGGGTGGTTCTTCACAACTCACCTTAGAAACAAGAGAGAGGGGGCAATAGGTCCTCTTAGCTTTCCAAATAACTCCACAAATCAACTCACAAACACTAAGTGAAGAGGTTTTATGGAGAGATTGCAAGATTAAATGGTTAGATTGTTGAACTTGAGCAAGATTGAAGCCAAAAATTGAAGAGTTTTCTTTCTTTTCTTGCCTTGAAGAAGTCGGCCAAGAGGAAGACAAAAATGAGGAATTTTTGGTGAATTTTTAGTTATTTAAGTCAATTGGTAAGACATGGAATAGTAGTCAAATGGTTCACCCAATAGCCAAGTGACACTTGTCACTTAATTTAATGCTTGCCTAACTTTTGTCTCTCTCATACCAATCCACTTAGCATCCTCTACTTATCTCTTAACACCCGATAAATTAATTCCAGTATCCAAAACTTAACCTAGTTGGCCGAATTTTTCCGAACTTTTCGCACTAGTGGGTCCCACGTCCGGTATATGCTCTTAGTTTCTCAAAAACTATCCGATACTAGAAAAATCATCCAAAAACTATATTTACTCATAAAAAGTATTTTTCCAACTTCTCACATCAATAAAATGTGGAAAAACGTGCAATTAAAAAAAAAATCGAGTACTTTAAAACAAAATTACAGGCTCTCACACTTATACTTTTCGGGGCATCACACTTAAGTCACCAAACAACCCACCAAAGTGAAAGCTTCAAGCTTGGAACAAACTCTAGGATTGCAAGAAAGATTCTCAACTAACTCAAGATCTTTCTCTTTCGGTTTTTGCTCTTCATTTACTAGGGTTGGAAAGCAAGGAAAAAAATGGAGTTTCTCTCTTCCTCTCTAAGCTTCAAGAAATTCGGCCATAAGGAGAAAAAATGGCTAAGGCTAGTTTAAATTATCTTCTAATCTTTGGTCAAACAAAATACTTGGCTAGGGTTTTGCCACATAGCCCATTTCTTGTCCATAACTTCTCTTAATCCTTTGACTAATGATAGTTCAACCCTTCCAAATGTACCAATACCTATTTAACACCTCTAATCTCTCATATAAGTCCCTACCACAAATAATTACCACTTGGCAAAATGTAAGTGGTAGAAAAATTTAACTATCTCAAAAAAAATTGTTTTTAATTGAAGTAAAAAGAAATGAAATGTAATACATGGGAAATGTTATGACACATAGGGAATATAATACAAGGGCATATATTAAATGGTCTAGATCTTATAATAAGGCATGTAAATAAGAAAATTGTGTTTTAAAGTGAGGGTCAATACAAGGGATTTGTTGTAACACATGTAAAATACAATGCTATGGCATATAAGAAGTGGTTTAAATCTTAGTGCTAGGCATGTAGTTTAGGGGAATTGTATTTTAAGTCAGGGTTTTCACACTCTCTCCCCCTTAAAGAATTTCGTCCTCGAAATTCTCAGCTTGATTACTGAATAGTTCAGAATATTTTGTATGAATGTCCTTTTTAACTCTCTCGAGTCCTGTGATCACATGCTTTAGTAAAAAAAAACTTGCAATACAAAGCCATATTATGTAGAAATTGAGGTTCCAAAACTTTATTTAGAACATGCATCAATTTACAAGTTTTATACTCGTATAACCTATCAAAATATAATACTTGCCTGTTCCAATCGAGGAGTAATCCTTATGTACTTACTAATCAATGTTGCAAAAGTCATTTAGAGCAGAAGAGTATCACTTATAGTCAAAACGTTTTGAGAAAGTAGAAAAGACCTTCAAAATACAAAGTTGTAAATTGTCTGACCTAAAATGATTTGAAGAACTCATTTTCCTTTCATTTAAGCCTCAATCCACTCATAACCAACCTCAACATAGTTTACCAACTCCAATCTTAAAGTTGGAAATGTAAGTAGGAACAGTCCTAGGAAAATAGAAATTTTCCAGTTTTTGCGTGATCTTATTTAAAAATCATATCTCGACATTCTTAAGTTCAAAATTTATAAATTTTATACCGTCGGAAAATAGATTCAAATTGTTACAACTTTCTAGAATGTACCATTATAAGATCCAATTCACAAGTCAGTCAAATTCCAACCTAAAGTTATTGCTTCACCCAGTAACAGACAAAACAGGTATGCAATTTCAGTCAACTGGAAAAATCGTAGATATTCATGGGAGTTGAGAACAATACTGAAATTTTCATGGTTAATAGTACTCTGAATCTAGTTTCAAACATAATAAACGAAACTCAATTTTTTTATTTTTCTGCATCAAGATATAATAGATTTCCTAAAACTTCTCAAGGTTCCCTGCGGAAAAATTATCAGCGACACTTCCTTTGGATTTACTAAATTTTTTTTTTTCTAGCTAATTCAAGGCTTCATTCTTCCCATGAAACAGCTTCAACTCAAGCATATACATATCAAGCCAACAACTTACCAAATCAAGCATATAACTGTCACCTACTCAAGTTAGAGAATGAAACCCTAAGCTGAAATTCCTAATCACAAGCTGGACGTTTCTTTAGGCAAGTCAAACTAGCATATAAAGGCTAGATATTTCACATAGCAAAGCTACCAAACCATGGCCAACACTTAAGCATCATGTGTGGGCAGAAATTTACCATAAAACTAAAAATTCACAACACAACTTCAAACCATGAAATTTTCTCATGAAACTACCAAAATTGAAACCCTAAACCACTAGTTTGCATATATTGGAAGTAGAGGAAAGTTTATTGCCAAAGTTACCTTGTACCTTCAAGAAAAATGGAAGCTTAATGCTTTTCCTCCAAAATCTCTCCACTCATGCCACTACCAAAATCTATCTAGAGAGAAAATCATAATAGTGCAATGGCTAAAACATCATGCTAAATAAAATCAGTGAAGATATGAAAGATGAGAGATGACACCAACTTTAATCTCGATAAAAAGAAGAGTTAAAACTTAGTTACTATTCTTGCTAGCTCTTGCACCCGTACACTGTCCATTGCATAATTTTTTCCTTTCGAATGACAAACGAAAAATTTTCACTTAACTTAAAGACTAAAATATAGAGATAGACTCATGGACAGGGATCCAATACTGCCCAACCACCAATATTTAATAGCACTTATTAAAACAGCAGGTACCAAGTCCACTGTTCCTAACGGGAATATAGCTTACTACATAAAATTTCACTACGCACAGTCCAATGATTACAACTATTTCGGGCAAGATCTCACTAATAGCTAACTTGACAAGGGATGTCTTGAAATGCTATTCGACTAGGCAAATGCACTAATTCAAACTTATTGCGTACCCCTTCTGGAATCCCTTCATATTTCATCTTCAATTCTATGATTTGGTGCAGTAGTTCAATTTTCTCCAAGTATTCTTGTTCCCTTCGTCCTTTCCTGTGCTCAGTTAATCTCTTTTGGAACTCTACTTCCTTTCGAATAATCTCTATTTTCTTATACAGATCAGTCACATTTGTCACCTTGCCGACTCACTTAACTCAAAGATAGCTTGCCAGGTAACTCTAATTACGATTGGCTTCATGGAAGCTCTAGTCATATAACTTTTAAGTTCATTCATTTCCAATCCAACCACGAGGAATTAAACTTAGCTATTCTCAAATGAGATAGACGAGAAAGTAGAACACAAGTGGGACAATACTTCAAAATACTATGTTACTTATTCCTATTCTGGAGTCTTAACACAAGGAGTACCATTTCCACTTACATACATAACGAATCCCTAAAGCATACTTTGTATGTCGAAAGTTTCACATCCTATCTCAAGCTCTTGCATACAGGTATAGAACCCAATTCTTTTCTCAAATCCCCATGCATAATTCCAAAACTCACGATCTTGCCACGATAATAATCGAGTCGAGTCCATACTTAGACATTAGTGGATAGTTGTCAAGGAAGTATAGGAAAGAATATCACAAGAGGGGTAGAAATATCCATATAGTTGCAATCAAATTGTCTCACATTCGAAATAAACACTTATCAAGTCTTCACAGTCATAAGAGAAGGAAATAGGTCTTCAGTGGAAATTTCTCGACGTACACTATAATCTAGCCACTGTCTATAGAAACCCTAACAGACTATTTCTAGATTAGTCCATGATAACTTCCGAGATCCATTCCCTCAATCAGTCCAATAACTAGGTCAAGTGTCAAAATCTTCTGCGCCTTGACTTTTGCCATTAATACTTATCTCAAGTGCAATCAAGATACAGACCCTTATTCTAGTGCTCTCCACTTTTTGGTACTCAAGTACAAGAATTCACAATAAGGTAATTCACAACTCGGCCGGCCGGTCCCAAGAGTAAATCACCCATATTACAGATTCCTATCCGACGTACATATCTATTTCTCCCAAGTACTCTAATAAAGGGTTTATGCTTATAACAGTCTTGATTCACAGCTTACGCCCAAGAACACCACTTGATCCCAAGCTCACTCCGCGCAGAGACCACACGAAACAGCAAAAATATCTTCCATTTATTCAAACCAATTCTCGGCAGCTTCGGGATCTGGTCCTCTAAGAAATTTAGGAGGCGCGAACTTTTGGAACCGTTTTAGGGCCCTATCTTCATGGTCCCTTTGCTGGTTACTAGGTACTTGACCTTGCTGGTTAACCAAACGGGCTAGTAAATCAGTCATTTGATTGATAGCCGTAGCTACCTGGTCCCCTCCTTCACCTCAAGGTCCCTGGTTCTGGTTAGCTACAGAACCTTGTTCCTGTCCTTGGTCCTGGACTTGCCTGGATTCTCGCCCACGGTCTCGATCACGTTGTCGTCTAGTTCCCATTCTTACTCAATGGTCTAGGGCCCAAATATAATAACTAACGGGTAAAGTACGCGTTGATACATAACAGGTACTTATTCATTTCCAAAAGCTAAATAAAAGTGAAATCGGAGTCACGATAAGTGAGTGAAAATGCAAAGCAGTTAAACGCCAATGTTGAAACAAAGTCAAAGTCAAAGTCAATGCCAAGGTCAAAGTCACAGTCACCGTCAAAGTTACAGTCACTGTCACTGTGAGGACTTGCAAATTTCTTACATATTTCTTGAAAATTTCCTTTTATTTGAAAATTATTTGGAAATTATTATTCTATACCATATTGCTACTTAATCACCCTAGAAAAAAAAAAGTGCCAATGATCATAGGAAATTAGGGTTTTCCTTTCCGATTTCAATTCGAAGTGAAATAGGGTTTTTCGTGTATACGTCGTGTAATTATTCGGTACGGAGCGAGGATCAAATTTGGTGCTTAAGAGTGACTTTTGGGTGAGAAATAATATGTGATTAGAAGAAATGATAAAAAGTTAGTGTATAGGAAGTAAAAAAATCTAGTACGTGTGATTTAAGGAAAAACGGTGCGAACCGACGTGTACCGTGCACTACCGATTGAACACACCACTTGATCACCACTTTCTTACCATACAAGCTCATTAATATTTGAGCAAAATATCCTCTCATTTTCCAGCTAGCTTTGACCGAATTTTAGGGCTAAAAATGCAAGAAAGAAAAAGAAAATTTTGGTTCGTATTAGTGGTGACAAGTGTCACTCAACCATGGCTACTTAAACAAGCCAAAAGTCCAACCTTCTTATCCTTTATTTTGCTCCATTTCCCTCCATTTTTCTGCTGCTTGGCCGAGACAAGAGAGGAGAGAAAGAGAGCAAGAAACAAACTTCCTTCTTCTTGAGTTGAGCCATCCAAGTGAGGAATTAAAATTCTAAACCGATTAAAGTGTGAGTTGTGAGTTTGAGAAGCTAGGGGAACCAAGAATTCCAAGAGGAGGTGAAGTATTACTCTTGCAAGCTTCATTTGTTGAGGTATAAGGCTAAACCATGGCTTTGGTTCTTTTATTTTGGTTTAAGTTGTTGTATAATTCATGTTGTGGTTGGATTAGTAATGATACAAGTTGTTATGATGATTTAAAGGTGATGTATGTGAGTTAGGGTTTGAGGTATTTGCTGCCTATACTTGCTATATGGATGATATATGTTGTATCTAAGCTTATATAAGTGGTTGTATTGATGATTAGAGCAAGAAATCAAGAAAGGTTGCATTGAATCCCAAAATTTCCAGATTTCTGGAAAATTATAGCCCTATTCTGTCCGGTTTTATTGCATCATGTTAGAGGCCTAATTAGGCTTAGAATAAAACATGAAAGTTGTAGAGAATAATATTTTATAGGTTCCTAAAAAATTTCAGCTCAATCGGAGGAACGTAACCTGTGAAAATACCAAAATACCCTCGCTGCCCTAGGATATTTCCAGTGATCCGTTTTGGACAGTTCATCCAATTGTCTGTGTTTATTCACTATGATCCGTGCAGATTTAGCCATTTTCCAAAACATGAAAGTTTTAGTACTCTGTCTTAGGTTTTAAACGCCTCAAAGAATGCCTTAAACGGACTTTGGTAGCCTGAGATATGACCATTTAAATGTAGTACGGTTACTTAGCCGATTAGTTGGAACCTGGTTCTGTGAACTGGGAATTTGATTAGGTTACACTAGAAATTAGACCAAGTGATCTTCATGAAAGTTGTAGGGCTTCGTCTTAGCTTCGAAATGGTATAAGTTTCACACCAATCCGATAAGCATAGCCTCGGATGTGTCCTTTCCGCAAAACCCTATCAAATCTGTCTTTTACGAAAGCTCATTTCCGCACTTGTTGTTCACTTGAATTTTTGTACTTATATGACTTTGAGCCTATGGAATGGCTATTGAAATGAGATGATATTGTGTGTGACTTTTGGATTGATTGAGGAAAACAATGAAGCCATAAATGGCTGGAAAAATAGGTAAATACAAAGGGCGTGCTGCCCAAATTTTCGCTCGAGGGCTAAGTTTCTATTTGAACTTGTATACTTTTGTTTGGCCAATACCATGACCGGCTTTCCATTTTAAAACATGATACCTCTTTAGTTTAACACTTCAAATGCTACTTACTCCTTCCCAAAATATAGAGGTATGATTTAGGGTTTTCTCGGCCACAAGTGAACCACTTTTAAGTGAGGTTTTAAGGGTAAACGTAAGGTAGTATTGTCCTCCTTTTCACATGATTTTATCATGACGTTTAGTCTATACTAGCTGCTTGTGTATGAGTTGATTTTGAACTATCTAAATGATTCCGAAAACAATATTTTTAGCCTATCTCGTTGGAGTCCGAGTTGTCTTTGGTCCAAGTGTTTTCCGCCGGACATTTTATAACCCGCTTGAGTTAGTTTTATGTTTGGGTTATGAAACCCTAGTTATTTTCATCCTCCGATCCAAATATCCCCTTTTCACTATAAAGGCGTCTTTATACGTTTTACTTATCATTTGCCGGTTTTTCTTTGATTTCACTTACTTGTTTGTGCTAGATAGATTGTAATATTCTTTCTCATTTACTCTTAGGTTTTCTCGATGACTGAGGTAATATCCGGAAGGATATTTGCACGTTGTTTTACGTAAATAGGTGAGTGTTCCTTGTTTGTTATATTTCCTTGACTTATTGGCTTGTTATTATTGATTGATAATGTGTTAAGTGCTTTCAATGATTGTTAAAATGAGTTTTCTAGGCGAGTGTGTACTTTATCGCACTCAACCTAAATAAATGTGAAATTTTCAATGATTAATGATTAAATGCTAGTTGCACATGAATGTAAGCCATTTGGCTAAACTGGGCCCTGCCCTTCATTACTGATCGACTCAAGCCAGAAGCGGACTCGGTCGGGCGATATGGTGACCCTGGGTGTGAACGTTTGGTATACTCGAGTATTACCTTAAAGTCTGGTGGAGCCTGGCCAATGTCTGGGAAGGGGGTGAATGAAATGAACGAACTAACGAAGGTTTTACTTACAAAAATGCATTTTCAAGTGAATGGAGGAATAAGGGGAATGTCAGGAGAACGAACGAACGAACGAACGAACGAACAAATGGCTCCTTGTGAGCCTGTATCCTTTTAATATATGTGTTATTATCGCTTTCCATTGTAAATGTTACTTGAATTATTGAAATTCTATATTTAATATTTTGGATGGATTGCTGCTTATGTGTTCGGAACCTCACTGAGCTTTTAACTCATCCCTTTAGTTTTGTTTTCCTTAATAGGGGAAGGCGAGCAAGGACGAGAGCTCTGTATAGACTAGCTTGGTCTAGTTCTTTGGTTTTGTAATGGTTCTCGCCCTAGTGTTTGGCACGGGCTGGTTGTATGATGAATTGAGAACCTTTGTATATTCGACGGTTGTACTTCCTTCTGAGATAACAATGTATATAATTTTGTTTTAAGTTTTGGATCCTTGTTTTGCACTTTCTTGTGGTTTTATTTCTGATTTGCTTGAGTGAACGACTGAGTCCCGGCGAGAGTTGGGCAGGCGGTCTGCCGAACCCTTTGGTTCGCCTTAGGGGGAGGTGGGGCTATCACAGTCACAGTCAAAGTATTATACATTCAAAGCCTCATAGCAATTGTTTACAAAATAACAAAACCAAAGTATCAAGTACGAGTCTAAAAAATACAGATACAGCCAAACAGTCATATCAAGTAAAAATCTTGTGTAAGTGGCCAAAAGAAAGCAGCACAACTACCGAGTCACCACATCCCCTATCCTCTCTATGTACTGTAGTCAAAATCGCCCAAAATAGTAGCCTAGAAGTTGTAGACACCAAAATTTTTAACTTATTTATTTTATTGTTGTTTTCAGTAATAACTATTATCTATTTTATTCATTAATCTCATAATTTTTGTTTAAGGCACCTTTTAGCATTTTTATAGCATTTTAGATTGTTATTATTTTTATTTTATTTTTATATTCATTTTTGATCATTTAGTCGTTTAATTATATTTTAAGGTTTTTTAGTGTTAAGAGTTGCCGGAAAATGGTTACAAAAATATGCCTTATCTCTGTTAGATTTTGTTTTATGCAAGTTTATTGTTTATTTAACTAAAAAAAAAGAGAGAGAGAGAGAGAGAGAGAGAGAAAACCAAGCTCATGCGCCCGAAGCTGCACAGGATCCTGGCCTTTTATCGGTATCACATTTCAAGCAGAAATCATGCACGGAAGGACATCCCATTTTTCATTGATTTTTGTTGCTCCGTTGGATCAAGCCAATACATGATCACCTGGCTTTGATTCAACAACATAAAAGGTACAAAAATCAAATGCCATCTGATGGTCTTGATAGGAAGAGCAAAAATGCAGCTCCAAATCTCACCCCTTGGTCTTAGGTTACGGGGGGATTTCGGATGTCTATATAAAGGAGAGATATGAGAGGGTTTAAGGAGGTGAGGGTATGACGGCTGAAAGATAGAGAGCTAGAAAGGAGGACGGATGGCTGAAAAATTCTGAAGGGAGAGGATTTCTGGGGTGGCGGCTGGGTAGAGAGATCAGAAGCAAGAGGAAAAGGAAAAACCCGACGGCAAGAAGGAGAGTTTTTGACGGCTGATAAAAGAAAGGTGGGCAGCTAAAGCAAGAGGGAGTGTGGGTGTGACGGAAGAAAGAAAAACCAGCAAAGGAAGGAAAATTAGAGGGAGAGTTGATCAGAAAACAGAAGGGATGATAGCCATAGAAAAGGATCCGGTAGACAGCTAAGAGAGAGCCTATTGACGACTGAAATAGGAAAAAGCAAAGGAAAAAGAAAAGAGCTAGGGGATCCTTGTGACGGCTGAGTGTCGGAGAGGGAAAACAGACGAGCAAGAAAGGCTACTGGAAACTAAGACAAGAAAAGTAAAAAAAGAGGGAGCTTTGAGAGGGTTTCGGGGCTGAAGAAAGTAGCTACTGGATAGGTTAGGAAGGAAAATAAAGGGCTTCGGGTAGAGGAACTAAGGAAAGTTACGGGCTTTGGAAAAACTAGAAAGCAAGAGACAAAGGTTCCGGAGCTGAGCAAGAGAAAGGAGAAACTAAGCAAGAAACCTAGTTGACTCCACCACCATCACCTGTGGCTGTTCTCCGAGTGAAACCACTACTCAACGGAATCAGAAAGCTCACGGTAAGATTTCTTCTTGCCTTTTTCCTGTAGATAATTTCTGTTTGATAAATTATGATGCCGTGAGAATTGTGGGTTTGTTTGGTGTTCGATAAGTATGTGCTACTGTTGGTTTGAGCTTGTGAATATGGCCGAGAATTGAAGGGTCGTTTCTTGCGTTGGTTCATGATATACTGCCCAAAGATGCTGCCTTTCTACATTAGATTTTCTTAGTCATGTGTTTGGGCAGTGATTCATGAGGGTTGTGTGGAGTCCAATGAGTGTCAAGTCTTCGTTTGCTTGCTGTAATTTTGTCCATTTCGACATGGGGTAGGTTGCTTGAGATATTTTTGGCTGTCAAAGTTTTCCATTCCAGATTTGCATGCTCGATGATCGTTGTTTGGGTGACTTGTAGTTTAGTTTAATTGTTTGGAATAAGTCTAGTGAAGCCCTGTGTATGCGAGAGGAGTTATGGCCAGTTTTGATTGTTCGTTTGATGCCCTTTTACTTGCATTTTCATTGCCAAAGCTGTGTTTATAACCTTCTTGATGGAAATCATGGTCATAAGTCATTGGTTTCCTTTCATGCGCATTTTCTGATTCACATTTTGTTTTTCTGAAATTTGGGTTGAAGTTTGGCAAATGGTCAGGTCGTTTTTGCACTGAGGTGCCCCAAAAGCTCATAGGACGTTTCCCCTTTCCCTTGTTTCATGTTCTTGTTTTTTAGATACATTGAGTCATTCTCTGGTCACTGGTATGAGGAACCACAGGTTGCTGCAATAAGCTTGAAACCATCGACTTGATGCAGCAGCTTTTCTTTTCTTTTTGAATACTGAAGTTGGTAATCGGTTTGATATCTTCGTTGTTATTTGCCGTTTATTTGTGATAACATGAGCCATGTTTGTTTCAAGCTGTCCCTTGCGTGTTAATACCATATCTTCATGATGAGTTCAGGTTTTGGTTCAAGATTGGGTTGTTTTCTTGAATGTTGTAGCTTAACGTTTTCAAACAAAGTAATAAGGTTTTTTTTGCTGCATTTTGGTGGTTGTTCTTACTTTCTTGAACCTGGAACATTTTCGTTTGGGATAGTTAAGGGAAGATAACCATGCTTGAACATTGATTAATTGGTGAGTGAATATGTGTGTGAGTTTGGTGGATAAATGGAGAGTTTAATGCAATGTTTTCAGCCTTTAACGTACGCGAGTTGAAGTTGCGAAATTCACAGCAAAGGAAAAGCTGCTACATTTTTTTGTGTGTTGTTTTCTTCTCCGTGGCTGCTCTTTGAACCTTTACACTTGAGTTGCATGCTTAATCTGGTTTGAAGGGAAAGAAAGGGAAGGTTTTGGTGATGAGTTTGTATGTTTGGAGTCTGTAATACTTGAACTATGATCAAACACCTTGCTGGAAAATGAACAAATCCGGTTGCCGAATGCTTGCTGGAATTTTCTCCAGCATTTGTGTGATTTTCCTTCTATGTTTTGGTTTGTTGGGATGTTGAAATTGTGTGTCATGTTGCTTAGATCATGAAGCTGCGTTTTTCCCTTCTCATTATCCCAAGTCCTCCCAGTTTTGAGTTGAGTTGCTAATTTCATTATCCCTTCTCCTTCGCATGATTACGTCTAGGCTGACTGAAAATGCAGCAAGTTTTGTTGCAGCAGTTGCATCCGTAGGCCTGCAGAAAGTTTTTAAGAGTTTGCATGGTTTTCTTCTATGATTGTTGTTTGTTTGGGTTATGGTAGTGTTGCAGCTATTTCTTAATCAAAAGCTTTGATGTTTGGTTGAGGATACCTGATTCATTCTCGGTTGCCGAAGCTTCATAGCGTAGGATTTTTTTGCAGAAGCTTGTTTCATGGTTTTTGCATGGAACTTGCATGCAAAATGGCTTTCAAGAGTTGCACTTTAACCCCTCAAGCCTCCTTAATGCTACTAGGACCCAATCAATTGAATAATTTCATCAATTTGGTTCTTGGCAGCTTTAATTTTTGCAACTTCATTGCTTGCTTGCTTCAATTAACCATCATGCTTCGTTTAATTTACACTAAATTTACGATTTTAAGGGTTTTATGACCAAGTGAGTTTGTGTTTGCATATTTTCTTTAATTTTCTCAGTTAAAATGATGTCTTGACATTTTTTTGTTTTGGAGGGTAAATAGGTTAAATTCGTGTCATTAGGGCCACAACTCAAGGGAGGTACACTCTATCCTTTATTCTTATTTTACGTGCAACTATGTGACTTTACGTGCCCCTATGTGACTTTACGTGTTCGATTGCATGCTCTTTGAATGTTTTCATTTTTTTTTATTATTATTTATTTGCTTTATTTATTTAAGTTTTGAATATTTGTTTTAGTTCAATTTTGATCATTTGAAAGGCACTTGAATGCCAAATTTGTAATAGTTAGGTATTTGTTTTTATTATTTATTTTATTTCCCCTCTTAGATTGTAGTAGGTTTCCCCCGAATGTAATAGTTAGAGCTTTATTTGCTTTATTTACCTTATGTGTGTTTTGCATGCTTACGTGCTATGTGTTACCGCTTTCTTAGGGTCTGGCATCTAGATATGCATGCTTATGTGTTATGTGTTATGTGAATTACGTGCTCCCATGTCTACTTGCTTTAATTATGCCCATTACTTATATATGTGTATGATGGATGCCAATGCACATAACCGTGGCTAGTCCAATGCTAGTCATGGTTGTCCCCTCGAACTCTTACAAGTCCAATGCTTGTGAGAGAGCGTAGATGTGGGCTAGTCCAACGCTAGACCCTTAGGAGCCCTTCGCGCATTAGATCATGATTGTGTGACAAAAAACACTTCATCTCATGCATATCTTTACTTTCTAGGGCCTCTTTCACCATGTTGCATGACACTTTCCTTATATATGTATACCCCTTCTCCCATATTTTCCCTTATATGAATATTACTTGCCCCTTTTGTATGAAACATGACATTAGACTTGCATTTCATATAAGCATTAGAACTAGGTTAGTTCATTTGCATGATTAGATTAGGGAAATAACCCCTCGAATATGGGATATGGACGAGTTTGGCTTTTCTAGCCTTGGCACGCTCGTATTCCCTCTATTAAAGGGAAAATTGAGTCACGAACATTAGTCCCCCGTACCCGACATGATGCATTCCTTTAAGACATGTATATTTCTATAATTATTTTTTTATTTCTTTTCTTAGAGTCTCATATTTTTTGCATTATTCGTGACCTCTCCAAAGAGTCATTATTGGGCGTCACAATTAATGTGATTGGCACTATTCAAGCTTTGAAGAGAAATTTTGCCCCCCGATACCCCCATAGGTCTAGGTTTTGCATTCATATAGTACATCCAAATGTGATAAATTCTTTGGTTAAAACGAGAAAATCCTTGACTAAATCACGCGACTAGCCTTGGCTAGGTCGAAAGGGTGCCTCGGATTTTTATCCTTGCCTTCCCTTTCTTCAAATGTGACTCCCGAACCTTTTTCTTTGATTTACGTAGATTTGGAGTCATTTAAAAAGGGTTTTTCCATTTTTTCTTTAAAATTTCGTTTTAGGTGACTTGGTACACCTTAACTCTATACCAAGTGGTGACTCCATTCTTTCATTCAATAAACCCTTTTTAAACTATATTTTGGGTCAAATCGTCGCATTACAAACCCCATTTAGGCCCATTTTCTTTTAAATCAAAAATCCTTTTTCAAATCAAAAATCAAACCAAAATTCACTTTTTTAAACCATTTATTTTCTTATAAAAAATGGGGCGCGACAGAAGTAAAAGCTTAGTCTACCGCGGGACTAGTGTCGCGCCCCATTTTTTAATAATAAAAGTATAATAAGTGAGTGAGGTATGGTTTGAAAAATAGTGATGTGTGTGAAAATGAAAGGGAAATGCCATGGGACTTTGAAATGCGACGTTTTGGCCAAAAATAGTAATCTAAAAAGGTTTTGGTAAAATGTAAGAGTCGCCACATGGTATTGAGTTAGGGTGATGAGAATATAAAGACCAAGGCCATTCAAGCACATGGGGAATTGGAAAATTCAAGTGAAGACCAGTTGATTGCACGAATACTTGAGTTTAGTAGGATTATTTGATTTTTCTCGTCGATTTTGGTTATTTCTCGCTTTAGAAAGTCTAGGTAATTAAGCTAGTTTAATTGCGGCCCATTTGTTAGTAAGTGAGGCCCAAAATCTTCCTTAAGTATGTAGGGTAGTTTGGTCAATTTTTGTATTAGGGTTAATACTTGTAAGGGCTATAAATAGCCCCACTTCCTCTTTGTTTTGGGATCAGTTTTTGGCTATTAAATACGATTAGTGAGTTTTCACTTTCTCTTTGGCAAGAGAGCTTCCTTTGAATACTTGAGAATCTTCTCAAGTTATTCACCCGAACTTATCAATCGAGTATCTCCTTGATTGTGGCGTTCTACTACCTCCAATTTGGTTCGTTAATTCGAGTAGTTACGGGTTGAGATAATATCAAAATTGTTCGTGACTTCTAGGGATTAGTTGGGTCAAATTTCCGCTGCCTAAGCCATGGTGTTTTGGTTGTCTAGATCAGGGTTTCACATCAGTTGGTACCAGAGCTAGTCGACAACCACCAGGTTATATCTTTTTAATTTTCGTTTATTTCGAGTCATATATGTTTATCCCAATCTGTTCATTTGTTTAGAACCAAATGAACAGTACCGGTGAACAGTGACTCTTTTAACTCTTTTAAACTTGACCTAATAATAACTTGACGATTTAAAAGGGCAAAATTAGGTCGATTTTTCCAGATTTTGGGCCACAGTGAATTTGGGCAAAAATTAAGGGGTTAAATTGCAATTTTCAGCAATTCATTCATTCATGAATCGCAGAAGCTTTCTTCTTCGATGCAAATGAGAGGGAAAGGTTTCTGCAACTTCTGATGCTTCAAAAATCCAGCAAATTTACACGGCAAAAATCACACCACCATCATCCAACACAAAAGACAACCAAGACTTATTCTTTTTGGTTCAAACTCCTCGTTCGGACATTTTATCGAACAGGTGAGACGCATTGAAATTTCACCAGATTTTTGCTCAATTTGATGTAAATCAGCACCCAAAATTATCAGAAATACCAAGTAATTCAACCCAATCCACACACAAAGCATGTATGTTCTGAAATTCATGAACAATCAACAAGAAAATAGCACTGAACAAAGGCACGGCAGACATGGTCTGAAAATTTCCAAAGCCTGTGCTTGAGGGAAAACTGAAATGCAAATAAAAGGGATGACTTACGGCGATCTGCAAGCGGCAGTGCTGGATTCAGACGAGGTAGTGGTGGTGGCTTCCAGTGGTAGCAGTGGCAACAGCAAACGCTTGTTGATTCCTCTGTTTCCGTCTACTCTCTGGCTCTCTCTCTCTCTCTCGTTTTTGGCCTCACCCGAAAACTTCCCCTCAATATTCCCAAACCTTCCCCCTTTTTTGGCTCTGTGTTTTCTTCAGCCGCCTGAAGCCTTCTATCTCTTGGCTTTCTTTCTTTTTTTTTTCCTTTTCTTCCAAAGTCCCTCTTTTTCTTAGCTTCTCATAGCTTTCTTCGTAGCCTCCACCTGAAGCTCTCTTTTTCTTGTAGCTCTCAAAGCCTCTCTCACTCTCGGCTTCTTCATCCAGCCGCCACCCCCTTTTTAGTTTCCGTCGTTTTTTCCTTTTGCTCTGTTCTTTTCTTTCTTACTTGGCCGATAGCTTCCCCCTTGCTAATCTTTGTCCACCACCACTTTCCTTCTGTTTTTTCTCTCCGCCGTCTCTTTTTTGGCGGCATTGTTCTTTTTCTTTTTGTTTCTTTCCTTTGCTCATCCCCATCCGCCGCCCTCTTTTTTCTTCCTCTCTCCGCCGCCAACTTCCTTCCTTTTCCTTTCGTTCAGTTTTTGCCCTGCGTTGCTCTCATCTATTTCTTACCCTTAGCCTCTCTCCCAATTTCCCCGTTTTTCTCATCCGCCCCCATTCTCTATTCCATTTTTCTTTTTGTTCTTCCCCTTCTTAGTCGAGGTCCCCTCTGTTTTTTTTTTCACAGCCCTCCCGTTTCTTACCGTTAGCTCTTCATTTTTGCTTCGCTCCCCTTTTCTTCCGTAGCTGCACCCTCAAAACCCCTAGCCTTCCCTTCCTTTTTTATTCTCCAATTGATCCTAACACTACAAGTGTCTAGACACCTTACCATCTAGGTGATGTGTTGTCCAAGACAAAAAGGGACACTTGTCCCCAATCACATACACTCCACTTGTCTCACATGCAAACTTCCACCAATTTTTGTCATTGTCATTTTTCAAAAATCACTTTAAATAAATAAATAATATAAACAAATTTAAAAAACAAATTAAACTTTCAAAAATGGCCATTATTTTCCAAATTGAATTTAAAAGAATTGAAACAAATTTTTCTGAAGATTTTCACACTTTTTTCTTAATGCAAAAGATACCTTAAAAAATCAAATAAAAAAAATAAATACAAATATTGAATCTTAAAAAAAATAAAAATTTGGTGTCTACAGTTTGCCCCTCTTTGTCTGAGTTTCGAAGAAACTCGAGACAAAGACGTAGACACAAAATACTCACATGTGATTATTGACTGACGTTTTTTGACATGAGGACTGACCCCTTTGAACAAAACAGAATTTGAAAGGGAGTGACCCATACGACAAATTTAAAATGGGACTGACCGGAACAGGAATTTAAAACGGGACTGACCCGAACAAGAAATTTAAAACGGGACTGACTCGAACAAAGAATTTAAAACGGGACTGACCCGAACAGAAAATTTAAACGGGACTGACCCGAATAAGGAATTTAAAACGGGACTGATCCGAACAGAAAATTTAAAACGGGACTGACCCGAACAGGGAATTTAAAACATGGGACTGACCCGAACGAGAAATTTAAACATGGGACTGATCCGAACGAGAAATTTAAACATGGGACTGACCCGAACGAGAATTTAATCATGGGACTGACCCGAATAAGGAATTTAAACCATGACGAAGTGAAGTGAAATGAAGTGTTAGTGGGACTGACCCATGTCTAACGACAATGTAAATAAAGTGTTCACTAGTAGGACTGACCCACGTCTAGTGGTAGTGTAAATGAAATGCTCATTAGTGGGACCGACCCACGACTAGTGGCAGTGAAAATGAAAATGCTGGTATGTTTGAAGAAACTATATAAGACTTGCTTGGAAAATTATCCAAAAATTTGCCCCAGTGTGATGAATTGGTCAGTGGGATTAAACCCGAGTCTACCATAATAATCTTTCAGTGGGATTGAACCCATGGCTGCCTTGATGATCGGTCAGTGGGATTGAACCCGAGCCTGCCGTGAGAATTGGTCAGTGGGATTAAACCCGAGCCTGCCATGATGATCGGTCAGTGGGATTAAACCCGAGCTTGTCATAATAACGGGTCAGTGGGATTAAACCCGAGCTTGTCATAATAACGGGTCAGTGGGATTAAATCCGAGCCTGCCTTGATGATCGGTCAGTGGGATCAACACCCGAACCTGCCATTCACTTGATTATTCACTTGGTCAATGGGACCAACACCCGAGCCTGCCTTCAATTGGTCATTCACTTGGTCAGTGGGATAGCACTCGAGCCTGCCTTGATAATCGGTCAGTGGGATAACACCCGAGCCTGCCTGGATTTGGTCGGTCAGTGGGATAGCACCCGAGGCAGCCTTGATAATCGGTCAGTGGGATAGCACCCGAGCCTGCCTTGATAATCTTTCAAAAAGAAATCAAATTTGATTTATCAATAAACAAGAAATTAAATTTGATATTCCAAGAAACAAGAATTTGAACTTGATTTTTGATTTTTGACTTTTTGAATTTTTTTTGAATTTTTTTTTTATTTTTGGTTTTTTTGGGATTTTTATTGAGAGAATATTTTCAAAAATAATTTGCCCCAGTGTCGGCCTTTTCTTTCTTCTTTCTTCTTTCTTCTCTTTTCCAGTATCGGTCTTCCACATCGCTTGATGCTTCTTCATTGATTTCAGCCATGAATACCTGCACAGGGGGCTTACCAAAAATACAACATGCACTTAACTTCCTTATCTTATTTTTTAAAATTGATGCACCTACTACTTATGTAAAGAGCAGCATGATTGATTCCAAAAATATCTCACTTGACTCTTTGACAAAAATCTTCAAATGTACTACAAAAATTTGCCCCAGTGGGGGCTTATTTTGCGAGATCTCACAAATAAAAATTTGCCCCAGTGTGTGCTTATTTTGCAAAATTTCACAAATAAAAATTTGCCCCAGTGTGGGCCCATTCGATTGCAAAAATTTTGTTCAGATGACTCTCCATTTATTTGAACAAAGTAAGATACTATGTTTCCTAAAATCTAAGAAATAATCACATGCCAACATATAATGTGAAGAAAATTAAAAGTCTTGTTTAAACTCATACAGAAAATTTCATAATGAATTTCTCAAAATAATACCAAATTACAGAATATTTCTTCCTTACTTTAGCATCGATGCTCAGGGTAATGGGTCACCACTTCTTATTAGCTCGTCTTTCAGGACCAACCAAGTGATCTTATTTCTGATTTTGAGGGGGTTAAGGGAAATGAGAGGTCAGGATTTGTCTTATTCTTGTGCCCAAATTGTATGTAATCCCTTCAATATCACATCTTAGTGAAAGCAAATAGCTTGTCACCCTTATTTCTTAAGAAAATTTGATCAACATATAAGCTTTATAAGCTTGTAACATATGGGTAGAAACGATAGCTAAACATGTGGAAACAGGTTATGGCTTTATGATCCCGAATGACTGATGGATCCCTTAGAAGCATAATCCTCACTTCGAGTCATCATGAAGGATAAGTTAGCGATGGACTTTATGAGCTTGTAATGTGGCTTGAAAATGACAGTTAAATAAATAAGATTTTTAAGGACATTGCACTGAAGATCGCATTTCCTCCCAAAAATTGCCCCAATTTTGGACTCAAAGATCTCGACCTTTGTTTGACTTTTATAATCACTCAACAGGGACTTTCAGCATCGAATCTTTTTGCATTCTTCTTTTGCATTTATTTCGCTCGCTTTTTCCTTTTTCTTTTCTTCTTTTTTTCAAAAGTGACCTTGCGGGTTTTCACATGAAGAGCAGTGTCAACCTCACACCTAATCAATTCAGAAATACATCTAAAAATTTCCAGGCATCAGTATATGAACATCACTTGCCAATTAAAAAATTTCTTGACAGCGATATTTGCAAAGAACAGAAGTCAGGACTTTCGGCTTTTGTAATGGGGTCTGGTGGGGTGTTTAGAAAAGTTAAGGTTTGAAGGCAGATTTCAAAAGTGGTTTAAGTAATCTGAGATCGCATTGTTGCGCCAACCCTATTTTTAGGGTTAAATCAAAACCTGCCCCAATTTATTCTCAACTGAGACTCTTTTCTCTTTCATTTTCTTCTCTCTCTTTTCTTTTTGGCCTTCTGCCATTCTTTTGACCTTTTCAAAATCTGCCCCAGTTTATGGTTAATCGAGGTTCTCTTTTCTTTCATTTTCTTTCTTTTGCTTTTGTTGCTTTATCACTTTTCATCTCTTGAAACCTTTCTTTCCTTTGCAACTCAAACTTGCCCCAGTGTGGGGTTTGCGATTCTCAAGGGTTGCCAAACGAAATAATTTATTCTGAAGGCTCGAAAGGGATAACTAGGGATCAAATATTTGATTGGAAAAGAAGAGGGCCTGACTTTTTATTCCGTTCCTTACAATAACTCTAAAAGGAAACTTTCATTAATGCGAAATTTCTTGCATGTATCTGAATTAATTGATTGAGGAAGACTCCTGTTCATTCATATCTGTGAAACATAAGTGATCCGCCGGACAATACTCTTCCTTTTCTTTTCTCTTTCTCCCTTTTTTTTCTTTTTCAAAATTGAAGCCCAGATAGAATCAAATTTCCCCAATTTGTAATTCCCTCTCTTCTTCTTGAATTTTAGCATTTTTGCCCCTTTTTCTTCTTTTGAAAATCCTCCAGTCTCCTTCCCCGGTGTGGGGTGCGATCATAGGTGCTTTTGAAAAGAACCACCCATTTTAGTTCAAATGAGGATGCAAGGGGTAAACAGTATTTAGGTTGTAGAAATGATGGCCAAAGCATCATTCTTACGCTTCATGACAACCAAAGTAACGAAATGCTCATTGAGAATCCACTTCCCTTTGATATTTGAAAATCTTCCAATGTAGGGTAGTGATCATTAAGCCTCTTATTTGAATCGAAATTATTCTTTTAAAGGATCAAATGGGGGAGCAAATGATAAAATATGTATAGATAGAGAAACGAACGCTTGAAGTATCATTCCAAAGTTTCAAAACAAACAAGGATAATGTACATTTTTGCTTTCACTTAGATGTGGATTGAATTTGATTAGACACAATGAACATTTTTCAATGAAAGATTGCCCCAATTTATAATGTATCAATCAATGTGACTGATTTTATTTTGAAGTGGGCAAAAATATGAATTGTACAGTGAAGGAGAAAAAGGTATCGCATTGGGTCTTTTGAGTGACCTCTTTTAATTCTGAGCACTCTTATTATATAACTCGGATCACCAATCTAGTGTACGTAAGGATTTTAGAAAGCATACACTTGTGAATTGTCAGGCTAGAGGTTGAAAAAATCTCAATTTAGTCTTATTTTTTAAAGTTCACCATGAAATCTCCAATGAGCAAAATAAAGAATGAAATGTACATGAATATATACAAGACAATAATTATCTAAATAAAAACTTTATTACTGGAAAAGTTTGAAACAAAATTTCTTGTTCAATCATAATGCAAATGAGAAGAGAAAAACTTCTAAAGAGCTCCACATATACACACTTTTGTCTCCTTTTCTTTTGGAACAAAATGTATTAACAAATCAAATAAACAAAAATTTTCTCTTTCACAAACAATTATGAAGTCCCTTAGGTGCTTTAGCCTAGCGCCTCCAGATAGATTCTTCAAATTGTTGGGTCTGCCCAAGAATCAAGTGATAATTGTAATTTTCAAGATTTATTCAATAAAATTGTTATCAGATATAGAAAAATATTTTCACCTTCTTGAAACATCTTTTATAAATGCAGGGGAAGGGGAAAAATAAAAAGAAAAAAAAAATCCAGAGTTAGTAAGCAAAATTGTAATATCGGTATGCATGTCCTATGGGGGAGCCTTTTTCTGCCAAGGGTAGGCCTAGCATGAAAATGCAATCCTCTGGAGTAGGCACTATACAATACCTGATGAATCCGATCCAATGATTTAAAATTTGACCAATTGGAGTGAGAAGAGACATTTGTCCTAAAAATGAGGACAAAGTCCGAATGGATTGCTTGCTTTGATCAACACATAATATGATGTGTAAAAGAACCTACTCTTGTAAGGATTGCAATGTCTCGACTAATTTATTCAGTGAACCTTAGACTTAAAAGGGAACAAGTGGGTCAAATGAATAGGATGAAATTGATAATTTATTCAAAATTGACTAGATCACCCTAAAAATAGATAAACTGGTCCAATGAATTGAATGAAATTGATGATTTATTCAAAATTGATCAGATCACCCTAAAAAGGGTAAATTGGCCGAATGAAATTGATGATTTATTCAAAATTGGCTGGACCACCCTAAAAAGGGGTAAATTGGTCAAATGAATTGAATAAAATTGATGATTTATTTTGAAATTAACTAGATTGTCCTAAAGATGAATGAATGGATTGACAAAAAGAATTGGATGAAAATGAATAAATTGGTCAAATGGTTTGAATGGAATTCAAAATCGATTGAATTATCTACCCATTGGTAGTTTCAAAAAATTCATTGCGATACATTAGTCTATGAGCCTTCTAAAATCAAGATTTGGCCTCAGTTATGTTTATCGTCTCAACAAAGTGGAATTGTTTGTAGATTTCTTCAAATTAATGTCCATTACGCAAGGGATTTTTACCAGTTTTTGATAAATGGCCAAAAAGTGATTATTAGATGTTCATATTCTAACATGCAAAAATTGCTCTATTATCTTCAAAAAGATCGGATCCTTACCTTACCTCGTGCACTACCCCTTCGGACAGTACAAGAAATATAAACGTGCAAGTCTCCTTGGATTAAGTATCCGAGACACGAGGTGGCTTTATTCCTAAAACGGGATTCCCTACGGGGCATTCCCTCTCTAGGGTTTATGCATGATGCCAATTTATCAAAACAATTTAAATATGCAAAATATGACCTAAGGAACCCTTTGTATGCCAGGGTGGGCCTAGAATGATGTTCAATTTTCAATCTATAAATGCAATTCATTGGAATCTTAAACATGCAATAACCTATCTAAGAGGGTAAGTTCTAAAAGTGGATCATGCCAGATCTCTTATTTCCTAGCGTTTGTGAATGCAAAAGACAAGAAAACAAGGAAATGTTAGTTCAACAAATAATCACATAACACGTTGAGGCAATTAATTGATATAAAAGGCAATAAAGAAAACTAAGGAAAGAAGGGTGGAATCCCTCCCGTCGTACCTAGTGTTCCTAATTCAGGATAAGGTCAACTCTACCCTAGGTAATTCTAATATGGATGCATGAGGTTTGGCTCACTAATGCATCTAAACTCGATAAGGTTTCGGCTCCCAAGCCTTCAGACCTAAAGGCGAAGGGTCATCACTCCCAGGGCCTTCGGTCGGTGGCTCGAGTGATCCCTTAGGCATCTTTATGGGCGCAGTGCACACCATCCGCCTACCTAAGGAAATCGATCTTAATCCTACAAGGAGATGTGGGATAGCGCCCACAATAAAGAAAAAATAGGATAAATAAAACTATGCATGCACGTATGAAGTGCTCTTCTTTTGAGGGGAGGGATTATACCATCAAAATGCGGACGAAGGTTCTAGGGTAATATCCCCCCACCCAAATGCAATGCAAAGCGCGGGATAACATAAATAAACCATCCATCCATCAAATCAAACATACGCAAATGGGTGAGGGAGTGAGTTGATACACGCGAAATGCAAAATCCTAAAAAAAGGAAAAATGCAACCCTAAACATCCAAATGCGATACATGAAAAGGGTAGAAAAGAAAAATAATAACTAAATCAAGTGCTCGGACCCACTTAGGAAGTCCCCAGTGGAGTCGCCAAGCTGTCGCGCCCCATTTTTTAATAATAAAAGTATAATAAGTGAGTGAGGTATGGTTTGAAAAATGGTGATGTGTGTGAAAATGAAAGGGAAAGGCCATGGGACTTTGAAATGCGACGTTTTGGCCAAAAATAGTAATCTAAAAAGGTTTTGGTAAAATGTAGGAGTCGCCACTTAGTATTGAGTTAGGGTGTACCAAGTCACCCAAAAAATGTGGATTTAAATGTAAAACCTTTTTAGATTGACTCCAAAATCTACGATAAATCAGAGAAAAATGGTTCGGGGGTCACAGTTGAAGAGAGGGAAGGCAAAGACAATGTCTAAGGCACTCTCTCAACCTAGCCTAAGCTAGTTGCATGATTTAGTCATGATTTTCCTAATTTCTAACCAAAAGATGTATCGCATTTGGATGTAACTAATATGAATGCAATCCTAAACCTAATGAGGAATCAAAAGGGACAAATATCTCTTAGAGGCTCGATCGGACTAAATCACATGAGTTGTGATAGCCAAGGATAAGCCCTCCAAGAGGTCACGAGTAATGCTAATGATGAAAAAATGAAGGGAATGAATGTATGCAATGTGAAAACATGAGCTTGTGTGAAGTGAAAAAAGTAATAATAAAAATAATAGTGTGTAAGTGGGAGTGTGCAAATGGGGGTGCAAGGTGAGGTATGTAAAGTGATTGTGTGAAGTGCATGTGTGCTCAGTGATAGTATGTAAAGTGCTACTGGTAGAGTGAGAATGTGTAAGATAAGAGTTGTGTGAAGTGAAAATGTGGCAAAAGGGATAGAATATGAAGTGAGAGTGCAAAGTGATACTGGATAAATGAAATGCATGAACCCTAGAGGAATGCAAGCAAGATGGGTACGGAGAGACCCTATATCGTGACTTTTGATTTGCCTTTTGGTTAGTAAAAGAATGAGCGTGCTAAGGCTATATGTAGCCACACTCGTCCATTCCCCTTACCAGAAGGGTGACTCTCTTAACTAATCAGGCAAATGACCCTAATAACTAGAATGAAATGCAAAAAATCCTAAAGATCATACTTAGAATGTGGGAAAAGGGGAAAGGATCATGCAAAAATGTAAAAATACTAACAAATGCATGAAAATGTAGTGAGGGCATGCGAGCATGTACTAGCGAGGGACGGCTCTATTGGGTCTAGCATTGGACTAGCCCTTTACTAACGCTCTCTCACAAGCATTGGACTTATGAGCGATCGGGAATAAATAGCCATGACTAGCATTGGACTAGCCACGATTATATCGTGCATTTGCATTCACCATATATACACAAGTAAATGGGTATAGTTAAAGCAAGTAGGCATGTGAGCACATAATTCACATAACACATAAACATGCATATCTAGATGCTAAATCCTAGGAAAGCGATAACACATAGCAAGTAAGCACAGGGTAAATCAAGCAAAGGAAGCCCTATCTATTACATTAGGGAGGCCCTACTACAATCTAAAAGGGGAAATAAAATAAATAATAAATACCTAACTATTACAAATTTGGCATTCAAGTGCCATTCAAATGATCAAAATTGAACTAAAATAAATATACAAAACTAAAGCCAATAAAGCAAATAAATAAACAAATGAAATAAATAAATAAACATTCAAGAGGCATGCAATTAAATACGTAAAGTCACATAGGGCATGTAGGGTCAAATAACGTAAGAAATAAGGGATAGGGTGTACCTCCCTTGAGTTGGGGGCCCTAATGAAATGAACTTACTTATTTACCCTCCAAAAAACAAAGAAAGGGTCAAGCCATCACTTTAGTTAACAAATAATAACAAAAGATAAAAATAAACATGAAATTGAATCAATTAAATCATGTAAACAACCCACATTTAAAGAAGTTAAAAGAAGAAGGGACTTAATTGCAAACATTAACAAAGTTTTGGGGCCAAAATTAAAGAAAAATAAAGTTTAAGGGCCTATTTACAATTAAATTAGGGACCCGATTGAAAGAGGACAAAAGTTTTTTGGGCATGGCATAATTATTTAGAAGTCCGAGGACTGATTTGCAAATTTGGTTTCCAGATTCTTGGCAAGACAGGCCTTTGGGTCATTTTATTCATTTCTTGGGCCACAACCCTCTTAGCCCAAACTAAGACCCAAGCAAAACAGACGGGCTAGCCTACACTTTCCAACGAAACAAACCCAACCAAAAGAGTGGGCTTTTACCTCCTAAGCCCAAACCAGAATCCAAACAAAATAAATTTAAACCCACTTTTACAAATCCAAACAAATTATTATTACCCATGACCTAAACCATAATACCAAACCTAACAAGATTAGCAAATCAACTAAAATTATTAAGCCACAATTATGATCTAAATCCCAGAATTAATCTATCCAACAAGTCACATAAAATATGCAAACAAAGGAATAAGCTTAAAAGGGCAAAAGTAGGTCGATTTTTCCAGATTTTGGGCCACAGTGAATTTGGGCAAAAATTAAGGGGTTAAATTGCAATTTTCAGCAATTCTTTCATTCATGAATCGCAGAAGCTTTCTTCTTCGATGCAAATGAGAGGGAAAGGTTTTGCAACTTCTGATGCTTCAAAAATCCAGCAAATTTACACGGCAAAAATCACACCACCATCATCCAACACAAAAGACAACCAAGACTTATTCTTTTTGGTTCAAACTTCTCGTTCGGACATTTTATTGAACAGGTGAGATGCATTGAAATTTCACCAGATTTTTGCTCAATTTGACATAAATCAGCACCCAAAATTATCAGAAATACCAAGTAATTCAACCCAATCAACACATAAAGCATGTATGTTCTGAAATTCATGAACAATCAACAAGAAAATAGCACTGAACAAAGGCACGGCAGACATGTTCTGAAAATTTCCAAAGCCTGTGCTTGAGGGAAAACTGAAATGCAAATAAAAGGGATGACTTACGGCGATCTGCAAGCGGCAGTGCTGGATTCGGACGAGGTGGTGGTGGTGGCTTCCGGTGGTGGCAGTGGCAACAGCAACCGCTTGTTGATTCCTCTGTTTCCGTCTACTCTCTGGCTCTCTCTCTCTCTCTCGTTTTTGGCCTTACCCGAAAACTTCCCCTCAATGTTCCCAAACCTTCCCCCTTTTCTGGCTCTGTGTTTTCTTCAGCCGCCCGAAGCCTTCTATCTCTCGGCTTTCTTTCTTTTTTTTTTCCTTTTATTCCAAAGTCCCTCTTATTCTTAGCTTCTCATAGCTTTTTTCGTAGCTTGCACCTGAAGCTCTCTTTTTCTTGTAGCTCTCAAAGCCTCTCTCTGTAACGCCCCGAGGCAGAAGAAAAGGAAAAAATTTCTGGTGAATTGTGTTTTGTGGGGAATCCGGCCAGAAGCCGTGCAAATTCCTTATATTTTTCTTAAAATTCCCTTTTCTCTGACAAATACTACTTTATAATGGCCCTACTACTCAATCACCCCACAATAAGTGCCAATGAACCTAGAAAGTAGGGTTTCACGCTTCGGTTTCAAGTTTAGAGCAAAATTAGGGTTTTCGCGATTTTTCGCCGGATGAATTTTCGGTACAGAGTAAGGATTAAATTTGGAGAGTAAAAGTGACTTTTAAGTGAGAAATAATATGTGATTAGTTGCAATGATATAAGGTTAGTGAATGGGAAGTAAAAACCCTAGTACGTGAGTTTTTAAGAAAAACGGCGCGAACCGGCGGGTCCCGCACACTACCGATTGAACGCACCACTTGACCACCATTTTTCTTACCAAACAAGCTTATTGTCTTTGAGCAAAATATCTTCTTAAATTACAGCTAAGGCTGACCGAAATTGGTGGCTAAAATGACAAGGAAAAGAAAAAAAAAATGAAAGGTGGTGGTGGCGACAAGTTTCTTGGCCAAGTGATCAACTAGCCTTCTTAAACCAATTTTCTGCACTTTCCTCTTCATTTTTCCAGCAGCTGGTCGACCAAGAGAGAGAGAGAAAGTGAGAGCAAGAAAACAATTCCATCTTCTTGATTTGCTTCAACTAAGTGAGGAATTCCAATTCCAAACCGATTAAAGGGTAGGTTGTGAGTTGGGAAGCTTGAGGAACCAAGAAATTTCAAAAGGAGTGAACTATCACTCATCCAAGCTTTGCTTTTGAGGTATAAACATCTGATCATGATCCTTGTTGCTTTAAATCTTGCTTTAAGATGTTTTTTTAGCTTAAGTTTTGGCTTGATTTCATGATTATGCAAGTGGGTGTGATGAATATGGGATGAATAAGCAAGTTAGGGTTTCATAGTTTTCTGCCTAAACTTGCTGTATGATTGCACATGTTGTAAATAAGGTTATAAAAGGGGCTTTGGTAGTGATTAGAACAAGAAAATTGAGAAAGTTCCATTAAATACCAAAAATTCCAGAATCTGGAAAATTTGCCCCATCATTCTGTCCGGTTTTGTAGCCCTATTTTAGAGGCCGAATTGGCCTTAGGTAAAAGAATTAAAGTTGTAGATAATGGTATTTTATAGGCGCCTACAAAATTTCAGCTCAATCGGAGCAACGTAGGTCATGAAAAGTCCAAAATACCCTTACTGTTTTAAGTTTTTCCCCAGCAGTCCGTTTCGTCAGTTTGTCCAGTTTATCACGTTTTTTCACTAGGATCCGTACTGATTTAGCTTTTTTCCAAAACATGAAAGTTGTAGTATTCTGACTTAGCTTTTAAATGCCTCTAAGAACACCTGAATCGGACTTTTATAACTTGAGATATGACCATTTCAGTGCAATGTGGTTAAATAGCCGACGAGTTAGATTTTGGTTCTGTAATTTGAGGATTTGACTAATTTGCATTAGAAACTGGACTAGGTGACCTTCATGAACATTGTAGCCCTGTGTCTTAGCTTCGAAACGGCATAGGTTTCGCCTTAATCCGATAAGCGTAGCCTCGGATATGTTATTTCCGCATTCACACGTCAAATCTGTCTTTTGCTAGATTGAATTTCTGCACTTGTTATTATTGTGATTCTTATTCTTATGATATTATGAGCCTATGGAACGGCTTTTGACCTGAATTATGATATGCGTGACTTTGGGTTGTGGCTGAGGAAAAATAATGAAGCCTAAATGGCTGGAAAATTAGGTAAACACAAAGGGCATGCTGCCCGAATTTACGTTCGAGGACTAGAAAACTATACTTGTAACTTGTGTAAAGGTTAAGTGATTATCACTTAAACTAGCGAGCACCTTTACTACTTTGTTATCGAGGGTTATACGTTAAAAACCTAAACGAACTTGTACCTTTGAGGAAAAGATATAATGGCCAATGTAAACTTGTATTTCTTTGTACTTTCAACTCAAGTGTTGTTTTCCAAGTATATATACTACAAAAACCTTACGATTTGAAAAGCGAGCAAGTGTTTCACGAATGTCTTTCAAATGAATTTCAATTGGTTGATTCTTAATGAACGGAACGTTTAAGTTTCAAATCTTACTCGTGTTTCAAAGTTCTCAAATTGGATTTCTATCGCAGATCTGGACTTCAAACCTGGAGTATAGTTGAACGTGAATACTTGAAGCACTATAATTGGAGTGAGTGATCCCTCGACTGTTCCCAAAGTTACTTTTGAACTAATTCTTGCATTTATTACTCCATTGCATATCATTTGGGTTCGGGTGTGTGCCATGACATAATTTGGCTCCAATGAGTTCCTGGAAAGTCTTGTGCTTAGAACCAATGTTTCCACTATTGTTTACATATTCTTTGGAGCCCGATGGCTCCTTACTTCTGTTTCACGGTTACCTGATCTAAACGAGCATTGGATATTTAAGTACAAGAACTTCACTGGCTCACATGAGCAATAAATGAACATTTGATTACTGCATCATGACATCATATCAATGCTTTATTGTGAAATTTACTTGGCTGTTGATTTTACTGGTCACTCGCTGAGCTTCTAGCTCACCCCCTACTATCTTCTTCTCCCCACAGGGATCGAAGTAAAGAAAGAACTTGTTTTTGGATCTTTGTGTGGCTGGATGGCGTACATCTTGTATAGTTTAGTTTTGGTTTTGGTTTATGTACTTTTGGGCTTGTATAAATATTTGGAATTGAATCGGATGTAAATCTACATTTTACGCTTAGAACTAGTTTCCGCTTCGCTTATGATATGTAATTTTGGAGAATTGGATGTATTATTTGAGTTGTACCTTGTAATTTACTTGAGGAATGTAGTAAGTGAATGAGTCCCGGCGAGAGCTGGGCAGGCGGTCCGCTAAACCCTTTGGTTCGCCTTAGGGGGAGGTGGGGTCGTTACAAATGGTATCAGAGCTTAGGCTTCAGATCTTTGTAGTGTATCCTAGGCTTAAAGTTTAGGATGCCGGACTGTGGGATTGGTTTGTACGTTCAGTGCTCTTTTGGAGCGTCAGTTGTGAATCTTGAAAATGGTATGCGTAAGATATGATTTGGTTGAATTACGCTTGAGAGCGTACGGCCTGAGCTATACAGTTTCTTAGTTTTGGATTCTTGGCTAGGGTTTTGATAGATTCTGGTGGCCGGAATTGTTGAGAAAAGTTTTGGTTTGCATTTTTCTTCTAAATTTCCTGTTTGATTAAGGTTATACCACCCGAGTGGTAAATGTTAAGATTTGAGATATTTGAACTGTGTAAGACCGACTGGACTGAGCTCATTTGAGACTTGAATTTGTATCGGCTAGTGTACCCTTACGTACACTTGATAGACCTGACCTGACTGAAAATAGGGTATCTCTTTTACTCTTGAGCAAGTATCTTGATTCATATATGATCTGTATGTGCATTTGAGTTTGATGACTGCTTGAGAGTGTGAATTACTGGGCATAAGCTAGGCGAGTGAGTTTCTCCTCGTACCCGTGTCCCTTGAACCTGAAATAATTGACCCTGCTTTTGAACCGATATACTTGAACCCTGCTTTTGACTCTGTTTCTGAACATTTTCATGCTTGTTTGGTTATTGACCGGCTACTACTCTTCTGTAGCGGTTGAACAGAACCTCTCTGGTGAGGCATTGCCTGTTGTGTTTTCAAGCACCGTCATTCTTCTGGCGAGGCATGCCTGCTGTGTTTCAAAGCACCATCAGGGATTGAAATTCTTGAACAGAACCTCTCTGATGAGGTATGGCCTGTTGTGTTTTCAAGCACCGTCATTCTTCTGGCGAGGCATGCCTGTTGTGTTTCCAAGCACCATCAGGGATGAAACTTTGACTTGAGGCTCTCTGGTGAAGCTTAGCCGTAGTGCTAGCTTGTTGTGTTTCCAAGCACCATCAGGGCCAATTTCTTGAGCTAAGATCCTCTGGTGAAGTTTAGCCGTTGTGCTAGCTTGTTGTGTTATAAAGCACCACCAAGGATGAAATTTTGAACTGAGGTTCTTTGGCGAGGTATAGCCGTTGTGCTAACCTGTTGTGTTGTCCAGCACCGCCATGGACAAAATCTTGCATCTGAGGCTCTGGTGAAGTATAGCTGAGTGCTAGCTTGTTGTGTTTTCAAGCACCACCGGGGACAAATTCCTGAGACTTTCTGGTGAAGTATAGCTGAGTGCTAGCTTGTTGTGTTTTCAAGCACCACCAGGGGTATTTTCTGACCTGAGACACCGTTATGTCCTGGATTGTTTTTCCAAATATCAGGGACTTTAAGTCTAATTTCGAGCCCCTTTTGTATATGTATCCAGTTACTCGTCTGACTATCTATTGGATCAAGATTATTTGATAAGTTGGATTGGAGTACTTTTAGTACTTGATTGTGATGAGTGATTCTTAGTATGTGATTGACCTTTGAGATATTTGATCTGATTAGTATTTGATTATGATAAGCGAGATTGAAATGATTCTTAATACGTGATCGACTTTCGAGAACTATTTTGATCTGATTAGTACAAGTTGGAATGTCGAGGAAGACATTCTTTTAAGGAGGGGAGTTGTAACGCCCCGAGGCAGAAGAAAAGGAAAAAATTTCTGTTGAATAGTGTTTTGTGGGGAATCCGGCCAGAAGCCGTGCAAATTCCTTATATTTTTCTTAAAATTCCCTTTTCTCTGACAAATACTACTTTATAATGGCCCTACTACTCAATCACCCCACAATAAGTGCCAATGAACCTAGAAAGTAGGGTTTCACGCTTCGGTTTCAAGTTTAGAGCAAAATTAGGGTTTTCGCGATTTTTCGCCGGATGAATTTTCGGTACAGAGTAAGGATTAAATTTGGAGAGTAAAAGTGACTTTTAAGTGAGAAATAATATGTGATTAGTAGCAATGATATAAGGTTAGTGAATGGGAAGTAAAAACCCTAGTACGTGAGTTTTTAAGAAAAACGGAGCGAACCGGCGGGTCCCGCACACTACCGATTGAACGCACCACTTGACCACCATTTTTCTTACCAAACAAGCTTATTGACTTTGAGCAAAATATCTTCTTAAATTACAGCTAAGGCTGACCGAAATTGGTGGCTAAAATGACAAGTAAAAGAAAGAGAAAAATGAAAGGTGGTGGTGGCGACACTTGTCGCCACCCTAGAGTTTCTTGGCCAAGTGATCAACTAGCCTTCTTAAACCAATTTTCTGCACTTTCCTCTTCATTTTTCCAGCAGCTGGTCGACCAAGAGAGAGAGAGAAAGTGAGAGCAAGAAAACAATTCCATCTTCTTGATTTGCTTCAACTAAGTGAGGAATTCCAATTCCAAACCGATTAAAGGGTAGGTTGTGAGTTGGGAAGCTTGAGGAACCAAGAAATTTCAAAAGGAGTGAACTATCACTCATCCAAGCTTTGCTTTTGAGGTATAAACATCTGATCATGATCCTTGTTGCTTTAAATCTTGCTTTAAGATGTTTTTTTAGCTTAAGTTTTGGCTTGATTTCATGATTATGCAAGTGGGTGTGATGAATATGGGATGAATAAGCAAGTTAGGGTTTCATAGTTTTCTGCCTAAACTTGCTGTATGATTGCACATGTTGTAAATAAGGTTATAAAAGGGGCTTTGGTAGTGATTAGAACAAGAAAATTGAGAAAGTTCCATTAAATACCAAAAATTCCAGAATCTGGAAAATTTGCCCCATCATTCTGTCCGGTTTTGTAGCCCTATTTTAGAGGCCGAATTGGCCTTAGGTAAAAGAATTAAAGTTGTAGATAATGGTATTTTATAGGCGCCTACAAAATTTCAGCTCAATCGGAGCAACGTAGGTCATGAAAAGTCCAAAATACCCTTACTGTTTTAAGTTTTTCCCCAGCAGTCCGTTTCGTCAGTTTGTCCAGTTTATCACGTTTTTTCACTAGGATCCGTACTGATTTAGCTTTTTTCCAAAACATGAAAGTTGTAGTATTCTGACTTAGCTTTTAAATGCCTCTAAGAACACCTGAATCGGACTTTTATAACTTGAGATATGACCATTTCAGTGCAATGTGGTTAAATAGCCGACGAGTTAGATTTTGGTTCTGTAATTTGAGGATTTGACTAATTTGCATTAGAAACTGGACTAGGTGACCTTCATGAACATTGTAGCCCTGTGTCTTAGCTTCGAAACGGCATAGGTTTCGCCTTAATCCGATAAGCGTAGCCTCGGATATGTTATTTCCGCATTCACACGTCAAATCTGTCTTTTGCTAGATTGAATTTCTGCACTTGTTATTATTGTGATTCTTATTCTTATGATATTATGAGCCTATGGAACGGCTTTTGACCTGAATTATGATATGCGTGACTTTGGGTTGTGGCTGAGGAAAAATAATGAAGCCTAAATGGCTGGAAAATTAGGTAAACACAAAGGGCATGCTGCCCGAATTTACGTTCGAGGACTAGAAAACTATACTTGTAACTTGTGTAAAGGTTAAGTGATTATCACTTAAACTAGCGAGCACCTTTACTACTTTGTTATCGAGGGTTATACGTTAAAAACCTAAACGAACTTGTACCTTTGAGGAAAAGATATAATGGCCAATGTAAACTTGTATTTCTTTGTACTTTCAACTCAAGTGTTGTTTTCCAAGTATATATACTACAAAAACCTTACGATTTGAAAAGCGAGCAAGTGTTTCACGAATGTCTTTCAAATGAATTTCAATTGGTTGATTCTTAATGAACGGAACGTTTAAGTTTCAAATCTTACTCGTGTTTCAAAGTTCTCAAATTGGATTTCTATCGCAGATCTGGACTTCAAACCTGGAGTATAGTTGAACGTGAATACTTGAAGCACTATAATTGGAGTGAGTGATCCCTCGACTGTTCCCAAAGTTACTTTTGAACTAATTCTTGCATTTATTACTCCATTGCATATCATTTGGGTTCGGGTGTGTGCCATGACATAATTTGGCTCCAATGAGTTCCTGGAAAGTCTTGTGCTTAGAACCAATGTTTCCACTATTGTTTACATATTCTTTGGAGCCCGATGGCTCCTTACTTCTGTTTCACGGTTACCTGATCTAAACGAGCATTGGATATTTAAGTACAAGAACTTCACTGGCTCACATGAGCAATAAATGAACATTTGATTACTGCATCATGACATCATATCAATGCTTTATTGTGAAATTTACTTGGCTGTTGATTTTACTGGTCACTCGCTGAGCTTCTAGCTCACCCCCTACTATCTTCTTCTCCCCACAGGGATCGAAGTAAAGAAAGAACTTGTTTTTGGATCTTTGTGTGGCTGGATGGCGTACATCTTGTATAGTTTAGTTTTGGTTTTGGTTTATGTACTTTTGGGCTTGTATAAATATTTGGAATTGAATCGGATGTAAATCTACATTTTACGCTTAGAACTAGTTTCCGCTTCGCTTATGATATGTAATTTTGGAGAATTGGATGTATTATTTGAGTTGTACCTTGTAATTTACTTGAGGAATGTAGTAAGTGAATGAGTCCCGGCGAGAGCTGGGCAGGCGGTCCGCTAAACCCTTTGGTTCGCCTTAGGGGGAGGTGGGGTCGTTACAAATGGTATCAGAGCTTAGGCTTCAGATCTTTGTAGTGTATCCTAGGCTTAAAGTTTAGGATGCCGGACTGTGGGATTGGTTTGTACGTTCAGTGCTCTTTTGGAGCGTCAGTTGTGAATCTTGAAAATGGTATGCGTAAGATATGATTTGGTTGAATTACGCTTGAGAGCGTACGGCCTGAGCTATACAGTTTCTTAGTTTTGGATTCTTGGCTAGGGTTTTGATAGATTCTGGTGGCCGGAATTGTTGAGAAAAGTTTTGGTTTGCATTTTTCTTCTAAATTTCCTGTTTGATTAAGGTTATACCACCCGAGTGGTAAATGTTAAGATTTGAGATATTTGAACTGTGTAAGACCGACTGGACTGAGCTCATTTGAGACTTGAATTTGTATCGGCTAGTGTACCCTTACGTACACTTGATAGACCTGACCTGACTGAAAATAGGGTATCTCTTTTACTCTTGAGCAAGTATCTTGATTCATATATGATCTGTATGTGCATTTGAGTTTGATGACTGCTTGAGAGTGTGAATTACTGGGCATAAGCTAGGCGAGTGAGTTTCTCCTCGTACCCGTGTCCCTTGAACCTGAAATAATTGACCCTGCTTTTGAACCGATATACTTGAACCCTGCTTTTGACTCTGTTTCTGAACATTTTCATGCTTGTTTGGTTATTGACCGGCTACTACTCTTCTGTAGCGGTTGAACAGAACCTCTCTGGTGAGGCATTGCCTGTTGTGTTTTCAAGCACCGTCATTCTTCTGGCGAGGCATGCCTGCTGTGTTTCAAAGCACCATCAGGGATTGAAATTCTTGAACAGAACCTCTCTGATGAGGTATGGCCTGTTGTGTTTTCAAGCACCGTCATTCTTCTGGCGAGGCATGCCTGTTGTGTTTCCAAGCACCATCAGGGATGAAACTTTGACTTGAGGCTCTCTGGTGAAGCTTAGCCGTAGTGCTAGCTTGTTGTGTTTCCAAGCACCATCAGGGCCAATTTCTTGAGCTAAGATCCTCTGGTGAAGTTTAGCCGTTGTGCTAGCTTGTTGTGTTATAAAGCACCACCAAGGATGAAATTTTGAACTGAGGTTCTTTGGCGAGGTATAGCCGTTGTGCTAACCTGTTGTGTTGTCCAGCACCGCCATGGACAAAATCTTGCATCTGAGGCTCTGGTGAAGTATAGCTGAGTGCTAGCTTGTTGTGTTTTCAAGCACCACCGGGGACAAATTCCTGAGACTTTCTGGTGAAGTATAGCTGAGTGCTAGCTTGTTGTGTTTTCAAGCACCACCAGGGGTATTTTCTGACCTGAGACACCGTTATGTCCTGGATTGTTTTTCCAAATATCAGGGACTTTAAGTCTAATTTCGAGCCCCTTTTGTATATGTATCCAGTTACTCGTCTGACTATCTATTGGATCAAGATTATTTGATAAGTTGGATTGGAGTACTTTTAGTACTTGATTGTGATGAGTGATTCTTAGTATGTGATTGACCTTTGAGATATTTGATCTGATTAGTATTTGATTATGATAAGCGAGATTGAAATGATTCTTAATACGTGATCGACTTTCGAGAACTATTTTGATCTGATTAGTACAAGTTGGAATGTCGAGGAAGACATTCTTTTAAGGAGGGGAGTTGTAACGCCCCGAGGCAGAAGAAAAGGAAAAAATTTCTGTTGAATAGTGTTTTGTGGGGAATCCGGCCAGAAGCCGTGCAAATTCCTTATATTTTTCTTAAAATTCCCTTTTCTCTGACAAATACTACTTTATAATGGCCCTACTACTCAATCACCCCACAATAAGTGCCAATGAACCTAGAAAGTAGGGTTTCACGCTTCGGTTTCAAGTTTAGAGCAAAATTAGGGTTTTCGCGATTTTTCGCCGGATGAATTTTCGGTACAGAGTAAGGATTAAATTTGGAGAGTAAAAGTGACTTTTAAGTGAGAAATAATATGTGATTAGTAGCAATGATATAAGGTTAGTGAATGGGAAGTAAAAACCCTAGTACGTGAGTTTTTAAGAAAAACGGAGCGAACCGGCGGGTCCCGCACACTACCGATTGAACGCACCACTTGACCACCATTTTTCTTACCAAACAAGCTTATTGACTTTGAGCAAAATATCTTCTTAAATTACAGCTAAGGCTGACCGAAATTGGTGGCTAAAATGACAAGGAAAAGAAAGAGAAAAATGAAAGGTGGTGGTGGCGATACTTGTCGCCACCCTAGAGTTTCTTGGCCAAGTGATCAACTAGCCTTCTTAAACCAATTTTCTGCACTTTCCTCTTCATTTTTCCAGCAGCTGGTCGACCAAGAGAGAGAGAGAAAGTGAGAGCAAGAAAACAATTCCATATTCTTGATTTGCTTCAACTAAGTGAGGAATTCCAATTCCAAACCGATTAAAGGGTAGGTTGTGAGTTGGGAAGCTTGAGGAACCAAGAAATTTCAAAAGGAGTGAACTATCACTCATCCATGCCTTGCTTTTGAGGTATAAACATCTGATCATGATCCTTGTTGCTTTAAGATGTTTTTTTAGCTTAAGTTTTGGCTTGATTTCATGATTATGCAAGTGGGTGTGATGAATATGGGATGAATAAGCAAGTTAGGGTTTCATAGTTTTCTGCCTAAACTTTCTGTATGATTGCACATGTTGTAAATAAAGTTATAAAAGGGGCTTTGGTAGTGATTAGAACAAGAAAATTGAGAAAGTTCCATTAAATACCAAAAATTCCAGAATCTGGAAAATTTGCCCCATCATTCTGTCCGGTTTTGTAGCCCTATGTTATAGGCCGAATTGGCCTTAGGTCAAAGAATGAAAGTTGTATATAATGGTATTTTATAGGCGCCTACAAAATTTCAGCTCAATCGGAGCAACGTAGGTCGTGAAAAGTCCAAAATACCCTTACTGTTTTAAGTTTTTCCCCAGCAGTCCGTTTCGTCAGTTTGTCCAGTTTATCACGTTTTTTCACTAGGATCCGTACTGATTTAGCTTTTTTCCAAAACATGAAAGTTGTAGTATTCTGACTTAGATTTTAAATTCCTCTAAGAACACCTGAATCGGACTTTTATAACCTGAGATATGACCATTACAGTGCAATGTGGTTAAATAGCCGACGAGTTAGATTTTGGTTCTGTAATTTGAGGATTTGACTAAGTTCCATTAGAAAATGGACTAGGTGACCTTCATGAACATTGTAGCCCTGTGTCTTAGCTTCGAAACGGCATAGGTTGTACCTTAATCCGATAAGCGTAGCCTCGGATATGTTATTTCCGCATTCACACGTCAAATCTGTCTTTTGCTAGATTGAATTTCTGCACTTGTTATTATTGTGATTCTTATTCTTATGATATTATGAGCCTATGGAACGGCTTTTGACCTGAATTATGATATGCGTGACTTTGGGTTGTGGCTGAGGAAAAATAATGAAGCCTAAATGGCTGGAAAATTAGGTAAACACAAAGGGCATGCTGCCCGAATTTACGTTCGAGGACTAGAAAACTATACTTGTAACTTGTGTAAAGGTTAAGTGATTATCACTTAAACTAGCGAGCACCTTTACTACTTTGTTATCGAGGGTTATACGTTAAAAACCTAAACGAACTTGTACCTTTGAGGAAAAGATATAATGGCCAATGTAAACTTGTATTTCTTTGTACTTTCAACTCAAGTGTTGTTTTCCAAGTATATATACTACAAAAACCTTACGATTTGAAAAGCGAGCAAGTGTTTCACGAATGTCTTTCAAATGAATTTCAATTGGTTGATTCTTAATGAACGGAACGTTTAAGTTTCAAATCTTACTCGTGTTTCAAAGTTCTCAAATTGGATTTCTATCGCAGATCTGGACTTCAAACCTGGAGTATAGTTGAACGTGAATACTTGAAGCACTATAATTGGAGTGAGTGATCCCTCGACTGTTCCCAAAGTTACTTTTGAACTAATTCTTGCATTTATTACTCCATTGCATATCATTTGGGTTCGGGTGTGTGCCATGACATAATTTGGCTCCAATGAGTTCCTGGAAAGTCTTGTGCTTAGAACCAATGTCTCCACTATTGTTTACATATTCTTTGGAGCCCGATGGCTCCTTACTTCTGTTTCACGGTTACCTGATCTAAACGAGCATTGGATATTTAAGTACAAGAACTTCACTGGCTCACATGAGCAATAAATGAACATTTGATTACTGCATCATGACATCATATCAATGCTTTATTGTGAAATATACTTGGCTGTTGATTTTACTGGTCACTCGCTGAGCTTCTAGCTCACCCCCTACTATCTTCTTCTCCCCACAGGGATCGAAGTAAAGAAAGAACTTGTTTTTGGATCTTTGTGTGGCTGGATGGCGTACATCTTGTATAGTTTAGTTTTGGTTTTGGTTTATGTACTTTTGGGCTTGTATAAATATTTGGAATTGAATCGGATGTAAATCTACATTTTACGCTTAGAACTAGTTTCCGCTTCGCTTATGATATGTAATTTTGGAGAATTGGATGTATTATTTGAGTTGTACCTTGTAATTTACTTGAGGAATGTAGTAAGTGAATGAGTCCCGGCGAGAGCTGGGCAGGCGGTCCGCTAAACCCTTTGGTTCGCCTTAGGGGGAGGTGGGGTCGTTACAAATGGTATCAGAGCTTAGGCTTCAGATCTTTGTAGTGTATCCTAGGTTTAAAGTTTAGGATGCCGGACTGTGGGATTGGTTTGTACGTTCAGTGCTCTTTTGGAGCGTCAGTTGTGAATCTTGAAAATGGTATGCGTAAGATATGATTTGGTTGAATTACGCTTGAGAGCGTACGGCCTGAGCTATACAGTTTCTTAGTTTTGGATTCTTGGCTAGGGTTTTGATAGATTCTGGTGGCCGGAATTGTTGAGAAAAGTTTTGGTTTGCATTTTTCTTCTAAATTTCCTGTTTGATTAAGGTTATACCACCCGAGTGGTAAATGTTAAGATTTGAGATATTTGAACTGTCTAAGACCGACTGGACTGAGCTCATTTGAGACTTGAATTTGTATCGGCTAGTGTACCCTTACGTACACTTGATAGACCTGACCTGACTGAAAATAGGGTATCTCTTTTACTCTTGAGCAAGTATCTTGATTCATATATGATCTGTATGTGCATTTGAGTTTGATGACTGCTTGAGAGTGTGAATTACTGGGCATAAGCTAGGCGAGTGAGTTTCTCCTCGTACCCGTGTCCCTTGAACCTGAAATAATTGACCCTGCTTTTGAACCGATATACTTGAACCCTGCTTTTGACTCTGTTTCTGAACATTTTCATGCTTGTTTGGTTATTGACCGGCTACTACTCTTCTGTAGCGGTTGAACAGAACCTCTCTGGTGAGGCATTGCCTGTTGTGTTTTCAAGCACCGTCATTCTTCTGGCGAGGCATGCCTGCTGTGTTTCAAAGCACCATCAGGGATTGAAATTCTTGAACAGAACCTCTCTGATGAGGTATGGCCTGTTGTGTTTTCAAGCACCGTCATTCTTCTGGCGAGGCATGCCTGTTGTGTTTCCAAGCACCATCAGGGATGAAACTTTGACTTGAGGCTCTCTGGTGAAACTTAGCCGTAGTGCTAGCTTGTTGTGTTTCCAAGCACCATCAGGGCCAATTTCTTGAGTTAAGATCCTCTGGTGAAGTTTAGCCGTTGTGCTAGCTTGTTGTGTTATAAAGCACCACCAAGGATGAAATTTTGAACTGAGGTTCTTTGGCGAGGTATAGCCGTTGTGCTAACCTGTTGTGTTGTCCAGCACCGCCATGGACAAAATCTTGCATCTGAGGCTCTGGTGAAGTATAGCTGAGTGCTAGCTTGTTGTGTTTTCAAGCACCACCGGGGACAAATTCCTGAGACTTTCTGGTGAAGTATAGCTGAGTGCTAGCTTGTTGTGTTTTCAAGAACCACCAGGGGTATTTTCTGACCTGAGACACCGTTATGTCCTGGATTGTTTTTCCAAATATCAGGGACTTTAAGTCTAATTTCGAGCCCCTTTTGTATATGTATCCAGTTACTCGTCTGACTATCTATTGGATCAAGATTATTTGATAAGTTGGATTGGAGTACTTTTAGTACTTGATTGTGATGAGTGATTCTTAGTATGTGATTGACCTTTGAGATATTTGATCTGATTAGTATTTGATTATGATAAGCGAGATTGAAATGATTCTTAATACGTGATCGACTTTCGAGAACTATTTTGATCTGATTAGTACAAGTTGGAATGTCGAGGACGACATTCTTTTAAGGAGGGGAGTTGTAACGCCCCGAGGCAGAAGAAAAGGAAAAAATTTCTGTTGAATAGTGTTTTGTGGGGAATCCGGCCAGAAGCCGTGCAAATTCCTTATATTTTTCTTAAAATTCCCTTTTCTCTGACAAATACTACTTTATAATGGCCCTACTACTCAATCACCCCACAATAAGTGCCAATGAACCTAGAAAGTAGGGTTTCACGCTTCGGTTTCAAGTTTAGAGCAAAATTAGGGTTTTCGCGATTTTTCGCCGGATGAATTTTCGGTACAAAGTAAGGATTAAATTTGGAGAGTAAAAGTGACTTTTAAGTGAGAAATAATATGTGATTAGTAGCAATGATATAAGGTTAGTGAATGGGAAGTAAAAACCCTAGTACGTGAGTTTTTAAGAAAAACGGAGCGAACCGGCGGGTCCCGCACACTACCGATTGAACGCACCACTTGACCACCATTTTTCTTACCAAACAAGCTTATTGACTTTGAGCAAAATATCTTCTTAAATTACAGCTAAGGCTGACCGAAATTGGTGGCTAAAATGACAAGGAAAAGAAAGAGAAAAATGAAAGGTGGTGGTGGCGACACTTGTCGCCACCCTAGAGTTTCTTGGCCAAGTGATCAACTAGCCTTCTTAAACCAATTTTCTGCACTTTCCTCTTCATTTTTCCAGCAGCTGGTCGACCAAGAGAGAGAGAGAAAGTGAGAGCAAGAAAACAATTCCATCTTCTTGATTTGCTTCAACTAAGTGAGGAATTCCAATTCCAAACCGATTAAAGGGTAGGTTGTGAGTTGGGAAGCTTGAGGAACCAAGAAATTTCAAAAGGAGTGAACTATCACTCATCCAAGCCTTGCTTTTGAGGTATAAACATCTGATCATGATCCTTGTTGCTTTAAGATGTTTTTTTAGCTTAAGTTTTGGCTTGATTTCATGATTATGCAAGTGGGTGTGATGAATATGGGATGAATAAGCAAGTTAGGGTTTCATAGTTTTCTGCCTAAACTTTCTGTATGATTGCACATGTTGTAAATAAAGTTATAAAAGGGGCTTTGGTAGTGATTAGAACAAGAAAATTGAGAAAGTTCCATTAAATACCAAAAATTCCAGAATCTGGAAAATTTGCCCCATCATTCTGTCCGGTTTTGTAGCCCTATGTTATATGCCGAATTGGCCTTAGGTCAAAGAATGAAAGTTGTATATAATGGTATTTTATAGGCGCCTACAAAATTTCAGCTCAATCGGAGCAACGTAGGTCATGAAAAGTCCAAAATACCCTTTCTGTTTTAAGTTTTTCCCCAGCAGTCCGTTTCGTCAGTTTGTCCAGTTTATCACGTTTTTTCACTAGGATCCGTACTGATTTAGCTTTTTTCCAAAACATGAAAGTTGTAGTATTCTGACTTAGATTTTAAATTCCTCTAAGAACACCTGAATCGGACTTTTATAACCTGAGATATGACCATTACAGTGCAACGTGGTTAAATAGCCGACGAGTTAGATTTTGGTTCTGTAATTTGAGGATTTGACTAAGTTCCATTAGAAAATGGGCTAGGTGACCTTCATGAACATTGTAGCCCTGTGTCTTAGCTTCGAAACGGCATAGGTTGTACCTTAATCCGATAAGCGTAGCCTCGGATATGTTATTTCCGCATTCACACGTCAAATCTGTCTTTTGCTAGATTGAATTTCTGCACTTGTTATTATTGTGATTCTTATTCTTATGATATTATGAGCCTATGGAACGGCTTTTGACCTGAATTATGATATGCGTGACTTTGGGTTGTGGCTGAGGAAAAATAATGAAGCCTAAATGGCTGGAAAATTAGGTAAACACAAAGGGCATGCTGCCTGAATTTACGCTCGAGGACTAGAAAACTATACTTGTAACTTGTGTAAAGGTTAAGTGATTATCACTTAAACTAGCGAGCACCTTTACTACTTTGTTATCGAGGGTTATACGTTAAAAACCTAAACGAACTTGTACCCTTGAGGAAAAGATATAATGGCCAATGTAAACTTGTATTTCTTTGTACTTTCAACTCAAGTGTTGTTTTCCAAGTATATATACTACAAAAACCTTACGATTTGAAAAGCGAGCAAGTGTTTCACGAATGTCTTTCAAATGAATTTCAATTGGTTGATTCTTAATGAACGGAACGTTTAAGTTTCAAATCTTACTCGTGTTTCAAAGTTCTCAAATTGGATTTCTATCGCAGATCTGGACTTCAAACCTGGAGTATAGTTGAACGTGAATACTTGAAGCACTATAATTGGAGTGAGTGATCCCTCGACTGTTCCCAAAGTTACTTTTGAACTAATTCTTGCATTTATTACTCCATTGCATATCATTTGGGTTCGGGTGTGTGCCATGACATAATTTGGCTCCAATGAGTTCCTGGAAAGTCTTGTGCTTAGAACCAATGTCTCCACTATTGTTTACATATTCTTTGGAGCCCGATGGCTCCTTACTTCTGTTTCACGGTTACCTGATCTAAACGAGCATTGGATATTTAAGTACAAGAACTTCACTGGCTCACATGAGCAATAAATGAACATTTGATTACTGCATCATGACATCATATCAATGCTTTATTGTGAAATATACTTGGCTGTTGATTTTACTGGTCACTCGCTGAGCTTCTAGCTCACCCCCTACTATCTTCTTCTCCCCACAGGGATCGAAGTAAAGAAAGAACTTGTTTTTGGATCTTTGTGTGGCTGGATGGCGTACATCTTGTATAGTTTAGTTTTGGTTTTGGTTTATGTACTTTTGGGCTTGTATAAATATTTGGAATTGAATCGGATGTAAATCTACATTTTACGCTTAGAACTAGTTTCCGCTTCGCTTATGATATGTAATTTTGGAGAATTGGATGTATTATTTGAGTTGTACCTTGTAATTTACTTGAGGAATGTAGTAAGTGAATGAGTCCCGGCGAGAGCTGGGCAGGCGGTCCGCTAAACCCTTTGGTTCGCCTTAGGGGGAGGTGGGGTCGTTACACTCTCACTCTCGGCTCCTTCATCCAGCCGCCACCCCTTTTTAGTTTCCGTCGTTTTTTCCTTTTGCTCTGTTCTTTTCTTTCTTACTTGGCCGATAGCTTCCCCCTTGCTAATCTTTGTCCGCCACCACTTTCCCTCTGTTTTTTCTCTCCGCCGTCTCTTTTTTGGCGGCGTTGTTCTTTTTTTTTTGTTTCTTCCCTTTGCTCATCCCCATCCGCCGCCCTCCTTTTTCTTCCTCTCTCCGCCGCCAACTTCCTTCCCTTTCCTTTTGTTCAGTTTTTGCCCTGCGTTGCTCTCCTCTGTTTCTTACCCTTAGCCTCTCTCCCAATTTCCCCATTTTTCTCATCCGCCCCCAATCTCTATTCCATTTTTCTTTTTGTTCTTCCCCTTCTTAGTCGAGATCCCCTCTTTTTTTTTTTTCACAGCCCTCCCGTTTCTTACCCTTAGCTGTTCATTTTTATTTTTGCTTCGCTCCCCTTTTCTTCCGTAGCTCCACCCTCAAAACCCCTAGCCTTCCCTTCCTTTTTTATTCCCCAATTGATCCTAACACTACAAGTGTCTAGACACCTTACCATCTAGGTGATGTGTTGTCCAAGACAAAAAGGGACACTTGTCCCCAATCACATACACTCCACTTGTCTCACATGCAAACTTTCACCAATTTTTGTCATTGTCATTTTTCAAAAATCACTTTAAATAAATAAATAATATAAACAAATTTTAAAAACAAATTAAACTTTCAAAAATGGCCATTATTTTCCAAATTGAATTTAAAAGAATTGAAACAAATTTTTCTGAATATTTTCACACTTTTTTCTTAATGCAAATGATACCTTAAAAAATCAAATAAAAAAATAAATACAAATATGAATGTTTAAAAAAATAAAAATTTGGTGTCTACAACTGGCTGACCCCTCAGCCTGGGTAGGTTCAGCTCCTGCCTCACCTCCAATGTAGAAAGCCTCATCGCTCACATCTCATAGTAAGTCATCACAAATATTCAAAATCGATTCTGCTCTATTCCTCACTTTCATGGCCCTCTTAACTATGAGCTCCTGAGCTTCTCCAAGCTATGCACAAAGGTCATCAACACTTTCTCGACCCTGGACCACATCATACTCAAGCTCCTTAATCCGATCAGTTTGCGTTTTAATAGTTTCCTTCAGTTGATTCACTTCAGTTTCAAGCCTAGCATTGTCCCTTGCAAGCACCTTCTACTCCTTTACAACAGCCAACACTACTTCATTAGGATAGGTATAAATATGCAGACACTCGCATCGCCTGTAGCGGTTAGATAGGCTCTAATAGGCTGTAACTCCTCCGGGCCTAATTTGATACTTAATCATCGGTAAGTCCCCACGAGACGGCTCACCAACCGGTCTATTGCTAGGGCCACTAGATCCGTCCCATCCATCCTACAAAAAGTGTAGAGGAAACTTAAGTACTCTTAAGGGGAAATAGTCTAATATAATCCTCAAGTCAAAAATTTCTAATTCACTCAAGCCAATTCAAACCTAGGCTCTAATTTTTATCCCTACCAGTGATCGTCAACTTTCAAACCAAATCCCACCGGCTGGCATCCTAAACTTTTAAGTATAGGATACACTACAAAGATCTGAAACCTAAGCTCTGATACCAACTGTGACAGCACCACCCCTCCTTAGGCGAACCCTAGGGTATTAGCGGACTGCCTGCCCAACTTTCGCCAGGGGTCGATCGATCAAAGAACTTGCAACTCAAAATAACTGGTGAAATAACTTCAAATCGAAACGTACAAACCCTAATGGCATATAAACGTCAAACCACTTTCCAAACTTAGAATGGCAAGCTAAAAATCACACTTAGCACTCCATACTACAATTACATAACATAAGTCGAACTTATGAATTCAAGTTTACAAAAGTCAAAAGTAAAGTCATCTTAAACAAAAGGTTACAAGTTCAAGCAAAATAAAGCTAAGAAAGCTTTTGACCGTTAGTCTGTCCCCGATCTGTTAAGGAAAACAAAGGGAGTGGGGTGAGCTAAAGCCCAGTAAGGTTCCAAGTAAAACAAATAATCACATAGCCAAATAGGGCACAAAATAATCAAATAAACCATACAATGGAAAGGTAGTTTAAACACAGTTTAATTCAAGGATACAGGTGGCTTTCAAAAGCCAAAAAACCCTTGAGCTTGATCATAGATATCTCCGTTGACTCTCCGTCAACACTTGTACACACAGAATATCAAATCCGTAGAACACCACTTTCACCAATCTCGGTCCACCATTCAACCCCCTACCGGGCCCGCACACCACAAACAGTAGTTTGGTAATACTCGAGTATACCAGGAATCCAAGATTCCAAAGAAACAAGATCAAGTCGTGGATTTTATCACTGGTGGTTCTGGGCAACACAACAAGTAAGCACAACGGCTATACTTCACCAGGGACCTCCAAACATCAGTCCCCAAGGTTTATCGGCCTTCTCGACCAAGCCCTTGTTCGCTCGATACAACCGACTCACCTAAGAGGTTGGGTACCCAAACAGTAGTAGTAGTTGATGGGACATCACCCAAACAACTCAAACACAGTCATATATCAAGAAATCACATCTCATAATAACAGTATACAGAGCCTTATTGGAAAACAAGGGAGGTCGAGTGCGATAAAGTACACGCTCACCTCCATTTTATCAAAACAGTATTTGGCTCCAACAGTCATAAATCAAGTATTTCAGATATTCAGATATTTTACATAACAGGTAGCAGGTAGTGGAACACTCACCTGTCAAGCAATGCAGTAGTCAAACGTTAAGTATCTCAGTTACGGCTGTGACAGCCCCACCTCCCCCCAAGGCGAACCAAAGGGTTTGGCGGACCGCCTGCCCAGCTCTCGCCGGGACTCAGTCGTTCCTTAATCAAATCCGAAATACAACCAAAGGGATAACATACAACAATCCAAAACTTAAGTGAAACTTATATATATATTGCTATCTCAAAAGGAAGTACAACCATCAAATGTACAAAGGTTCTCAATTCACCACACATCCAGTCCGTGCCCAACACTAGGGCGAGAACCATTACAAAATCAAAGAACTAGATCAAGCTAGTCTATACAGAGCTCTCGTCCTTGCTCGCCTTCCCCTGCTAAGGAAAACAAAACTAAAGGAATGAGCTATAAGCTCAGTGAGGTTCCGAACACATAAGTAAACCATCAATCCAACACATTCAACATAGAGTATCAACAATGGAAAGCGATAATAACACATACATTAAAAGGATACGGGCTCACAGGGAGCCATTTGTTCGTTTGTTCTCCTGTCATTCCCCTTATTCCTCCATTCATTTGAAAATGCATTTTTGAAAGTAAAACCCTCGTTTGTTCTTTCGTTTCATTCACCCCCTCTTGAAAATTGGCCAGGCTCCACCAACTTACAAGGTAATAATCGAGTATACCAAACGTTCACCCAGGTCACCAAATCGCCCGACCGAGTCCGCTTCTGGCTCGAGTCGATCGGCAACAAGGGCAAGGGCCCAGTTCAGCCAAAAAGGCTTACATTCATGCGCAACTAGTATTTCAACATTTAATCATTGAAAATTTCATGTTTCATTTAGGTCGAGCGCGGTAAAGTACACGCTCGCCTAGAAAACTCGTTTTGGAAATCCTTGAAAGCACTTAACACATTATCAAACAAGAACACAAGTCATGAAGTCAAGAAAAATATAGCAAACAAGGAACACTCACCTATTTAAGCAAAATAATGTCCAAAGTATCCTCCCGGATAACACTCTCAATCGCCAAGAAACCCTAATAATAGCCAAGAGAAAATATTACAGTTAAACCCCTCCAAAGTTTAAGTGAACCAAAGAAAATCCGAATAACTACTAGTACAAAGTATAAGTATAGTTTTGGAAGTGAAAAGAGTACATTTAAACCAAAGGCTATGAGTAAAATATTTGTAAAACTTATGCTTGCTCGTAAAACTTTGAAATCTCCATTTAAGTCGAAGTGACAAAGAAAACGTACTCCGAGCAGTCATTATTTTATTTCTCAAGGGTATAAATTCAGCCAAGTCCTTACTCAAGTAGCAAGTATAGTTCTCTAGTTCTCGAGCGTAAATTTGGGCAGCATGCCCTTTGTGTTTACCTCATTTTCCAGCCATTTTGACTTCATTATTTTTCTTATTCAAACCCAAAGGTACAAAAAACACAAATGCATTTCAATAGCCTTTCCATAGGCTCAAGACAATACAAGGACATAAATCAACTAATAACAAGTGCGGAAATGAAGTTTACAAAAGACAGATTTGACGGGTTTTTGCGGAAAGAACACATCTGAGGCTACGCTTATCGGATTGGTGTGAAAATTATACCATTTCGAAGCTAAGACGAATTCCTACAACTTTCATGAAGATCACTTGGTCAAATTTCCTATGTAACCTAATGAAATTCCCAGTTCACAGAACCAGGTTCCAACTAATCGGCTAATTAACCGTACTACATTTAAAAGGCCATATCTCAGGCTACCAAAGTCCGTTTAAGGTGTTCTTTGAGGCGTTAAAAATATAAGATAGAGTACTAAAACTTTCATGTTTTGAAAAATGGCTAAATCATCACGGATCATAGTGAATAAACACAGCCAAACAAATGAACTGTCTAAAACGGATCACTAGAAACATCCTAGGGCAGCGAGGGTATTTCAGTATTTTCACAGGCTACGTTGCTCCGATTGGGATGAAATTTTGTAGGAAATTATAAAATATCATTCTCTACAACTTTCATGTTTTATGATAAGCCTAATTCGGCCTCTAACAGGATGAAATAAAACCGGACAGAACAAGGCTGAAATTTTCCAGAAATCTGGGAATTTTGGGATTCAATGAAACTTTCTTCATTTCTTGCCTCAATCCACCACCACAACCTCCTATATAAGCTTAGATACAACATATATCATCCATATATCAAGTATAGGCAGAAATCATCAAACCCTAACTTACATATATCACCTTAAAAATCATCCCAACAACTTGTATCACAACTAATCTAACCAAAACATGAATTATATAACATCTTAATCAAAAATAAAAGAACCAAAGCCATGGGTTAGACCTTATACCTCAACAAAAGAAGCTTGTAAGAGTAATACTTCACCTCCTCTTGGAATTTTTGTTTCCCCTAGCTTCCCAAGGTCACAACTCACACTTTAATCGGTTTAGAATTTTGGTTCCTCACTTGGATGGTGCAAATCAAGATGAAATGGTGAAACTCTTGCTCTCTCTTTCTCTCTCTCTTGTCTCGGCCAAACCAGAAGAAAATGAGGAAGAATGAAGCTAAATGGAAGATAAAAAGGCAAGACAATTGGTTTGGTCAAAGAGCCATAGGTGTGTGACACTTGTCACCACCAAAGCCTTCCAAATTTCTCTTTCTTTTCCTTGCATTTTGGGCCACATATTTTGGTCACATGGCTGAGGATGAGGGGGGATATTTTGTAAAAATATCAAGGGTATGTGGTAGTAAGAAAGTGGTGGTCAAGTGGTGGGTTCAATCGGTAGTGATCGATACCCGTCGGTTCGCACCGTTTTTTCTTAAATCACGCGTATTAGGGTTTTTACTTCCTATTCACTAACCTTTTATCATTGCTTCTAATCACATATTATTTCTCACCTAAAAGTCACTCTTAAGCACCAAATTTGATCCTTACTCCATACCGAAGAATCACCCTTCGGAAAAACGTGAAAACCCTAACTTGCTCCAACTTGGAAACGAAAAGTGAAACCCTACTTTCTAGGTTCATTTGCACTTATTGTGGAATGATTGGGTAGTAGGGCTATAATAAATAAATAATTTCCAAATAAAGGGCATTTTTAAGAAAAACGTGAGGAATTTTACAATTCCAGTGATTAAAATTAGGGTTTCAATTAAAATATGAGGGATTTAAGAAAACCGGTTGGTCACAAGTAAATTAGGGTTTTTGATTAAAATATTAGGGTTTCTAATCTTTTAAAACAAAATAAGGTTTTAAATCAAACCCAAAGAAATACACTTTAGTATCTTCTTTATAAACAACTTCCTAATATTCGGGGTGTCACAACGACCACCTTTGTTTCCCAATCCTAGGGCAACGAGTGAAATCGTTAACAAATTAGGTTCATTTCCCACTCAATTGTAGTCTCATTAAGTGACCAAGTGAGTGGTTAAAGTCACTCAATTCATCATGAAAATTAGGCCCAAATGCAGTAAAAGTTCATGAGAAAACAAGTTCAATAAGTGCATGAAAGTTGGGCAAAAGAAAAGTTTCATTCAAGCTTAAAATGTTCTTCGCGGGTAAAACAGTCGCGCTCGCGCAGTCTCGGTAAAATGACTATATCTCACTTTAGGAAGGTCAGAATTAGGTGCCGTCAGCTGCGTTGGAAAATAGACTCAAAGGGCTTTCCAAAGGTACCAATTACATACTCTAGTTCATCTCCTAGCAGTACCAGTAGCTCAGACAAGTCGGCTGTTTTTCCAACCCTGGATCAGCCCTAACCTCAAGCAAAACTACATTAGTTCTTGGTGCTATCCTCATTTGTTTTGGTTCAAATTCACCCAAAACAGTCCTCAAATGTTCATATACAGGGGGTCACATCACCTAGGACCATTGGAGTTCAAAATATAATATATCAACATGAATAAGAATAACCATAGTAGCCTAGCCATCAAGAAAACCAAACTAGTCCACTGTATAGACCAAATCACTACTTTACTTGCTCAAATTTCATTCAACTCACCCATGAGCTTAACCAATGTCTACCCATGATTATTAGGCTTGAATAGGGTACATTTGAACCACAAAAATCAAGGGGAAACCCCTTCTTCCAATACCGGTCAGCCAAGGCAAGAAAATCAGTCCACAAGTTTACATGTTCATCTAACTTTCATCCTTTCATGATTTTCATTTAAACAACACATCAACTGGTAGATCTAACTCAAAAGAGGTTTAAAACATGTTGATACTTCATAAACAAACATGAACAAGATCCAAACATTTCATCAAACACTTGGTAGGCATAAAAACTAACTCAACTACTACTTGTTTCATTCAAGAAATTAACCCCAAATCTCAACCAAAACAACTTGTAGTTTGCCATTAAAACTTAAAGTAGGTGATATAACATCATAAAACTCTAATTTAAAGGTCATTTACCTCTCTTACAAGTTGCTTAAGTTGTGACGCCCCGAAAGAATAAGTTTGAAAACCCGAAAATTTTTATATATTTTCTAGACATTATTTTGTTTCCTTGTCTATAATTTTATGCCTTTCTTCAATATATTAATTTCCTATACATTTTTATAAGGGAATATAGTTTTCAAATCATTTTCTTGATACAAGTTAGTCCACGTTAATTTTGAAGAGTATTATGAACGTGGGACCCGCTAGTGCGGTAAATGCAATATATTTTTGATAACTTGTTGGAGTTTTGTATTAAGTGATATAATTTTACAAGGTTCTAAAAGATAATTAGATGTTACCTATATGGATTAGTATTGGAGAGACAAAAAGATAAGTTTTAAACCAAAAGGTGACAAGTGTCACCATCCAATTCACCCTTGGACTTTTGACCAAGATATTTATACCTTCTTAAAGCTAATTTTGATCAAAATATCTCTTCATTTTAGCTCCTCTTGGCCGACTCTCTCTCTACAAGAAAAGAAAAGAAAGCTCTCAACTTGTTTCTTCAATTTCTTGCTTGTATCTAGCAAATCAAACCGATAAAACTTCAAATCACTCCATAAAATCCCTTTGCTAAGTGGTCTTGAGGTAGTTGGTGAAGTGGTTTGAGAAACAAAGATGCTTAGTTGGTTCTTTTCTTGAGGTTCCAAGGTGAGTAGCTAATGGATTCCTTCTTTGGTCTTGCTAATGTCAAATTAATGGTTTGTGTTGGGTTAAAGATGTGATTTTATGGATTAAAGTGAAGTTAGCTCAAATTTTGATTTTATTGGAGAATTTTCTGATTTTATATGATGATCATGGTTTAATCATGGTATGATGGCTGGTAATGGTGTAAAATGAAGCTTGTATATGTTAGTTACGATTGTTTGCGGAAAATTTTGGTTTTATGCGGAAATTCCAGGTTAGGGTTTTGAATCTGCCCTGTTCTGTCCGATTTTATTTGAGCATGTTAGAGGCCGAATCAGGCTTAGATTAAAACATTAAAGTTGTAGTAAATGGTGTTGGATAGCTGACTGTAAAATTTCAGCTCGATCAGAGTACTGTATCATGTGAAATGACCGAAATACCCTTGACTGCCATAAATCCCTGTTTCGCGCCCAGATTTCTATTTTCATGGAGATTTCCATTTTTTACCATGAAAATGCATGATTTGCCTTCTGAGGTCTTCATAAGAAATGTAGGTATATGTCTTGGCTTCAAAACTCCATAAGATTCATTTCAATCCGATAAGTGTAACTTCAGTTATGGATATTGTGCCGAAAGGTGTATTTGATAGTCTATGATGTGTATGTGATTGATTTGAGATGAAATGATGTTGCTTGTAGGATGGAAAAGTAAGGAAATTAAGGGGATATGTTGTCCGATCTTTGAAAGCATTTGATTGCTTTGAGTTTGAGTTGAAGGGCTTGGATTTGGGCAAGGCAATGATATATGATGGATGGTTGCTGAGCCGTGGAGGTGAGTGACCCTAAACCGTTTCCAAAGTTACTTTTGAACCGTTTCTTGCATTATTTACTTGTTTGCATATCATGTGTGTCGGCATGCGAGTTCATGACATGATTTGGCTTAACTGAGTTCTTGGGAAGTCTGTGCTGAACACCAACGTCTCCACTATCTGTTTACTAGTTATTTGGAGCACAATGGCTCATCATTCCTGTTTATCTGTTATCTGAGCTATTTGAGCGTTGGGTGTTTAAGTGCAATGATTTCACTGGCTCACGAGAGCAAAAATACGTACATTTAATCTTGGAATCATGACATCATCGAAATGCATTATTGTGAAATATATTTGATTACTGATTTTATTGGTTACTCACTGAGCTTCTAGCTCACCCCAAAAATATTTTATTCCCCTCCACAGGGCTCGTGGCGAAGGAAGGCTTGTAGTACTTATTCACGTGACTGGATGGCATATATCTTGTACAGTTTGGATTTGGAATCATTTTATGCATAGTTTGGGGAATTGTTTCCGCTTCGTTTATGACATGTAATTATTGGAGAATTTGATGTAATATTTGAGATTTATCTCGTAATTTATTTGAGGACTGTAGTGACTGACTGAGTCCCGGCGAAAGATGGGCAGGCGGTCCGCCGAACCCTCTGGTTCGCCTTAGGGTGAGGTGGGGCTGTCACAGTTGGTATCAGAGTTTAGGCTTCCGATCTCTGTAGTGTATCCTAGGCTAAAGTTTAGGATGCCGGACCGTGGGATTCGATTTGATTTGAAAGTTAAGCGATTATGGGATAAAACCTATAGCTGCGACGTGTGGTCTCTGTACGGAGTAAACTTGAGCCAAGCGGTGTAATGGTTCTGATGTGAAATGTGTAAAGGACTAAGTGCTCTTCGGGAGTGTAAGTTGTGAATTATGAAGTGGTAAGTGCAAGATATGACTTGATTAGTACAAGATGGAATGTCGAGGACGACATTCTTTTAAGGAGGGGAGTTTGTGATGCCCCGAAAGAATGAGTTTGAAAACCCGAAAATTTTTATATATTTTCTAGACATTATTTTGTTTCCTTGTCTATAATTTTATGCCTTTCTTCAATATATTAATTTCCTATGCATTTTTATAAGGGAATATAGTTTTCAAATCATTTTCTTGATACAAGTTAGTCCACGTTAATTTTGAAGAGTATTATGAACGTGAGACCCGCTAGTGCGGTAAATGCAATATATTTTTGATAACTTGTTGGAGTTTTGTATTAAGTGATATTATTTTACAAGGTGCTAAAAGATAATTAGATGTTACCTATATGGATTAGTATTGGAGAGACAAAAAGATAAGTTTTAAACCAAAAGGTGACAAGTGTCACCATCCAATTCACCCTTGGACTTTTGACCAAGATATTTATACCTTCTTAAAGCTAATTTTGATCAAAATATCTCTTCATTTTAGCTCCTCTTGGCCGACTCTCTCTCTACAAGAAAAGAAAAGAAAGCTCTCAACTTGTTTCTTCAATTTCTTGCTTGGATCTAGCAAATCAAACCGATAAAACTTCAAATCACTCCATAAAATCCCTTTGCTAAGTGGTCTTTGTGACGACCCCACCTCCCCCTAAGGCGTACCAAAGGGTTCGGCGGACCGCCTGCCCAGCTCTCGCCAGGACTCACTCACTATCTCTATCGAGTAATGTACACACAACCATGAACCATAAATAACAATCCCAATTCCAGCTTATAATTTACATTGATAGAAATCGAGGTACAAAGTCTCAATATACTCAAACTGGTTCAAGGCGTATACAATCCAAATACAAAACATTCTATTCGAGGAATAGCACGAGTACAAGTCAAAAATCAAACAACTAGTCTATGCTAGACTTTACATATCTCGCACCTCGCTCGTACCCCTGAAAGGAAAACAAATGGAGTGGAATGAGCTAAAAGCCCAGTGAGGTTCCAAATAGCAAATTGACCATTATTTATAAGTACGAGTTTTCGATATAGCAAGGTAACGAGCATAAAGTTCATAAAGTGTTCATAAATGTGAACAGTAACACGTCAAGTAGCAATCTTAAAATGAGCGAATGTAGAAAATTTTTCAAAAGAAACAATAATCCAATAAACAATAACTACTCCAAAGTATAAGGATACGGATGACTCTCAGGAGCCAAATTCCCATTACATTACTAGAAGCTTGATCCCGTAGTAGTTGACACTCCGTCAACTTTCAAGTAAGTAACCAATCCAGTAGAACACCACTTACACGACTCTCCGTCCACCGTTCAACCCCCAGCTGGGCCCAAAATCCTCAAGAACACGGGTGGTAATACTCGAGTATACCGATTAGTCGAGGAGATATCACTCCACTCGACAATACAAGAGACCCAGGGTTCATTACCCAATCGACCAAGCCCTTGCCGGCTCGACTAGAGTAACTCGCCACAGGGTTTCTGGAATTCCAGGAAGTGCGCGCATCATAATCAAGTATATCAAGTCAATTGCAACAATAAACAAGTATATCACGTAAGGGCAAGTGCGATAAAGTACACTCTTGCCCTTACAATTCACGTATATAACATGTAATCAGATTGGTCACGTATCAAGTTCAAGTATCAAGTTCAATTCGGTATTTGAAAGCACTCACCAAAAGATATAGTGCCTTTACTGGTCACTTTCAGGTTATACTCCGAGTTCGGAGTCCAAATCTGCGATAAAACTCAATTTGAGAACTTTGAAACATGACTAGAGTTCGAAACTTAAACGTTTCGTTCAATAAAAATCAAGAGATTGAAATTCACTCGGATAGTAGTCGTGAAACACTTGCTCGCTTTTTAAACGATAAAACTTTGTAACATTTATACTTGAAATTGTCTTGCGAGTTGAAGTACAAGGAAAACATACTTCGAGCAATCATTATTTCATTTCTCAAGGGTACAAGTTCGGCCAAGTCCTTATTTACATACCTCGAAACAAGAAGACTCAAGTACCCTAGATGGTTCAAGTACTATTCATATCAATTCGACCCAAGTCGCAAGTGTATTTATATAGTCCTCGAGCGTAAATTTGGGCAGCATGCCCTTTGTGTTTACCTAATTTTCCAGCCATTTAGGCTTCATTATTTTTCTTCAACAACAGCCCAACAACATACATATCAGCAATTTATGTCAAGAGCCGTTCCATAGGCTCACAATATCATAACAACAAGAATCGCATCAAGTACAAGTGCAGAAACGCAATGTAGTTCAAGACAGATTTGACGTACAAATGCGGTAATACCATACCTGAGGCTACGCTTATCGGATTAAAACGAAACCTACGCCGTTTCGAAGCTAAGACACAGAGCTACAACATTCATGAAGGTCACTTAGTCCATTTCCTAATGTAACTTAGTCAAAATCTCAGATTACTAAACCAGAAACCAATTCACCGGCAGTTTAAACGCATTATGCTGTAACGGACCTAACTCAGTGTACACAAGTCCGAATCAGGTTTTCTTTGAGGCATTTTAAAGCTACTTCAGAACACTACAACTTTTATGTTTTGGCCCAGAGCTAAATCAGAATGGATCCTGGTCAAAAATCGTGTTAAACTGGACTGAACTGAAGAAACAGACTGCTGGGAAATTCTTAAAACAGTAGGGGTATTTTGGACTTTTCACGTTCTGCGTTGCTCCGATTGAGCTGAAATTTTGCAGGAAACTATAAAATACCATTATCTACAACTTTCATGTTTTATGCCAAGCCAAATTCGGCCTCTAACATGGTGCAACAAAAACGGGCAGAATAGGATGAAAATTTCCAGAAATCTGAAATCTTTTGGTTTCAATTGAACTTTCTTCAATTCCTTGTTCCAATCACTACCAAAGCCCCTTGTATAATCTTATATACAACATATACTAACTATACAACAAGTTTAGGCAGAAATTAATCAAACTCTAACTTACATATTTCATCCAACAATCACCACAACAACTTGCATCACTTGTAATCAAACCCAAAACATGGACTATTTAACATCTTAAACAAGAATAAAAGAATCAAAGCCATAGATCAGATTTTATACCTCAAAAAGAAGGCTTGCAAGAGTGATCCTCCACTATTTCTTGAAATTTTTGGTTCTCTTAGCTTCCCAAGCTTCCAAACTTACGATCAATCGGTTTAGAATTTTTGTTTCTCACTTGGATGGTGTAAATCAAGAAGAAAATGGTTGTTTCTTGCTCTCCCTTTTCTCTCTCTCTTGCTCGGCTGTGAAGGTGCAGAAATGAGGAAGAAAGGCTGCTAATATGGTGTTAATAAGACAAGAGGATTAGGACTAATTGTGACCACAAGTTGGCCTAACACTTGGCTCAATTTCAACCACTCAAATTTTCTCTTTCCTTGTTTTTTCTTTGCCTTAAATTTCGGCCAATAGGAGAGCTAAGAGGGGGAAGATATTTTTCTCCATTAGTGATAAACTTGTATGGCAAGAAAGTGGTAGTCAAGTGGTGCGTTCAATCGGTAGTGCGCGGGACCCGCCGGTTCGCGCCGTTTTTCTTAAAAACACACGTACTAGGATTTTTACTTCCTATTTACTAACCTTATATTATTGTTCCTAATCACATATTAATTCTCACTCAAAAGTCACTTTTAATCACCAAATTGATCCTTGGTCAGCACCGAAAATTCATCCGGCGAAAAATCGCGAAAACCCTAATTTTGCTCAAATCTTGAAACCGAAGTGTAAAACCCTATTTCCAGGTTCATCTGCACTTATTGTTGAACAATTGGGTAGTAGGGCCTTAATAAATAATAATTTTCAAATAAAAGGAAATTTTTAAGAAAACGTGAGGAATTTACAATTTCAATAATTAACATTAGAATCTCTAGTAAAATATGAAAGATTTAAGAAACCGTTTAGTCACAAGTAAACTAGGGTTTTTGATTAAACATTAGGGTTTCTAGTCGTTTAAAACAAAATAAGGTTTTAAATCAAACCCGAAGAAATATACTTTAATATTTTCTTCACAAACAACCTCCTAATATTCGGGATGTTACAGTCTTGAGGTAGTTGGTGAAGTGGTTTGAGAAACAAAGATGCTTAGTTGGCTCTTTTCTTGAGGTTCCAAGGTGAGTAGCTAATGGATTCCTTCTTTGGTCTTGCTAATGTCAAATTAATGGTTTGTGTTGGGTTAAAGATGTGATTTTATGGAGATTTTATGGATTAAAGTGAAGTTAGCTCAAATTTTGATTTTATTGGAGAATTTTCTGATTTTATATGATGATCATGGTTTAATCATGGTATGATGGCTGGTAATGGTGTAAAATGAAGCTTGTATATGTTAGTTACGATTGTTTGCGGAAAATTTTGGTTTTATGCGGAAATTCCAGGTTAGGGTTTTGAATCTGCCCTGTTCTGTCCGATTTTATTTGAGCATGTTAGAGGCCGAATCAGGCTTAGATTAAAACATTAAAGTTGTAGTAAATGGTGTTGGATAGCTGACTGTAAAATTTCAGCTCGATCAGAGTACTGTATCATGTGAAATGACCGAAATACCCTTGACTGCCATAAATCCCTGTTTCGCGCCCAGATTTCTATTTTCATGGAGATTTCCATTTTTTACCATGAAAATGCATGATTTGCCTTCTGAGGTCTTCATAAGAAATGTAGGTATATGTCTTGGCTTCGAAACTCCATAAGATTCATTTCAATCCGATAAGTGTAACTTCAGTTATGGATATTGTGCCGAAAGGTGTATTTGATAGTCTATGATGTGTATGTGATTGATTTGAGATGAAATGATGTTGCTTGTAGGATGGAAAAGTAAGGAAATTAAGGGGATATGCTGTCCGATCTTTGAAAGCATTTGATTGCTTTGAGTTTGAGTTGAAGGGCTTGGATTTGGGCAAGGCAATGATATATGATGGATGGTTGCTGAGCCGTGGAGGTGAGTGACCCTAAACCGTTTCCAAAGTTACTTTTGAACCGTTTCTTGCATTATTTACTTGTTTGCATATCATGTGTGTCGGCATGCGAGTTCATGACATGATTTGGCTTAACTGAGTTCTTGGTGTGACGCCCCGAAAGTATGAGTGTGAGAACCCGTACTTTTCCCATGTTCTAGGGTTTTATTTATTTAATGGCTTGTTTTCTGCGTTTTTTTTTTGTAGGGACATTTTCTAGATATTTTTAGAGCCGATATAGTTTTTGGATGATTTTTCTAGTATCAAATAGGTTTTGAGAAATTAAAAGTGTATACCGGATGTGGGACCCACTAGGGCGAAAAGTTCGGAAAAATTCGGCCAATTAGGTTAAATTCCGGATACTGGTGGAAATTTATCGGATGTTAAGAGATAAGTAGAGGGTGAGATTTGATTGATGTGAGAGGAAAAAAAAAGATAGGATTGCATTAATGAAGGTGACAAGTGTCAACATTATATTGGATATGATTTATGACAACTATTCACCTTTTGGACTTATTTGACCCATTGATTAAATATCTCAAAATTACCACAAAAATCACCATTTCTTACCTCCTTGGTGGCCGGCCCTCTCTAGCTAAGAAGAAAGAAAAACTCTCCAAGATTCTTGCTTCCATCTTGCTTGAGTGTAATCATCCAACCATTTGATCTTGTTTCTACTCCATAAAATCTGTCCATTTGGTGCTAGTAAGTGATTTTGTGGAAGTGTTCAAGGAAGCTAAGGTGTTCTACAACTCCTTTTCTCTTGTTTACTAGGTAAGTGGTGATTGAACTTCCTCCTACACCTAATGATGCTTAATTTGTGCTTAGTGGAAGCTAAAGTGCTGAAATTTGTGGTTTATTTCTTGGTTTGAGATGAATTGGTTAAGTTTTTATTTTATTGAGGAATTTTCTGGTTTAATGTGATCATGATGTTGTGGTTATTTATGATGGTTGGTAATGAGGGGTTATGACTCTAGTGGATGTAAATGATTGGTAATTGTAACCAATTTTGGGTTTGGAAGGAATTTGAGGAAGTTAGGGTTTCATAACCCCCTTTTCTGTCCGGTTTTTTATCTCATGGTTAGGGGACGAATTGGCCTTGGCTCAAAACATGAAAGTTGTAGGTATGGATGTGTTTGAAGTGCCTGTAAAATTTCAGGTCATTTGGAGTAGTGTAGAATGAGATAAGCCGAAATTACTATTGCTGTTCTGGGTTCATCAGGATGTTAGAATTGCGTCTGAAATGGGTTGTTTTGCCTGGAATTGTTTTGGATTTGGGTGTTGAGGTCTTCTGATGAAATGTAGCTTGATGTCCTAGCTACCATATGCCTTTGGAATTTCTGCATTTGGACCTGGTTAGACTGAGTTGTACTGATTACAGCAAAGTGTAATTTGTAAACCTGCAATTACGGTTCTGGTTTGTTATTTGGCCTATTGGACTTAGTTGTGCTGGGATTTGGACTGAGTGACCTTCTACATTGTTGTACCCCTGGTTCTTAGCTTCGAAATGGTGGGTCTTACACCCTAATCCGATAATCGTAGTGCAATTTGTGCCATTACCGCAAAATGACGTCAAAACTATTTTTCTGGTTTTGAGCTTAACTTTCATTTCCGGACTTTTCCCTAGCTTGAATTGTACTCGTACTACTTGGAGCTTGCTGAATGGCTATTGGATGAACTTGTTGTTGTGTGTGTACCTTTGGGACTGGCTGAGGATATAATGAAGCCTTGATGGCTGGGAAAGTAAGCAAATTTAGGGGAAGTGCTGTCCGAACTTTGAAGGAACTTGTTTGCATTGAGTTTGTGATTTAAGACTTGGATTTGAGCAAGACAATGATATTTAATGGATGATTTCTGAGCCATGGAGGTTAGTGACCTCAAACTATTTCTAAAATTATTTATGAACCGTTTCTTGCATTATTTACTTTTGAACTGTTTCCCAATTTAATGTTGGAACTGTTTTCTTACATATCATGCGTGCTTGCATATCAGTGTCTTGTTATTATTGATTTTGCTTTCAATGATTGTTAAAACGAGTTTTCTAGGCGAGTGTGTACTTTATCGCACTCGACCTAAATAAATATGAAATTTTCAATGATTAATGATTAAATGCTACTTGCGCATGAATGTAAGCCTTTTGGGCTGAACTGGCCATTGCCCCTTGTTACCGGTCGTCTCGAGCCAGAAGCGGACTCGGTCGGGCGACTAGGAACTTGGGTGAACGTTTGGTATACTCGAGTATTACCTTTGTAGGTTGGTGGAGGTTGGTGGAAAATAATGCAATTTCAAATGAAGGACAGGAGAACGAATGTATCTTTTTCACGAATGTTACTATCGCTTTCCATTGTAAATGTTTCTTGAATTATTGATACTCCATACTTAATGTTTTGTAAACGTTGTAATTGTTTCTAGACTTATCATTTGATTTACGACATCATTGAAATGAACTATTGTTAAACAGATTTGATTACTGATTTTACTGGTTACTCGCTGAGCTTCTAGCTCACCCCAAAATGTTTTATTCCCCTCCACAGGGCTCAAGGCGAAGGAAGGGCTTGTAGTGCTTATTCATGGATTATCTCATGTATGGATTGAACTTGGATTTCCTTTTGTGTAATCATTCATATTGGGATTGTATTGAACGTTTAGAATTGATTGGATGTGTAATAGTCTAGTTTTGGACTTCCTCCTTTGTACTAATTGTGATCAAGGATCAGAGTGGCGCTGCGGAAGCGTGGACGCTTCGCTTTTGATATGTAAAGTTTGGGAACCTTTGATGTATATTTGATATATATATCTTGAAATTCAATTGAGGATTGTAGTGAACGACTGAGTCCCGGCGAGAGCTGGGCAGGCGGCCCGCCGAACCCTCTGGTTCGCCTCAGGGGGAGGTGGGGTCGTGACAGGTGGTATCAGAGCTTAGGCTTCAGATCTCTGTAGTGTATCCTAGGCTTGAAGTTTAGGATGCCGGACTGTGGGTTTGATTTGACTCTTAGTGTTTACTTGGAATGCTTGAGTGATTCATGCGGGATGTCTCGACTTGATTGGTACAAGAGGGAATGTCGAGGACGACATTCTTTTAAGGAGGGGAGATTGTGACGCCCCGAAAGTATGAGTGTGAGAACTCGTACTTTTCCCATGTTCTAGGGTTTTATTTATTTAATGGCTTGTTTTCTGCGTTTTTTTTTTTTGTAGGGACATTTTCTAGATATTTTTAGAGCCGATATAGTTTTTGGATGATTTTTCTAGTATCAAATAGGTTTTGAGAAATTAAGAGTGTATACCGGATGTGGGACCCACTAGGGCGAAAAGTTTGGAAAAATTCGGCCAATTAGGTTAAATTCCGGATACTGGTGGAAATTTATCGGATGTTAAGAGATAAGTAGAGGGTGAGATTTGATTGATGTGAGAGGAAAAAAAAAGATAGGATTGCATTAATGAAGGTGACAAGTGTCACCATTATATTGGATATGACTTATGACAACTATTCACCTTTTGGACTTATTTGACCCATTGATTAAATATCTCAAAATTACCACAAAAATCACCATTTCTTACCTCCTTGGTGGCCGGCCCTCTCTAGCTAAGAAGAAAGAAAAACTCTCCAAGATTCTTGCTTCCATCTTGCTTGAGTGTAATCATCCAACCATTTGATCTTGTTTCTACTCCATAAAATCTCTCCATTTGGTGCTAGTAAGTGATTTTGTGGAAGTGTTCAAGGAAGCTAAGGTGTTCTACAACTCCTTTTCTCTTGTTTACTAGGTAAGTGGTGATTGAACTTCCTCCTACACCTAATGATGCTTAATTTGTGCTTAGTGGAAGCTAAAGTGCTGAAATTTGTGGTTTATTTCTTGGTTTGAGATGAATTGGTTAAGTTTTTATTTTATTGAGGAATTTTCTGGTTTAATGTGATCATGATGTTGTGGTTATTTATGATGGTTGGTAATGAGGGGTTATGACTCTAGTGGATGTAAATGATTGGTAATTGTAACCAATTTTGGGTTTGGAAGGAATTTGAGGAAGTTAGGGTTTCATAACCCCCTTTTCTGTCCGGTTTTTTATCTCATGGTTAGGGGACGAATTGGCCTTGGCTCAAAACATGAAAGTTGTAGGTATGGATGTATTTGAAGTGCCTGTAAAATTTCAGGTCATTTGGAGTAGTGTAGAATGAGATAAGCCGAAATTACTATTGCTGTTCTGGGTTCATCAGGATGTTAGAACTGCGTCTGAAATGGGTTGTTTTGCCTGGAATTGTTTTGGATTTGGGTGTTGAGGTCTTCTGATGAAATGTAGCTTGATGTCCTAGCTACCATATGCCTTTGGAATTTCTGCATTTGGACCTGGTTAGACTGAGTTGTACTGATTACAGCATAGTGTAATTTGTAAACCTGCAATTACGGTTCTGGTTTGTTATTTGGCCTATTGGACTTAGTTGTGCTGGGATTTGGACTGAGTGACCTTCTACATTGTTGTAGCCCTGGTTCTTAGCTTCGAAATGGTGGGTCTTACACCCTAATCCGATAATCGTAGTGCAATTTGTGCCATTACCGCAAAATGACGTCAAAACTATTTTTCTGGTTTTGAGCTTAACTTTCATTTCCGGACTTTTCCCTAGCTTGAATTGTACTCGTACTACTTGGAGCTTGCTGAATGGCTATTGGATGAACTTGTTGTTGTGTGTGTACCTTTGGGACTGGCTGAGGATATAATGAAGCCTTGATGGCTGGGAAAGTAAGCAAATTTAGGGGAAGTGCTGTCCGAACTTTGAAGGAACTTGTTTGCATTGAGTTTGTGATTTAAGACTTGGATTTGAGCAAGACAATGATATTTAATGGATGATTTCTGAGCCATGGAGGTGAGTGACCTCAAACTATTTCTAAAATTATTTATGAACCGTTTCTTGCATTATTTACTTTTGAACTGTTTCCCAATTTAATGTTGGAACTGTTTTCTTACATATCATGCGTGCTTGCATATCAGTGTCTTGTTATTATTGATTTTGCTTTCAATGATTGTTAAAACGAGTTTTCTAGGCGAGTGTGTACTTTATCGCACTCGACCTAAATAAATATGAAATTTTCAATGATTAATGATTAAATGCTACTTGCGCATGAATGTAAGCCTTTTGGGCTGAACTGGCCATTGCCCCTTGTTACCGGTCGTCTCGAGCCAGAAGCGGACTCGGTCGGGCGACTAGGAACTTGGGTGAACGTTTGGTATACTCGAGTATTACCTTTGTAGGTTGGTGGAGGTTGGTGGAAAATAATGCAATTTCAAATGAAGGACAGGAGAACGAATGTATCTTTTTCACGAATGTTACTATCGCTTTCCATTGTAAATGTTTCTTGAATTATTGATACTCCATACTTAATGTTTTGTAAACGTTGTAATTGTTTCTAGACTTATCATTTGATTTACGACATCATTGAAATGAACTATTGTTAAACAGATTTGATTACTGATTTTACTGGTTACTCGCTGAGCTTCTAGCTCACCCCAAAATGTTTTATTCCCCTCCACAGGGCTCAAGGCGAAGGAAGGGCTTGTAGTGCTTATTCATGGATTATCTCATGTATGGATTGAACTTGGATTTCCTTTTGTGTAATCATTCATATTGGGATTGTATTGAACGTTTAGAATTGATTGGATGTGTAATAGTCTAGTTTTGGACTTCCTCCTGTGTACTAATTGTGATCAAGGATCAGAGTGGCGCTGCGGAAGCGTGGACGCTTCGCTTTTGATATGTAAAGTTTGGGAACCTTTGATGTATATTTGATATATATATCTTGAAATTCAATTGAGGATTGTAGTGAACGACTGAGTCCCGGCGAGAGCTGGGCAGGCGGCCCGCCGAACCCTCTGGTTCGCCTCAGGGGGAGGTGGGGTCGTGACAGGTGGTATCAGAGCTTAGGCTTCAGATCTCTGTAGTGTATCCTAGGCTTGAAGTTTAGGATGCCGGACTGTGGGTTTGATTTGACTCTTAGTGTTTACTTGGAATGCTTGAGTGATTCATGCGGGATGTCTCGACTTGATTGGTACAAGAGGGAATGTCGAGGACGACATTCTTTTAAGGAGGGGAGATTGTGACGCCCCGAAAGTATGAGTGTGAGAACCCGTACTTTTCCCATGTTCTAGGGTTTTATTTATTTAATGGCTTGTTTTCTGCGTTTTTTCTTTTTTGTAGGGACATTTTCTAGATATTTTTAGAGCCGATATAGTTTTTGGATGATTTTTCTAGTATCAAATAGGTTTTGAGAAATTAAGAGTGTATACCGGATGTGGGACCCACTAGGGCGAAAAGTTCGGAAAAATTCGGCCAATTAGGTTAAATTCCGGATACTGGTGGAAATTTATCGGATGTTAAGAGATAAGTAGAGGGTGAGATTTGATTGATGTGAGAGGAAAAAAAAAGATAGGATTGCATTAATGAAGGTGACAAGTGTCACCATTATATTGGATATGACTTATGACAACTATTCACCTTTTGGACTTATTTGACCCATTGATTAAATATCTCAAAATTACCACAAAAATCACCATTTCTTACCTCCTTGGTGGCCGGCCCTCTCTAGCTAAGAAGAAAGAAAAACTCTCCAAGATTCTTGCTTCCATCTTGCTTGAGTGTAATCATCCAACCATTTGATCTTGTTTCTACTCCATAAAATCTCTCCATTTGGTGCTAGTAAGTGATTTTGTGGAAGTGTTCAAGGAAGCTAAGGTGTTCTACAACTCCTTTTCTCTTGTTTACTAGGTAAGTGGTGATTGAACTTCCTCCTACACCTAATGATGCTTAATTTGTGCTTAGTGGAAGCTAAAGTGCTGAAATATGTGGTTTATTTCTTGGTTTGAGATGAATTGGTTAAGTTTTTATTTTATTGAGGAATTTTCTGGTTTAATGTGATCATGATGTTGTGGTTATTTATGATGGTTGGTAATGAGGGGTTATGACTCTAGTGGATTTAAATGATTGGTAATTGTAACCAATTTTGGGTTTGGAAGGAATTTGAGGAAGTTAGGGTTTCATAACCCCCTTTTCTGTCCGGTTTTGTATCTCATGGTTAGGGGACGAATTGGCCTTGGCTCAAAACATGAAAGTTGTAGGTATGGATGTGTTTGAAGTTCCTGTAAACTTTCAGGTCATTTGGAGTAGTGTAGAATGAGATAAGCCGAAATTACTATTGCTGTTCTGGGTTCATCAGGATGTTAGAACTGCGTCTGAAATGGGTTGTTTTGCCTGGAATTGTTTTGGATTTGGGTGTTGAGGTCTTCTGATGAAATGTAGCTTGATGTCCTAGCTACCATATGCCTTTGGAATTTCTGCATTTGGACCTGGTTAGACTGAGTTGTACTGATTACAGCATAGTGTAATTTGTAAACCTGCAATTACGGTTCTGGTTTGTTATTTGGCCTATTGGACTTAGTTGTGCTGGGATTTGGACTGAGTGACCTTCTACATTGTTGTAGCCCTGGTTCTTAGCTTCGAAATGGTGGGTCTTACACCCTAATCCGATAATCGTAGTGCAATTTGTGCCATTACCGCAAAATGACGTCAAAACTATTTTTCTGGTTTTGAGCTTAACTTTCATTTCCGGACTTTTCCCTAGCTTGAATTGTACTCGTACTACTTGGAGCTTGCTGAATGGCTATCGGATGAACTTGTTGTTGTGTGTGTACCTTTGGGACTGGCTGAGGATATAATGAAGCCTTGATGGCTGGGAAAGTAAGCAAATTTAGGGGAAGTGCTGTCCGAACTTTGAAGGAACTTGTTTGCATTGAGTTTGTGATTTAAGACTTGGATTTGAGCAAGACAATGATATTTAATGGATGATTTCTGAGCCATGGAGGTGAGTGACCTCAAACTATTTCTAAAATTATTTATGAACCGTTTCTTGCATTATTTACTTTTGAACTGTTTCCCAATTTAATGTTGGAACTGTTTTCTTACATATCATGCGTGCTTGCATATCAGTGTCTTGTTATTATTGATTTTGCTTTCAATGATTGTTAAAACGAGTTTTCTAGGCGAGTGTGTACTTTATCGCACTCGACCTAAATAAATATGAAATTTTCAATGATTAATGATTAAATGCTACTTGCGCATGAATGTAAGCCTTTTGGGCTGAACTGGCCATTGCCCCTTGTTACCGGTCGTCTCGAGCCAGAAGCGGACTCGGTCGGGCGACTAGGAACTTGGGTGAACGTTTGGTATACTCGAGTATTACCTTTGTAGGTTGGTGGAGGTTGGTGGAAAATAATGCAATTTCAAATGAAGGACAGGAGAACGAATGTATCTTTTTTCACGAATGTTACTATCGCTTTCCATTGTAAATGTTTCTTGAATTATTGATACTCCATACTTAATGTTTTGTAAACGTTGTAATTGTTTCTAGACTTATCATTTGATTTACGACATCATTGAAATGAACTATTGTTAAACAGATTTGATTACTGATTTTACTGGTTACTCGCTGAGCTTCTAGCTCACCCCAAAATGTTTTATTCCCCTCCACAGGGCTCAAGGCGAAGGAAGGGCTTGTAGTGCTTATTCATGGATTATCTCATGTATGGATTGAACTTGGATTTCCTTTTGTGTAATCATTCATATTGGGATTGTATTGAACGTTTAGAATTGATTGGATGTGTAATAGTCTAGTTTTGGACTTCCTCCTGTGTACTAATTGTGATCAAGGATCAGAGTGGCGCTGCGGAAGCGTGGACGCTTCGCTTTTGATATGTAAAGTTTGGGAACCTTTGATGTATATTTGATATATATATCTTGAAATTCAATTGAGGATTGTAGTGAACGACTGAGTCCCGGCGAGAGCTGGGCAGGCGGCCCGCCGAACCCTCTGGTTCGCCTCAGGGGGAGGTGGGGTCGTGACAGGTGGTATCAGAGCTTAGGCTTCAGATCTCTGTAGTGTATCCTAGGCTTGAAGTTTAGGATGCCGGACTGTGGGTTTGATTTGACTCTTAGTGTTTACTTGGAATGCTTGAGTGATTCATGCGGGATGTCTCGACTTGATTGGTACAAGAGGGAATGTCGAGGACGACATTCTTTTAAGGAGGGGAGATTGTGACGCCCCGAAAGTATGAGTGTGAGAACCCGTACTTTTCCCATGTTCTAGGGTTTTATTTATTTAATGGCTTGTTTTCTGCGTTTTTTCTTTTTTGTAGGGACATTTTCTAGATATTTTTAGAGCCGATATAGTTTTTGGATGATTTTTCTAGTATCAAATAGGTTTTGAGAAATTAAGAGTGTATACCGGATGTGGGACCCACTAGGGCGAAAAGTTCGGAAAAATTCGGCCAATTAGGTTAAATTCCGGATACTGGTGGAAATTTATCGGATGTTAAGAGATAAGTAGAGGGTGAGATTTGATTGATGTGAGAGGAAAAAAAAAAGATAGGATTGCATTAATGAAGGTGACAAGTGTCACCATTATATTGGATATGACTTATGACAACTATTCACCTTTTGGACTTATTTGACCCATTGATTAAATATCTCAAAATTACCACAAAAATCACCATTTCTTACCTCCTTGGTGGCCGGCCCTCTCTAGCTAAGAAGAAAGAAAAACTCTCCAAGATTCTTGCTTCCATCTTGCTTGAGTGTAATCATCCAACCATTTGATCTTGTTTCTACTCCATAAAATCTCTCCATTTGGTGCTAGTAAGTGATTTTGTGGAAGTGTTCAAGGAAGCTAAGGTGTTCTACAACTCCTTTTCTCTTGTTTACTAGGTAAGTGGTGATTGAACTTCCTCCTACACCTAATGATGCTTAATTTGTGCTTAGTGGAAGCTAAAGTGCTGAAATATGTGGTTTATTTCTTGGTTTGAGATGAATTGGTTAAGTTTTTATTTTATTGAGGAATTTTCTGGTTTAATGTGATCATGATGTTGTGGTTATTTATGATGGTTGGTAATGAGGGGTTATGACTCTAGTGGATTTAAATGATTGGTAATTGTAACCAATTTTGGGTTTGGAAGGAATTTGAGGAAGTTAGGGTTTCATAACCCCCTTTTCTGTCCGGTTTTGTATCTCATGGTTAGGGGACGAATTGGCCTTGGCTCAAAACATGAAAGTTGTAGGTATGGATGTGTTTGAAGTTCCTGTAAACTTTCAGGTCATTTGGAGTAGTGTAGAATGAGATAAGCCGAAATTACTATTGCTGTTCTGGGTTCATCAGGATGTTAGAACTGCGTCTGAAATGGGTTGTTTTGCCTGGAATTGTTTTGGATTTGGGTGTTGAGGTCTTCTGATGAAATGTAGCTTGATGTCCTAGCTACCATATGCCTTTGGAATTTCTGCATTTGGACCTGGTTAGACTGAGTTGTACTGATTACAGCATAGTGTAATTTGTAAACCTGCAATTACGGTTCTGGTTTGTTATTTGGCCTATTGGACTTAGTTGTGCTGGGATTTGGACTGAGTGACCTTCTACATTGTTGTAGCCCTGGTTCTTAGCTTCGAAATGGTGGGTCTTACACCCTAATCCGATAATCGTAGTGCAATTTGTGCCATTACCGCAAAATGACGTCAAAACTATTTTTCTGGTTTTGAGCTTAACTTTCATTTCCGGACTTTTCCCTAGCTTGAATTGTACTCGTACTACTTGGAGCTTGCTGAATGGCTATCGGATGAACTTGTTGTTGTGTGTGTACCTTTGGGACTGGCTGAGGATATAATGAAGCCTTGATGGCTGGGAAAGTAAGCAAATTTAGGGGAAGTGCTGTCCGAACTTTGAAGGAACTTGTTTGCATTGAGTTTGTGATTTAAGACTTGGATTTGAGCAAGACAATGATATTTAATGGATGATTTCTGAGCCATGGAGGTGAGTGACCTCAAACTATTTCTAAAATTATTTATGAACCGTTTCTTGCATTATTTACTTTTGAACTGTTTCCCAATTTAATGTTGGAACTGTTTTCTTACATATCATGCGTGCTTGCATATCAGTGTCTTGTTATTATTGATTTTGCTTTCAATGATTGTTAAAACGAGTTTTCTAGGCGAGTGTGTACTTTATCGCACTCGACCTAAATAAATATGAAATTTTCAATGATTAATGATTAAATGCTACTTGCGCATGAATGTAAGCCTTTTGGGCTGAACTGGCCATTGCCCCTTGTTACCGGTCGTCTCGAGCCAGAAGCGGACTCGGTCGGGCGACTAGGAACTTGGGTGAACGTTTGGTATACTCGAGTATTACCTTTGTAGGTTGGTGGAGGTTGGTGGAAAATAATGCAATTTCAAATGAAGGACAGGAGAACGAATGTATCTTTTTTCACGAATGTTACTATCGCTTTCCATTGTAAATGTTTCTTGAATTATTGATACTCCATACTTAATGTTTTGTAAACGTTGTAATTGTTTCTAGACTTATCATTTGATTTACGACATCATTGAAATGAACTATTGTTAAACAGATTTGATTACTGATTTTACTGGTTACTCGCTGAGCTTCTAGCTCACCCCAAAATGTTTTATTCCCCTCCACAGGGCTCAAGCCGAAGGAAGGGCTTGTAGTGCTTATTCATGGATTATCTCATGTATGGATTGAACTTGGATTTCCTTTTGTGTAATCATTCATATTGGGATTGTATTGAACGTTTAGAATTGATTGGATGTGTAATAGTCTAGTTTTGGACTTCCTCCTGTGTACTAATTGTGATCAAGGATCAGAGTGGCGCTGCGGAAGCGTGGACGCTTCGCTTTTGATATGTAAAGTTTGGGAACCTTTGATGTATATTTGATATATATATCTTGAAATTCAATTGAGGATTGTAGTGAACGACTGAGTCCCGGCGAGAGCTGGGCAGGCGGCCCGCCGAACCCTCTGGTTCGCCTCAGGGGGAGGTGGGGTCGTGACAGGTGGTATCAGAGCTTAGGCTTCAGATCTCTGTAGTGTATCCTAGGCTTGAAGTTTAGGATGCCGGACTGTGGGTTTGATTTGACTCTTAGTGTTTACTTGGAATGCTTGAGTGATTCATGCGGGATGTCTCGACTTGATTGGTACAAGAGGGAATGTCGAGGACGACATTCTTTTAAGGAGGGGAGATTGTGACGCCCCGAAAGTATGAGTGTGAGAACCCGTACTTTTCCCATGTTCTAGGGTTTTATTTATTTAATGGCTTGTTTTCTGCGTTTTTTCTTTTTTGTAGGGACATTTTCTAGATATTTTTAGAGCCGATATAGTTTTTGGATGATTTTTCTAGTATCAAATAGGTTTTGAGAAATTAAGAGTGTATACCGGATGTGGGACCCACTAGGGCGAAAAGTTCGGAAAAATTCGGCCAATTAGGTTAAATTCCGGATACTGGTGGAAATTTATCGGATGTTAAGAGATAAGTAGAGGGTGAGATTTGATTGATGTGAGAGGAAAAAAAAAAGATAGGATTGCATTAATGAAGGTGACAAGTGTCACCATTATATTGGATATGACTTATGACAACTATTCACCTTTTGGACTTATTTGACCCATTGATTAAATATCTCAAAATTACCACAAAAATCACCATTTCTTACCTCCTTGGTGGCCGGCCCTCTCTAGCTAAGAAGAAAGAAAAACTCTCCAAGATTCTTGCTTCCATCTTGCTTGAGTGTAATCATCCAACCATTTGATCTTGTTTCTACTCCATAAAATCTCTCCATTTGGTGCTAGTAAGTGATTTTGTGGAAGTGTTCAAGGAAGCTAAGGTGTTCTACAACTCCTTTTCTCTTGTTTACTAGGTAAGTGGTGATTGAACTTCCTCCTACACCTAATGATGCTTAATTTGTGCTTAGTGGAAGCTAAAGTGCTGAAATATGTGGTTTATTTCTTGGTTTGAGATGAATTGGTTAAGTTTTTATTTTATTGAGGAATTTTCTGGTTTAATGTGATCATGATGTTGTGGTTATTTATGATGGTTGGTAATGAGGGGTTATGACTCTAGTGGATTTAAATGATTGGTAATTGTAACCAATTTTGGGTTTGGAAGGAATTTGAGGAAGTTAGGGTTTCATAACCCCCTTTTCTGTCCGGTTTTGTATCTCATGGTTAGGGGACGAATTGGCCTTGGCTCAAAACATGAAAGTTGTAGGTATGGATGTGTTTGAAGTTCCTGTAAACTTTCAGGTCATTTGGAGTAGTGTAGAATGAGATAAGCCGAAATTACTATTGCTGTTCTGGGTTCATCAGGATGTTAGAACTGCGTCTGAAATGGGTTGTTTTGCCTGGAATTGTTTTGGATTTGGGTGTTGAGGTCTTCTGATGAAATGTAGCTTGATGTCCTAGCTACCATATGCCTTTGGAATTTCTGCATTTGGACCTGGTTAGACTGAGTTGTACTGATTACAGCATAGTGTAATTTGTAAACCTGCAATTACGGTTCTGGTTTGTTATTTGGCCTATTGGACTTAGTTGTGCTGGGATTTGGACTGAGTGACCTTCTACATTGTTGTAGCCCTGGTTCTTAGCTTCGAAATGGTGGGTCTTACACCCTAATCCGATAATCGTAGTGCAATTTGTGCCATTACCGCAAAATGACGTCAAAACTATTTTTCTGGTTTTGAGCTTAACTTTCATTTCCGGACTTTTCCCTAGCTTGAATTGTACTCGTACTACTTGGAGCTTGCTGAATGGCTATCGGATGAACTTGTTGTTGTGTGTGTACCTTTGGGACTGGCTGAGGATATAATGAAGCCTTGATGGCTGGGAAAGTAAGCAAATTTAGGGGAAGTGCTGTCCGAACTTTGAAGGAACTTGTTTGCATTGAGTTTGTGATTTAAGACTTGGATTTGAGCAAGACAATGATATTTAATGGATGATTTCTGAGCCATGGAGGTGAGTGACCTCAAACTATTTCTAAAATTATTTATGAACCGTTTCTTGCATTATTTACTTTTGAACTGTTTCCCAATTTAATGTTGGAACTGTTTTCTTACATATCATGCGTGCTTGCATATCAGTGTCTTGTTATTATTGATTTTGCTTTCAATGATTGTTAAAACGAGTTTTCTAGGCGAGTGTGTACTTTATCGCACTCGACCTAAATAAATATGAAATTTTCAATGATTAATGATTAAATGCTACTTGCGCATGAATGTAAGCCTTTTGGGCTGAACTGGCCATTGCCCCTTGTTACCGGTCGTCTCGAGCCAGAAGCGGACTCGGTCGGGCGACTAGGAACTTGGGTGAACGTTTGGTATACTCGAGTATTACCTTTGTAGGTTGGTGGAGGTTGGTGGAAAATAATGCAATTTCAAATGAAGGACAGGAGAACGAATGTATCTTTTTTCACGAATGTTACTATCGCTTTCCATTGTAAATGTTTCTTGAATTATTGATACTCCATACTTAATGTTTTGTAAACGTTGTAATTGTTTCTAGACTTATCATTTGATTTACGACATCATTGAAATGAACTATTGTTAAACAGATTTGATTACTGATTTTACTGGTTACTCGCTGAGCTTCTAGCTCACCCCAAAATGTTTTATTCCCCTCCACAGGGCTCAAGCCGAAGGAAGGGCTTGTAGTGCTTATTCATGGATTATCTCATGTATGGATTGAACTTGGATTTCCTTTTGTGTAATCATTCATATTGGGATTGTATTGAACGTTTAGAATTGATTGGATGTGTAATAGTCTAGTTTTGGACTTCCTCCTGTGTACTAATTGTGATCAAGGATCAGAGTGGCGCTGCGGAAGCGTGGACGCTTCGCTTTTGATATGTAAAGTTTGGGAACCTTTGATGTATATTTGATATATATATCTTGAAATTCAATTGAGGATTGTAGTGAACGACTGAGTCCCGGCGAGAGCTGGGCAGGCGGCCCGCCGAACCCTCTGGTTCGCCTCAGGGGGAGGTGGGGTCGTGACAGGTGGTATCAGAGCTTAGGCTTCAGATCTCTGTAGTGTATCCTAGGCTTGAAGTTTAGGATGCCGGACTGTGGGTTTGATTTGACTCTTAGTGTTTACTTGGAATGCTTGAGTGATTCATGCGGGATGTCTCGACTTGATTGGTACAAGAGGGAATGTCGAGGACGACATTCTTTTAAGGAGGGGAGATTGTGACGCCCCGAAAGTATGAGTGTGAGAACCCGTACTTTTCCCATGTTCTAGGGTTTTATTTATTTAATGGCTTGTTTTCTGCGTTTTTTCTTTTTTGTAGGGACATTTTCTAGATATTTTTAGAGCCGATATAGTTTTTGGATGATTTTTCTAGTATCAAATAGGTTTTGAGAAATTAAGAGTGTATACCGGATGTGGGACCCACTAGGGCGAAAAGTTCGGAAAAATTCGGCCAATTAGGTTAAATTCCGGATACTGGTGGAAATTTATCGGATGTTAAGAGATAAGTAGAGGGTGAGATTTGATTGATGTGAGAGGAAAAAAAAAAGATAGGATTGCATTAATGAAGGTGACAAGTGTCACCATTATATTGGATATGACTTATGACAACTATTCACCTTTTGGACTTATTTGACCCATTGATTAAATATCTCAAAATTACCACAAAAATCACCATTTCTTACCTCCTTGGTGGCCGGCCCTCTCTAGCTAAGAAGAAAGAAAAACTCTCCAAGATTCTTGCTTCCATCTTGCTTGAGTGTAATCATCCAACCATTTGATCTTGTTTCTACTCCATAAAATCTCTCCATTTGGTGCTAGTAAGTGATTTTGTGGAAGTGTTCAAGGAAGCTAAGGTGTTCTACAACTCCTTTTCTCTTGTTTACTAGGTAAGTGGTGATTGAACTTCCTCCTACACCTAATGATGCTTAATTTGTGCTTAGTGGAAGCTAAAGTGCTGAAATATGTGGTTTATTTCTTGGTTTGAGATGAATTGGTTAAGTTTTTATTTTATTGAGGAATTTTCTGGTTTAATGTGATCATGATGTTGTGGTTATTTATGATGGTTGGTAATGAGGGGTTATGACTCTAGTGGATTTAAATGATTGGTAATTGTAACCAATTTTGGGTTTGGAAGGAATTTGAGGAAGTTAGGGTTTCATAACCCCCTTTTCTGTCCGGTTTTGTATCTCATGGTTAGGGGACGAATTGGCCTTGGCTCAAAACATGAAAGTTGTAGGTATGGATGTGTTTGAAGTTCCTGTAAACTTTCAGGTCATTTGGAGTAGTGTAGAATGAGATAAGCCGAAATTACTATTGCTGTTCTGGGTTCATCAGGATGTTAGAACTGCGTCTGAAATGGGTTGTTTTGCCTGGAATTGTTTTGGATTTGGGTGTTGAGGTCTTCTGATGAAATGTAGCTTGATGTCCTAGCTACCATATGCCTTTGGAATTTCTGCATTTGGACCTGGTTAGACTGAGTTGTACTGATTACAGCATAGTGTAATTTGTAAACCTGCAATTACGGTTCTGGTTTGTTATTTGGCCTATTGGACTTAGTTGTGCTGGGATTTGGACTGAGTGACCTTCTACATTGTTGTAGCCCTGGTTCTTAGCTTCGAAATGGTGGGTCTTACACCCTAATCCGATAATCGTAGTGCAATTTGTGCCATTACCGCAAAATGACGTCAAAACTATTTTTCTGGTTTTGAGCTTAACTTTCATTTCCGGACTTTTCCCTAGCTTGAATTGTACTCGTACTACTTGGAGCTTGCTGAATGGCTATCGGATGAACTTGTTGTTGTGTGTGTACCTTTGGGACTGGCTGAGGATATAATGAAGCCTTGATGGCTGGGAAAGTAAGCAAATTTAGGGGAAGTGCTGTCCGAACTTTGAAGGAACTTGTTTGCATTGAGTTTGTGATTTAAGACTTGGATTTGAGCAAGACAATGATATTTAATGGATGATTTCTGAGCCATGGAGGTGAGTGACCTCAAACTATTTCTAAAATTATTTATGAACCGTTTCTTGCATTATTTACTTTTGAACTGTTTCCCAATTTAATGTTGGAACTGTTTTCTTACATATCATGCGTGCTTGCATATCAGTGTCTTGTTATTATTGATTTTGCTTTCAATGATTGTTAAAACGAGTTTTCTAGGCGAGTGTGTACTTTATCGCACTCGACCTAAATAAATATGAAATTTTCAATGATTAATGATTAAATGCTACTTGCGCATGAATGTAAGCCTTTTGGGCTGAACTGGCCATTGCCCCTTGTTACCGGTCGTCTCGAGCCAGAAGCGGACTCGGTCGGGCGACTAGGAACTTGGGTGAACGTTTGGTATACTCGAGTATTACCTTTGTAGGTTGGTGGAGGTTGGTGGAAAATAATGCAATTTCAAATGAAGGACAGGAGAACGAATGTATCTTTTTTCACGAATGTTACTATCGCTTTCCATTGTAAATGTTTCTTGAATTATTGATACTCCATACTTAATGTTTTGTAAACGTTGTAATTGTTTCTAGACTTATCATTTGATTTACGACATCATTGAAATGAACTATTGTTAAACAGATTTGATTACTGATTTTACTGGTTACTCGCTGAGCTTCTAGCTCACCCCAAAATGTTTTATTCCCCTCCACAGGGCTCAAGCCGAAGGAAGGGCTTGTAGTGCTTATTCATGGATTATCTCATGTATGGATTGAACTTGGATTTCCTTTTGTGTAATCATTCATATTGGGATTGTATTGAACGTTTAGAATTGATTGGATGTGTAATAGTCTAGTTTTGGACTTCCTCCTGTGTACTAATTGTGATCAAGGATCAGAGTGGCGCTGCGGAAGCGTGGACGCTTCGCTTTTGATATGTAAAGTTTGGGAACCTTTGATGTATATTTGATATATATATCTTGAAATTCAATTGAGGATTGTAGTGAACGACTGAGTCCCGGCGAGAGCTGGGCAGGCGGCCCGCCGAACCCTCTGGTTCGCCTCAGGGGGAGGTGGGGTCGTGACAGGTGGTATCAGAGCTTAGGCTTCAGATCTCTGTAGTGTATCCTAGGCTTGAAGTTTAGGATGCCGGACTGTGGGTTTGATTTGACTCTTAGTGTTTACTTGGAATGCTTGAGTGATTCATGCGGGATGTCTCGACTTGATTGGTACAAGAGGGAATGTCGAGGACGACATTCTTTTAAGGAGGGGAGATTGTGACGCCCCGAAAGTATGAGTGTGAGAACCCGTACTTTTCCCATGTTCTAGGGTTTTATTTATTTAATGGCTTGTTTTCTGCGTTTTTTCTTTTTTGTAGGGACATTTTCTAGATATTTTTAGAGCCGATATAGTTTTTGGATGATTTTTCTAGTATCAAATAGGTTTTGAGAAATTAAGAGTGTATACCGGATGTGGGACCCACTAGGGCGAAAAGTTCGGAAAAATTCGGCCAATTAGGTTAAATTCCGGATACTGGTGGAAATTTATCGGATGTTAAGAGATAAGTAGAGGGTGAGATTTGATTGATGTGAGAGGAAAAAAAAAAGATAGGATTGCATTAATGAAGGTGACAAGTGTCACCATTATATTGGATATGACTTATGACAACTATTCACCTTTTGGACTTATTTGACCCATTGATTAAATATCTCAAAATTACCACAAAAATCACCATTTCTTACCTCCTTGGTGGCCGGCCCTCTCTAGCTAAGAAGAAAGAAAAACTCTCCAAGATTCTTGCTTCCATCTTGCTTGAGTGTAATCATCCAACCATTTGATCTTGTTTCTACTCCATAAAATCTCTCCATTTGGTGCTAGTAAGTGATTTTGTGGAAGTGTTCAAGGAAGCTAAGGTGTTCTACAACTCCTTTTCTCTTGTTTACTAGGTAAGTGGTGATTGAACTTCCTCCTACACCTAATGATGCTTAATTTGTGCTTAGTGGAAGCTAAAGTGCTGAAATATGTGGTTTATTTCTTGGTTTGAGATGAATTGGTTAAGTTTTTATTTTATTGAGGAATTTTCTGGTTTAATGTGATCATGATGTTGTGGTTATTTATGATGGTTGGTAATGAGGGGTTATGACTCTAGTGGATTTAAATGATTGGTAATTGTAACCAATTTTGGGTTTGGAAGGAATTTGAGGAAGTTAGGGTTTCATAACCCCCTTTTCTGTCCGGTTTTGTATCTCATGGTTAGGGGACGAATTGGCCTTGGCTCAAAACATGAAAGTTGTAGGTATGGATGTGTTTGAAGTTCCTGTAAACTTTCAGGTCATTTGGAGTAGTGTAGAATGAGATAAGCCGAAATTACTATTGCTGTTCTGGGTTCATCAGGATGTTAGAACTGCGTCTGAAATGGGTTGTTTTGCCTGGAATTGTTTTGGATTTGGGTGTTGAGGTCTTCTGATGAAATGTAGCTTGATGTCCTAGCTACCATATGCCTTTGGAATTTCTGCATTTGGACCTGGTTAGACTGAGTTGTACTGATTACAGCATAGTGTAATTTGTAAACCTGCAATTACGGTTCTGGTTTGTTATTTGGCCTATTGGACTTAGTTGTGCTGGGATTTGGACTGAGTGACCTTCTACATTGTTGTAGCCCTGGTTCTTAGCTTCGAAATGGTGGGTCTTACACCCTAATCCGATAATCGTAGTGCAATTTGTGCCATTACCGTTGTTGTGTGTGTACCTTTGGGACTGGCTGAGGATATAATGAAGCCTTGATGGCTGGGAAAGTAAGCAAATTTAGGGGAAGTGCTGTCCGAACTTTGAAGGAACTTGTTTGCATTGAGTTTGTGATTTAAGACTTGGATTTGAGCAAGACAATGATATTTAATGGATGATTTCTGAGCCATGGAGGTGAGTGACCTCAAACTATTTCTAAAATTATTTATGAACCGTTTCTTGCATTATTTACTTTTGAACTGTTTCCCAATTTAATGTTGGAACTGTTTTCTTACATATCATGCGTGCTTGCATATCAGTGTCTTGTTATTATTGATTTTGCTTTCAATGATTGTTAAAACGAGTTTTCTAGGCGAGTGTGTACTTTATCGCACTCGACCTAAATAAATATGAAATTTTCAATGATTAATGATTAAATGCTACTTGCGCATGAATGTAAGCCTTTTGGGCTGAACTGGCCATTGCCCCTTGTTACCGGTCGTCTCGAGCCAGAAGCGGACTCGGTCGGGCGACTAGGAACTTGGGTGAACGTTTGGTATACTCGAGTATTACCTTTGTAGGTTGGTGGAGGTTGGTGGAAAATAATGCAATTTCAAATGAAGGACAGGAGAACGAATGTATCTTTTTTCACGAATGTTACTATCGCTTTCCATTGTAAATGTTTCTTGAATTATTGATACTCCATACTTAATGTTTTGTAAACGTTGTAATTGTTTCTAGACTTATCATTTGATTTACGACATCATTGAAATGAACTATTGTTAAACAGATTTGATTACTGATTTTACTGGTTACTCGCTGAGCTTCTAGCTCACCCCAAAATGTTTTATTTAAGTGATACAAGTGCAATACGACGACTATTAAATAAGAAGGAATACTTATTAGTATGTCCGTCATATTTAACTTCTGGCCTCGACATCCACGCTTTGCCCAACAACCCGTGTCACTTGAATTGGGACTACATCACACAACACCTCGTCCACATATTTGCCGATTTGAATAGGTACAAGTGTGTGCTTAGTAACCCAGACAACACCTTGAGTACTCATCAACTTGTGCGGTCGAAGATGACCAATGGTTGGAAGATTTAATTTCTCAACCATGATAGCAGTTGCAAGGTTGACTTCACAACTCCCATCAATGGCCAAGCTACAAATTTTGTCTTTGACACCGCAACGGGTATAAAACCAACCAAGCAATTGAGATTTGACGAGGTCCAATTGCTCATCTACACCACGTAATGGCACTTCTTTTACTCCCTTAGGATCAGGAAGACAATGTTGTGGGCTAGCTTTTATGCGTCCTGTATTCGCCATGACGTATGAGGGAACCTCCACATAAGCTCTGAGGCCAACTATTGCGGTCCTCGATCAACACGTTTCGAGACACGTAGCACGTTTGCCCGAGGATCTAGCGAGGTTGTCCAACGCTTGGATTGCTGGACCTAGAATCAAACGGACGACACGATTTGATTAAAGGCTGTAGAACGACGACTCCGATGAGGGTGAATACGCCAGGGAATAGGTCGGTAGAACAATCAAGGACAAGATGCAAGATTGCTCAATCACCCTTGCCAGAAGCAAGTAAAGCTCGAAATTCACACGAGCAAGAAAATCGAAAAACTAAGTAATTTGATTTATAAAACGTCTACCTAAAACCTTACAAAGCAAGCCTATTTATAGGCTAAGAGTTACAAAAACCCTAAGGAAAACAAGGAAAAGGGGAATTCGGCCACCTTGGGATCAAGATGGGCCGGCCCATGCTCTACTAGAACAACTAATCTAACTATAAATTAAACACTAAAGCCTAAGGCCCTATTCGGCCAGCTCACTCGGAGGCCCACTTGACTCTTCATGGGCTTGGATCGTGGTGTAGATAACTTGATTGTCTCCCTCCAAGCCTTCAATTTCTCTATGGACTCCATGTTGGTCTTGGACAATTCGAACAGGGGCTTGGAGGGATTCTTTGAAGAACTTGGCTTGTGCACGTGTGACTGGGCCCAATGGAACTCGGACTGGGTCATTACTTGGGCTAAGGTCCGTGCACACATCAGTCCCCTCCACTTGAGAAGGATTCGTCCTCAAATCTGGATGGAAATGGATGATACTACAAGAGTTGGTAGTATGAACCCCAAATCTAATGCCACCACATATTGCCAAGAAAAACTCATGGCTTTACTCCAATGGCTCCTCTTGTTCGTATCATTCCCCTCCTCTTGAAAGCAATTTGCCCACAAATTGAAGCACGAATGGTGACAAGACGAGTTACATGCCTTCGACTCAATCTTGTTAGGATGGCTATAGATGTCATCCAATGCAAAACCCACGTGCTAAGTTGGAAAATAACCCTTGTCGGACCTTGAATCTCACAAACCATCTTCAATGTATGCTCAACTTGATCGTTTGTGGTCATGAGGTAAGGGTCCTCAAAGTGGTGTGAAGCGTATCCCGTGAAATCGAACTCCGGCCCGAACACACTTGCAAGGCCCCAAGGCGGATTTGGTGATGTTGGAGATTCACGTGGACTAAGAACAAGATGAAAATCATAATGGTCATTCAGGTACTTGTTCTTTAAACGAACCCTTGGTACACAACCATCCACAAAATGTGGAGTGTTCCCATCAAGATGAGCTCGAAGCAACTCCCCTTTGGTGTGGACTGATTTCAGTCGACATTGTTCCATGAATGGATACAAACGGGGTTTAACTCTTGGAGTACCAACTACATGGAAGCTTGCAAAGTCTACAATTGATTTTGGAATGGAACACACCAAGATCAGCTCAACTTGCCTTTGCTTGATCTGAATACAAGAAGAAACACTAAACAAAGCAAGGTAAGTTCGTTGGGAAAATAATAGGCCTTCACCGGGTTGCTCAAGATCAGCCCACTTTCTCTCTTTTCTTCCTTTTTACCACCCATCTCATCAGATTTTTCCATCTCCTTGTCCATTTCAACAGCTGACCCTTTCATCTCATTGCATTCAACTCCCTCGGGTTTTATCTCTTCAGGCACAATTCCCTCATCTAGCTGCTTCTCCATTCAATAACGCTCAACCTTACTTTTCATGTGTGCTAGATCAATACAAAACTGGTCATAAGTAAGTGATACAAGTGCAATACGACGACTATTAAATAAGAAGGAATACTTATTAGTATGTCCGTCATATTTAACTTCTGGCCTCGACATCCACGCTTTGCCCAACAACCCGTGTCACTTGAATTGGGACTACATCACACAACACCTCGTCCACATATTTGCCGATTTGAATAGGTACAAGTGTGTGCTTAGTAACCCAGACAACACCTTGAGTACTCATCAACTTGTGCGGTCGAAGATGACCAATGGTTGGAAGATTTAATTTCTCAACCATGATAGCAGTTGCAAGGTTGACTTCACAACTCCCATCAATGGCCAAGCTACAAATTTTGTCTTTGACACCGCAACGGGTATAAAACCAACCAAGCAATTGAGATTTGACGAGGTCCAATTGCTCATCTACACCACGTAATGGCACTTCTTTTACTCCCTTAGGATCAGGAAGACAATGTTGTGGGCTAGCTTTTATGCGTCCTGTATTCGCCATGACGTATGAGGGAACCTCCACATAAGCTCTGAGGCCAACTATTGCGGTCCTCGATCAACACGTTTCGAGACACGTAGCACGTTTGCCCGAGGATCTAGCGAGGTTGTCCAACGCTTGGATTGCTGGACCTAGAATCAAACGGACGACACGATTTGATTAAAGGCTGTAGAACGACGACTCCGATGAGGGTGAATACGCCAGGGAATAGGTCGGTAGAACAATCAAGGACAAGATGCAAGATTGCTCAATCACCCTTGCCAGAAGCAAGTAAAGCTCGAAATTCACACGAGCAAGAAAATCGAAAAACTAAGTAATTTGATTTATAAAACGTCTACCTAAAACCTTACAAAGCAAGCCTATTTATAGGCTAAGAGTTACAAAAACCCTAAGGAAAACAAGGAAAAGGGGAATTCGGCCACCTTGGGATCAAGATGGGCCGGCCCATGCTCTACTAGAACAACTAATCTAACTATAAATTAAACACTAAAGCCTAAGGCCCTATTCGGCCAGCTCACTCGGAGGCCCACTTGACTCTTCATGGGCTTGGATCGTGGTGTAGATAACTTGATTGTCTCCCTCCAAGCCTTCAATTTCTCTATGGACTCCATGTTGGTCTTGGACAATTCGAACAGGGGCTTGGAGGGATTCTTTGAAGAACTTGGCTTGTGCACGTGTGACTGGGCCCAATGGAACTCGGACTGGGTCATTACTTGGGCTAAGGTCCGTGCACACATCAGTCCCCTCCACTTGAGAAGGATTCGTCCTCAAATCTGGATGGAAATGGATGATACTACAAGAGTTGGTAGTATGAACCCCAAATCTAATGCCACCACATATTGCCAAGAAAAACTCATGGCTTTACTCCAATGGCTCCTCTTGTTCGTATCATTCCCCTCCTCTTGAAAGCAATTTGCCCACAAATTGAAGCACGAATGGTGACAAGACGAGTTACATGCCTTCGACTCAATCTTGTTAGGATGGCTATAGATGTCATCCAATGCAAAACCCACGTGCTAAGTTGGAAAATAACCCTTGTCGGACCTTGAATCTCACAAACCATCTTCAATGTATGCTCAACTTGATCGTTTGTGGTCATGAGGTAAGGGTCCTCAAAGTGGTGTGAAGCGTATCCCGTGAAATCGAACTCCGGCCCGAACACACTTGCAAGGCCCCAAGGCGGATTTGGTGATGTTGGAGATTCACGTGGACTAAGAACAAGATGAAAATCATAATGGTCATTCAGGTACTTGTTCTTTAAACGAACCCTTGGTACACAACCATCCACAAAATGTGGAGTGTTCCCATCAAGATGAGCTCGAAGCAACTCCCCTTTGGTGTGGACTGATTTCAGTCGACATTGTTCCATGAATGGATACAAACGGGGTTTAACTCTTGGAGTACCAACTACATGGAAGCTTGCAAAGTCTACAATTGATTTTGGAATGGAACACACCAAGATCAGCTCAACTTGCCTTTGCTTGATCTGAATACAAGAAGAAACACTAAACAAAGCAAGGTAAGTTCGTTGGGAAAATAATAGGCCTTCACCGGGTTGCTCAAGATCAGCCCACTTTCTCTCTTTTCTTCCTTTTTACCACCCATCTCATCAGATTTTTCCATCTCCTTGTCCATTTCAACAGCTGACCCTTTCATCTCATTGCATTCAACTCCCTCGGGTTTTATCTCTTCAGGCACAATTCCCTCATCTAGCTGCTTCTCCATTCAATAACGCTCAACCTTACTTTTCATGTGTGCTAGATCAATACAAAACTGGTCATAAGTAAGTGATACAAGTGCAATACGACGACTATTAAATAAGAAGGAATACTTATTAGTATGTCCGTCATATTTAACTTCTGGCCTCGACATCCACGCTTTGCCCAACAACCCGTGTCACTTGAATTGGGACTACATCACACAACACCTCGTCCACATATTTGCCGATTTGAATAGGTACAAGTGTGTGCTTAGTAACCCAGACAACACCTTGAGTACTCATCAACTTGTGCGGTCGAAGATGACCAATGGTTGGAAGATTTAATTTCTCAACCATGATAGCAGTTGCAAGGTTGACTTCACAACTCCCATCAATGGCCAAGCTACAAATTTTGTCTTTGACACCGCAACGGGTATAAAACCAACCAAGCAATTGAGATTTGACGAGGTCCAATTGCTCATCTACACCACGTAATGGCACTTCTTTTACTCCCTTAGGATCAGGAAGACAATGTTGTGGGCTAGCTTTTATGCGTCCTGTATTCGCCATGACGTATGAGGGAACCTCCACATAAGCTCTGAGGCCAACTATTGCGGTCCTCGATCAACACGTTTCGAGACACGTAGCACGTTTGCCCGAGGATCTAGCGAGGTTGTCCAACGCTTGGATTGCTGGACCTAGAATCAAACGGACGACACGATTTGATTAAAGGCTGTAGAACGACGACTCCGATGAGGGTGAATACGCCAGGGAATAGGTCGGTAGAACAATCAAGGACAAGATGCAAGATTGCTCAATCACCCTTGCCAGAAGCAAGTAAAGCTCGAAATTCACACGAGCAAGAAAATCGAAAAACTAAGTAATTTGATTTATAAAACGTCTACCTAAAACCTTACAAAGCAAGCCTATTTATAGGCTAAGAGTTACAAAAACCCTAAGGAAAACAAGGAAAAGGGGAATTCGGCCACCTTGGGATCAAGATGGGCCGGCCCATGCTCTACTAGAACAACTAATCTAACTATAAATTAAACACTAAAGCCTAAGGCCCTATTCGGCCAGCTCACTCGGAGGCCCACTTGACTCTTCATGGGCTTGGATCGTGGTGTAGATAACTTGATTGTCTCCCTCCAAGCCTTCAATTTCTCTATGGACTCCATGTTGGTCTTGGACAATTCGAACAGGGGCTTGGAGGGATTCTTTGAAGAACTTGGCTTGTGCACGTGTGACTGGGCCCAATGGAACTCGGACTGGGTCATTACTTGGGCTAAGGTCCGTGCACACATCAGTCCCCTCCACTTGAGAAGGATTCGTCCTCAAATCTGGATGGAAATGGATGATACTACAAGAGTTGGTAGTATGAACCCCAAATCTAATGCCACCACATATTGCCAAGAAAAACTCATGGCTTTACTCCAATGGCTCCTCTTGTTCGTATCATTCCCCTCCTCTTGAAAGCAATTTGCCCACAAATTGAAGCACGAATGGTGACAAGACGAGTTACATGCCTTCGACTCAATCTTGTTAGGATGGCTATAGATGTCATCCAATGCAAAACCCACGTGCTAAGTTGGAAAATAACCCTTGTCGGACCTTGAATCTCACAAACCATCTTCAATGTATGCTCAACTTGATCGTTTGTGGTCATGAGGTAAGGGTCCTCAAAGTGGTGTGAAGCGTATCCCGTGAAATCGAACTCCGGCCCGAACACACTTGCAAGGCCCCAAGGCGGATTTGGTGATGTTGGAGATTCACGTGGACTAAGAACAAGATGAAAATCATAATGGTCATTCAGGTACTTGTTCTTTAAACGAACCCTTGGTACACAACCATCCACAAAATGTGGAGTGTTCCCATCAAGATGAGCTCGAAGCAACTCCCCTTTGGTGTGGACTGATTTCAGTCGACATTGTTCCATGAATGGATACAAACGGGGTTTAACTCTTGGAGTACCAACTACATGGAAGCTTGCAAAGTCTACAATTGATTTTGGAATGGAACACACCAAGATCAGCTCAACTTGCCTTTGCTTGATCTGAATACAAGAAGAAACACTAAACAAAGCAAGGTAAGTTCGTTGGGAAAATAATAGGCCTTCACCGGGTTGCTCAAGATCAGCCCACTTTCTCTCTTTTCTTCCTTTTTACCACCCATCTCATCAGATTTTTCCATCTCCTTGTCCATTTCAACAGCTGACCCTTTCATCTCATTGCATTCAACTGCCTCGGGTTTTATCTCTTCAGGCACAATTCCCTCATCTAGCTGCTTCTCCATTCAATAACGCTCAACCTTACTTTTCATGTGTGCTAGATCAATACAAAACTGGTCATAAGTAAGTGATACAAGTGCAATACGACGACTATTAAATAAGAAGGAATACTTATTAGTATGTCCGTCATATTTAACTTCTGGCCTCGACATCCACGCTTTGCCCAACAACCCGTGTCACTTGAATTGGGACTACATCACACAACACCTCGTCCACATATTTGCCGATTTGAATAGGTACAAGTGTGTGCTTAGTAACCCAGACAACACCTTGAGTACTCATCAACTTGTGCGGTCGAAGATGACCAATGGTTGGAAGATTTAATTTCTCAACCATGATAGCAGTTGCAAGGTTGACTTCACAACTCCCATCAATGGCCAAGCTACAAATTTTGTCTTTGACACCGCAACGGGTATAAAACCAACCAAGCAATTGAGATTTGACGAGGTCCAATTGCTCATCTACACCACGTAATGGCACTTCTTTTACTCCCTTAGGATCAGGAAGACAATGTTGTGGGCTAGCTTTTATGCGTCCTGTATTCGCCATGACGTATGAGGGAACCTCCACATAAGCTCTGAGGCCAACTATTGCGGTCCTCGATCAACACGTTTCGAGACACGTAGCACGTTTGCCCGAGGATCTAGCGAGGTTGTCCAACGCTTGGATTGCTGGACCTAGAATCAAACGGACGACACGATTTGATTAAAGGCTGTAGAACGACGACTCCGATGAGGGTGAATACGCCAGGGAATAGGTCGGTAGAACAATCAAGGACAAGATGCAAGATTGCTCAATCACCCTTGCCAGAAGCAAGTAAAGCTCGAAATTCACACGAGCAAGAAAATCGAAAAACTAAGTAATTTGATTTATAAAACGTCTACCTAAAACCTTACAAAGCAAGCCTATTTATAGGCTAAGAGTTACAAAAACCCTAAGGAAAACAAGGAAAAGGGGAATTCGGCCACCTTGGGATCAAGATGGGCCGGCCCATGCTCTACTAGAACAACTAATCTAACTATAAATTAAACACTAAAGCCTAAGGCCCTATTCGGCCAGCTCACTCGGAGGCCCACTTGACTCTTCATGGGCTTGGATCGTGGTGTAGATAACTTGATTGTCTCCCTCCAAGCCTTCAATTTCTCTATGGACTCCATGTTGGTCTTGGACAATTCGAACAGGGGCTTGGAGGGATTCTTTGAAGAACTTGGCTTGTGCACGTGTGACTGGGCCCAATGGAACTCGGACTGGGTCATTACTTGGGCTAAGGTCCGTGCACACATCAGTCCCCTCCACTTGAGAAGGATTCGTCCTCAAATCTGGATGGAAATGGATGATACTACAAGAGTTGGTAGTATGAACCCCAAATCTAATGCCACCACATATTGCCAAGAAAAACTCATGGCTTTACTCCAATGGCTCCTCTTGTTCGTATCATTCCCCTCCTCTTGAAAGCAATTTGCCCACAAATTGAAGCACGAATGGTGACAAGACGAGTTACATGCCTTCGACTCAATCTTGTTAGGATGGCTATAGATGTCATCCAATGCAAAACCCACGTGCTAAGTTGGAAAATAACCCTTGTCGGACCTTGAATCTCACAAACCATCTTCAATGTATGCTCAACTTGATCGTTTGTGGTCATGAGGTAAGGGTCCTCAAAGTGGTGTGAAGCGTATCCCGTGAAATCGAACTCCGGCCCGAACACACTTGCAAGGCCCCAAGGCGGATTTGGTGATGTTGGAGATTCACGTGGACTAAGAACAAGATGAAAATCATAATGGTCATTCAGGTACTTGTTCTTTAAACGAACCCTTGGTACACAACCATCCACAAAATGTGGAGTGTTCCCATCAAGATGAGCTCGAAGCAACTCCCCTTTGGTGTGGACTGATTTCAGTCGACATTGTTCCATGAATGGATACAAACGGGGTTTAACTCTTGGAGTACCAACTACATGGAAGCTTGCAAAGTCTACAATTGATTTTGGAATGGAACACACCAAGATCAGCTCAACTTGCCTTTGCTTGATCTGAATACAAGAAGAAACACTAAACAAAGCAAGGTAAGTTCGTTGGGAAAATAATAGGCCTTCACCGGGTTGCTCAAGATCAGCCCACTTTCTCTCTTTTCTTCCTTTTTACCACCCATCTCATCAGATTTTTCCATCTCCTTGTCCATTTCAACAGCTGACCCTTTCATCTCATTGCATTCAACTCCCTCGGGTTTTATCTCTTCAGGCACAATTCCCTCATCTAGCTGCTTCTCCATTCAATAACGCTCAACCTTACTTTTCATGTGTGCTAGATCAATACAAAACTGGTCATAAGTAAGTGATACAAGTGCAATACGACGACTATTAAATAAGAAGGAATACTTATTAGTATGTCCGTCATATTTAACTTCTGGCCTCGACATCCACGCTTTGCCCAACAACCCGTGTCACTTGAATTGGGACTACATCACACAACACCTCGTCCACATATTTGCCGATTTGAATAGGTACAAGTGTGTGCTTAGTAACCCAGACAACACCTTGAGTACTCATCAACTTGTGCGGTCGAAGATGACCAATGGTTGGAAGATTTAATTTCTCAACCATGATAGCAGTTGCAAGGTTGACTTCACAACTCCCATCAATGGCCAAGCTACAAATTTTGTCTTTGACACCGCAACGGGTATAAAACCAACCAAGCAATTGAGATTTGACGAGGTCCAATTGCTCATCTACACCACGTAATGGCACTTCTTTTACTCCCTTAGGATCAGGAAGACAATGTTGTGGGCTAGCTTTTATGCGTCCTGTATTCGCCATGACGTATGAGGGAACCTCCACATAAGCTCTGAGGCCAACTATTGCGGTCCTCGATCAACACGTTTCGAGACACGTAGCACGTTTGCCCGAGGATCTAGCGAGGTTGTCCAACGCTTGGATTGCTGGACCTAGAATCAAACGGACGACACGATTTGATTAAAGGCTGTAGAACGACGACTCCGATGAGGGTGAATACGCCAGGGAATAGGTCGGTAGAACAATCAAGGACAAGATGCAAGATTGCTCAATCACCCTTGCCAGAAGCAAGTAAAGCTCGAAATTCACACGAGCAAGAAAATCGAAAAACTAAGTAATTTGATTTATAAAACGTCTACCTAAAACCTTACAAAGCAAGCCTATTTATAGGCTAAGAGTTACAAAAACCCTAAGGAAAACAAGGAAAAGGGGAATTCGGCCACCTTGGGATCAAGATGGGCCGGCCCATGCTCTACTAGAACAACTAATCTAACTATAAATTAAACACTAAAGCCTAAGGCCCTATTCGGCCAGCTCACTCGGAGGCCCACTTGACTCTTCATGGGCTTGGATCGTGGTGTAGATAACTTGATTGTCTCCCTCCAAGCCTTCAATTTCTCTATGGACTCCATGTTGGTCTTGGACAATTCGAACAGGGGCTTGGAGGGATTCTTTGAAGAACTTGGCTTGTGCACGTGTGACTGGGCCCAATGGAACTCGGACTGGGTCATTACTTGGGCTAAGGTCCGTGCACACATCAGTCCCCTCCACTTGAGAAGGATTCGTCCTCAAATCTGGATGGAAATGGATGATACTACAAGAGTTGGTAGTATGAACCCCAAATCTAATGCCACCACATATTGCCAAGAAAAACTCATGGCTTTACTCCAATGGCTCCTCTTGTTCGTATCATTCCCCTCCTCTTGAAAGCAATTTGCCCACAAATTGAAGCACGAATGGTGACAAGACGAGTTACATGCCTTCGACTCAATCTTGTTAGGATGGCTATAGATGTCATCCAATGCAAAACCCACGTGCTAAGTTGGAAAATAACCCTTGTCGGACCTTGAATCTCACAAACCATCTTCAATGTATGCTCAACTTGATCGTTTGTGGTCATGAGGTAAGGGTCCTCAAAGTGGTGTGAAGCGTATCCCGTGAAATCGAACTCCGGCCCGAACACACTTGCAAGGCCCCAAGGCGGATTTGGTGATGTTGGAGATTCACGTGGACTAAGAACAAGATGAAAATCATAATGGTCATTCAGGTACTTGTTCTTTAAACGAACCCTTGGTACACAACCATCCACAAAATGTGGAGTGTTCCCATCAAGATGAGCTCGAAGCAACTCCCCTTTGGTGTGGACTGATTTCAGTCGACATTGTTCCATGAATGGATACAAACGGGGTTTAACTCTTGGAGTACCAACTACATGGAAGCTTGCAAAGTCTACAATTGATTTTGGAATGGAACACACCAAGATCAGCTCAACTTGCCTTTGCTTGATCTGAATACAAGAAGAAACACTAAACAAAGCAAGGTAAGTTCGTTGGGAAAATAATAGGCCTTCACCGGGTTGCTCAAGATCAGCCCACTTTCTCTCTTTTCTTCCTTTTTACCACCCATCTCATCAGATTTTTCCATCTCCTTGTCCATTTCAACAGCTGACCCTTTCATCTCATTGCATTCAACTCCCTCGGGTTTTATCTCTTCAGGCACAATTCCCTCATCTAGCTGCTTCTCCATTCAATAACGCTCAACCTTACTTTTCATGTGTGCTAGATCAATACAAAACTGGTCATAAGTAAGTGATACAAGTGCAATACGACGACTATTAAATAAGAAGGAATACTTATTAGTATGTCCGTCATATTTAACTTCTGGCCTCGACATCCACGCTTTGCCCAACAACCCGTGTCACTTGAATTGGGACTACATCACACAACACCTCGTCCACATATTTGCCGATTTGAATAGGTACAAGTGTGTGCTTAGTAACCCAGACAACACCTTGAGTACTCATCAACTTGTGCGGTCGAAGATGACCAATGGTTGGAAGATTTAATTTCTCAACCATGATAGCAGTTGCAAGGTTGACTTCACAACTCCCATCAATGGCCAAGCTACAAATTTTGTCTTTGACACCGCAACGGGTATAAAACCAACCAAGCAATTGAGATTTGACGAGGTCCAATTGCTCATCTACACCACGTAATGGCACTTCTTTTACTCCCTTAGGATCAGGAAGACAATGTTGTGGGCTAGCTTTTATGCGTCCTGTATTCGCCATGACGTATGAGGGAACCTCCACATAAGCTCTGAGGCCAACTATTGCGGTCCTCGATCAACACGTTTCGAGACACGTAGCACGTTTGCCCGAGGATCTAGCGAGGTTGTCCAACGCTTGGATTGCTGGACCTAGAATCAAACGGACGACACGATTTGATTAAAGGCTGTAGAACGACGACTCCGATGAGGGTGAATACGCCAGGGAATAGGTCGGTAGAACAATCAAGGACAAGATGCAAGATTGCTCAATCACCCTTGCCAGAAGCAAGTAAAGCTCGAAATTCACACGAGCAAGAAAATCGAAAAACTAAGTAATTTGATTTATAAAACGTCTACCTAAAACCTTACAAAGCAAGCCTATTTATAGGCTAAGAGTTACAAAAACCCTAAGGAAAACAAGGAAAAGGGGAATTCGGCCACCTTGGGATCAAGATGGGCCGGCCCATGCTCTACTAGAACAACTAATCTAACTATAAATTAAACACTAAAGCCTAAGGCCCTATTCGGCCAGCTCACTCGGAGGCCCACTTGACTCTTCATGGGCTTGGATCGTGGTGTAGATAACTTGATTGTCTCCCTCCAAGCCTTCAATTTCTCTATGGACTCCATGTTGGTCTTGGACAATTCGAACAGGGGCTTGGAGGGATTCTTTGAAGAACTTGGCTTGTGCACGTGTGACTGGGCCCAATGGAACTCGGACTGGGTCATTACTTGGGCTAAGGTCCGTGCACACATCAGTCCCCTCCACTTGAGAAGGATTCGTCCTCAAATCTGGATGGAAATGGATGATACTACAAGAGTTGGTAGTATGAACCCCAAATCTAATGCCACCACATATTGCCAAGAAAAACTCATGGCTTTACTCCAATGGCTCCTCTTGTTCGTATCATTCCCCTCCTCTTGAAAGCAATTTGCCCACAAATTGAAGCACGAATGGTGACAAGACGAGTTACATGCCTTCGACTCAATCTTGTTAGGATGGCTATAGATGTCATCCAATGCAAAACCCACGTGCTAAGTTGGAAAATAACCCTTGTCGGACCTTGAATCTCACAAACCATCTTCAATGTATGCTCAACTTGATCGTTTGTGGTCATGAGGTAAGGGTCCTCAAAGTGGTGTGAAGCGTATCCCGTGAAATCGAACTCCGGCCCGAACACACTTGCAAGGCCCCAAGGCGGATTTGGTGATGTTGGAGATTCACGTGGACTAAGAACAAGATGAAAATCATAATGGTCATTCAGGTACTTGTTCTTTAAACGAACCCTTGGTACACAACCATCCACAAAATGTGGAGTGTTCCCATCAAGATGAGCTCGAAGCAACTCCCCTTTGGTGTGGACTGATTTCAGTCGACATTGTTCCATGAATGGATACAAACGGGGTTTAACTCTTGGAGTACCAACTACATGGAAGCTTGCAAAGTCTACAATTGATTTTGGAATGGAACACACCAAGATCAGCTCAACTTGCCTTTGCTTGATCTGAATACAAGAAGAAACACTAAACAAAGCAAGGTAAGTTCGTTGGGAAAATAATAGGCCTTCACCGGGTTGCTCAAGATCAGCCCACTTTCTCTCTTTTCTTCCTTTTTACCACCCATCTCATCAGATTTTTCCATCTCCTTGTCCATTTCAACAGCTGACCCTTTCATCTCATTGCATTCAACTGCCTCGGGTTTTATCTCTTCAGGCACAATTCCCTCATCTAGCTGCTTCTCCATTCAATAACGCTCAACCTTACTTTTCATGTGTGCTAGATCAATACAAAACTGGTCATAAGTAAGTGATACAAGTGCAATACGACGACTATTAAATAAGAAGGAATACTTATTAGTATGTCCGTCATATTTAACTTCTGGCCTCGACATCCACGCTTTGCCCAACAACCCGTGTCACTTGAATTGGGACTACATCACACAACACCTCGTCCACATATTTGCCGATTTGAATAGGTACAAGTGTGTGCTTAGTAACCCAGACAACACCTTGAGTACTCATCAACTTGTGCGGTCGAAGATGACCAATGGTTGGAAGATTTAATTTCTCAACCATGATAGCAGTTGCAAGGTTGACTTCACAACTCCCATCAATGGCCAAGCTACAAATTTTGTCTTTGACACCGCAACGGGTATAAAACCAACCAAGCAATTGAGATTTGACGAGGTCCAATTGCTCATCTACACCACGTAATGGCACTTCTTTTACTCCCTTAGGATCAGGAAGACAATGTTGTGGGCTAGCTTTTATGCGTCCTGTATTCGCCATGACGTATGAGGGAACCTCCACATAAGCTCTGAGGCCAACTATTGCGGTCCTCGATCAACACGTTTCGAGACACGTAGCACGTTTGCCCGAGGATCTAGCGAGGTTGTCCAACGCTTGGATTGCTGGACCTAGAATCAAACGGACGACACGATTTGATTAAAGGCTGTAGAACGACGACTCCGATGAGGGTGAATACGCCAGGGAATAGGTCGGTAGAACAATCAAGGACAAGATGCAAGATTGCTCAATCACCCTTGCCAGAAGCAAGTAAAGCTCGAAATTCACACGAGCAAGAAAATCGAAAAACTAAGTAATTTGATTTATAAAACGTCTACCTAAAACCTTACAAAGCAAGCCTATTTATAGGCTAAGAGTTACAAAAACCCTAAGGAAAACAAGGAAAAGGGGAATTCGGCCACCTTGGGATCAAGATGGGCCGGCCCATGCTCTACTAGAACAACTAATCTAACTATAAATTAAACACTAAAGCCTAAGGCCCTATTCGGCCAGCTCACTCGGAGGCCCACTTGACTCTTCATGGGCTTGGATCGTGGTGTAGATAACTTGATTGTCTCCCTCCAAGCCTTCAATTTCTCTATGGACTCCATGTTGGTCTTGGACAATTCGAACAGGGGCTTGGAGGGATTCTTTGAAGAACTTGGCTTGTGCACGTGTGACTGGGCCCAATGGAACTCGGACTGGGTCATTACTTGGGCTAAGGTCCGTGCACACATCAGTCCCCTCCACTTGAGAAGGATTCGTCCTCAAATCTGGATGGAAATGGATGATACTACAAGAGTTGGTAGTATGAACCCCAAATCTAATGCCACCACATATTGCCAAGAAAAACTCATGGCTTTACTCCAATGGCTCCTCTTGTTCGTATCATTCCCCTCCTCTTGAAAGCAATTTGCCCACAAATTGAAGCACGAATGGTGACAAGACGAGTTACATGCCTTCGACTCAATCTTGTTAGGATGGCTATAGATGTCATCCAATGCAAAACCCACGTGCTAAGTTGGAAAATAACCCTTGTCGGACCTTGAATCTCACAAACCATCTTCAATGTATGCTCAACTTGATCGTTTGTGGTCATGAGGTAAGGGTCCTCAAAGTGGTGTGAAGCGTATCCCGTGAAATCGAACTCCGGCCCGAACACACTTGCAAGGCCCCAAGGCGGATTTGGTGATGTTGGAGATTCACGTGGACTAAGAACAAGATGAAAATCATAATGGTCATTCAGGTACTTGTTCTTTAAACGAACCCTTGGTACACAACCATCCACAAAATGTGGAGTGTTCCCATCAAGATGAGCTCGAAGCAACTCCCCTTTGGTGTGGACTGATTTCAGTCGACATTGTTCCATGAATGGATACAAACGGGGTTTAACTCTTGGAGTACCAACTACATGGAAGCTTGCAAAGTCTACAATTGATTTTGGAATGGAACACACCAAGATCAGCTCAACTTGCCTTTGCTTGATCTGAATACAAGAAGAAACACTAAACAAAGCAAGGTAAGTTCGTTGGGAAAATAATAGGCCTTCACCGGGTTGCTCAAGATCAGCCCACTTTCTCTCTTTTCTTCCTTTTTACCACCCATCTCATCAGATTTTTCCATCTCCTTGTCCATTTCAACAGCTGACCCTTTCATCTCATTGCATTCAACTCCCTCGGGTTTTATCTCTTCAGGCACAATTCCCTCATCTAGCTGCTTCTCCATTCAATAACGCTCAACCTTACTTTTCATGTGTGCTAGATCAATACAAAACTGGTCATAAGTAAGTGATACAAGTGCAATACGACGACTATTAAATAAGAAGGAATACTTATTAGTATGTCCGTCATATTTAACTTCTGGCCTCGACATCCACGCTTTGCCCAACAACCCGTGTCACTTGAATTGGGACTACATCACACAACACCTCGTCCACATATTTGCCGATTTGAATAGGTACAAGTGTGTGCTTAGTAACCCAGACAACACCTTGAGTACTCATCAACTTGTGCGGTCGAAGATGACCAATGGTTGGAAGATTTAATTTCTCAACCATGATAGCAGTTGCAAGGTTGACTTCACAACTCCCATCAATGGCCAAGCTACAAATTTTGTCTTTGACACCGCAACGGGTATAAAACCAACCAAGCAATTGAGATTTGACGAGGTCCAATTGCTCATCTACACCACGTAATGGCACTTCTTTTACTCCCTTAGGATCAGGAAGACAATGTTGTGGGCTAGCTTTTATGCGTCCTGTATTCGCCATGACGTATGAGGGAACCTCCACATAAGCTCTGAGGCCAACTATTGCGGTCCTCGATCAACACGTTTCGAGACACGTAGCACGTTTGCCCGAGGATCTAGCGAGGTTGTCCAACGCTTGGATTGCTGGACCTAGAATCAAACGGACGACACGATTTGATTAAAGGCTGTAGAACGACGACTCCGATGAGGGTGAATACGCCAGGGAATAGGTCGGTAGAACAATCAAGGACAAGATGCAAGATTGCTCAATCACCCTTGCCAGAAGCAAGTAAAGCTCGAAATTCACACGAGCAAGAAAATCGAAAAACTAAGTAATTTGATTTATAAAACGTCTACCTAAAACCTTACAAAGCAAGCCTATTTATAGGCTAAGAGTTACAAAAACCCTAAGGAAAACAAGGAAAAGGGGAATTCGGCCACCTTGGGATCAAGATGGGCCGGCCCATGCTCTACTAGAACAACTAATCTAACTATAAATTAAACACTAAAGCCTAAGGCCCTATTCGGCCAGCTCACTCGGAGGCCCACTTGACTCTTCATGGGCTTGGATCGTGGTGTAGATAACTTGATTGTCTCCCTCCAAGCCTTCAATTTCTCTATGGACTCCATGTTGGTCTTGGACAATTCGAACAGGGGCTTGGAGGGATTCTTTGAAGAACTTGGCTTGTGCACGTGTGACTGGGCCCAATGGAACTCGGACTGGGTCATTACTTGGGCTAAGGTCCGTGCACACATCAGTCCCCTCCACTTGAGAAGGATTCGTCCTCAAATCTGGATGGAAATGGATGATACTACAAGAGTTGGTAGTATGAACCCCAAATCTAATGCCACCACATATTGCCAAGAAAAACTCATGGCTTTACTCCAATGGCTCCTCTTGTTCGTATCATTCCCCTCCTCTTGAAAGCAATTTGCCCACAAATTGAAGCACGAATGGTGACAAGACGAGTTACATGCCTTCGACTCAATCTTGTTAGGATGGCTATAGATGTCATCCAATGCAAAACCCACGTGCTAAGTTGGAAAATAACCCTTGTCGGACCTTGAATCTCACAAACCATCTTCAATGTATGCTCAACTTGATCGTTTGTGGTCATGAGGTAAGGGTCCTCAAAGTGGTGTGAAGCGTATCCCGTGAAATCGAACTCCGGCCCGAACACACTTGCAAGGCCCCAAGGCGGATTTGGTGATGTTGGAGATTCACGTGGACTAAGAACAAGATGAAAATCATAATGGTCATTCAGGTACTTGTTCTTTAAACGAACCCTTGGTACACAACCATCCACAAAATGTGGAGTGTTCCCATCAAGATGAGCTCGAAGCAACTCCCCTTTGGTGTGGACTGATTTCAGTCGACATTGTTCCATGAATGGATACAAACGGGGTTTAACTCTTGGAGTACCAACTACATGGAAGCTTGCAAAGTCTACAATTGATTTTGGAATGGAACACACCAAGATCAGCTCAACTTGCCTTTGCTTGATCTGAATACAAGAAGAAACACTAAACAAAGCAAGGTAAGTTCGTTGGGAAAATAATAGGCCTTCACCGGGTTGCTCAAGATCAGCCCACTTTCTCTCTTTTCTTCCTTTTTACCACCCATCTCATCAGATTTTTCCATCTCCTTGTCCATTTCAACAGCTGACCCTTTCATCTCATTGCATTCAACTCCCTCGGGTTTTATCTCTTCAGGCACAATTCCCTCATCTAGCTGCTTCTCCATTCAATAACGCTCAACCTTACTTTTCATGTGTGCTAGATCAATACAAAACTGGTCATAAGTAAGTGATACAAGTGCAATACGACGACTATTAAATAAGAAGGAATACTTATTAGTATGTCCGTCATATTTAACTTCTGGCCTCGACATCCACGCTTTGCCCAACAACCCGTGTCACTTGAATTGGGACTACATCACACAACACCTCGTCCACATATTTGCCGATTTGAATAGGTACAAGTGTGTGCTTAGTAACCCAGACAACACCTTGAGTACTCATCAACTTGTGCGGTCGAAGATGACCAATGGTTGGAAGATTTAATTTCTCAACCATGATAGCAGTTGCAAGGTTGACTTCACAACTCCCATCAATGGCCAAGCTACAAATTTTGTCTTTGACACCGCAACGGGTATAAAACCAACCAAGCAATTGAGATTTGACGAGGTCCAATTGCTCATCTACACCACGTAATGGCACTTCTTTTACTCCCTTAGGATCAGGAAGACAATGTTGTGGGCTAGCTTTTATGCGTCCTGTATTCGCCATGACGTATGAGGGAACCTCCACATAAGCTCTGAGGCCAACTATTGCGGTCCTCGATCAACACGTTTCGAGACACGTAGCACGTTTGCCCGAGGATCTAGCGAGGTTGTCCAACGCTTGGATTGCTGGACCTAGAATCAAACGGACGACACGATTTGATTAAAGGCTGTAGAACGACGACTCCGATGAGGGTGAATACGCCAGGGAATAGGTCGGTAGAACAATCAAGGACAAGATGCAAGATTGCTCAATCACCCTTGCCAGAAGCAAGTAAAGCTCGAAATTCACACGAGCAAGAAAATCGAAAAACTAAGTAATTTGATTTATAAAACGTCTACCTAAAACCTTACAAAGCAAGCCTATTTATAGGCTAAGAGTTACAAAAACCCTAAGGAAAACAAGGAAAAGGGGAATTCGGCCACCTTGGGATCAAGATGGGCCGGCCCATGCTCTACTAGAACAACTAATCTAACTATAAATTAAACACTAAAGCCTAAGGCCCTATTCGGCCAGCTCACTCGGAGGCCCACTTGACTCTTCATGGGCTTGGATCGTGGTGTAGATAACTTGATTGTCTCCCTCCAAGCCTTCAATTTCTCTATGGACTCCATGTTGGTCTTGGACAATTCGAACAGGGGCTTGGAGGGATTCTTTGAAGAACTTGGCTTGTGCACGTGTGACTGGGCCCAATGGAACTCGGACTGGGTCATTACTTGGGCTAAGGTCCGTGCACACATCAGTCCCCTCCACTTGAGAAGGATTCGTCCTCAAATCTGGATGGAAATGGATGATACTACAAGAGTTGGTAGTATGAACCCCAAATCTAATGCCACCACATATTGCCAAGAAAAACTCATGGCTTTACTCCAATGGCTCCTCTTGTTCGTATCATTCCCCTCCTCTTGAAAGCAATTTGCCCACAAATTGAAGCACGAATGGTGACAAGACGAGTTACATGCCTTCGACTCAATCTTGTTAGGATGGCTATAGATGTCATCCAATGCAAAACCCACGTGCTAAGTTGGAAAATAACCCTTGTCGGACCTTGAATCTCACAAACCATCTTCAATGTATGCTCAACTTGATCGTTTGTGGTCATGAGGTAAGGGTCCTCAAAGTGGTGTGAAGCGTATCCCGTGAAATCGAACTCCGGCCCGAACACACTTGCAAGGCCCCAAGGCGGATTTGGTGATGTTGGAGATTCACGTGGACTAAGAACAAGATGAAAATCATAATGGTCATTCAGGTACTTGTTCTTTAAACGAACCCTTGGTACACAACCATCCACAAAATGTGGAGTGTTCCCATCAAGATGAGCTCGAAGCAACTCCCCTTTGGTGTGGACTGATTTCAGTCGACATTGTTCCATGAATGGATACAAACGGGGTTTAACTCTTGGAGTACCAACTACATGGAAGCTTGCAAAGTCTACAATTGATTTTGGAATGGAACACACCAAGATCAGCTCAACTTGCCTTTGCTTGATCTGAATACAAGAAGAAACACTAAACAAAGCAAGGTAAGTTCGTTGGGAAAATAATAGGCCTTCACCGGGTTGCTCAAGATCAGCCCACTTTCTCTCTTTTCTTCCTTTTTACCACCCATCTCATCAGATTTTTCCATCTCCTTGTCCATTTCAACAGCTGACCCTTTCATCTCATTGCATTCAACTCCCTCGGGTTTTATCTCTTCAGGCACAATTCCCTCATCTAGCTGCTTCTCCATTCAATAACGCTCAACCTTACTTTTCATGTGTGCTAGATCAATACAAAACTGGTCATAAGTAAGTGATACAAGTGCAATACGACGACTATTAAATAAGAAGGAATACTTATTAGTATGTCCGTCATATTTAACTTCTGGCCTCGACATCCACGCTTTGCCCAACAACCCGTGTCACTTGAATTGGGACTACATCACACAACACCTCGTCCACATATTTGCCGATTTGAATAGGTACAAGTGTGTGCTTAGTAACCCAGACAACACCTTGAGTACTCATCAACTTGTGCGGTCGAAGATGACCAATGGTTGGAAGATTTAATTTCTCAACCATGATAGCAGTTGCAAGGTTGACTTCACAACTCCCATCAATGGCCAAGCTACAAATTTTGTCTTTGACACCGCAACGGGTATAAAACCAACCAAGCAATTGAGATTTGACGAGGTCCAATTGCTCATCTACACCACGTAATGGCACTTCTTTTACTCCCTTAGGATCAGGAAGACAATGTTGTGGGCTAGCTTTTATGCGTCCTGTATTCGCCATGACGTATGAGGGAACCTCCACATAAGCTCTGAGGCCAACTATTGCGGTCCTCGATCAACACGTTTCGAGACACGTAGCACGTTTGCCCGAGGATCTAGCGAGGTTGTCCAACGCTTGGATTGCTGGACCTAGAATCAAACGGACGACACGATTTGATTAAAGGCTGTAGAACGACGACTCCGATGAGGGTGAATACGCCAGGGAATAGGTCGGTAGAACAATCAAGGACAAGATGCAAGATTGCTCAATCACCCTTGCCAGAAGCAAGTAAAGCTCGAAATTCACACGAGCAAGAAAATCGAAAAACTAAGTAATTTGATTTATAAAACGTCTACCTAAAACCTTACAAAGCAAGCCTATTTATAGGCTAAGAGTTACAAAAACCCTAAGGAAAACAAGGAAAAGGGGAATTCGGCCACCTTGGGATCAAGATGGGCCGGCCCATGCTCTACTAGAACAACTAATCTAACTATAAATTAAACACTAAAGCCTAAGGCCCTATTCGGCCAGCTCACTCGGAGGCCCACTTGACTCTTCATGGGCTTGGATCGTGGTGTAGATAACTTGATTGTCTCCCTCCAAGCCTTCAATTTCTCTATGGACTCCATGTTGGTCTTGGACAATTCGAACAGGGGCTTGGAGGGATTCTTTGAAGAACTTGGCTTGTGCACGTGTGACTGGGCCCAATGGAACTCGGACTGGGTCATTACTTGGGCTAAGGTCCGTGCACACATCAGTCCCCTCCACTTGAGAAGGATTCGTCCTCAAATCTGGATGGAAATGGATGATACTACAAGAGTTGGTAGTATGAACCCCAAATCTAATGCCACCACATATTGCCAAGAAAAACTCATGGCTTTACTCCAATGGCTCCTCTTGTTCGTATCATTCCCCTCCTCTTGAAAGCAATTTGCCCACAAATTGAAGCACGAATGGTGACAAGACGAGTTACATGCCTTCGACTCAATCTTGTTAGGATGGCTATAGATGTCATCCAATGCAAAACCCACGTGCTAAGTTGGAAAATAACCCTTGTCGGACCTTGAATCTCACAAACCATCTTCAATGTATGCTCAACTTGATCGTTTGTGGTCATGAGGTAAGGGTCCTCAAAGTGGTGTGAAGCGTATCCCGTGAAATCGAACTCCGGCCCGAACACACTTGCAAGGCCCCAAGGCGGATTTGGTGATGTTGGAGATTCACGTGGACTAAGAACAAGATGAAAATCATAATGGTCATTCAGGTACTTGTTCTTTAAACGAACCCTTGGTACACAACCATCCACAAAATGTGGAGTGTTCCCATCAAGATGAGCTCGAAGCAACTCCCCTTTGGTGTGGACTGATTTCAGTCGACATTGTTCCATGAATGGATACAAACGGGGTTTAACTCTTGGAGTACCAACTACATGGAAGCTTGCAAAGTCTACAATTGATTTTGGAATGGAACACACCAAGATCAGCTCAACTTGCCTTTGCTTGATCTGAATACAAGAAGAAACACTAAACAAAGCAAGGTAAGTTCGTTGGGAAAATAATAGGCCTTCACCGGGTTGCTCAAGATCAGCCCACTTTCTCTCTTTCCTTCCTTTTTACCACCCATCTCATCAGATTTTTCCATCTCCTTGTCCATTTCAACAGCTGACCCTTTCATCTCATTGCATTCAACTCCCTCGGGTTTTATCTCTTCAGGCACAATTCCCTCATCTAGCTGCTTCTCCATTCAATAACGCTCAACCTTACTTTTCATGTGTGCTAGATCAATACAAAACTGGTCATAAGTAAGTGATACAAGTGCAATACGACGACTATTAAATAAGAAGGAATACTTATTAGTATGTCCGTCATATTTAACTTCTGGCCTCGACATCCACGCTTTGCCCAACAACCCGTGTCACTTGAATTGGGACTACATCACACAACACCTCGTCCACATATTTGCCGATTTGAATAGGTACAAGTGTGTGCTTAGTAACCCAGACAACACCTTGAGTACTCATCAACTTGTGCGGTCGAAGATGACCAATGGTTGGAAGATTTAATTTCTCAACCATGATAGCAGTTGCAAGGTTGACTTCACAACTCCCATCAATGGCCAAGCTACAAATTTTGTCTTTGACACCGCAACGGGTATAAAACCAACCAAGCAATTGAGATTTGACGAGGTCCAATTGCTCATCTACACCACGTAATGGCACTTCTTTTACTCCCTTAGGATCAGGAAGACAATGTTGTGGGCTAGCTTTTATGCGTCCTGTATTCGCCATGACGTATGAGGGAACCTCCACATAAGCTCTGAGGCCAACTATTGCGGTCCTCGATCAACACGTTTCGAGACACGTAGCACGTTTGCCCGAGGATCTAGCGAGGTTGTCCAACGCTTGGATTGCTGGACCTAGAATCAAACGGACGACACGATTTGATTAAAGGCTGTAGAACGACGACTCCGATGAGGGTGAATACGCCAGGGAATAGGTCGGTAGAACAATCAAGGACAAGATGCAAGATTGCTCAATCACCCTTGCCAGAAGCAAGTAAAGCTCGAAATTCACACGAGCAAGAAAATCGAAAAACTAAGTAATTTGATTTATAAAACGTCTACCTAAAACCTTACAAAGCAAGCCTATTTATAGGCTAAGAGTTACAAAAACCCTAAGGAAAACAAGGAAAAGGGGAATTCGGCCACCTTGGGATCAAGATGGGCCGGCCCATGCTCTACTAGAACAACTAATCTAACTATAAATTAAACACTAAAGCCTAAGGCCCTATTCGGCCAGCTCACTCGGAGGCCCACTTGACTCTTCATGGGCTTGGATCGTGGTGTAGATAACTTGATTGTCTCCCTCCAAGCCTTCAATTTCTCTATGGACTCCATGTTGGTCTTGGACAATTCGAACAGGGGCTTGGAGGGATTCTTTGAAGAACTTGGCTTGTGCACGTGTGACTGGGCCCAATGGAACTCGGACTGGGTCATTACTTGGGCTAAGGTCCGTGCACACATCAGTCCCCTCCACTTGAGAAGGATTCGTCCTCAAATCTGGATGGAAATGGATGATACTACAAGAGTTGGTAGTATGAACCCCAAATCTAATGCCACCACATATTGCCAAGAAAAACTCATGGCTTTACTCCAATGGCTCCTCTTGTTCGTATCATTCCCCTCCTCTTGAAAGCAATTTGCCCACAAATTGAAGCACGAATGGTGACAAGACGAGTTACATGCCTTCGACTCAATCTTGTTAGGATGGCTATAGATGTCATCCAATGCAAAACCCACGTGCTAAGTTGGAAAATAACCCTTGTCGGACCTTGAATCTCACAAACCATCTTCAATGTATGCTCAACTTGATCGTTTGTGGTCATGAGGTAAGGGTCCTCAAAGTGGTGTGAAGCGTATCCCGTGAAATCGAACTCCGGCCCGAACACACTTGCAAGGCCCCAAGGCGGATTTGGTGATGTTGGAGATTCACGTGGACTAAGAACAAGATGAAAATCATAATGGTCATTCAGGTACTTGTTCTTTAAACGAACCCTTGGTACACAACCATCCACAAAATGTGGAGTGTTCCCATCAAGATGAGCTCGAAGCAACTCCCCTTTGGTGTGGACTGATTTCAGTCGACATTGTTCCATGAATGGATACAAACGGGGTTTAACTCTTGGAGTACCAACTACATGGAAGCTTGCAAAGTCTACAATTGATTTTGGAATGGAACACACCAAGATCAGCTCAACTTGCCTTTGCTTGATCTGAATACAAGAAGAAACACTAAACAAAGCAAGGTAAGTTCGTTGGGAAAATAATAGGCCTTCACCGGGTTGCTCAAGATCAGCCCACTTTCTCTCTTTCCTTCCTTTTTACCACCCATCTCATCAGATTTTTCCATCTCCTTGTCCATTTCAACAGCTGACCCTTTCATCTCATTGCATTCAACTCCCTCGGGTTTTATCTCTTCAGGCACAATTCCCTCATCTAGCTGCTTCTCCATTCAATAACGCTCAACCTTACTTTTCATGTGTGCTAGATCAATACAAAACTGGTCATAAGTAAGTGATACAAGTGCAATACGACGACTATTAAATAAGAAGGAATACTTATTAGTATGTCCGTCATATTTAACTTCTGGCCTCGACATCCACGCTTTGCCCAACAACCCGTGTCACTTGAATTGGGACTACATCACACAACACCTCGTCCACATATTTGCCGATTTGAATAGGTACAAGTGTGTGCTTAGTAACCCAGACAACACCTTGAGTACTCATCAACTTGTGCGGTCGAAGATGACCAATGGTTGGAAGATTTAATTTCTCAACCATGATAGCAGTTGCAAGGTTGACTTCACAACTCCCATCAATGGCCAAGCTACAAATTTTGTCTTTGACACCGCAACGGGTATAAAACCAACCAAGCAATTGAGATTTGACGAGGTCCAATTGCTCATCTACACCACGTAATGGCACTTCTTTTACTCCCTTAGGATCAGGAAGACAATGTTGTGGGCTAGCTTTTATGCGTCCTGTATTCGCCATGACGTATGAGGGAACCTCCACATAAGCTCTGAGGCCAACTATTGCGGTCCTCGATCAACACGTTTCGAGACACGTAGCACGTTTGCCCGAGGATCTAGCGAGGTTGTCCAACGCTTGGATTGCTGGACCTAGAATCAAACGGACGACACGATTTGATTAAAGGCTGTAGAACGACGACTCCGATGAGGGTGAATACGCCAGGGAATAGGTCGGTAGAACAATCAAGGACAAGATGCAAGATTGCTCAATCACCCTTGCCAGAAGCAAGTAAAGCTCGAAATTCACACGAGCAAGAAAATCGAAAAACTAAGTAATTTGATTTATAAAACGTCTACCTAAAACCTTACAAAGCAAGCCTATTTATAGGCTAAGAGTTACAAAAACCCTAAGGAAAACAAGGAAAAGGGGAATTCGGCCACCTTGGGATCAAGATGGGCCGGCCCATGCTCTACTAGAACAACTAATCTAACTATAAATTAAACACTAAAGCCTAAGGCCCTATTCGGCCAGCTCACTCGGAGGCCCACTTGACTCTTCATGGGCTTGGATCGTGGTGTAGATAACTTGATTGTCTCCCTCCAAGCCTTCAATTTCTCTATGGACTCCATGTTGGTCTTGGACAATTCGAACAGGGGCTTGGAGGGATTCTTTGAAGAACTTGGCTTGTGCACGTGTGACTGGGCCCAATGGAACTCGGACTGGGTCATTACTTGGGCTAAGGTCCGTGCACACATCAGTCCCCTCCACTTGAGAAGGATTCGTCCTCAAATCTGGATGGAAATGGATGATACTACAAGAGTTGGTAGTATGAACCCCAAATCTAATGCCACCACATATTGCCAAGAAAAACTCATGGCTTTACTCCAATGGCTCCTCTTGTTCGTATCATTCCCCTCCTCTTGAAAGCAATTTGCCCACAAATTGAAGCACGAATGGTGACAAGACGAGTTACATGCCTTCGACTCAATCTTGTTAGGATGGCTATAGATGTCATCCAATGCAAAACCCACGTGCTAAGTTGGAAAATAACCCTTGTCGGACCTTGAATCTCACAAACCATCTTCAATGTATGCTCAACTTGATCGTTTGTGGTCATGAGGTAAGGGTCCTCAAAGTGGTGTGAAGCGTATCCCGTGAAATCGAACTCCGGCCCGAACACACTTGCAAGGCCCCAAGGCGGATTTGGTGATGTTGGAGATTCACGTGGACTAAGAACAAGATGAAAATCATAATGGTCATTCAGGTACTTGTTCTTTAAACGAACCCTTGGTACACAACCATCCACAAAATGTGGAGTGTTCCCATCAAGATGAGCTCGAAGCAACTCCCCTTTGGTGTGGACTGATTTCAGTCGACATTGTTCCATGAATGGATACAAACGGGGTTTAACTCTTGGAGTACCAACTACATGGAAGCTTGCAAAGTCTACAATTGATTTTGGAATGGAACACACCAAGATCAGCTCAACTTGCCTTTGCTTGATCTGAATACAAGAAGAAACACTAAACAAAGCAAGGTAAGTTCGTTGGGAAAATAATAGGCCTTCACCGGGTTGCTCAAGATCAGCCCACTTTCTCTCTTTCCTTCCTTTTTACCACCCATCTCATCAGATTTTTCCATCTCCTTGTCCATTTCAACAGCTGACCCTTTCATCTCATTGCATTCAACTCCCTCGGGTTTTATCTCTTCAGGCACAATTCCCTCATCTAGCTGCTTCTCCATTCAATAACGCTCAACCTTACTTTTCATGTGTGCTAGATCAATACAAAACTGGTCATAAGTAAGTGATACAAGTGCAATACGACGACTATTAAATAAGAAGGAATACTTATTAGTATGTCCGTCATATTTAACTTCTGGCCTCGACATCCACGCTTTGCCCAACAACCCGTGTCACTTGAATTGGGACTACATCACACAACACCTCGTCCACATATTTGCCGATTTGAATAGGTACAAGTGTGTGCTTAGTAACCCAGACAACACCTTGAGTACTCATCAACTTGTGCGGTCGAAGATGACCAATGGTTGGAAGATTTAATTTCTCAACCATGATAGCAGTTGCAAGGTTGACTTCACAACTCCCATCAATGGCCAAGCTACAAATTTTGTCTTTGACACCGCAACGGGTATAAAACCAACCAAGCAATTGAGATTTGACGAGGTCCAATTGCTCATCTACACCACGTAATGGCACTTCTTTTACTCCCTTAGGATCAGGAAGACAATGTTGTGGGCTAGCTTTTATGCGTCCTGTATTCGCCATGACGTATGAGGGAACCTCCACATAAGCTCTGAGGCCAACTATTGCGGTCCTCGATCAACACGTTTCGAGACACGTAGCACGTTTGCCCGAGGATCTAGCGAGGTTGTCCAACGCTTGGATTGCTGGACCTAGAATCAAACGGACGACACGATTTGATTAAAGGCTGTAGAACGACGACTCCGATGAGGGTGAATACGCCAGGGAATAGGTCGGTAGAACAATCAAGGACAAGATGCAAGATTGCTCAATCACCCTTGCCAGAAGCAAGTAAAGCTCGAAATTCACACGAGCAAGAAAATCGAAAAACTAAGTAATTTGATTTATAAAACGTCTACCTAAAACCTTACAAAGCAAGCCTATTTATAGGCTAAGAGTTACAAAAACCCTAAGGAAAACAAGGAAAAGGGGAATTCGGCCACCTTGGGATCAAGATGGGCCGGCCCATGCTCTACTAGAACAACTAATCTAACTATAAATTAAACACTAAAGCCTAAGGCCCTATTCGGCCAGCTCACTCGGAGGCCCACTTGACTCTTCATGGGCTTGGATCGTGGTGTAGATAACTTGATTGTCTCCCTCCAAGCCTTCAATTTCTCTATGGACTCCATGTTGGTCTTGGACAATTCGAACAGGGGCTTGGAGGGATTCTTTGAAGAACTTGGCTTGTGCACGTGTGACTGGGCCCAATGGAACTCGGACTGGGTCATTACTTGGGCTAAGGTCCGTGCACACATCAGTCCCCTCCACTTGAGAAGGATTCGTCCTCAAATCTGGATGGAAATGGATGATACTACAAGAGTTGGTAGTATGAACCCCAAATCTAATGCCACCACATATTGCCAAGAAAAACTCATGGCTTTACTCCAATGGCTCCTCTTGTTCGTATCATTCCCCTCCTCTTGAAAGCAATTTGCCCACAAATTGAAGCACGAATGGTGACAAGACGAGTTACATGCCTTCGACTCAATCTTGTTAGGATGGCTATAGATGTCATCCAATGCAAAACCCACGTGCTAAGTTGGAAAATAACCCTTGTCGGACCTTGAATCTCACAAACCATCTTCAATGTATGCTCAACTTGATCGTTTGTGGTCATGAGGTAAGGGTCCTCAAAGTGGTGTGAAGCGTATCCCGTGAAATCGAACTCCGGCCCGAACACACTTGCAAGGCCCCAAGGCGGATTTGGTGATGTTGGAGATTCACGTGGACTAAGAACAAGATGAAAATCATAATGGTCATTCAGGTACTTGTTCTTTAAACGAACCCTTGGTACACAACCATCCACAAAATGTGGAGTGTTCCCATCAAGATGAGCTCGAAGCAACTCCCCTTTGGTGTGGACTGATTTCAGTCGACATTGTTCCATGAATGGATACAAACGGGGTTTAACTCTTGGAGTACCAACTACATGGAAGCTTGCAAAGTCTACAATTGATTTTGGAATGGAACACACCAAGATCAGCTCAACTTGCCTTTGCTTGATCTGAATACAAGAAGAAACACTAAACAAAGCAAGGTAAGTTCGTTGGGAAAATAATAGGCCTTCACCGGGTTGCTCAAGATCAGCCCACTTTCTCTCTTTCCTTCCTTTTTACCACCCATCTCATCAGATTTTTCCATCTCCTTGTCCATTTCAACAGCTGACCCTTTCATCTCATTGCATTCAACTCCCTCGGGTTTTATCTCTTCAGGCACAATTCCCTCATCTAGCTGCTTCTCCATTCAATAACGCTCAACCTTACTTTTCATGTGTGCTAGATCAATACAAAACTGGTCATAAGTAAGTGATACAAGTGCAATACGACGACTATTAAATAAGAAGGAATACTTATTAGTATGTCCGTCATATTTAACTTCTGGCCTCGACATCCACGCTTTGCCCAACAACCCGTGTCACTTGAATTGGGACTACATCACACAACACCTCGTCCACATATTTGCCGATTTGAATAGGTACAAGTGTGTGCTTAGTAACCCAGACAACACCTTGAGTACTCATCAACTTGTGCGGTCGAAGATGACCAATGGTTGGAAGATTTAATTTCTCAACCATGATAGCAGTTGCAAGGTTGACTTCACAACTCCCATCAATGGCCAAGCTACAAATTTTGTCTTTGACACCGCAACGGGTATAAAACCAACCAAGCAATTGAGATTTGACGAGGTCCAATTGCTCATCTACACCACGTAATGGCACTTCTTTTACTCCCTTAGGATCAGGAAGACAATGTTGTGGGCTAGCTTTTATGCGTCCTGTATTCGCCATGACGTATGAGGGAACCTCCACATAAGCTCTGAGGCCAACTATTGCGGTCCTCGATCAACACGTTTCGAGACACGTAGCACGTTTGCCCGAGGATCTAGCGAGGTTGTCCAACGCTTGGATTGCTGGACCTAGAATCAAACGGACGACACGATTTGATTAAAGGCTGTAGAACGACGACTCCGATGAGGGTGAATACGCCAGGGAATAGGTCGGTAGAACAATCAAGGACAAGATGCAAGATTGCTCAATCACCCTTGCCAGAAGCAAGTAAAGCTCGAAATTCACACGAGCAAGAAAATCGAAAAACTAAGTAATTTGATTTATAAAACGTCTACCTAAAACCTTACAAAGCAAGCCTATTTATAGGCTAAGAGTTACAAAAACCCTAAGGAAAACAAGGAAAAGGGGAATTCGGCCACCTTGGGATCAAGATGGGCCGGCCCATGCTCTACTAGAACAACTAATCTAACTATAAATTAAACACTAAAGCCTAAGGCCCTATTCGGCCAGCTCACTCGGAGGCCCACTTGACTCTTCATGGGCTTGGATCGTGGTGTAGATAACTTGATTGTCTCCCTCCAAGCCTTCAATTTCTCTATGGACTCCATGTTGGTCTTGGACAATTCGAACAGGGGCTTGGAGGGATTCTTTGAAGAACTTGGCTTGTGCACGTGTGACTGGGCCCAATGGAACTCGGACTGGGTCATTACTTGGGCTAAGGTCCGTGCACACATCAGTCCCCTCCACTTGAGAAGGATTCGTCCTCAAATCTGGATGGAAATGGATGATACTACAAGAGTTGGTAGTATGAACCCCAAATCTAATGCCACCACATATTGCCAAGAAAAACTCATGGCTTTACTCCAATGGCTCCTCTTGTTCGTATCATTCCCCTCCTCTTGAAAGCAATTTGCCCACAAATTGAAGCACGAATGGTGACAAGACGAGTTACATGCCTTCGACTCAATCTTGTTAGGATGGCTATAGATGTCATCCAATGCAAAACCCACGTGCTAAGTTGGAAAATAACCCTTGTCGGACCTTGAATCTCACAAACCATCTTCAATGTATGCTCAACTTGATCGTTTGTGGTCATGAGGTAAGGGTCCTCAAAGTGGTGTGAAGCGTATCCCGTGAAATCGAACTCCGGCCCGAACACACTTGCAAGGCCCCAAGGCGGATTTGGTGATGTTGGAGATTCACGTGGACTAAGAACAAGATGAAAATCATAATGGTCATTCAGGTACTTGTTCTTTAAACGAACCCTTGGTACACAACCATCCACAAAATGTGGAGTGTTCCCATCAAGATGAGCTCGAAGCAACTCCCCTTTGGTGTGGACTGATTTCAGTCGACATTGTTCCATGAATGGATACAAACGGGGTTTAACTCTTGGAGTACCAACTACATGGAAGCTTGCAAAGTCTACAATTGATTTTGGAATGGAACACACCAAGATCAGCTCAACTTGCCTTTGCTTGATCTGAATACAAGAAGAAACACTAAACAAAGCAAGGTAAGTTCGTTGGGAAAATAATAGGCCTTCACCGGGTTGCTCAAGATCAGCCCACTTTCTCTCTTTCCTTCCTTTTTACCACCCATCTCATCAGATTTTTCCATCTCCTTGTCCATTTCAACAGCTGACCCTTTCATCTCATTGCATTCAACTCCCTCGGGTTTTATCTCTTCAGGCACAATTCCCTCATCTAGCTGCTTCTCCATTCAATAACGCTCAACCTTACTTTTCATGTGTGCTAGATCAATACAAAACTGGTCATAAGTAAGTGATACAAGTGCAATACGACGACTATTAAATAAGAAGGAATACTTATTAGTATGTCCGTCATATTTAACTTCTGGCCTCGACATCCACGCTTTGCCCAACAACCCGTGTCACTTGAATTGGGACTACATCACACAACACCTCGTCCACATATTTGCCGATTTGAATAGGTACAAGTGTGTGCTTAGTAACCCAGACAACACCTTGAGTACTCATCAACTTGTGCGGTCGAAGATGACCAATGGTTGGAAGATTTAATTTCTCAACCATGATAGCAGTTGCAAGGTTGACTTCACAACTCCCATCAATGGCCAAGCTACAAATTTTGTCTTTGACACCGCAACGGGTATAAAACCAACCAAGCAATTGAGATTTGACGAGGTCCAATTGCTCATCTACACCACGTAATGGCACTTCTTTTACTCCCTTAGGATCAGGAAGACAATGTTGTGGGCTAGCTTTTATGCGTCCTGTATTCGCCATGACGTATGAGGGAACCTCCACATAAGCTCTGAGGCCAACTATTGCGGTCCTCGATCAACACGTTTCGAGACACGTAGCACGTTTGCCCGAGGATCTAGCGAGGTTGTCCAACGCTTGGATTGCTGGACCTAGAATCAAACGGACGACACGATTTGATTAAAGGCTGTAGAACGACGACTCCGATGAGGGTGAATACGCCAGGGAATAGGTCGGTAGAACAATCAAGGACAAGATGCAAGATTGCTCAATCACCCTTGCCAGAAGCAAGTAAAGCTCGAAATTCACACGAGCAAGAAAATCGAAAAACTAAGTAATTTGATTTATAAAACGTCTACCTAAAACCTTACAAAGCAAGCCTATTTATAGGCTAAGAGTTACAAAAACCCTAAGGAAAACAAGGAAAAGGGGAATTCGGCCACCTTGGGATCAAGATGGGCCGGCCCATGCTCTACTAGAACAACTAATCTAACTATAAATTAAACACTAAAGCCTAAGGCCCTATTCGGCCAGCTCACTCGGAGGCCCACTTGACTCTTCATGGGCTTGGATCGTGGTGTAGATAACTTGATTGTCTCCCTCCAAGCCTTCAATTTCTCTATGGACTCCATGTTGGTCTTGGACAATTCGAACAGGGGCTTGGAGGGATTCTTTGAAGAACTTGGCTTGTGCACGTGTGACTGGGCCCAATGGAACTCGGACTGGGTCATTACTTGGGCTAAGGTCCGTGCACACATCAGTCCCCTCCACTTGAGAAGGATTCGTCCTCAAATCTGGATGGAAATGGATGATACTACAAGAGTTGGTAGTATGAACCCCAAATCTAATGCCACCACATATTGCCAAGAAAAACTCATGGCTTTACTCCAATGGCTCCTCTTGTTCGTATCATTCCCCTCCTCTTGAAAGCAATTTGCCCACAAATTGAAGCACGAATGGTGACAAGACGAGTTACATGCCTTCGACTCAATCTTGTTAGGATGGCTATAGATGTCATCCAATGCAAAACCCACGTGCTAAGTTGGAAAATAACCCTTGTCGGACCTTGAATCTCACAAACCATCTTCAATGTATGCTCAACTTGATCGTTTGTGGTCATGAGGTAAGGGTCCTCAAAGTGGTGTGAAGCGTATCCCGTGAAATCGAACTCCGGCCCGAACACACTTGCAAGGCCCCAAGGCGGATTTGGTGATGTTGGAGATTCACGTGGACTAAGAACAAGATGAAAATCATAATGGTCATTCAGGTACTTGTTCTTTAAACGAACCCTTGGTACACAACCATCCACAAAATGTGGAGTGTTCCCATCAAGATGAGCTCGAAGCAACTCCCCTTTGGTGTGGACTGATTTCAGTCGACATTGTTCCATGAATGGATACAAACGGGGTTTAACTCTTGGAGTACCAACTACATGGAAGCTTGCAAAGTCTACAATTGATTTTGGAATGGAACACACCAAGATCAGCTCAACTTGCCTTTGCTTGATCTGAATACAAGAAGAAACACTAAACAAAGCAAGGTAAGTTCGTTGGGAAAATAATAGGCCTTCACCGGGTTGCTCAAGATCAGCCCACTTTCTCTCTTTCCTTCCTTTTTACCACCCATCTCATCAGATTTTTCCATCTCCTTGTCCATTTCAACAGCTGACCCTTTCATCTCATTGCATTCAACTCCCTCGGGTTTTATCTCTTCAGGCACAATTCCCTCATCTAGCTGCTTCTCCATTCAATAACGCTCAACCTTACTTTTCATGTGTGCTAGATCAATACAAAACTGGTCATAAGTAAGTGATACAAGTGCAATACGACGACTATTAAATAAGAAGGAATACTTATTAGTATGTCCGTCATATTTAACTTCTGGCCTCGACATCCACGCTTTGCCCAACAACCCGTGTCACTTGAATTGGGACTACATCACACAACACCTCGTCCACATATTTGCCGATTTGAATAGGTACAAGTGTGTGCTTAGTAACCCAGACAACACCTTGAGTACTCATCAACTTGTGCGGTCGAAGATGACCAATGGTTGGAAGATTTAATTTCTCAACCATGATAGCAGTTGCAAGGTTGACTTCACAACTCCCATCAATGGCCAAGCTACAAATTTTGTCTTTGACACCGCAACGGGTATAAAACCAACCAAGCAATTGAGATTTGACGAGGTCCAATTGCTCATCTACACCACGTAATGGCACTTCTTTTACTCCCTTAGGATCAGGAAGACAATGTTGTGGGCTAGCTTTTATGCGTCCTGTATTCGCCATGACGTATGAGGGAACCTCCACATAAGCTCTGAGGCCAACTATTGCGGTCCTCGATCAACACGTTTCGAGACACGTAGCACGTTTGCCCGAGGATCTAGCGAGGTTGTCCAACGCTTGGATTGCTGGACCTAGAATCAAACGGACGACACGATTTGATTAAAGGCTGTAGAACGACGACTCCGATGAGGGTGAATACGCCAGGGAATAGGTCGGTAGAACAATCAAGGACAAGATGCAAGATTGCTCAATCACCCTTGCCAGAAGCAAGTAAAGCTCGAAATTCACACGAGCAAGAAAATCGAAAAACTAAGTAATTTGATTTATAAAACGTCTACCTAAAACCTTACAAAGCAAGCCTATTTATAGGCTAAGAGTTACAAAAACCCTAAGGAAAACAAGGAAAAGGGGAATTCGGCCACCTTGGGATCAAGATGGGCCGGCCCATGCTCTACTAGAACAACTAATCTAACTATAAATTAAACACTAAAGCCTAAGGCCCTATTCGGCCAGCTCACTCGGAGGCCCACTTGACTCTTCATGGGCTTGGATCGTGGTGTAGATAACTTGATTGTCTCCCTCCAAGCCTTCAATTTCTCTATGGACTCCATGTTGGTCTTGGACAATTCGAACAGGGGCTTGGAGGGATTCTTTGAAGAACTTGGCTTGTGCACGTGTGACTGGGCCCAATGGAACTCGGACTGGGTCATTACTTGGGCTAAGGTCCGTGCACACATCAGTCCCCTCCACTTGAGAAGGATTCGTCCTCAAATCTGGATGGAAATGGATGATACTACAAGAGTTGGTAGTATGAACCCCAAATCTAATGCCACCACATATTGCCAAGAAAAACTCATGGCTTTACTCCAATGGCTCCTCTTGTTCGTATCATTCCCCTCCTCTTGAAAGCAATTTGCCCACAAATTGAAGCACGAATGGTGACAAGACGAGTTACATGCCTTCGACTCAATCTTGTTAGGATGGCTATAGATGTCATCCAATGCAAAACCCACGTGCTAAGTTGGAAAATAACCCTTGTCGGACCTTGAATCTCACAAACCATCTTCAATGTATGCTCAACTTGATCGTTTGTGGTCATGAGGTAAGGGTCCTCAAAGTGGTGTGAAGCGTATCCCGTGAAATCGAACTCCGGCCCGAACACACTTGCAAGGCCCCAAGGCGGATTTGGTGATGTTGGAGATTCACGTGGACTAAGAACAAGATGAAAATCATAATGGTCATTCAGGTACTTGTTCTTTAAACGAACCCTTGGTACACAACCATCCACAAAATGTGGAGTGTTCCCATCAAGATGAGCTCGAAGCAACTCCCCTTTGGTGTGGACTGATTTCAGTCGACATTGTTCCATGAATGGATACAAACGGGGTTTAACTCTTGGAGTACCAACTACATGGAAGCTTGCAAAGTCTACAATTGATTTTGGAATGGAACACACCAAGATCAGCTCAACTTGCCTTTGCTTGATCTGAATACAAGAAGAAACACTAAACAAAGCAAGGTAAGTTCGTTGGGAAAATAATAGGCCTTCACCGGGTTGCTCAAGATCAGCCCACTTTCTCTCTTTCCTTCCTTTTTACCACCCATCTCATCAGATTTTTCCATCTCCTTGTCCATTTCAACAGCTGACCCTTTCATCTCATTGCATTCAACTCCCTCGGGTTTTATCTCTTCAGGCACAATTCCCTCATCTAGCTGCTTCTCCATTCAATAACGCTCAACCTTACTTTTCATGTGTGCTAGATCAATACAAAACTGGTCATAAGTAAGTGATACAAGTGCAATACGACGACTATTAAATAAGAAGGAATACTTATTAGTATGTCCGTCATATTTAACTTCTGGCCTCGACATCCACGCTTTGCCCAACAACCCGTGTCACTTGAATTGGGACTACATCACACAACACCTCGTCCACATATTTGCCGATTTGAATAGGTACAAGTGTGTGCTTAGTAACCCAGACAACACCTTGAGTACTCATCAACTTGTGCGGTCGAAGATGACCAATGGTTGGAAGATTTAATTTCTCAACCATGATAGCAGTTGCAAGGTTGACTTCACAACTCCCATCAATGGCCAAGCTACAAATTTTGTCTTTGACACCGCAACGGGTATAAAACCAACCAAGCAATTGAGATTTGACGAGGTCCAATTGCTCATCTACACCACGTAATGGCACTTCTTTTACTCCCTTAGGATCAGGAAGACAATGTTGTGGGCTAGCTTTTATGCGTCCTGTATTCGCCATGACGTATGAGGGAACCTCCACATAAGCTCTGAGGCCAACTATTGCGGTCCTCGATCAACACGTTTCGAGACACGTAGCACGTTTGCCCGAGGATCTAGCGAGGTTGTCCAACGCTTGGATTGCTGGACCTAGAATCAAACGGACGACACGATTTGATTAAAGGCTGTAGAACGACGACTCCGATGAGGGTGAATACGCCAGGGAATAGGTCGGTAGAACAATCAAGGACAAGATGCAAGATTGCTCAATCACCCTTGCCAGAAGCAAGTAAAGCTCGAAATTCACACGAGCAAGAAAATCGAAAAACTAAGTAATTTGATTTATAAAACGTCTACCTAAAACCTTACAAAGCAAGCCTATTTATAGGCTAAGAGTTACAAAAACCCTAAGGAAAACAAGGAAAAGGGGAATTCGGCCACCTTGGGATCAAGATGGGCCGGCCCATGCTCTACTAGAACAACTAATCTAACTATAAATTAAACACTAAAGCCTAAGGCCCTATTCGGCCAGCTCACTCGGAGGCCCACTTGACTCTTCATGGGCTTGGATCGTGGTGTAGATAACTTGATTGTCTCCCTCCAAGCCTTCAATTTCTCTATGGACTCCATGTTGGTCTTGGACAATTCGAACAGGGGCTTGGAGGGATTCTTTGAAGAACTTGGCTTGTGCACGTGTGACTGGGCCCAATGGAACTCGGACTGGGTCATTACTTGGGCTAAGGTCCGTGCACACATCAGTCCCCTCCACTTGAGAAGGATTCGTCCTCAAATCTGGATGGAAATGGATGATACTACAAGAGTTGGTAGTATGAACCCCAAATCTAATGCCACCACATATTGCCAAGAAAAACTCATGGCTTTACTCCAATGGCTCCTCTTGTTCGTATCATTCCCCTCCTCTTGAAAGCAATTTGCCCACAAATTGAAGCACGAATGGTGACAAGACGAGTTACATGCCTTCGACTCAATCTTGTTAGGATGGCTATAGATGTCATCCAATGCAAAACCCACGTGCTAAGTTGGAAAATAACCCTTGTCGGACCTTGAATCTCACAAACCATCTTCAATGTATGCTCAACTTGATCGTTTGTGGTCATGAGGTAAGGGTCCTCAAAGTGGTGTGAAGCGTATCCCGTGAAATCGAACTCCGGCCCGAACACACTTGCAAGGCCCCAAGGCGGATTTGGTGATGTTGGAGATTCACGTGGACTAAGAACAAGATGAAAATCATAATGGTCATTCAGGTACTTGTTCTTTAAACGAACCCTTGGTACACAACCATCCACAAAATGTGGAGTGTTCCCATCAAGATGAGCTCGAAGCAACTCCCCTTTGGTGTGGACTGATTTCAGTCGACATTGTTCCATGAATGGATACAAACGGGGTTTAACTCTTGGAGTACCAACTACATGGAAGCTTGCAAAGTCTACAATTGATTTTGGAATGGAACACACCAAGATCAGCTCAACTTGCCTTTGCTTGATCTGAATACAAGAAGAAACACTAAACAAAGCAAGGTAAGTTCGTTGGGAAAATAATAGGCCTTCACCGGGTTGCTCAAGATCAGCCCACTTTCTCTCTTTCCTTCCTTTTTACCACCCATCTCATCAGATTTTTCCATCTCCTTGTCCATTTCAACAGCTGACCCTTTCATCTCATTGCATTCAACTCCCTCGGGTTTTATCTCTTCAGGCACAATTCCCTCATCTAGCTGCTTCTCCATTCAATAACGCTCAACCTTACTTTTCATGTGTGCTAGATCAATACAAAACTGGTCATAAGTAAGTGATACAAGTGCAATACGACGACTATTAAATAAGAAGGAATACTTATTAGTATGTCCGTCATATTTAACTTCTGGCCTCGACATCCACGCTTTGCCCAACAACCCGTGTCACTTGAATTGGGACTACATCACACAACACCTCGTCCACATATTTGCCGATTTGAATAGGTACAAGTGTGTGCTTAGTAACCCAGACAACACCTTGAGTACTCATCAACTTGTGCGGTCGAAGATGACCAATGGTTGGAAGATTTAATTTCTCAACCATGATAGCAGTTGCAAGGTTGACTTCACAACTCCCATCAATGGCCAAGCTACAAATTTTGTCTTTGACACCGCAACGGGTATAAAACCAACCAAGCAATTGAGATTTGACGAGGTCCAATTGCTCATCTACACCACGTAATGGCACTTCTTTTACTCCCTTAGGATCAGGAAGACAATGTTGTGGGCTAGCTTTTATGCGTCCTGTATTCGCCATGACGTATGAGGGAACCTCCACATAAGCTCTGAGGCCAACTATTGCGGTCCTCGATCAACACGTTTCGAGACACGTAGCACGTTTGCCCGAGGATCTAGCGAGGTTGTCCAACGCTTGGATTGCTGGACCTAGAATCAAACGGACGACACGATTTGATTAAAGGCTGTAGAACGACGACTCCGATGAGGGTGAATACGCCAGGGAATAGGTCGGTAGAACAATCAAGGACAAGATGCAAGATTGCTCAATCACCCTTGCCAGAAGCAAGTAAAGCTCGAAATTCACACGAGCAAGAAAATCGAAAAACAAAGTAATTTGATTTATAAAACGTCTACCTAAAACCTTACAAAGCAAGCCTATTTATAGGCTAAGAGTTACAAAAACCCTAAGGAAAACAAGGAAAAGGGGAATTCGGCCACCTTGGGATCAAGATGGGCCGGCCCATGCTCTACTAGAACAACTAATCTAACTATAAATTAAACACTAAAGCCTAAGGCCCTATTCGGCCAGCTCACTCGGAGGCCCACTTGACTCTTCATGGGCTTGGATCGTGGTGTAGATAACTTGATTGTCTCCCTCCAAGCCTTCAATTTCTCTATGGACTCCATGTTGGTCTTGGACAATTCGAACAGGGGCTTGGAGGGATTCTTTGAAGAACTTGGCTTGTGCACGTGTGACTGGGCCCAATGGAACTCGGACTGGGTCATTACTTGGGCTAAGGTCCGTGCACACATCAGTCCCCTCCACTTGAGAAGGATTCGTCCTCAAATCTGGATGGAAATGGATGATACTACAAGAGTTGGTAGTATGAACCCCAAATCTAATGCCACCACATATTGCCAAGAAAAACTCATGGCTTTACTCCAATGGCTCCTCTTGTTCGTATCATTCCCCTCCTCTTGAAAGCAATTTGCCCACAAATTGAAGCACGAATGGTGACAAGACGAGTTACATGCCTTCGACTCAATCTTGTTAGGATGGCTATAGATGTCATCCAATGCAAAACCCACGTGCTAAGTTGGAAAATAACCCTTGTCGGACCTTGAATCTCACAAACCATCTTCAATGTATGCTCAACTTGATCGTTTGTGGTCATGAGGTAAGGGTCCTCAAAGTGGTGTGAAGCGTATCCCGTGAAATCGAACTCCGGCCCGAACACACTTGCAAGGCCCCAAGGCGGATTTGGTGATGTTGGAGATTCACGTGGACTAAGAACAAGATGAAAATCATAATGGTCATTCAGGTACTTGTTCTTTAAACGAACCCTTGGTACACAACCATCCACAAAATGTGGAGTGTTCCCATCAAGATGAGCTCGAAGCAACTCCCCTTTGGTGTGGACTGATTTCAGTCGACATTGTTCCATGAATGGATACAAATGTGTGCACGGACCTTAGCCCAAGTAATGACCCAGTCCGAGTTCCATTGGGCCCAGTCACACGTGCACAAGCCAAGTTCTTCAAAGAATCCCTCCAAGCCCCTGTTCGAATTGTCCAAGACCAACATGGAGTCCATAGAGAAATTGAAGGCTTGGAGGGAGACAATCAAGTTATCTACACCACGATCCAAGCCCATGAAGAGTCAAGTGGGCCTCCGAGTGAGCTGGCCGAATAGGGCCTTAGGCTTTAGTGTTTAATTTATAGTTAGATTAGTTGTTCTAGTAGAGCATGGGCCGGCCCATCTTGATCCCAAGGTGGCCGAATTCCCCTTTTCCTTGTTTTCCTTAGGGTTTTTGTAACTCTTAGCCTATAAATAGGCTTGCTTTGTAAGGTTTTAGGTAGACGTTTTATAAATCAAATTACTTAGTTTTTCGATTTTCTTGCTCGTGTGAATTTCGAGCTTTACTTGCTTCTGGCAAGGGTGATTGAGCAATCTTGCATCTTGTCCTTGATTGTTCTACCGACCTATTCCCTGGCGTATTCACCCTCATCGGAGTCGTCGTTCTACAGCCTTTAATCAAATCGTGTCGTCCGTTTGATTCTAGGTCCAGCAATCCAAGCGTTGGACAACCTCGCTAGATCCTCGGGCAAACGTGCTACGTGTCTCGAAACGTGTTGATCGAGGACCGCAATAGTTGGCCTCAGAGCTTATGTGGAGGTTCCCTCATACGTCATGGCGAATACAGGACGCATAAAAGCTAGCCCACAACATTGTCTTCCTGATCCTAAGGGAGTAAAAGAAGTGCCATTACGTGGTGTAGATGAGCAATTGGACCTCGTCAAATCTCAATTGCTTGGTTGGTTTTATACCCGTTGCGGTGTCAAAGACAAAATTTGTAGCTTGGCCATTGATGGGAGTTGTGAAGTCAACCTTGCAACTGCTATCATGGTTGAGAAATTAAATCTTCCAACCATTGGTCATCTTCGACCGCACAAGTTGATGAGTACTCAAGGTGTTGTCTGGGTTACTAAGCACACACTTGTACCTATTCAAATCGGCAAATATGTGGACGAGGTGTTGTGTGATGTAGTCCCAATTCAAGTGACACGGGTTGTTGGGCAAAGCGTGGATGTCGAGGCCAGAAGTTAAATATGACGGACATACTAATAAGTATTCCTTCTTATTTAATAGTCGTCGTATTGCACTTGTATCACTTACTTATGACCAGTTTTGTATTGATCTAGCACACATGAAAAGTAAGGTTGAGCGTTATTGAATGGAGAAGCAGCTAGATGAGGGAATTGTGCCTGAAGAGATAAAACCCGAGGGAGTTGAATGCAATGAGATGAAAGGGTCAGCTGTTGAAATGGACAAGGAGATGGAAAAATCTGATGAGATGGGTGGTAAAAAGGAAGAAAAGAGAGAAAGTGGGCTGATCTTGAGCAACCCGGTGAAGGCCTATTATTTTCCCAACGAACTTACCTTGCTTTGTTTAGTGTTTCTTCTTGTATTCAGATCAAGCAAAGGCAAGTTGAGCTGATCTTGGTGTGTTCCATTCCAAAATCAATTGTAGACTTTGCAAGCTTCCATGTAGTTGGTACTCCAAGAGTTAAACCCCGTTTGTATCCATTCATGGAACAATGTCGACTGAAATCAGTCCACACCAAAGGGGAGTTGCTTCGAGCTCATCTTGATGGGAACACTCCACATTTTGTGGATGGTTGTGTACCAAGGGTTCGTTTAAAGAACAAGTACCTGAATGACCATTATGATTTTCATCTTGTTCTTAGTCCACGTGAATCTCCAACATCACCAAATCCGCCTTGGGGCCTTGCAAGTGTGTTCGGGCCGGAGTTCGATTTCACGTCACACCACTTTGAGGACCCTTACCTCATGACCACAAACGATCAAGTTGAGCATACATTGAAGATGGTTTGTGAGATTCAAGGTCCGACAAGGGTTATTTTCCAACTTAGCACGTGGGTTTTGCATTGGATGACATCTATAGCCATCCTAACAAGATTGAGTCGAAGGCATGTAACTCGTCTTGTCACCATTCGTGCTTCAATTTGTGGGCAAATTGCTTTCAAGAGGAGGGGAATGATACGAACAAGAGGAGCCATTGGAGTAAAGCCATGAGTTTTTCTTGGCAATATGTGGTGGCATTAGATTTGGGGTTCATACTACCAACTCTTGTAGTATCATCCATTTCCATCCAGATTTGAGGACGAATCCTTCTCAAGTGGAGGGGACTGATGTGTGCACGGACCTTAGCCCAAGTAATGACCCAGTCCGAGTTCCATTGGGCCCAGTCACACGTGCACAAGCCAAGTTCTTCAAAGAATCCCTCCAAGCCCCTGTTCGAATTGTCCAAGACCAACATGGAGTCCATAGAGAAATTGAAGGCTTGGAGGGAGACAATCAAGTTATCTACACCACGATCCAAGCCCATGAAGAGTCAAGTGGGCCTCCGAGTGAGCTGGCCGAATAGGGCCTTAGGCTTTAGTGTTTAATTTATAGTTAGATTAGTTGTTCTAGTAGAGCATGGGCCGGCCCATCTTGATCCCAAGGTGGCCGAATTCCCCTTTTCCTTGTTTTCCTTAGGGTTTTTGTAACTCTTAGCCTATAAATAGGCTTGCTTTGTAAGGTTTTAGGTAGACGTTTTATAAATCAAATTACTTAGTTTTTCGATTTTCTTGCTCGTGTGAATTTCGAGCTTTACTTGCTTCTGGCAAGGGTGATTGAGCAATCTTGCATCTTGTCCTTGATTGTTCTACCGACCTATTCCCTGGCGTATTCACCCTCATCGGAGTCGTCGTTCTACAGCCTTTAATCAAATCGTGTCGTCCGTTTGATTCTAGGTCCAGCAATCCAAGCGTTGGACAACCTCGCTAGATCCTCGGGCAAACGTGCTACGTGTCTCGAAACGTGTTGATCGAGGACCGCAATAGTTGGCCTCAGAGCTTATGTGGAGGTTCCCTCATACGTCATGGCGAATACAGGACGCATAAAAGCTAGCCCACAACATTGTCTTCCTGATCCTAAGGGAGTAAAAGAAGTGCCATTACGTGGTGTAGATGAGCAATTGGACCTCGTCAAATCTCAATTGCTTGGTTGGTTTTATACCCGTTGCGGTGTCAAAGACAAAATTTGTAGCTTGGCCATTGATGGGAGTTGTGAAGTCAACCTTGCAACTGCTATCATGGTTGAGAAATTAAATCTTCCAACCATTGGTCATCTTCGACCGCACAAGTTGATGAGTACTCAAGGTGTTGTCTGGGTTACTAAGCACACACTTGTACCTATTCAAATCGGCAAATATGTGGACGAGGTGTTGTGTGATGTAGTCCCAATTCAAGTGACACGGGTTGTTGGGCAAAGCGTGGATGTCGAGGCCAGAAGTTAAATATGACGGACATACTAATAAGTATTCCTTCTTATTTAATAGTCGTCGTATTGCACTTGTATCACTTACTTATGACCAGTTTTGTATTGATCTAGCACACATGAAAAGTAAGGTTGAGCGTTATTGAATGGAGAAGCAGCTAGATGAGGGAATTGTGCCTGAAGAGATAAAACCCGAGGGAGTTGAATGCAATGAGATGAAAGGGTCAGCTGTTGAAATGGACAAGGAGATGGAAAAATCTGATGAGATGGGTGGTAAAAAGGAAGAAAAGAGAGAAAGTGGGCTGATCTTGAGCAACCCGGTGAAGGCCTATTATTTTCCCAACGAACTTACCTTGCTTTGTTTAGTGTTTCTTCTTGTATTCAGATCAAGCAAAGGCAAGTTGAGCTGATCTTGGTGTGTTCCATTCCAAAATCAATTGTAGACTTTGCAAGCTTCCATGTAGTTGGTACTCCAAGAGTTAAACCCCGTTTGTATCCATTCATGGAACAATGTCGACTGAAATCAGTCCACACCAAAGGGGAGTTGCTTCGAGCTCATCTTGATGGGAACACTCCACATTTTGTGGATGGTTGTGTACCAAGGGTTCGTTTAAAGAACAAGTACCTGAATGACCATTATGATTTTCATCTTGTTCTTAGTCCACGTGAATCTCCAACATCACCAAATCCGCCTTGGGGCCTTGCAAGTGTGTTCGGGCCGGAGTTCGATTTCACGTCACACCACTTTGAGGACCCTTACCTCATGACCACAAACGATCAAGTTGAGCATACATTGAAGATGGTTTGTGAGATTCAAGGTCCGACAAGGGTTATTTTCCAACTTAGCACGTGGGTTTTGCATTGGATGACATCTATAGCCATCCTAACAAGATTGAGTCGAAGGCATGTAACTCGTCTTGTCACCATTCGTGCTTCAATTTGTGGGCAAATTGCTTTCAAGAGGAGGGGAATGATACGAACAAGAGGAGCCATTGGAGTAAAGCCATGAGTTTTTCTTGGCAATATGTGGTGGCATTAGATTTGGGGTTCATACTACCAACTCTTGTAGTATCATCCATTTCCATCCAGATTTGAGGACGAATCCTTCTCAAGTGGAGGGGACTGATGTGTGCACGGACCTTAGCCCAAGTAATGACCCAGTCCGAGTTCCATTGGGCCCAGTCACACGTGCACAAGCCAAGTTCTTCAAAGAATCCCTCCAAGCCCCTGTTCGAATTGTCCAAGACCAACATGGAGTCCATAGAGAAATTGAAGGCTTGGAGGGAGACAATCAAGTTATCTACACCACGATCCAAGCCCATGAAGAGTCAAGTGGGCCTCCGAGTGAGCTGGCCGAATAGGGCCTTAGGCTTTAGTGTTTAATTTATAGTTAGATTAGTTGTTCTAGTAGAGCATGGGCCGGCCCATCTTGATCCCAAGGTGGCCGAATTCCCCTTTTCCTTGTTTTCCTTAGGGTTTTTGTAACTCTTAGCCTATAAATAGGCTTGCTTTGTAAGGTTTTAGGTAGACGTTTTATAAATCAAATTACTTAGTTTTTCGATTTTCTTGCTCGTGTGAATTTCGAGCTTTACTTGCTTCTGGCAAGGGTGATTGAGCAATCTTGCATCTTGTCCTTGATTGTTCTACCGACCTATTCCCTGGCGTATTCACCCTCATCGGAGTCGTCGTTCTACAGCCTTTAATCAAATCGTGTCGTCCGTTTGATTCTAGGTCCAGCAATCCAAGCGTTGGACAACCTCGCTAGATCCTCGGGCAAACGTGCTACGTGTCTCGAAACGTGTTGATCGAGGACCGCAATAGTTGGCCTCAGAGCTTATGTGGAGGTTCCCTCATACGTCATGGCGAATACAGGACGCATAAAAGCTAGCCCACAACATTGTCTTCCTGATCCTAAGGGAGTAAAAGAAGTGCCATTACGTGGTGTAGATGAGCAATTGGACCTCGTCAAATCTCAATTGCTTGGTTGGTTTTATACCCGTTGCGGTGTCAAAGACAAAATTTGTAGCTTGGCCATTGATGGGAGTTGTGAAGTCAACCTTGCAACTGCTATCATGGTTGAGAAATTAAATCTTCCAACCATTGGTCATCTTCGACCGCACAAGTTGATGAGTACTCAAGGTGTTGTCTGGGTTACTAAGCACACACTTGTACCTATTCAAATCGGCAAATATGTGGACGAGGTGTTGTGTGATGTAGTCCCAATTCAAGTGACACGGGTTGTTGGGCAAAGCGTGGATGTCGAGGCCAGAAGTTAAATATGACGGACATACTAATAAGTATTCCTTCTTATTTAATAGTCGTCGTATTGCACTTGTATCACTTACTTATGACCAGTTTTGTATTGATCTAGCACACATGAAAAGTAAGGTTGAGCGTTATTGAATGGAGAAGCAGCTAGATGAGGGAATTGTGCCTGAAGAGATAAAACCCGAGGGAGTTGAATGCAATGAGATGAAAGGGTCAGCTGTTGAAATGGACAAGGAGATGGAAAAATCTGATGAGATGGGTGGTAAAAAGGAAGAAAAGAGAGAAAGTGGGCTGATCTTGAGCAACCCGGTGAAGGCCTATTATTTTCCCAACGAACTTACCTTGCTTTGTTTAGTGTTTCTTCTTGTATTCAGATCAAGCAAAGGCAAGTTGAGCTGATCTTGGTGTGTTCCATTCCAAAATCAATTGTAGACTTTGCAAGCTTCCATGTAGTTGGTACTCCAAGAGTTAAACCCCGTTTGTATCCATTCATGGAACAATGTCGACTGAAATCAGTCCACACCAAAGGGGAGTTGCTTCGAGCTCATCTTGATGGGAACACTCCACATTTTGTGGATGGTTGTGTACCAAGGGTTCGTTTAAAGAACAAGTACCTGAATGACCATTATGATTTTCATCTTGTTCTTAGTCCACGTGAATCTCCAACATCACCAAATCCGCCTTGGGGCCTTGCAAGTGTGTTCGGGCCGGAGTTCGATTTCACGTCACACCACTTTGAGGACCCTTACCTCATGACCACAAACGATCAAGTTGAGCATACATTGAAGATGGTTTGTGAGATTCAAGGTCCGACAAGGGTTATTTTCCAACTTAGCACGTGGGTTTTGCATTGGATGACATCTATAGCCATCCTAACAAGATTGAGTCGAAGGCATGTAACTCGTCTTGTCACCATTCGTGCTTCAATTTGTGGGCAAATTGCTTTCAAGAGGAGGGGAATGATACGAACAAGAGGAGCCATTGGAGTAAAGCCATGAGTTTTTCTTGGCAATATGTGGTGGCATTAGATTTGGGGTTCATACTACCAACTCTTGTAGTATCATCCATTTCCATCCAGATTTGAGGACGAATCCTTCTCAAGTGGAGGGGACTGATGTGTGCACGGACCTTAGCCCAAGTAATGACCCAGTCCGAGTTCCATTGGGCCCAGTCACACGTGCACAAGCCAAGTTCTTCAAAGAATCCCTCCAAGCCCCTGTTCGAATTGTCCAAGACCAACATGGAGTCCATAGAGAAATTGAAGGCTTGGAGGGAGACAATCAAGTTATCTACACCACGATCCAAGCCCATGAAGAGTCAAGTGGGCCTCCGAGTGAGCTGGCCGAATAGGGCCTTAGGCTTTAGTGTTTAATTTATAGTTAGATTAGTTGTTCTAGTAGAGCATGGGCCGGCCCATCTTGATCCCAAGGTGGCCGAATTCCCCTTTTCCTTGTTTTCCTTAGGGTTTTTGTAACTCTTAGCCTATAAATAGGCTTGCTTTGTAAGGTTTTAGGTAGACGTTTTATAAATCAAATTACTTAGTTTTTCGATTTTCTTGCTCGTGTGAATTTCGAGCTTTACTTGCTTCTGGCAAGGGTGATTGAGCAATCTTGCATCTTGTCCTTGATTGTTCTACCGACCTATTCCCTGGCGTATTCACCCTCATCGGAGTCGTCGTTCTACAGCCTTTAATCAAATCGTGTCGTCCGTTTGATTCTAGGTCCAGCAATCCAAGCGTTGGACAACCTCGCTAGATCCTCGGGCAAACGTGCTACGTGTCTCGAAACGTGTTGATCGAGGACCGCAATAGTTGGCCTCAGAGCTTATGTGGAGGTTCCCTCATACGTCATGGCGAATACAGGACGCATAAAAGCTAGCCCACAACATTGTCTTCCTGATCCTAAGGGAGTAAAAGAAGTGCCATTACGTGGTGTAGATGAGCAATTGGACCTCGTCAAATCTCAATTGCTTGGTTGGTTTTATACCCGTTGCGGTGTCAAAGACAAAATTTGTAGCTTGGCCATTGATGGGAGTTGTGAAGTCAACCTTGCAACTGCTATCATGGTTGAGAAATTAAATCTTCCAACCATTGGTCATCTTCGACCGCACAAGTTGATGAGTACTCAAGGTGTTGTCTGGGTTACTAAGCACACACTTGTACCTATTCAAATCGGCAAATATGTGGACGAGGTGTTGTGTGATGTAGTCCCAATTCAAGTGACACGGGTTGTTGGGCAAAGCGTGGATGTCGAGGCCAGAAGTTAAATATGACGGACATACTAATAAGTATTCCTTCTTATTTAATAGTCGTCGTATTGCACTTGTATCACTTACTTATGACCAGTTTTGTATTGATCTAGCACACATGAAAAGTAAGGTTGAGCGTTATTGAATGGAGAAGCAGCTAGATGAGGGAATTGTGCCTGAAGAGATAAAACCCGAGGGAGTTGAATGCAATGAGATGAAAGGGTCAGCTGTTGAAATGGACAAGGAGATGGAAAAATCTGATGAGATGGGTGGTAAAAAGGAAGAAAAGAGAGAAAGTGGGCTGATCTTGAGCAACCCGGTGAAGGCCTATTATTTTCCCAACGAACTTACCTTGCTTTGTTTAGTGTTTCTTCTTGTATTCAGATCAAGCAAAGGCAAGTTGAGCTGATCTTGGTGTGTTCCATTCCAAAATCAATTGTAGACTTTGCAAGCTTCCATGTAGTTGGTACTCCAAGAGTTAAACCCCGTTTGTATCCATTCATGGAACAATGTCGACTGAAATCAGTCCACACCAAAGGGGAGTTGCTTCGAGCTCATCTTGATGGGAACACTCCACATTTTGTGGATGGTTGTGTACCAAGGGTTCGTTTAAAGAACAAGTACCTGAATGACCATTATGATTTTCATCTTGTTCTTAGTCCACGTGAATCTCCAACATCACCAAATCCGCCTTGGGGCCTTGCAAGTGTGTTCGGGCCGGAGTTCGATTTCACGTCACACCACTTTGAGGACCCTTACCTCATGACCACAAACGATCAAGTTGAGCATACATTGAAGATGGTTTGTGAGATTCAAGGTCCGACAAGGGTTATTTTCCAACTTAGCACGTGGGTTTTGCATTGGATGACATCTATAGCCATCCTAACAAGATTGAGTCGAAGGCATGTAACTCGTCTTGTCACCATTCGTGCTTCAATTTGTGGGCAAATTGCTTTCAAGAGGAGGGGAATGATACGAACAAGAGGAGCCATTGGAGTAAAGCCATGAGTTTTTCTTGGCAATATGTGGTGGCATTAGATTTGGGGTTCATACTACCAACTCTTGTAGTATCATCCATTTCCATCCAGATTTGAGGACGAATCCTTCTCAAGTGGAGGGGACTGATGTGTGCACGGACCTTAGCCCAAGTAATGACCCAGTCCGAGTTCCATTGGGCCCAGTCACACGTGCACAAGCCAAGTTCTTCAAAGAATCCCTCCAAGCCCCTGTTCGAATTGTCCAAGACCAACATGGAGTCCATAGAGAAATTGAAGGCTTGGAGGGAGACAATCAAGTTATCTACACCACGATCCAAGCCCATGAAGAGTCAAGTGGGCCTCCGAGTGAGCTGGCCGAATAGGGCCTTAGGCTTTAGTGTTTAATTTATAGTTAGATTAGTTGTTCTAGTAGAGCATGGGCCGGCCCATCTTGATCCCAAGGTGGCCGAATTCCCCTTTTCCTTGTTTTCCTTAGGGTTTTTGTAACTCTTAGCCTATAAATAGGCTTGCTTTGTAAGGTTTTAGGTAGACGTTTTATAAATCAAATTACTTAGTTTTTCGATTTTCTTGCTCGTGTGAATTTCGAGCTTTACTTGCTTCTGGCAAGGGTGATTGAGCAATCTTGCATCTTGTCCTTGATTGTTCTACCGACCTATTCCCTGGCGTATTCACCCTCATCGGAGTCGTCGTTCTACAGCCTTTAATCAAATCGTGTCGTCCGTTTGATTCTAGGTCCAGCAATCCAAGCGTTGGACAACCTCGCTAGATCCTCGGGCAAACGTGCTACGTGTCTCGAAACGTGTTGATCGAGGACCGCAATAGTTGGCCTCAGAGCTTATGTGGAGGTTCCCTCATACGTCATGGCGAATACAGGACGCATAAAAGCTAGCCCACAACATTGTCTTCCTGATCCTAAGGGAGTAAAAGAAGTGCCATTACGTGGTGTAGATGAGCAATTGGACCTCGTCAAATCTCAATTGCTTGGTTGGTTTTATACCCGTTGCGGTGTCAAAGACAAAATTTGTAGCTTGGCCATTGATGGGAGTTGTGAAGTCAACCTTGCAACTGCTATCATGGTTGAGAAATTAAATCTTCCAACCATTGGTCATCTTCGACCGCACAAGTTGATGAGTACTCAAGGTGTTGTCTGGGTTACTAAGCACACACTTGTACCTATTCAAATCGGCAAATATGTGGACGAGGTGTTGTGTGATGTAGTCCCAATTCAAGTGACACGGGTTGTTGGGCAAAGCGTGGATGTCGAGGCCAGAAGTTAAATATGACGGACATACTAATAAGTATTCCTTCTTATTTAATAGTCGTCGTATTGCACTTGTATCACTTACTTATGACCAGTTTTGTATTGATCTAGCACACATGAAAAGTAAGGTTGAGCGTTATTGAATGGAGAAGCAGCTAGATGAGGGAATTGTGCCTGAAGAGATAAAACCCGAGGGAGTTGAATGCAATGAGATGAAAGGGTCAGCTGTTGAAATGGACAAGGAGATGGAAAAATCTGATGAGATGGGTGGTAAAAAGGAAGAAAAGAGAGAAAGTGGGCTGATCTTGAGCAACCCGGTGAAGGCCTATTATTTTCCCAACGAACTTACCTTGCTTTGTTTAGTGTTTCTTCTTGTATTCAGATCAAGCAAAGGCAAGTTGAGCTGATCTTGGTGTGTTCCATTCCAAAATCAATTGTAGACTTTGCAAGCTTCCATGTAGTTGGTACTCCAAGAGTTAAACCCCGTTTGTATCCATTCATGGAACAATGTCGACTGAAATCAGTCCACACCAAAGGGGAGTTGCTTCGAGCTCATCTTGATGGGAACACTCCACATTTTGTGGATGGTTGTGTACCAAGGGTTCGTTTAAAGAACAAGTACCTGAATGACCATTATGATTTTCATCTTGTTCTTAGTCCACGTGAATCTCCAACATCACCAAATCCGCCTTGGGGCCTTGCAAGTGTGTTCGGGCCGGAGTTCGATTTCACGTCACACCACTTTGAGGACCCTTACCTCATGACCACAAACGATCAAGTTGAGCATACATTGAAGATGGTTTGTGAGATTCAAGGTCCGACAAGGGTTATTTTCCAACTTAGCACGTGGGTTTTGCATTGGATGACATCTATAGCCATCCTAACAAGATTGAGTCGAAGGCATGTAACTCGTCTTGTCACCATTCGTGCTTCAATTTGTGGGCAAATTGCTTTCAAGAGGAGGGGAATGATACGAACAAGAGGAGCCATTGGAGTAAAGCCATGAGTTTTTCTTGGCAATATGTGGTGGCATTAGATTTGGGGTTCATACTACCAACTCTTGTAGTATCATCCATTTCCATCCAGATTTGAGGACGAATCCTTCTCAAGTGGAGGGGACTGATGTGTGCACGGACCTTAGCCCAAGTAATGACCCAGTCCGAGTTCCATTGGGCCCAGTCACACGTGCACAAGCCAAGTTCTTCAAAGAATCCCTCCAAGCCCCTGTTCGAATTGTCCAAGACCAACATGGAGTCCATAGAGAAATTGAAGGCTTGGAGGGAGACAATCAAGTTATCTACACCACGATCCAAGCCCATGAAGAGTCAAGTGGGCCTCCGAGTGAGCTGGCCGAATAGGGCCTTAGGCTTTAGTGTTTAATTTATAGTTAGATTAGTTGTTCTAGTAGAGCATGGGCCGGCCCATCTTGATCCCAAGGTGGCCGAATTCCCCTTTTCCTTGTTTTCCTTAGGGTTTTTGTAACTCTTAGCCTATAAATAGGCTTGCTTTGTAAGGTTTTAGGTAGACGTTTTATAAATCAAATTACTTAGTTTTTCGATTTTCTTGCTCGTGTGAATTTCGAGCTTTACTTGCTTCTGGCAAGGGTGATTGAGCAATCTTGCATCTTGTCCTTGATTGTTCTACCGACCTATTCCCTGGCGTATTCACCCTCATCGGAGTCGTCGTTCTACAGCCTTTAATCAAATCGTGTCGTCCGTTTGATTCTAGGTCCAGCAATCCAAGCGTTGGACAACCTCGCTAGATCCTCGGGCAAACGTGCTACGTGTCTCGAAACGTGTTGATCGAGGACCGCAATAGTTGGCCTCAGAGCTTATGTGGAGGTTCCCTCATACGTCATGGCGAATACAGGACGCATAAAAGCTAGCCCACAACATTGTCTTCCTGATCCTAAGGGAGTAAAAGAAGTGCCATTACGTGGTGTAGATGAGCAATTGGACCTCGTCAAATCTCAATTGCTTGGTTGGTTTTATACCCGTTGCGGTGTCAAAGACAAAATTTGTAGCTTGGCCATTGATGGGAGTTGTGAAGTCAACCTTGCAACTGCTATCATGGTTGAGAAATTAAATCTTCCAACCATTGGTCATCTTCGACCGCACAAGTTGATGAGTACTCAAGGTGTTGTCTGGGTTACTAAGCACACACTTGTACCTATTCAAATCGGCAAATATGTGGACGAGGTGTTGTGTGATGTAGTCCCAATTCAAGTGACACGGGTTGTTGGGCAAAGCGTGGATGTCGAGGCCAGAAGTTAAATATGACGGACATACTAATAAGTATTCCTTCTTATTTAATAGTCGTCGTATTGCACTTGTATCACTTACTTATGACCAGTTTTGTATTGATCTAGCACACATGAAAAGTAAGGTTGAGCGTTATTGAATGGAGAAGCAGCTAGATGAGGGAATTGTGCCTGAAGAGATAAAACCCGAGGGAGTTGAATGCAATGAGATGAAAGGGTCAGCTGTTGAAATGGACAAGGAGATGGAAAAATCTGATGAGATGGGTGGTAAAAAGGAAGAAAAGAGAGAAAGTGGGCTGATCTTGAGCAACCCGGTGAAGGCCTATTATTTTCCCAACGAACTTACCTTGCTTTGTTTAGTGTTTCTTCTTGTATTCAGATCAAGCAAAGGCAAGTTGAGCTGATCTTGGTGTGTTCCATTCCAAAATCAATTGTAGACTTTGCAAGCTTCCATGTAGTTGGTACTCCAAGAGTTAAACCCCGTTTGTATCCATTCATGGAACAATGTCGACTGAAATCAGTCCACACCAAAGGGGAGTTGCTTCGAGCTCATCTTGATGGGAACACTCCACATTTTGTGGATGGTTGTGTACCAAGGGTTCGTTTAAAGAACAAGTACCTGAATGACCATTATGATTTTCATCTTGTTCTTAGTCCACGTGAATCTCCAACATCACCAAATCCGCCTTGGGGCCTTGCAAGTGTGTTCGGGCCGGAGTTCGATTTCACGTCACACCACTTTGAGGACCCTTACCTCATGACCACAAACGATCAAGTTGAGCATACATTGAAGATGGTTTGTGAGATTCAAGGTCCGACAAGGGTTATTTTCCAACTTAGCACGTGGGTTTTGCATTGGATGACATCTATAGCCATCCTAACAAGATTGAGTCGAAGGCATGTAACTCGTCTTGTCACCATTCGTGCTTCAATTTGTGGGCAAATTGCTTTCAAGAGGAGGGGAATGATACGAACAAGAGGAGCCATTGGAGTAAAGCCATGAGTTTTTCTTGGCAATATGTGGTGGCATTAGATTTGGGGTTCATACTACCAACTCTTGTAGTATCATCCATTTCCATCCAGATTTGAGGACGAATCCTTCTCAAGTGGAGGGGACTGATGTGTGCACGGACCTTAGCCCAAGTAATGACCCAGTCCGAGTTCCATTGGGCCCAGTCACACGTGCACAAGCCAAGTTCTTCAAAGAATCCCTCCAAGCCCCTGTTCGAATTGTCCAAGACCAACATGGAGTCCATAGAGAAATTGAAGGCTTGGAGGGAGACAATCAAGTTATCTACACCACGATCCAAGCCCATGAAGAGTCAAGTGGGCCTCCGAGTGAGCTGGCCGAATAGGGCCTTAGGCTTTAGTGTTTAATTTATAGTTAGATTAGTTGTTCTAGTAGAGCATGGGCCGGCCCATCTTGATCCCAAGGTGGCCGAATTCCCCTTTTCCTTGTTTTCCTTAGGGTTTTTGTAACTCTTAGCCTATAAATAGGCTTGCTTTGTAAGGTTTTAGGTAGACGTTTTATAAATCAAATTACTTTGTTTTTCGATTTTCTTGCTCGTGTGAATTTCGAGCTTTACTTGCTTCTGGCAAGGGTGATTGAGCAATCTTGCATCTTGTCCTTGATTGTTCTACCGACCTATTCCCTGGCGTATTCACCCTCATCGGAGTCGTCGTTCTACAGCCTTTAATCAAATCGTGTCGTCCGTTTGATTCTAGGTCCAGCAATCCAAGCGTTGGACAACCTCGCTAGATCCTCGGGCAAACGTGCTACGTGTCTCGAAACGTGTTGATCGAGGACCGCAATAGTTGGCCTCAGAGCTTATGTGGAGGTTCCCTCATACGTCATGGCGAATACAGGACGCATAAAAGCTAGCCCACAACATTGTCTTCCTGATCCTAAGGGAGTAAAAGAAGTGCCATTACGTGGTGTAGATGAGCAATTGGACCTCGTCAAATCTCAATTGCTTGGTTGGTTTTATACCCGTTGCGGTGTCAAAGACAAAATTTGTAGCTTGGCCATTGATGGGAGTTGTGAAGTCAACCTTGCAACTGCTATCATGGTTGAGAAATTAAATCTTCCAACCATTGGTCATCTTCGACCGCACAAGTTGATGAGTACTCAAGGTGTTGTCTGGGTTACTAAGCACACACTTGTACCTATTCAAATCGGCAAATATGTGGACGAGGTGTTGTGTGATGTAGTCCCAATTCAAGTGACACGGGTTGTTGGGCAAAGCGTGGATGTCGAGGCCAGAAGTTAAATATGACGGACATACTAATAAGTATTCCTTCTTATTTAATAGTCGTCGTATTGCACTTGTATCACTTACTTATGACCAGTTTTGTATTGATCTAGCACACATGAAAAGTAAGGTTGAGCGTTATTGAATGGAGAAGCAGCTAGATGAGGGAATTGTGCCTGAAGAGATAAAACCCGAGGGAGTTGAATGCAATGAGATGAAAGGGTCAGCTGTTGAAATGGACAAGGAGATGGAAAAATCTGATGAGATGGGTGGTAAAAAGGAAGAAAAGAGAGAAAGTGGGCTGATCTTGAGCAACCCGGTGAAGGCCTATTATTTTCCCAACGAACTTACCTTGCTTTGTTTAGTGTTTCTTCTTGTATTCAGATCAAGCAAAGGCAAGTTGAGCTGATCTTGGTGTGTTCCATTCCAAAATCAATTGTAGACTTTGCAAGCTTCCATGTAGTTGGTACTCCAAGAGTTAAACCCCGTTTGTATCCATTCATGGAACAATGTCGACTGAAATCAGTCCACACCAAAGGGGAGTTGCTTCGAGCTCATCTTGATGGGAACACTCCACATTTTGTGGATGGTTGTGTACCAAGGGTTCGTTTAAAGAACAAGTACCTGAATGACCATTATGATTTTCATCTTGTTCTTAGTCCACGTGAATCTCCAACATCACCAAATCCGCCTTGGGGCCTTGCAAGTGTGTTCGGGCCGGAGTTCGATTTCACGTCACACCACTTTGAGGACCCTTACCTCATGACCACAAACGATCAAGTTGAGCATACATTGAAGATGGTTTGTGAGATTCAAGGTCCGACAAGGGTTATTTTCCAACTTAGCACGTGGGTTTTGCATTGGATGACATCTATAGCCATCCTAACAAGATTGAGTCGAAGGCATGTAACTCGTCTTGTCACCATTCGTGCTTCAATTTGTGGGCAAATTGCTTTCAAGAGGAGGGGAATGATACGAACAAGAGGAGCCATTGGAGTAAAGCCATGAGTTTTTCTTGGCAATATGTGGTGGCATTAGATTTGGGGTTCATACTACCAACTCTTGTAGTATCATCCATTTCCATCCAGATTTGAGGACGAATCCTTCTCAAGTGGAGGGGACTGATGTGTGCACGGACCTTAGCCCAAGTAATGACCCAGTCCGAGTTCCATTGGGCCCAGTCACACGTGCACAAGCCAAGTTCTTCAAAGAATCCCTCCAAGCCCCTGTTCGAATTGTCCAAGACCAACATGGAGTCCATAGAGAAATTGAAGGCTTGGAGGGAGACAATCAAGTTATCTACACCACGATCCAAGCCCATGAAGAGTCAAGTGGGCCTCCGAGTGAGCTGGCCGAATAGGGCCTTAGGCTTTAGTGTTTAATTTATAGTTAGATTAGTTGTTCTAGTAGAGCATGGGCCGGCCCATCTTGATCCCAAGGTGGCCGAATTCCCCTTTTCCTTGTTTTCCTTAGGGTTTTTGTAACTCTTAGCCTATAAATAGGCTTGCTTTGTAAGGTTTTAGGTAGACGTTTTATAAATCAAATTACTTTGTTTTTCGATTTTCTTGCTCGTGTGAATTTCGAGCTTTACTTGCTTCTGGCAAGGGTGATTGAGCAATCTTGCATCTTGTCCTTGATTGTTCTACCGACCTATTCCCTGGCGTATTCACCCTCATCGGAGTCGTCGTTCTACAGCCTTTAATCAAATCGTGTCGTCCGTTTGATTCTAGGTCCAGCAATCCAAGCGTTGGACAACCTCGCTAGATCCTCGGGCAAACGTGCTACGTGTCTCGAAACGTGTTGATCGAGGACCGCAATAGTTGGCCTCAGAGCTTATGTGGAGGTTCCCTCATACGTCATGGCGAATACAGGACGCATAAAAGCTAGCCCACAACATTGTCTTCCTGATCCTAAGGGAGTAAAAGAAGTGCCATTACGTGGTGTAGATGAGCAATTGGACCTCGTCAAATCTCAATTGCTTGGTTGGTTTTATACCCGTTGCGGTGTCAAAGACAAAATTTGTAGCTTGGCCATTGATGGGAGTTGTGAAGTCAACCTTGCAACTGCTATCATGGTTGAGAAATTAAATCTTCCAACCATTGGTCATCTTCGACCGCACAAGTTGATGAGTACTCAAGGTGTTGTCTGGGTTACTAAGCACACACTTGTACCTATTCAAATCGGCAAATATGTGGACGAGGTGTTGTGTGATGTAGTCCCAATTCAAGTGACACGGGTTGTTGGGCAAAGCGTGGATGTCGAGGCCAGAAGTTAAATATGACGGACATACTAATAAGTATTCCTTCTTATTTAATAGTCGTCGTATTGCACTTGTATCACTTACTTATGACCAGTTTTGTATTGATCTAGCACACATGAAAAGTAAGGTTGAGCGTTATTGAATGGAGAAGCAGCTAGATGAGGGAATTGTGCCTGAAGAGATAAAACCCGAGGGAGTTGAATGCAATGAGATGAAAGGGTCAGCTGTTGAAATGGACAAGGAGATGGAAAAATCTGATGAGATGGGTGGTAAAAAGGAAGAAAAGAGAGAAAGTGGGCTGATCTTGAGCAACCCGGTGAAGGCCTATTATTTTCCCAACGAACTTACCTTGCTTTGTTTAGTGTTTCTTCTTGTATTCAGATCAAGCAAAGGCAAGTTGAGCTGATCTTGGTGTGTTCCATTCCAAAATCAATTGTAGACTTTGCAAGCTTCCATGTAGTTGGTACTCCAAGAGTTAAACCCCGTTTGTATCCATTCATGGAACAATGTCGACTGAAATCAGTCCACACCAAAGGGGAGTTGCTTCGAGCTCATCTTGATGGGAACACTCCACATTTTGTGGATGGTTGTGTACCAAGGGTTCGTTTAAAGAACAAGTACCTGAATGACCATTATGATTTTCATCTTGTTCTTAGTCCACGTGAATCTCCAACATCACCAAATCCGCCTTGGGGCCTTGCAAGTGTGTTCGGGCCGGAGTTCGATTTCACGGGATACGCTTCACACCACTTTGAGGACCCTTACCTCATGACCACAAACGATCAAGTTGAGCATACATTGAAGATGGTTTGTGAGATTCAAGGTCCGACAAGGGTTATTTTCCAACTTAGCACGTGGGTTTTGCATTGGATGACATCTATAGCCATCCTAACAAGATTGAGTCGAAGGCATGTAACTCGTCTTGTCACCATTCGTGCTTCAATTTGTGGGCAAATTGCTTTCAAGAGGAGGGGAATGATACGAACAAGAGGAGCCATTGGAGTAAAGCCATGAGTTTTTCTTGGCAATATGTGGTGGCATTAGATTTGGGGTTCATACTACCAACTCTTGTAGTATCATCCATTTCCATCCAGATTTGAGGACGAATCCTTCTCAAGTGGAGGGGACTGATGTGTGCACGGACCTTAGCCCAAGTAATGACCCAGTCCGAGTTCCATTGGGCCCAGTCACACGTGCACAAGCCAAGTTCTTCAAAGAATCCCTCCAAGCCCCTGTTCGAATTGTCCAAGACCAACATGGAGTCCATAGAGAAATTGAAGGCTTGGAGGGAGACAATCAAGTTATCTACACCACGATCCAAGCCCATGAAGAGTCAAGTGGGCCTCCGAGTGAGCTGGCCGAATAGGGCCTTAGGCTTTAGTGTTTAATTTATAGTTAGATTAGTTGTTCTAGTAGAGCATGGGCCGGCCCATCTTGATCCCAAGGTGGCCGAATTCCCCTTTTCCTTGTTTTCCTTAGGGTTTTTGTAACTCTTAGCCTATAAATAGGCTTGCTTTGTAAGGTTTTAGGTAGACGTTTTATAAATCAAATTACTTTGTTTTTCGATTTTCTTGCTCGTGTGAATTTCGAGCTTTACTTGCTTCTGGCAAGGGTGATTGAGCAATCTTGCATCTTGTCCTTGATTGTTCTACCGACCTATTCCCTGGCGTATTCACCCTCATCGGAGTCGTCGTTCTACAGCCTTTAATCAAATCGTGTCGTCCGTTTGATTCTAGGTCCAGCAATCCAAGCGTTGGACAACCTCGCTAGATCCTCGGGCAAACGTGCTACGTGTCTCGAAACGTGTTGATCGAGGACCGCAATAGTTGGCCTCAGAGCTTATGTGGAGGTTCCCTCATACGTCATGGCGAATACAGGACGCATAAAAGCTAGCCCACAACATTGTCTTCCTGATCCTAAGGGAGTAAAAGAAGTGCCATTACGTGGTGTAGATGAGCAATTGGACCTCGTCAAATCTCAATTGCTTGGTTGGTTTTATACCCGTTGCGGTGTCAAAGACAAAATTTGTAGCTTGGCCATTGATGGGAGTTGTGAAGTCAACCTTGCAACTGCTATCATGGTTGAGAAATTAAATCTTCCAACCATTGGTCATCTTCGACCGCACAAGTTGATGAGTACTCAAGGTGTTGTCTGGGTTACTAAGCACACACTTGTACCTATTCAAATCGGCAAATATGTGGACGAGGTGTTGTGTGATGTAGTCCCAATTCAAGTGACACGGGTTGTTGGGCAAAGCGTGGATGTCGAGGCCAGAAGTTAAATATGACGGACATACTAATAAGTATTCCTTCTTATTTAATAGTCGTCGTATTGCACTTGTATCACTTACTTATGACCAGTTTTGTATTGATCTAGCACACATGAAAAGTAAGGTTGAGCGTTATTGAATGGAGAAGCAGCTAGATGAGGGAATTGTGCCTGAAGAGATAAAACCCGAGGGAGTTGAATGCAATGAGATGAAAGGGTCAGCTGTTGAAATGGACAAGGAGATGGAAAAATCTGATGAGATGGGTGGTAAAAAGGAAGAAAAGAGAGAAAGTGGGCTGATCTTGAGCAACCCGGTGAAGGCCTATTATTTTCCCAACGAACTTACCTTGCTTTGTTTAGTGTTTCTTCTTGTATTCAGATCAAGCAAAGGCAAGTTGAGCTGATCTTGGTGTGTTCCATTCCAAAATCAATTGTAGACTTTGCAAGCTTCCATGTAGTTGGTACTCCAAGAGTTAAACCCCGTTTGTATCCATTCATGGAACAATGTCGACTGAAATCAGTCCACACCAAAGGGGAGTTGCTTCGAGCTCATCTTGATGGGAACACTCCACATTTTGTGGATGGTTGTGTACCAAGGGTTCGTTTAAAGAACAAGTACCTGAATGACCATTATGATTTTCATCTTGTTCTTAGTCCACGTGAATCTCCAACATCACCAAATCCGCCTTGGGGCCTTGCAAGTGTGTTCGGGCCGGAGTTCGATTTCACGGGATACGCTTCACACCACTTTGAGGACCCTTACCTCATGACCACAAACGATCAAGTTGAGCATACATTGAAGATGGTTTGTGAGATTCAAGGTCCGACAAGGGTTATTTTCCAACTTAGCACGTGGGTTTTGCATTGGATGACATCTATAGCCATCCTAACAAGATTGAGTCGAAGGCATGTAACTCGTCTTGTCACCATTCGTGCTTCAATTTGTGGGCAAATTGCTTTCAAGAGGAGGGGAATGATACGAACAAGAGGAGCCATTGGAGTAAAGCCATGAGTTTTTCTTGGCAATATGTGGTGGCATTAGATTTGGGGTTCATACTACCAACTCTTGTAGTATCATCCATTTCCATCCAGATTTGAGGACGAATCCTTCTCAAGTGGAGGGGACTGATGTGTGCACGGACCTTAGCCCAAGTAATGACCCAGTCCGAGTTCCATTGGGCCCAGTCACACGTGCACAAGCCAAGTTCTTCAAAGAATCCCTCCAAGCCCCTGTTCGAATTGTCCAAGACCAACATGGAGTCCATAGAGAAATTGAAGGCTTGGAGGGAGACAATCAAGTTATCTACACCACGATCCAAGCCCATGAAGAGTCAAGTGGGCCTCCGAGTGAGCTGGCCGAATAGGGCCTTAGGCTTTAGTGTTTAATTTATAGTTAGATTAGTTGTTCTAGTAGAGCATGGGCCGGCCCATCTTGATCCCAAGGTGGCCGAATTCCCCTTTTCCTTGTTTTCCTTAGGGTTTTTGTAACTCTTAGCCTATAAATAGGCTTGCTTTGTAAGGTTTTAGGTAGACGTTTTATAAATCAAATTACTTTGTTTTTCGATTTTCTTGCTCGTGTGAATTTCGAGCTTTACTTGCTTCTGGCAAGGGTGATTGAGCAATCTTGCATCTTGTCCTTGATTGTTCTACCGACCTATTCCCTGGCGTATTCACCCTCATCGGAGTCGTCGTTCTACAGCCTTTAATCAAATCGTGTCGTCCGTTTGATTCTAGGTCCAGCAATCCAAGCGTTGGACAACCTCGCTAGATCCTCGGGCAAACGTGCTACGTGTCTCGAAACGTGTTGATCGAGGACCGCAATAGTTGGCCTCAGAGCTTATGTGGAGGTTCCCTCATACGTCATGGCGAATACAGGACGCATAAAAGCTAGCCCACAACATTGTCTTCCTGATCCTAAGGGAGTAAAAGAAGTGCCATTACGTGGTGTAGATGAGCAATTGGACCTCGTCAAATCTCAATTGCTTGGTTGGTTTTATACCCGTTGCGGTGTCAAAGACAAAATTTGTAGCTTGGCCATTGATGGGAGTTGTGAAGTCAACCTTGCAACTGCTATCATGGTTGAGAAATTAAATCTTCCAACCATTGGTCATCTTCGACCGCACAAGTTGATGAGTACTCAAGGTGTTGTCTGGGTTACTAAGCACACACTTGTACCTATTCAAATCGGCAAATATGTGGACGAGGTGTTGTGTGATGTAGTCCCAATTCAAGTGACACGGGTTGTTGGGCAAAGCGTGGATGTCGAGGCCAGAAGTTAAATATGACGGACATACTAATAAGTATTCCTTCTTATTTAATAGTCGTCGTATTGCACTTGTATCACTTACTTATGACCAGTTTTGTATTGATCTAGCACACATGAAAAGTAAGGTTGAGCGTTATTGAATGGAGAAGCAGCTAGATGAGGGAATTGTGCCTGAAGAGATAAAACCCGAGGGAGTTGAATGCAATGAGATGAAAGGGTCAGCTGTTGAAATGGACAAGGAGATGGAAAAATCTGATGAGATGGGTGGTAAAAAGGAAGAAAAGAGAGAAAGTGGGCTGATCTTGAGCAACCCGGTGAAGGCCTATTATTTTCCCAACGAACTTACCTTGCTTTGTTTAGTGTTTCTTCTTGTATTCAGATCAAGCAAAGGCAAGTTGAGCTGATCTTGGTGTGTTCCATTCCAAAATCAATTGTAGACTTTGCAAGCTTCCATGTAGTTGGTACTCCAAGAGTTAAACCCCGTTTGTATCCATTCATGGAACAATGTCGACTGAAATCAGTCCACACCAAAGGGGAGTTGCTTCGAGCTCATCTTGATGGGAACACTCCACATTTTGTGGATGGTTGTGTACCAAGGGTTCGTTTAAAGAACAAGTACCTGAATGACCATTATGATTTTCATCTTGTTCTTAGTCCACGTGAATCTCCAACATCACCAAATCCGCCTTGGGGCCTTGCAAGTGTGTTCGGGCCGGAGTTCGATTTCACGGGATACGCTTCACACCACTTTGAGGACCCTTACCTCATGACCACAAACGATCAAGTTGAGCATACATTGAAGATGGTTTGTGAGATTCAAGGTCCGACAAGGGTTATTTTCCAACTTAGCACGTGGGTTTTGCATTGGATGACATCTATAGCCATCCTAACAAGATTGAGTCGAAGGCATGTAACTCGTCTTGTCACCATTCGTGCTTCAATTTGTGGGCAAATTGCTTTCAAGAGGAGGGGAATGATACGAACAAGAGGAGCCATTGGAGTAAAGCCATGAGTTTTTCTTGGCAATATGTGGTGGCATTAGATTTGGGGTTCATACTACCAACTCTTGTAGTATCATCCATTTCCATCCAGATTTGAGGACGAATCCTTCTCAAGTGGAGGGGACTGATGTGTGCACGGACCTTAGCCCAAGTAATGACCCAGTCCGAGTTCCATTGGGCCCAGTCACACGTGCACAAGCCAAGTTCTTCAAAGAATCCCTCCAAGCCCCTGTTCGAATTGTCCAAGACCAACATGGAGTCCATAGAGAAATTGAAGGCTTGGAGGGAGACAATCAAGTTATCTACACCACGATCCAAGCCCATGAAGAGTCAAGTGGGCCTCCGAGTGAGCTGGCCGAATAGGGCCTTAGGCTTTAGTGTTTAATTTATAGTTAGATTAGTTGTTCTAGTAGAGCATGGGCCGGCCCATCTTGATCCCAAGGTGGCCGAATTCCCCTTTTCCTTGTTTTCCTTAGGGTTTTTGTAACTCTTAGCCTATAAATAGGCTTGCTTTGTAAGGTTTTAGGTAGACGTTTTATAAATCAAATTACTTTGTTTTTCGATTTTCTTGCTCGTGTGAATTTCGAGCTTTACTTGCTTCTGGCAAGGGTGATTGAGCAATCTTGCATCTTGTCCTTGATTGTTCTACCGACCTATTCCCTGGCGTATTCACCCTCATCGGAGTCGTCGTTCTACAGCCTTTAATCAAATCGTGTCGTCCGTTTGATTCTAGGTCCAGCAATCCAAGCGTTGGACAACCTCGCTAGATCCTCGGGCAAACGTGCTACGTGTCTCGAAACGTGTTGATCGAGGACCGCAATAGTTGGCCTCAGAGCTTATGTGGAGGTTCCCTCATACGTCATGGCGAATACAGGACGCATAAAAGCTAGCCCACAACATTGTCTTCCTGATCCTAAGGGAGTAAAAGAAGTGCCATTACGTGGTGTAGATGAGCAATTGGACCTCGTCAAATCTCAATTGCTTGGTTGGTTTTATACCCGTTGCGGTGTCAAAGACAAAATTTGTAGCTTGGCCATTGATGGGAGTTGTGAAGTCAACCTTGCAACTGCTATCATGGTTGAGAAATTAAATCTTCCAACCATTGGTCATCTTCGACCGCACAAGTTGATGAGTACTCAAGGTGTTGTCTGGGTTACTAAGCACACACTTGTACCTATTCAAATCGGCAAATATGTGGACGAGGTGTTGTGTGATGTAGTCCCAATTCAAGTGACACGGGTTGTTGGGCAAAGCGTGGATGTCGAGGCCAGAAGTTAAATATGACGGACATACTAATAAGTATTCCTTCTTATTTAATAGTCGTCGTATTGCACTTGTATCACTTACTTATGACCAGTTTTGTATTGATCTAGCACACATGAAAAGTAAGGTTGAGCGTTATTGAATGGAGAAGCAGCTAGATGAGGGAATTGTGCCTGAAGAGATAAAACCCGAGGGAGTTGAATGCAATGAGATGAAAGGGTCAGCTGTTGAAATGGACAAGGAGATGGAAAAATCTGATGAGATGGGTGGTAAAAAGGAAGAAAAGAGAGAAAGTGGGCTGATCTTGAGCAACCCGGTGAAGGCCTATTATTTTCCCAACGAACTTACCTTGCTTTGTTTAGTGTTTCTTCTTGTATTCAGATCAAGCAAAGGCAAGTTGAGCTGATCTTGGTGTGTTCCATTCCAAAATCAATTGTAGACTTTGCAAGCTTCCATGTAGTTGGTACTCCAAGAGTTAAACCCCGTTTGTATCCATTCATGGAACAATGTCGACTGAAATCAGTCCACACCAAAGGGGAGTTGCTTCGAGCTCATCTTGATGGGAACACTCCACATTTTGTGGATGGTTGTGTACCAAGGGTTCGTTTAAAGAACAAGTACCTGAATGACCATTATGATTTTCATCTTGTTCTTAGTCCACGTGAATCTCCAACATCACCAAATCCGCCTTGGGGCCTTGCAAGTGTGTTCGGGCCGGAGTTCGATTTCACGGGATACGCTTCACACCACTTTGAGGACCCTTACCTCATGACCACAAACGATCAAGTTGAGCATACATTGAAGATGGTTTGTGAGATTCAAGGTCCGACAAGGGTTATTTTCCAACTTAGCACGTGGGTTTTGCATTGGATGACATCTATAGCCATCCTAACAAGATTGAGTCGAAGGCATGTAACTCGTCTTGTCACCATTCGTGCTTCAATTTGTGGGCAAATTGCTTTCAAGAGGAGGGGAATGATACGAACAAGAGGAGCCATTGGAGTAAAGCCATGAGTTTTTCTTGGCAATATGTGGTGGCATTAGATTTGGGGTTCATACTACCAACTCTTGTAGTATCATCCATTTCCATCCAGATTTGAGGACGAATCCTTCTCAAGTGGAGGGGACTGATGTGTGCACGGACCTTAGCCCAAGTAATGACCCAGTCCGAGTTCCATTGGGCCCAGTCACACGTGCACAAGCCAAGTTCTTCAAAGAATCCCTCCAAGCCCCTGTTCGAATTGTCCAAGACCAACATGGAGTCCATAGAGAAATTGAAGGCTTGGAGGGAGACAATCAAGTTATCTACACCACGATCCAAGCCCATGAAGAGTCAAGTGGGCCTCCGAGTGAGCTGGCCGAATAGGGCCTTAGGCTTTAGTGTTTAATTTATAGTTAGATTAGTTGTTCTAGTAGAGCATGGGCCGGCCCATCTTGATCCCAAGGTGGCCGAATTCCCCTTTTCCTTGTTTTCCTTAGGGTTTTTGTAACTCTTAGCCTATAAATAGGCTTGCTTTGTAAGGTTTTAGGTAGACGTTTTATAAATCAAATTACTTTGTTTTTCGATTTTCTTGCTCGTGTGAATTTCGAGCTTTACTTGCTTCTGGCAAGGGTGATTGAGCAATCTTGCATCTTGTCCTTGATTGTTCTACCGACCTATTCCCTGGCGTATTCACCCTCATCGGAGTCGTCGTTCTACAGCCTTTAATCAAATCGTGTCGTCCGTTTGATTCTAGGTCCAGCAATCCAAGCGTTGGACAACCTCGCTAGATCCTCGGGCAAACGTGCTACGTGTCTCGAAACGTGTTGATCGAGGACCGCAATAGTTGGCCTCAGAGCTTATGTGGAGGTTCCCTCATACGTCATGGCGAATACAGGACGCATAAAAGCTAGCCCACAACATTGTCTTCCTGATCCTAAGGGAGTAAAAGAAGTGCCATTACGTGGTGTAGATGAGCAATTGGACCTCGTCAAATCTCAATTGCTTGGTTGGTTTTATACCCGTTGCGGTGTCAAAGACAAAATTTGTAGCTTGGCCATTGATGGGAGTTGTGAAGTCAACCTTGCAACTGCTATCATGGTTGAGAAATTAAATCTTCCAACCATTGGTCATCTTCGACCGCACAAGTTGATGAGTACTCAAGGTGTTGTCTGGGTTACTAAGCACACACTTGTACCTATTCAAATCGGCAAATATGTGGACGAGGTGTTGTGTGATGTAGTCCCAATTCAAGTGACACGGGTTGTTGGGCAAAGCGTGGATGTCGAGGCCAGAAGTTAAATATGACGGACATACTAATAAGTATTCCTTCTTATTTAATAGTCGTCGTATTGCACTTGTATCACTTACTTATGACCAGTTTTGTATTGATCTAGCACACATGAAAAGTAAGGTTGAGCGTTATTGAATGGAGAAGCAGCTAGATGAGGGAATTGTGCCTGAAGAGATAAAACCCGAGGGAGTTGAATGCAATGAGATGAAAGGGTCAGCTGTTGAAATGGACAAGGAGATGGAAAAATCTGATGAGATGGGTGGTAAAAAGGAAGAAAAGAGAGAAAGTGGGCTGATCTTGAGCAACCCGGTGAAGGCCTATTATTTTCCCAACGAACTTACCTTGCTTTGTTTAGTGTTTCTTCTTGTATTCAGATCAAGCAAAGGCAAGTTGAGCTGATCTTGGTGTGTTCCATTCCAAAATCAATTGTAGACTTTGCAAGCTTCCATGTAGTTGGTACTCCAAGAGTTAAACCCCGTTTGTATCCATTCATGGAACAATGTCGACTGAAATCAGTCCACACCAAAGGGGAGTTGCTTCGAGCTCATCTTGATGGGAACACTCCACATTTTGTGGATGGTTGTGTACCAAGGGTTCGTTTAAAGAACAAGTACCTGAATGACCATTATGATTTTCATCTTGTTCTTAGTCCACGTGAATCTCCAACATCACCAAATCCGCCTTGGGGCCTTGCAAGTGTGTTCGGGCCGGAGTTCGATTTCACGGGATACGCTTCACACCACTTTGAGGACCCTTACCTCATGACCACAAACGATCAAGTTGAGCATACATTGAAGATGGTTTGTGAGATTCAAGGTCCGACAAGGGTTATTTTCCAACTTAGCACGTGGGTTTTGCATTGGATGACATCTATAGCCATCCTAACAAGATTGAGTCGAAGGCATGTAACTCGTCTTGTCACCATTCGTGCTTCAATTTGTGGGCAAATTGCTTTCAAGAGGAGGGGAATGATACGAACAAGAGGAGCCATTGGAGTAAAGCCATGAGTTTTTCTTGGCAATATGTGGTGGCATTAGATTTGGGGTTCATACTACCAACTCTTGTAGTATCATCCATTTCCATCCAGATTTGAGGACGAATCCTTCTCAAGTGGAGGGGACTGATGTGTGCACGGACCTTAGCCCAAGTAATGACCCAGTCCGAGTTCCATTGGGCCCAGTCACACGTGCACAAGCCAAGTTCTTCAAAGAATCCCTCCAAGCCCCTGTTCGAATTGTCCAAGACCAACATGGAGTCCATAGAGAAATTGAAGGCTTGGAGGGAGACAATCAAGTTATCTACACCACGATCCAAGCCCATGAAGAGTCAAGTGGGCCTCCGAGTGAGCTGGCCGAATAGGGCCTTAGGCTTTAGTGTTTAATTTATAGTTAGATTAGTTGTTCTAGTAGAGCATGGGCCGGCCCATCTTGATCCCAAGGTGGCCGAATTCCCCTTTTCCTTGTTTTCCTTAGGGTTTTTGTAACTCTTAGCCTATAAATAGGCTTGCTTTGTAAGGTTTTAGGTAGACGTTTTATAAATCAAATTACTTTGTTTTTCGATTTTCTTGCTCGTGTGAATTTCGAGCTTTACTTGCTTCTGGCAAGGGTGATTGAGCAATCTTGCATCTTGTCCTTGATTGTTCTACCGACCTATTCCCTGGCGTATTCACCCTCATCGGAGTCGTCGTTCTACAGCCTTTAATCAAATCGTGTCGTCCGTTTGATTCTAGGTCCAGCAATCCAAGCGTTGGACAACCTCGCTAGATCCTCGGGCAAACGTGCTACGTGTCTCGAAACGTGTTGATCGAGGACCGCAATAGTTGGCCTCAGAGCTTATGTGGAGGTTCCCTCATACGTCATGGCGAATACAGGACGCATAAAAGCTAGCCCACAACATTGTCTTCCTGATCCTAAGGGAGTAAAAGAAGTGCCATTACGTGGTGTAGATGAGCAATTGGACCTCGTCAAATCTCAATTGCTTGGTTGGTTTTATACCCGTTGCGGTGTCAAAGACAAAATTTGTAGCTTGGCCATTGATGGGAGTTGTGAAGTCAACCTTGCAACTGCTATCATGGTTGAGAAATTAAATCTTCCAACCATTGGTCATCTTCGACCGCACAAGTTGATGAGTACTCAAGGTGTTGTCTGGGTTACTAAGCACACACTTGTACCTATTCAAATCGGCAAATATGTGGACGAGGTGTTGTGTGATGTAGTCCCAATTCAAGTGACACGGGTTGTTGGGCAAAGCGTGGATGTCGAGGCCAGAAGTTAAATATGACGGACATACTAATAAGTATTCCTTCTTATTTAATAGTCGTCGTATTGCACTTGTATCACTTACTTATGACCAGTTTTGTATTGATCTAGCACACATGAAAAGTAAGGTTGAGCGTTATTGAATGGAGAAGCAGCTAGATGAGGGAATTGTGCCTGAAGAGATAAAACCCGAGGGAGTTGAATGCAATGAGATGAAAGGGTCAGCTGTTGAAATGGACAAGGAGATGGAAAAATCTGATGAGATGGGTGGTAAAAAGGAAGAAAAGAGAGAAAGTGGGCTGATCTTGAGCAACCCGGTGAAGGCCTATTATTTTCCCAACGAACTTACCTTGCTTTGTTTAGTGTTTCTTCTTGTATTCAGATCAAGCAAAGGCAAGTTGAGCTGATCTTGGTGTGTTCCATTCCAAAATCAATTGTAGACTTTGCAAGCTTCCATGTAGTTGGTACTCCAAGAGTTAAACCCCGTTTGTATCCATTCATGGAACAATGTCGACTGAAATCAGTCCACACCAAAGGGGAGTTGCTTCGAGCTCATCTTGATGGGAACACTCCACATTTTGTGGATGGTTGTGTACCAAGGGTTCGTTTAAAGAACAAGTACCTGAATGACCATTATGATTTTCATCTTGTTCTTAGTCCACGTGAATCTCCAACATCACCAAATCCGCCTTGGGGCCTTGCAAGTGTGTTCGGGCCGGAGTTCGATTTCACGGGATACGCTTCACACCACTTTGAGGACCCTTACCTCATGACCACAAACGATCAAGTTGAGCATACATTGAAGATGGTTTGTGAGATTCAAGGTCCGACAAGGGTTATTTTCCAACTTAGCACGTGGGTTTTGCATTGGATGACATCTATAGCCATCCTAACAAGATTGAGTCGAAGGCATGTAACTCGTCTTGTCACCATTCGTGCTTCAATTTGTGGGCAAATTGCTTTCAAGAGGAGGGGAATGATACGAACAAGAGGAGCCATTGGAGTAAAGCCATGAGTTTTTCTTGGCAATATGTGGTGGCATTAGATTTGGGGTTCATACTACCAACTCTTGTAGTATCATCCATTTCCATCCAGATTTGAGGACGAATCCTTCTCAAGTGGAGGGGACTGATGTGTGCACGGACCTTAGCCCAAGTAATGACCCAGTCCGAGTTCCATTGGGCCCAGTCACACGTGCACAAGCCAAGTTCTTCAAAGAATCCCTCCAAGCCCCTGTTCGAATTGTCCAAGACCAACATGGAGTCCATAGAGAAATTGAAGGCTTGGAGGGAGACAATCAAGTTATCTACACCACGATCCAAGCCCATGAAGAGTCAAGTGGGCCTCCGAGTGAGCTGGCCGAATAGGGCCTTAGGCTTTAGTGTTTAATTTATAGTTAGATTAGTTGTTCTAGTAGAGCATGGGCCGGCCCATCTTGATCCCAAGGTGGCCGAATTCCCCTTTTCCTTGTTTTCCTTAGGGTTTTTGTAACTCTTAGCCTATAAATAGGCTTGCTTTGTAAGGTTTTAGGTAGACGTTTTATAAATCAAATTACTTTGTTTTTCGATTTTCTTGCTCGTGTGAATTTCGAGCTTTACTTGCTTCTGGCAAGGGTGATTGAGCAATCTTGCATCTTGTCCTTGATTGTTCTACCGACCTATTCCCTGGCGTATTCACCCTCATCGGAGTCGTCGTTCTACAGCCTTTAATCAAATCGTGTCGTCCGTTTGATTCTAGGTCCAGCAATCCAAGCGTTGGACAACCTCGCTAGATCCTCGGGCAAACGTGCTACGTGTCTCGAAACGTGTTGATCGAGGACCGCAATAGTTGGCCTCAGAGCTTATGTGGAGGTTCCCTCATACGTCATGGCGAATACAGGACGCATAAAAGCTAGCCCACAACATTGTCTTCCTGATCCTAAGGGAGTAAAAGAAGTGCCATTACGTGGTGTAGATGAGCAATTGGACCTCGTCAAATCTCAATTGCTTGGTTGGTTTTATACCCGTTGCGGTGTCAAAGACAAAATTTGTAGCTTGGCCATTGATGGGAGTTGTGAAGTCAACCTTGCAACTGCTATCATGGTTGAGAAATTAAATCTTCCAACCATTGGTCATCTTCGACCGCACAAGTTGATGAGTACTCAAGGTGTTGTCTGGGTTACTAAGCACACACTTGTACCTATTCAAATCGGCAAATATGTGGACGAGGTGTTGTGTGATGTAGTCCCAATTCAAGTGACACGGGTTGTTGGGCAAAGCGTGGATGTCGAGGCCAGAAGTTAAATATGACGGACATACTAATAAGTATTCCTTCTTATTTAATAGTCGTCGTATTGCACTTGTATCACTTACTTATGACCAGTTTTGTATTGATCTAGCACACATGAAAAGTAAGGTTGAGCGTTATTGAATGGAGAAGCAGCTAGATGAGGGAATTGTGCCTGAAGAGATAAAACCCGAGGGAGTTGAATGCAATGAGATGAAAGGGTCAGCTGTTGAAATGGACAAGGAGATGGAAAAATCTGATGAGATGGGTGGTAAAAAGGAAGAAAAGAGAGAAAGTGGGCTGATCTTGAGCAACCCGGTGAAGGCCTATTATTTTCCCAACGAACTTACCTTGCTTTGTTTAGTGTTTCTTCTTGTATTCAGATCAAGCAAAGGCAAGTTGAGCTGATCTTGGTGTGTTCCATTCCAAAATCAATTGTAGACTTTGCAAGCTTCCATGTAGTTGGTACTCCAAGAGTTAAACCCCGTTTGTATCCATTCATGGAACAATGTCGACTGAAATCAGTCCACACCAAAGGGGAGTTGCTTCGAGCTCATCTTGATGGGAACACTCCACATTTTGTGGATGGTTGTGTACCAAGGGTTCGTTTAAAGAACAAGTACCTGAATGACCATTATGATTTTCATCTTGTTCTTAGTCCACGTGAATCTCCAACATCACCAAATCCGCCTTGGGGCCTTGCAAGTGTGTTCGGGCCGGAGTTCGATTTCACGGGATACGCTTCACACCACTTTGAGGACCCTTACCTCATGACCACAAACGATCAAGTTGAGCATACATTGAAGATGGTTTGTGAGATTCAAGGTCCGACAAGGGTTATTTTCCAACTTAGCACGTGGGTTTTGCATTGGATGACATCTATAGCCATCCTAACAAGATTGAGTCGAAGGCATGTAACTCGTCTTGTCACCATTCGTGCTTCAATTTGTGGGCAAATTGCTTTCAAGAGGAGGGGAATGATACGAACAAGAGGAGCCATTGGAGTAAAGCCATGAGTTTTTCTTGGCAATATGTGGTGGCATTAGATTTGGGGTTCATACTACCAACTCTTGTAGTATCATCCATTTCCATCCAGATTTGAGGACGAATCCTTCTCAAGTGGAGGGGACTGATGTGTGCACGGACCTTAGCCCAAGTAATGACCCAGTCCGAGTTCCATTGGGCCCAGTCACACGTGCACAAGCCAAGTTCTTCAAAGAATCCCTCCAAGCCCCTGTTCGAATTGTCCAAGACCAACATGGAGTCCATAGAGAAATTGAAGGCTTGGAGGGAGACAATCAAGTTATCTACACCACGATCCAAGCCCATGAAGAGTCAAGTGGGCCTCCGAGTGAGCTGGCCGAATAGGGCCTTAGGCTTTAGTGTTTAATTTATAGTTAGATTAGTTGTTCTAGTAGAGCATGGGCCGGCCCATCTTGATCCCAAGGTGGCCGAATTCCCCTTTTCCTTGTTTTCCTTAGGGTTTTTGTAACTCTTAGCCTATAAATAGGCTTGCTTTGTAAGGTTTTAGGTAGACGTTTTATAAATCAAATTACTTTGTTTTTCGATTTTCTTGCTCGTGTGAATTTCGAGCTTTACTTGCTTCTGGCAAGGGTGATTGAGCAATCTTGCATCTTGTCCTTGATTGTTCTACCGACCTATTCCCTGGCGTATTCACCCTCATCGGAGTCGTCGTTCTACAGCCTTTAATCAAATCGTGTCGTCCGTTTGATTCTAGGTCCAGCAATCCAAGCGTTGGACAACCTCGCTAGATCCTCGGGCAAACGTGCTACGTGTCTCGAAACGTGTTGATCGAGGACCGCAATAGTTGGCCTCAGAGCTTATGTGGAGGTTCCCTCATACGTCATGGCGAATACAGGACGCATAAAAGCTAGCCCACAACATTGTCTTCCTGATCCTAAGGGAGTAAAAGAAGTGCCATTACGTGGTGTAGATGAGCAATTGGACCTCGTCAAATCTCAATTGCTTGGTTGGTTTTATACCCGTTGCGGTGTCAAAGACAAAATTTGTAGCTTGGCCATTGATGGGAGTTGTGAAGTCAACCTTGCAACTGCTATCATGGTTGAGAAATTAAATCTTCCAACCATTGGTCATCTTCGACCGCACAAGTTGATGAGTACTCAAGGTGTTGTCTGGGTTACTAAGCACACACTTGTACCTATTCAAATCGGCAAATATGTGGACGAGGTGTTGTGTGATGTAGTCCCAATTCAAGTGACACGGGTTGTTGGGCAAAGCGTGGATGTCGAGGCCAGAAGTTAAATATGACGGACATACTAATAAGTATTCCTTCTTATTTAATAGTCGTCGTATTGCACTTGTATCACTTACTTATGACCAGTTTTGTATTGATCTAGCACACATGAAAAGTAAGGTTGAGCGTTATTGAATGGAGAAGCAGCTAGATGAGGGAATTGTGCCTGAAGAGATAAAACCCGAGGGAGTTGAATGCAATGAGATGAAAGGGTCAGCTGTTGAAATGGACAAGGAGATGGAAAAATCTGATGAGATGGGTGGTAAAAAGGAAGAAAAGAGAGAAAGTGGGCTGATCTTGAGCAACCCGGTGAAGGCCTATTATTTTCCCAACGAACTTACCTTGCTTTGTTTAGTGTTTCTTCTTGTATTCAGATCAAGCAAAGGCAAGTTGAGCTGATCTTGGTGTGTTCCATTCCAAAATCAATTGTAGACTTTGCAAGCTTCCATGTAGTTGGTACTCCAAGAGTTAAACCCCGTTTGTATCCATTCATGGAACAATGTCGACTGAAATCAGTCCACACCAAAGGGGAGTTGCTTCGAGCTCATCTTGATGGGAACACTCCACATTTTGTGGATGGTTGTGTACCAAGGGTTCGTTTAAAGAACAAGTACCTGAATGACCATTATGATTTTCATCTTGTTCTTAGTCCACGTGAATCTCCAACATCACCAAATCCGCCTTGGGGCCTTGCAAGTGTGTTCGGGCCGGAGTTCGATTTCACGGGATACGCTTCACACCACTTTGAGGACCCTTACCTCATGACCACAAACGATCAAGTTGAGCATACATTGAAGATGGTTTGTGAGATTCAAGGTCCGACAAGGGTTATTTTCCAACTTAGCACGTGGGTTTTGCATTGGATGACATCTATAGCCATCCTAACAAGATTGAGTCGAAGGCATGTAACTCGTCTTGTCACCATTCGTGCTTCAATTTGTGGGCAAATTGCTTTCAAGAGGAGGGGAATGATACGAACAAGAGGAGCCATTGGAGTAAAGCCATGAGTTTTTCTTGGCAATATGTGGTGGCATTAGATTTGGGGTTCATACTACCAACTCTTGTAGTATCATCCATTTCCATCCAGATTTGAGGACGAATCCTTCTCAAGTGGAGGGGACTGATGTGTGCACGGACCTTAGCCCAAGTAATGACCCAGTCCGAGTTCCATTGGGCCCAGTCACACGTGCACAAGCCAAGTTCTTCAAAGAATCCCTCCAAGCCCCTGTTCGAATTGTCCAAGACCAACATGGAGTCCATAGAGAAATTGAAGGCTTGGAGGGAGACAATCAAGTTATCTACACCACGATCCAAGCCCATGAAGAGTCAAGTGGGCCTCCGAGTGAGCTGGCCGAATAGGGCCTTAGGCTTTAGTGTTTAATTTATAGTTAGATTAGTTGTTCTAGTAGAGCATGGGCCGGCCCATCTTGATCCCAAGGTGGCCGAATTCCCCTTTTCCTTGTTTTCCTTAGGGTTTTTGTAACTCTTAGCCTATAAATAGGCTTGCTTTGTAAGGTTTTAGGTAGACGTTTTATAAATCAAATTACTTAGTTTTTCGATTTTCTTGCTCGTGTGAATTTCGAGCTTTACTTGCTTCTGGCAAGGGTGATTGAGCAATCTTGCATCTTGTCCTTGATTGTTCTACCGACCTATTCCCTGGCGTATTCACCCTCATCGGAGTCGTCGTTCTACAGCCTTTAATCAAATCGTGTCGTCCGTTTGATTCTAGGTCCAGCAATCCAAGCGTTGGACAACCTCGCTAGATCCTCGGGCAAACGTGCTACGTGTCTCGAAACGTGTTGATCGAGGACCGCAATAGTTGGCCTCAGAGCTTATGTGGAGGTTCCCTCATACGTCATGGCGAATACAGGACGCATAAAAGCTAGCCCACAACATTGTCTTCCTGATCCTAAGGGAGTAAAAGAAGTGCCATTACGTGGTGTAGATGAGCAATTGGACCTCGTCAAATCTCAATTGCTTGGTTGGTTTTATACCCGTTGCGGTGTCAAAGACAAAATTTGTAGCTTGGCCATTGATGGGAGTTGTGAAGTCAACCTTGCAACTGCTATCATGGTTGAGAAATTAAATCTTCCAACCATTGGTCATCTTCGACCGCACAAGTTGATGAGTACTCAAGGTGTTGTCTGGGTTACTAAGCACACACTTGTACCTATTCAAATCGGCAAATATGTGGACGAGGTGTTGTGTGATGTAGTCCCAATTCAAGTGACACGGGTTGTTGGGCAAAGCGTGGATGTCGAGGCCAGAAGTTAAATATGACGGACATACTAATAAGTATTCCTTCTTATTTAATAGTCGTCGTATTGCACTTGTATCACTTACTTATGACCAGTTTTGTATTGATCTAGCACACATGAAAAGTAAGGTTGAGCGTTATTGAATGGAGAAGCAGCTAGATGAGGGAATTGTGCCTGAAGAGATAAAACCCGAGGGAGTTGAATGCAATGAGATGAAAGGGTCAGCTGTTGAAATGGACAAGGAGATGGAAAAATCTGATGAGATGGGTGGTAAAAAGGAAGAAAAGAGAGAAAGTGGGCTGATCTTGAGCAACCCGGTGAAGGCCTATTATTTTCCCAACGAACTTACCTTGCTTTGTTTAGTGTTTCTTCTTGTATTCAGATCAAGCAAAGGCAAGTTGAGCTGATCTTGGTGTGTTCCATTCCAAAATCAATTGTAGACTTTGCAAGCTTCCATGTAGTTGGTACTCCAAGAGTTAAACCCCGTTTGTATCCATTCATGGAACAATGTCGACTGAAATCAGTCCACACCAAAGGGGAGTTGCTTCGAGCTCATCTTGATGGGAACACTCCACATTTTGTGGATGGTTGTGTACCAAGGGTTCGTTTAAAGAACAAGTACCTGAATGACCATTATGATTTTCATCTTGTTCTTAGTCCACGTGAATCTCCAACATCACCAAATCCGCCTTGGGGCCTTGCAAGTGTGTTCGGGCCGGAGTTCGATTTCACGGGATACGCTTCACACCACTTTGAGGACCCTTACCTCATGACCACAAACGATCAAGTTGAGCATACATTGAAGATGGTTTGTGAGATTCAAGGTCCGACAAGGGTTATTTTCCAACTTAGCACGTGGGTTTTGCATTGGATGACATCTATAGCCATCCTAACAAGATTGAGTCGAAGGCATGTAACTCGTCTTGTCACCATTCGTGCTTCAATTTGTGGGCAAATTGCTTTCAAGAGGAGGGGAATGATACGAACAAGAGGAGCCATTGGAGTAAAGCCATGAGTTTTTCTTGGCAATATGTGGTGGCATTAGATTTGGGGTTCATACTACCAACTCTTGTAGTATCATCCATTTCCATCCAGATTTGAGGACGAATCCTTCTCAAGTGGAGGGGACTGATGTGTGCACGGACCTTAGCCCAAGTAATGACCCAGTCCGAGTTCCATTGGGCCCAGTCACACGTGCACAAGCCAAGTTCTTCAAAGAATCCCTCCAAGCCCCTGTTCGAATTGTCCAAGACCAACATGGAGTCCATAGAGAAATTGAAGGCTTGGAGGGAGACAATCAAGTTATCTACACCACGATCCAAGCCCATGAAGAGTCAAGTGGGCCTCCGAGTGAGCTGGCCGAATAGGGCCTTAGGCTTTAGTGTTTAATTTATAGTTAGATTAGTTGTTCTAGTAGAGCATGGGCCGGCCCATCTTGATCCCAAGGTGGCCGAATTCCCCTTTTCCTTGTTTTCCTTAGGGTTTTTGTAACTCTTAGCCTATAAATAGGCTTGCTTTGTAAGGTTTTAGGTAGACGTTTTATAAATCAAATTACTTAGTTTTTCGATTTTCTTGCTCGTGTGAATTTCGAGCTTTACTTGCTTCTGGCAAGGGTGATTGAGCAATCTTGCATCTTGTCCTTGATTGTTCTACCGACCTATTCCCTGGCGTATTCACCCTCATCGGAGTCGTCGTTCTACAGCCTTTAATCAAATCGTGTCGTCCGTTTGATTCTAGGTCCAGCAATCCAAGCGTTGGACAACCTCGCTAGATCCTCGGGCAAACGTGCTACGTGTCTCGAAACGTGTTGATCGAGGACCGCAATAGTTGGCCTCAGAGCTTATGTGGAGGTTCCCTCATACGTCATGGCGAATACAGGACGCATAAAAGCTAGCCCACAACATTGTCTTCCTGATCCTAAGGGAGTAAAAGAAGTGCCATTACGTGGTGTAGATGAGCAATTGGACCTCGTCAAATCTCAATTGCTTGGTTGGTTTTATACCCGTTGCGGTGTCAAAGACAAAATTTGTAGCTTGGCCATTGATGGGAGTTGTGAAGTCAACCTTGCAACTGCTATCATGGTTGAGAAATTAAATCTTCCAACCATTGGTCATCTTCGACCGCACAAGTTGATGAGTACTCAAGGTGTTGTCTGGGTTACTAAGCACACACTTGTACCTATTCAAATCGGCAAATATGTGGACGAGGTGTTGTGTGATGTAGTCCCAATTCAAGTGACACGGGTTGTTGGGCAAAGCGTGGATGTCGAGGCCAGAAGTTAAATATGACGGACATACTAATAAGTATTCCTTCTTATTTAATAGTCGTCGTATTGCACTTGTATCACTTACTTATGACCAGTTTTGTATTGATCTAGCACACATGAAAAGTAAGGTTGAGCGTTATTGAATGGAGAAGCAGCTAGATGAGGGAATTGTGCCTGAAGAGATAAAACCCGAGGGAGTTGAATGCAATGAGATGAAAGGGTCAGCTGTTGAAATGGACAAGGAGATGGAAAAATCTGATGAGATGGGTGGTAAAAAGGAAGAAAAGAGAGAAAGTGGGCTGATCTTGAGCAACCCGGTGAAGGCCTATTATTTTCCCAACGAACTTACCTTGCTTTGTTTAGTGTTTCTTCTTGTATTCAGATCAAGCAAAGGCAAGTTGAGCTGATCTTGGTGTGTTCCATTCCAAAATCAATTGTAGACTTTGCAAGCTTCCATGTAGTTGGTACTCCAAGAGTTAAACCCCGTTTGTATCCATTCATGGAACAATGTCGACTGAAATCAGTCCACACCAAAGGGGAGTTGCTTCGAGCTCATCTTGATGGGAACACTCCACATTTTGTGGATGGTTGTGTACCAAGGGTTCGTTTAAAGAACAAGTACCTGAATGACCATTATGATTTTCATCTTGTTCTTAGTCCACGTGAATCTCCAACATCACCAAATCCGCCTTGGGGCCTTGCAAGTGTGTTCGGGCCGGAGTTCGATTTCACGGGATACGCTTCACACCACTTTGAGGACCCTTACCTCATGACCACAAACGATCAAGTTGAGCATACATTGAAGATGGTTTGTGAGATTCAAGGTCCGACAAGGGTTATTTTCCAACTTAGCACGTGGGTTTTGCATTGGATGACATCTATAGCCATCCTAACAAGATTGAGTCGAAGGCATGTAACTCGTCTTGTCACCATTCGTGCTTCAATTTGTGGGCAAATTGCTTTCAAGAGGAGGGGAATGATACGAACAAGAGGAGCCATTGGAGTAAAGCCATGAGTTTTTCTTGGCAATATGTGGTGGCATTAGATTTGGGGTTCATACTACCAACTCTTGTAGTATCATCCATTTCCATCCAGATTTGAGGACGAATCCTTCTCAAGTGGAGGGGACTGATGTGTGCACGGACCTTAGCCCAAGTAATGACCCAGTCCGAGTTCCATTGGGCCCAGTCACACGTGCACAAGCCAAGTTCTTCAAAGAATCCCTCCAAGCCCCTGTTCGAATTGTCCAAGACCAACATGGAGTCCATAGAGAAATTGAAGGCTTGGAGGGAGACAATCAAGTTATCTACACCACGATCCAAGCCCATGAAGAGTCAAGTGGGCCTCCGAGTGAGCTGGCCGAATAGGGCCTTAGGCTTTAGTGTTTAATTTATAGTTAGATTAGTTGTTCTAGTAGAGCATGGGCCGGCCCATCTTGATCCCAAGGTGGCCGAATTCCCCTTTTCCTTGTTTTCCTTAGGGTTTTTGTAACTCTTAGCCTATAAATAGGCTTGCTTTGTAAGGTTTTAGGTAGACGTTTTATAAATCAAATTACTTTGTTTTTCGATTTTCTTGCTCGTGTGAATTTCGAGCTTTACTTGCTTCTGGCAAGGGTGATTGAGCAATCTTGCATCTTGTCCTTGATTGTTCTACCGACCTATTCCCTGGCGTATTCACCCTCATCGGAGTCGTCGTTCTACAGCCTTTAATCAAATCGTGTCGTCCGTTTGATTCTAGGTCCAGCAATCCAAGCGTTGGACAACCTCGCTAGATCCTCGGGCAAACGTGCTACGTGTCTCGAAACGTGTTGATCGAGGACCGCAATAGTTGGCCTCAGAGCTTATGTGGAGGTTCCCTCATACGTCATGGCGAATACAGGACGCATAAAAGCTAGCCCACAACATTGTCTTCCTGATCCTAAGGGAGTAAAAGAAGTGCCATTACGTGGTGTAGATGAGCAATTGGACCTCGTCAAATCTCAATTGCTTGGTTGGTTTTATACCCGTTGCGGTGTCAAAGACAAAATTTGTAGCTTGGCCATTGATGGGAGTTGTGAAGTCAACCTTGCAACTGCTATCATGGTTGAGAAATTAAATCTTCCAACCATTGGTCATCTTCGACCGCACAAGTTGATGAGTACTCAAGGTGTTGTCTGGGTTACTAAGCACACACTTGTACCTATTCAAATCGGCAAATATGTGGACGAGGTGTTGTGTGATGTAGTCCCAATTCAAGTGACACGGGTTGTTGGGCAAAGCGTGGATGTCGAGGCCAGAAGTTAAATATGACGGACATACTAATAAGTATTCCTTCTTATTTAATAGTCGTCGTATTGCACTTGTATCACTTACTTATGACCAGTTTTGTATTGATCTAGCACACATGAAAAGTAAGGTTGAGCGTTATTGAATGGAGAAGCAGCTAGATGAGGGAATTGTGCCTGAAGAGATAAAACCCGAGGGAGTTGAATGCAATGAGATGAAAGGGTCAGCTGTTGAAATGGACAAGGAGATGGAAAAATCTGATGAGATGGGTGGTAAAAAGGAAGAAAAGAGAGAAAGTGGGCTGATCTTGAGCAACCCGGTGAAGGCCTATTATTTTCCCAACGAACTTACCTTGCTTTGTTTAGTGTTTCTTCTTGTATTCAGATCAAGCAAAGGCAAGTTGAGCTGATCTTGGTGTGTTCCATTCCAAAATCAATTGTAGACTTTGCAAGCTTCCATGTAGTTGGTACTCCAAGAGTTAAACCCCGTTTGTATCCATTCATGGAACAATGTCGACTGAAATCAGTCCACACCAAAGGGGAGTTGCTTCGAGCTCATCTTGATGGGAACACTCCACATTTTGTGGATGGTTGTGTACCAAGGGTTCGTTTAAAGAACAAGTACCTGAATGACCATTATGATTTTCATCTTGTTCTTAGTCCACGTGAATCTCCAACATCACCAAATCCGCCTTGGGGCCTTGCAAGTGTGTTCGGGCCGGAGTTCGATTTCACGGGATACGCTTCACACCACTTTGAGGACCCTTACCTCATGACCACAAACGATCAAGTTGAGCATACATTGAAGATGGTTTGTGAGATTCAAGGTCCGACAAGGGTTATTTTCCAACTTAGCACGTGGGTTTTGCATTGGATGACATCTATAGCCATCCTAACAAGATTGAGTCGAAGGCATGTAACTCGTCTTGTCACCATTCGTGCTTCAATTTGTGGGCAAATTGCTTTCAAGAGGAGGGGAATGATACGAACAAGAGGAGCCATTGGAGTAAAGCCATGAGTTTTTCTTGGCAATATGTGGTGGCATTAGATTTGGGGTTCATACTACCAACTCTTGTAGTATCATCCATTTCCATCCAGATTTGAGGACGAATCCTTCTCAAGTGGAGGGGACTGATGTGTGCACGGACCTTAGCCCAAGTAATGACCCAGTCCGAGTTCCATTGGGCCCAGTCACACGTGCACAAGCCAAGTTCTTCAAAGAATCCCTCCAAGCCCCTGTTCGAATTGTCCAAGACCAACATGGAGTCCATAGAGAAATTGAAGGCTTGGAGGGAGACAATCAAGTTATCTACACCACGATCCAAGCCCATGAAGAGTCAAGTGGGCCTCCGAGTGAGCTGGCCGAATAGGGCCTTAGGCTTTAGTGTTTAATTTATAGTTAGATTAGTTGTTCTAGTAGAGCATGGGCCGGCCCATCTTGATCCCAAGGTGGCCGAATTCCCCTTTTCCTTGTTTTCCTTAGGGTTTTTGTAACTCTTAGCCTATAAATAGGCTTGCTTTGTAAGGTTTTAGGTAGACGTTTTATAAATCAAATTACTTTGTTTTTCGATTTTCTTGCTCGTGTGAATTTCGAGCTTTACTTGCTTCTGGCAAGGGTGATTGAGCAATCTTGCATCTTGTCCTTGATTGTTCTACCGACCTATTCCCTGGCGTATTCACCCTCATCGGAGTCGTCGTTCTACAGCCTTTAATCAAATCGTGTCGTCCGTTTGATTCTAGGTCCAGCAATCCAAGCGTTGGACAACCTCGCTAGATCCTCGGGCAAACGTGCTACGTGTCTCGAAACGTGTTGATCGAGGACCGCAATAGTTGGCCTCAGAGCTTATGTGGAGGTTCCCTCATACGTCATGGCGAATACAGGACGCATAAAAGCTAGCCCACAACATTGTCTTCCTGATCCTAAGGGAGTAAAAGAAGTGCCATTACGTGGTGTAGATGAGCAATTGGACCTCGTCAAATCTCAATTGCTTGGTTGGTTTTATACCCGTTGCGGTGTCAAAGACAAAATTTGTAGCTTGGCCATTGATGGGAGTTGTGAAGTCAACCTTGCAACTGCTATCATGGTTGAGAAATTAAATCTTCCAACCATTGGTCATCTTCGACCGCACAAGTTGATGAGTACTCAAGGTGTTGTCTGGGTTACTAAGCACACACTTGTACCTATTCAAATCGGCAAATATGTGGACGAGGTGTTGTGTGATGTAGTCCCAATTCAAGTGACACGGGTTGTTGGGCAAAGCGTGGATGTCGAGGCCAGAAGTTAAATATGACGGACATACTAATAAGTATTCCTTCTTATTTAATAGTCGTCGTATTGCACTTGTATCACTTACTTATGACCAGTTTTGTATTGATCTAGCACACATGAAAAGTAAGGTTGAGCGTTATTGAATGGAGAAGCAGCTAGATGAGGGAATTGTGCCTGAAGAGATAAAACCCGAGGGAGTTGAATGCAATGAGATGAAAGGGTCAGCTGTTGAAATGGACAAGGAGATGGAAAAATCTGATGAGATGGGTGGTAAAAAGGAAGAAAAGAGAGAAAGTGGGCTGATCTTGAGCAACCCGGTGAAGGCCTATTATTTTCCCAACGAACTTACCTTGCTTTGTTTAGTGTTTCTTCTTGTATTCAGATCAAGCAAAGGCAAGTTGAGCTGATCTTGGTGTGTTCCATTCCAAAATCAATTGTAGACTTTGCAAGCTTCCATGTAGTTGGTACTCCAAGAGTTAAACCCCGTTTGTATCCATTCATGGAACAATGTCGACTGAAATCAGTCCACACCAAAGGGGAGTTGCTTCGAGCTCATCTTGATGGGAACACTCCACATTTTGTGGATGGTTGTGTACCAAGGGTTCGTTTAAAGAACAAGTACCTGAATGACCATTATGATTTTCATCTTGTTCTTAGTCCACGTGAATCTCCAACATCACCAAATCCGCCTTGGGGCCTTGCAAGTGTGTTCGGGCCGGAGTTCGATTTCACGGGATACGCTTCACACCACTTTGAGGACCCTTACCTCATGACCACAAACGATCAAGTTGAGCATACATTGAAGATGGTTTGTGAGATTCAAGGTCCGACAAGGGTTATTTTCCAACTTAGCACGTGGGTTTTGCATTGGATGACATCTATAGCCATCCTAACAAGATTGAGTCGAAGGCATGTAACTCGTCTTGTCACCATTCGTGCTTCAATTTGTGGGCAAATTGCTTTCAAGAGGAGGGGAATGATACGAACAAGAGGAGCCATTGGAGTAAAGCCATGAGTTTTTCTTGGCAATATGTGGTGGCATTAGATTTGGGGTTCATACTACCAACTCTTGTAGTATCATCCATTTCCATCCAGATTTGAGGACGAATCCTTCTCAAGTGGAGGGGACTGATGTGTGCACGGACCTTAGCCCAAGTAATGACCCAGTCCGAGTTCCATTGGGCCCAGTCACACGTGCACAAGCCAAGTTCTTCAAAGAATCCCTCCAAGCCCCTGTTCGAATTGTCCAAGACCAACATGGAGTCCATAGAGAAATTGAAGGCTTGGAGGGAGACAATCAAGTTATCTACACCACGATCCAAGCCCATGAAGAGTCAAGTGGGCCTCCGAGTGAGCTGGCCGAATAGGGCCTTAGGCTTTAGTGTTTAATTTATAGTTAGATTAGTTGTTCTAGTAGAGCATGGGCCGGCCCATCTTGATCCCAAGGTGGCCGAATTCCCCTTTTCCTTGTTTTCCTTAGGGTTTTTGTAACTCTTAGCCTATAAATAGGCTTGCTTTGTAAGGTTTTAGGTAGACGTTTTATAAATCAAATTACTTTGTTTTTCGATTTTCTTGCTCGTGTGAATTTCGAGCTTTACTTGCTTCTGGCAAGGGTGATTGAGCAATCTTGCATCTTGTCCTTGATTGTTCTACCGACCTATTCCCTGGCGTATTCACCCTCATCGGAGTCGTCGTTCTACAGCCTTTAATCAAATCGTGTCGTCCGTTTGATTCTAGGTCCAGCAATCCAAGCGTTGGACAACCTCGCTAGATCCTCGGGCAAACGTGCTACGTGTCTCGAAACGTGTTGATCGAGGACCGCAATAGTTGGCCTCAGAGCTTATGTGGAGGTTCCCTCATACGTCATGGCGAATACAGGACGCATAAAAGCTAGCCCACAACATTGTCTTCCTGATCCTAAGGGAGTAAAAGAAGTGCCATTACGTGGTGTAGATGAGCAATTGGACCTCGTCAAATCTCAATTGCTTGGTTGGTTTTATACCCGTTGCGGTGTCAAAGACAAAATTTGTAGCTTGGCCATTGATGGGAGTTGTGAAGTCAACCTTGCAACTGCTATCATGGTTGAGAAATTAAATCTTCCAACCATTGGTCATCTTCGACCGCACAAGTTGATGAGTACTCAAGGTGTTGTCTGGGTTACTAAGCACACACTTGTACCTATTCAAATCGGCAAATATGTGGACGAGGTGTTGTGTGATGTAGTCCCAATTCAAGTGACACGGGTTGTTGGGCAAAGCGTGGATGTCGAGGCCAGAAGTTAAATATGACGGACATACTAATAAGTATTCCTTCTTATTTAATAGTCGTCGTATTGCACTTGTATCACTTACTTATGACCAGTTTTGTATTGATCTAGCACACATGAAAAGTAAGGTTGAGCGTTATTGAATGGAGAAGCAGCTAGATGAGGGAATTGTGCCTGAAGAGATAAAACCCGAGGGAGTTGAATGCAATGAGATGAAAGGGTCAGCTGTTGAAATGGACAAGGAGATGGAAAAATCTGATGAGATGGGTGGTAAAAAGGAAGAAAAGAGAGAAAGTGGGCTGATCTTGAGCAACCCGGTGAAGGCCTATTATTTTCCCAACGAACTTACCTTGCTTTGTTTAGTGTTTCTTCTTGTATTCAGATCAAGCAAAGGCAAGTTGAGCTGATCTTGGTGTGTTCCATTCCAAAATCAATTGTAGACTTTGCAAGCTTCCATGTAGTTGGTACTCCAAGAGTTAAACCCCGTTTGTATCCATTCATGGAACAATGTCGACTGAAATCAGTCCACACCAAAGGGGAGTTGCTTCGAGCTCATCTTGATGGGAACACTCCACATTTTGTGGATGGTTGTGTACCAAGGGTTCGTTTAAAGAACAAGTACCTGAATGACCATTATGATTTTCATCTTGTTCTTAGTCCACGTGAATCTCCAACATCACCAAATCCGCCTTGGGGCCTTGCAAGTGTGTTCGGGCCGGAGTTCGATTTCACGGGATACGCTTCACACCACTTTGAGGACCCTTACCTCATGACCACAAACGATCAAGTTGAGCATACATTGAAGATGGTTTGTGAGATTCAAGGTCCGACAAGGGTTATTTTCCAACTTAGCACGTGGGTTTTGCATTGGATGACATCTATAGCCATCCTAACAAGATTGAGTCGAAGGCATGTAACTCGTCTTGTCACCATTCGTGCTTCAATTTGTGGGCAAATTGCTTTCAAGAGGAGGGGAATGATACGAACAAGAGGAGCCATTGGAGTAAAGCCATGAGTTTTTCTTGGCAATATGTGGTGGCATTAGATTTGGGGTTCATACTACCAACTCTTGTAGTATCATCCATTTCCATCCAGATTTGAGGACGAATCCTTCTCAAGTGGAGGGGACTGATGTGTGCACGGACCTTAGCCCAAGTAATGACCCAGTCCGAGTTCCATTGGGCCCAGTCACACGTGCACAAGCCAAGTTCTTCAAAGAATCCCTCCAAGCCCCTGTTCGAATTGTCCAAGACCAACATGGAGTCCATAGAGAAATTGAAGGCTTGGAGGGAGACAATCAAGTTATCTACACCACGATCCAAGCCCATGAAGAGTCAAGTGGGCCTCCGAGTGAGCTGGCCGAATAGGGCCTTAGGCTTTAGTGTTTAATTTATAGTTAGATTAGTTGTTCTAGTAGAGCATGGGCCGGCCCATCTTGATCCCAAGGTGGCCGAATTCCCCTTTTCCTTGTTTTCCTTAGGGTTTTTGTAACTCTTAGCCTATAAATAGGCTTGCTTTGTAAGGTTTTAGGTAGACGTTTTATAAATCAAATTACTTAGTTTTTCGATTTTCTTGCTCGTGTGAATTTCGAGCTTTACTTGCTTCTGGCAAGGGTGATTGAGCAATCTTGCATCTTGTCCTTGATTGTTCTACCGACCTATTCCCTGGCGTATTCACCTTCATCGGAGTCGTCGTTCTACAGCCTTTAATCAAATCGTGTCGTCCGTTTGATTCTAGGTCCAGCAATCCAAGCGTTGGACAACCTCGCTAGATCCTCGGGCAAACGTGCTACGTGTCTCGAAACGTGTTGATCGAGGACCGCAATAGTTGGCCTCAGAGCTTATGTGGAGGTTCCCTCATACGTCATGGCGAATACAGGACGCATAAAAGCTAGCCCACAACATTGTCTTCCTGATCCTAAGGGAGTAAAAGAAGTGCCATTACGTGGTGTAGATGAGCAATTGGACCTCGTCAAATCTCAATTGCTTGGTTGGTTTTATACCCGTTGCGGTGTCAAAGACAAAATTTGTAGCTTGGCCATTGATGGGAGTTGTGAAGTCAACCTTGCAACTGCTATCATGGTTGAGAAATTAAATCTTCCAACCATTGGTCATCTTCGACCGCACAAGTTGATGAGTACTCAAGGTGTTGTCTGGGTTACTAAGCACACACTTGTACCTATTCAAATCGGCAAATATGTGGACGAGGTGTTGTGTGATGTAGTCCCAATTCAAGTGACACGGGTTGTTGGGCAAAGCGTGGATGTCGAGGCCAGAAGTTAAATATGACGGACATACTAATAAGTATTCCTTCTTATTTAATAGTCGTCGTATTGCACTTGTATCACTTACTTATGACCAGTTTTGTATTGATCTAGCACACATGAAAAGTAAGGTTGAGCGTTATTGAATGGAGAAGCAGCTAGATGAGGGAATTGTGCCTGAAGAGATAAAACCCGAGGGAGTTGAATGCAATGAGATGAAAGGGTCAGCTGTTGAAATGGACAAGGAGATGGAAAAATCTGATGAGATGGGTGGTAAAAAGGAAGAAAAGAGAGAAAGTGGGCTGATCTTGAGCAACCCGGTGAAGGCCTATTATTTTCCCAACGAACTTACCTTGCTTTGTTTAGTGTTTCTTCTTGTATTCAGATCAAGCAAAGGCAAGTTGAGCTGATCTTGGTGTGTTCCATTCCAAAATCAATTGTAGACTTTGCAAGCTTCCATGTAGTTGGTACTCCAAGAGTTAAACCCCGTTTGTATCCATTCATGGAACAATGTCGACTGAAATCAGTCCACACCAAAGGGGAGTTGCTTCGAGCTCATCTTGATGGGAACACTCCACATTTTGTGGATGGTTGTGTACCAAGGGTTCGTTTAAAGAACAAGTACCTGAATGACCATTATGATTTTCATCTTGTTCTTAGTCCACGTGAATCTCCAACATCACCAAATCCGCCTTGGGGCCTTGCAAGTGTGTTCGGGCCGGAGTTCGATTTCACGGGATACGCTTCACACCACTTTGAGGACCCTTACCTCATGACCACAAACGATCAAGTTGAGCATACATTGAAGATGGTTTGTGAGATTCAAGGTCCGACAAGGGTTATTTTCCAACTTAGCACGTGGGTTTTGCATTGGATGACATCTATAGCCATCCTAACAAGATTGAGTCGAAGGCATGTAACTCGTCTTGTCACCATTCGTGCTTCAATTTGTGGGCAAATTGCTTTCAAGAGGAGGGGAATGATACGAACAAGAGGAGCCATTGGAGTAAAGCCATGAGTTTTTCTTGGCAATATGTGGTGGCATTAGATTTGGGGTTCATACTACCAACTCTTGTAGTATCATCCATTTCCATCCAGATTTGAGGACGAATCCTTCTCAAGTGGAGGGGACTGATGTGTGCACGGACCTTAGCCCAAGTAATGACCCAGTCCGAGTTCCATTGGGCCCAGTCACACGTGCACAAGCCAAGTTCTTCAAAGAATCCCTCCAAGCCCCTGTTCGAATTGTCCAAGACCAACATGGAGTCCATAGAGAAATTGAAGGCTTGGAGGGAGACAATCAAGTTATCTACACCACGATCCAAGCCCATGAAGAGTCAAGTGGGCCTCCGAGTGAGCTGGCCGAATAGGGCCTTAGGCTTTAGTGTTTAATTTATAGTTAGATTAGTTGTTCTAGTAGAACATGGGCCGGCCCATCTTGATCCCAAGGTGGCCGAATTCCCCTTTTTCCTTGTTTTCCTTAGGGTTTTTGTAACTCTTAGCCTATAAATAGGCTTGCTTTGTAAGGTTTTAGGTAGACGTTTTATAAATCAAATTACTTAGTTTTTCGATTTTCTTGCTCGTGTGAATTTCGAGCTTTACTTGCTTCTGGCAAGGGTGATTGAGTAATCTTGCATCTTGTCCTTGATTGTTCTACCGACCTATTCCCTGGCGTATTCACCTTCATCGGAGTCGTCGTTCTACAGCCTTTAATCAAATCGTGTCGTCCGTTTGATTCTAGGTCCAGCAATCCAAGCGTTGGACAACCTCGCTAGATCCTCGGGCAAACGTGCTACGTGTCTCGAAACGTGTTGATCGAGGACCGCAATAGTTGGCCTCAGAGCTTATGTGGAGGTTCCCTCATACGTCATGGCGAATACAGGACGCATAAAAGCTAGCCCACAACATTGTCTTCCTGATCCTAAGGGAGTCAAAGAAGTGCCATTACGTGGTGTAGATGAGCAATTGGACCTCGTCAAATCTCAATTGCTTGGTTGGTTTTATACCCGTTGCGGTGTCAAAGACAAAATTTGTAGCTTGTCCATTGATGGGAGTTGTGAAGTCAACCTTGCAACTGCTATCATGGTTGAGAAATTAAATCTTCCAACCATTGGTCATCTTCGACCGCACAAGTTGATGAGTACTCAAGGTGTTGTCTGGGTTACTAAGCACACACTTGTACCTATTCAAATCGGCAAATATGTGGACGAGGTGTTGTGTGATGTAGTCCCAATTCAAGTGACACGGGTTGTTGGGCAAAGCGTGGATGTCGAGGCCAGAAGTTAAATATGACGGACATACTAATAAGTATTCCTTCTTATTTAATAGTCGTCGTATTGCACTTGTATCACTTACTTATGACCAGTTTTGTATTGATCTAGCACACATGAAAAGTAAGGTTGAGCGTTATTGAATGGAGAAGCAGCTAGATGAGGGAATTGTGCCTGAAGAGATAAAACCCGAGGGAGTTGAATGCAATGAGATGAAAGGGTCAGCTGTTGAAATGGACAAGGAGATGGAAAAATCTGATGAGATGGGTGGTAAAAAGGAAGAAAAGAGAGAAAGTGGGCTGATCTTGAGCAACCCGGTGAAGGCCTATTATTTTCCCAACGAACTTACCTTGCTTTGTTTAGTGTTTCTTCTTGTATTCAGATCAAGCAAAGGCAAGTTGAGCTGATCTTGGTGTGTTCCATTCCAAAATCAATTGTAGACTTTGCAAGCTTCCATGTAGTTGGTACTCCAAGAGTTAAACCCCGTTTGTATCCATTCATGGAACAATGTCGACTGAAATCAGTCCACACCAAAGGGGAGTTGCTTCGAGCTCATCTTGATGGGAACACTCCACATTTTGTGGATGGTTGTGTACCAAGGGTTCGTTTAAAGAACAAGTACCTGAATGACCATTATGATTTTCATCTTGTTCTTAGTCCACGTGAATCTCCAACATCACCAAATCCGCCTTGGGGCCTTGCAAGTGTGTTCGGGCCGGAGTTCGATTTCACGGGATACGCTTCACACCACTTTGAGGACCCTTACCTCATGACCACAAACGATCAAGTTGAGCATACATTGAAGATGGTTTGTGAGATTCAAGGTCCGACAAGGGTTATTTTCCAACTTAGCACGTGGGTTTTGCATTGGATGACATCTATAGCCATCCTAACAAGATTGAGTCGAAGGCATGTAACTCGTCTTGTCACCCTTCGTGCTTCAATTTGTGGGCAAATTGCTTTCAAGAGGAGGGGAATGATACGAACAAGAGGAGCCATTGGAGTAAAGCCATGAGTTTTTCTTGGCAATATGTGGTGGCATTAGATTTGGGGTTCATACTACCAACTCTTGTAGTATCATCCATTTCCATCCAGATTTGAGGACGAATCCTTCTCAAGTGGAGGGGACTGATGTGTGCACGGACCTTAGCCCAAGTAATGACCCAGTCCGAGTTCCATTGGGCCCAGTCACACGTGCACAAGCCAAGTTCTTCAAAGAATCCCTCCAAGCCCCTGTTCGAATTGTCCAAGACCAACATGGAGTCCATAGAGAAATTGAAGGCTTGGAGGGAGACAATCAAGTTATCTACACCACGATCCAAGCCCATGAAGAGTCAAGTGGGCCTCCGAGTGAGCTGGCCGAATAGGGCCTTAGGCTTTAGTGTTTAATTTATAGTTAGATTAGTTGTTCTAGTAGAGCATGGGCCGGCCCATCTTGATCCCAAGGTGGCCGAATTCCCCTTTTCCTTGTTTTCCTTAGGGTTTTTGTAACTCTTAGCCTATAAATAGGCTTGCTTTGTAAGGTTTTAGGTAGACGTTTTATAAATCAAATTACTTAGTTTTTCGATTTTCTTGCTCGTGTGAATTTCGAGCTTTACTTGCTTCTGGCAAGGGTGATTGAGCAATCTTGCATCTTGTCCTTGATTGTTCTACCGACCTATTCCCTGGCGTATTCACCTTCATCGGAGTCGTCGTTCTACAGCCTTTAATCAAATCGTGTCGTCCGTTTGATTCTAGGTCCAGCAATCCAAGCGTTGGACAACCTCGCTAGATCCTCGGGCAAACGTGCTACGTGTCTCGAAACGTGTTGATCGAGGACCGCAATAGTTGGCCTCAGAGCTTATGTGGAGGTTCCCTCATACGTCATGGCGAATACAGGACGCATAAAAGCTAGCCCACAACATTGTCTTCCTGATCCTAAGGGAGTAAAAGAAGTGCCATTACGTGGTGTAGATGAGCAATTGGACCTCGTCAAATCTCAATTGCTTGGTTGGTTTTATACCCGTTGCGGTGTCAAAGACAAAATTTGTAGCTTGGCCATTGATGGGAGTTGTGAAGTCAACCTTGCAACTGCTATCATGGTTGAGAAATTAAATCTTCCAACCATTGGTCATCTTCGACCGCACAAGTTGATGAGTACTCAAGGTGTTGTCTGGGTTACTAAGCACACACTTGTACCTATTCAAATCAGCAAATATGTGGACGAGGTGTTGTGTGATGTAGTCCCAATTCAAGTGACACGGGTTGTTGGGCAAAGCGTGGATGTCGAGGCCAGAAGTTAAATATGACGGACATACTAATAAGTATTCCTTCTTATTTAATAGTCGTCGTATTGCACTTGTATCACTTACTTATGACCAGTTTTGTATTGATCTAGCACACATGAAAAGTAAGGTTGAGCGTTATTGAATGGAGAAGCAGCTAGATGAGGGAATTGTGCCTGAAGAGATAAAACCCGAGGGAGTTGAATGCAATGAGATGAAAGGGTCAGCTGTTGAAATGGACAAGGAGATGGAAAAATCTGATGAGATGGGTGGTAAAAAGGAAGAAAAGAGAGAAAGTGGGCTGATCTTGAGCAACCCGGTGAAGGCCTATTATTTTTCCAACGAACTTACCTTGCTTTGTTTAGTGTTTCTTCTTGTATTCAGATCAAGCAAAGGCAAGTTGAGCTGATCTTGGTGTGTTCCATTCCAAAATCAATTGTAGACTTTGCAAGCTTCCATGTAGTTGGTACTCCAAGAGTTAAACCCCGTTTGTATCCATTCATGGAACAATGTCGACTGAAATCAGTCCACACCAAAGGGGAGTTGCTTCGAGCTCATCTTGATGGGAACACTCCACATTTTGTGGATGGTTGTGTACCAAGGGTTCGTTTAAAGAACAAGTACCTGAATGACCATTATGATTTTCATCTTGTTCTTAGTCCACGTGAATCTCCAACATCACCAAATCCGCCTTGGGGCCTTGCAAGTGTGTTCGGGCCGGAGTTCGATTTCACGGGATACGCTTCACACCACTTTGAGGACCCTTACCTCATGACCACAAACGATCAAGTTGAGCATACATTGAAGATGGTTTGTGAGATTCAAGGTCCGACAAGGGTTATTTTCCAACTTAGCACGTGGGTTTTGCATTGGATGACATCTATAGCCATCCTAACAAGATTGAGTCGAAGGCATGTAACTCGTCTTGTCACCATTCGTGCTTCAATTTGTGGGCAAATTGCTTTCAAGAGGAGGGGAATGATACGAACAAGAGGAGCCATTGGAGTAAAGCCATGAGTTTTTCTTGGCAATATGTGGTGGCATTAGATTTGGGGTTCATACTACCAACTCTTGTAGTATCATCCATTTCCATCCAGATTTGAGGACGAATCCTTCTCAAGTGGAGGGGACTGATGTGTGCACGGACCTTAGCCCAAGTAATGACCCAGTCCGAGTTCCATTGGGCCCAGTCACACGTGCACAAGCCAAGTTCTTCAAAGAATCCCTCCAAGCCCCTGTTCGAATTGTCCAAGACCAACATGGAGTCCATAGAGAAATTGAAGGCTTGGAGGGAGACAATCAAGTTATCTACACCACGATCCAAGCCCATGAAGAGTCAAGTGGGCCTCCGAGTGAGCTGGCCGAATAGGGCCTTAGGCTTTAGTGTTTAATTTATAGTTAGATTAGTTGTTCTAGTAGAGCATGGGCCGGCCCATCTTGATCCCAAGGTGGCCGAATTCCCCTTTTTCCTTGTTTTCCTTAGGGTTTTTGTAACTCTTAGCCTATAAATAGGCTTGCTTTGTAAGGTTTTAGGTAGACGTTTTATAAATCAAATTACTTAGTTTTTCGATTTTCTTGCTCGTGTGAATTTCGAGCTTTACTTGCTTCTGGCAAGGGTGATTGAGCAATCTTGCATCTTGTCCTTGATTGTTCTACCGACCTATTCCCTGGCGTATTCACCTTCATCGGAGTCGTCGTTCTACAGCCTTTAATCAAATCGTGTCGTCCGTTTGATTCTAGGTCCAGCAATCCAAGCGTTGGACAACCTCGCTAGATCCTCGGGCAAACGTGCTACGTGTCTCGAAACGTGTTGATCGAGGACCGCAATAGTTGGCCTCAGAGCTTATGTGGAGGTTCCCTCATACGTCATGGCGAATACAGGACGCATAAAAGCTAGCCCACAACATTGTCTTCCTGATCCTAAGGGAGTCAAAGAAGTGCCATTACGTGGTGTAGATGAGCAATTGGACCTCGTCAAATCTCAATTGCTTGGTTGGTTTTATACCCGTTGCGGTGTCAAAGACAAAATTTGTAGCTTGGCCATTGATGGGAGTTGTGAAGTCAACCTTGCAACTGCTATCATGGTTGAGAAATTAAATCTTCCAACCATTGGTCATCTTCGACCGCACAAGTTGATGAGTACTCAAGGTGTTGTCTGGGTTACTAAGCACACACTTGTACCTATTCAAATCAGCAAATATGTGGACGAGGTGTTGTGTGATGTAGTCCCAATTCAAGTGACACGGGTTGTTGGGCAAAGCGTGGATGTCGAGGCCAGAAGTTAAATATGACGGACATACTAATAAGTATTCCTTCTTATTTAATAGTCGTCGTATTGCACTTGTATCACTTACTTATGACCAGTTTTGTATTGATCTAGCACACATGAAAAGTAAGGTTGAGCGTTATTGAATGGAGAAGCAGCTAGATGAGGGAATTGTGCCTGAAGAGATAAAACCCGAGGGAGTTGAATGCAATGAGATGAAAGGGTCAGCTGTTGAAATGGACAAGGAGATGGAAAAATCTGATGAGATGGGTGGTAAAAAGGAAGAAAAGAGAGAAAGTGGGCTGATCTTGAGCAACCCGGTGAAGGCCTATTATTTTTCCAACGAACTTACCTTGCTTTGTTTAGTGTTTCTTCTTGTATTCAGATCAAGCAAAGGCAAGTTGAGCTGATCTTGGTGTGTTCCATTCCAAAATCAATTGTAGACTTTGCAAGCTTCCATGTAGTTGGTACTCCAAGAGTTAAACCCCGTTTGTATCCATTCATGGAACAATGTCAACTGAAATCAGTCCACACCAAAGGGGAGTTGCTTCGAGCTCATCTTGATGGGAACACTCCACATTTTGTGGATGGTTGTGTACCAAGGGTTCGTTTAAAGAACAAGTACCTGAATGACCATTATGATTTTCATCTTGTTCTTAGTCCACGTGAATCTCCAACATCACCAAATCCGCCTTGGGGCCTTGCAAGTGTGTTCGGGCCGGAGTTCGATTTCACGGGATACGCTTCACACCACTTTGAGGACCCTTACCTCATGACCACAAACGATCAAGTTGAGCATACATTGAAGATGGTTTGTGAGATTCAAGGTCCGACAAGGGTTATTTTCCAACTTAGCACGTGGGTTTTGCATTGGATGACATCTATAGCCATCCTAACAAGATTGAGTCGAAGGCACGTAACTCGTCTTGTCACCATTCGTGCTTCAATTTGTGGGCAAATTGCTTTCAAGAGGAGGGGAATGATACGAACAAGAGGAGCCATTGGAGTAAAGCCATGAGTTTTTCTTGGCAATATGTGGTGGCATTAGATTTGGGGTTCATACTACCAACTCTTGTAGTATCATCCATTTCCATCCAGATTTGAGGACGAATCCTTCTCAAGTGGAGGGGACTGATGTGTGCACGGACCTTAGCCCAAGTAATGACCCAGTCCGAGTTCCATTGGGCCCAGTCACACGTGCACAAGCCAAGTTCTTCAAAGAATCCCTCCAAGCCCCTGTTCGAATTGTCCAAGACCAACATGGAGTCCATAGAGAAATTGAAGGCTTGGAGGGAGACAATCAAGTTATCTACACCACGATCCAAGCCCATGAAGAGTCAAGTGGGCCTCCGAGTGAGCTGGCCGAATAGGGCCTTAGGCTTTAGTGTTTAATTTATAGTTAGATTAGTTGTTCTAGTAGAGCATGGGCCAGCCCATCTTGATCCCAAGGTGGCCGAATTCCCCTTTTCCTTGTTTTCCTTAGGGTTTTTGTAACTCTTAGCCTATAAATAGGCTTGCTTTGTAAGGTTTTAGGTAGACGTTTTATAAATCAAATTACTTAGTTTTTCGATTTTCTTGCTCGTGTGAATTTCGAGCTTTACTTGCTTCTGGCAAGGGTGATTGAGCAATCTTGCATCTTGTCCTTGATTGTTCTACCGACCTATTCCCTGGCGTATTCACCTTCATCGGAGTCGTCGTTCTACAGCCTTTAATCAAATCGTGTCGTCCGTTTGATTCTAGGTCCAGCAATCCAAGCGTTGGACAACCTCGCTAGATCCTCGGGCAAACGTGCTACGTGTCTCGAAACGTGTTGATCGAGGACCGCAATAGTTGGCCTCAGAGCTTATGTGGAGGTTCCCTCATACGTCATGGCGAATACAGGACGCATAAAAGCTAGCCCACAACATTGTCTTCCTGATCCTAAGGGAGTAAAAGAAGTGCCATTACGTGGTGTAGATGAGCAATTGGACCTCGTCAAATCTCAATTGCTTGGTTGGTTTTATACCCGTTGCGGTGTCAAAGACAAAATTTGTAGCTTGGCCATTGATGGGAGTTGTGAAGTCAACCTTGCAACTGCTATCATGGTTGAGAAATTAAATCTTCCAACCATTGGTCATCTTCGACCGCACAAGTTGATGAGTACTCAAGGTGTTGTCTGGGTTACTAAGCACACACTTGTACCTATTCAAATCGGCAAATATGTGGACGAGGTGTTGTGTGATGTAGTCCCAATTCAAGTGACACGGGTTGTTGGGCAAAGCGTGGATGTCGAGGCCAGAAGTTAAATATGACGGACATACTAATAAGTATTCCTTCTTATTTAATAGTCGTCGTATTGCACTTGTATCACTTACTTATGACCAGTTTTGTATTGATCTAGCACACATGAAAAGTAAGGTTGAGCGTTATTGAATGGAGAAGCAGCTAGATGGGGGAATTGTGCCTGAAGAGATAAAACCCGAGGGAGTTGAATGCAATGAGATGAAAGGGTCAGCTGTTGAAATGGACAAGGAGATGGAAAAATCTGATGAGATGGGTGGTAAAAAGGAAGAAAAGAGAGAAAGTGGGCTGATCTTGAGCAACCCGGTGAAGGCCTATTATTTTCCCAACGAACTTACCTTGCTTTGTTTAGTGTTTCTTCTTGTATTCAGATCAAGCAAAGGCAAGTTGAGCTGATCTTGGTGTGTTCCATTCCAAAATCAATTGTAGACTTTGCAAGCTTCCATGTAGTTGGTACTCCAAGAGTTAAACCCCGTTTGTATCCATTCATGGAACAATGTCAACTGAAATCAGTCCACACCAAAGGGGAGTTGCTTCGAGCTCATCTTGATGGGAACACTCCACATTTTGTGGATGGTTGTGTACCAAGGGTTCGTTTAAAGAACAAGTACCTGAATGACCATTATGATTTTCATCTTGTTCTTAGTCCACGTGAATCTCCAACATCACCAAATCCGCCTTGGGGCCTTGCAAGTGTGTTCGGGCCGGAGTTCGATTTCACGGGATACGCTTCACACCACTTTGAGGACCCTTACCTCATGACCACAAACGATCAAGTTGAGCATACATTGAAGATGGTTTGTGAGATTCAAGGTCCGACAAGGGTTATTTTCCAACTTAGCACGTGGGTTTTGCATTGGATGACATCTATAGCCATCCTAACAAGATTGAGTCGAAGGCATGTAACTCGTCTTGTCACCATTCGTGCTTCAATTTGTGGGCAAATTGCTTTCAAGAGGAGGGGAATGATACGAACAAGAGGAGCCATTGGAGTAAAGCCATGAGTTTTTCTTGGCAATATGTGGTGGCATTAGATTTGGGGTTCATACTACCAACTCTTGTAGTATCATCCATTTCCATCCAGATTTGAGGACGAATCCTTCTCAAGTGGAGGGGACTGATGTGTGCACGGACCTTAGCCCAAGTAATGACCCAGTCCGAGTTCCATTGGGCCCAGTCACACGTGCACAAGCCAAGTTCTTCAAAGAATCCCTCCAAGCCCCTGTTCGAATTGTCCAAGACCAACATGGAGTCTATAGAGAAATTGAAGGCTTGGAGGGAGACAATCAAGTTATCTACACCACGATCCAAGCCCATGAAGAGTCAAGTGGGCCTCCGAGTGAGCTGGCCGAATAGGGCCTTAGGCTTTAGTGTTTAATTTATAGTTAGATTAGTTGTTCTAGTAGAGCATGGGCCGGCCCATCTTGATCCCAAGGTGGCCGAATTCCCCTTTTCCTTGTTTTCCTTAGGGTTTTTGTAACTCTTAGCCTATAAATAGGCTTGCTTTGTAAGGTTTTAGGTAGACGTTTTATAAATCAAATTACTTAGTTTTTCGATTTTCTTGCTCGTGTGAATTTCGAGCTTTACTTGCTTCTGGCAAGGGTGATTGAGCAATCTTGCATCTTGTCCTTGATTGTTCTACCGACCTATTCCCTGGCGTATTCACCTTCATCGGAGTCGTCGTTCTACAGCCTTTAATCAAATCGTGTCGTCCGTTTGATTCTAGGTCCAGCAATCCAAGCGTTGGACAACCTCGCTAGATCCTCGGGCAAACGTGCTACGTGTCTCGAAACGTGTTGATCGAGGACCGCAATAGTTGGCCTCAGAGCTTATGTGGAGGTTCCCTCATACGTCATGGCGAATACAAGACGCATAAAAGCTAGCCCACAACATTGTCTTCCTGATCCTAAGGGAGTAAAAGAAGTGCCATTACGTGGTGTAGATGAGCAATTGGACCTCGTCAAATCTCAATTGCTTGGTTGGTTTTATACCCGTTGCGGTGTCAAAGACAAAATTTGTAGCTTGGCCATTGATGGGAGTTGTGAAGTCAACCTTGCAACTGCTATCATGGTTGAGAAATTAAATCTTCCAACCATTGGTCATCTTCGACCGCACAAGTTGATGAGTACTCAAGGTGTTGTCTGGGTTACTAAGCACACACTTGTACCTATTCAAATCGGCAAATATGTGGACGAGGTGTTGTGTGATGTAGTCCCAATTCAAGTGACACGGGTTGTTGGGCAAAGCGTGGATGTCGAGGCCAGAAGTTAAATATGACGGACATACTAATAAGTATTCCTTCTTATTTAATAGTCGTCGTATTGCACTTGTATCACTTACTTATGACCAGTTTTGTATTGATCTAGCACACATGAAAAGTAAGGTTGAGCGTTATTGAATGGAGAAGCAGCTAGATGAGGGAATTGTGCCTGAAGAGATAAAACCCGAGGGAGTTGAATGCAATGAGATGAAAGGGTCAGCTGTTGAAATGGACAAGGAGATGGAAAAATCTGATGAGATGGGTGGTAAAAAGGAAGAAAAGAGAGAAAGTGGGCTGATCTTGAGCAACCCGGTGAAGGCCTATTATTTTCCCAACGAACTTACCTTGCTTTGTTTAGTGTTTCTTCTTGTATTCAGATCAAGCAAAGGCAAGTTGAGCTGATCTTGGTGTGTTCCATTCCAAAATCAATTGTAGACTTTGCAAGCTTCCATGTAGTTGGTACTCCAAGAGTTAAACCCCGTTTGTATCCATTCATGGAACAATGTCAACTGAAATCAGTCCACACCAAAGGGGAGTTGCTTCGAGCTCATCTTGATGGGAACACTCCACATTTTGTGGATGGTTGTGTACCAAGGGTTCGTTTAAAGAACAAGTACCTGAATGACCATTATGATTTTCATCTTGTTCTTAGTCCACGTGAATCTCCAACATCACCAAATCCGCCTTGGGGCCTTGCAAGTGTGTTCGGGCCGGAGTTCGATTTCACGGGATACGCTTCACACCACTTTGAGGACCCTTACCTCATGACCACAAACGATCAAGTTGAGCATACATTGAAGATGGTTTGTGAGATTCAAGGTCCGACAAGGGTTATTTTCCAACTTAGCACGTGGGTTTTGCATTGGATGACATCTATAGCCATCCTAACAAGATTGAGTCGAAGGCATGTAACTCGTCTTGTCACCATTCGTGCTTCAATTTGTGGGCAAATTGCTTTCAAGAGGAGGGGAATGATACGAACAAGAGGAGCCATTGGAGTAAAGCCATGAGTTTTTCTTGGCAATATGTGGTGGCATTAGATTTGGGGTTCATACTACCAACTCTTGTAGTATCATCCATTTCCATCCAGATTTGAGGACGAATCCTTCTCAAGTGGAGGGGACTGATGTGTGCACGGACCTTAGCCCAAGTAATGACCCAGTCCGAGTTCCATTGGGCCCAGTCACACGTGCACAAGCCAAGTTCTTCAAAGAATCCCTCCAAGCCCCTGTTCGAATTGTCCAAGACCAACATGGAGTCTATAGAGAAATTGAAGGCTTGGAGGGAGACAATCAAGTTATCTACACCACGATCCAAGCCCATGAAGAGTCAAGTGGGCCTCCGAGTGAGCTGGCCGAATAGGGCCTTAGGCTTTAGTGTTTAATTTATAGTTAGATTAGTTGTTCTAGTAGAGCATGGGCCGGCCCATCTTGATCCCAAGGTGGCCGAATTCCCCTTTTCCTTGTTTTCCTTAGGGTTTTTGTAACTCTTAGCCTATAAATAGGCTTGCTTTGTAAGGTTTTAGGTAGACGTTTTATAAATCAAATTACTTAGTTTTTCGATTTTCTTGCTCGTGTGAATTTCGAGCTTTACTTGCTTCTGGCAAGGGTGATTGAGCAATCTTGCATCTTGTCCTTGATTGTTCTACCGACCTATTCCCTGGCGTATTCACCTTCATCGGAGTCGTCGTTCTACAGCCTTTAATCAAATCGTGTCGTCCGTTTGATTCTAGGTCCAGCAATCCAAGCGTTGGACAACCTCGCTAGATCCTCGGGCAAACGTGCTACGTGTCTCGAAACGTGTTGATCGAGGACCGCAATAGTTGGCCTCAGAGCTTATGTGGAGGTTCCCTCATACGTCATGGCGAATACAAGACGCATAAAAGCTAGCCCACAACATTGTCTTCCTGATCCTAAGGGAGTAAAAGAAGTGCCATTACGTGGTGTAGATGAGCAATTGGACCTCGTCAAATCTCAATTGCTTGGTTGGTTTTATACCCGTTGCGGTGTCAAAGACAAAATTTGTAGCTTGGCCATTGATGGGAGTTGTGAAGTCAACCTTGCAACTGCTATCATGGTTGAGAAATTAAATCTTCCAACCATTGGTCATCTTCGACCGCACAAGTTGATGAGTACTCAAGGTGTTGTCTGGGTTACTAAGCACACACTTGTACCTATTCAAATCGGCAAATATGTGGACGAGGTGTTGTGTGATGTAGTCCCAATTCAAGTGACACGGGTTGTTGGGCAAAGCGTGGATGTCGAGGCCAGAAGTTAAATATGACGGACATACTAATAAGTATTCCTTCTTATTTAATAGTCGTCGTATTGCACTTGTATCACTTACTTATGACCAGTTTTGTATTGATCTAGCACACATGAAAAGTAAGGTTGAGCGTTATTGAATGGAGAAGCAGCTAGATGAGGGAATTGTGCCTGAAGAGATAAAACCCGAGGGAGTTGAATGCAATGAGATGAAAGGGTCAGCTGTTGAAATGGACAAGGAGATGGAAAAATCTGATGAGATGGGTGGTAAAAAGGAAGAAAAGAGAGAAAGTGGGCTGATCTTGAGCAACCCGGTGAAGGCCTATTATTTTCCCAACGAACTTACCTTGCTTTGTTTAGTGTTTCTTCTTGTATTCAGATCAAGCAAAGGCAAGTTGAGCTGATCTTGGTGTGTTCCATTCCAAAATCAATTGTAGACTTTGCAAGCTTCCATGTAGTTGGTACTCCAAGAGTTAAACCCCGTTTGTATCCATTCATGGAACAATGTCAACTGAAATCAGTCCACACCAAAGGGGAGTTGCTTCGAGCTCATCTTGATGGGAACACTCCACATTTTGTGGATGGTTGTGTACCAAGGGTTCGTTTAAAGAACAAGTACCTGAATGACCATTATGATTTTCATCTTGTTCTTAGTCCACGTGAATCTCCAACATCACCAAATCCGCCTTGGGGCCTTGCAAGTGTGTTCGGGCCGGAGTTCGATTTCACGGGATACGCTTCACACCACTTTGAGGACCCTTACCTCATGACCACAAACGATCAAGTTGAGCATACATTGAAGATGGTTTGTGAGATTCAAGGTCCGACAAGGGTTATTTTCCAACTTAGCACGTGGGTTTTGCATTGGATGACATCTATAGCCATCCTAACAAGATTGAGTCGAAGGCATGTAACTCGTCTTGTCACCATTCGTGCTTCAATTTGTGGGCAAATTGCTTTCAAGAGGAGGGGAATGATACGAACAAGAGGAGCCATTGGAGTAAAGCCATGAGTTTTTCTTGGCAATATGTGGTGGCATTAGATTTGGGGTTCATACTACCAACTCTTGTAGTATCATCCATTTCCATCCAGATTTGAGGACGAATCCTTCTCAAGTGGAGGGGACTGATGTGTGCACGGACCTTAGCCCAAGTAATGACCCAGTCCGAGTTCCATTGGGCCCAGTCACACGTGCACAAGCCAAGTTCTTCAAAGAATCCCTCCAAACCCCTGTTCGAATTGTCCAAGACCAACATGGAGTCCATAGAGAAATTGAAGGCTTGGAGGGAGACAATCAAGTTATCTACACCACGATCCAAGCCCATGAAGAGTCAAGTGGGCCTCCGAGTGAGCTGGCCGAATAGGGCCTTAGGCTTTAGTGTTTAATTTATAGTTAGATTAGTTGTTCTAGTAGAGCATGGGCCGGCCCATCTTGATCCCAAGGTGGCCGAATTCCCCTTTTTCCTTGTTTTCCTTAGGGTTTTTGTAACTCTTAGCCTATAAATAGGCTTGCTTTGTAAGGTTTTAGGTAGACGTTTTATAAATCAAATTACTTAGTTTTTCGATTTTCTTGCTCGTGTGAATTTCGAGCTTTACTTGCTTCTGGCAAGGGTGATTGAGCAATCTTGCATCTTGTCCTTGATTGTTCTACCGACCTATTCCCTGGCGTATTCACCTTCATCGGAGTCGTCGTTCTACAGCCTTTAATCAAATCGTGTCGTCCGTTTGATTCTAGGTCCAGCAATCCAAGCGTTGGACAACCTCGCTAGATCCTCGGGCAAACGTGCTACGTGTCTCGAAACGTGTTGATCGAGTACCGCAATAGTTGGCCTCAGAGCTTATGTGGAGGTTCCCTCATACGTCATGGCGAATACAGGACGCATAAAAGCTAGCCCACAACATTGTCTTCCTGATCCTAAGGGAGTAAAAGAAGTGCCATTACGTGGTGTAGATGAGCAATTGGACCTCGTCAAATCTCAATTGCTTGGTTGGTTTTATACCCGTTGCGGTGTCAAAGACAAAATTTGTAGCTTGGCCATTGATGGGAGTTGTGAAGTCAACCTTGCAACTGCTATCATGGTTGAGAAATTAAATCTTCCAACCATTGGTCATCTTCGACCGCACAAGTTGATGAGTACTCAAGGTGTTGTCTGGGTTACTAAGCACACACTTGTACCTATTCAAATCGGCAAATATGTGGACGAGGTGTTGTGTGATGTAGTCCCAATTCAAGTGACACGGGTTGTTGGGCAAAGCGTGGATGTCGAGGCCAGAAGTTAAATATGACGGACATACTAATAAGTATTCCTTCTTATTTAATAGTCGTCGTATTGCACTTGTATCACTTACTTATGACCAGTTTTGTATTGATCTAGCACACATGAAAAGTAAGGTTGAGCGTTATTGAATGGAGAAGCAGCTAGATGAGGGAATTGTGCCTGAAGAGATAAAACCCGAGGGAGTTGAATGCAATGAGATGAAAGGGTCAGCTGTTGAAATGGACAAGGAGATGGAAAAATCTGATGAGATGGGTGGTAAAAAGGAAGAAAAGAGAGAAAGTGGGCTGATCTTGAGCAACCCGGTGAAGGCCTATTATTTTCCCAACGAACTTACCTTGCTTTGTTTAGTGTTTCTTCTTGTATTCAGATCAAGCAAAGGCAAGTTGAGCTGATCTTGGTGTGTTCCATTCCAAAATCAATTGTAGACTTTGCAAGCTTCCATGTAGTTGGTACTCCAAGAGTTAAACCCCGTTTGTATCCATTCATGGAACAATGTCGACTGAAATCAGTCCACACCAAAGGGGAGTTGCTTCGAGCTCATCTTGATGGGAACACTCCACATTTTGTGGATGGTTGTGTACCAAGGGTTCGTTTAAAGAACAAGTACCTGAATGACCATTATGATTTTCATCTTGTTCTTAGTCCACGTGAATCTCCAACATCACCAAATCCGCCTTGGGGCCTTGCAAGTGTGTTCGGGCCGGAGTTCGATTTCACGGGATACGCTTCACACCACTTTGAGGACCCTTACCTCATGACCACAAACGATCAAGTTGAGCATACATTGAAGATGGTTTGTGAGATTCAAGGTCCGACAAGGGTTATTTTCCAACTTAGCACGTGGGTTTTGCATTGGATGACATCTATAGCCATCCTAACAAGATTGAGTCGAAGGCATGTAACTCGTCTTGTCACCATTCGTGCTTCAATTTGTGGGCAAATTGCTTTCAAGAGGAGGGGAATGATACGAACAAGAGGAGCCATTGGAGTAAAGCCATGAGTTTTTCTTGGCAATATGTGGTGGCATTAGATTTGGGGTTCATACTACCAACTCTTGTAGTATCATCCATTTCCATCCAGATTTGAGGACGAATCCTTCTCAAGTGGAGGGGACTGATGTGTGCACGGACCTTAGCCCAAGTAATGACCCAGTCCGAGTTCCATTGGGCCCAGTCACACGTGCACAAGCCAAGTTCTTCAAAGAATCCCTCCAAGCCCCTGTTCGAATTGTCCAAGACCAACATGGAGTCCATAGAGAAATTGAAGGCTTGGAGGGAGACAATCAAGTTATCTACACCACGATCCAAGCCCATGAAGAGTCAAGTGGGCCTCCGAGTGAGCTGGCCGAATAGGGCCTTAGGCTTTAGTGTTTAATTTATAGTTAGATTAGTTGTTCTAGTAGAGCATGGGCCGGCCCATCTTGATCCCAAGGTGGCCGAATTCCCCTTTTTCCTTGTTTTCCTTAGGGTTTTTGTAACTCTTAGCCTATAAATAGGCTTGCTTTGTAAGGTTTTAGGTAGACGTTTTATAAATCAAATTACTTAGTTTTTCGATTTTCTTGCTCGTGTGAATTTCGAGCTTTACTTGCTTCTGGCAAGGGTGATTGAGCAATCTTGCATCTTGTCCTTGATTGTTCTACCGACCTATTCCCTGGCGTATTCACCTTCATCGGAGTCGTCGTTCTACAGCCTTTAATCAAATCGTGTCGTCCGTTTGATTCTAGGTCCAGCAATCCAAGCGTTGGACAACCTCGCTAGATCCTCGGGCAAACGTGCTACGTGTCTCGAAACGTGTTGATCGAGGACCGCAATAGTTGGCCTCAGAGCTTATGTGGAGGTTCCCTCATACGTCATGGCGAATACAGGACGCATAAAAGCTAGCCCACAACATTGTCTTCCTGATCCTAAGGGAGTAAAAGAAGTGCCATTACGTGGTGTAGATGAGCAATTGGACCTCGTCAAATCTCAATTGCTTGGTTGGTTTTATACCCGTTGCGGTGTCAAAGACAAAATTTGTAGCTTGGCCATTGATGGGAGTTGTGAAGTCAACCTTGCAACTGCTATCATGGTTGAGAAATTAAATCTTCCAACCATTGGTCATCTTCGACCGCACAAGTTGATGAGTACTCAAGGTGTTGTCTGGGTTACTAAGCACACACTTGTACCTATTCAAATCAGCAAATATGTGGACGAGGTGTTGTGTGATGTAGTCCCAATTCAAGTGACACGGGTTGTTGGGCAAAGCGTGGATGTCGAGGCCAGAAGTTAAATATGACGGACATACTAATAAGTATTCCTTCTTATTTAATAGTCGTCGTATTGCACTTGTATCACTTACTTATGACCAGTTTTGTATTGATCTAGCACACATGAAAAGTAAGGTTGAGCGTTATTGAATGGAGAAGCAGCTAGATGAGGGAATTGTGCCTGAAGAGATAAAACCCGAGGGAGTTGAATGCAATGAGATGAAAGGGTCAGCTGTTGAAATGGACAAGGAGATGGAAAAATCTGATGAGATGGGTGGTAAAAAGGAAGAAAAGAGAGAAAGTGGGCTGATCTTGAGCAACCCGGTGAAGGCCTATTATTTTTCCAACGAACTTACCTTGCTTTGTTTAGTGTTTCTTCTTGTATTCAGATCAAGCAAAGGCAAGTTGAGCTGATCTTGGTGTGTTCCATTCCAAAATCAATTGTAGACTTTGCAAGCTTCCATGTAGTTGGTACTCCAAGAGTTAAACCCCGTTTGTATCCATTCATGGAACAATGTCAACTGAAATCAGTCCACACCAAAGGGGAGTTGCTTCGAGCTCATCTTGATGGGAACACTCCACATTTTGTGGATGGTTGTGTACCAAGGGTTCGTTTAAAGAACAAGTACCTGAATGACCATTATGATTTTCATCTTGTTCTTAGTCCACGTGAATCTCCAACATCACCAAATCCGCCTTGGGGCCTTGCAAGTGTGTTCGGGCCGGAGTTCGATTTCACGGGATACGCTTCACACCACTTTGAGGACCCTTACCTCATGACCACAAACGATCAAGTTGAGCATACATTGAAGATGGTTTGTGAGATTCAAGGTCCGACAAGGGTTATTTTCCAACTTAGCACGTGGGTTTTGCATTGGATGACATCTATAGCCATCCTAACAAGATTGAGTCGAAGGCATGTAACTCGTCTTGTCACCATTCGTGCTTCAATTTGTGGGCAAATTGCTTTCAAGAGGAGGGGAATGATACGAACAAGAGGAGCCATTGGAGTAAAGCCATGAGTTTTTCTTGGCAATATGTGGTGGCATTAGATTTGGGGTTCATACTACCAACTCTTGTAGTATCATCCATTTCCATCCAGATTTGAGGACGAATCCTTCTCAAGTGGAGGGGACTGATGTGTGCACGGACCTTAGCCCAAGTAATGACCCAGTCCGAGTTCCATTGGGCCCAGTCACACGTGCACAAGCCAAGTTCTTCAAAGAATCCCTCCAAGCCCCTGTTCGAATTGTCCAAGACCAACATGGAGTCCATAGAGAAATTGAAGGCTTGGAGGGAGACAATCAAGTTATCTACACCACGATCCAAGCCCATGAAGAGTCAAGTGGGCCTCCGAGTGAGCTGGCCGAATAGGGCCTTAGGCTTTAGTGTTTAATTTATAGTTAGATTAGTTGTTCTAGTAGAGCATGGGCCGGCCCATCTTGATCCCAAGGTGGCCGAATTCCCCTTTTTCCTTGTTTTCCTTAGGGTTTTTGTAACTCTTAGCCTATAAATAGGCTTGCTTTGTAAGGTTTTAGGTAGACGTTTTATAAATCAAATTACTTAGTTTTTCGATTTTCTTGCTCGTGTGAATTTCGAGCTTTACTTGCTTCTGGCAAGGGTGATTGAGCAATCTTGCATCTTGTCCTTGATTGTTCTACCGACCTATTCCCTGGCGTATTCACCTTCATCGGAGTCGTCGTTCTACAGCCTTTAATCAAATCGTGTCGTCCGTTTGATTCTAGGTCCAGCAATCCAAGCGTTGGACAACCTCGCTAGATCCTCGGGCAAACGTGCTACGTGTCTCGAAACGTGTTGATCGAGTACCGCAATAGTTGGCCTCAGAGCTTATGTGGAGGTTCCCTCATACGTCATGGAGAATACAGGACGCATAAAAGCTAGCCCACAACATTGTCTTCCTGATCCTAAGGGAGTCAAAGAAGTGCCATTACGTGGTGTAGATGAGCAATTGGACCTCGTCAAATCTCAATTGCTTGGTTGGTTTTATACCCGTTGCGGTGTCAAAGACAAAATTTGTAGCTTGGCCATTGATGGGAGTTGTGAAGTCAACCTTGCAACTGCTATCATGGTTGAGAAATTAAATCTTCCAACCATTGGTCATCTTCGACCGCACAAGTTGATGAGTACTCAAGGTGTTGTCTGGGTTACTAAGCACACACTTGTACCTATTCAAATCAGCAAATATGTGGACGAGGTGTTGTGTGATGTAGTCCCAATTCAAGTGACACGGGTTGTTGGGCAAAGCGTGGATGTCGAGGCCAGAAGTTAAATATGACGGACATACTAATAAGTATTCCTTCTTATTTAATAGTCGTCGTATTGCACTTGTATCACTTACTTATGACCAGTTTTGTATTGATCTAGCACACATGAAAAGTAAGGTTGAGCGTTATTGAATGGAGAAGCAGCTAGATGAGGGAATTGTGCCTGAAGAGATAAAACCCGAGGGAGTTGAATGCAATGAGATGAAAGGGTCAGCTGTTGAAATGGACAAGGAGATGGAAAAATCTGATGAGATGGGTGGTAAAAAGGAAGAAAAGAGAGAAAGTGGGCTGATCTTGAGCAACCCGGTGAAGGCCTATTATTTTTCCAACGAACTTACCTTGCTTTGTTTAGTGTTTCTTCTTGTATTCAGATCAAGCAAAGGCAAGTTGAGCTGATCTTGGTGTGTTCCATTCCAAAATCAATTGTAGACTTTGCAAGCTTCCATGTAGTTGGTACTCCAAGAGTTAAACCCCGTTTGTATCCATTCATGGAACAATGTCAACTGAAATCAGTCCACACCAAAGGGGAGTTGCTTCGAGCTCATCTTGATGGGAACACTCCACATTTTGTGGATGGTTGTGTACCAAGGGTTCGTTTAAAGAACAAGTACCTGAATGACCATTATGATTTTCATCTTGTTCTTAGTCCACGTGAATCTCCAACATCACCAAATCCGCCTTGGGGCCTTGCAAGTGTGTTCGGGCCGGAGTTCGATTTCACGGGATACGCTTCACACCACTTTGAGGACCCTTACCTCATGACCACAAACGATCAAGTTGAGCATACATTGAAGATGGTTTGTGAGATTCAAGGTCCGACAAGGGTTATTTTCCAACTTAGCACGTGGGTTTTGCATTGGATGACATCTATAGCCATCCTAACAAGATTGAGTCGAAGGCACGTAACTCGTCTTGTCACCATTCGTGCTTCAATTTGTGGGCAAATTGCTTTCAAGAGGAGGGGAATGATACGAACAAGAGGAGCCATTGGAGTAAAGCCATGAGTTTTTCTTGGCAATATGTGGTGGCATTAGATTTGGGGTTCATACTACCAACTCTTGTAGTATCATCCATTTCCATCCAGATTTGAGGACGAATCCTTCTCAAGTGGAGGGGACTGATGTGTGCACGGACCTTAGCCCAAGTAATGACCCAGTCCGAGTTCCATTGGGCCCAGTCACACGTGCACAAGCCAAGTTCTTCAAAGAATCCCTCCAAGCCCCTGTTCGAATTGTCCAAGACCAACATGGAGTCCATAGAGAAATTGAAGGCTTGGAGGGAGACAATCAAGTTATCTACACCACGATCCAAGCCCATGAAGAGTCAAGTGGGCCTCCGAGTGAGCTGGCCGAATAGGGCCTTAGGCTTTAGTGTTTAATTTATAGTTAGATTAGTTGTTCTAGTAGAGCATGGGCCAGCCCATCTTGATCCCAAGGTGGCCGAATTCCCCTTTTCCTTGTTTTCCTTAGGGTTTTTGTAACTCTTAGCCTATAAATAGGCTTGCTTTGTAAGGTTTTAGGTAGACGTTTTATAAATCAAATTACTTAGTTTTTCGATTTTCTTGCTCGTGTGAATTTCGAGCTTTACTTGCTTCTGGCAAGGGTGATTGAGCAATCTTGCATCTTGTCCTTGATTGTTCTACCGACCTATTCCCTGGCGTATTCACCTTCATCGGAGTCGTCGTTCTACAGCCTTTAATCAAATCGTGTCGTCCGTTTGATTCTAGGTCCAGCAATCCAAGCGTTGGACAACCTCGCTAGATCCTCGGGCAAACGTGCTACGTGTCTCGAAACGTGTTGATCGAGGACCGCAATAGTTGGCCTCAGAGCTTATGTGGAGGTTCCCTCATACGTCATGGCGAATACAGGACGCATAAAAGCTAGCCCACAACATTGTCTTCCTGATCCTAAGGGAGTAAAAGAAGTGCCATTACGTGGTGTAGATGAGCAATTGGACCTCGTCAAATCTCAATTGCTTGGTTGGTTTTATACCCGTTGCGGTGTCAAAGACAAAATTTGTAGCTTGGCCATTGATGGGAGTTGTGAAGTCAACCTTGCAACTGCTATCATGGTTGAGAAATTAAATCTTCCAACCATTGGTCATCTTCGACCGCACAAGTTGATGAGTACTCAAGGTGTTGTCTGGGTTACTAAGCACACACTTGTACCTATTCAAATCGGCAAATATGTGGACGAGGTGTTGTGTGATGTAGTCCCAATTCAAGTGACACGGGTTGTTGGGCAAAGCGTGGATGTCGAGGCCAGAAGTTAAATATGACGGACATACTAATAAGTATTCCTTCTTATTTAATAGTCGTCGTATTGCACTTGTATCACTTACTTATGACCAGTTTTGTATTGATCTAGCACACATGAAAAGTAAGGTTGAGCGTTATTGAATGGAGAAGCAGCTAGATGGGGGAATTGTGCCTGAAGAGATAAAACCCGAGGGAGTTGAATGCAATGAGATGAAAGGGTCAGCTGTTGAAATGGACAAGGAGATGGAAAAATCTGATGAGATGGGTGGTAAAAAGGAAGAAAAGAGAGAAAGTGGGCTGATCTTGAGCAACCCGGTGAAGGCCTATTATTTTCCCAACGAACTTACCTTGCTTTGTTTAGTGTTTCTTCTTGTATTCAGATCAAGCAAAGGCAAGTTGAGCTGATCTTGGTGTGTTCCATTCCAAAATCAATTGTAGACTTTGCAAGCTTCCATGTAGTTGGTACTCCAAGAGTTAAACCCCGTTTGTATCCATTCATGGAACAATGTCAACTGAAATCAGTCCACACCAAAGGGGAGTTGCTTCGAGCTCATCTTGATGGGAACACTCCACATTTTGTGGATGGTTGTGTACCAAGGGTTCGTTTAAAGAACAAGTACCTGAATGACCATTATGATTTTCATCTTGTTCTTAGTCCACGTGAATCTCCAACATCACCAAATCCGCCTTGGGGCCTTGCAAGTGTGTTCGGGCCGGAGTTCGATTTCACGGGATACGCTTCACACCACTTTGAGGACCCTTACCTCATGACCACAAACGATCAAGTTGAGCATACATTGAAGATGGTTTGTGAGATTCAAGGTCCGACAAGGGTTATTTTCCAACTTAGCACGTGGGTTTTGCATTGGATGACATCTATAGCCATCCTAACAAGATTGAGTCGAAGGCATGTAACTCGTCTTGTCACCATTCGTGCTTCAATTTGTGGGCAAATTGCTTTCAAGAGGAGGGGAATGATACGAACAAGAGGAGCCATTGGAGTAAAGCCATGAGTTTTTCTTGGCAATATGTGGTGGCATTAGATTTGGGGTTCATACTACCAACTCTTGTAGTATCATCCATTTCCATCCAGATTTGAGGACGAATCCTTCTCAAGTGGAGGGGACTGATGTGTGCACGGACCTTAGCCCAAGTAATGACCCAGTCCGAGTTCCATTGGGCCCAGTCACACGTGCACAAGCCAAGTTCTTCAAAGAATCCCTCCAAGCCCCTGTTCGAATTGTCCAAGACCAACATGGAGTCTATAGAGAAATTGAAGGCTTGGAGGGAGACAATCAAGTTATCTACACCACGATCCAAGCCCATGAAGAGTCAAGTGGGCCTCCGAGTGAGCTGGCCGAATAGGGCCTTAGGCTTTAGTGTTTAATTTATAGTTAGATTAGTTGTTCTAGTAGAGCATGGGCCGGCCCATCTTGATCCCAAGGTGGCCGAATTCCCCTTTTCCTTGTTTTCCTTAGGGTTTTTGTAACTCTTAGCCTATAAATAGGCTTGCTTTGTAAGGTTTTAGGTAGACGTTTTATAAATCAAATTACTTAGTTTTTCGATTTTCTTGCTCGTGTGAATTTCGAGCTTTACTTGCTTCTGGCAAGGGTGATTGAGCAATCTTGCATCTTGTCCTTGATTGTTCTACCGACCTATTCCCTGGCGTATTCACCTTCATCGGAGTCGTCGTTCTACAGCCTTTAATCAAATCGTGTCGTCCGTTTGATTCTAGGTCCAGCAATCCAAGCGTTGGACAACCTCGCTAGATCCTCGGGCAAACGTGCTACGTGTCTCGAAACGTGTTGATCGAGGACCGCAATAGTTGGCCTCAGAGCTTATGTGGAGGTTCCCTCATACGTCATGGCGAATACAAGACGCATAAAAGCTAGCCCACAACATTGTCTTCCTGATCCTAAGGGAGTAAAAGAAGTGCCATTACGTGGTGTAGATGAGCAATTGGACCTCGTCAAATCTCAATTGCTTGGTTGGTTTTATACCCGTTGCGGTGTCAAAGACAAAATTTGTAGCTTGGCCATTGATGGGAGTTGTGAAGTCAACCTTGCAACTGCTATCATGGTTGAGAAATTAAATCTTCCAACCATTGGTCATCTTCGACCGCACAAGTTGATGAGTACTCAAGGTGTTGTCTGGGTTACTAAGCACACACTTGTACCTATTCAAATCGGCAAATATGTGGACGAGGTGTTGTGTGATGTAGTCCCAATTCAAGTGACACGGGTTGTTGGGCAAAGCGTGGATGTCGAGGCCAGAAGTTAAATATGACGGACATACTAATAAGTATTCCTTCTTATTTAATAGTCGTCGTATTGCACTTGTATCACTTACTTATGACCAGTTTTGTATTGATCTAGCACACATGAAAAGTAAGGTTGAGCGTTATTGAATGGAGAAGCAGCTAGATGAGGGAATTGTGCCTGAAGAGATAAAACCCGAGGGAGTTGAATGCAATGAGATGAAAGGGTCAGCTGTTGAAATGGACAAGGAGATGGAAAAATCTGATGAGATGGGTGGTAAAAAGGAAGAAAAGAGAGAAAGTGGGCTGATCTTGAGCAACCCGGTGAAGGCCTATTATTTTCCCAACGAACTTACCTTGCTTTGTTTAGTGTTTCTTCTTGTATTCAGATCAAGCAAAGGCAAGTTGAGCTGATCTTGGTGTGTTCCATTCCAAAATCAATTGTAGACTTTGCAAGCTTCCATGTAGTTGGTACTCCAAGAGTTAAACCCCGTTTGTATCCATTCATGGAACAATGTCAACTGAAATCAGTCCACACCAAAGGGGAGTTGCTTCGAGCTCATCTTGATGGGAACACTCCACATTTTGTGGATGGTTGTGTACCAAGGGTTCGTTTAAAGAACAAGTACCTGAATGACCATTATGATTTTCATCTTGTTCTTAGTCCACGTGAATCTCCAACATCACCAAATCCGCCTTGGGGCCTTGCAAGTGTGTTCGGGCCGGAGTTCGATTTCACGGGATACGCTTCACACCACTTTGAGGACCCTTACCTCATGACCACAAACGATCAAGTTGAGCATACATTGAAGATGGTTTGTGAGATTCAAGGTCCGACAAGGGTTATTTTCCAACTTAGCACGTGGGTTTTGCATTGGATGACATCTATAGCCATCCTAACAAGATTGAGTCGAAGGCATGTAACTCGTCTTGTCACCATTCGTGCTTCAATTTGTGGGCAAATTGCTTTCAAGAGGAGGGGAATGATACGAACAAGAGGAGCCATTGGAGTAAAGCCATGAGTTTTTCTTGGCAATATGTGGTGGCATTAGATTTGGGGTTCATACTACCAACTCTTGTAGTATCATCCATTTCCATCCAGATTTGAGGACGAATCCTTCTCAAGTGGAGGGGACTGATGTGTGCACGGACCTTAGCCCAAGTAATGACCCAGTCCGAGTTCCATTGGGCCCAGTCACACGTGCACAAGCCAAGTTCTTCAAAGAATCCCTCCAAACCCCTGTTCGAATTGTCCAAGACCAACATGGAGTCCATAGAGAAATTGAAGGCTTGGAGGGAGACAATCAAGTTATCTACACCACGATCCAAGCCCATGAAGAGTCAAGTGGGCCTCCGAGTGAGCTGGCCGAATAGGGCCTTAGGCTTTAGTGTTTAATTTATAGTTAGATTAGTTGTTCTAGTAGAGCATGGGCCGGCCCATCTTGATCCCAAGGTGGCCGAATTCCCCTTTTTCCTTGTTTTCCTTAGGGTTTTTGTAACTCTTAGCCTATAAATAGGCTTGCTTTGTAAGGTTTTAGGTAGACGTTTTATAAATCAAATTACTTAGTTTTTCGATTTTCTTGCTCGTGTGAATTTCGAGCTTTACTTGCTTCTGGCAAGGGTGATTGAGCAATCTTGCATCTTGTCCTTGATTGTTCTACCGACCTATTCCCTGGCGTATTCACCTTCATCGGAGTCGTCGTTCTACAGCCTTTAATCAAATCGTGTCGTCCGTTTGATTCTAGGTCCAGCAATCCAAGCGTTGGACAACCTCGCTAGATCCTCGGGCAAACGTGCTACGTGTCTCGAAACGTGTTGATCGAGTACCGCAATAGTTGGCCTCAGAGCTTATGTGGAGGTTCCCTCATACGTCATGGCGAATACAGGACGCATAAAAGCTAGCCCACAACATTGTCTTCCTGATCCTAAGGGAGTCAAAGAAGTGCCATTACGTGGTGTAGATGAGCAATTGGACCTCGTCAAATCTCAATTGCTTGGTTGGTTTTATACCCGTTGCGGTGTCAAAGACAAAATTTGTAGCTTGGCCATTGATGGGAGTTGTGAAGTCAACCTTGCAACTGCTATCATGGTTGAGAAATTAAATCTTCCAACCATTGGTCATCTTCGACCGCACAAGTTGATGAGTACTCAAGGTGTTGTCTGGGTTACTAAGCACACACTTGTACCTATTCAAATCGGCAAATATGTGGACGAGGTGTTGTGTGATGTAGTCCCAATTCAAGTGACACGGGTTGTTGGGCAAAGCGTGGATGTCGAGGCCAGAAGTTAAATATGACGGACATACTAATAAGTATTCCTTCTTATTTAATAGTCGTCGTATTGCACTTGTATCACTTACTTATGACCAGTTTTGTATTGATCTAGCACACATGAAAAGTAAGGTTGAGCGTTATTGAATGGAGAAGCAGCTAGATGAGGGAATTGTGCCTGAAGAGATAAAACCCGAGGGAGTTGAATGCAATGAGATGAAAGGGTCAGCTGTTGAAATGGACAAGGAGATGGAAAAATCTGATGAGATGGGTGGTAAAAAGGAAGAAAAGAGAGAAAGTGGGCTGATCTTGAGCAACCCGGTGAAGGCCTATTATTTTCCCAACGAACTTACCTTGCTTTGTTTAGTGTTTCTTCTTGTATTCAGATCAAGCAAAGGCAAGTTGAGCTGATCTTGGTGTGTTCCATTCCAAAATCAATTGTAGACTTTGCAAGCTTCCATGTAGTTGGTACTCCAAGAGTTAAACCCCGTTTGTATCCATTCATGGAACAATGTCGACTGAAATCAGTCCACACCAAAGGGGAGTTGCTTCGAGCTCATCTTGATGGGAACACTCCACATTTTGTGGATGGTTGTGTACCAAGGGTTCGTTTAAAGAACAAGTACCTGAATGACCATTATGATTTTCATCTTGTTCTTAGTCCACGTGAATCTCCAACATCACCAAATCCGCCTTGGGGCCTTGCAAGTGTGTTCGGGCCGGAGTTCGATTTCACGGGATACGCTTCACACCACTTTGAGGACCCTTACCTCATGACCACAAACGATCAAGTTGAGCATACATTGAAGATGGTTTGTGAGATTCAAGGTCCGACAAGGGTTATTTTCCAACTTAGCACGTGGGTTTTGCATTGGATGACATCTATAGCCATCCTAACAAGATTGAGTCGAAGGCATGTAACTCGTCTTGTCACCATTCGTGCTTCAATTTGTGGGCAAATTGCTTTCAAGAGGAGGGGAATGATACGAACAAGAGGAGCCATTGGAGTAAAGCCATGAGTTTTTCTTGGCAATATGTGGTGGCATTAGATTTGGGGTTCATACTACCAACTCTTGTAGTATCATCCATTTCCATCCAGATTTGAGGACGAATCCTTCTCAAGTGGAGGGGACTGATGTGTGCACGGACCTTAGCCCAAGTAATGACCCAGTCCGAGTTCCATTGGGCCCAGTCACACGTGCACAAGCCAAGTTCTTCAAAGAATCCCTCCAAGCCCCTGTTCGAATTGTCCAAGACCAACATGGAGTCCATAGAGAAATTGAAGGCTTGGAGGGAGACAATCAAGTTATCTACACCACGATCCAAGCCCATGAAGAGTCAAGTGGGCCTCCGAGTGAGCTGGCCGAATAGGGCCTTAGGCTTTAGTGTTTAATTTATAGTTAGATTAGTTGTTCTAGTAGAGCATGGGCCGGCCCATCTTGATCCCAAGGTGGCCGAATTCCCCTTTTCCTTGTTTTCCTTAGGGTTTTTGTAACTCTTAGCCTATAAATAGGCTTGCTTTGTAAGGTTTTAGGTAGACGTTTTATAAATCAAATTACTTAGTTTTTCGATTTTCTTGCTCGTGTGAATTTCGAGCTTTACTTGCTTCTGGCAAGGGTGATTGAGCAATCTTGCATCTTGTCCTTGATTGTTCTACCGACCTATTCCCTGGCGTATTCACCTTCATCGGAGTCGTCGTTCTACAGCCTTTAATCAAATCGTGTCGTCCGTTTGATTCTAGGTCCAGCAATCCAAGCGTTGGACAACCTCGCTAGATCCTCGGGCAAACGTGCTACGTGTCTCGAAACGTGTTGATCGAGGACCGCAATAGTTGGCCTCAGAGCTTATGTGGAGGTTCCCTCATACGTCATGGCGAATACAGGACGCATAAAAGCTAGCCCACAACATTGTCTTCCTGATCCTAAGGGAGTAAAAGAAGTGCCATTACGTGGTGTAGATGAGCAATTGGACCTCGTCAAATCTCAATTGCTTGGTTGGTTTTATACCCGTTGCGGTGTCAAAGACAAAATTTGTAGCTTGGCCATTGATGGGAGTTGTGAAGTCAACCTTGCAACTGCTATCATGGTTGAGAAATTAAATCTTCCAACCATTGGTCATCTTCGACCGCACAAGTTGATGAGTACTCAAGGTGTTGTCTGGGTTACTAAGCACACACTTGTACCTATTCAAATCGGCAAATATGTGGACGAGGTGTTGTGTGATGTAGTCCCAATTCAAGTGACACGGGTTGTTGGGCAAAGCGTGGATGTCGAGGCCAGAAGTTAAATATGACGGACATACTAATAAGTATTCCTTCTTATTTAATAGTCGTCGTATTGCACTTGTATCACTTACTTATGACCAGTTTTGTATTGATCTAGCACACATGAAAAGTAAGGTTGAGCGTTATTGAATGGAGAAGCAGCTAGATGAGGGAATTGTGCCTGAAGAGATAAAACCCGAGGGAGTTGAATGCAATGAGATGAAAGGGTCAGCTGTTGAAATGGACAAGGAGATGGAAAAATCTGATGAGATGGGTGGTAAAAAGGAAGAAAAGAGAGAAAGTGGGCTGATCTTGAGCAACCCGGTGAAGGCCTATTATTTTCCCAACGAACTTACCTTGCTTTGTTTAGTGTTTCTTCTTGTATTCAGATCAAGCAAAGGCAAGTTGAGCTGATCTTGGTGTGTTCCATTCCAAAATCAATTGTAGACTTTGCAAGCTTCCATGTAGTTGGTACTCCAAGAGTTAAACCCCGTTTGTATCCATTCATGGAACAATGTCAACTGAAATCAGTCCACACCAAAGGGGAGTTGCTTCGAGCTCATCTTGATGGGAACACTCCACATTTTGTGGATGGTTGTGTACCAAGGGTTCGTTTAAAGAACAAGTACCTGAATGACCATTATGATTTTCATCTTGTTCTTAGTCCACGTGAATCTCCAACATCACCAAATCCGCCTTGGGGCCTTGCAAGTGTGTTCGGGCCGGAGTTCGATTTCACGGGATACGCTTCACACCACTTTGAGGACCCTTACCTCATGACCACAAACGATCAAGTTGAGCATACATTGAAGATGGTTTGTGAGATTCAAGGTCCGACAAGGGTTATTTTCCAACTTAGCACGTGGGTTTTGCATTGGATGACATCTATAGCCATCCTAACAAGATTGAGTCGAAGGCATGTAACTCGTCTTGTCACCATTCGTGCTTCAATTTGTGGGCAAATTGCTTTCAAGAGGAGGGGAATGATACGAACAAGAGGAGCCATTGGAGTAAAGCCATGAGTTTTTCTTGGCAATATGTGGTGGCATTAGATTTGGGGTTCATACTACCAACTCTTGTAGTATCATCCATTTCCATCCAGATTTGAGGACGAATCCTTCTCAAGTGGAGGGGACTGATGTGTGCACGGACCTTAGCCCAAGTAATGACCCAGTCCGAGTTCCATTGGGCCCAGTCACACGTGCACAAGCCAAGTTCTTCAAAGAATCCCTCCAAGCCCCTGTTCGAATTGTCCAAGACCAACATGGAGTCCATAGAGAAATTGAAGGCTTGGAGGGAGACAATCAAGTTATCTACACCACGATCCAAGCCCATGAAGAGTCAAGTGGGCCTCCGAGTGAGCTGGCCGAATAGGGCCTTAGGCTTTAGTGTTTAATTTATAGTTAGATTAGTTGTTCTAGTAGAGCATGGGCCGGCCCATCTTGATCCCAAGGTGGCCGAATTCCCCTTTTTCCTTGTTTTCCTTAGGGTTTTTGTAACTCTTAGCCTATAAATAGGCTTGCTTTGTAAGGTTTTAGGTAGACGTTTTATAAATCAAATTACTTAGTTTTTCGATTTTCTTGCTCGTGTGAATTTCGAGCTTTACTTGCTTCTGGCAAGGGTGATTGAGCAATCTTGCATCTTGTCCTTGATTGTTCTACCGACCTATTCCCTGGCGTATTCACCTTCATCGGAGTCGTCGTTCTACAGCCTTTAATCAAATCGTGTCGTCCGTTTGATTCTAGGTCCAGCAATCCAAGCGTTGGACAACCTCGCTAGATCCTCGGGCAAACGTGCTACGTGTCTCGAAACGTGTTGATCGAGGACCGCAATAGTTGGCCTCAGAGCTTATGTGGAGGTTCCCTCATACGTCATGGCGAATACAGGACGCATAAAAGCTAGCCCACAACATTGTCTTCCTGATCCTAAGGGAGTAAAAGAAGTGCCATTACGTGGTGTAGATGAGCAATTGGACCTCGTCAAATCTCAATTGCTTGGTTGGTTTTATACCCGTTGCGGTGTCAAAGACAAAATTTGTAGCTTGGCCATTGATGGGAGTTGTGAAGTCAACCTTGCAACTGCTATCATGGTTGAGAAATTAAATCTTCCAACCATTGGTCATCTTCGACCGCACAAGTTGATGAGTACTCAAGGTGTTGTCTGGGTTACTAAGCACACACTTGTACCTATTCAAATCGGCAAATATGTGGACGAGGTGTTGTGTGATGTAGTCCCAATTCAAGTGACACGGGTTGTTGGGCAAAGCGTGGATGTCGAGGCCAGAAGTTAAATATGACGGACATACTAATAAGTATTCCTTCTTATTTAATAGTCGTCGTATTGCACTTGTATCACTTACTTATGACCAGTTTTGTATTGATCTAGCACACATGAAAAGTAAGGTTGAGCGTTATTGAATGGAGAAGCAGCTAGATGAGGGAATTGTGCCTGAAGAGATAAAACCCGAGGGAGTTGAATGCAATGAGATGAAAGGGTCAGCTGTTGAAATGGACAAGGAGATGGAAAAATCTGATGAGATGGGTGGTAAAAAGGAAGAAAAGAGAGAAAGTGGGCTGATCTTGAGCAACCCGGTGAAGGCCTATTATTTTCCCAACGAACTTACCTTGCTTTGTTTAGTGTTTCTTCTTGTATTCAGATCAAGCAAAGGCAAGTTGAGCTGATCTTGGTGTGTTCCATTCCAAAATCAATTGTAGACTTTGCAAGCTTCCATGTAGTTGGTACTCCAAGAGTTAAACCCCGTTTGTATCCATTCATGGAACAATGTCAACTGAAATCAGTCCACACCAAAGGGGAGTTGCTTCGAGCTCATCTTGATGGGAACACTCCACATTTTGTGGATGGTTGTGTACCAAGGGTTCGTTTAAAGAACAAGTACCTGAATGACCATTATGATTTTCATCTTGTTCTTAGTCCACGTGAATCTCCAACATCACCAAATCCGCCTTGGGGCCTTGCAAGTGTGTTCGGGCCGGAGTTCGATTTCACGGGATACGCTTCACACCACTTTGAGGACCCTTACCTCATGACCACAAACGATCAAGTTGAGCATACATTGAAGATGGTTTGTGAGATTCAAGGTCCGACAAGGGTTATTTTCCAACTTAGCACGTGGGTTTTGCATTGGATGACATCTATAGCCATCCTAACAAGATTGAGTCGAAGGCATGTAACTCGTCTTGTCACCATTCGTGCTTCAATTTGTGGGCAAATTGCTTTCAAGAGGAGGGGAATGATACGAACAAGAGGAGCCATTGGAGTAAAGCCATGAGTTTTTCTTGGCAATATGTGGTGGCATTAGATTTGGGGTTCATACTACCAACTCTTGTAGTATCATCCATTTCCATCCAGATTTGAGGACGAATCCTTCTCAAGTGGAGGGGACTGATGTGTGCACGGACCTTAGCCCAAGTAATGACCCAGTCCGAGTTCCATTGGGCCCAGTCACACGTGCACAAGCCAAGTTCTTCAAAGAATCCCTCCAAGCCCCTGTTCGAATTGTCCAAGACCAACATGGAGTCCATAGAGAAATTGAAGGCTTGGAGGGAGACAATCAAGTTATCTACACCACGATCCAAGCCCATGAAGAGTCAAGTGGGCCTCCGAGTGAGCTGGCCGAATAGGGCCTTAGGCTTTAGTGTTTAATTTATAGTTAGATTAGTTGTTCTAGTAGAGCATGGGCCGGCCCATCTTGATCCCAAGGTGGCCGAATTCCCCTTTTTCCTTGTTTTCCTTAGGGTTTTTGTAACTCTTAGCCTATAAATAGGCTTGCTTTGTAAGGTTTTAGGTAGACGTTTTATAAATCAAATTACTTAGTTTTTCGATTTTCTTGCTCGTGTGAATTTCGAGCTTTACTTGCTTCTGGCAAGGGTGATTGAGCAATCTTGCATCTTGTCCTTGATTGTTCTACCGACCTATTCCCTGGCGTATTCACCTTCATCGGAGTCGTCGTTCTACAGCCTTTAATCAAATCGTGTCGTCCGTTTGATTCTAGGTCCAGCAATCCAAGCGTTGGACAACCTCGCTAGATCCTCGGGCAAACGTGCTACGTGTCTCGAAACGTGTTGATCGAGGACCGCAATAGTTGGCCTCAGAGCTTATGTGGAGGTTCCCTCATACGTCATGGCGAATACAAGACGCATAAAAGCTAGCCCACAACATTGTCTTCCTGATCCTAAGGGAGTAAAAGAAGTGCCATTACGTGGTGTAGATGAGCAATTGGACCTCGTCAAATCTCAATTGCTTGGTTGGTTTTATACCCGTTGCGGTGTCAAAGACAAAATTTGTAGCTTGGCCATTGATGGGAGTTGTGAAGTCAACCTTGCAACTGCTATCATGGTTGAGAAATTAAATCTTCCAACCATTGGTCATCTTCGACCGCACAAGTTGATGAGTACTCAAGGTGTTGTCTGGGTTACTAAGCACACACTTGTACCTATTCAAATCGGCAAATATGTGGACGAGGTGTTGTGTGATGTAGTCCCAATTCAAGTGACACGGGTTGTTGGGCAAAGCGTGGATGTCGAGGCCAGAAGTTAAATATGACGGACATACTAATAAGTATTCCTTCTTATTTAATAGTCGTCGTATTGCACTTGTATCACTTACTTATGACCAGTTTTGTATTGATCTAGCACACATGAAAAGTAAGGTTGAGCGTTATTGAATGGAGAAGCAGCTAGATGAGGGAATTGTGCCTGAAGAGATAAAACCCGAGGGAGTTGAATGCAATGAGATGAAAGGGTCAGCTGTTGAAATGGACAAGGAGATGGAAAAATCTGATGAGATGGGTGGTAAAAAGGAAGAAAAGAGAGAAAGTGGGCTGATCTTGAGCAACCCGGTGAAGGCCTATTATTTTCCCAACGAACTTACCTTGCTTTGTTTAGTGTTTCTTCTTGTATTCAGATCAAGCAAAGGCAAGTTGAGCTGATCTTGGTGTGTTCCATTCCAAAATCAATTGTAGACTTTGCAAGCTTCCATGTAGTTGGTACTCCAAGAGTTAAACCCCGTTTGTATCCATTCATGGAACAATGTCGACTGAAATCAGTCCACACCAAAGGGGAGTTGCTTCGAGCTCATCTTGATGGGAACACTCCACATTTTGTGGATGGTTGTGTACCAAGGGTTCGTTTAAAGAACAAGTACCTGAATGACCATTATGATTTTCATCTTGTTCTTAGTCCACGTGAATCTCCAACATCACCAAATCCGCCTTGGGGCCTTGCAAGTGTGTTCGGGCCGGAGTTCGATTTCACGGGATACGCTTCACACCACTTTGAGGACCCTTACCTCATGACCACAAACGATCAAGTTGAGCATACATTGAAGATGGTTTGTGAGATTCAAGGTCCGACAAGGGTTATTTTCCAACTTAGCACGTGGGTTTTGCATTGGATGACATCTATAGCCATCCTAACAAGATTGAGTCGAAGGCATGTAACTCGTCTTGTCACCATTCGTGCTTCAATTTGTGGGCAAATTGCTTTCAAGAGGAGGGGAATGATACGAACAAGAGGAGCCATTGGAGTAAAGCCATGAGTTTTTCTTGGCAATATGTGGTGGCATTAGATTTGGGGTTCATACTACCAACTCTTGTAGTATCATCCATTTCCATCCAGATTTGAGGACGAATCCTTCTCAAGTGGAGGGGACTGATGTGTGCACGGACCTTAGCCCAAGTAATGACCCAGTCCGAGTTCCATTGGGCCCAGTCACACGTGCACAAGCCAAGTTCTTCAAAGAATCCCTCCAAGCCCCTGTTCGAATTGTCCAAGACCAACATGGAGTCCATAGAGAAATTGAAGGCTTGGAGGGAGACAATCAAGTTATCTACACCACGATCCAAGCCCATGAAGAGTCAAGTGGGCCTCCGAGTGAGCTGGCCGAATAGGGCCTTAGGCTTTAGTGTTTAATTTATAGTTAGATTAGTTGTTCTAGTAGAGCATGGGCCGGCCCATCTTGATCCCAAGGTGGCCGAATTCCCCTTTTCCTTGTTTTCCTTAGGGTTTTTGTAACTCTTAGCCTATAAATAGGCTTGCTTTGTAAGGTTTTAGGTAGACGTTTTATAAATCAAATTACTTAGTTTTTCGATTTTCTTGCTTGTGTGAATTTCGAGCTTTACTTGCTTCTGGCAAGGGTGATTGAGCAATCTTGCATCTTGTCCTTGATTGTTCTACCGACCTGTTCCCTGGCGTATTCACCTTCATCGGAGTCGTCGTTCTACAGCCTTTAATCAAATCGTGTCGTCCGTTTGATTCTAGGTCCAGCAATCCAAGCGTTGGACAACCTCGCTAGATCCTCGGGCAAACGTGCTACGTGTCTCGAAACGTGTTGATCGAGGACCGCAATAGTTGGCCTCAGAGCTTATGTGGAGGTTCCCTCATACGTCATGGCGAATACAAGACGCATAAAAGCTAGCCCACAACATTGTCTTCCTGATCCTAAGGGAGTCAAAGAAGTGCCATTACGTGGTGTAGATGAGCAATTGGACCTCGTCAAATCTCAATTGCTTGGTTGGTTTTATACCCGTTGCGGTGTCAAAGACAAAATTTGTAGCTTGGCCATTGATGGGAGTTGTGAAGTCAACCTTGCAACTGCTATCATGGTTGAGAAATTAAATCTTCCAACCATTGGTCATCTTCGACCGCACAAGTTGATGAGTACTCAAGGTGTTGTCTGGGTTACTAAGCACACACTTGTACCTATTCAAATCGGCAAATATGTGGACGAGGTGTTGTGTGATGTAGTCCCAATTCAAGTGACACGGGTTGTTGGGCAAAGCGTGGATGTCGAGGCCAGAAGTTAAATATGACGGACATACTAATAAGTATTCCTTCTTATTTAATAGTCGTCGTATTGCACTTGTATCACTTACTTATGACCAGTTTTGTATTGATCTAGCACACATGAAAAGTAAGGTTGAGCGTTATTGAATGGAGAAGCAGCTAGATGGGGGAATTGTGCCTGAAGAGATAAAACCCGAGGGAGTTGAATGCAATGAGATGAAAGGGTCAGCTGTTGAAATGGACAAAGAGATGGAAAAATCTGATGAGATGGGTGGTAAAAAGGAAGAAAAGAGAGAAAGTGGGCTGATCTTGAGCAACCCGGTGAAGGCCTATTATTTTCCCAACGAACTTACCTTGCTTTGTTTAGTGTTTCTTCTTGTATTCAGATCAAGCAAAGGCAAGTTGAGCTGATCTTGGTGTGTTCCATTCCAAAATCAATTGTAGACTTTGCAAGCTTCCATGTAGTTGGTACTCCAAGAGTTAAACCCCGTTTGTATCCATTCATGGAACAATGTCAACTGAAATCAGTCCACACCAAAGGGGAGTTGCTTCGAGCTCATCTTGATGGGAACACTCCACATTTTGTGGATGGTTGTGTACCAAGGGTTCGTTTAAAGAACAAGTACCTGAATGACCATTATGATTTTCATCTTGTTCTTAGTCCACGTGAATCTCCAACATCACCAAATCCGCCTTGGGGCCTTGCAAGTGTGTTCGGGCCGGAGTTCGATTTCACGGGATACGCTTCACACCACTTTGAGGACCCTTACCTCATGACCACAAACGATCAAGTTGAGCATACATTGAAGATGGTTTGTGAGATTCAAGGTCCGACAAGGGTTATTTTCCAACTTAGCACGTGGGTTTTGCATTGGATGACATCTATAGCCATCCTAACAAGATTGAGTCGAAGGCATGTAACTCGTCTTGTCACCATTCGTGCTTCAATTTGTGGGCAAATTGCTTTCAAGAGGAGGGGAATGATACGAACAAGAGGAGCCATTGGAGTAAAGCCATGAGTTTTTCTTGGCAATATGTGGTGGCATTAGATTTGGGGTTCATACTACCAACTCTTGTAGTATCATCCATTTCCATCCAGATTTGAGGACGAATCCTTCTCAAGTGGAGGGGACTGATGTGTGCACGGACCTTAGCCCAAGTAATGACCCAGTCCGAGTTCCATTGGGCCCAGTCACACGTGCACAAGCCAAGTTCTTCAAAGAATCCCTCCAAGCCCCTGTTCGAATTGTCCAAGACCAACATGGAGTCCATAGAGAAATTGAAGGCTTGGAGGGAGACAATCAAGTTATCTACACCACGATCCAAGCCCATGAAGAGTCAAGTGGGCCTCCGAGTGAGCTGGCCGAATAGGGCCTTAGGCTTTAGTGTTTAATTTATAGTTAGATTAGTTGTTCTAGTAGAGCATGGGCCGGCCCATCTTGATCCCAAGGTGGCCGAATTCCCCTTTTCCTTGTTTTCCTTAGGGTTTTTGTAACTCTTAGCCTATAAATAGGCTTGCTTTGTAAGGTTTTAGGTAGACGTTTTATAAATCAAATTACTTAGTTTTTCGATTTTCTTGCTTGTGTGAATTTCGAGCTTTACTTGCTTCTGGCAAGGGTGATTGAGCAATCTTGCATCTTGTCCTTGATTGTTCTACCGACCTGTTCCCTGGCGTATTCACCTTCATCGGAGTCGTCGTTCTACAGCCTTTAATCAAATCGTGTCGTCCGTTTGATTCTAGGTCCAGCAATCCAAGCGTTGGACAACCTCGCTAGATCCTCGGGCAAACGTGCTACGTGTCTCGAAACGTGTTGATCGAGGACCGCAATAGTTGGCCTCAGAGCTTATGTGGAGGTTCCCTCATACGTCATGGCGAATACAAGACGCATAAAAGCTAGCCCACAACATTGTCTTCCTGATCCTAAGGGAGTCAAAGAAGTGCCATTACGTGGTGTAGATGAGCAATTGGACCTCGTCAAATCTCAATTGCTTGGTTGGTTTTATACCCGTTGCGGTGTCAAAGACAAAATTTGTAGCTTGGCCATTGATGGGAGTTGTGAAGTCAACCTTGCAACTGCTATCATGGTTGAGAAATTAAATCTTCCAACCATTGGTCATCTTCGACCGCACAAGTTGATGAGTACTCAAGGTGTTGTCTGGGTTACTAAGCACACACTTGTACCTATTCAAATCGGCAAATATGTGGACGAGGTGTTGTGTGATGTAGTCCCAATTCAAGTGACACGGGTTGTTGGGCAAAGCGTGGATGTCGAGGCCAGAAGTTAAATATGACGGACATACTAATAAGTATTCCTTCTTATTTAATAGTCGTCGTATTGCACTTGTATCACTTACTTATGACCAGTTTTGTATTGATCTAGCACACATGAAAAGTAAGGTTGAGCGTTATTGAATGGAGAAGCAGCTAGATGGGGGAATTGTGCCTGAAGAGATAAAACCCGAGGGAGTTGAATGCAATGAGATGAAAGGGTCAGCTGTTGAAATGGACAAAGAGATGGAAAAATCTGATGAGATGGGTGGTAAAAAGGAAGAAAAGAGAGAAAGTGGGCTGATCTTGAGCAACCCGGTGAAGGCCTATTATTTTCCCAACGAACTTACCTTGCTTTGTTTAGTGTTTCTTCTTGTATTCAGATCAAGCAAAGGCAAGTTGAGCTGATCTTGGTGTGTTCCATTCCAAAATCAATTGTAGACTTTGCAAGCTTCCATGTAGTTGGTACTCCAAGAGTTAAACCCCGTTTGTATCCATTCATGGAACAATGTCAACTGAAATCAGTCCACACCAAAGGGGAGTTGCTTCGAGCTCATCTTGATGGGAACACTCCACATTTTGTGGATGGTTGTGTACCAAGGGTTCGTTTAAAGAACAAGTACCTGAATGACCATTATGATTTTCATCTTGTTCTTAGTCCACGTGAATCTCCAACATCACCAAATCCGCCTTGGGGCCTTGCAAGTGTGTTCGGGCCGGAGTTCGATTTCACGGGATACGCTTCACACCACTTTGAGGACCCTTACCTCATGACCACAAACGATCAAGTTGAGCATACATTGAAGATGGTTTGTGAGATTCAAGGTCCGACAAGGGTTATTTTCCAACTTAGCACGTGGGTTTTGCATTGGATGACATCTATAGCCATCCTAACAAGATTGAGTCGAAGGCATGTAACTCGTCTTGTCACCATTCGTGCTTCAATTTGTGGGCAAATTGCTTTCAAGAGGAGGGGAATGATACGAACAAGAGGAGCCATTGGAGTAAAGCCATGAGTTTTTCTTGGCAATATGTGGTGGCATTAGATTTGGGGTTCATACTACCAACTCTTGTAGTATCATCCATTTCCATCCAGATTTGAGGACGAATCCTTCTCAAGTGGAGGGGACTGATGTGTGCACGGACCTTAGCCCAAGTAATGACCCAGTCCGAGTTCCATTGGGCCCAGTCACACGTGCACAAGCCAAGTTCTTCAAAGAATCCCTCCAAGCCCCTGTTCGAATTGTCCAAGACCAACATGGAGTCCATAGAGAAATTGAAGGCTTGGAGGGAGACAATCAAGTTATCTACACCACGATCCAAGCCCATGAAGAGTCAAGTGGGCCTCCGAGTGAGCTGGCCGAATAGGGCCTTAGGCTTTAGTGTTTAATTTATAGTTAGATTAGTTGTTCTAGTAGAGCATGGGCCGGCCCATCTTGATCCCAAGGTGGCCGAATTCCCCTTTTCCTTGTTTTCCTTAGGGTTTTTGTAACTCTTAGCCTATAAATAGGCTTGCTTTGTAAGGTTTTAGGTAGACGTTTTATAAATCAAATTACTTAGTTTTTCGATTTTCTTGCTTGTGTGAATTTCGAGCTTTACTTGCTTCTGGCAAGGGTGATTGAGCAATCTTGCATCTTGTCCTTGATTGTTCTACCGACCTGTTCCCTGGCGTATTCACCTTCATCGGAGTCGTCGTTCTACAGCCTTTAATCAAATCGTGTCGTCCGTTTGATTCTAGGTCCAGCAATCCAAGCGTTGGACAACCTCGCTAGATCCTCGGGCAAACGTGCTACGTGTCTCGAAACGTGTTGATCGAGGACCGCAATAGTTGGCCTCAGAGCTTATGTGGAGGTTCCCTCATACGTCATGGCGAATACAAGACGCATAAAAGCTAGCCCACAACATTGTCTTCCTGATCCTAAGGGAGTCAAAGAAGTGCCATTACGTGGTGTAGATGAGCAATTGGACCTCGTCAAATCTCAATTGCTTGGTTGGTTTTATACCCGTTGCGGTGTCAAAGACAAAATTTGTAGCTTGGCCACTGATGGGAGTTGTGAAGTCAACCTTGCAACTGCTATCATGGTTGAGAAATTAAATCTTCCAACCATTGGTCATCTTCGACCGCACAAGTTGATGAGTACTCAAGGTGTTGTCTGGGTTACTAAGCACACACTTGTACCTATTCAAATCGGCAAATATGTGGACGAGGTGTTGTGTGATGTAGTCCCAATTCAAGTGACACGGGTTGTTGGGCAAAGCGTGGATGTCGAGGCCAGAAGTTAAATATGACGGACATACTAATAAGTATTCCTTCTTATTTAATAGTCGTCGTATTGCACTTGTATCACTTACTTATGACCAGTTTTGTATTGATCTAGCACACATGAAAAGTAAGGTTGAGCGTTATTGAATGGAGAAGCAGCTAGATGAGGGAATTGTGCCTGAAGAGATAAAACCCGAGGGAGTTGAATGCAATGAGATGAAAGGGTCAGCTGTTGAAATGGACAAGGAGATGGAAAAATCTGATGAGATGGGTGGTAAAAAGGAAGAAAAGAGAGAAAGTGGGCTGATCTTGAGCAACCCGGTGAAGGCCTATTATTTTCCCAACGAACTTACCTTGCTTTGTTTAGTGTTTCTTCTTGTATTCAGATCAAGCAAAGGCAAGTTGAGCTGATCTTGGTGTGTTCCATTCCAAAATCAATTGTAGACTTTGCAAGCTTCCATGTAGTTGGTACTCCAAGAGTTAAACCCCGTTTGTATCCATTCATGGAACAATGTCAACTGAAATCAGTCCACACCAAAGGGGAGTTGCTTCGAGCTCATCTTGATGGGAACACTCCACATTTTGTGGATGGTTGTGTACCAAGGGTTCGTTTAAAGAACAAGTACCTGAATGACCATTATGATTTTCATCTTGTTCTTAGTCCACGTGAATCTCCAACATCACCAAATCCGCCTTGGGGCCTTGCAAGTGTGTTCGGGCCGGAGTTCGATTTCACGGGATACGCTTCACACCACTTTGAGGACCCTTACCTCATGACCACAAACGATCAAGTTGAGCATACATTGAAGATGGTTTGTGAGATTCAAGGTCCGACAAGGGTTATTTTCCAACTTAGCACGTGGGTTTTGCATTGGATGACATCTATAGCCATCCTAACAAGATTGAGTCGAAGGCATGTAACTCGTCTTGTCACCATTCGTGCTTCAATTTGTGGGCAAATTGCTTTCAAGAGGAGGGGAATGATACGAACAAGAGGAGCCATTGGAGTAAAGCCATGAGTTTTTCTTGGCAATATGTGGTGGCATTAGATTTGGGGTTCATACTACCAACTCTTGTAGTATCATCCATTTCCATCCAGATTTGAGGACGAATCCTTCTCAAGTGGAGGGGACTGATGTGTGCACGGACCTTAGCCCAAGTAATGACCCAGTCCGAGTTCCATTGGGCCCAGTCACACGTGCACAAGCCAAGTTCTTCAAAGAATCCCTCCAAGCCCCTGTTCGAATTGTCCAAGACCAACATGGAGTCCATAGAGAAATTGAAGGCTTGGAGGGAGACAATCAAGTTATCTACACCACGATCCAAGCCCATGAAGAGTCAAGTGGGCCTCCGAGTGAGCTGGCCGAATAGGGCCTTAGGCTTTAGTGTTTAATTTATAGTTAGATTAGTTGTTCTAGTAGAGCATGGGCCGGCCCATCTTGATCCCAAGGTGGCCGAATTCCCCTTTTTCCTTGTTTTCCTTAGGGTTTTTGTAACTCTTAGCCTATAAATAGGCTTGCTTTGTAAGGTTTTAGGTAGACGTTTTATAAATCAAATTACTTAGTTTTTCGATTTTCTTGCTCGTGTGAATTTCGAGCTTTACTTGCTTCTGGCAAGGGTGATTGAGCAATCTTGCATCTTGTCCTTGATTGTTCTACCGACCTATTCCCTGGCGTATTCACCTTCATCGGAGTCGTCGTTCTACAGCCTTTAATCAAATCGTGTCGTCCGTTTGATTCTAGGTCCAGCAATCCAAGCGTTGGACAACCTCGCTAGATCCTCGGGCAAACGTGCTACGTGTCTCGAAACGTGTTGATCGAGGACCGCAATAGTTGGCCTCAGAGCTTATGTGGAGGTTCCCTCATACGTCATGGCGAATACAAGACGCATAAAAGCTAGCCCACAACATTGTCTTCCTGATCCTAAGGGAGTAAAAGAAGTGCCATTACGTGGTGTAGATGAGCAATTGGACCTCGTCAAATCTCAATTGCTTGGTTGGTTTTATACCCGTTGCGGTGTCAAAGACAAAATTTGTAGCTTGGCCATTGATGGGAGTTGTGAAGTCAACCTTGCAACTGCTATCATGGTTGAGAAATTAAATCTTCCAACCATTGGTCATCTTCGACCGCACAAGTTGATGAGTACTCAAGGTGTTGTCTGGGTTACTAAGCACACACTTGTACCTATTCAAATCGGCAAATATGTGGACGAGGTGTTGTGTGATGTAGTCCCAATTCAAGTGACACGGGTTGTTGGGCAAAGCGTGGATGTCGAGGCCAGAAGTTAAATATGACGGACATACTAATAAGTATTCCTTCTTATTTAATAGTCGTCGTATTGCACTTGTATCACTTACTTATGACCAGTTTTGTATTGATCTAGCACACATGAAAAGTAAGGTTGAGCGTTATTGAATGGAGAAGCAGCTAGATGAGGGAATTGTGCCTGAAGAGATAAAACCCGAGGGAGTTGAATGCAATGAGATGAAAGGGTCAGCTGTTGAAATGGACAAGGAGATGGAAAAATCTGATGAGATGGGTGGTAAAAAGGAAGAAAAGAGAGAAAGTGGGCTGATCTTGAGCAACCCGGTGAAGGCCTATTATTTTCCCAACGAACTTACCTTGCTTTGTTTAGTGTTTCTTCTTGTATTCAGATCAAGCAAAGGCAAGTTGAGCTGATCTTGGTGTGTTCCATTCCAAAATCAATTGTAGACTTTGCAAGCTTCCATGTAGTTGGTACTCCAAGAGTTAAACCCCGTTTGTATCCATTCATGGAACAATGTCGACTGAAATCAGTCCACACCAAAGGGGAGTTGCTTCGAGCTCATCTTGATGGGAACACTCCACATTTTGTGGATGGTTGTGTACCAAGGGTTCGTTTAAAGAACAAGTACCTGAATGACCATTATGATTTTCATCTTGTTCTTAGTCCACGTGAATCTCCAACATCACCAAATCCGCCTTGGGGCCTTGCAAGTGTGTTCGGGCCGGAGTTCGATTTCACGGGATACGCTTCACACCACTTTGAGGACCCTTACCTCATGACCACAAACGATCAAGTTGAGCATACATTGAAGATGGTTTGTGAGATTCAAGGTCCGACAAGGGTTATTTTCCAACTTAGCACGTGGGTTTTGCATTGGATGACATCTATAGCCATCCTAACAAGATTGAGTCGAAGGCATGTAACTCGTCTTGTCACCATTCGTGCTTCAATTTGTGGGCAAATTGCTTTCAAGAGGAGGGGAATGATACGAACAAGAGGAGCCATTGGAGTAAAGCCATGAGTTTTTCTTGGCAATATGTGGTGGCATTAGATTTGGGGTTCATACTACCAACTCTTGTAGTATCATCCATTTCCATCCAGATTTGAGGACGAATCCTTCTCAAGTGGAGGGGACTGATGTGTGCACGGACCTTAGCCCAAGTAATGACCCAGTCCGAGTTCCATTGGGCCCAGTCACACGTGCACAAGCCAAGTTCTTCAAAGAATCCCTCCAAGCCCCTGTTCGAATTGTCCAAGACCAACATGGAGTCCATAGAGAAATTGAAGGCTTGGAGGGAGACAATCAAGTTATCTACACCACGATCCAAGCCCATGAAGAGTCAAGTGGGCCTCCGAGTGAGCTGGCCGAATAGGGCCTTAGGCTTTAGTGTTTAATTTATAGTTAGATTAGTTGTTCTAGTAGAGCATGGGCCGGCCCATCTTGATCCCAAGGTGGCCGAATTCCCCTTTTCCTTGTTTTCCTTAGGGTTTTTGTAACTCTTAGCCTATAAATAGGCTTGCTTTGTAAGGTTTTAGGTAGACGTTTTATAAATCAAATTACTTAGTTTTTCGATTTTCTTGCTTGTGTGAATTTCGAGCTTTACTTGCTTCTGGCAAGGGTGATTGAGCAATCTTGCATCTTGTCCTTGATTGTTCTACCGACCTGTTCCCTGGCGTATTCACCTTCATCGGAGTCGTCGTTCTACAGCCTTTAATCAAATCGTGTCGTCCGTTTGATTCTAGGTCCAGCAATCCAAGCGTTGGACAACCTCGCTAGATCCTCGGGCAAACGTGCTACGTGTCTCGAAACGTGTTGATCGAGGACCGCAATAGTTGGCCTCAGAGCTTATGTGGAGGTTCCCTCATACGTCATGGCGAATACAAGACGCATAAAAGCTAGCCCACAACATTGTCTTCCTGATCCTAAGGGAGTCAAAGAAGTGCCATTACGTGGTGTAGATGAGCAATTGGACCTCGTCAAATCTCAATTGCTTGGTTGGTTTTATACCCGTTGCGGTGTCAAAGACAAAATTTGTAGCTTGGCCATTGATGGGAGTTGTGAAGTCAACCTTGCAACTGCTATCATGGTTGAGAAATTAAATCTTCCAACCATTGGTCATCTTCGACCGCACAAGTTGATGAGTACTCAAGGTGTTGTCTGGGTTACTAAGCACACACTTGTACCTATTCAAATCGGCAAATATGTGGACGAGGTGTTGTGTGATGTAGTCCCAATTCAAGTGACACGGGTTGTTGGGCAAAGCGTGGATGTCGAGGCCAGAAGTTAAATATGACGGACATACTAATAAGTATTCCTTCTTATTTAATAGTCGTCGTATTGCACTTGTATCACTTACTTATGACCAGTTTTGTATTGATCTAGCACACATGAAAAGTAAGGTTGAGCGTTATTGAATGGAGAAGCAGCTAGATGGGGGAATTGTGCCTGAAGAGATAAAACCCGAGGGAGTTGAATGCAATGAGATGAAAGGGTCAGCTGTTGAAATGGACAAAGAGATGGAAAAATCTGATGAGATGGGTGGTAAAAAGGAAGAAAAGAGAGAAAGTGGGCTGATCTTGAGCAACCCGGTGAAGGCCTATTATTTTCCCAACGAACTTACCTTGCTTTGTTTAGTGTTTCTTCTTGTATTCAGATCAAGCAAAGGCAAGTTGAGCTGATCTTGGTGTGTTCCATTCCAAAATCAATTGTAGACTTTGCAAGCTTCCATGTAGTTGGTACTCCAAGAGTTAAACCCCGTTTGTATCCATTCATGGAACAATGTCAACTGAAATCAGTCCACACCAAAGGGGAGTTGCTTCGAGCTCATCTTGATGGGAACACTCCACATTTTGTGGATGGTTGTGTACCAAGGGTTCGTTTAAAGAACAAGTACCTGAATGACCATTATGATTTTCATCTTGTTCTTAGTCCACGTGAATCTCCAACATCACCAAATCCGCCTTGGGGCCTTGCAAGTGTGTTCGGGCCGGAGTTCGATTTCACGGGATACGCTTCACACCACTTTGAGGACCCTTACCTCATGACCACAAACGATCAAGTTGAGCATACATTGAAGATGGTTTGTGAGATTCAAGGTCCGACAAGGGTTATTTTCCAACTTAGCACGTGGGTTTTGCATTGGATGACATCTATAGCCATCCTAACAAGATTGAGTCGAAGGCATGTAACTCGTCTTGTCACCATTCGTGCTTCAATTTGTGGGCAAATTGCTTTCAAGAGGAGGGGAATGATACGAACAAGAGGAGCCATTGGAGTAAAGCCATGAGTTTTTCTTGGCAATATGTGGTGGCATTAGATTTGGGGTTCATACTACCAACTCTTGTAGTATCATCCATTTCCATCCAGATTTGAGGACGAATCCTTCTCAAGTGGAGGGGACTGATGTGTGCACGGACCTTAGCCCAAGTAATGACCCAGTCCGAGTTCCATTGGGCCCAGTCACACGTGCACAAGCCAAGTTCTTCAAAGAATCCCTCCAAGCCCCTGTTCGAATTGTCCAAGACCAACATGGAGTCCATAGAGAAATTGAAGGCTTGGAGGGAGACAATCAAGTTATCTACACCACGATCCAAGCCCATGAAGAGTCAAGTGGGCCTCCGAGTGAGCTGGCCGAATAGGGCCTTAGGCTTTAGTGTTTAATTTATAGTTAGATTAGTTGTTCTAGTAGAGCATGGGCCGGCCCATCTTGATCCCAAGGTGGCCGAATTCCCCTTTTCCTTGTTTTCCTTAGGGTTTTTGTAACTCTTAGCCTATAAATAGGCTTGCTTTGTAAGGTTTTAGGTAGACGTTTTATAAATCAAATTACTTAGTTTTTCGATTTTCTTGCTTGTGTGAATTTCGAGCTTTACTTGCTTCTGGCAAGGGTGATTGAGCAATCTTGCATCTTGTCCTTGATTGTTCTACCGACCTGTTCCCTGGCGTATTCACCTTCATCGGAGTCGTCGTTCTACAGCCTTTAATCAAATCGTGTCGTCCGTTTGATTCTAGGTCCAGCAATCCAAGCGTTGGACAACCTCGCTAGATCCTCGGGCAAACGTGCTACGTGTCTCGAAACGTGTTGATCGAGGACCGCAATAGTTGGCCTCAGAGCTTATGTGGAGGTTCCCTCATACGTCATGGCGAATACAAGACGCATAAAAGCTAGCCCACAACATTGTCTTCCTGATCCTAAGGGAGTCAAAGAAGTGCCATTACGTGGTGTAGATGAGCAATTGGACCTCGTCAAATCTCAATTGCTTGGTTGGTTTTATACCCGTTGCGGTGTCAAAGACAAAATTTGTAGCTTGGCCATTGATGGGAGTTGTGAAGTCAACCTTGCAACTGCTATCATGGTTGAGAAATTAAATCTTCCAACCATTGGTCATCTTCGACCGCACAAGTTGATGAGTACTCAAGGTGTTGTCTGGGTTACTAAGCACACACTTGTACCTATTCAAATCGGCAAATATGTGGACGAGGTGTTGTGTGATGTAGTCCCAATTCAAGTGACACGGGTTGTTGGGCAAAGCGTGGATGTCGAGGCCAGAAGTTAAATATGACGGACATACTAATAAGTATTCCTTCTTATTTAATAGTCGTCGTATTGCACTTGTATCACTTACTTATGACCAGTTTTGTATTGATCTAGCACACATGAAAAGTAAGGTTGAGCGTTATTGAATGGAGAAGCAGCTAGATGGGGGAATTGTGCCTGAAGAGATAAAACCCGAGGGAGTTGAATGCAATGAGATGAAAGGGTCAGCTGTTGAAATGGACAAAGAGATGGAAAAATCTGATGAGATGGGTGGTAAAAAGGAAGAAAAGAGAGAAAGTGGGCTGATCTTGAGCAACCCGGTGAAGGCCTATTATTTTCCCAACGAACTTACCTTGCTTTGTTTAGTGTTTCTTCTTGTATTCAGATCAAGCAAAGGCAAGTTGAGCTGATCTTGGTGTGTTCCATTCCAAAATCAATTGTAGACTTTGCAAGCTTCCATGTAGTTGGTACTCCAAGAGTTAAACCCCGTTTGTATCCATTCATGGAACAATGTCAACTGAAATCAGTCCACACCAAAGGGGAGTTGCTTCGAGCTCATCTTGATGGGAACACTCCACATTTTGTGGATGGTTGTGTACCAAGGGTTCGTTTAAAGAACAAGTACCTGAATGACCATTATGATTTTCATCTTGTTCTTAGTCCACGTGAATCTCCAACATCACCAAATCCGCCTTGGGGCCTTGCAAGTGTGTTCGGGCCGGAGTTCGATTTCACGGGATACGCTTCACACCACTTTGAGGACCCTTACCTCATGACCACAAACGATCAAGTTGAGCATACATTGAAGATGGTTTGTGAGATTCAAGGTCCGACAAGGGTTATTTTCCAACTTAGCACGTGGGTTTTGCATTGGATGACATCTATAGCCATCCTAACAAGATTGAGTCGAAGGCATGTAACTCGTCTTGTCACCATTCGTGCTTCAATTTGTGGGCAAATTGCTTTCAAGAGGAGGGGAATGATACGAACAAGAGGAGCCATTGGAGTAAAGCCATGAGTTTTTCTTGGCAATATGTGGTGGCATTAGATTTGGGGTTCATACTACCAACTCTTGTAGTATCATCCATTTCCATCCAGATTTGAGGACGAATCCTTCTCAAGTGGAGGGGACTGATGTGTGCACGGACCTTAGCCCAAGTAATGACCCAGTCCGAGTTCCATTGGGCCCAGTCACACGTGCACAAGCCAAGTTCTTCAAAGAATCCCTCCAAGCCCCTGTTCGAATTGTCCAAGACCAACATGGAGTCCATAGAGAAATTGAAGGCTTGGAGGGAGACAATCAAGTTATCTACACCACGATCCAAGCCCATGAAGAGTCAAGTGGGCCTCCGAGTGAGCTGGCCGAATAGGGCCTTAGGCTTTAGTGTTTAATTTATAGTTAGATTAGTTGTTCTAGTAGAGCATGGGCCGGCCCATCTTGATCCCAAGGTGGCCGAATTCCCCTTTTCCTTGTTTTCCTTAGGGTTTTTGTAACTCTTAGCCTATAAATAGGCTTGCTTTGTAAGGTTTTAGGTAGACGTTTTATAAATCAAATTACTTAGTTTTTCGATTTTCTTGCTTGTGTGAATTTCGAGCTTTACTTGCTTCTGGCAAGGGTGATTGAGCAATCTTGCATCTTGTCCTTGATTGTTCTACCGACCTGTTCCCTGGCGTATTCACCTTCATCGGAGTCGTCGTTCTACAGCCTTTAATCAAATCGTGTCGTCCGTTTGATTCTAGGTCCAGCAATCCAAGCGTTGGACAACCTCGCTAGATCCTCGGGCAAACGTGCTACGTGTCTCGAAACGTGTTGATCGAGGACCGCAATAGTTGGCCTCAGAGCTTATGTGGAGGTTCCCTCATACGTCATGGCGAATACAAGACGCATAAAAGCTAGCCCACAACATTGTCTTCCTGATCCTAAGGGAGTCAAAGAAGTGCCATTACGTGGTGTAGATGAGCAATTGGACCTCGTCAAATCTCAATTGCTTGGTTGGTTTTATACCCGTTGCGGTGTCAAAGACAAAATTTGTAGCTTGGCCATTGATGGGAGTTGTGAAGTCAACCTTGCAACTGCTATCATGGTTGAGAAATTAAATCTTCCAACCATTGGTCATCTTCGACCGCACAAGTTGATGAGTACTCAAGGTGTTGTCTGGGTTACTAAGCACACACTTGTACCTATTCAAATCGGCAAATATGTGGACGAGGTGTTGTGTGATGTAGTCCCAATTCAAGTGACACGGGTTGTTGGGCAAAGCGTGGATGTCGAGGCCAGAAGTTAAATATGACGGACATACTAATAAGTATTCCTTCTTATTTAATAGTCGTCGTATTGCACTTGTATCACTTACTTATGACCAGTTTTGTATTGATCTAGCACACATGAAAAGTAAGGTTGAGCGTTATTGAATGGAGAAGCAGCTAGATGGGGGAATTGTGCCTGAAGAGATAAAACCCGAGGGAGTTGAATGCAATGAGATGAAAGGGTCAGCTGTTGAAATGGACAAAGAGATGGAAAAATCTGATGAGATGGGTGGTAAAAAGGAAGAAAAGAGAGAAAGTGGGCTGATCTTGAGCAACCCGGTGAAGGCCTATTATTTTCCCAACGAACTTACCTTGCTTTGTTTAGTGTTTCTTCTTGTATTCAGATCAAGCAAAGGCAAGTTGAGCTGATCTTGGTGTGTTCCATTCCAAAATCAATTGTAGACTTTGCAAGCTTCCATGTAGTTGGTACTCCAAGAGTTAAACCCCGTTTGTATCCATTCATGGAACAATGTCAACTGAAATCAGTCCACACCAAAGGGGAGTTGCTTCGAGCTCATCTTGATGGGAACACTCCACATTTTGTGGATGGTTGTGTACCAAGGGTTCGTTTAAAGAACAAGTACCTGAATGACCATTATGATTTTCATCTTGTTCTTAGTCCACGTGAATCTCCAACATCACCAAATCCGCCTTGGGGCCTTGCAAGTGTGTTCGGGCCGGAGTTCGATTTCACGGGATACGCTTCACACCACTTTGAGGACCCTTACCTCATGACCACAAACGATCAAGTTGAGCATACATTGAAGATGGTTTGTGAGATTCAAGGTCCGACAAGGGTTATTTTCCAACTTAGCACGTGGGTTTTGCATTGGATGACATCTATAGCCATCCTAACAAGATTGAGTCGAAGGCATGTAACTCGTCTTGTCACCATTCGTGCTTCAATTTGTGGGCAAATTGCTTTCAAGAGGAGGGGAATGATACGAACAAGAGGAGCCATTGGAGTAAAGCCATGAGTTTTTCTTGGCAATATGTGGTGGCATTAGATTTGGGGTTCATACTACCAACTCTTGTAGTATCATCCATTTCCATCCAGATTTGAGGACGAATCCTTCTCAAGTGGAGGGGACTGATGTGTGCACGGACCTTAGCCCAAGTAATGACCCAGTCCGAGTTCCATTGGGCCCAGTCACACGTGCACAAGCCAAGTTCTTCAAAGAATCCCTCCAAGCCCCTGTTCGAATTGTCCAAGACCAACATGGAGTCCATAGAGAAATTGAAGGCTTGGAGGGAGACAATCAAGTTATCTACACCACGATCCAAGCCCATGAAGAGTCAAGTGGGCCTCCGAGTGAGCTGGCCGAATAGGGCCTTAGGCTTTAGTGTTTAATTTATAGTTAGATTAGTTGTTCTAGTAGAGCATGGGCCGGCCCATCTTGATCCCAAGGTGGCCGAATTCCCCTTTTCCTTGTTTTCCTTAGGGTTTTTGTAACTCTTAGCCTATAAATAGGCTTGCTTTGTAAGGTTTTAGGTAGACGTTTTATAAATCAAATTACTTAGTTTTTCGATTTTCTTGCTTGTGTGAATTTCGAGCTTTACTTGCTTCTGGCAAGGGTGATTGAGCAATCTTGCATCTTGTCCTTGATTGTTCTACCGACCTGTTCCCTGGCGTATTCACCTTCATCGGAGTCGTCGTTCTACAGCCTTTAATCAAATCGTGTCGTCCGTTTGATTCTAGGTCCAGCAATCCAAGCGTTGGACAACCTCGCTAGATCCTCGGGCAAACGTGCTACGTGTCTCGAAACGTGTTGATCGAGGACCGCAATAGTTGGCCTCAGAGCTTATGTGGAGGTTCCCTCATACGTCATGGCGAATACAAGACGCATAAAAGCTAGCCCACAACATTGTCTTCCTGATCCTAAGGGAGTCAAAGAAGTGCCATTACGTGGTGTAGATGAGCAATTGGACCTCGTCAAATCTCAATTGCTTGGTTGGTTTTATACCCGTTGCGGTGTCAAAGACAAAATTTGTAGCTTGGCCATTGATGGGAGTTGTGAAGTCAACCTTGCAACTGCTATCATGGTTGAGAAATTAAATCTTCCAACCATTGGTCATCTTCGACCGCACAAGTTGATGAGTACTCAAGGTGTTGTCTGGGTTACTAAGCACACACTTGTACCTATTCAAATCGGCAAATATGTGGACGAGGTGTTGTGTGATGTAGTCCCAATTCAAGTGACACGGGTTGTTGGGCAAAGCGTGGATGTCGAGGCCAGAAGTTAAATATGACGGACATACTAATAAGTATTCCTTCTTATTTAATAGTCGTCGTATTGCACTTGTATCACTTACTTATGACCAGTTTTGTATTGATCTAGCACACATGAAAAGTAAGGTTGAGCGTTATTGAATGGAGAAGCAGCTAGATGAGGGAATTGTGCCTGAAGAGATAAAACCCGAGGGAGTTGAATGCAATGAGATGAAAGGGTCAGCTGTTGAAATGGACAAGGAGATGGAAAAATCTGATGAGATGGGTGGTAAAAAGGAAGAAAAGAGAGAAAGTGGGCTGATCTTGAGCAACCCGGTGAAGGCCTATTATTTTCCCAACGAACTTACCTTGCTTTGTTTAGTGTTTCTTCTTGTATTCAGATCAAGCAAAGGCAAGTTGAGCTGATCTTGGTGTGTTCCATTCCAAAATCAATTGTAGACTTTGCAAGCTTCCATGTAGTTGGTACTCCAAGAGTTAAACCCCGTTTGTATCCATTCATGGAACAATGTCAACTGAAATCAGTCCACACCAAAGGGGAGTTGCTTCGAGCTCATCTTGATGGGAACACTCCACATTTTGTGGATGGTTGTGTACCAAGGGTTCGTTTAAAGAACAAGTACCTGAATGACCATTATGATTTTCATCTTGTTCTTAGTCCACGTGAATCTCCAACATCACCAAATCCGCCTTGGGGCCTTGCAAGTGTGTTCGGGCCGGAGTTCGATTTCACGGGATACGCTTCACACCACTTTGAGGACCCTTACCTCATGACCACAAACGATCAAGTTGAGCATACATTGAAGATGGTTTGTGAGATTCAAGGTCCGACAAGGGTTATTTTCCAACTTAGCACGTGGGTTTTGCATTGGATGACATCTATAGCCATCCTAACAAGATTGAGTCGAAGGCATGTAACTCGTCTTGTCACCATTCGTGCTTCAATTTGTGGGCAAATTGCTTTCAAGAGGAGGGGAATGATACGAACAAGAGGAGCCATTGGAGTAAAGCCATGAGTTTTTCTTGGCAATATGTGGTGGCATTAGATTTGGGGTTCATACTACCAACTCTTGTAGTATCATCCATTTCCATCCAGATTTGAGGACGAATCCTTCTCAAGTGGAGGGGACTGATGTGTGCACGGACCTTAGCCCAAGTAATGACCCAGTCCGAGTTCCATTGGGCCCAGTCACACGTGCACAAGCCAAGTTCTTCAAAGAATCCCTCCAAGCCCCTGTTCGAATTGTCCAAGACCAACATGGAGTCCATAGAGAAATTGAAGGCTTGGAGGGAGACAATCAAGTTATCTACACCACGATCCAAGCCCATGAAGAGTCAAGTGGGCCTCCGAGTGAGCTGGCCGAATAGGGCCTTAGGCTTTAGTGTTTAATTTATAGTTAGATTAGTTGTTCTAGTAGAGCATGGGCCGGCCCATCTTGATCCCAAGGTGGCCGAATTCCCCTTTTCCTTGTTTTCCTTAGGGTTTTTGTAACTCTTAGCCTATAAATAGGCTTGCTTTGTAAGGTTTTAGGTAGACGTTTTATAAATCAAATTACTTAGTTTTTCGATTTTCTTGCTTGTGTGAATTTCGAGCTTTACTTGCTTCTGGCAAGGGTGATTGAGCAATCTTGCATCTTGTCCTTGATTGTTCTACCGACCTGTTCCCTGGCGTATTCACCTTCATCGGAGTCGTCGTTCTACAGCCTTTAATCAAATCGTGTCGTCCGTTTGATTCTAGGTCCAGCAATCCAAGCGTTGGACAACCTCGCTAGATCCTCGGGCAAACGTGCTACGTGTCTCGAAACGTGTTGATCGAGGACCGCAATAGTTGGCCTCAGAGCTTATGTGGAGGTTCCCTCATACGTCATGGCGAATACAAGACGCATAAAAGCTAGCCCACAACATTGTCTTCCTGATCCTAAGGGAGTCAAAGAAGTGCCATTACGTGGTGTAGATGAGCAATTGGACCTCGTCAAATCTCAATTGCTTGGTTGGTTTTATACCCGTTGCGGTGTCAAAGACAAAATTTGTAGCTTGGCCATTGATGGGAGTTGTGAAGTCAACCTTGCAACTGCTATCATGGTTGAGAAATTAAATCTTCCAACCATTGGTCATCTTCGACCGCACAAGTTGATGAGTACTCAAGGTGTTGTCTGGGTTACTAAGCACACACTTGTACCTATTCAAATCGGCAAATATGTGGACGAGGTGTTGTGTGATGTAGTCCCAATTCAAGTGACACGGGTTGTTGGGCAAAGCGTGGATGTCGAGGCCAGAAGTTAAATATGACGGACATACTAATAAGTATTCCTTCTTATTTAATAGTAGTCGTATTGCACTTGTATCACTTACTTATGACCAGTTTTGTATTGATCTAGCACACATGAAAAGTAAGGTTGAGCGTTATTGAATGGAGAAGCAGCTAGATGAGGGAATTGTGCCTGAAGAGATAAAACCCGAGGGAGTTGAATGCAATGAGATGAAAGGGTCAGCTGTTGAAATGGACAAGGAGATGGAAAAATCTGATGAGATGGGTGGTAAAAAGGAAGAAAAGAGAGAAAGTGGGCTGATCTTGAGCAACCCGGTGAAGGCCTATTATTTTCCCAACGAACTTACCTTGCTTTGTTTAGTGTTTCTTCTTGTATTCAGATCAAGCAAAGGCAAGTTGAGCTGATCTTGGTGTGTTCCATTCCAAAATCAATTGTAGACTTTGCAAGCTTCCATGTAGTTGGTACTCCAAGAGTTAAACCCCGTTTGTATCCATTCATGGAACAATGTCAACTGAAATCAGTCCACACCAAAGGGGAGTTGCTTCGAGCTCATCTTGATGGGAACACTCCACATTTTGTGGATGGTTGTGTACCAAGGGTTCGTTTAAAGAACAAGTACCTGAATGACCATTATGATTTTCATCTTGTTCTTAGTCCACGTGAATCTCCAACATCACCAAATCCGCCTTGGGGCCTTGCAAGTGTGTTCGGGCCGGAGTTCGATTTCACGGGATACGCTTCACACCACTTTGAGGACCCTTACCTCATGACCACAAACGATCAAGTTGAGCATACATTGAAGATGGTTTGTGAGATTCAAGGTCCGACAAGGGTTATTTTCCAACTTAGCACGTGGGTTTTGCATTGGATGACATCTATAGCCATCCTAACAAGATTGAGTCGAAGGCATGTAACTCGTCTTGTCACCATTCGTGCTTCAATTTGTGGGCAAATTGCTTTCAAGAGGAGGGGAATGATACGAACAAGAGGAGCCATTGGAGTAAAGCCATGAGTTTTTCTTGGCAATATGTGGTGGCATTAGATTTGGGGTTCATACTACCAACTCTTGTAGTATCATCCATTTCCATCCAGATTTGAGGACGAATCCTTCTCAAGTGGAGGGGACTGATGTGTGCACGGACCTTAGCCCAAGTAATGACCCAGTCCGAGTTCCATTGGGCCCAGTCACACGTGCACAAGCCAAGTTCTTCAAAGAATCCCTCCAAGCCCCTGTTCGAATTGTCCAAGACCAACATGGAGTCCATAGAGAAATTGAAGGCTTGGAGGGAGACAATCAAGTTATCTACACCACGATCCAAGCCCATGAAGAGTCAAGTGGGCCTCCGAGTGAGCTGGCCGAATAGGGCCTTAGGCTTTAGTGTTTAATTTATAGTTAGATTAGTTGTTCTAGTAGAGCATGGGCCGGCCCATCTTGATCCCAAGGTGGCCGAATTCCCCTTTTCCTTGTTTTCCTTAGGGTTTTTGTAACTCTTAGCCTATAAATAGGCTTGCTTTGTAAGGTTTTAGGTAGACGTTTTATAAATCAAATTACTTAGTTTTTCGATTTTCTTGCTTGTGTGAATTTCGAGCTTTACTTGCTTCTGGCAAGGGTGATTGAGCAATCTTGCATCTTGTCCTTGATTGTTCTACCGACCTGTTCCCTGGCGTATTCACCTTCATCGGAGTCGTCGTTCTACAGCCTTTAATCAAATCGTGTCGTCCGTTTGATTCTAGGTCCAGCAATCCAAGCGTTGGACAACCTCGCTAGATCCTCGGGCAAACGTGCTACGTGTCTCGAAACGTGTTGATCGAGGACCGCAATAGTTGGCCTCAGAGCTTATGTGGAGGTTCCCTCATACGTCATGGCGAATACAAGACGCATAAAAGCTAGCCCACAACATTGTCTTCCTGATCCTAAGGGAGTCAAAGAAGTGCCATTACGTGGTGTAGATGAGCAATTGGACCTCGTCAAATCTCAATTGCTTGGTTGGTTTTATACCCGTTGCGGTGTCAAAGACAAAATTTGTAGCTTGGCCATTGATGGGAGTTGTGAAGTCAACCTTGCAACTGCTATCATGGTTGAGAAATTAAATCTTCCAACCATTGGTCATCTTCGACCGCACAAGTTGATGAGTACTCAAGGTGTTGTCTGGGTTACTAAGCACACACTTGTACCTATTCAAATCGGCAAATATGTGGACGAGGTGTTGTGTGATGTAGTCCCAATTCAAGTGACACGGGTTGTTGGGCAAAGCGTGGATGTCGAGGCCAGAAGTTAAATATGACGGACATACTAATAAGTATTCCTTCTTATTTAATAGTCGTCGTATTGCACTTGTATCACTTACTTATGACCAGTTTTGTATTGATCTAGCACACATGAAAAGTAAGGTTGAGCGTTATTGAATGGAGAAGCAGCTAGATGGGGGAATTGTGCCTGAAGAGATAAAACCCGAGGGAGTTGAATGCAATGAGATGAAAGGGTCAGCTGTTGAAATGGACAAAGAGATGGAAAAATCTGATGAGATGGGTGGTAAAAAGGAAGAAAAGAGAGAAAGTGGGCTGATCTTGAGCAACCCGGTGAAGGCCTATTATTTTCCCAACGAACTTACCTTGCTTTGTTTAGTGTTTCTTCTTGTATTCAGATCAAGCAAAGGCAAGTTGAGCTGATCTTGGTGTGTTCCATTCCAAAATCAATTGTAGACTTTGCAAGCTTCCATGTAGTTGGTACTCCAAGAGTTAAACCCCGTTTGTATCCATTCATGGAACAATGTCAACTGAAATCAGTCCACACCAAAGGGGAGTTGCTTCGAGCTCATCTTGATGGGAACACTCCACATTTTGTGGATGGTTGTGTACCAAGGGTTCGTTTAAAGAACAAGTACCTGAATGACCATTATGATTTTCATCTTGTTCTTAGTCCACGTGAATCTCCAACATCACCAAATCCGCCTTGGGGCCTTGCAAGTGTGTTCGGGCCGGAGTTCGATTTCACGGGATACGCTTCACACCACTTTGAGGACCCTTACCTCATGACCACAAACGATCAAGTTGAGCATACATTGAAGATGGTTTGTGAGATTCAAGGTCCGACAAGGGTTATTTTCCAACTTAGCACGTGGGTTTTGCATTGGATGACATCTATAGCCATCCTAACAAGATTGAGTCGAAGGCATGTAACTCGTCTTGTCACCATTCGTGCTTCAATTTGTGGGCAAATTGCTTTCAAGAGGAGGGGAATGATACGAACAAGAGGAGCCATTGGAGTAAAGCCATGAGTTTTTCTTGGCAATATGTGGTGGCATTAGATTTGGGGTTCATACTACCAACTCTTGTAGTATCATCCATTTCCATCCAGATTTGAGGACGAATCCTTCTCAAGTGGAGGGGACTGATGTGTGCACGGACCTTAGCCCAAGTAATGACCCAGTCCGAGTTCCATTGGGCCCAGTCACACGTGCACAAGCCAAGTTCTTCAAAGAATCCCTCCAAGCCCCTGTTCGAATTGTCCAAGACCAACATGGAGTCCATAGAGAAATTGAAGGCTTGGAGGGAGACAATCAAGTTATCTACACCACGATCCAAGCCCATGAAGAGTCAAGTGGGCCTCCGAGTGAGCTGGCCGAATAGGGCCTTAGGCTTTAGTGTTTAATTTATAGTTAGATTAGTTGTTCTAGTAGAGCATGGGCCGGCCCATCTTGATCCCAAGGTGGCCGAATTCCCCTTTTCCTTGTTTTCCTTAGGGTTTTTGTAACTCTTAGCCTATAAATAGGCTTGCTTTGTAAGGTTTTAGGTAGACGTTTTATAAATCAAATTACTTAGTTTTTCGATTTTCTTGCTTGTGTGAATTTCGAGCTTTACTTGCTTCTGGCAAGGGTGATTGAGCAATCTTGCATCTTGTCCTTGATTGTTCTACCGACCTGTTCCCTGGCGTATTCACCTTCATCGGAGTCGTCGTTCTACAGCCTTTAATCAAATCGTGTCGTCCGTTTGATTCTAGGTCCAGCAATCCAAGCGTTGGACAACCTCGCTAGATCCTCGGGCAAACGTGCTACGTGTCTCGAAACGTGTTGATCGAGGACCGCAATAGTTGGCCTCAGAGCTTATGTGGAGGTTCCCTCATACGTCATGGCGAATACAAGACGCATAAAAGCTAGCCCACAACATTGTCTTCCTGATCCTAAGGGAGTCAAAGAAGTGCCATTACGTGGTGTAGATGAGCAATTGGACCTCGTCAAATCTCAATTGCTTGGTTGGTTTTATACCCGTTGCGGTGTCAAAGACAAAATTTGTAGCTTGGCCATTGATGGGAGTTGTGAAGTCAACCTTGCAACTGCTATCATGGTTGAGAAATTAAATCTTCCAACCATTGGTCATCTTCGACCGCACAAGTTGATGAGTACTCAAGGTGTTGTCTGGGTTACTAAGCACACACTTGTACCTATTCAAATCGGCAAATATGTGGACGAGGTGTTGTGTGATGTAGTCCCAATTCAAGTGACACGGGTTGTTGGGCAAAGCGTGGATGTCGAGGCCAGAAGTTAAATATGACGGACATACTAATAAGTATTCCTTCTTATTTAATAGTAGTCGTATTGCACTTGTATCACTTACTTATGACCAGTTTTGTATTGATCTAGCACACATGAAAAGTAAGGTTGAGCGTTATTGAATGGAGAAGCAGCTAGATGAGGGAATTGTGCCTGAAGAGATAAAACCCGAGGGAGTTGAATGCAATGAGATGAAAGGGTCAGCTGTTGAAATGGACAAGGAGATGGAAAAATCTGATGAGATGGGTGGTAAAAAGGAAGAAAAGAGAGAAAGTGGGCTGATCTTGAGCAACCCGGTGAAGGCCTATTATTTTCCCAACGAACTTACCTTGCTTTGTTTAGTGTTTCTTCTTGTATTCAGATCAAGCAAAGGCAAGTTGAGCTGATCTTGGTGTGTTCCATTCCAAAATCAATTGTAGACTTTGCAAGCTTCCATGTAGTTGGTACTCCAAGAGTTAAACCCCGTTTGTATCCATTCATGGAACAATGTCAACTGAAATCAGTCCACACCAAAGGGGAGTTGCTTCGAGCTCATCTTGATGGGAACACTCCACATTTTGTGGATGGTTGTGTACCAAGGGTTCGTTTAAAGAACAAGTACCTGAATGACCATTATGATTTTCATCTTGTTCTTAGTCCACGTGAATCTCCAACATCACCAAATCCGCCTTGGGGCCTTGCAAGTGTGTTCGGGCCGGAGTTCGATTTCACGGGATACGCTTCACACCACTTTGAGGACCCTTACCTCATGACCACAAACGATCAAGTTGAGCATACATTGAAGATGGTTTGTGAGATTCAAGGTCCGACAAGGGTTATTTTCCAACTTAGCACGTGGGTTTTGCATTGGATGACATCTATAGCCATCCTAACAAGATTGAGTCGAAGGCATGTAACTCGTCTTGTCACCATTCGTGCTTCAATTTGTGGGCAAATTGCTTTCAAGAGGAGGGGAATGATACGAACAAGAGGAGCCATTGGAGTAAAGCCATGAGTTTTTCTTGGCAATATGTGGTGGCATTAGATTTGGGGTTCATACTACCAACTCTTGTAGTATCATCCATTTCCATCCAGATTTGAGGACGAATCCTTCTCAAGTGGAGGGGACTGATGTGTGCACGGACCTTAGCCCAAGTAATGACCCAGTCCGAGTTCCATTGGGCCCAGTCACACGTGCACAAGCCAAGTTCTTCAAAGAATCCCTCCAAGCCCCTGTTCGAATTGTCCAAGACCAACATGGAGTCCATAGAGAAATTGAAGGCTTGGAGGGAGACAATCAAGTTATCTACACCACGATCCAAGCCCATGAAGAGTCAAGTGGGCCTCCGAGTGAGCTGGCCGAATAGGGCCTTAGGCTTTAGTGTTTAATTTATAGTTAGATTAGTTGTTCTAGTAGAGCATGGGCCGGCCCATCTTGATCCCAAGGTGGCCGAATTCCCCTTTTCCTTGTTTTCCTTAGGGTTTTTGTAACTCTTAGCCTATAAATAGGCTTGCTTTGTAAGGTTTTAGGTAGACGTTTTATAAATCAAATTACTTAGTTTTTCGATTTTCTTGCTTGTGTGAATTTCGAGCTTTACTTGCTTCTGGCAAGGGTGATTGAGCAATCTTGCATCTTGTCCTTGATTGTTCTACCGACCTGTTCCCTGGCGTATTCACCTTCATCGGAGTCGTCGTTCTACAGCCTTTAATCAAATCGTGTCGTCCGTTTGATTCTAGGTCCAGCAATCCAAGCGTTGGACAACCTCGCTAGATCCTCGGGCAAACGTGCTACGTGTCTCGAAACGTGTTGATCGAGGACCGCAATAGTTGGCCTCAGAGCTTATGTGGAGGTTCCCTCATACGTCATGGCGAATACAAGACGCATAAAAGCTAGCCCACAACATTGTCTTCCTGATCCTAAGGGAGTCAAAGAAGTGCCATTACGTGGTGTAGATGAGCAATTGGACCTCGTCAAATCTCAATTGCTTGGTTGGTTTTATACCCGTTGCGGTGTCAAAGACAAAATTTGTAGCTTGGCCATTGATGGGAGTTGTGAAGTCAACCTTGCAACTGCTATCATGGTTGAGAAATTAAATCTTCCAACCATTGGTCATCTTCGACCGCACAAGTTGATGAGTACTCAAGGTGTTGTCTGGGTTACTAAGCACACACTTGTACCTATTCAAATCGGCAAATATGTGGACGAGGTGTTGTGTGATGTAGTCCCAATTCAAGTGACACGGGTTGTTGGGCAAAGCGTGGATGTCGAGGCCAGAAGTTAAATATGACGGACATACTAATAAGTATTCCTTCTTATTTAATAGTCGTCGTATTGCACTTGTATCACTTACTTATGACCAGTTTTGTATTGATCTAGCACACATGAAAAGTAAGGTTGAGCGTTATTGAATGGAGAAGCAGCTAGATGGGGGAATTGTGCCTGAAGAGATAAAACCCGAGGGAGTTGAATGCAATGAGATGAAAGGGTCAGCTGTTGAAATGGACAAAGAGATGGAAAAATCTGATGAGATGGGTGGTAAAAAGGAAGAAAAGAGAGAAAGTGGGCTGATCTTGAGCAACCCGGTGAAGGCCTATTATTTTCCCAACGAACTTACCTTGCTTTGTTTAGTGTTTCTTCTTGTATTCAGATCAAGCAAAGGCAAGTTGAGCTGATCTTGGTGTGTTCCATTCCAAAATCAATTGTAGACTTTGCAAGCTTCCATGTAGTTGGTACTCCAAGAGTTAAACCCCGTTTGTATCCATTCATGGAACAATGTCAACTGAAATCAGTCCACACCAAAGGGGAGTTGCTTCGAGCTCATCTTGATGGGAACACTCCACATTTTGTGGATGGTTGTGTACCAAGGGTTCGTTTAAAGAACAAGTACCTGAATGACCATTATGATTTTCATCTTGTTCTTAGTCCACGTGAATCTCCAACATCACCAAATCCGCCTTGGGGCCTTGCAAGTGTGTTCGGGCCGGAGTTCGATTTCACGGGATACGCTTCACACCACTTTGAGGACCCTTACCTCATGACCACAAACGATCAAGTTGAGCATACATTGAAGATGGTTTGTGAGATTCAAGGTCCGACAAGGGTTATTTTCCAACTTAGCACGTGGGTTTTGCATTGGATGACATCTATAGCCATCCTAACAAGATTGAGTCGAAGGCATGTAACTCGTCTTGTCACCATTCGTGCTTCAATTTGTGGGCAAATTGCTTTCAAGAGGAGGGGAATGATACGAACAAGAGGAGCCATTGGAGTAAAGCCATGAGTTTTTCTTGGCAATATGTGGTGGCATTAGATTTGGGGTTCATACTACCAACTCTTGTAGTATCATCCATTTCCATCCAGATTTGAGGACGAATCCTTCTCAAGTGGAGGGGACTGATGTGTGCACGGACCTTAGCCCAAGTAATGACCCAGTCCGAGTTCCATTGGGCCCAGTCACACGTGCACAAGCCAAGTTCTTCAAAGAATCCCTCCAAGCCCCTGTTCGAATTGTCCAAGACCAACATGGAGTCCATAGAGAAATTGAAGGCTTGGAGGGAGACAATCAAGTTATCTACACCACGATCCAAGCCCATGAAGAGTCAAGTGGGCCTCCGAGTGAGCTGGCCGAATAGGGCCTTAGGCTTTAGTGTTTAATTTATAGTTAGATTAGTTGTTCTAGTAGAGCATGGGCCGGCCCATCTTGATCCCAAGGTGGCCGAATTCCCCTTTTCCTTGTTTTCCTTAGGGTTTTTGTAACTCTTAGCCTATAAATAGGCTTGCTTTGTAAGGTTTTAGGTAGACGTTTTATAAATCAAATTACTTAGTTTTTCGATTTTCTTGCTTGTGTGAATTTCGAGCTTTACTTGCTTCTGGCAAGGGTGATTGAGCAATCTTGCATCTTGTCCTTGATTGTTCTACCGACCTGTTCCCTGGCGTATTCACCTTCATCGGAGTCGTCGTTCTACAGCCTTTAATCAAATCGTGTCGTCCGTTTGATTCTAGGTCCAGCAATCCAAGCGTTGGACAACCTCGCTAGATCCTCGGGCAAACGTGCTACGTGTCTCGAAACGTGTTGATCGAGGACCGCAATAGTTGGCCTCAGAGCTTATGTGGAGGTTCCCTCATACGTCATGGCGAATACAAGACGCATAAAAGCTAGCCCACAACATTGTCTTCCTGATCCTAAGGGAGTCAAAGAAGTGCCATTACGTGGTGTAGATGAGCAATTGGACCTCGTCAAATCTCAATTGCTTGGTTGGTTTTATACCCGTTGCGGTGTCAAAGACAAAATTTGTAGCTTGGCCATTGATGGGAGTTGTGAAGTCAACCTTGCAACTGCTATCATGGTTGAGAAATTAAATCTTCCAACCATTGGTCATCTTCGACCGCACAAGTTGATGAGTACTCAAGGTGTTGTCTGGGTTACTAAGCACACACTTGTACCTATTCAAATCGGCAAATATGTGGACGAGGTGTTGTGTGATGTAGTCCCAATTCAAGTGACACGGGTTGTTGGGCAAAGCGTGGATGTCGAGGCCAGAAGTTAAATATGACGGACATACTAATAAGTATTCCTTCTTATTTAATAGTAGTCGTATTGCACTTGTATCACTTACTTATGACCAGTTTTGTATTGATCTAGCACACATGAAAAGTAAGGTTGAGCGTTATTGAATGGAGAAGCAGCTAGATGAGGGAATTGTGCCTGAAGAGATAAAACCCGAGGGAGTTGAATGCAATGAGATGAAAGGGTCAGCTGTTGAAATGGACAAGGAGATGGAAAAATCTGATGAGATGGGTGGTAAAAAGGAAGAAAAGAGAGAAAGTGGGCTGATCTTGAGCAACCCGGTGAAGGCCTATTATTTTCCCAACGAACTTACCTTGCTTTGTTTAGTGTTTCTTCTTGTATTCAGATCAAGCAAAGGCAAGTTGAGCTGATCTTGGTGTGTTCCATTCCAAAATCAATTGTAGACTTTGCAAGCTTCCATGTAGTTGGTACTCCAAGAGTTAAACCCCGTTTGTATCCATTCATGGAACAATGTCAACTGAAATCAGTCCACACCAAAGGGGAGTTGCTTCGAGCTCATCTTGATGGGAACACTCCACATTTTGTGGATGGTTGTGTACCAAGGGTTCGTTTAAAGAACAAGTACCTGAATGACCATTATGATTTTCATCTTGTTCTTAGTCCACGTGAATCTCCAACATCACCAAATCCGCCTTGGGGCCTTGCAAGTGTGTTCGGGCCGGAGTTCGATTTCACGGGATACGCTTCACACCACTTTGAGGACCCTTACCTCATGACCACAAACGATCAAGTTGAGCATACATTGAAGATGGTTTGTGAGATTCAAGGTCCGACAAGGGTTATTTTCCAACTTAGCACGTGGGTTTTGCATTGGATGACATCTATAGCCATCCTAACAAGATTGAGTCGAAGGCATGTAACTCGTCTTGTCACCATTCGTGCTTCAATTTGTGGGCAAATTGCTTTCAAGAGGAGGGGAATGATACGAACAAGAGGAGCCATTGGAGTAAAGCCATGAGTTTTTCTTGGCAATATGTGGTGGCATTAGATTTGGGGTTCATACTACCAACTCTTGTAGTATCATCCATTTCCATCCAGATTTGAGGACGAATCCTTCTCAAGTGGAGGGGACTGATGTGTGCACGGACCTTAGCCCAAGTAATGACCCAGTCCGAGTTCCATTGGGCCCAGTCACACGTGCACAAGCCAAGTTCTTCAAAGAATCCCTCCAAGCCCCTGTTCGAATTGTCCAAGACCAACATGGAGTCCATAGAGAAATTGAAGGCTTGGAGGGAGACAATCAAGTTATCTACACCACGATCCAAGCCCATGAAGAGTCAAGTGGGCCTCCGAGTGAGCTGGCCGAATAGGGCCTTAGGCTTTAGTGTTTAATTTATAGTTAGATTAGTTGTTCTAGTAGAGCATGGGCCGGCCCATCTTGATCCCAAGGTGGCCGAATTCCCCTTTTCCTTGTTTTCCTTAGGGTTTTTGTAACTCTTAGCCTATAAATAGGCTTGCTTTGTAAGGTTTTAGGTAGACGTTTTATAAATCAAATTACTTAGTTTTTCGATTTTCTTGCTTGTGTGAATTTCGAGCTTTACTTGCTTCTGGCAAGGGTGATTGAGCAATCTTGCATCTTGTCCTTGATTGTTCTACCGACCTGTTCCCTGGCGTATTCACCTTCATCGGAGTCGTCGTTCTACAGCCTTTAATCAAATCGTGTCGTCCGTTTGATTCTAGGTCCAGCAATCCAAGCGTTGGACAACCTCGCTAGATCCTCGGGCAAACGTGCTACGTGTCTCGAAACGTGTTGATCGAGGACCGCAATAGTTGGCCTCAGAGCTTATGTGGAGGTTCCCTCATACGTCATGGCGAATACAAGACGCATAAAAGCTAGCCCACAACATTGTCTTCCTGATCCTAAGGGAGTCAAAGAAGTGCCATTACGTGGTGTAGATGAGCAATTGGACCTCGTCAAATCTCAATTGCTTGGTTGGTTTTATACCCGTTGCGGTGTCAAAGACAAAATTTGTAGCTTGGCCATTGATGGGAGTTGTGAAGTCAACCTTGCAACTGCTATCATGGTTGAGAAATTAAATCTTCCAACCATTGGTCATCTTCGACCGCACAAGTTGATGAGTACTCAAGGTGTTGTCTGGGTTACTAAGCACACACTTGTACCTATTCAAATCGGCAAATATGTGGACGAGGTGTTGTGTGATGTAGTCCCAATTCAAGTGACACGGGTTGTTGGGCAAAGCGTGGATGTCGAGGCCAGAAGTTAAATATGACGGACATACTAATAAGTATTCCTTCTTATTTAATAGTCGTCGTATTGCACTTGTATCACTTACTTATGACCAGTTTTGTATTGATCTAGCACACATGAAAAGTAAGGTTGAGCGTTATTGAATGGAGAAGCAGCTAGATGGGGGAATTGTGCCTGAAGAGATAAAACCCGAGGGAGTTGAATGCAATGAGATGAAAGGGTCAGCTGTTGAAATGGACAAAGAGATGGAAAAATCTGATGAGATGGGTGGTAAAAAGGAAGAAAAGAGAGAAAGTGGGCTGATCTTGAGCAACCCGGTGAAGGCCTATTATTTTCCCAACGAACTTACCTTGCTTTGTTTAGTGTTTCTTCTTGTATTCAGATCAAGCAAAGGCAAGTTGAGCTGATCTTGGTGTGTTCCATTCCAAAATCAATTGTAGACTTTGCAAGCTTCCATGTAGTTGGTACTCCAAGAGTTAAACCCCGTTTGTATCCATTCATGGAACAATGTCAACTGAAATCAGTCCACACCAAAGGGGAGTTGCTTCGAGCTCATCTTGATGGGAACACTCCACATTTTGTGGATGGTTGTGTACCAAGGGTTCGTTTAAAGAACAAGTACCTGAATGACCATTATGATTTTCATCTTGTTCTTAGTCCACGTGAATCTCCAACATCACCAAATCCGCCTTGGGGCCTTGCAAGTGTGTTCGGGCCGGAGTTCGATTTCACGGGATACGCTTCACACCACTTTGAGGACCCTTACCTCATGACCACAAACGATCAAGTTGAGCATACATTGAAGATGGTTTGTGAGATTCAAGGTCCGACAAGGGTTATTTTCCAACTTAGCACGTGGGTTTTGCATTGGATGACATCTATAGCCATCCTAACAAGATTGAGTCGAAGGCATGTAACTCGTCTTGTCACCATTCGTGCTTCAATTTGTGGGCAAATTGCTTTCAAGAGGAGGGGAATGATACGAACAAGAGGAGCCATTGGAGTAAAGCCATGAGTTTTTCTTGGCAATATGTGGTGGCATTAGATTTGGGGTTCATACTACCAACTCTTGTAGTATCATCCATTTCCATCCAGATTTGAGGACGAATCCTTCTCAAGTGGAGGGGACTGATGTGTGCACGGACCTTAGCCCAAGTAATGACCCAGTCCGAGTTCCATTGGGCCCAGTCACACGTGCACAAGCCAAGTTCTTCAAAGAATCCCTCCAAGCCCCTGTTCGAATTGTCCAAGACCAACATGGAGTCCATAGAGAAATTGAAGGCTTGGAGGGAGACAATCAAGTTATCTACACCACGATCCAAGCCCATGAAGAGTCAAGTGGGCCTCCGAGTGAGCTGGCCGAATAGGGCCTTAGGCTTTAGTGTTTAATTTATAGTTAGATTAGTTGTTCTAGTAGAGCATGGGCCGGCCCATCTTGATCCCAAGGTGGCCGAATTCCCCTTTTCCTTGTTTTCCTTAGGGTTTTTGTAACTCTTAGCCTATAAATAGGCTTGCTTTGTAAGGTTTTAGGTAGACGTTTTATAAATCAAATTACTTAGTTTTTCGATTTTCTTGCTTGTGTGAATTTCGAGCTTTACTTGCTTCTGGCAAGGGTGATTGAGCAATCTTGCATCTTGTCCTTGATTGTTCTACCGACCTGTTCCCTGGCGTATTCACCTTCATCGGAGTCGTCGTTCTACAGCCTTTAATCAAATCGTGTCGTCCGTTTGATTCTAGGTCCAGCAATCCAAGCGTTGGACAACCTCGCTAGATCCTCGGGCAAACGTGCTACGTGTCTCGAAACGTGTTGATCGAGGACCGCAATAGTTGGCCTCAGAGCTTATGTGGAGGTTCCCTCATACGTCATGGCGAATACAAGACGCATAAAAGCTAGCCCACAACATTGTCTTCCTGATCCTAAGGGAGTCAAAGAAGTGCCATTACGTGGTGTAGATGAGCAATTGGACCTCGTCAAATCTCAATTGCTTGGTTGGTTTTATACCCGTTGCGGTGTCAAAGACAAAATTTGTAGCTTGGCCATTGATGGGAGTTGTGAAGTCAACCTTGCAACTGCTATCATGGTTGAGAAATTAAATCTTCCAACCATTGGTCATCTTCGACCGCACAAGTTGATGAGTACTCAAGGTGTTGTCTGGGTTACTAAGCACACACTTGTACCTATTCAAATCGGCAAATATGTGGACGAGGTGTTGTGTGATGTAGTCCCAATTCAAGTGACACGGGTTGTTGGGCAAAGCGTGGATGTCGAGGCCAGAAGTTAAATATGACGGACATACTAATAAGTATTCCTTCTTATTTAATAGTAGTCGTATTGCACTTGTATCACTTACTTATGACCAGTTTTGTATTGATCTAGCACACATGAAAAGTAAGGTTGAGCGTTATTGAATGGAGAAGCAGCTAGATGAGGGAATTGTGCCTGAAGAGATAAAACCCGAGGGAGTTGAATGCAATGAGATGAAAGGGTCAGCTGTTGAAATGGACAAGGAGATGGAAAAATCTGATGAGATGGGTGGTAAAAAGGAAGAAAAGAGAGAAAGTGGGCTGATCTTGAGCAACCCGGTGAAGGCCTATTATTTTCCCAACGAACTTACCTTGCTTTGTTTAGTGTTTCTTCTTGTATTCAGATCAAGCAAAGGCAAGTTGAGCTGATCTTGGTGTGTTCCATTCCAAAATCAATTGTAGACTTTGCAAGCTTCCATGTAGTTGGTACTCCAAGAGTTAAACCCCGTTTGTATCCATTCATGGAACAATGTCAACTGAAATCAGTCCACACCAAAGGGGAGTTGCTTCGAGCTCATCTTGATGGGAACACTCCACATTTTGTGGATGGTTGTGTACCAAGGGTTCGTTTAAAGAACAAGTACCTGAATGACCATTATGATTTTCATCTTGTTCTTAGTCCACGTGAATCTCCAACATCACCAAATCCGCCTTGGGGCCTTGCAAGTGTGTTCGGGCCGGAGTTCGATTTCACGGGATACGCTTCACACCACTTTGAGGACCCTTACCTCATGACCACAAACGATCAAGTTGAGCATACATTGAAGATGGTTTGTGAGATTCAAGGTCCGACAAGGGTTATTTTCCAACTTAGCACGTGGGTTTTGCATTGGATGACATCTATAGCCATCCTAACAAGATTGAGTCGAAGGCATGTAACTCGTCTTGTCACCATTCGTGCTTCAATTTGTGGGCAAATTGCTTTCAAGAGGAGGGGAATGATACGAACAAGAGGAGCCATTGGAGTAAAGCCATGAGTTTTTCTTGGCAATATGTGGTGGCATTAGATTTGGGGTTCATACTACCAACTCTTGTAGTATCATCCATTTCCATCCAGATTTGAGGACGAATCCTTCTCAAGTGGAGGGGACTGATGTGTGCACGGACCTTAGCCCAAGTAATGACCCAGTCCGAGTTCCATTGGGCCCAGTCACACGTGCACAAGCCAAGTTCTTCAAAGAATCCCTCCAAGCCCCTGTTCGAATTGTCCAAGACCAACATGGAGTCCATAGAGAAATTGAAGGCTTGGAGGGAGACAATCAAGTTATCTACACCACGATCCAAGCCCATGAAGAGTCAAGTGGGCCTCCGAGTGAGCTGGCCGAATAGGGCCTTAGGCTTTAGTGTTTAATTTATAGTTAGATTAGTTGTTCTAGTAGAGCATGGGCCGGCCCATCTTGATCCCAAGGTGGCCGAATTCCCCTTTTCCTTGTTTTCCTTAGGGTTTTTGTAACTCTTAGCCTATAAATAGGCTTGCTTTGTAAGGTTTTAGGTAGACGTTTTATAAATCAAATTACTTAGTTTTTCGATTTTCTTGCTTGTGTGAATTTCGAGCTTTACTTGCTTCTGGCAAGGGTGATTGAGCAATCTTGCATCTTGTCCTTGATTGTTCTACCGACCTGTTCCCTGGCGTATTCACCTTCATCGGAGTCGTCGTTCTACAGCCTTTAATCAAATCGTGTCGTCCGTTTGATTCTAGGTCCAGCAATCCAAGCGTTGGACAACCTCGCTAGATCCTCGGGCAAACGTGCTACGTGTCTCGAAACGTGTTGATCGAGGACCGCAATAGTTGGCCTCAGAGCTTATGTGGAGGTTCCCTCATACGTCATGGCGAATACAAGACGCATAAAAGCTAGCCCACAACATTGTCTTCCTGATCCTAAGGGAGTCAAAGAAGTGCCATTACGTGGTGTAGATGAGCAATTGGACCTCGTCAAATCTCAATTGCTTGGTTGGTTTTATACCCGTTGCGGTGTCAAAGACAAAATTTGTAGCTTGGCCATTGATGGGAGTTGTGAAGTCAACCTTGCAACTGCTATCATGGTTGAGAAATTAAATCTTCCAACCATTGGTCATCTTCGACCGCACAAGTTGATGAGTACTCAAGGTGTTGTCTGGGTTACTAAGCACACACTTGTACCTATTCAAATCGGCAAATATGTGGACGAGGTGTTGTGTGATGTAGTCCCAATTCAAGTGACACGGGTTGTTGGGCAAAGCGTGGATGTCGAGGCCAGAAGTTAAATATGACGGACATACTAATAAGTATTCCTTCTTATTTAATAGTAGTCGTATTGCACTTGTATCACTTACTTATGACCAGTTTTGTATTGATCTAGCACACATGAAAAGTAAGGTTGAGCGTTATTGAATGGAGAAGCAGCTAGATGAGGGAATTGTGCCTGAAGAGATAAAACCCGAGGGAGTTGAATGCAATGAGATGAAAGGGTCAGCTGTTGAAATGGACAAGGAGATGGAAAAATCTGATGAGATGGGTGGTAAAAAGGAAGAAAAGAGAGAAAGTGGGCTGATCTTGAGCAACCCGGTGAAGGCCTATTATTTTCCCAACGAACTTACCTTGCTTTGTTTAGTGTTTCTTCTTGTATTCAGATCAAGCAAAGGCAAGTTGAGCTGATCTTGGTGTGTTCCATTCCAAAATCAATTGTAGACTTTGCAAGCTTCCATGTAGTTGGTACTCCAAGAGTTAAACCCCGTTTGTATCCATTCATGGAACAATGTCAACTGAAATCAGTCCACACCAAAGGGGAGTTGCTTCGAGCTCATCTTGATGGGAACACTCCACATTTTGTGGATGGTTGTGTACCAAGGGTTCGTTTAAAGAACAAGTACCTGAATGACCATTATGATTTTCATCTTGTTCTTAGTCCACGTGAATCTCCAACATCACCAAATCCGCCTTGGGGCCTTGCAAGTGTGTTCGGGCCGGAGTTCGATTTCACGGGATACGCTTCACACCACTTTGAGGACCCTTACCTCATGACCACAAACGATCAAGTTGAGCATACATTGAAGATGGTTTGTGAGATTCAAGGTCCGACAAGGGTTATTTTCCAACTTAGCACGTGGGTTTTGCATTGGATGACATCTATAGCCATCCTAACAAGATTGAGTCGAAGGCATGTAACTCGTCTTGTCACCATTCGTGCTTCAATTTGTGGGCAAATTGCTTTCAAGAGGAGGGGAATGATACGAACAAGAGGAGCCATTGGAGTAAAGCCATGAGTTTTTCTTGGCAATATGTGGTGGCATTAGATTTGGGGTTCATACTACCAACTCTTGTAGTATCATCCATTTCCATCCAGATTTGAGGACGAATCCTTCTCAAGTGGAGGGGACTGATGTGTGCACGGACCTTAGCCCAAGTAATGACCCAGTCCGAGTTCCATTGGGCCCAGTCACACGTGCACAAGCCAAGTTCTTCAAAGAATCCCTCCAAGCCCCTGTTCGAATTGTCCAAGACCAACATGGAGTCCATAGAGAAATTGAAGGCTTGGAGGGAGACAATCAAGTTATCTACACCACGATCCAAGCCCATGAAGAGTCAAGTGGGCCTCCGAGTGAGCTGGCCGAATAGGGCCTTAGGCTTTAGTGTTTAATTTATAGTTAGATTAGTTGTTCTAGTAGAGCATGGGCCGGCCCATCTTGATCCCAAGGTGGCCGAATTCCCCTTTTCCTTGTTTTCCTTAGGGTTTTTGTAACTCTTAGCCTATAAATAGGCTTGCTTTGTAAGGTTTTAGGTAGACGTTTTATAAATCAAATTACTTAGTTTTTCGATTTTCTTGCTTGTGTGAATTTCGAGCTTTACTTGCTTCTGGCAAGGGTGATTGAGCAATCTTGCATCTTGTCCTTGATTGTTCTACCGACCTGTTCCCTGGCGTATTCACCTTCATCGGAGTCGTCGTTCTACAGCCTTTAATCAAATCGTGTCGTCCGTTTGATTCTAGGTCCAGCAATCCAAGCGTTGGACAACCTCGCTAGATCCTCGGGCAAACGTGCTACGTGTCTCGAAACGTGTTGATCGAGGACCGCAATAGTTGGCCTCAGAGCTTATGTGGAGGTTCCCTCATACGTCATGGCGAATACAAGACGCATAAAAGCTAGCCCACAACATTGTCTTCCTGATCCTAAGGGAGTCAAAGAAGTGCCATTACGTGGTGTAGATGAGCAATTGGACCTCGTCAAATCTCAATTGCTTGGTTGGTTTTATACCCGTTGCGGTGTCAAAGACAAAATTTGTAGCTTGGCCATTGATGGGAGTTGTGAAGTCAACCTTGCAACTGCTATCATGGTTGAGAAATTAAATCTTCCAACCATTGGTCATCTTCGACCGCACAAGTTGATGAGTACTCAAGGTGTTGTCTGGGTTACTAAGCACACACTTGTACCTATTCAAATCGGCAAATATGTGGACGAGGTGTTGTGTGATGTAGTCCCAATTCAAGTGACACGGGTTGTTGGGCAAAGCGTGGATGTCGAGGCCAGAAGTTAAATATGACGGACATACTAATAAGTATTCCTTCTTATTTAATAGTAGTCGTATTGCACTTGTATCACTTACTTATGACCAGTTTTGTATTGATCTAGCACACATGAAAAGTAAGGTTGAGCGTTATTGAATGGAGAAGCAGCTAGATGAGGGAATTGTGCCTGAAGAGATAAAACCCGAGGGAGTTGAATGCAATGAGATGAAAGGGTCAGCTGTTGAAATGGACAAGGAGATGGAAAAATCTGATGAGATGGGTGGTAAAAAGGAAGAAAAGAGAGAAAGTGGGCTGATCTTGAGCAACCCGGTGAAGGCCTATTATTTTCCCAACGAACTTACCTTGCTTTGTTTAGTGTTTCTTCTTGTATTCAGATCAAGCAAAGGCAAGTTGAGCTGATCTTGGTGTGTTCCATTCCAAAATCAATTGTAGACTTTGCAAGCTTCCATGTAGTTGGTACTCCAAGAGTTAAACCCCGTTTGTATCCATTCATGGAACAATGTCAACTGAAATCAGTCCACACCAAAGGGGAGTTGCTTCGAGCTCATCTTGATGGGAACACTCCACATTTTGTGGATGGTTGTGTACCAAGGGTTCGTTTAAAGAACAAGTACCTGAATGACCATTATGATTTTCATCTTGTTCTTAGTCCACGTGAATCTCCAACATCACCAAATCCGCCTTGGGGCCTTGCAAGTGTGTTCGGGCCGGAGTTCGATTTCACGGGATACGCTTCACACCACTTTGAGGACCCTTACCTCATGACCACAAACGATCAAGTTGAGCATACATTGAAGATGGTTTGTGAGATTCAAGGTCCGACAAGGGTTATTTTCCAACTTAGCACGTGGGTTTTGCATTGGATGACATCTATAGCCATCCTAACAAGATTGAGTCGAAGGCATGTAACTCGTCTTGTCACCATTCGTGCTTCAATTTGTGGGCAAATTGCTTTCAAGAGGAGGGGAATGATACGAACAAGAGGAGCCATTGGAGTAAAGCCATGAGTTTTTCTTGGCAATATGTGGTGGCATTAGATTTGGGGTTCATACTACCAACTCTTGTAGTATCATCCATTTCCATCCAGATTTGAGGACGAATCCTTCTCAAGTGGAGGGGACTGATGTGTGCACGGACCTTAGCCCAAGTAATGACCCAGTCCGAGTTCCATTGGGCCCAGTCACACGTGCACAAGCCAAGTTCTTCAAAGAATCCCTCCAAGCCCCTGTTCGAATTGTCCAAGACCAACATGGAGTCCATAGAGAAATTGAAGGCTTGGAGGGAGACAATCAAGTTATCTACACCACGATCCAAGCCCATGAAGAGTCAAGTGGGCCTCCGAGTGAGCTGGCCGAATAGGGCCTTAGGCTTTAGTGTTTAATTTATAGTTAGATTAGTTGTTCTAGTAGAGCATGGGCCGGCCCATCTTGATCCCAAGGTGGCCGAATTCCCCTTTTCCTTGTTTTCCTTAGGGTTTTTGTAACTCTTAGCCTATAAATAGGCTTGCTTTGTAAGGTTTTAGGTAGACGTTTTATAAATCAAATTACTTAGTTTTTCGATTTTCTTGCTTGTGTGAATTTCGAGCTTTACTTGCTTCTGGCAAGGGTGATTGAGCAATCTTGCATCTTGTCCTTGATTGTTCTACCGACCTGTTCCCTGGCGTATTCACCTTCATCGGAGTCGTCGTTCTACAGCCTTTAATCAAATCGTGTCGTCCGTTTGATTCTAGGTCCAGCAATCCAAGCGTTGGACAACCTCGCTAGATCCTCGGGCAAACGTGCTACGTGTCTCGAAACGTGTTGATCGAGGACCGCAATAGTTGGCCTCAGAGCTTATGTGGAGGTTCCCTCATACGTCATGGCGAATACAAGACGCATAAAAGCTAGCCCACAACATTGTCTTCCTGATCCTAAGGGAGTCAAAGAAGTGCCATTACGTGGTGTAGATGAGCAATTGGACCTCGTCAAATCTCAATTGCTTGGTTGGTTTTATACCCGTTGCGGTGTCAAAGACAAAATTTGTAGCTTGGCCATTGATGGGAGTTGTGAAGTCAACCTTGCAACTGCTATCATGGTTGAGAAATTAAATCTTCCAACCATTGGTCATCTTCGACCGCACAAGTTGATGAGTACTCAAGGTGTTGTCTGGGTTACTAAGCACACACTTGTACCTATTCAAATCGGCAAATATGTGGACGAGGTGTTGTGTGATGTAGTCCCAATTCAAGTGACACGGGTTGTTGGGCAAAGCGTGGATGTCGAGGCCAGAAGTTAAATATGACGGACATACTAATAAGTATTCCTTCTTATTTAATAGTAGTCGTATTGCACTTGTATCACTTACTTATGACCAGTTTTGTATTGATCTAGCACACATGAAAAGTAAGGTTGAGCGTTATTGAATGGAGAAGCAGCTAGATGAGGGAATTGTGCCTGAAGAGATAAAACCCGAGGGAGTTGAATGCAATGAGATGAAAGGGTCAGCTGTTGAAATGGACAAGGAGATGGAAAAATCTGATGAGATGGGTGGTAAAAAGGAAGAAAAGAGAGAAAGTGGGCTGATCTTGAGCAACCCGGTGAAGGCCTATTATTTTCCCAACGAACTTACCTTGCTTTGTTTAGTGTTTCTTCTTGTATTCAGATCAAGCAAAGGCAAGTTGAGCTGATCTTGGTGTGTTCCATTCCAAAATCAATTGTAGACTTTGCAAGCTTCCATGTAGTTGGTACTCCAAGAGTTAAACCCCGTTTGTATCCATTCATGGAACAATGTCAACTGAAATCAGTCCACACCAAAGGGGAGTTGCTTCGAGCTCATCTTGATGGGAACACTCCACATTTTGTGGATGGTTGTGTACCAAGGGTTCGTTTAAAGAACAAGTACCTGAATGACCATTATGATTTTCATCTTGTTCTTAGTCCACGTGAATCTCCAACATCACCAAATCCGCCTTGGGGCCTTGCAAGTGTGTTCGGGCCGGAGTTCGATTTCACGGGATACGCTTCACACCACTTTGAGGACCCTTACCTCATGACCACAAACGATCAAGTTGAGCATACATTGAAGATGGTTTGTGAGATTCAAGGTCCGACAAGGGTTATTTTCCAACTTAGCACGTGGGTTTTGCATTGGATGACATCTATAGCCATCCTAACAAGATTGAGTCGAAGGCATGTAACTCGTCTTGTCACCATTCGTGCTTCAATTTGTGGGCAAATTGCTTTCAAGAGGAGGGGAATGATACGAACAAGAGGAGCCATTGGAGTAAAGCCATGAGTTTTTCTTGGCAATATGTGGTGGCATTAGATTTGGGGTTCATACTACCAACTCTTGTAGTATCATCCATTTCCATCCAGATTTGAGGACGAATCCTTCTCAAGTGGAGGGGACTGATGTGTGCACGGACCTTAGCCCAAGTAATGACCCAGTCCGAGTTCCATTGGGCCCAGTCACACGTGCACAAGCCAAGTTCTTCAAAGAATCCCTCCAAGCCCCTGTTCGAATTGTCCAAGACCAACATGGAGTCCATAGAGAAATTGAAGGCTTGGAGGGAGACAATCAAGTTATCTACACCACGATCCAAGCCCATGAAGAGTCAAGTGGGCCTCCGAGTGAGCTGGCCGAATAGGGCCTTAGGCTTTAGTGTTTAATTTATAGTTAGATTAGTTGTTCTAGTAGAGCATGGGCCGGCCCATCTTGATCCCAAGGTGGCCGAATTCCCCTTTTCCTTGTTTTCCTTAGGGTTTTTGTAACTCTTAGCCTATAAATAGGCTTGCTTTGTAAGGTTTTAGGTAGACGTTTTATAAATCAAATTACTTAGTTTTTCGATTTTCTTGCTTGTGTGAATTTCGAGCTTTACTTGCTTCTGGCAAGGGTGATTGAGCAATCTTGCATCTTGTCCTTGATTGTTCTACCGACCTGTTCCCTGGCGTATTCACCTTCATCGGAGTCGTCGTTCTACAGCCTTTAATCAAATCGTGTCGTCCGTTTGATTCTAGGTCCAGCAATCCAAGCGTTGGACAACCTCGCTAGATCCTCGGGCAAACGTGCTACGTGTCTCGAAACGTGTTGATCGAGGACCGCAATAGTTGGCCTCAGAGCTTATGTGGAGGTTCCCTCATACGTCATGGCGAATACAAGACGCATAAAAGCTAGCCCACAACATTGTCTTCCTGATCCTAAGGGAGTCAAAGAAGTGCCATTACGTGGTGTAGATGAGCAATTGGACCTCGTCAAATCTCAATTGCTTGGTTGGTTTTATACCCGTTGCGGTGTCAAAGACAAAATTTGTAGCTTGGCCATTGATGGGAGTTGTGAAGTCAACCTTGCAACTGCTATCATGGTTGAGAAATTAAATCTTCCAACCATTGGTCATCTTCGACCGCACAAGTTGATGAGTACTCAAGGTGTTGTCTGGGTTACTAAGCACACACTTGTACCTATTCAAATCGGCAAATATGTGGACGAGGTGTTGTGTGATGTAGTCCCAATTCAAGTGACACGGGTTGTTGGGCAAAGCGTGGATGTCGAGGCCAGAAGTTAAATATGACGGACATACTAATAAGTATTCCTTCTTATTTAATAGTCGTCGTATTGCACTTGTATCACTTACTTATGACCAGTTTTGTATTGATCTAGCACACATGAAAAGTAAGGTTGAGCGTTATTGAATGGAGAAGCAGCTAGATGGGGGAATTGTGCCTGAAGAGATAAAACCCGAGGGAGTTGAATGCAATGAGATGAAAGGGTCAGCTGTTGAAATGGACAAAGAGATGGAAAAATCTGATGAGATGGGTGGTAAAAAGGAAGAAAAGAGAGAAAGTGGGCTGATCTTGAGCAACCCGGTGAAGGCCTATTATTTTCCCAACGAACTTACCTTGCTTTGTTTAGTGTTTCTTCTTGTATTCAGATCAAGCAAAGGCAAGTTGAGCTGATCTTGGTGTGTTCCATTCCAAAATCAATTGTAGACTTTGCAAGCTTCCATGTAGTTGGTACTCCAAGAGTTAAACCCCGTTTGTATCCATTCATGGAACAATGTCAACTGAAATCAGTCCACACCAAAGGGGAGTTGCTTCGAGCTCATCTTGATGGGAACACTCCACATTTTGTGGATGGTTGTGTACCAAGGGTTCGTTTAAAGAACAAGTACCTGAATGACCATTATGATTTTCATCTTGTTCTTAGTCCACGTGAATCTCCAACATCACCAAATCCGCCTTGGGGCCTTGCAAGTGTGTTCGGGCCGGAGTTCGATTTCACGGGATACGCTTCACACCACTTTGAGGACCCTTACCTCATGACCACAAACGATCAAGTTGAGCATACATTGAAGATGGTTTGTGAGATTCAAGGTCCGACAAGGGTTATTTTCCAACTTAGCACGTGGGTTTTGCATTGGATGACATCTATAGCCATCCTAACAAGATTGAGTCGAAGGCATGTAACTCGTCTTGTCACCATTCGTGCTTCAATTTGTGGGCAAATTGCTTTCAAGAGGAGGGGAATGATACGAACAAGAGGAGCCATTGGAGTAAAGCCATGAGTTTTTCTTGGCAATATGTGGTGGCATTAGATTTGGGGTTCATACTACCAACTCTTGTAGTATCATCCATTTCCATCCAGATTTGAGGACGAATCCTTCTCAAGTGGAGGGGACTGATGTGTGCACGGACCTTAGCCCAAGTAATGACCCAGTCCGAGTTCCATTGGGCCCAGTCACACGTGCACAAGCCAAGTTCTTCAAAGAATCCCTCCAAGCCCCTGTTCGAATTGTCCAAGACCAACATGGAGTCCATAGAGAAATTGAAGGCTTGGAGGGAGACAATCAAGTTATCTACACCACGATCCAAGCCCATGAAGAGTCAAGTGGGCCTCCGAGTGAGCTGGCCGAATAGGGCCTTAGGCTTTAGTGTTTAATTTATAGTTAGATTAGTTGTTCTAGTAGAGCATGGGCCGGCCCATCTTGATCCCAAGGTGGCCGAATTCCCCTTTTCCTTGTTTTCCTTAGGGTTTTTGTAACTCTTAGCCTATAAATAGGCTTGCTTTGTAAGGTTTTAGGTAGACGTTTTATAAATCAAATTACTTAGTTTTTCGATTTTCTTGCTTGTGTGAATTTCGAGCTTTACTTGCTTCTGGCAAGGGTGATTGAGCAATCTTGCATCTTGTCCTTGATTGTTCTACCGACCTGTTCCCTGGCGTATTCACCTTCATCGGAGTCGTCGTTCTACAGCCTTTAATCAAATCGTGTCGTCCGTTTGATTCTAGGTCCAGCAATCCAAGCGTTGGACAACCTCGCTAGATCCTCGGGCAAACGTGCTACGTGTCTCGAAACGTGTTGATCGAGGACCGCAATAGTTGGCCTCAGAGCTTATGTGGAGGTTCCCTCATACGTCATGGCGAATACAAGACGCATAAAAGCTAGCCCACAACATTGTCTTCCTGATCCTAAGGGAGTCAAAGAAGTGCCATTACGTGGTGTAGATGAGCAATTGGACCTCGTCAAATCTCAATTGCTTGGTTGGTTTTATACCCGTTGCGGTGTCAAAGACAAAATTTGTAGCTTGGCCATTGATGGGAGTTGTGAAGTCAACCTTGCAACTGCTATCATGGTTGAGAAATTAAATCTTCCAACCATTGGTCATCTTCGACCGCACAAGTTGATGAGTACTCAAGGTGTTGTCTGGGTTACTAAGCACACACTTGTACCTATTCAAATCGGCAAATATGTGGACGAGGTGTTGTGTGATGTAGTCCCAATTCAAGTGACACGGGTTGTTGGGCAAAGCGTGGATGTCGAGGCCAGAAGTTAAATATGACGGACATACTAATAAGTATTCCTTCTTATTTAATAGTCGTCGTATTGCACTTGTATCACTTACTTATGACCAGTTTTGTATTGATCTAGCACACATGAAAAGTAAGGTTGAGCGTTATTGAATGGAGAAGCAGCTAGATGGGGGAATTGTGCCTGAAGAGATAAAACCCGAGGGAGTTGAATGCAATGAGATGAAAGGGTCAGCTGTTGAAATGGACAAAGAGATGGAAAAATCTGATGAGATGGGTGGTAAAAAGGAAGAAAAGAGAGAAAGTGGGCTGATCTTGAGCAACCCGGTGAAGGCCTATTATTTTCCCAACGAACTTACCTTGCTTTGTTTAGTGTTTCTTCTTGTATTCAGATCAAGCAAAGGCAAGTTGAGCTGATCTTGGTGTGTTCCATTCCAAAATCAATTGTAGACTTTGCAAGCTTCCATGTAGTTGGTACTCCAAGAGTTAAACCCCGTTTGTATCCATTCATGGAACAATGTCAACTGAAATCAGTCCACACCAAAGGGGAGTTGCTTCGAGCTCATCTTGATGGGAACACTCCACATTTTGTGGATGGTTGTGTACCAAGGGTTCGTTTAAAGAACAAGTACCTGAATGACCATTATGATTTTCATCTTGTTCTTAGTCCACGTGAATCTCCAACATCACCAAATCCGCCTTGGGGCCTTGCAAGTGTGTTCGGGCCGGAGTTCGATTTCACGGGATACGCTTCACACCACTTTGAGGACCCTTACCTCATGACCACAAACGATCAAGTTGAGCATACATTGAAGATGGTTTGTGAGATTCAAGGTCCGACAAGGGTTATTTTCCAACTTAGCACGTGGGTTTTGCATTGGATGACATCTATAGCCATCCTAACAAGATTGAGTCGAAGGCATGTAACTCGTCTTGTCACCATTCGTGCTTCAATTTGTGGGCAAATTGCTTTCAAGAGGAGGGGAATGATACGAACAAGAGGAGCCATTGGAGTAAAGCCATGAGTTTTTCTTGGCAATATGTGGTGGCATTAGATTTGGGGTTCATACTACCAACTCTTGTAGTATCATCCATTTCCATCCAGATTTGAGGACGAATCCTTCTCAAGTGGAGGGGACTGATGTGTGCACGGACCTTAGCCCAAGTAATGACCCAGTCCGAGTTCCATTGGGCCCAGTCACACGTGCACAAGCCAAGTTCTTCAAAGAATCCCTCCAAGCCCCTGTTCGAATTGTCCAAGACCAACATGGAGTCCATAGAGAAATTGAAGGCTTGGAGGGAGACAATCAAGTTATCTACACCACGATCCAAGCCCATGAAGAGTCAAGTGGGCCTCCGAGTGAGCTGGCCGAATAGGGCCTTAGGCTTTAGTGTTTAATTTATAGTTAGATTAGTTGTTCTAGTAGAGCATGGGCCGGCCCATCTTGATCCCAAGGTGGCCGAATTCCCCTTTTCCTTGTTTTCCTTAGGGTTTTTGTAACTCTTAGCCTATAAATAGGCTTGCTTTGTAAGGTTTTAGGTAGACGTTTTATAAATCAAATTACTTAGTTTTTCGATTTTCTTGCTTGTGTGAATTTCGAGCTTTACTTGCTTCTGGCAAGGGTGATTGAGCAATCTTGCATCTTGTCCTTGATTGTTCTACCGACCTGTTCCCTGGCGTATTCACCTTCATCGGAGTCGTCGTTCTACAGCCTTTAATCAAATCGTGTCGTCCGTTTGATTCTAGGTCCAGCAATCCAAGCGTTGGACAACCTCGCTAGATCCTCGGGCAAACGTGCTACGTGTCTCGAAACGTGTTGATCGAGGACCGCAATAGTTGGCCTCAGAGCTTATGTGGAGGTTCCCTCATACGTCATGGCGAATACAAGACGCATAAAAGCTAGCCCACAACATTGTCTTCCTGATCCTAAGGGAGTCAAAGAAGTGCCATTACGTGGTGTAGATGAGCAATTGGACCTCGTCAAATCTCAATTGCTTGGTTGGTTTTATACCCGTTGCGGTGTCAAAGACAAAATTTGTAGCTTGGCCACTGATGGGAGTTGTGAAGTCAACCTTGCAACTGCTATCATGGTTGAGAAATTAAATCTTCCAACCATTGGTCATCTTCGACCGCACAAGTTGATGAGTACTCAAGGTGTTGTCTGGGTTACTAAGCACACACTTGTACCTATTCAAATCGGCAAATATGTGGACGAGGTGTTGTGTGACGTAGTCCCAATTCAAGTGACACGGGTTGTTGGGCAAAGCGTGGATGTCGAGGCCAGAAGTTAAATATGACGGACATACTAATAAGTATTCCTTCTTATTTAATAGTCGTCGTATTGCACTTGTATCACTTACTTATGACCAGTTTTGTATTGATCTAGCACACATGAAAAGTAAGGTTGAGCGTTATTGAATGGAGAAGCAGCTAGATGGGGGAATTGTGCCTGAAGAGATAAAACCCGAGGGAGTTGAATGCAATGAGATGAAAGGGTCAGCTGTTGAAATGGACAAAGAGATGGAAAAATCTGATGAGATGGGTGGTAAAAAGGAAGAAAAGAGAGAAAGTGGGCTGATCTTGAGCAACCCGGTGAAGGCCTATTATTTTCCCAACGAACTTACCTTGCTTTGTTTAGTGTTTCTTCTTGTATTCAGATCAAGCAAAGGCAAGTTGAGCTGATCTTGGTGTGTTCCATTCCAAAATCAATTGTAGACTTTGCAAGCTTCCATGTAGTTGGTACTCCAAGAGTTAAACCCCGTTTGTATCCATTCATGGAACAATGTCAACTGAAATCAGTCCACACCAAAGGGGAGTTGCTTCGAGCTCATCTTGATGGGAACACTCCACATTTTGTGGATGGTTGTGTACCAAGGGTTCGTTTAAAGAACAAGTACCTGAATGACCATTATGATTTTCATCTTGTTCTTAGTCCACGTGAATCTCCAACATCACCAAATCCGCCTTGGGGCCTTGCAAGTGTGTTCGGGCCGGAGTTCGATTTCACGGGATACGCTTCACACCACTTTGAGGACCCTTACCTCATGACCACAAACGATCAAGTTGAGCATACATTGAAGATGGTTTGTGAGATTCAAGGTCCGACAAGGGTTATTTTCCAACTTAGCACGTGGGTTTTGCATTGGATGACATCTATAGCCATCCTAACAAGATTGAGTCGAAGGCATGTAACTCGTCTTGTCACCATTCGTGCTTCAATTTGCGGGCAAATTGCTTTCAAGAGGAGGGGAATGATACGAACAAGAGGAGCCATTGGAGTAAAGCCATGAGTTTTTCTTGGCAATATGTGGTGGCATTAGATTTGGGGTTCATACTACCAACTCTTGTAGTATCATCCATTTCCATCCAGATTTGAGGACGAATCCTTCTCAAGTGGAGGGGACTGATGTGTGCACGGACCTTAGCCCAAGTAATGACCCAGTCCGAGTTCCATTGGGCCCAGTCACACGTGCACAAGCCAAGTTCTTCAAAGAATCCCTCCAAGCCCCTGTTCGAATTGTCCAAGACCAACATGGAGTCCATAGAGAAATTGAAGGCTTGGAGGGAGACAATCAAGTTATCTACACCACGATCCAAGCCCATGAAGAGTCAAGTGGGCCTCCGAGTGAGCTGGCCGAATAGGGCCTTAGGCTTTAGTGTTTAATTTATAGTTAGATTAGTTGTTCTAGTAGAGCATGGGCCGGCCCATCTTGATCCCAAGGTGGCCGAATTCCCCTTTTCCTTGTTTTCCTTAGGGTTTTTGTAACTCTTAGCCTATAAATAGGCTTGCTTTGTAAGGTTTTAGGTAGACGTTTTATAAATCAAATTACTTAGTTTTTCGATTTTCTTGCTTGTGTGAATTTCGAGCTTTACTTGCTTCTGGCAAGGGTGATTGAGCAATCTTGCATCTTGTCCTTGATTGTTCTACCGACCTATTCCCTGGCGTATTCACCTTCATCGGAGTCGTCGTTCTACAGCCTTTAATCAAATCGTGTCGTCCGTTTGATTCTAGGTCCAGCAATCCAAGCGTTGGACAACCTCGCTAGATCCTCGGGCAAACGTGCTACGTGTCTCGAAACGTGTTGATCGAGGACCGCAATAGTTGGCCTCAGAGCTTATGTGGAGGTTCCCTCATACGTCATGGCGAATACAAGACGCATAAAAGCTAGCCCACAACATTGTCTTCCTGATCCTAAGGGAGTCAAAGAAGTGCCATTACGTGGTGTAGATGAGCAATTGGACCTCGTCAAATCTCAATTGCTTGGTTGGTTTTATACCCGTTGCGGTGTCAAAGACAAAATTTGTAGCTTGGCCACTGATGGGAGTTGTGAAGTCAACCTTGCAACTGCTATCATGGTTGAGAAATTAAATCTTCCAACCATTGGTCATCTTCGACCGCACAAGTTGATGAGTACTCAAGGTGTTGTCTGGGTTACTAAGCACACACTTGTACCTATTCAAATCGGCAAATATGTGGACGAGGTGTTGTGTGACGTAGTCCCAATTCAAGTGACACGGGTTGTTGGGCAAAGCGTGGATGTCGAGGCCAGAAGTTAAATATGACGGACATACTAATAAGTATTCCTTCTTATTTAATAGTCGTCGTATTGCACTTGTATCACTTACTTATGACCAGTTTTGTATTGATCTAGCACACATGAAAAGTAAGGTTGAGCGTTATTGAATGGAGAAGCAGCTAGATGGGGGAATTGTGCCTGAAGAGATAAAACCCGAGGGAGTTGAATGCAATGAGATGAAAGGGTCAGCTGTTGAAATGGACAAAGAGATGGAAAAATCTGATGAGATGGGTGGTAAAAAGGAAGAAAAGAGAGAAAGTGGGCTGATCTTGAGCAACCCGGTGAAGGCCTATTATTTTCCCAACGAACTTACCTTGCTTTGTTTAGTGTTTCTTCTTGTATTCAGATCAAGCAAAGGCAAGTTGAGCTGATCTTGGTGTGTTCCATTCCAAAATCAATTGTAGACTTTGCAAGCTTCCATGTAGTTGGTACTCCAAGAGTTAAACCCCGTTTGTATCCATTCATGGAACAATGTCAACTGAAATCAGTCCACACCAAAGGGGAGTTGCTTCGAGCTCATCTTGATGGGAACACTCCACATTTTGTGGATGGTTGTGTACCAAGGGTTCGTTTAAAGAACAAGTACCTGAATGACCATTATGATTTTCATCTTGTTCTTAGTCCACGTGAATCTCCAACATCACCAAATCCGCCTTGGGGCCTTGCAAGTGTGTTCGGGCCGGAGTTCGATTTCACGGGATACGCTTCACACCACTTTGAGGACCCTTACCTCATGACCACAAACGATCAAGTTGAGCATACATTGAAGATGGTTTGTGAGATTCAAGGTCCGACAAGGGTTATTTTCCAACTTAGCACGTGGGTTTTGCATTGGATGACATCTATAGCCATCCTAACAAGATTGAGTCGAAGGCATGTAACTCGTCTTGTCACCATTCGTGCTTCAATTTGCGGGCAAATTGCTTTCAAGAGGAGGGGAATGATACGAACAAGAGGAGCCATTGGAGTAAAGCCATGAGTTTTTCTTGGCAATATGTGGTGGCATTAGATTTGGGGTTCATACTACCAACTCTTGTAGTATCATCCATTTCCATCCAGATTTGAGGACGAATCCTTCTCAAGTGGAGGGGACTGATGTGTGCACGGACCTTAGCCCAAGTAATGACCCAGTCCGAGTTCCATTGGGCCCAGTCACACGTGCACAAGCCAAGTTCTTCAAAGAATCCCTCCAAGCCCCTGTTCGAATTGTCCAAGACCAACATGGAGTCCATAGAGAAATTGAAGGCTTGGAGGGAGACAATCAAGTTATCTACACCACGATCCAAGCCCATGAAGAGTCAAGTGGGCCTCCGAGTGAGCTGGCCGAATAGGGCCTTAGGCTTTAGTGTTTAATTTATAGTTAGATTAGTTGTTCTAGTAGAGCATGGGCCGGCCCATCTTGATCCCAAGGTGGCCGAATTCCCCTTTTCCTTGTTTTCCTTAGGGTTTTTGTAACTCTTAGCCTATAAATAGGCTTGCTTTGTAAGGTTTTAGGTAGACGTTTTATAAATCAAATTACTTAGTTTTTCGATTTTCTTGCTTGTGTGAATTTCGAGCTTTACTTGCTTCTGGCAAGGGTGATTGAGCAATCTTGCATCTTGTCCTTGATTGTTCTACCGACCTATTCCCTGGCGTATTCACCTTCATCGGAGTCGTCGTTCTACAGCCTTTAATCAAATCGTGTCGTCCGTTTGATTCTAGGTCCAGCAATCCAAGCGTTGGACAACCTCGCTAGATCCTCGGGCAAACGTGCTACGTGTCTCGAAACGTGTTGATCGAGGACCGCAATAGTTGGCCTCAGAGCTTATGTGGAGGTTCCCTCATACGTCATGGCGAATACAAGACGCATAAAAGCTAGCCCACAACATTGTCTTCCTGATCCTAAGGGAGTCAAAGAAGTGCCATTACGTGGTGTAGATGAGCAATTGGACCTCGTCAAATCTCAATTGCTTGGTTGGTTTTATACCCGTTGCGGTGTCAAAGACAAAATTTGTAGCTTGGCCACTGATGGGAGTTGTGAAGTCAACCTTGCAACTGCTATCATGGTTGAGAAATTAAATCTTCCAACCATTGGTCATCTTCGACCGCACAAGTTGATGAGTACTCAAGGTGTTGTCTGGGTTACTAAGCACACACTTGTACCTATTCAAATCGGCAAATATGTGGACGAGGTGTTGTGTGACGTAGTCCCAATTCAAGTGACACGGGTTGTTGGGCAAAGCGTGGATGTCGAGGCCAGAAGTTAAATATGACGGACATACTAATAAGTATTCCTTCTTATTTAATAGTCGTCGTATTGCACTTGTATCACTTACTTATGACCAGTTTTGTATTGATCTAGCACACATGAAAAGTAAGGTTGAGCGTTATTGAATGGAGAAGCAGCTAGATGGGGGAATTGTGCCTGAAGAGATAAAACCCGAGGGAGTTGAATGCAATGAGATGAAAGGGTCAGCTGTTGAAATGGACAAAGAGATGGAAAAATCTGATGAGATGGGTGGTAAAAAGGAAGAAAAGAGAGAAAGTGGGCTGATCTTGAGCAACCCGGTGAAGGCCTATTATTTTCCCAACGAACTTACCTTGCTTTGTTTAGTGTTTCTTCTTGTATTCAGATCAACCAAAGGCAAGTTGAGCTGATCTTGGTGTGTTCCATTCCAAAATCAATTGTAGACTTTGCAAGCTTCCATGTAGTTGGTACTCCAAGAGTTAAACCCCGTTTGTATCCATTCATGGAACAATGTCAACTGAAATCAGTCCACACCAAAGGGGAGTTGCTTCGAGCTCATCTTGATGGGAACACTCCACATTTTGTGGATGGTTGTGTACCAAGGGTTCGTTTAAAGAACAAGTACCTGAATGACCATTATGATTTTCATCTTGTTCTTAGTCCACGTGAATCTCCAACATCACCAAATCCGCCTTGGGGCCTTGCAAGTGTGTTCGGGCCGGAGTTCGATTTCACGGGATACGCTTCACACCACTTTGAGGACCCTTACCTCATGACCACAAACGATCAAGTTGAGCATACATTGAAGATGGTTTGTGAGATTCAAGGTCCGACAAGGGTTATTTTCCAACTTAGCACGTGGGTTTTGCATTGGATGACATCTATAGCCATCCTAACAAGATTGAGTCGAAGGCATGTAACTCGTCTTGTCACCATTCGTGCTTCAATTTGCGGGCAAATTGCTTTCAAGAGGAGGGGAATGATACGAACAAGAGGAGCCATTGGAGTAAAGCCATGAGTTTTTCTTGGCAATATGTGGTGGCATTAGATTTGGGGTTCATACTACCAACTCTTGTAGTATCATCCATTTCCATCCAGATTTGAGGACGAATCCTTCTCAAGTGGAGGGGACTGATGTGTGCACGGACCTTAGCCCAAGTAATGACCCAGTCCGAGTTCCATTGGGCCCAGTCACACGTGCACAAGCCAAGTTCTTCAAAGAATCCCTCCAAGCCCCTGTTCGAATTGTCCAAGACCAACATGGAGTCCATAGAGAAATTGAAGGCTTGGAGGGAGACAATCAAGTTATCTACACCACGATCCAAGCCCATGAAGAGTCAAGTGGGCCTCCGAGTGAGCTGGCCGAATAGGGCCTTAGGCTTTAGTGTTTAATTTATAGTTAGATTAGTTGTTCTAGTAGAGCATGGGCCGGCCCATCTTGATCCCAAGGTGGCCGAATTCCCCTTTTCCTTGTTTTCCTTAGGGTTTTTGTAACTCTTAGCCTATAAATAGGCTTGCTTTGTAAGGTTTTAGGTAGACGTTTTATAAATCAAATTACTTAGTTTTTCGATTTTCTTGCTTGTGTGAATTTCGAGCTTTACTTGCTTCTGGCAAGGGTGATTGAGCAATCTTGCATCTTGTCCTTGATTGTTCTACCGACCTATTCCCTGGCGTATTCACCTTCATCGGAGTCGTCGTTCTACAGCCTTTAATCAAATCGTGTCGTCCGTTTGATTCTAGGTCCAGCAATCCAAGCGTTGGACAACCTCGCTAGATCCTCGGGCAAACGTGCTACGTGTCTCGAAACGTGTTGATCGAGGACCGCAATAGTTGGCCTCAGAGCTTATGTGGAGGTTCCCTCATACGTCATGGCGAATACAAGACGCATAAAAGCTAGCCCACAACATTGTCTTCCTGATCCTAAGGGAGTCAAAGAAGTGCCATTACGTGGTGTAGATGAGCAATTGGACCTCGTCAAATCTCAATTGCTTGGTTGGTTTTATACCCGTTGCGGTGTCAAAGACAAAATTTGTAGCTTGGCCACTGATGGGAGTTGTGAAGTCAACCTTGCAACTGCTATCATGGTTGAGAAATTAAATCTTCCAACCATTGGTCATCTTCGACCGCACAAGTTGATGAGTACTCAAGGTGTTGTCTGGGTTACTAAGCACACACTTGTACCTATTCAAATCGGCAAATATGTGGACGAGGTGTTGTGTGACGTAGTCCCAATTCAAGTGACACGGGTTGTTGGGCAAAGCGTGGATGTCGAGGCCAGAAGTTAAATATGACGGACATACTAATAAGTATTCCTTCTTATTTAATAGTCGTCGTATTGCACTTGTATCACTTACTTATGACCAGTTTTGTATTGATCTAGCACACATGAAAAGTAAGGTTGAGCGTTATTGAATGGAGAAGCAGCTAGATGGGGGAATTGTGCCTGAAGAGATAAAACCCGAGGGAGTTGAATGCAATGAGATGAAAGGGTCAGCTGTTGAAATGGACAAAGAGATGGAAAAATCTGATGAGATGGGTGGTAAAAAGGAAGAAAAGAGAGAAAGTGGGCTGATCTTGAGCAACCCGGTGAAGGCCTATTATTTTCCCAACGAACTTACCTTGCTTTGTTTAGTGTTTCTTCTTGTATTCAGATCAACCAAAGGCAAGTTGAGCTGATCTTGGTGTGTTCCATTCCAAAATCAATTGTAGACTTTGCAAGCTTCCATGTAGTTGGTACTCCAAGAGTTAAACCCCGTTTGTATCCATTCATGGAACAATGTCAACTGAAATCAGTCCACACCAAAGGGGAGTTGCTTCGAGCTCATCTTGATGGGAACACTCCACATTTTGTGGATGGTTGTGTACCAAGGGTTCGTTTAAAGAACAAGTACCTGAATGACCATTATGATTTTCATCTTGTTCTTAGTCCACGTGAATCTCCAACATCACCAAATCCGCCTTGGGGCCTTGCAAGTGTGTTCGGGCCGGAGTTCGATTTCACGGGATACGCTTCACACCACTTTGAGGACCCTTACCTCATGACCACAAACGATCAAGTTGAGCATACATTGAAGATGGTTTGTGAGATTCAAGGTCCGACAAGGGTTATTTTCCAACTTAGCACGTGGGTTTTGCATTGGATGACATCTATAGCCATCCTAACAAGATTGAGTCGAAGGCATGTAACTCGTCTTGTCACCATTCGTGCTTCAATTTGCGGGCAAATTGCTTTCAAGAGGAGGGGAATGATACGAACAAGAGGAGCCATTGGAGTAAAGCCATGAGTTTTTCTTGGCAATATGTGGTGGCATTAGATTTGGGGTTCATACTACCAACTCTTGTAGTATCATCCATTTCCATCCAGATTTGAGGACGAATCCTTCTCAAGTGGAGGGGACTGATGTGTGCACGGACCTTAGCCCAAGTAATGACCCAGTCCGAGTTCCATTGGGCCCAGTCACACGTGCACAAGCCAAGTTCTTCAAAGAATCCCTCCAAGCCCCTGTTCGAATTGTCCAAGACCAACATGGAGTCCATAGAGAAATTGAAGGCTTGGAGGGAGACAATCAAGTTATCTACACCACGATCCAAGCCCATGAAGAGTCAAGTGGGCCTCCGAGTGAGCTGGCCGAATAGGGCCTTAGGCTTTAGTGTTTAATTTATAGTTAGATTAGTTGTTCTAGTAGAGCATGGGCCGGCCCATCTTGATCCCAAGGTGGCCGAATTCCCCTTTTCCTTGTTTTCCTTAGGGTTTTTGTAACTCTTAGCCTATAAATAGGCTTGCTTTGTAAGGTTTTAGGTAGACGTTTTATAAATCAAATTACTTAGTTTTTCGATTTTCTTGCTTGTGTGAATTTCGAGCTTTACTTGCTTCTGGCAAGGGTGATTGAGCAATCTTGCATCTTGTCCTTGATTGTTCTACCGACCTATTCCCTGGCGTATTCACCCTCATCGGAGTCGTCGTTCTACAGCCTTTAATCAAATCGTGTCGTCCGTTTGATTCTAGGTCCAGCAATCCAAGCGTTGGACAACCTCGCTAGATCCTCGGGCAAACGTGCTACGTGTCTCGAAACGTGTTGATCGAGGACCGCAATAGTTGGCCTCAGAGCTTATGTGGAGGTTCCCTCATACGTCATGGCGAATACAAGACGCATAAAAGCTAGCCCACAACATTGTCTTCCTGATCCTAAGGGAGTCAAAGAAGTGCCATTACGTGGTGTAGATGAGCAATTGGACCTCGTCAAATCTCAATTGCTTGGTTGGTTTTATACCCGTTGCGGTGTCAAAGACAAAATTTGTAGCTTGGCCACTGATGGGAGTTGTGAAGTCAACCTTGCAACTGCTATCATGGTTGAGAAATTAAATCTTCCAACCATTGGTCATCTTCGACCGCACAAGTTGATGAGTACTCAAGGTGTTGTCTGGGTTACTAAGCACACACTTGTACCTATTCAAATCGGCAAATATGTGGACGAGGTGTTGTGTGACGTAGTCCCAATTCAAGTGACACGGGTTGTTGGGCAAAGCGTGGATGTCGAGGCCAGAAGTTAAATATGACGGACATACTAATAAGTATTCCTTCTTATTTAATAGTCGTCGTATTGCACTTGTATCACTTACTTATGACCAGTTTTGTATTGATCTAGCACACATGAAAAGTAAGGTTGAGCGTTATTGAATGGAGAAGCAGCTAGATGGGGGAATTGTGCCTGAAGAGATAAAACCCGAGGGAGTTGAATGCAATGAGATGAAAGGGTCAGCTGTTGAAATGGACAAAGAGATGGAAAAATCTGATGAGATGGGTGGTAAAAAGGAAGAAAAGAGAGAAAGTGGGCTGATCTTGAGCAACCCGGTGAAGGCCTATTATTTTCCCAACGAACTTACCTTGCTTTGTTTAGTGTTTCTTCTTGTATTCAGATCAACCAAAGGCAAGTTGAGCTGATCTTGGTGTGTTCCATTCCAAAATCAATTGTAGACTTTGCAAGCTTCCATGTAGTTGGTACTCCAAGAGTTAAACCCCGTTTGTATCCATTCATGGAACAATGTCAACTGAAATCAGTCCACACCAAAGGGGAGTTGCTTCGAGCTCATCTTGATGGGAACACTCCACATTTTGTGGATGGTTGTGTACCAAGGGTTCGTTTAAAGAACAAGTACCTGAATGACCATTATGATTTTCATCTTGTTCTTAGTCCACGTGAATCTCCAACATCACCAAATCCGCCTTGGGGCCTTGCAAGTGTGTTCGGGCCGGAGTTCGATTTCACGGGATACGCTTCACACCACTTTGAGGACCCTTACCTCATGACCACAAACGATCAAGTTGAGCATACATTGAAGATGGTTTGTGAGATTCAAGGTCCGACAAGGGTTATTTTCCAACTTAGCACGTGGGTTTTGCATTGGATGACATCTATAGCCATCCTAACAAGATTGAGTCGAAGGCATGTAACTCGTCTTGTCACCATTCGTGCTTCAATTTGCGGGCAAATTGCTTTCAAGAGGAGGGGAATGATACGAACAAGAGGAGCCATTGGAGTAAAGCCATGAGTTTTTCTTGGCAATATGTGGTGGCATTAGATTTGGGGTTCATACTACCAACTCTTGTAGTATCATCCATTTCCATCCAGATTTGAGGACGAATCCTTCTCAAGTGGAGGGGACTGATGTGTGCACGGACCTTAGCCCAAGTAATGACCCAGTCCGAGTTCCATTGGGCCCAGTCACACGTGCACAAGCCAAGTTCTTCAAAGAATCCCTCCAAGCCCCTGTTCGAATTGTCCAAGACCAACATGGAGTCCATAGAGAAATTGAAGGCTTGGAGGGAGACAATCAAGTTATCTACACCACGATCCAAGCCCATGAAGAGTCAAGTGGGCCTCCGAGTGAGCTGGCCGAATAGGGCCTTAGGCTTTAGTGTTTAATTTATAGTTAGATTAGTTGTTCTAGTAGAGCATGGGCCGGCCCATCTTGATCCCAAGGTGGCCGAATTCCCCTTTTCCTTGTTTTCCTTAGGGTTTTTGTAACTCTTAGCCTATAAATAGGCTTGCTTTGTAAGGTTTTAGGTAGACGTTTTATAAATCAAATTACTTAGTTTTTCGATTTTCTTGCTTGTGTGAATTTCGAGCTTTACTTGCTTCTGGCAAGGGTGATTGAGCAATCTTGCATCTTGTCCTTGATTGTTCTACCGACCTATTCCCTGGCGTATTCACCCTCATCGGAGTCGTCGTTCTACAGCCTTTAATCAAATCGTGTCGTCCGTTTGATTCTAGGTCCAGCAATCCAAGCGTTGGACAACCTCGCTAGATCCTCGGGCAAACGTGCTACGTGTCTCGAAACGTGTTGATCGAGGACCGCAATAGTTGGCCTCAGAGCTTATGTGGAGGTTCCCTCATACGTCATGGCGAATACAAGACGCATAAAAGCTAGCCCACAACATTGTCTTCCTGATCCTAAGGGAGTCAAAGAAGTGCCATTACGTGGTGTAGATGAGCAATTGGACCTCGTCAAATCTCAATTGCTTGGTTGGTTTTATACCCGTTGCGGTGTCAAAGACAAAATTTGTAGCTTGGCCACTGATGGGAGTTGTGAAGTCAACCTTGCAACTGCTATCATGGTTGAGAAATTAAATCTTCCAACCATTGGTCATCTTCGACCGCACAAGTTGATGAGTACTCAAGGTGTTGTCTGGGTTACTAAGCACACACTTGTACCTATTCAAATCGGCAAATATGTGGACGAGGTGTTGTGTGACGTAGTCCCAATTCAAGTGACACGGGTTGTTGGGCAAAGCGTGGATGTCGAGGCCAGAAGTTAAATATGACGGACATACTAATAAGTATTCCTTCTTATTTAATAGTCGTCGTATTGCACTTGTATCACTTACTTATGACCAGTTTTGTATTGATCTAGCACACATGAAAAGTAAGGTTGAGCGTTATTGAATGGAGAAGCAGCTAGATGGGGGAATTGTGCCTGAAGAGATAAAACCCGAGGGAGTTGAATGCAATGAGATGAAAGGGTCAGCTGTTGAAATGGACAAAGAGATGGAAAAATCTGATGAGATGGGTGGTAAAAAGGAAGAAAAGAGAGAAAGTGGGCTGATCTTGAGCAACCCGGTGAAGGCCTATTATTTTCCCAACGAACTTACCTTGCTTTGTTTAGTGTTTCTTCTTGTATTCAGATCAACCAAAGGCAAGTTGAGCTGATCTTGGTGTGTTCCATTCCAAAATCAATTGTAGACTTTGCAAGCTTCCATGTAGTTGGTACTCCAAGAGTTAAACCCCGTTTGTATCCATTCATGGAACAATGTCAACTGAAATCAGTCCACACCAAAGGGGAGTTGCTTCGAGCTCATCTTGATGGGAACACTCCACATTTTGTGGATGGTTGTGTACCAAGGGTTCGTTTAAAGAACAAGTACCTGAATGACCATTATGATTTTCATCTTGTTCTTAGTCCACGTGAATCTCCAACATCACCAAATCCGCCTTGGGGCCTTGCAAGTGTGTTCGGGCCGGAGTTCGATTTCACGGGATACGCTTCACACCACTTTGAGGACCCTTACCTCATGACCACAAACGATCAAGTTGAGCATACATTGAAGATGGTTTGTGAGATTCAAGGTCCGACAAGGGTTATTTTCCAACTTAGCACGTGGGTTTTGCATTGGATGACATCTATAGCCATCCTAACAAGATTGAGTCGAAGGCATGTAACTCGTCTTGTCACCATTCGTGCTTCAATTTGCGGGCAAATTGCTTTCAAGAGGAGGGGAATGATACGAACAAGAGGAGCCATTGGAGTAAAGCCATGAGTTTTTCTTGGCAATATGTGGTGGCATTAGATTTGGGGTTCATACTACCAACTCTTGTAGTATCATCCATTTCCATCCAGATTTGAGGACGAATCCTTCTCAAGTGGAGGGGACTGATGTGTGCACGGACCTTAGCCCAAGTAATGACCCAGTCCGAGTTCCATTGGGCCCAGTCACACGTGCACAAGCCAAGTTCTTCAAAGAATCCCTCCAAGCCCCTGTTCGAATTGTCCAAGACCAACATGGAGTCCATAGAGAAATTGAAGGCTTGGAGGGAGACAATCAAGTTATCTACACCACGATCCAAGCCCATGAAGAGTCAAGTGGGCCTCCGAGTGAGCTGGCCGAATAGGGCCTTAGGCTTTAGTGTTTAATTTATAGTTAGATTAGTTGTTCTAGTAGAGCATGGGCCGGCCCATCTTGATCCCAAGGTGGCCGAATTCCCCTTTTCCTTGTTTTCCTTAGGGTTTTTGTAACTCTTAGCCTATAAATAGGCTTGCTTTGTAAGGTTTTAGGTAGACGTTTTATAAATCAAATTACTTAGTTTTTCGATTTTCTTGCTTGTGTGAATTTCGAGCTTTACTTGCTTCTGGCAAGGGTGATTGAGCAATCTTGCATCTTGTCCTTGATTGTTCTACCGACCTATTCCCTGGCGTATTCACCCTCATCGGAGTCGTCGTTCTACAGCCTTTAATCAAATCGTGTCGTCCGTTTGATTCTAGGTCCAGCAATCCAAGCGTTGGACAACCTCGCTAGATCCTCGGGCAAACGTGCTACGTGTCTCGAAACGTGTTGATCGAGGACCGCAATAGTTGGCCTCAGAGCTTATGTGGAGGTTCCCTCATACGTCATGGCGAATACAAGACGCATAAAAGCTAGCCCACAACATTGTCTTCCTGATCCTAAGGGAGTCAAAGAAGTGCCATTACGTGGTGTAGATGAGCAATTGGACCTCGTCAAATCTCAATTGCTTGGTTGGTTTTATACCCGTTGCGGTGTCAAAGACAAAATTTGTAGCTTGGCCACTGATGGGAGTTGTGAAGTCAACCTTGCAACTGCTATCATGGTTGAGAAATTAAATCTTCCAACCATTGGTCATCTTCGACCGCACAAGTTGATGAGTACTCAAGGTGTTGTCTGGGTTACTAAGCACACACTTGTACCTATTCAAATCGGCAAATATGTGGACGAGGTGTTGTGTGACGTAGTCCCAATTCAAGTGACACGGGTTGTTGGGCAAAGCGTGGATGTCGAGGCCAGAAGTTAAATATGACGGACATACTAATAAGTATTCCTTCTTATTTAATAGTCGTCGTATTGCACTTGTATCACTTACTTATGACCAGTTTTGTATTGATCTAGCACACATGAAAAGTAAGGTTGAGCGTTATTGAATGGAGAAGCAGCTAGATGGGGGAATTGTGCCTGAAGAGATAAAACCCGAGGGAGTTGAATGCAATGAGATGAAAGGGTCAGCTGTTGAAATGGACAAAGAGATGGAAAAATCTGATGAGATGGGTGGTAAAAAGGAAGAAAAGAGAGAAAGTGGGCTGATCTTGAGCAACCCGGTGAAGGCCTATTATTTTCCCAACGAACTTACCTTGCTTTGTTTAGTGTTTCTTCTTGTATTCAGATCAACCAAAGGCAAGTTGAGCTGATCTTGGTGTGTTCCATTCCAAAATCAATTGTAGACTTTGCAAGCTTCCATGTAGTTGGTACTCCAAGAGTTAAACCCCGTTTGTATCCATTCATGGAACAATGTCAACTGAAATCAGTCCACACCAAAGGGGAGTTGCTTCGAGCTCATCTTGATGGGAACACTCCACATTTTGTGGATGGTTGTGTACCAAGGGTTCGTTTAAAGAACAAGTACCTGAATGACCATTATGATTTTCATCTTGTTCTTAGTCCACGTGAATCTCCAACATCACCAAATCCGCCTTGGGGCCTTGCAAGTGTGTTCGGGCCGGAGTTCGATTTCACGGGATACGCTTCACACCACTTTGAGGACCCTTACCTCATGACCACAAACGATCAAGTTGAGCATACATTGAAGATGGTTTGTGAGATTCAAGGTCCGACAAGGGTTATTTTCCAACTTAGCACGTGGGTTTTGCATTGGATGACATCTATAGCCATCCTAACAAGATTGAGTCGAAGGCATGTAACTCGTCTTGTCACCATTCGTGCTTCAATTTGCGGGCAAATTGCTTTCAAGAGGAGGGGAATGATACGAACAAGAGGAGCCATTGGAGTAAAGCCATGAGTTTTTCTTGGCAATATGTGGTGGCATTAGATTTGGGGTTCATACTACCAACTCTTGTAGTATCATCCATTTCCATCCAGATTTGAGGACGAATCCTTCTCAAGTGGAGGGGACTGATGTGTGCACGGACCTTAGCCCAAGTAATGACCCAGTCCGAGTTCCATTGGGCCCAGTCACACGTGCACAAGCCAAGTTCTTCAAAGAATCCCTCCAAGCCCCTGTTCGAATTGTCCAAGACCAACATGGAGTCCATAGAGAAATTGAAGGCTTGGAGGGAGACAATCAAGTTATCTACACCACGATCCAAGCCCATGAAGAGTCAAGTGGGCCTCCGAGTGAGCTGGCCGAATAGGGCCTTAGGCTTTAGTGTTTAATTTATAGTTAGATTAGTTGTTCTAGTAGAGCATGGGCCGGCCCATCTTGATCCCAAGGTGGCCGAATTCCCCTTTTCCTTGTTTTCCTTAGGGTTTTTGTAACTCTTAGCCTATAAATAGGCTTGCTTTGTAAGGTTTTAGGTAGACGTTTTATAAATCAAATTACTTAGTTTTTCGATTTTCTTGCTTGTGTGAATTTCGAGCTTTACTTGCTTCTGGCAAGGGTGATTGAGCAATCTTGCATCTTGTCCTTGATTGTTCTACCGACCTATTCCCTGGCGTATTCACCCTCATCGGAGTCGTCGTTCTACAGCCTTTAATCAAATCGTGTCGTCCGTTTGATTCTAGGTCCAGCAATCCAAGCGTTGGACAACCTCGCTAGATCCTCGGGCAAACGTGCTACGTGTCTCGAAACGTGTTGATCGAGGACCGCAATAGTTGGCCTCAGAGCTTATGTGGAGGTTCCCTCATACGTCATGGCGAATACAAGACGCATAAAAGCTAGCCCACAACATTGTCTTCCTGATCCTAAGGGAGTCAAAGAAGTGCCATTACGTGGTGTAGATGAGCAATTGGACCTCGTCAAATCTCAATTGCTTGGTTGGTTTTATACCCGTTGCGGTGTCAAAGACAAAATTTGTAGCTTGGCCACTGATGGGAGTTGTGAAGTCAACCTTGCAACTGCTATCATGGTTGAGAAATTAAATCTTCCAACCATTGGTCATCTTCGACCGCACAAGTTGATGAGTACTCAAGGTGTTGTCTGGGTTACTAAGCACACACTTGTACCTATTCAAATCGGCAAATATGTGGACGAGGTGTTGTGTGACGTAGTCCCAATTCAAGTGACACGGGTTGTTGGGCAAAGCGTGGATGTCGAGGCCAGAAGTTAAATATGACGGACATACTAATAAGTATTCCTTCTTATTTAATAGTCGTCGTATTGCACTTGTATCACTTACTTATGACCAGTTTTGTATTGATCTAGCACACATGAAAAGTAAGGTTGAGCGTTATTGAATGGAGAAGCAGCTAGATGGGGGAATTGTGCCTGAAGAGATAAAACCCGAGGGAGTTGAATGCAATGAGATGAAAGGGTCAGCTGTTGAAATGGACAAAGAGATGGAAAAATCTGATGAGATGGGTGGTAAAAAGGAAGAAAAGAGAGAAAGTGGGCTGATCTTGAGCAACCCGGTGAAGGCCTATTATTTTCCCAACGAACTTACCTTGCTTTGTTTAGTGTTTCTTCTTGTATTCAGATCAACCAAAGGCAAGTTGAGCTGATCTTGGTGTGTTCCATTCCAAAATCAATTGTAGACTTTGCAAGCTTCCATGTAGTTGGTACTCCAAGAGTTAAACCCCGTTTGTATCCATTCATGGAACAATGTCAACTGAAATCAGTCCACACCAAAGGGGAGTTGCTTCGAGCTCATCTTGATGGGAACACTCCACATTTTGTGGATGGTTGTGTACCAAGGGTTCGTTTAAAGAACAAGTACCTGAATGACCATTATGATTTTCATCTTGTTCTTAGTCCACGTGAATCTCCAACATCACCAAATCCGCCTTGGGGCCTTGCAAGTGTGTTCGGGCCGGAGTTCGATTTCACGGGATACGCTTCACACCACTTTGAGGACCCTTACCTCATGACCACAAACGATCAAGTTGAGCATACATTGAAGATGGTTTGTGAGATTCAAGGTCCGACAAGGGTTATTTTCCAACTTAGCACGTGGGTTTTGCATTGGATGACATCTATAGCCATCCTAACAAGATTGAGTCGAAGGCATGTAACTCGTCTTGTCACCATTCGTGCTTCAATTTGCGGGCAAATTGCTTTCAAGAGGAGGGGAATGATACGAACAAGAGGAGCCATTGGAGTAAAGCCATGAGTTTTTCTTGGCAATATGTGGTGGCATTAGATTTGGGGTTCATACTACCAACTCTTGTAGTATCATCCATTTCCATCCAGATTTGAGGACGAATCCTTCTCAAGTGGAGGGGACTGATGTGTGCACGGACCTTAGCCCAAGTAATGACCCAGTCCGAGTTCCATTGGGCCCAGTCACACGTGCACAAGCCAAGTTCTTCAAAGAATCCCTCCAAGCCCCTGTTCGAATTGTCCAAGACCAACATGGAGTCCATAGAGAAATTGAAGGCTTGGAGGGAGACAATCAAGTTATCTACACCACGATCCAAGCCCATGAAGAGTCAAGTGGGCCTCCGAGTGAGCTGGCCGAATAGGGCCTTAGGCTTTAGTGTTTAATTTATAGTTAGATTAGTTGTTCTAGTAGAGCATGGGCCGGCCCATCTTGATCCCAAGGTGGCCGAATTCCCCTTTTCCTTGTTTTCCTTAGGGTTTTTGTAACTCTTAGCCTATAAATAGGCTTGCTTTGTAAGGTTTTAGGTAGACGTTTTATAAATCAAATTACTTAGTTTTTCGATTTTCTTGCTTGTGTGAATTTCGAGCTTTACTTGCTTCTGGCAAGGGTGATTGAGCAATCTTGCATCTTGTCCTTGATTGTTCTACCGACCTATTCCCTGGCGTATTCACCCTCATCGGAGTCGTCGTTCTACAGCCTTTAATCAAATCGTGTCGTCCGTTTGATTCTAGGTCCAGCAATCCAAGCGTTGGACAACCTCGCTAGATCCTCGGGCAAACGTGCTACGTGTCTCGAAACGTGTTGATCGAGGACCGCAATAGTTGGCCTCAGAGCTTATGTGGAGGTTCCCTCATACGTCATGGCGAATACAAGACGCATAAAAGCTAGCCCACAACATTGTCTTCCTGATCCTAAGGGAGTCAAAGAAGTGCCATTACGTGGTGTAGATGAGCAATTGGACCTCGTCAAATCTCAATTGCTTGGTTGGTTTTATACCCGTTGCGGTGTCAAAGACAAAATTTGTAGCTTGGCCACTGATGGGAGTTGTGAAGTCAACCTTGCAACTGCTATCATGGTTGAGAAATTAAATCTTCCAACCATTGGTCATCTTCGACCGCACAAGTTGATGAGTACTCAAGGTGTTGTCTGGGTTACTAAGCACACACTTGTACCTATTCAAATCGGCAAATATGTGGACGAGGTGTTGTGTGACGTAGTCCCAATTCAAGTGACACGGGTTGTTGGGCAAAGCGTGGATGTCGAGGCCAGAAGTTAAATATGACGGACATACTAATAAGTATTCCTTCTTATTTAATAGTCGTCGTATTGCACTTGTATCACTTACTTATGACCAGTTTTGTATTGATCTAGCACACATGAAAAGTAAGGTTGAGCGTTATTGAATGGAGAAGCAGCTAGATGGGGGAATTGTGCCTGAAGAGATAAAACCCGAGGGAGTTGAATGCAATGAGATGAAAGGGTCAGCTGTTGAAATGGACAAAGAGATGGAAAAATCTGATGAGATGGGTGGTAAAAAGGAAGAAAAGAGAGAAAGTGGGCTGATCTTGAGCAACCCGGTGAAGGCCTATTATTTTCCCAACGAACTTACCTTGCTTTGTTTAGTGTTTCTTCTTGTATTCAGATCAACCAAAGGCAAGTTGAGCTGATCTTGGTGTGTTCCATTCCAAAATCAATTGTAGACTTTGCAAGCTTCCATGTAGTTGGTACTCCAAGAGTTAAACCCCGTTTGTATCCATTCATGGAACAATGTCAACTGAAATCAGTCCACACCAAAGGGGAGTTGCTTCGAGCTCATCTTGATGGGAACACTCCACATTTTGTGGATGGTTGTGTACCAAGGGTTCGTTTAAAGAACAAGTACCTGAATGACCATTATGATTTTCATCTTGTTCTTAGTCCACGTGAATCTCCAACATCACCAAATCCGCCTTGGGGCCTTGCAAGTGTGTTCGGGCCGGAGTTCGATTTCACGGGATACGCTTCACACCACTTTGAGGACCCTTACCTCATGACCACAAACGATCAAGTTGAGCATACATTGAAGATGGTTTGTGAGATTCAAGGTCCGACAAGGGTTATTTTCCAACTTAGCACGTGGGTTTTGCATTGGATGACATCTATAGCCATCCTAACAAGATTGAGTCGAAGGCATGTAACTCGTCTTGTCACCATTCGTGCTTCAATTTGCGGGCAAATTGCTTTCAAGAGGAGGGGAATGATACGAACAAGAGGAGCCATTGGAGTAAAGCCATGAGTTTTTCTTGGCAATATGTGGTGGCATTAGATTTGGGGTTCATACTACCAACTCTTGTAGTATCATCCATTTCCATCCAGATTTGAGGACGAATCCTTCTCAAGTGGAGGGGACTGATGTGTGCACGGACCTTAGCCCAAGTAATGACCCAGTCCGAGTTCCATTGGGCCCAGTCACACGTGCACAAGCCAAGTTCTTCAAAGAATCCCTCCAAGCCCCTGTTCGAATTGTCCAAGACCAACATGGAGTCCATAGAGAAATTGAAGGCTTGGAGGGAGACAATCAAGTTATCTACACCACGATCCAAGCCCATGAAGAGTCAAGTGGGCCTCCGAGTGAGCTGGCCGAATAGGGCCTTAGGCTTTAGTGTTTAATTTATAGTTAGATTAGTTGTTCTAGTAGAGCATGGGCCGGCCCATCTTGATCCCAAGGTGGCCGAATTCCCCTTTTCCTTGTTTTCCTTAGGGTTTTTGTAACTCTTAGCCTATAAATAGGCTTGCTTTGTAAGGTTTTAGGTAGACGTTTTATAAATCAAATTACTTAGTTTTTCGATTTTCTTGCTTGTGTGAATTTCGAGCTTTACTTGCTTCTGGCAAGGGTGATTGAGCAATCTTGCATCTTGTCCTTGATTGTTCTACCGACCTATTCCCTGGCGTATTCACCCTCATCGGAGTCGTCGTTCTACAGCCTTTAATCAAATCGTGTCGTCCGTTTGATTCTAGGTCCAGCAATCCAAGCGTTGGACAACCTCGCTAGATCCTCGGGCAAACGTGCTACGTGTCTCGAAACGTGTTGATCGAGGACCGCAATAGTTGGCCTCAGAGCTTATGTGGAGGTTCCCTCATACGTCATGGCGAATACAAGACGCATAAAAGCTAGCCCACAACATTGTCTTCCTGATCCTAAGGGAGTCAAAGAAGTGCCATTACGTGGTGTAGATGAGCAATTGGACCTCGTCAAATCTCAATTGCTTGGTTGGTTTTATACCCGTTGCGGTGTCAAAGACAAAATTTGTAGCTTGGCCACTGATGGGAGTTGTGAAGTCAACCTTGCAACTGCTATCATGGTTGAGAAATTAAATCTTCCAACCATTGGTCATCTTCGACCGCACAAGTTGATGAGTACTCAAGGTGTTGTCTGGGTTACTAAGCACACACTTGTACCTATTCAAATCGGCAAATATGTGGACGAGGTGTTGTGTGACGTAGTCCCAATTCAAGTGACACGGGTTGTTGGGCAAAGCGTGGATGTCGAGGCCAGAAGTTAAATATGACGGACATACTAATAAGTATTCCTTCTTATTTAATAGTCGTCGTATTGCACTTGTATCACTTACTTATGACCAGTTTTGTATTGATCTAGCACACATGAAAAGTAAGGTTGAGCGTTATTGAATGGAGAAGCAGCTAGATGGGGGAATTGTGCCTGAAGAGATAAAACCCGAGGGAGTTGAATGCAATGAGATGAAAGGGTCAGCTGTTGAAATGGACAAAGAGATGGAAAAATCTGATGAGATGGGTGGTAAAAAGGAAGAAAAGAGAGAAAGTGGGCTGATCTTGAGCAACCCGGTGAAGGCCTATTATTTTCCCAACGAACTTACCTTGCTTTGTTTAGTGTTTCTTCTTGTATTCAGATCAACCAAAGGCAAGTTGAGCTGATCTTGGTGTGTTCCATTCCAAAATCAATTGTAGACTTTGCAAGCTTCCATGTAGTTGGTACTCCAAGAGTTAAACCCCGTTTGTATCCATTCATGGAACAATGTCAACTGAAATCAGTCCACACCAAAGGGGAGTTGCTTCGAGCTCATCTTGATGGGAACACTCCACATTTTGTGGATGGTTGTGTACCAAGGGTTCGTTTAAAGAACAAGTACCTGAATGACCATTATGATTTTCATCTTGTTCTTAGTCCACGTGAATCTCCAACATCACCAAATCCGCCTTGGGGCCTTGCAAGTGTGTTCGGGCCGGAGTTCGATTTCACGGGATACGCTTCACACCACTTTGAGGACCCTTACCTCATGACCACAAACGATCAAGTTGAGCATACATTGAAGATGGTTTGTGAGATTCAAGGTCCGACAAGGGTTATTTTCCAACTTAGCACGTGGGTTTTGCATTGGATGACATCTATAGCCATCCTAACAAGATTGAGTCGAAGGCATGTAACTCGTCTTGTCACCATTCGTGCTTCAATTTGCGGGCAAATTGCTTTCAAGAGGAGGGGAATGATACGAACAAGAGGAGCCATTGGAGTAAAGCCATGAGTTTTTCTTGGCAATATGTGGTGGCATTAGATTTGGGGTTCATACTACCAACTCTTGTAGTATCATCCATTTCCATCCAGATTTGAGGACGAATCCTTCTCAAGTGGAGGGGACTGATGTGTGCACGGACCTTAGCCCAAGTAATGACCCAGTCCGAGTTCCATTGGGCCCAGTCACACGTGCACAAGCCAAGTTCTTCAAAGAATCCCTCCAAGCCCCTGTTCGAATTGTCCAAGACCAACATGGAGTCCATAGAGAAATTGAAGGCTTGGAGGGAGACAATCAAGTTATCTACACCACGATCCAAGCCCATGAAGAGTCAAGTGGGCCTCCGAGTGAGCTGGCCGAATAGGGCCTTAGGCTTTAGTGTTTAATTTATAGTTAGATTAGTTGTTCTAGTAGAGCATGGGCCGGCCCATCTTGATCCCAAGGTGGCCGAATTCCCCTTTTCCTTGTTTTCCTTAGGGTTTTTGTAACTCTTAGCCTATAAATAGGCTTGCTTTGTAAGGTTTTAGGTAGACGTTTTATAAATCAAATTACTTAGTTTTTCGATTTTCTTGCTTGTGTGAATTTCGAGCTTTACTTGCTTCTGGCAAGGGTGATTGAGCAATCTTGCATCTTGTCCTTGATTGTTCTACCGACCTATTCCCTGGCGTATTCACCCTCATCGGAGTCGTCGTTCTACAGCCTTTAATCAAATCGTGTCGTCCGTTTGATTCTAGGTCCAGCAATCCAAGCGTTGGACAACCTCGCTAGATCCTCGGGCAAACGTGCTACGTGTCTCGAAACGTGTTGATCGAGGACCGCAATAGTTGGCCTCAGAGCTTATGTGGAGGTTCCCTCATACGTCATGGCGAATACAAGACGCATAAAAGCTAGCCCACAACATTGTCTTCCTGATCCTAAGGGAGTCAAAGAAGTGCCATTACGTGGTGTAGATGAGCAATTGGACCTCGTCAAATCTCAATTGCTTGGTTGGTTTTATACCCGTTGCGGTGTCAAAGACAAAATTTGTAGCTTGGCCACTGATGGGAGTTGTGAAGTCAACCTTGCAACTGCTATCATGGTTGAGAAATTAAATCTTCCAACCATTGGTCATCTTCGACCGCACAAGTTGATGAGTACTCAAGGTGTTGTCTGGGTTACTAAGCACACACTTGTACCTATTCAAATCGGCAAATATGTGGACGAGGTGTTGTGTGACGTAGTCCCAATTCAAGTGACACGGGTTGTTGGGCAAAGCGTGGATGTCGAGGCCAGAAGTTAAATATGACGGACATACTAATAAGTATTCCTTCTTATTTAATAGTCGTCGTATTGCACTTGTATCACTTACTTATGACCAGTTTTGTATTGATCTAGCACACATGAAAAGTAAGGTTGAGCGTTATTGAATGGAGAAGCAGCTAGATGGGGGAATTGTGCCTGAAGAGATAAAACCCGAGGGAGTTGAATGCAATGAGATGAAAGGGTCAGCTGTTGAAATGGACAAAGAGATGGAAAAATCTGATGAGATGGGTGGTAAAAAGGAAGAAAAGAGAGAAAGTGGGCTGATCTTGAGCAACCCGGTGAAGGCCTATTATTTTCCCAACGAACTTACCTTGCTTTGTTTAGTGTTTCTTCTTGTATTCAGATCAACCAAAGGCAAGTTGAGCTGATCTTGGTGTGTTCCATTCCAAAATCAATTGTAGACTTTGCAAGCTTCCATGTAGTTGGTACTCCAAGAGTTAAACCCCGTTTGTATCCATTCATGGAACAATGTCAACTGAAATCAGTCCACACCAAAGGGGAGTTGCTTCGAGCTCATCTTGATGGGAACACTCCACATTTTGTGGATGGTTGTGTACCAAGGGTTCGTTTAAAGAACAAGTACCTGAATGACCATTATGATTTTCATCTTGTTCTTAGTCCACGTGAATCTCCAACATCACCAAATCCGCCTTGGGGCCTTGCAAGTGTGTTCGGGCCGGAGTTCGATTTCACGGGATACGCTTCACACCACTTTGAGGACCCTTACCTCATGACCACAAACGATCAAGTTGAGCATACATTGAAGATGGTTTGTGAGATTCAAGGTCCGACAAGGGTTATTTTCCAACTTAGCACGTGGGTTTTGCATTGGATGACATCTATAGCCATCCTAACAAGATTGAGTCGAAGGCATGTAACTCGTCTTGTCACCATTCGTGCTTCAATTTGCGGGCAAATTGCTTTCAAGAGGAGGGGAATGATACGAACAAGAGGAGCCATTGGAGTAAAGCCATGAGTTTTTCTTGGCAATATGTGGTGGCATTAGATTTGGGGTTCATACTACCAACTCTTGTAGTATCATCCATTTCCATCCAGATTTGAGGACGAATCCTTCTCAAGTGGAGGGGACTGATGTGTGCACGGACCTTAGCCCAAGTAATGACCCAGTCCGAGTTCCATTGGGCCCAGTCACACGTGCACAAGCCAAGTTCTTCAAAGAATCCCTCCAAGCCCCTGTTCGAATTGTCCAAGACCAACATGGAGTCCATAGAGAAATTGAAGGCTTGGAGGGAGACAATCAAGTTATCTACACCACGATCCAAGCCCATGAAGAGTCAAGTGGGCCTCCGAGTGAGCTGGCCGAATAGGGCCTTAGGCTTTAGTGTTTAATTTATAGTTAGATTAGTTGTTCTAGTAGAGCATGGGCCGGCCCATCTTGATCCCAAGGTGGCCGAATTCCCCTTTTCCTTGTTTTCCTTAGGGTTTTTGTAACTCTTAGCCTATAAATAGGCTTGCTTTGTAAGGTTTTAGGTAGACGTTTTATAAATCAAATTACTTAGTTTTTCGATTTTCTTGCTTGTGTGAATTTCGAGCTTTACTTGCTTCTGGCAAGGGTGATTGAGCAATCTTGCATCTTGTCCTTGATTGTTCTACCGACCTATTCCCTGGCGTATTCACCCTCATCGGAGTCGTCGTTCTACAGCCTTTAATCAAATCGTGTCGTCCGTTTGATTCTAGGTCCAGCAATCCAAGCGTTGGACAACCTCGCTAGATCCTCGGGCAAACGTGCTACGTGTCTCGAAACGTGTTGATCGAGGACCGCAATAGTTGGCCTCAGAGCTTATGTGGAGGTTCCCTCATACGTCATGGCGAATACAAGACGCATAAAAGCTAGCCCACAACATTGTCTTCCTGATCCTAAGGGAGTCAAAGAAGTGCCATTACGTGGTGTAGATGAGCAATTGGACCTCGTCAAATCTCAATTGCTTGGTTGGTTTTATACCCGTTGCGGTGTCAAAGACAAAATTTGTAGCTTGGCCACTGATGGGAGTTGTGAAGTCAACCTTGCAACTGCTATCATGGTTGAGAAATTAAATCTTCCAACCATTGGTCATCTTCGACCGCACAAGTTGATGAGTACTCAAGGTGTTGTCTGGGTTACTAAGCACACACTTGTACCTATTCAAATCGGCAAATATGTGGACGAGGTGTTGTGTGACGTAGTCCCAATTCAAGTGACACGGGTTGTTGGGCAAAGCGTGGATGTCGAGGCCAGAAGTTAAATATGACGGACATACTAATAAGTATTCCTTCTTATTTAATAGTCGTCGTATTGCACTTGTATCACTTACTTATGACCAGTTTTGTATTGATCTAGCACACATGAAAAGTAAGGTTGAGCGTTATTGAATGGAGAAGCAGCTAGATGGGGGAATTGTGCCTGAAGAGATAAAACCCGAGGGAGTTGAATGCAATGAGATGAAAGGGTCAGCTGTTGAAATGGACAAAGAGATGGAAAAATCTGATGAGATGGGTGGTAAAAAGGAAGAAAAGAGAGAAAGTGGGCTGATCTTGAGCAACCCGGTGAAGGCCTATTATTTTCCCAACGAACTTACCTTGCTTTGTTTAGTGTTTCTTCTTGTATTCAGATCAACCAAAGGCAAGTTGAGCTGATCTTGGTGTGTTCCATTCCAAAATCAATTGTAGACTTTGCAAGCTTCCATGTAGTTGGTACTCCAAGAGTTAAACCCCGTTTGTATCCATTCATGGAACAATGTCAACTGAAATCAGTCCACACCAAAGGGGAGTTGCTTCGAGCTCATCTTGATGGGAACACTCCACATTTTGTGGATGGTTGTGTACCAAGGGTTCGTTTAAAGAACAAGTACCTGAATGACCATTATGATTTTCATCTTGTTCTTAGTCCACGTGAATCTCCAACATCACCAAATCCGCCTTGGGGCCTTGCAAGTGTGTTCGGGCCGGAGTTCGATTTCACGGGATACGCTTCACACCACTTTGAGGACCCTTACCTCATGACCACAAACGATCAAGTTGAGCATACATTGAAGATGGTTTGTGAGATTCAAGGTCCGACAAGGGTTATTTTCCAACTTAGCACGTGGGTTTTGCATTGGATGACATCTATAGCCATCCTAACAAGATTGAGTCGAAGGCATGTAACTCGTCTTGTCACCATTCGTGCTTCAATTTGCGGGCAAATTGCTTTCAAGAGGAGGGGAATGATACGAACAAGAGGAGCCATTGGAGTAAAGCCATGAGTTTTTCTTGGCAATATGTGGTGGCATTAGATTTGGGGTTCATACTACCAACTCTTGTAGTATCATCCATTTCCATCCAGATTTGAGGACGAATCCTTCTCAAGTGGAGGGGACTGATGTGTGCACGGACCTTAGCCCAAGTAATGACCCAGTCCGAGTTCCATTGGGCCCAGTCACACGTGCACAAGCCAAGTTCTTCAAAGAATCCCTCCAAGCCCCTGTTCGAATTGTCCAAGACCAACATGGAGTCCATAGAGAAATTGAAGGCTTGGAGGGAGACAATCAAGTTATCTACACCACGATCCAAGCCCATGAAGAGTCAAGTGGGCCTCCGAGTGAGCTGGCCGAATAGGGCCTTAGGCTTTAGTGTTTAATTTATAGTTAGATTAGTTGTTCTAGTAGAGCATGGGCCGGCCCATCTTGATCCCAAGGTGGCCGAATTCCCCTTTTCCTTGTTTTCCTTAGGGTTTTTGTAACTCTTAGCCTATAAATAGGCTTGCTTTGTAAGGTTTTAGGTAGACGTTTTATAAATCAAATTACTTAGTTTTTCGATTTTCTTGCTTGTGTGAATTTCGAGCTTTACTTGCTTCTGGCAAGGGTGATTGAGCAATCTTGCATCTTGTCCTTGATTGTTCTACCGACCTATTCCCTGGCGTATTCACCCTCATCGGAGTCGTCGTTCTACAGCCTTTAATCAAATCGTGTCGTCCGTTTGATTCTAGGTCCAGCAATCCAAGCGTTGGACAACCTCGCTAGATCCTCGGGCAAACGTGCTACGTGTCTCGAAACGTGTTGATCGAGGACCGCAATAGTTGGCCTCAGAGCTTATGTGGAGGTTCCCTCATACGTCATGGCGAATACAAGACGCATAAAAGCTAGCCCACAACATTGTCTTCCTGATCCTAAGGGAGTCAAAGAAGTGCCATTACGTGGTGTAGATGAGCAATTGGACCTCGTCAAATCTCAATTGCTTGGTTGGTTTTATACCCGTTGCGGTGTCAAAGACAAAATTTGTAGCTTGGCCACTGATGGGAGTTGTGAAGTCAACCTTGCAACTGCTATCATGGTTGAGAAATTAAATCTTCCAACCATTGGTCATCTTCGACCGCACAAGTTGATGAGTACTCAAGGTGTTGTCTGGGTTACTAAGCACACACTTGTACCTATTCAAATCGGCAAATATGTGGACGAGGTGTTGTGTGACGTAGTCCCAATTCAAGTGACACGGGTTGTTGGGCAAAGCGTGGATGTCGAGGCCAGAAGTTAAATATGACGGACATACTAATAAGTATTCCTTCTTATTTAATAGTCGTCGTATTGCACTTGTATCACTTACTTATGACCAGTTTTGTATTGATCTAGCACACATGAAAAGTAAGGTTGAGCGTTATTGAATGGAGAAGCAGCTAGATGGGGGAATTGTGCCTGAAGAGATAAAACCCGAGGGAGTTGAATGCAATGAGATGAAAGGGTCAGCTGTTGAAATGGACAAAGAGATGGAAAAATCTGATGAGATGGGTGGTAAAAAGGAAGAAAAGAGAGAAAGTGGGCTGATCTTGAGCAACCCGGTGAAGGCCTATTATTTTCCCAACGAACTTACCTTGCTTTGTTTAGTGTTTCTTCTTGTATTCAGATCAACCAAAGGCAAGTTGAGCTGATCTTGGTGTGTTCCATTCCAAAATCAATTGTAGACTTTGCAAGCTTCCATGTAGTTGGTACTCCAAGAGTTAAACCCCGTTTGTATCCATTCATGGAACAATGTCAACTGAAATCAGTCCACACCAAAGGGGAGTTGCTTCGAGCTCATCTTGATGGGAACACTCCACATTTTGTGGATGGTTGTGTACCAAGGGTTCGTTTAAAGAACAAGTACCTGAATGACCATTATGATTTTCATCTTGTTCTTAGTCCACGTGAATCTCCAACATCACCAAATCCGCCTTGGGGCCTTGCAAGTGTGTTCGGGCCGGAGTTCGATTTCACGGGATACGCTTCACACCACTTTGAGGACCCTTACCTCATGACCACAAACGATCAAGTTGAGCATACATTGAAGATGGTTTGTGAGATTCAAGGTCCGACAAGGGTTATTTTCCAACTTAGCACGTGGGTTTTGCATTGGATGACATCTATAGCCATCCTAACAAGATTGAGTCGAAGGCATGTAACTCGTCTTGTCACCATTCGTGCTTCAATTTGCGGGCAAATTGCTTTCAAGAGGAGGGGAATGATACGAACAAGAGGAGCCATTGGAGTAAAGCCATGAGTTTTTCTTGGCAATATGTGGTGGCATTAGATTTGGGGTTCATACTACCAACTCTTGTAGTATCATCCATTTCCATCCAGATTTGAGGACGAATCCTTCTCAAGTGGAGGGGACTGATGTGTGCACGGACCTTAGCCCAAGTAATGACCCAGTCCGAGTTCCATTGGGCCCAGTCACACGTGCACAAGCCAAGTTCTTCAAAGAATCCCTCCAAGCCCCTGTTCGAATTGTCCAAGACCAACATGGAGTCCATAGAGAAATTGAAGGCTTGGAGGGAGACAATCAAGTTATCTACACCACGATCCAAGCCCATGAAGAGTCAAGTGGGCCTCCGAGTGAGCTGGCCGAATAGGGCCTTAGGCTTTAGTGTTTAATTTATAGTTAGATTAGTTGTTCTAGTAGAGCATGGGCCGGCCCATCTTGATCCCAAGGTGGCCGAATTCCCCTTTTCCTTGTTTTCCTTAGGGTTTTTGTAACTCTTAGCCTATAAATAGGCTTGCTTTGTAAGGTTTTAGGTAGACGTTTTATAAATCAAATTACTTAGTTTTTCGATTTTCTTGCTTGTGTGAATTTCGAGCTTTACTTGCTTCTGGCAAGGGTGATTGAGCAATCTTGCATCTTGTCCTTGATTGTTCTACCGACCTATTCCCTGGCGTATTCACCCTCATCGGAGTCGTCGTTCTACAGCCTTTAATCAAATCGTGTCGTCCGTTTGATTCTAGGTCCAGCAATCCAAGCGTTGGACAACCTCGCTAGATCCTCGGGCAAACGTGCTACGTGTCTCGAAACGTGTTGATCGAGGACCGCAATAGTTGGCCTCAGAGCTTATGTGGAGGTTCCCTCATACGTCATGGCGAATACAAGACGCATAAAAGCTAGCCCACAACATTGTCTTCCTGATCCTAAGGGAGTCAAAGAAGTGCCATTACGTGGTGTAGATGAGCAATTGGACCTCGTCAAATCTCAATTGCTTGGTTGGTTTTATACCCGTTGCGGTGTCAAAGACAAAATTTGTAGCTTGGCCACTGATGGGAGTTGTGAAGTCAACCTTGCAACTGCTATCATGGTTGAGAAATTAAATCTTCCAACCATTGGTCATCTTCGACCGCACAAGTTGATGAGTACTCAAGGTGTTGTCTGGGTTACTAAGCACACACTTGTACCTATTCAAATCGGCAAATATGTGGACGAGGTGTTGTGTGACGTAGTCCCAATTCAAGTGACACGGGTTGTTGGGCAAAGCGTGGATGTCGAGGCCAGAAGTTAAATATGACGGACATACTAATAAGTATTCCTTCTTATTTAATAGTCGTCGTATTGCACTTGTATCACTTACTTATGACCAGTTTTGTATTGATCTAGCACACATGAAAAGTAAGGTTGAGCGTTATTGAATGGAGAAGCAGCTAGATGGGGGAATTGTGCCTGAAGAGATAAAACCCGAGGGAGTTGAATGCAATGAGATGAAAGGGTCAGCTGTTGAAATGGACAAAGAGATGGAAAAATCTGATGAGATGGGTGGTAAAAAGGAAGAAAAGAGAGAAAGTGGGCTGATCTTGAGCAACCCGGTGAAGGCCTATTATTTTCCCAACGAACTTACCTTGCTTTGTTTAGTGTTTCTTCTTGTATTCAGATCAACCAAAGGCAAGTTGAGCTGATCTTGGTGTGTTCCATTCCAAAATCAATTGTAGACTTTGCAAGCTTCCATGTAGTTGGTACTCCAAGAGTTAAACCCCGTTTGTATCCATTCATGGAACAATGTCAACTGAAATCAGTCCACACCAAAGGGGAGTTGCTTCGAGCTCATCTTGATGGGAACACTCCACATTTTGTGGATGGTTGTGTACCAAGGGTTCGTTTAAAGAACAAGTACCTGAATGACCATTATGATTTTCATCTTGTTCTTAGTCCACGTGAATCTCCAACATCACCAAATCCGCCTTGGGGCCTTGCAAGTGTGTTCGGGCCGGAGTTCGATTTCACGGGATACGCTTCACACCACTTTGAGGACCCTTACCTCATGACCACAAACGATCAAGTTGAGCATACATTGAAGATGGTTTGTGAGATTCAAGGTCCGACAAGGGTTATTTTCCAACTTAGCACGTGGGTTTTGCATTGGATGACATCTATAGCCATCCTAACAAGATTGAGTCGAAGGCATGTAACTCGTCTTGTCACCATTCGTGCTTCAATTTGCGGGCAAATTGCTTTCAAGAGGAGGGGAATGATACGAACAAGAGGAGCCATTGGAGTAAAGCCATGAGTTTTTCTTGGCAATATGTGGTGGCATTAGATTTGGGGTTCATACTACCAACTCTTGTAGTATCATCCATTTCCATCCAGATTTGAGGACGAATCCTTCTCAAGTGGAGGGGACTGATGTGTGCACGGACCTTAGCCCAAGTAATGACCCAGTCCGAGTTCCATTGGGCCCAGTCACACGTGCACAAGCCAAGTTCTTCAAAGAATCCCTCCAAGCCCCTGTTCGAATTGTCCAAGACCAACATGGAGTCCATAGAGAAATTGAAGGCTTGGAGGGAGACAATCAAGTTATCTACACCACGATCCAAGCCCATGAAGAGTCAAGTGGGCCTCCGAGTGAGCTGGCCGAATAGGGCCTTAGGCTTTAGTGTTTAATTTATAGTTAGATTAGTTGTTCTAGTAGAGCATGGGCCGGCCCATCTTGATCCCAAGGTGGCCGAATTCCCCTTTTCCTTGTTTTCCTTAGGGTTTTTGTAACTCTTAGCCTATAAATAGGCTTGCTTTGTAAGGTTTTAGGTAGACGTTTTATAAATCAAATTACTTAGTTTTTCGATTTTCTTGCTTGTGTGAATTTCGAGCTTTACTTGCTTCTGGCAAGGGTGATTGAGCAATCTTGCATCTTGTCCTTGATTGTTCTACCGACCTATTCCCTGGCGTATTCACCCTCATCGGAGTCGTCGTTCTACAGCCTTTAATCAAATCGTGTCGTCCGTTTGATTCTAGGTCCAGCAATCCAAGCGTTGGACAACCTCGCTAGATCCTCGGGCAAACGTGCTACGTGTCTCGAAACGTGTTGATCGAGGACCGCAATAGTTGGCCTCAGAGCTTATGTGGAGGTTCCCTCATACGTCATGGCGAATACAAGACGCATAAAAGCTAGCCCACAACATTGTCTTCCTGATCCTAAGGGAGTCAAAGAAGTGCCATTACGTGGTGTAGATGAGCAATTGGACCTCGTCAAATCTCAATTGCTTGGTTGGTTTTATACCCGTTGCGGTGTCAAAGACAAAATTTGTAGCTTGGCCACTGATGGGAGTTGTGAAGTCAACCTTGCAACTGCTATCATGGTTGAGAAATTAAATCTTCCAACCATTGGTCATCTTCGACCGCACAAGTTGATGAGTACTCAAGGTGTTGTCTGGGTTACTAAGCACACACTTGTACCTATTCAAATCGGCAAATATGTGGACGAGGTGTTGTGTGACGTAGTCCCAATTCAAGTGACACGGGTTGTTGGGCAAAGCGTGGATGTCGAGGCCAGAAGTTAAATATGACGGACATACTAATAAGTATTCCTTCTTATTTAATAGTCGTCGTATTGCACTTGTATCACTTACTTATGACCAGTTTTGTATTGATCTAGCACACATGAAAAGTAAGGTTGAGCGTTATTGAATGGAGAAGCAGCTAGATGGGGGAATTGTGCCTGAAGAGATAAAACCCGAGGGAGTTGAATGCAATGAGATGAAAGGGTCAGCTGTTGAAATGGACAAAGAGATGGAAAAATCTGATGAGATGGGTGGTAAAAAGGAAGAAAAGAGAGAAAGTGGGCTGATCTTGAGCAACCCGGTGAAGGCCTATTATTTTCCCAACGAACTTACCTTGCTTTGTTTAGTGTTTCTTCTTGTATTCAGATCAACCAAAGGCAAGTTGAGCTGATCTTGGTGTGTTCCATTCCAAAATCAATTGTAGACTTTGCAAGCTTCCATGTAGTTGGTACTCCAAGAGTTAAACCCCGTTTGTATCCATTCATGGAACAATGTCAACTGAAATCAGTCCACACCAAAGGGGAGTTGCTTCGAGCTCATCTTGATGGGAACACTCCACATTTTGTGGATGGTTGTGTACCAAGGGTTCGTTTAAAGAACAAGTACCTGAATGACCATTATGATTTTCATCTTGTTCTTAGTCCACGTGAATCTCCAACATCACCAAATCCGCCTTGGGGCCTTGCAAGTGTGTTCGGGCCGGAGTTCGATTTCACGGGATACGCTTCACACCACTTTGAGGACCCTTACCTCATGACCACAAACGATCAAGTTGAGCATACATTGAAGATGGTTTGTGAGATTCAAGGTCCGACAAGGGTTATTTTCCAACTTAGCACGTGGGTTTTGCATTGGATGACATCTATAGCCATCCTAACAAGATTGAGTCGAAGGCATGTAACTCGTCTTGTCACCATTCGTGCTTCAATTTGTGGGCAAATTGCTTTCAAGAGGAGGGGAATGATACGAACAAGAGGAGCCATTGGAGTAAAGCCATGAGTTTTTCTTGGCAATATGTGGTGGCATTAGATTTGGGGTTCATACTACCAACTCTTGTAGTATCATCCATTTCCATCCAGATTTGAGGACGAATCCTTCTCAAGTGGAGGGGACTGATGTGTGCACGGACCTTAGCCCAAGTAATGACCCAGTCCGAGTTCCATTGGGCCCAGTCACACGTGCACAAGCCAAGTTCTTCAAAGAATCCCTCCAAGCCCCTGTTCGAATTGTCCAAGACCAACATGGAGTCCATAGAGAAATTGAAGGCTTGGAGGGAGACAATCAAGTTATCTACACCACGATCCAAGCCCATGAAGAGTCAAGTGGGCCTCCGAGTGAGCTGGCCGAATAGGGCCTTAGGCTTTAGTGTTTAATTTATAGTTAGATTAGTTGTTCTAGTAGAGCATGGGCCGGCCCATCTTGATCCCAAGGTGGCCGAATTCCCCTTTTCCTTGTTTTCCTTAGGGTTTTTGTAACTCTTAGCCTATAAATAGGCTTGCTTTGTAAGGTTTTAGGTAGACGTTTTATAAATCAAATTACTTAGTTTTTCGATTTTCTTGCTTGTGTGAATTTCGAGCTTTACTTGCTTCTGGCAAGGGTGATTGAGCAATCTTGCATCTTGTCCTTGATTGTTCTACCGACCTATTCCCTGGCGTATTCACCCTCATCGGAGTCGTCGTTCTACAGCCTTTAATCAAATCGTGTCGTCCGTTTGATTCTAGGTCCAGCAATCCAAGCGTTGGACAACCTCGCTAGATCCTCGGGCAAACGTGCTACGTGTCTCGAAACGTGTTGATCGAGGACCGCAATAGTTGGCCTCAGAGCTTATGTGGAGGTTCCCTCATACGTCATGGCGAATACAAGACGCATAAAAGCTAGCCCACAACATTGTCTTCCTGATCCTAAGGGAGTCAAAGAAGTGCCATTACGTGGTGTAGATGAGCAATTGGACCTCGTCAAATCTCAATTGCTTGGTTGGTTTTATACCCGTTGCGGTGTCAAAGACAAAATTTGTAGCTTGGCCACTGATGGGAGTTGTGAAGTCAACCTTGCAACTGCTATCATGGTTGAGAAATTAAATCTTCCAACCATTGGTCATCTTCGACCGCACAAGTTGATGAGTACTCAAGGTGTTGTCTGGGTTACTAAGCACACACTTGTACCTATTCAAATCGGCAAATATGTGGACGAGGTGTTGTGTGACGTAGTCCCAATTCAAGTGACACGGGTTGTTGGGCAAAGCGTGGATGTCGAGGCCAGAAGTTAAATATGACGGACATACTAATAAGTATTCCTTCTTATTTAATAGTCGTCGTATTGCACTTGTATCACTTACTTATGACCAGTTTTGTATTGATCTAGCACACATGAAAAGTAAGGTTGAGCGTTATTGAATGGAGAAGCAGCTAGATGGGGGAATTGTGCCTGAAGAGATAAAACCCGAGGGAGTTGAATGCAATGAGATGAAAGGGTCAGCTGTTGAAATGGACAAAGAGATGGAAAAATCTGATGAGATGGGTGGTAAAAAGGAAGAAAAGAGAGAAAGTGGGCTGATCTTGAGCAACCCGGTGAAGGCCTATTATTTTCCCAACGAACTTACCTTGCTTTGTTTAGTGTTTCTTCTTGTATTCAGATCAAGCAAAGGCAAGTTGAGCTGATCTTGGTGTGTTCCATTCCAAAATCAATTGTAGACTTTGCAAGCTTCCATGTAGTTGGTCCTCCAAGAGTTAAACCCCGTTTGTATCCATTCATGGAACAATGTCAACTGAAATCAGTCCACACCAAAGGGGAGTTGCTTCGAGCTCATCTTGATGGGAACACTCCACATTTTGTGGATGGTTGTGTACCAAGGGTTCGTTTAAAGAACAAGTACCTGAATGACCATTATGATTTTCATCTTGTTCTTAGTCCACGTGAATCTCCAACATCACCAAATCCGCCTTGGGGCCTTGCAAGTGTGTTCGGGCCGGAGTTCGATTTCACGGGATACGCTTCACACCACTTTGAGGACCCTTACCTCATGACCACAAACGATCAAGTTGAGCATACATTGAAGATGGTTTGTGAGATTCAAGGTCCGACAAGGGTTATTTTCCAACTTAGCACGTGGGTTTTGCATTGGATGACATCTATAGCCATCCTAACAAGATTGAGTCGAAGGCATGTAACTCGTCTTGTCACCATTCGTGCTTCAATTTGTGGGCAAATTGCTTTCAAGAGGAGGGGAATGATACGAACAAGAGGAGCCATTGGAGTAAAGCCATGAGTTTTTCTTGGCAATATGTGGTGGCATTAGATTTGGGGTTCATACTACCAACTCTTGTAGTATCATCCATTTCCATCCAGATTTGAGGACGAATCCTTCTCAAGTGGAGGGGACTGATGTGTGCACGGACCTTAGCCCAAGTAATGACCCAGTCCGAGTTCCATTGGGCCCAGTCACACGTGCACAAGCCAAGTTCTTCAAAGAATCCCTCCAAGCCCCTGTTCGAATTGTCCAAGACCAACATGGAGTCCATAGAGAAATTGAAGGCTTGGAGGGAGACAATCAAGTTATCTACACCACGATCCAAGCCCATGAAGAGTCAAGTGGGCCTCCGAGTGAGCTGGCCGAATAGGGCCTTAGGCTTTAGTGTTTAATTTATAGTTAGATTAGTTGTTCTAGTAGAGCATGGGCCGGCCCATCTTGATCCCAAGGTGGCCGAATTCCCCTTTTCCTTGTTTTCCTTAGGGTTTTTGTAACTCTTAGCCTATAAATAGGCTTGCTTTGTAAGGTTTTAGGTAGACGTTTTATAAATCAAATTACTTAGTTTTTCGATTTTCTTGCTTGTGTGAATTTCGAGCTTTACTTGCTTCTGGCAAGGGTGATTGAGCAATCTTGCATCTTGTCCTTGATTGTTCTACCGACCTATTCCCTGGCGTATTCACCCTCATCGGAGTCGTCGTTCTACAGCCTTTAATCAAATCGTGTCGTCCGTTTGATTCTAGGTCCAGCAATCCAAGCGTTGGACAACCTCGCTAGATCCTCGGGCAAACGTGCTACGTGTCTCGAAACGTGTTGATCGAGGACCGCAATAGTTGGCCTCAGAGCTTATGTGGAGGTTCCCTCATACGTCATGGCGAATACAAGACGCATAAAAGCTAGCCCACAACATTGTCTTCCTGATCCTAAGGGAGTCAAAGAAGTGCCATTACGTGGTGTAGATGAGCAATTGGACCTCGTCAAATCTCAATTGCTTGGTTGGTTTTATACCCGTTGCGGTGTCAAAGACAAAATTTGTAGCTTGGCCACTGATGGGAGTTGTGAAGTCAACCTTGCAACTGCTATCATGGTTGAGAAATTAAATCTTCCAACCATTGGTCATCTTCGACCGCACAAGTTGATGAGTACTCAAGGTGTTGTCTGGGTTACTAAGCACACACTTGTACCTATTCAAATCGGCAAATATGTGGACGAGGTGTTGTGTGACGTAGTCCCAATTCAAGTGACACGGGTTGTTGGGCAAAGCGTGGATGTCGAGGCCAGAAGTTAAATATGACGGACATACTAATAAGTATTCCTTCTTATTTAATAGTCGTCGTATTGCACTTGTATCACTTACTTATGACCAGTTTTGTATTGATCTAGCACACATGAAAAGTAAGGTTGAGCGTTATTGAATGGAGAAGCAGCTAGATGGGGGAATTGTGCCTGAAGAGATAAAACCCGAGGGAGTTGAATGCAATGAGATGAAAGGGTCAGCTGTTGAAATGGACAAAGAGATGGAAAAATCTGATGAGATGGGTGGTAAAAAGGAAGAAAAGAGAGAAAGTGGGCTGATCTTGAGCAACCCGGTGAAGGCCTATTATTTTCCCAACGAACTTACCTTGCTTTGTTTAGTGTTTCTTCTTGTATTCAGATCAAGCAAAGGCAAGTTGAGCTGATCTTGGTGTGTTCCATTCCAAAATCAATTGTAGACTTTGCAAGCTTCCATGTAGTTGGTCCTCCAAGAGTTAAACCCCGTTTGTATCCATTCATGGAACAATGTCAACTGAAATCAGTCCACACCAAAGGGGAGTTGCTTCGAGCTCATCTTGATGGGAACACTCCACATTTTGTGGATGGTTGTGTACCAAGGGTTCGTTTAAAGAACAAGTACCTGAATGACCATTATGATTTTCATCTTGTTCTTAGTCCACGTGAATCTCCAACATCACCAAATCCGCCTTGGGGCCTTGCAAGTGTGTTCGGGCCGGAGTTCGATTTCACGGGATACGCTTCACACCACTTTGAGGACCCTTACCTCATGACCACAAACGATCAAGTTGAGCATACATTGAAGATGGTTTGTGAGATTCAAGGTCCGACAAGGGTTATTTTCCAACTTAGCACGTGGGTTTTGCATTGGATGACATCTATAGCCATCCTAACAAGATTGAGTCGAAGGCATGTAACTCGTCTTGTCACCATTCGTGCTTCAATTTGTGGGCAAATTGCTTTCAAGAGGAGGGGAATGATACGAACAAGAGGAGCCATTGGAGTAAAGCCATGAGTTTTTCTTGGCAATATGTGGTGGCATTAGATTTGGGGTTCATACTACCAACTCTTGTAGTATCATCCATTTCCATCCAGATTTGAGGACGAATCCTTCTCAAGTGGAGGGGACTGATGTGTGCACGGACCTTAGCCCAAGTAATGACCCAGTCCGAGTTCCATTGGGCCCAGTCACACGTGCACAAGCCAAGTTCTTCAAAGAATCCCTCCAAGCCCCTGTTCGAATTGTCCAAGACCAACATGGAGTCCATAGAGAAATTGAAGGCTTGGAGGGAGACAATCAAGTTATCTACACCACGATCCAAGCCCATGAAGAGTCAAGTGGGCCTCCGAGTGAGCTGGCCGAATAGGGCCTTAGGCTTTAGTGTTTAATTTATAGTTAGATTAGTTGTTCTAGTAGAGCATGAGCCGGCCCATCTTGATCCCAAGGTGGCCGAATTCCCCTTTTCCTTGTTTTCCTTAGGGTTTTTGTAACTCTTAGCCTATAAATAGGCTTGCTTTGTAAGGTTTTAGGTAGACGTTTTATAAATCAAATTACTTAGTTTTTCGATTTTCTTGCTTGTGTGAATTTCGAGCTTTACTTGCTTCTGGCAAGGGTGATTGAGCAATCTTGCATCTTGTCCTTGATTGTTCTACCGACCTATTCCCTGGCGTATTCACCCTCATCGGAGTCGTCGTTCTACAGCCTTTAATCAAATCGTGTCGTCCGTTTGATTCTAGGTCCAGCAATCCAAGCGTTGGACAACCTCGCTAGATCCTCGGGCAAACGTGCTACGTGTCTCGAAACGTGTTGATCGAGGACCGCAATAGTTGGCCTCAGAGCTTATGTGGAGGTTCCCTCATACGTCATGGCGAATACAAGACGCATAAAAGCTAGCCCACAACATTGTCTTCCTGATCCTAAGGGAGTCAAAGAAGTGCCATTACGTGGTGTAGATGAGCAATTGGACCTCGTCAAATCTCAATTGCTTGGTTGGTTTTATACCCGTTGCGGTGTCAAAGACAAAATTTGTAGCTTGGCCACTGATGGGAGTTGTGAAGTCAACCTTGCAACTGCTATCATGGTTGAGAAATTAAATCTTCCAACCATTGGTCATCTTCGACCGCACAAGTTGATGAGTACTCAAGGTGTTGTCTGGGTTACTAAGCACACACTTGTACCTATTCAAATCGGCAAATATGTGGACGAGGTGTTGTGTGACGTAGTCCCAATTCAAGTGACACGGGTTGTTGGGCAAAGCGTGGATGTCGAGGCCAGAAGTTAAATATGACGGACATACTAATAAGTATTCCTTCTTATTTAATAGTCGTCGTATTGCACTTGTATCACTTACTTATGACCAGTTTTGTATTGATCTAGCACACATGAAAAGTAAGGTTGAGCGTTATTGAATGGAGAAGCAGCTAGATGGGGGAATTGTGCCTGAAGAGATAAAACCCGAGGGAGTTGAATGCAATGAGATGAAAGGGTCAGCTGTTGAAATGGACAAAGAGATGGAAAAATCTGATGAGATGGGTGGTAAAAAGGAAGAAAAGAGAGAAAGTGGGCTGATCTTGAGCAACCCGGTGAAGGCCTATTATTTTCCCAACGAACTTACCTTGCTTTGTTTAGTGTTTCTTCTTGTATTCAGATCAAGCAAAGGCAAGTTGAGCTGATCTTGGTGTGTTCCATTCCAAAATCAATTGTAGACTTTGCAAGCTTCCATGTAGTTGGTACTCCAAGAGTTAAACCCCGTTTGTATCCATTCATGGAACAATGTCAACTGAAATCAGTCCACACCAAAGGGGAGTTGCTTCGAGCTCATCTTGATGGGAACACTCCACATTTTGTGGATGGTTGTGTACCAAGGGTTCGTTTAAAGAACAAGTACCTGAATGACCATTATGATTTTCATCTTGTTCTTAGTCCACGTGAATCTCCAACATCACCAAATCCGCCTTGGGGCCTTGCAAGTGTGTTCGGGCCGGAGTTCGATTTCACGGGATACGCTTCACACCACTTTGAGGACCCTTACCTCATGACCACAAACGATCAAGTTGAGCATACATTGAAGATGGTTTGTGAGATTCAAGGTCCGACAAGGGTTATTTTCCAACTTAGCACGTGGGTTTTGCATTGGATGACATCTATAGCCATCCTAACAAGATTGAGTCGAAGGCATGTAACTCGTCTTGTCACCATTCGTGCTTCAATTTGTGGGCAAATTGCTTTCAAGAGGAGGGGAATGATACGAACAAGAGGAGCCATTGGAGTAAAGCCATGAGTTTTTCTTGGCAATATGTGGTGGCATTAGATTTGGGGTTCATACTACCAACTCTTGTAGTATCATCCATTTCCATCCAGATTTGAGGACGAATCCTTCTCAAGTGGAGGGGACTGATGTGTGCACGGACCTTAGCCCAAGTAATGACCCAGTCCGAGTTCCATTGGGCCCAGTCACACGTGCACAAGCCAAGTTCTTCAAAGAATCCCTCCAAGCCCCTGTTCGAATTGTCCAAGACCAACATGGAGTCCATAGAGAAATTGAAGGCTTGGAGGGAGACAATCAAGTTATCTACACCACGATCCAAGCCCATGAAGAGTCAAGTGGGCCTCCGAGTGAGCTGGCCGAATAGGGCCTTAGGCTTTAGTGTTTAATTTATAGTTAGATTAGTTGTTCTAGTAGAGCATGAGCCGGCCCATCTTGATCCCAAGGTGGCCGAATTCCCCTTTTCCTTGTTTTCCTTAGGGTTTTTGTAACTCTTAGCCTATAAATAGGCTTGCTTTGTAAGGTTTTAGGTAGACGTTTTATAAATCAAATTACTTAGTTTTTCGATTTTCTTGCTTGTGTGAATTTCGAGCTTTACTTGCTTCTGGCAAGGGTGATTGAGCAATCTTGCATCTTGTCCTTGATTGTTCTACCGACCTATTCCCTGGCGTATTCACCCTCATCGGAGTCGTCGTTCTACAGCCTTTAATCAAATCGTGTCGTCCGTTTGATTCTAGGTCCAGCAATCCAAGCGTTGGACAACCTCGCTAGATCCTCGGGCAAACGTGCTACGTGTCTCGAAACGTGTTGATCGAGGACCGCAATAGTTGGCCTCAGAGCTTATGTGGAGGTTCCCTCATACGTCATGGCGAATACAAGACGCATAAAAGCTAGCCCACAACATTGTCTTCCTGATCCTAAGGGAGTCAAAGAAGTGCCATTACGTGGTGTAGATGAGCAATTGGACCTCGTCAAATCTCAATTGCTTGGTTGGTTTTATACCCGTTGCGGTGTCAAAGACAAAATTTGTAGCTTGGCCACTGATGGGAGTTGTGAAGTCAACCTTGCAACTGCTATCATGGTTGAGAAATTAAATCTTCCAACCATTGGTCATCTTCGACCGCACAAGTTGATGAGTACTCAAGGTGTTGTCTGGGTTACTAAGCACACACTTGTACCTATTCAAATCGGCAAATATGTGGACGAGGTGTTGTGTGACGTAGTCCCAATTCAAGTGACACGGGTTGTTGGGCAAAGCGTGGATGTCGAGGCCAGAAGTTAAATATGACGGACATACTAATAAGTATTCCTTCTTATTTAATAGTCGTCGTATTGCACTTGTATCACTTACTTATGACCAGTTTTGTATTGATCTAGCACACATGAAAAGTAAGGTTGAGCGTTATTGAATGGAGAAGCAGCTAGATGGGGGAATTGTGCCTGAAGAGATAAAACCCGAGGGAGTTGAATGCAATGAGATGAAAGGGTCAGCTGTTGAAATGGACAAAGAGATGGAAAAATCTGATGAGATGGGTGGTAAAAAGGAAGAAAAGAGAGAAAGTGGGCTGATCTTGAGCAACCCGGTGAAGGCCTATTATTTTCCCAACGAACTTACCTTGCTTTGTTTAGTGTTTCTTCTTGTATTCAGATCAAGCAAAGGCAAGTTGAGCTGATCTTGGTGTGTTCCATTCCAAAATCAATTGTAGACTTTGCAAGCTTCCATGTAGTTGGTCCTCCAAGAGTTAAACCCCGTTTGTATCCATTCATGGAACAATGTCAACTGAAATCAGTCCACACCAAAGGGGAGTTGCTTCGAGCTCATCTTGATGGGAACACTCCACATTTTGTGGATGGTTGTGTACCAAGGGTTCGTTTAAAGAACAAGTACCTGAATGACCATTATGATTTTCATCTTGTTCTTAGTCCACGTGAATCTCCAACATCACCAAATCCGCCTTGGGGCCTTGCAAGTGTGTTCGGGCCGGAGTTCGATTTCACGGGATACGCTTCACACCACTTTGAGGACCCTTACCTCATGACCACAAACGATCAAGTTGAGCATACATTGAAGATGGTTTGTGAGATTCAAGGTCCGACAAGGGTTATTTTCCAACTTAGCACGTGGGTTTTGCATTGGATGACATCTATAGCCATCCTAACAAGATTGAGTCGAAGGCATGTAACTCGTCTTGTCACCATTCGTGCTTCAATTTGTGGGCAAATTGCTTTCAAGAGGAGGGGAATGATACGAACAAGAGGAGCCATTGGAGTAAAGCCATGAGTTTTTCTTGGCAATATGTGGTGGCATTAGATTTGGGGTTCATACTACCAACTCTTGTAGTATCATCCATTTCCATCCAGATTTGAGGACGAATCCTTCTCAAGTGGAGGGGACTGATGTGTGCACGGACCTTAGCCCAAGTAATGACCCAGTCCGAGTTCCATTGGGCCCAGTCACACGTGCACAAGCCAAGTTCTTCAAAGAATCCCTCCAAGCCCCTGTTCGAATTGTCCAAGACCAACATGGAGTCCATAGAGAAATTGAAGGCTTGGAGGGAGACAATCAAGTTATCTACACCACGATCCAAGCCCATGAAGAGTCAAGTGGGCCTCCGAGTGAGCTGGCCGAATAGGGCTGATGCGGTTGAGCACGAGGCCCAAAGTGTACAAGTAGACCCTGTGAAGGTGCCCCAAGGTCCAGTGACACGAGCACGAGCTAAGAGATTCAAGGAGTCCCTCCAAGCCTTGGTACGTGCCATCCAAACCCAAGAGAAACCGGGCATTGAAGGAATTGAGTTGGAATATCCTTGCACGACTACTAAAATGCTGCTTACAATTGAAGATGCGAGTGTTCAAGCTCCAAACGGCGGGCTGAGCCCCGAAGCTTATGATCTATAGTTAGTTGGGCTAGCTTTCGGTCAAGTATAGGCCCAAGGGGCTGGCCGAACTTTCCTTGTTATTTTTCCAGTTTATTAGGTCTTAGTTACGGCTATTAATAGCCTCAAGCCGCATGTTACATTCAGTTTTTGAGAGTATTGAATAAAATTTCCAGAATTTCGTCCATTCCTTGTGGCAAATTCCCTTAGCTTGTAAAAGCTAAGTTGAACATCCTAGAGTTGATCCTAGGCTGTTCTTGACTTATCAATCAAGCACACATACTTGATTGTGGCGTCCTCTACCGTTAAATCTGTTCTTGAGTGGTCCAAGTTCGGGTTCAACTCCGTCAAATCTTCATCGTGTTCCTCTAGATCCGAAGTAGCTTCCGCGTCTCGCATCAAGGGCCTTAGGCTTTAGTGTTTAATTTATAGTTAGATTAGTTGTTCTAGTAGAGCATGGGCCGGCCCATCTTGATCCCAAGGTGGCCGAATTCCCCTTTTCCTTGTTTTCCTTAGGGTTTTTGTAACTCTTAGCCTATAAATAGGCTTGCTTTGTAAGGTTTTAGGTAGACGTTTTATAAATCAAATTACTTAGTTTTTCGATTTTCTTGCTTGTGTGAATTTCGAGCTTTACTTGCTTCTGGCAAGGGTGATTGAGCAATCTTGCATCTTGTCCTTGATTGTTCTACCGACCTATTCCCTGGCGTATTCACCTTCATCGGAGTCGTCGTTCTACAGCCTTTAATCAAATCGTGTCGTCCGTTTGATTCTAGGTCCAGCAATCCAAGCGTTGGACAACCTCGCTAGATCCTCGGGCAAACGTGCTACGTGTCTCGAAACGTGTTGATCGAGGACCGCAATAGTTGGCCTCAGAGCTTATGTGGAGGTTCCCTCATACGTCATGGCGAATACAAGACGCATAAAAGCTAGCCCACAACATTGTCTTCCTGATCCTAAGGGAGTCAAAGAAGTGCCATTACGTGGTGTAGATGAGCAATTGGACCTCGTCAAATCTCAATTGCTTGGTTGGTTTTATAACCGTTGCGGTGTCAAAGACAAAATTTGTAGCTTGGCCACTGATGGGAGTTGTGAAGTCAACCTTGCAACTGCTATCATGGTTGAGAAATTAAATCTTCCAACCATTGGTCATCTTCGACCGCACAAGTTGATGAGTACTCAAGGTGTTGTCTGGGTTACTAAGCACACACTTGTACCTATTCAAATCGGCAAATATGTGGACGAGGTGTTGTGTGACGTAGTCCCAATTCAAGTGACACGGGTTGTTGGGCAAAGCGTGGATGTCGAGGCCAGAAGTTAAATATGACGGACATACTAATAAGTATTCCTTCTTATTTAATAGTCGTCGTATTGCACTTGTATCACTTACTTATGACCAGTTTTGTATTGATCTAGCACACATGAAAAGTAAGGTTGAGCGTTATTGAATGGAGAAGCAGCTAGATGGGGGAATTGTGCCTGAAGAGATAAAACCCGAGGGAGTTGAATGCAATGAGATGAAAGGGTCAGCTGTTGAAATGGACAAAGAGATGGAAAAATCTGATGAGATGGGTGGTAAAAAGGAAGAAAAGAGAGAAAGTGGGCTGATCTTGAGCAACCCGGTGAAGGCCTATTATTTTCCCAACGAACTTACCTTGCTTTGTTTAGTGTTTCTTCTTGTATTCAGATCAAGCAAAGGCAAGTTGAGCTGATCTTGGTGTGTTCCATTCCAAAATCAATTGTAGACTTTGCAAGCTTCCATGTAGTTGGTCCTCCAAGAGTTAAACCCCGTTTGTATCCATTCATGGAACAATGTCAACTGAAATCAGTCCACACCAAAGGGGAGTTGCTTCGAGCTCATCTTGATGGGAACACTCCACATTTTGTGGATGGTTGTGTACCAAGGGTTCGTTTAAAGAACAAGTACCTGAATGACCATTATGATTTTCATCTTGTTCTTAGTCCACGTGAATCTCCAACATCACCAAATCCGCCTTGGGGCCTTGCAAGTGTGTTCGGGCCGGAGTTCGATTTCACGGGATACGCTTCACACCACTTTGAGGACCCTTACCTCATGACCACAAACGATCAAGTTGAGCATACATTGAAGATGGTTTGTGAGATTCAAGGTCCGACAAGGGTTATTTTCCAACTTAGCACGTGGGTTTTGCATTGGATGACATCTATAGCCATCCTAACAAGATTGAGTCGAAGGCATGTAACTCGTCTTGTCACCATTCGTGCTTCAATTTGTGGGCAAATTGCTTTCAAGAGGAGGGGAATGATACGAACAAGAGGAGCCATTGGAGTAAAGCCATGAGTTTTTCTTGGCAATATGTGGTGGCATTAGATTTGGGGTTCATACTACCAACTCTTGTAGTATCATCCATTTCCATCCAGATTTGAGGACGAATCCTTCTCAAGTGGAGGGGACTGATGTGTGCACGGACCTTAGCCCAAGTAATGACCCAGTCCGAGTTCCATTGGGCCCAGTCACACGTGCACAAGCCAAGTTCTTCAAAGAATCCCTCCAAGCCCCTGTTCGAATTGTCCAAGACCAACATGGAGTCCATAGAGAAATTGAAGGCTTGGAGGGAGACAATCAAGTTATCTACACCACGATCCAAGCCCATGAAGAGTCAAGTGGGCCTCCGAGTGAGCTGGCCGAATAGGGCCTTAGGCTTTAGTGTTTAATTTATAGTTAGATTAGTTGTTCTAGTAGAGCATGAGCCGGCCCATCTTGATCCCAAGGTGGCCGAATTCCCCTTTTCCTTGTTTTCCTTAGGGTTTTTGTAACTCTTAGCCTATAAATAGGCTTGCTTTGTAAGGTTTTAGGTAGACGTTTTATAAATCAAATTACTTAGTTTTTCGATTTTCTTGCTTGTGTGAATTTCGAGCTTTACTTGCTTCTGGCAAGGGTGATTGAGCAATCTTGCATCTTGTCCTTGATTGTTCTACCGACCTATTCCCTGGCGTATTCACCCTCATCGGAGTCGTCGTTCTACAGCCTTTAATCAAATCGTGTCGTCCGTTTGATTCTAGGTCCAGCAATCCAAGCGTTGGACAACCTCGCTAGATCCTCGGGCAAACGTGCTACGTGTCTCGAAACGTGTTGATCGAGGACCGCAATAGTTGGCCTCAGAGCTTATGTGGAGGTTCCCTCATACGTCATGGCGAATACAAGACGCATAAAAGCTAGCCCACAACATTGTCTTCCTGATCCTAAGGGAGTCAAAGAAGTGCCATTACGTGGTGTAGATGAGCAATTGGACCTCGTCAAATCTCAATTGCTTGGTTGGTTTTATACCCGTTGCGGTGTCAAAGACAAAATTTGTAGCTTGGCCACTGATGGGAGTTGTGAAGTCAACCTTGCAACTGCTATCATGGTTGAGAAATTAAATCTTCCAACCATTGGTCATCTTCGACCGCACAAGTTGATGAGTACTCAAGGTGTTGTCTGGGTTACTAAGCACACACTTGTACCTATTCAAATCGGCAAATATGTGGACGAGGTGTTGTGTGACGTAGTCCCAATTCAAGTGACACGGGTTGTTGGGCAAAGCGTGGATGTCGAGGCCAGAAGTTAAATATGACGGACATACTAATAAGTATTCCTTCTTATTTAATAGTCGTCGTATTGCACTTGTATCACTTACTTATGACCAGTTTTGTATTGATCTAGCACACATGAAAAGTAAGGTTGAGCGTTATTGAATGGAGAAGCAGCTAGATGGGGGAATTGTGCCTGAAGAGATAAAACCCGAGGGAGTTGAATGCAATGAGATGAAAGGGTCAGCTGTTGAAATGGACAAAGAGATGGAAAAATCTGATGAGATGGGTGGTAAAAAGGAAGAAAAGAGAGAAAGTGGGCTGATCTTGAGCAACCCGGTGAAGGCCTATTATTTTCCCAACGAACTTACCTTGCTTTGTTTAGTGTTTCTTCTTGTATTCAGATCAAGCAAAGGCAAGTTGAGCTGATCTTGGTGTGTTCCATTCCAAAATCAATTGTAGACTTTGCAAGCTTCCATGTAGTTGGTACTCCAAGAGTTAAACCCCGTTTGTATCCATTCATGGAACAATGTCAACTGAAATCAGTCCACACCAAAGGGGAGTTGCTTCGAGCTCATCTTGATGGGAACACTCCACATTTTGTGGATGGTTGTGTACCAAGGGTTCGTTTAAAGAACAAGTACCTGAATGACCATTATGATTTTCATCTTGTTCTTAGTCCACGTGAATCTCCAACATCACCAAATCCGCCTTGGGGCCTTGCAAGTGTGTTCGGGCCGGAGTTCGATTTCACGGGATACGCTTCACACCACTTTGAGGACCCTTACCTCATGACCACAAACGATCAAGTTGAGCATACATTGAAGATGGTTTGTGAGATTCAAGGTCCGACAAGGGTTATTTTCCAACTTAGCACGTGGGTTTTGCATTGGATGACATCTATAGCCATCCTAACAAGATTGAGTCGAAGGCATGTAACTCGTCTTGTCACCATTCGTGCTTCAATTTGTGGGCAAATTGCTTTCAAGAGGAGGGGAATGATACGAACAAGAGGAGCCATTGGAGTAAAGCCATGAGTTTTTCTTGGCAATATGTGGTGGCATTAGATTTGGGGTTCATACTACCAACTCTTGTAGTATCATCCATTTCCATCCAGATTTGAGGACGAATCCTTCTCAAGTGGAGGGGACTGATGTGTGCACGGACCTTAGCCCAAGTAATGACCCAGTCCGAGTTCCATTGGGCCCAGTCACACGTGCACAAGCCAAGTTCTTCAAAGAATCCCTCCAAGCCCCTGTTCGAATTGTCCAAGACCAACATGGAGTCCATAGAGAAATTGAAGGCTTGGAGGGAGACAATCAAGTTATCTACACCACGATCCAAGCCCATGAAGAGTCAAGTGGGCCTCCGAGTGAGCTGGCCGAATAGGGCCTTAGGCTTTAGTGTTTAATTTATAGTTAGATTAGTTGTTCTAGTAGAGCATGAGCCGGCCCATCTTGATCCCAAGGTGGCCGAATTCCCCTTTTCCTTGTTTTCCTTAGGGTTTTTGTAACTCTTAGCCTATAAATAGGCTTGCTTTGTAAGGTTTTAGGTAGACGTTTTATAAATCAAATTACTTAGTTTTTCGATTTTCTTGCTTGTGTGAATTTCGAGCTTTACTTGCTTCTGGCAAGGGTGATTGAGCAATCTTGCATCTTGTCCTTGATTGTTCTACCGACCTATTCCCTGGCGTATTCACCCTCATCGGAGTCGTCGTTCTACAGCCTTTAATCAAATCGTGTCGTCCGTTTGATTCTAGGTCCAGCAATCCAAGCGTTGGACAACCTCGCTAGATCCTCGGGCAAACGTGCTACGTGTCTCGAAACGTGTTGATCGAGGACCGCAATAGTTGGCCTCAGAGCTTATGTGGAGGTTCCCTCATACGTCATGGCGAATACAAGACGCATAAAAGCTAGCCCACAACATTGTCTTCCTGATCCTAAGGGAGTCAAAGAAGTGCCATTACGTGGTGTAGATGAGCAATTGGACCTCGTCAAATCTCAATTGCTTGGTTGGTTTTATACCCGTTGCGGTGTCAAAGACAAAATTTGTAGCTTGGCCACTGATGGGAGTTGTGAAGTCAACCTTGCAACTGCTATCATGGTTGAGAAATTAAATCTTCCAACCATTGGTCATCTTCGACCGCACAAGTTGATGAGTACTCAAGGTGTTGTCTGGGTTACTAAGCACACACTTGTACCTATTCAAATCGGCAAATATGTGGACGAGGTGTTGTGTGACGTAGTCCCAATTCAAGTGACACGGGTTGTTGGGCAAAGCGTGGATGTCGAGGCCAGAAGTTAAATATGACGGACATACTAATAAGTATTCCTTCTTATTTAATAGTCGTCGTATTGCACTTGTATCACTTACTTATGACCAGTTTTGTATTGATCTAGCACACATGAAAAGTAAGGTTGAGCGTTATTGAATGGAGAAGCAGCTAGATGGGGGAATTGTGCCTGAAGAGATAAAACCCGAGGGAGTTGAATGCAATGAGATGAAAGGGTCAGCTGTTGAAATGGACAAAGAGATGGAAAAATCTGATGAGATGGGTGGTAAAAAGGAAGAAAAGAGAGAAAGTGGGCTGATCTTGAGCAACCCGGTGAAGGCCTATTATTTTCCCAACGAACTTACCTTGCTTTGTTTAGTGTTTCTTCTTGTATTCAGATCAAGCAAAGGCAAGTTGAGCTGATCTTGGTGTGTTCCATTCCAAAATCAATTGTAGACTTTGCAAGCTTCCATGTAGTTGGTCCTCCAAGAGTTAAACCCCGTTTGTATCCATTCATGGAACAATGTCAACTGAAATCAGTCCACACCAAAGGGGAGTTGCTTCGAGCTCATCTTGATGGGAACACTCCACATTTTGTGGATGGTTGTGTACCAAGGGTTCGTTTAAAGAACAAGTACCTGAATGACCATTATGATTTTCATCTTGTTCTTAGTCCACGTGAATCTCCAACATCACCAAATCCGCCTTGGGGCCTTGCAAGTGTGTTCGGGCCGGAGTTCGATTTCACGGGATACGCTTCACACCACTTTGAGGACCCTTACCTCATGACCACAAACGATCAAGTTGAGCATACATTGAAGATGGTTTGTGAGATTCAAGGTCCGACAAGGGTTATTTTCCAACTTAGCACGTGGGTTTTGCATTGGATGACATCTATAGCCATCCTAACAAGATTGAGTCGAAGGCATGTAACTCGTCTTGTCACCATTCGTGCTTCAATTTGTGGGCAAATTGCTTTCAAGAGGAGGGGAATGATACGAACAAGAGGAGCCATTGGAGTAAAGCCATGAGTTTTTCTTGGCAATATGTGGTGGCATTAGATTTGGGGTTCATACTACCAACTCTTGTAGTATCATCCATTTCCATCCAGATTTGAGGACGAATCCTTCTCAAGTGGAGGGGACTGATGTGTGCACGGACCTTAGCCCAAGTAATGACCCAGTCCGAGTTCCATTGGGCCCAGTCACACGTGCACAAGCCAAGTTCTTCAAAGAATCCCTCCAAGCCCCTGTTCGAATTGTCCAAGACCAACATGGAGTCCATAGAGAAATTGAAGGCTTGGAGGGAGACAATCAAGTTATCTACACCACGATCCAAGCCCATGAAGAGTCAAGTGGGCCTCCGAGTGAGCTGGCCGAATAGGGCTGATGCGGTTGAGCACGAGGCCCAAAGTGTACAAGTAGACCCTGTGAAGGTGCCCCAAGGTCCAGTGACACGAGCACGAGCTAAGAGATTCAAGGAGTCCCTCCAAGCCTTGGTACGTGCCATCCAAACCCAAGAGAAACCGGGCATTGAAGGAATTGAGTTGGAATATCCTTGCACGACTACTAAAATGCTGCTTACAATTGAAGATGCGAGTGTTCAAGCTCCAAACGGCGGGCTGAGCCCCGAAGCTTATGATCTATAGTTAGTTGGGCTAGCTTTCGGTCAAGTATAGGCCCAAGGGGCTGGCCGAACTTTCCTTGTTATTTTTCCAGTTTATTAGGTCTTAGTTACGGCTATTAATAGCCTCAAGCCGCATGTTACATTCAGTTTTTGAGAGTATTGAATAAAATTTCCAGAATTTCGTCCATTCCTTGTGGCAAATTCCCTTAGCTTGTAAAAGCTAAGTTGAACATCCTAGAGTTGATCCTAGGCTGTTCTTGACTTATCAATCAAGCACACATACTTGATTGTGGCGTCCTCTACCGTTAAATCTGTTCTTGAGTGGTCCAAGTTCGGGTTCAACTCCGTCAAATCTTCATCGTGTTCCTCTAGATCCGAAGTAGCTTCCGCGTCTCGCATCAAGGGCCTTAGGCTTTAGTGTTTAATTTATAGTTAGATTAGTTGTTCTAGTAGAGCATGGGCCGGCCCATCTTGATCCCAAGGTGGCCGAATTCCCCTTTTCCTTGTTTTCCTTAGGGTTTTTGTAACTCTTAGCCTATAAATAGGCTTGCTTTGTAAGGTTTTAGGTAGACGTTTTATAAATCAAATTACTTAGTTTTTCGATTTTCTTGCTTGTGTGAATTTCGAGCTTTACTTGCTTCTGGCAAGGGTGATTGAGCAATCTTGCATCTTGTCCTTGATTGTTCTACCGACCTATTCCCTGGCGTATTCACCTTCATCGGAGTCGTCGTTCTACAGCCTTTAATCAAATCGTGTCGTCCGTTTGATTCTAGGTCCAGCAATCCAAGCGTTGGACAACCTCGCTAGATCCTCGGGCAAACGTGCTACGTGTCTCGAAACGTGTTGATCGAGGACCGCAATAGTTGGCCTCAGAGCTTATGTGGAGGTTCCCTCATACGTCATGGCGAATACAAGACGCATAAAAGCTAGCCCACAACATTGTCTTCCTGATCCTAAGGGAGTCAAAGAAGTGCCATTACGTGGTGTAGATGAGCAATTGGACCTCGTCAAATCTCAATTGCTTGGTTGGTTTTATAACCGTTGCGGTGTCAAAGACAAAATTTGTAGCTTGGCCACTGATGGGAGTTGTGAAGTCAACCTTGCAACTGCTATCATGGTTGAGAAATTAAATCTTCCAACCATTGGTCATCTTCGACCGCACAAGTTGATGAGTACTCAAGGTGTTGTCTGGGTTACTAAGCACACACTTGTACCTATTCAAATCGGCAAATATGTGGACGAGGTGTTGTGTGACGTAGTCCCAATTCAAGTGACACGGGTTGTTGGGCAAAGCGTGGATGTCGAGGCCAGAAGTTAAATATGACGGACATACTAATAAGTATTCCTTCTTATTTAATAGTCGTCGTATTGCACTTGTATCACTTACTTATGACCAGTTTTGTATTGATCTAGCACACATGAAAAGTAAGGTTGAGCGTTATTGAATGGAGAAGCAGCTAGATGGGGGAATTGTGCCTGAAGAGATAAAACCCGAGGGAGTTGAATGCAATGAGATGAAAGGGTCAGCTGTTGAAATGGACAAAGAGATGGAAAAATCTGATGAGATGGGTGGTAAAAAGGAAGAAAAGAGAGAAAGTGGGCTGATCTTGAGCAACCCGGTGAAGGCCTATTATTTTCCCAACGAACTTACCTTGCTTTGTTTAGTGTTTCTTCTTGTATTCAGATCAAGCAAAGGCAAGTTGAGCTGATCTTGGTGTGTTCCATTCCAAAATCAATTGTAGACTTTGCAAGCTTCCATGTAGTTGGTCCTCCAAGAGTTAAACCCCGTTTGTATCCATTCATGGAACAATGTCAACTGAAATCAGTCCACACCAAAGGGGAGTTGCTTCGAGCTCATCTTGATGGGAACACTCCACATTTTGTGGATGGTTGTGTACCAAGGGTTCGTTTAAAGAACAAGTACCTGAATGACCATTATGATTTTCATCTTGTTCTTAGTCCACGTGAATCTCCAACATCACCAAATCCGCCTTGGGGCCTTGCAAGTGTGTTCGGGCCGGAGTTCGATTTCACGGGATACGCTTCACACCACTTTGAGGACCCTTACCTCATGACCACAAACGATCAAGTTGAGCATACATTGAAGATGGTTTGTGAGATTCAAGGTCCGACAAGGGTTATTTTCCAACTTAGCACGTGGGTTTTGCATTGGATGACATCTATAGCCATCCTAACAAGATTGAGTCGAAGGCATGTAACTCGTCTTGTCACCATTCGTGCTTCAATTTGTGGGCAAATTGCTTTCAAGAGGAGGGGAATGATACGAACAAGAGGAGCCATTGGAGTAAAGCCATGAGTTTTTCTTGGCAATATGTGGTGGCATTAGATTTGGGGTTCATACTACCAACTCTTGTAGTATCATCCATTTCCATCCAGATTTGAGGACGAATCCTTCTCAAGTGGAGGGGACTGATGTGTGCACGGACCTTAGCCCAAGTAATGACCCAGTCCGAGTTCCATTGGGCCCAGTCACACGTGCACAAGCCAAGTTCTTCAAAGAATCCCTCCAAGCCCCTGTTCGAATTGTCCAAGACCAACATGGAGTCCATAGAGAAATTGAAGGCTTGGAGGGAGACAATCAAGTTATCTACACCACGATCCAAGCCCATGAAGAGTCAAGTGGGCCTCCGAGTGAGCTGGCCGAATAGGGCCTTAGGCTTTAGTGTTTAATTTATAGTTAGATTAGTTGTTCTAGTAGAGCATGAGCCGGCCCATCTTGATCCCAAGGTGGCCGAATTCCCCTTTTCCTTGTTTTCCTTAGGGTTTTTGTAACTCTTAGCCTATAAATAGGCTTGCTTTGTAAGGTTTTAGGTAGACGTTTTATAAATCAAATTACTTAGTTTTTCGATTTTCTTGCTTGTGTGAATTTCGAGCTTTACTTGCTTCTGGCAAGGGTGATTGAGCAATCTTGCATCTTGTCCTTGATTGTTCTACCGACCTATTCCCTGGCGTATTCACCCTCATCGGAGTCGTCGTTCTACAGCCTTTAATCAAATCGTGTCGTCCGTTTGATTCTAGGTCCAGCAATCCAAGCGTTGGACAACCTCGCTAGATCCTCGGGCAAACGTGCTACGTGTCTCGAAACGTGTTGATCGAGGACCGCAATAGTTGGCCTCAGAGCTTATGTGGAGGTTCCCTCATACGTCATGGCGAATACAAGACGCATAAAAGCTAGCCCACAACATTGTCTTCCTGATCCTAAGGGAGTCAAAGAAGTGCCATTACGTGGTGTAGATGAGCAATTGGACCTCGTCAAATCTCAATTGCTTGGTTGGTTTTATACCCGTTGCGGTGTCAAAGACAAAATTTGTAGCTTGGCCACTGATGGGAGTTGTGAAGTCAACCTTGCAACTGCTATCATGGTTGAGAAATTAAATCTTCCAACCATTGGTCATCTTCGACCGCACAAGTTGATGAGTACTCAAGGTGTTGTCTGGGTTACTAAGCACACACTTGTACCTATTCAAATCGGCAAATATGTGGACGAGGTGTTGTGTGACGTAGTCCCAATTCAAGTGACACGGGTTGTTGGGCAAAGCGTGGATGTCGAGGCCAGAAGTTAAATATGACGGACATACTAATAAGTATTCCTTCTTATTTAATAGTCGTCGTATTGCACTTGTATCACTTACTTATGACCAGTTTTGTATTGATCTAGCACACATGAAAAGTAAGGTTGAGCGTTATTGAATGGAGAAGCAGCTAGATGGGGGAATTGTGCCTGAAGAGATAAAACCCGAGGGAGTTGAATGCAATGAGATGAAAGGGTCAGCTGTTGAAATGGACAAAGAGATGGAAAAATCTGATGAGATGGGTGGTAAAAAGGAAGAAAAGAGAGAAAGTGGGCTGATCTTGAGCAACCCGGTGAAGGCCTATTATTTTCCCAACGAACTTACCTTGCTTTGTTTAGTGTTTCTTCTTGTATTCAGATCAAGCAAAGGCAAGTTGAGCTGATCTTGGTGTGTTCCATTCCAAAATCAATTGTAGACTTTGCAAGCTTCCATGTAGTTGGTACTCCAAGAGTTAAACCCCGTTTGTATCCATTCATGGAACAATGTCAACTGAAATCAGTCCACACCAAAGGGGAGTTGCTTCGAGCTCATCTTGATGGGAACACTCCACATTTTGTGGATGGTTGTGTACCAAGGGTTCGTTTAAAGAACAAGTACCTGAATGACCATTATGATTTTCATCTTGTTCTTAGTCCACGTGAATCTCCAACATCACCAAATCCGCCTTGGGGCCTTGCAAGTGTGTTCGGGCCGGAGTTCGATTTCACGGGATACGCTTCACACCACTTTGAGGACCCTTACCTCATGACCACAAACGATCAAGTTGAGCATACATTGAAGATGGTTTGTGAGATTCAAGGTCCGACAAGGGTTATTTTCCAACTTAGCACGTGGGTTTTGCATTGGATGACATCTATAGCCATCCTAACAAGATTGAGTCGAAGGCATGTAACTCGTCTTGTCACCATTCGTGCTTCAATTTGTGGGCAAATTGCTTTCAAGAGGAGGGGAATGATACGAACAAGAGGAGCCATTGGAGTAAAGCCATGAGTTTTTCTTGGCAATATGTGGTGGCATTAGATTTGGGGTTCATACTACCAACTCTTGTAGTATCATCCATTTCCATCCAGATTTGAGGACGAATCCTTCTCAAGTGGAGGGGACTGATGTGTGCACGGACCTTAGCCCAAGTAATGACCCAGTCCGAGTTCCATTGGGCCCAGTCACACGTGCACAAGCCAAGTTCTTCAAAGAATCCCTCCAAGCCCCTGTTCGAATTGTCCAAGACCAACATGGAGTCCATAGAGAAATTGAAGGCTTGGAGGGAGACAATCAAGTTATCTACACCACGATCCAAGCCCATGAAGAGTCAAGTGGGCCTCCGAGTGAGCTGGCCGAATAGGGCCTTAGGCTTTAGTGTTTAATTTATAGTTAGATTAGTTGTTCTAGTAGAGCATGAGCCGGCCCATCTTGATCCCAAGGTGGCCGAATTCCCCTTTTCCTTGTTTTCCTTAGGGTTTTTGTAACTCTTAGCCTATAAATAGGCTTGCTTTGTAAGGTTTTAGGTAGACGTTTTATAAATCAAATTACTTAGTTTTTCGATTTTCTTGCTTGTGTGAATTTCGAGCTTTACTTGCTTCTGGCAAGGGTGATTGAGCAATCTTGCATCTTGTCCTTGATTGTTCTACCGACCTATTCCCTGGCGTATTCACCCTCATCGGAGTCGTCGTTCTACAGCCTTTAATCAAATCGTGTCGTCCGTTTGATTCTAGGTCCAGCAATCCAAGCGTTGGACAACCTCGCTAGATCCTCGGGCAAACGTGCTACGTGTCTCGAAACGTGTTGATCGAGGACCGCAATAGTTGGCCTCAGAGCTTATGTGGAGGTTCCCTCATACGTCATGGCGAATACAAGACGCATAAAAGCTAGCCCACAACATTGTCTTCCTGATCCTAAGGGAGTCAAAGAAGTGCCATTACGTGGTGTAGATGAGCAATTGGACCTCGTCAAATCTCAATTGCTTGGTTGGTTTTATACCCGTTGCGGTGTCAAAGACAAAATTTGTAGCTTGGCCACTGATGGGAGTTGTGAAGTCAACCTTGCAACTGCTATCATGGTTGAGAAATTAAATCTTCCAACCATTGGTCATCTTCGACCGCACAAGTTGATGAGTACTCAAGGTGTTGTCTGGGTTACTAAGCACACACTTGTACCTATTCAAATCGGCAAATATGTGGACGAGGTGTTGTGTGACGTAGTCCCAATTCAAGTGACACGGGTTGTTGGGCAAAGCGTGGATGTCGAGGCCAGAAGTTAAATATGACGGACATACTAATAAGTATTCCTTCTTATTTAATAGTCGTCGTATTGCACTTGTATCACTTACTTATGACCAGTTTTGTATTGATCTAGCACACATGAAAAGTAAGGTTGAGCGTTATTGAATGGAGAAGCAGCTAGATGGGGGAATTGTGCCTGAAGAGATAAAACCCGAGGGAGTTGAATGCAATGAGATGAAAGGGTCAGCTGTTGAAATGGACAAAGAGATGGAAAAATCTGATGAGATGGGTGGTAAAAAGGAAGAAAAGAGAGAAAGTGGGCTGATCTTGAGCAACCCGGTGAAGGCCTATTATTTTCCCAACGAACTTACCTTGCTTTGTTTAGTGTTTCTTCTTGTATTCAGATCAAGCAAAGGCAAGTTGAGCTGATCTTGGTGTGTTCCATTCCAAAATCAATTGTAGACTTTGCAAGCTTCCATGTAGTTGGTCCTCCAAGAGTTAAACCCCGTTTGTATCCATTCATGGAACAATGTCAACTGAAATCAGTCCACACCAAAGGGGAGTTGCTTCGAGCTCATCTTGATGGGAACACTCCACATTTTGTGGATGGTTGTGTACCAAGGGTTCGTTTAAAGAACAAGTACCTGAATGACCATTATGATTTTCATCTTGTTCTTAGTCCACGTGAATCTCCAACATCACCAAATCCGCCTTGGGGCCTTGCAAGTGTGTTCGGGCCGGAGTTCGATTTCACGGGATACGCTTCACACCACTTTGAGGACCCTTACCTCATGACCACAAACGATCAAGTTGAGCATACATTGAAGATGGTTTGTGAGATTCAAGGTCCGACAAGGGTTATTTTCCAACTTAGCACGTGGGTTTTGCATTGGATGACATCTATAGCCATCCTAACAAGATTGAGTCGAAGGCATGTAACTCGTCTTGTCACCATTCGTGCTTCAATTTGTGGGCAAATTGCTTTCAAGAGGAGGGGAATGATACGAACAAGAGGAGCCATTGGAGTAAAGCCATGAGTTTTTCTTGGCAATATGTGGTGGCATTAGATTTGGGGTTCATACTACCAACTCTTGTAGTATCATCCATTTCCATCCAGATTTGAGGACGAATCCTTCTCAAGTGGAGGGGACTGATGTGTGCACGGACCTTAGCCCAAGTAATGACCCAGTCCGAGTTCCATTGGGCCCAGTCACACGTGCACAAGCCAAGTTCTTCAAAGAATCCCTCCAAGCCCCTGTTCGAATTGTCCAAGACCAACATGGAGTCCATAGAGAAATTGAAGGCTTGGAGGGAGACAATCAAGTTATCTACACCACGATCCAAGCCCATGAAGAGTCAAGTGGGCCTCCGAGTGAGCTGGCCGAATAGGGCTGATGCGGTTGAGCACGAGGCCCAAAGTGTACAAGTAGACCCTGTGAAGGTGCCCCAAGGTCCAGTGACACGAGCACGAGCTAAGAGATTCAAGGAGTCCCTCCAAGCCTTGGTACGTGCCATCCAAACCCAAGAGAAACCGGGCATTGAAGGAATTGAGTTGGAATATCCTTGCACGACTACTAAAATGCTGCTTACAATTGAAGATGCGAGTGTTCAAGCTCCAAACGGCGGGCTGAGCCCCGAAGCTTATGATCTATAGTTAGTTGGGCTAGCTTTCGGTCAAGTATAGGCCCAAGGGGCTGGCCGAACTTTCCTTGTTATTTTTCCAGTTTATTAGGTCTTAGTTACGGCTATTAATAGCCTCAAGCCGCATGTTACATTCAGTTTTTGAGAGTATTGAATAAAATTTCCAGAATTTCGTCCATTCCTTGTGGCAAATTCCCTTAGCTTGTAAAAGCTAAGTTGAACATCCTAGAGTTGATCCTAGGCTGTTCTTGACTTATCAATCAAGCACACATACTTGATTGTGGCGTCCTCTACCGTTAAATCTGTTCTTGAGTGGTCCAAGTTCGGGTTCAACTCCGTCAAATCTTCATCGTGTTCCTCTAGATCCGAAGTAGCTTCCGCGTCTCGCATCAAGGGCCTTAGGCTTTAGTGTTTAATTTATAGTTAGATTAGTTGTTCTAGTAGAGCATGGGCCGGCCCATCTTGATCCCAAGGTGGCCGAATTCCCCTTTTCCTTGTTTTCCTTAGGGTTTTTGTAACTCTTAGCCTATAAATAGGCTTGCTTTGTAAGGTTTTAGGTAGACGTTTTATAAATCAAATTACTTAGTTTTTCGATTTTCTTGCTTGTGTGAATTTCGAGCTTTACTTGCTTCTGGCAAGGGTGATTGAGCAATCTTGCATCTTGTCCTTGATTGTTCTACCGACCTATTCCCTGGCGTATTCACCTTCATCGGAGTCGTCGTTCTACAGCCTTTAATCAAATCGTGTCGTCCGTTTGATTCTAGGTCCAGCAATCCAAGCGTTGGACAACCTCGCTAGATCCTCGGGCAAACGTGCTACGTGTCTCGAAACGTGTTGATCGAGGACCGCAATAGTTGGCCTCAGAGCTTATGTGGAGGTTCCCTCATACGTCATGGCGAATACAAGACGCATAAAAGCTAGCCCACAACATTGTCTTCCTGATCCTAAGGGAGTCAAAGAAGTGCCATTACGTGGTGTAGATGAGCAATTGGACCTCGTCAAATCTCAATTGCTTGGTTGGTTTTATAACCGTTGCGGTGTCAAAGACAAAATTTGTAGCTTGGCCACTGATGGGAGTTGTGAAGTCAACCTTGCAACTGCTATCATGGTTGAGAAATTAAATCTTCCAACCATTGGTCATCTTCGACCGCACAAGTTGATGAGTACTCAAGGTGTTGTCTGGGTTACTAAGCACACACTTGTACCTATTCAAATCGGCAAATATGTGGACGAGGTGTTGTGTGACGTAGTCCCAATTCAAGTGACACGGGTTGTTGGGCAAAGCGTGGATGTCGAGGCCAGAAGTTAAATATGACGGACATACTAATAAGTATTCCTTCTTATTTAATAGTCGTCGTATTGCACTTGTATCACTTACTTATGACCAGTTTTGTATTGATCTAGCACACATGAAAAGTAAGGTTGAGCGTTATTGAATGGAGAAGCAGCTAGATGGGGGAATTGTGCCTGAAGAGATAAAACCCGAGGGAGTTGAATGCAATGAGATGAAAGGGTCAGCTGTTGAAATGGACAAAGAGATGGAAAAATCTGATGAGATGGGTGGTAAAAAGGAAGAAAAGAGAGAAAGTGGGCTGATCTTGAGCAACCCGGTGAAGGCCTATTATTTTCCCAACGAACTTACCTTGCTTTGTTTAGTGTTTCTTCTTGTATTCAGATCAAGCAAAGGCAAGTTGAGCTGATCTTGGTGTGTTCCATTCCAAAATCAATTGTAGACTTTGCAAGCTTCCATGTAGTTGGTCCTCCAAGAGTTAAACCCCGTTTGTATCCATTCATGGAACAATGTCAACTGAAATCAGTCCACACCAAAGGGGAGTTGCTTCGAGCTCATCTTGATGGGAACACTCCACATTTTGTGGATGGTTGTGTACCAAGGGTTCGTTTAAAGAACAAGTACCTGAATGACCATTATGATTTTCATCTTGTTCTTAGTCCACGTGAATCTCCAACATCACCAAATCCGCCTTGGGGCCTTGCAAGTGTGTTCGGGCCGGAGTTCGATTTCACGGGATACGCTTCACACCACTTTGAGGACCCTTACCTCATGACCACAAACGATCAAGTTGAGCATACATTGAAGATGGTTTGTGAGATTCAAGGTCCGACAAGGGTTATTTTCCAACTTAGCACGTGGGTTTTGCATTGGATGACATCTATAGCCATCCTAACAAGATTGAGTCGAAGGCATGTAACTCGTCTTGTCACCATTCGTGCTTCAATTTGTGGGCAAATTGCTTTCAAGAGGAGGGGAATGATACGAACAAGAGGAGCCATTGGAGTAAAGCCATGAGTTTTTCTTGGCAATATGTGGTGGCATTAGATTTGGGGTTCATACTACCAACTCTTGTAGTATCATCCATTTCCATCCAGATTTGAGGACGAATCCTTCTCAAGTGGAGGGGACTGATGTGTGCACGGACCTTAGCCCAAGTAATGACCCAGTCCGAGTTCCATTGGGCCCAGTCACACGTGCACAAGCCAAGTTCTTCAAAGAATCCCTCCAAGCCCCTGTTCGAATTGTCCAAGACCAACATGGAGTCCATAGAGAAATTGAAGGCTTGGAGGGAGACAATCAAGTTATCTACACCACGATCCAAGCCCATGAAGAGTCAAGTGGGCCTCCGAGTGAGCTGGCCGAATAGGGCCTTAGGCTTTAGTGTTTAATTTATAGTTAGATTAGTTGTTCTAGTAGAGCATGGGCCGGCCCATCTTGATCCCAAGGTGGCCGAATTCCCCTTTTCCTTGTTTTCCTTAGGGTTTTTGTAACTCTTAGCCTATAAATAGGCTTGCTTTGTAAGGTTTTAGGTAGACGTTTTATAAATCAAATTACTTAGTTTTTCGATTTTCTTGCTTGTGTGAATTTCGAGCTTTACTTGCTTCTGGCAAGGGTGATTGAGCAATCTTGCATCTTGTCCTTGATTGTTCTACCGACCTATTCCCTGGCGTATTCACCCTCATCGGAGTCGTCGTTCTACAGCCTTTAATCAAATCGTGTCGTCCGTTTGATTCTAGGTCCAGCAATCCAAGCGTTGGACAACCTCGCTAGATCCTCGGGCAAACGTGCTACGTGTCTCGAAACGTGTTGATCGAGGACCGCAATAGTTGGCCTCAGAGCTTATGTGGAGGTTCCCTCATACGTCATGGCGAATACAAGACGCATAAAAGCTAGCCCACAACATTGTCTTCCTGATCCTAAGGGAGTCAAAGAAGTGCCATTACGTGGTGTAGATGAGCAATTGGACCTCGTCAAATCTCAATTGCTTGGTTGGTTTTATACCCGTTGCGGTGTCAAAGACAAAATTTGTAGCTTGGCCACTGATGGGAGTTGTGAAGTCAACCTTGCAACTGCTATCATGGTTGAGAAATTAAATCTTCCAACCATTGGTCATCTTCGACCGCACAAGTTGATGAGTACTCAAGGTGTTGTCTGGGTTACTAAGCACACACTTGTACCTATTCAAATCGGCAAATATGTGGACGAGGTGTTGTGTGACGTAGTCCCAATTCAAGTGACACGGGTTGTTGGGCAAAGCGTGGATGTCGAGGCCAGAAGTTAAATATGACGGACATACTAATAAGTATTCCTTCTTATTTAATAGTCGTCGTATTGCACTTGTATCACTTACTTATGACCAGTTTTGTATTGATCTAGCACACATGAAAAGTAAGGTTGAGCGTTATTGAATGGAGAAGCAGCTAGATGGGGGAATTGTGCCTGAAGAGATAAAACCCGAGGGAGTTGAATGCAATGAGATGAAAGGGTCAGCTGTTGAAATGGACAAAGAGATGGAAAAATCTGATGAGATGGGTGGTAAAAAGGAAGAAAAGAGAGAAAGTGGGCTGATCTTGAGCAACCCGGTGAAGGCCTATTATTTTCCCAACGAACTTACCTTGCTTTGTTTAGTGTTTCTTCTTGTATTCAGATCAAGCAAAGGCAAGTTGAGCTGATCTTGGTGTGTTCCATTCCAAAATCAATTGTAGACTTTGCAAGCTTCCATGTAGTTGGTCCTCCAAGAGTTAAACCCCGTTTGTATCCATTCATGGAACAATGTCAACTGAAATCAGTCCACACCAAAGGGGAGTTGCTTCGAGCTCATCTTGATGGGAACACTCCACATTTTGTGGATGGTTGTGTACCAAGGGTTCGTTTAAAGAACAAGTACCTGAATGACCATTATGATTTTCATCTTGTTCTTAGTCCACGTGAATCTCCAACATCACCAAATCCGCCTTGGGGCCTTGCAAGTGTGTTCGGGCCGGAGTTCGATTTCACGGGATACGCTTCACACCACTTTGAGGACCCTTACCTCATGACCACAAACGATCAAGTTGAGCATACATTGAAGATGGTTTGTGAGATTCAAGGTCCGACAAGGGTTATTTTCCAACTTAGCACGTGGGTTTTGCATTGGATGACATCTATAGCCATCCTAACAAGATTGAGTCGAAGGCATGTAACTCGTCTTGTCACCATTCGTGCTTCAATTTGTGGGCAAATTGCTTTCAAGAGGAGGGGAATGATACGAACAAGAGGAGCCATTGGAGTAAAGCCATGAGTTTTTCTTGGCAATATGTGGTGGCATTAGATTTGGGGTTCATACTACCAACTCTTGTAGTATCATCCATTTCCATCCAGATTTGAGGACGAATCCTTCTCAAGTGGAGGGGACTGATGTGTGCACGGACCTTAGCCCAAGTAATGACCCAGTCCGAGTTCCATTGGGCCCAGTCACACGTGCACAAGCCAAGTTCTTCAAAGAATCCCTCCAAGCCCCTGTTCGAATTGTCCAAGACCAACATGGAGTCCATAGAGAAATTGAAGGCTTGGAGGGAGACAATCAAGTTATCTACACCACGATCCAAGCCCATGAAGAGTCAAGTGGGCCTCCGAGTGAGCTGGCCGAATAGGGCCTTAGGCTTTAGTGTTTAATTTATAGTTAGATTAGTTGTTCTAGTAGAGCATGGGCCGGCCCATCTTGATCCCAAGGTGGCCGAATTCCCCTTTTCCTTGTTTTCCTTAGGGTTTTTGTAACTCTTAGCCTATAAATAGGCTTGCTTTGTAAGGTTTTAGGTAGACGTTTTATAAATCAAATTACTTAGTTTTTCGATTTTCTTGCTTGTGTGAATTTCGAGCTTTACTTGCTTCTGGCAAGGGTGATTGAGCAATCTTGCATCTTGTCCTTGATTGTTCTACCGACCTATTCCCTGGCGTATTCACCTTCATCGGAGTCGTCGTTCTACAGCCTTTAATCAAATCGTGTCGTCCGTTTGATTCTAGGTCCAGCAATCCAAGCGTTGGACAACCTCGCTAGATCCTCGGGCAAACGTGCTACGTGTCTCGAAACGTGTTGATCGAGGACCGCAATAGTTGGCCTCAGAGCTTATGTGGAGGTTCCCTCATACGTCATGGCGAATACAAGACGCATAAAAGCTAGCCCACAACATTGTCTTCCTGATCCTAAGGGAGTCAAAGAAGTGCCATTACGTGGTGTAGATGAGCAATTGGACCTCGTCAAATCTCAATTGCTTGGTTGGTTTTATACCCGTTGCGGTGTCAAAGACAAAATTTGTAGCTTGGCCACTGATGGGAGTTGTGAAGTCAACCTTGCAACTGCTATCATGGTTGAGAAATTAAATCTTCCAACCATTGGTCATCTTCGACCGCACAAGTTGATGAGTACTCAAGGTGTTGTCTGGGTTACTAAGCACACACTTGTACCTATTCAAATCGGCAAATATGTGGACGAGGTGTTGTGTGACGTAGTCCCAATTCAAGTGACACGGGTTGTTGGGCAAAGCGTGGATGTCGAGGCCAGAAGTTAAATATGACGGACATACTAATAAGTATTCCTTCTTATTTAATAGTCGTCGTATTGCACTTGTATCACTTACTTATGACCAGTTTTGTATTGATCTAGCACACATGAAAAGTAAGGTTGAGCGTTATTGAATGGAGAAGCAGCTAGATGGGGGAATTGTGCCTGAAGAGATAAAACCCGAGGGAGTTGAATGCAATGAGATGAAAGGGTCAGCTGTTGAAATGGACAAAGAGATGGAAAAATCTGATGAGATGGGTGGTAAAAAGGAAGAAAAGAGAGAAAGTGGGCTGATCTTGAGCAACCCGGTGAAGGCCTATTATTTTCCCAACGAACTTACCTTGCTTTGTTTAGTGTTTCTTCTTGTATTCAGATCAAGCAAAGGCAAGTTGAGCTGATCTTGGTGTGTTCCATTCCAAAATCAATTGTAGACTTTGCAAGCTTCCATGTAGTTGGTCCTCCAAGAGTTAAACCCCGTTTGTATCCATTCATGGAACAATGTCAACTGAAATCAGTCCACACCAAAGGGGAGTTGCTTCGAGCTCATCTTGATGGGAACACTCCACATTTTGTGGATGGTTGTGTACCAAGGGTTCGTTTAAAGAACAAGTACCTGAATGACCATTATGATTTTCATCTTGTTCTTAGTCCACGTGAATCTCCAACATCACCAAATCCGCCTTGGGGCCTTGCAAGTGTGTTCGGGCCGGAGTTCGATTTCACGGGATACGCTTCACACCACTTTGAGGACCCTTACCTCATGACCACAAACGATCAAGTTGAGCATACATTGAAGATGGTTTGTGAGATTCAAGGTCCGACAAGGGTTATTTTCCAACTTAGCACGTGGGTTTTGCATTGGATGACATCTATAGCCATCCTAACAAGATTGAGTCGAAGGCATGTAACTCGTCTTGTCACCATTCGTGCTTCAATTTGTGGGCAAATTGCTTTCAAGAGGAGGGGAATGATACGAACAAGAGGAGCCATTGGAGTAAAGCCATGAGTTTTTCTTGGCAATATGTGGTGGCATTAGATTTGGGGTTCATACTACCAACTCTTGTAGTATCATCCATTTCCATCCAGATTTGAGGACGAATCCTTCTCAAGTGGAGGGGACTGATGTGTGCACGGACCTTAGCCCAAGTAATGACCCAGTCCGAGTTCCATTGGGCCCAGTCACACGTGCACAAGCCAAGTTCTTCAAAGAATCCCTCCAAGCCCCTGTTCGAATTGTCCAAGACCAACATGGAGTCCATAGAGAAATTGAAGGCTTGGAGGGAGACAATCAAGTTATCTACACCACGATCCAAGCCCATGAAGAGTCAAGTGGGCCTCCGAGTGAGCTGGCCGAATAGGGCCTTAGGCTTTAGTGTTTAATTTATAGTTAGATTAGTTGTTCTAGTAGAGCATGGGCCGGCCCATCTTGATCCCAAGGTGGCCGAATTCCCCTTTTCCTTGTTTTCCTTAGGGTTTTTGTAACTCTTAGCCTATAAATAGGCTTGCTTTGTAAGGTTTTAGGTAGACGTTTTATAAATCAAATTACTTAGTTTTTCGATTTTCTTGCTTGTGTGAATTTCGAGCTTTACTTGCTTCTGGCAAGGGTGATTGAGCAATCTTGCATCTTGTCCTTGATTGTTCTACCGACCTATTCCCTGGCGTATTCACCTTCATCGGAGTCGTCGTTCTACAGCCTTTAATCAAATCGTGTCGTCCGTTTGATTCTAGGTCCAGCAATCCAAGCGTTGGACAACCTCGCTAGATCCTCGGGCAAACGTGCTACGTGTCTCGAAACGTGTTGATCGAGGACCGCAATAGTTGGCCTCAGAGCTTATGTGGAGGTTCCCTCATACGTCATGGCGAATACAAGACGCATAAAAGCTAGCCCACAACATTGTCTTCCTGATCCTAAGGGAGTCAAAGAAGTGCCATTACGTGGTGTAGATGAGCAATTGGACCTCGTCAAATCTCAATTGCTTGGTTGGTTTTATACCCGTTGCGGTGTCAAAGACAAAATTTGTAGCTTGGCCACTGATGGGAGTTGTGAAGTCAACCTTGCAACTGCTATCATGGTTGAGAAATTAAATCTTCCAACCATTGGTCATCTTCGACCGCACAAGTTGATGAGTACTCAAGGTGTTGTCTGGGTTACTAAGCACACACTTGTACCTATTCAAATCGGCAAATATGTGGACGAGGTGTTGTGTGACGTAGTCCCAATTCAAGTGACACGGGTTGTTGGGCAAAGCGTGGATGTCGAGGCCAGAAGTTAAATATGACGGACATACTAATAAGTATTCCTTCTTATTTAATAGTCGTCGTATTGCACTTGTATCACTTACTTATGACCAGTTTTGTATTGATCTAGCACACATGAAAAGTAAGGTTGAGCGTTATTGAATGGAGAAGCAGCTAGATGGGGGAATTGTGCCTGAAGAGATAAAACCCGAGGGAGTTGAATGCAATGAGATGAAAGGGTCAGCTGTTGAAATGGACAAAGAGATGGAAAAATCTGATGAGATGGGTGGTAAAAAGGAAGAAAAGAGAGAAAGTGGGCTGATCTTGAGCAACCCGGTGAAGGCCTATTATTTTCCCAACGAACTTACCTTGCTTTGTTTAGTGTTTCTTCTTGTATTCAGATCAAGCAAAGGCAAGTTGAGCTGATCTTGGTGTGTTCCATTCCAAAATCAATTGTAGACTTTGCAAGCTTCCATGTAGTTGGTACTCCAAGAGTTAAACCCCGTTTGTATCCATTCATGGAACAATGTCAACTGAAATCAGTCCACACCAAAGGGGAGTTGCTTCGAGCTCATCTTGATGGGAACACTCCACATTTTGTGGATGGTTGTGTACCAAGGGTTCGTTTAAAGAACAAGTACCTGAATGACCATTATGATTTTCATCTTGTTCTTAGTCCACGTGAATCTCCAACATCACCAAATCCGCCTTGGGGCCTTGCAAGTGTGTTCGGGCCGGAGTTCGATTTCACGGGATACGCTTCACACCACTTTGAGGACCCTTACCTCATGACCACAAACGATCAAGTTGAGCATACATTGAAGATGGTTTGTGAGATTCAAGGTCCGACAAGGGTTATTTTCCAACTTAGCACGTGGGTTTTGCATTGGATGACATCTATAGCCATCCTAACAAGATTGAGTCGAAGGCATGTAACTCGTCTTGTCACCATTCGTGCTTCAATTTGTGGGCAAATTGCTTTCAAGAGGAGGGGAATGATACGAACAAGAGGAGCCATTGGAGTAAAGCCATGAGTTTTTCTTGGCAATATGTGGTGGCATTAGATTTGGGGTTCATACTACCAACTCTTGTAGTATCATCCATTTCCATCCAGATTTGAGGACGAATCCTTCTCAAGTGGAGGGGACTGATGTGTGCACGGACCTTAGCCCAAGTAATGACCCAGTCCGAGTTCCATTGGGCCCAGTCACACGTGCACAAGCCAAGTTCTTCAAAGAATCCCTCCAAGCCCCTGTTCGAATTGTCCAAGACCAACATGGAGTCCATAGAGAAATTGAAGGCTTGGAGGGAGACAATCAAGTTATCTACACCACGATCCAAGCCCATGAAGAGTCAAGTGGGCCTCCGAGTGAGCTGGCCGAATAGGGCCTTAGGCTTTAGTGTTTAATTTATAGTTAGATTAGTTGTTCTAGTAGAGCATGGGCCGGCCCATCTTGATCCCAAGGTGGCCGAATTCCCCTTTTCCTTGTTTTCCTTAGGGTTTTTGTAACTCTTAGCCTATAAATAGGCTTGCTTTGTAAGGTTTTAGGTAGACGTTTTATAAATCAAATTACTTAGTTTTTCGATTTTCTTGCTTGTGTGAATTTCGAGCTTTACTTGCTTCTGGCAAGGGTGATTGAGCAATCTTGCATCTTGTCCTTGATTGTTCTACCGACCTATTCCCTGGCGTATTCACCTTCATCGGAGTCGTCGTTCTACAGCCTTTAATCAAATCGTGTCGTCCGTTTGATTCTAGGTCCAGCAATCCAAGCGTTGGACAACCTCGCTAGATCCTCGGGCAAACGTGCTACGTGTCTCGAAACGTGTTGATCGAGGACCGCAATAGTTGGCCTCAGAGCTTATGTGGAGGTTCCCTCATACGTCATGGCGAATACAAGACGCATAAAAGCTAGCCCACAACATTGTCTTCCTGATCCTAAGGGAGTCAAAGAAGTGCCATTACGTGGTGTAGATGAGCAATTGGACCTCGTCAAATCTCAATTGCTTGGTTGGTTTTATACCCGTTGCGGTGTCAAAGACAAAATTTGTAGCTTGGCCACTGATGGGAGTTGTGAAGTCAACCTTGCAACTGCTATCATGGTTGAGAAATTAAATCTTCCAACCATTGGTCATCTTCGACCGCACAAGTTGATGAGTACTCAAGGTGTTGTCTGGGTTACTAAGCACACACTTGTACCTATTCAAATCGGCAAATATGTGGACGAGGTGTTGTGTGACGTAGTCCCAATTCAAGTGACACGGGTTGTTGGGCAAAGCGTGGATGTCGAGGCCAGAAGTTAAATATGACGGACATACTAATAAGTATTCCTTCTTATTTAATAGTCGTCGTATTGCACTTGTATCACTTACTTATGACCAGTTTTGTATTGATCTAGCACACATGAAAAGTAAGGTTGAGCGTTATTGAATGGAGAAGCAGCTAGATGGGGGAATTGTGCCTGAAGAGATAAAACCCGAGGGAGTTGAATGCAATGAGATGAAAGGGTCAGCTGTTGAAATGGACAAAGAGATGGAAAAATCTGATGAGATGGGTGGTAAAAAGGAAGAAAAGAGAGAAAGTGGGCTGATCTTGAGCAACCCGGTGAAGGCCTATTATTTTCCCAACGAACTTACCTTGCTTTGTTTAGTGTTTCTTCTTGTATTCAGATCAAGCAAAGGCAAGTTGAGCTGATCTTGGTGTGTTCCATTCCAAAATCAATTGTAGACTTTGCAAGCTTCCATGTAGTTGGTACTCCAAGAGTTAAACCCCGTTTGTATCCATTCATGGAACAATGTCAACTGAAATCAGTCCACACCAAAGGGGAGTTGCTTCGAGCTCATCTTGATGGGAACACTCCACATTTTGTGGATGGTTGTGTACCAAGGGTTCGTTTAAAGAACAAGTACCTGAATGACCATTATGATTTTCATCTTGTTCTTAGTCCACGTGAATCTCCAACATCACCAAATCCGCCTTGGGGCCTTGCAAGTGTGTTCGGGCCGGAGTTCGATTTCACGGGATACGCTTCACACCACTTTGAGGACCCTTACCTCATGACCACAAACGATCAAGTTGAGCATACATTGAAGATGGTTTGTGAGATTCAAGGTCCGACAAGGGTTATTTTCCAACTTAGCACGTGGGTTTTGCATTGGATGACATCTATAGCCATCCTAACAAGATTGAGTCGAAGGCATGTAACTCGTCTTGTCACCATTCGTGCTTCAATTTGTGGGCAAATTGCTTTCAAGAGGAGGGGAATGATACGAACAAGAGGAGCCATTGGAGTAAAGCCATGAGTTTTTCTTGGCAATATGTGGTGGCATTAGATTTGGGGTTCATACTACCAACTCTTGTAGTATCATCCATTTCCATCCAGATTTGAGGACGAATCCTTCTCAAGTGGAGGGGACTGATGTGTGCACGGACCTTAGCCCAAGTAATGACCCAGTCCGAGTTCCATTGGGCCCAGTCACACGTGCACAAGCCAAGTTCTTCAAAGAATCCCTCCAAGCCCCTGTTCGAATTGTCCAAGACCAACATGGAGTCCATAGAGAAATTGAAGGCTTGGAGGGAGACAATCAAGTTATCTACACCACGATCCAAGCCCATGAAGAGTCAAGTGGGCCTCCGAGTGAGCTGGCCGAATAGGGCCTTAGGCTTTAGTGTTTAATTTATAGTTAGATTAGTTGTTCTAGTAGAGCATGGGCCGGCCCATCTTGATCCCAAGGTGGCCGAATTCCCCTTTTCCTTGTTTTCCTTAGGGTTTTTGTAACTCTTAGCCTATAAATAGGCTTGCTTTGTAAGGTTTTAGGTAGACGTTTTATAAATCAAATTACTTAGTTTTTCGATTTTCTTGCTTGTGTGAATTTCGAGCTTTACTTGCTTCTGGCAAGGGTGATTGAGCAATCTTGCATCTTGTCCTTGATTGTTCTACCGACCTATTCCCTGGCGTATTCACCTTCATCGGAGTCGTCGTTCTACAGCCTTTAATCAAATCGTGTCGTCCGTTTGATTCTAGGTCCAGCAATCCAAGCGTTGGACAACCTCGCTAGATCCTCGGGCAAACGTGCTACGTGTCTCGAAACGTGTTGATCGAGGACCGCAATAGTTGGCCTCAGAGCTTATGTGGAGGTTCCCTCATACGTCATGGCGAATACAAGACGCATAAAAGCTAGCCCACAACATTGTCTTCCTGATCCTAAGGGAGTCAAAGAAGTGCCATTACGTGGTGTAGATGAGCAATTGGACCTCGTCAAATCTCAATTGCTTGGTTGGTTTTATACCCGTTGCGGTGTCAAAGACAAAATTTGTAGCTTGGCCACTGATGGGAGTTGTGAAGTCAACCTTGCAACTGCTATCATGGTTGAGAAATTAAATCTTCCAACCATTGGTCATCTTCGACCGCACAAGTTGATGAGTACTCAAGGTGTTGTCTGGGTTACTAAGCACACACTTGTACCTATTCAAATCGGCAAATATGTGGACGAGGTGTTGTGTGACGTAGTCCCAATTCAAGTGACACGGGTTGTTGGGCAAAGCGTGGATGTCGAGGCCAGAAGTTAAATATGACGGACATACTAATAAGTATTCCTTCTTATTTAATAGTCGTCGTATTGCACTTGTATCACTTACTTATGACCAGTTTTGTATTGATCTAGCACACATGAAAAGTAAGGTTGAGCGTTATTGAATGGAGAAGCAGCTAGATGGGGGAATTGTGCCTGAAGAGATAAAACCCGAGGGAGTTGAATGCAATGAGATGAAAGGGTCAGCTGTTGAAATGGACAAAGAGATGGAAAAATCTGATGAGATGGGTGGTAAAAAGGAAGAAAAGAGAGAAAGTGGGCTGATCTTGAGCAACCCGGTGAAGGCCTATTATTTTCCCAACGAACTTACCTTGCTTTGTTTAGTGTTTCTTCTTGTATTCAGATCAAGCAAAGGCAAGTTGAGCTGATCTTGGTGTGTTCCATTCCAAAATCAATTGTAGACTTTGCAAGCTTCCATGTAGTTGGTACTCCAAGAGTTAAACCCCGTTTGTATCCATTCATGGAACAATGTCAACTGAAATCAGTCCACACCAAAGGGGAGTTGCTTCGAGCTCATCTTGATGGGAACACTCCACATTTTGTGGATGGTTGTGTACCAAGGGTTCGTTTAAAGAACAAGTACCTGAATGACCATTATGATTTTCATCTTGTTCTTAGTCCACGTGAATCTCCAACATCACCAAATCCGCCTTGGGGCCTTGCAAGTGTGTTCGGGCCGGAGTTCGATTTCACGGGATACGCTTCACACCACTTTGAGGACCCTTACCTCATGACCACAAACGATCAAGTTGAGCATACATTGAAGATGGTTTGTGAGATTCAAGGTCCGACAAGGGTTATTTTCCAACTTAGCACGTGGGTTTTGCATTGGATGACATCTATAGCCATCCTAACAAGATTGAGTCGAAGGCATGTAACTCGTCTTGTCACCATTCGTGCTTCAATTTGTGGGCAAATTGCTTTCAAGAGGAGGGGAATGATACGAACAAGAGGAGCCATTGGAGTAAAGCCATGAGTTTTTCTTGGCAATATGTGGTGGCATTAGATTTGGGGTTCATACTACCAACTCTTGTAGTATCATCCATTTCCATCCAGATTTGAGGACGAATCCTTCTCAAGTGGAGGGGACTGATGTGTGCACGGACCTTAGCCCAAGTAATGACCCAGTCCGAGTTCCATTGGGCCCAGTCACACGTGCACAAGCCAAGTTCTTCAAAGAATCCCTCCAAGCCCCTGTTCGAATTGTCCAAGACCAACATGGAGTCCATAGAGAAATTGAAGGCTTGGAGGGAGACAATCAAGTTATCTACACCACGATCCAAGCCCATGAAGAGTCAAGTGGGCCTCCGAGTGAGCTGGCCGAATAGGGCCTTAGGCTTTAGTGTTTAATTTATAGTTAGATTAGTTGTTCTAGTAGAGCATGGGCCGGCCCATCTTGATCCCAAGGTGGCCGAATTCCCCTTTTCCTTGTTTTCCTTAGGGTTTTTGTAACTCTTAGCCTATAAATAGGCTTGCTTTGTAAGGTTTTAGGTAGACGTTTTATAAATCAAATTACTTAGTTTTTCGATTTTCTTGCTTGTGTGAATTTCGAGCTTTACTTGCTTCTGGCAAGGGTGATTGAGCAATCTTGCATCTTGTCCTTGATTGTTCTACCGACCTATTCCCTGGCGTATTCACCTTCATCGGAGTCGTCGTTCTACAGCCTTTAATCAAATCGTGTCGTCCGTTTGATTCTAGGTCCAGCAATCCAAGCGTTGGACAACCTCGCTAGATCCTCGGGCAAACGTGCTACGTGTCTCGAAACGTGTTGATCGAGGACCGCAATAGTTGGCCTCAGAGCTTATGTGGAGGTTCCCTCATACGTCATGGCGAATACAAGACGCATAAAAGCTAGCCCACAACATTGTCTTCCTGATCCTAAGGGAGTCAAAGAAGTGCCATTACGTGGTGTAGATGAGCAATTGGACCTCGTCAAATCTCAATTGCTTGGTTGGTTTTATACCCGTTGCGGTGTCAAAGACAAAATTTGTAGCTTGGCCACTGATGGGAGTTGTGAAGTCAACCTTGCAACTGCTATCATGGTTGAGAAATTAAATCTTCCAACCATTGGTCATCTTCGACCGCACAAGTTGATGAGTACTCAAGGTGTTGTCTGGGTTACTAAGCACACACTTGTACCTATTCAAATCGGCAAATATGTGGACGAGGTGTTGTGTGACGTAGTCCCAATTCAAGTGACACGGGTTGTTGGGCAAAGCGTGGATGTCGAGGCCAGAAGTTAAATATGACGGACATACTAATAAGTATTCCTTCTTATTTAATAGTCGTCGTATTGCACTTGTATCACTTACTTATGACCAGTTTTGTATTGATCTAGCACACATGAAAAGTAAGGTTGAGCGTTATTGAATGGAGAAGCAGCTAGATGGGGGAATTGTGCCTGAAGAGATAAAACCCGAGGGAGTTGAATGCAATGAGATGAAAGGGTCAGCTGTTGAAATGGACAAAGAGATGGAAAAATCTGATGAGATGGGTGGTAAAAAGGAAGAAAAGAGAGAAAGTGGGCTGATCTTGAGCAACCCGGTGAAGGCCTATTATTTTCCCAACGAACTTACCTTGCTTTGTTTAGTGTTTCTTCTTGTATTCAGATCAAGCAAAGGCAAGTTGAGCTGATCTTGGTGTGTTCCATTCCAAAATCAATTGTAGACTTTGCAAGCTTCCATGTAGTTGGTACTCCAAGAGTTAAACCCCGTTTGTATCCATTCATGGAACAATGTCAACTGAAATCAGTCCACACCAAAGGGGAGTTGCTTCGAGCTCATCTTGATGGGAACACTCCACATTTTGTGGATGGTTGTGTACCAAGGGTTCGTTTAAAGAACAAGTACCTGAATGACCATTATGATTTTCATCTTGTTCTTAGTCCACGTGAATCTCCAACATCACCAAATCCGCCTTGGGGCCTTGCAAGTGTGTTCGGGCCGGAGTTCGATTTCACGGGATACGCTTCACACCACTTTGAGGACCCTTACCTCATGACCACAAACGATCAAGTTGAGCATACATTGAAGATGGTTTGTGAGATTCAAGGTCCGACAAGGGTTATTTTCCAACTTAGCACGTGGGTTTTGCATTGGATGACATCTATAGCCATCCTAACAAGATTGAGTCGAAGGCATGTAACTCGTCTTGTCACCATTCGTGCTTCAATTTGTGGGCAAATTGCTTTCAAGAGGAGGGGAATGATACGAACAAGAGGAGCCATTGGAGTAAAGCCATGAGTTTTTCTTGGCAATATGTGGTGGCATTAGATTTGGGGTTCATACTACCAACTCTTGTAGTATCATCCATTTCCATCCAGATTTGAGGACGAATCCTTCTCAAGTGGAGGGGACTGATGTGTGCACGGACCTTAGCCCAAGTAATGACCCAGTCCGAGTTCCATTGGGCCCAGTCACACGTGCACAAGCCAAGTTCTTCAAAGAATCCCTCCAAGCCCCTGTTCGAATTGTCCAAGACCAACATGGAGTCCATAGAGAAATTGAAGGCTTGGAGGGAGACAATCAAGTTATCTACACCACGATCCAAGCCCATGAAGAGTCAAGTGGGCCTCCGAGTGAGCTGGCCGAATAGGGCCTTAGGCTTTAGTGTTTAATTTATAGTTAGATTAGTTGTTCTAGTAGAGCATGGGCCGGCCCATCTTGATCCCAAGGTGGCCGAATTCCCCTTTTCCTTGTTTTCCTTAGGGTTTTTGTAACTCTTAGCCTATAAATAGGCTTGCTTTGTAAGGTTTTAGGTAGACGTTTTATAAATCAAATTACTTAGTTTTTCGATTTTCTTGCTTGTGTGAATTTCGAGCTTTACTTGCTTCTGGCAAGGGTGATTGAGCAATCTTGCATCTTGTCCTTGATTGTTCTACCGACCTATTCCCTGGCGTATTCACCTTCATCGGAGTCGTCGTTCTACAGCCTTTAATCAAATCGTGTCGTCCGTTTGATTCTAGGTCCAGCAATCCAAGCGTTGGACAACCTCGCTAGATCCTCGGGCAAACGTGCTACGTGTCTCGAAACGTGTTGATCGAGGACCGCAATAGTTGGCCTCAGAGCTTATGTGGAGGTTCCCTCATACGTCATGGCGAATACAAGACGCATAAAAGCTAGCCCACAACATTGTCTTCCTGATCCTAAGGGAGTCAAAGAAGTGCCATTACGTGGTGTAGATGAGCAATTGGACCTCGTCAAATCTCAATTGCTTGGTTGGTTTTATACCCGTTGCGGTGTCAAAGACAAAATTTGTAGCTTGGCCACTGATGGGAGTTGTGAAGTCAACCTTGCAACTGCTATCATGGTTGAGAAATTAAATCTTCCAACCATTGGTCATCTTCGACCGCACAAGTTGATGAGTACTCAAGGTGTTGTCTGGGTTACTAAGCACACACTTGTACCTATTCAAATCGGCAAATATGTGGACGAGGTGTTGTGTGACGTAGTCCCAATTCAAGTGACACGGGTTGTTGGGCAAAGCGTGGATGTCGAGGCCAGAAGTTAAATATGACGGACATACTAATAAGTATTCCTTCTTATTTAATAGTCGTCGTATTGCACTTGTATCACTTACTTATGACCAGTTTTGTATTGATCTAGCACACATGAAAAGTAAGGTTGAGCGTTATTGAATGGAGAAGCAGCTAGATGGGGGAATTGTGCCTGAAGAGATAAAACCCGAGGGAGTTGAATGCAATGAGATGAAAGGGTCAGCTGTTGAAATGGACAAAGAGATGGAAAAATCTGATGAGATGGGTGGTAAAAAGGAAGAAAAGAGAGAAAGTGGGCTGATCTTGAGCAACCCGGTGAAGGCCTATTATTTTCCCAACGAACTTACCTTGCTTTGTTTAGTGTTTCTTCTTGTATTCAGATCAAGCAAAGGCAAGTTGAGCTGATCTTGGTGTGTTCCATTCCAAAATCAATTGTAGACTTTGCAAGCTTCCATGTAGTTGGTCCTCCAAGAGTTAAACCCCGTTTGTATCCATTCATGGAACAATGTCAACTGAAATCAGTCCACACCAAAGGGGAGTTGCTTCGAGCTCATCTTGATGGGAACACTCCACATTTTGTGGATGGTTGTGTACCAAGGGTTCGTTTAAAGAACAAGTACCTGAATGACCATTATGATTTTCATCTTGTTCTTAGTCCACGTGAATCTCCAACATCACCAAATCCGCCTTGGGGCCTTGCAAGTGTGTTCGGGCCGGAGTTCGATTTCACGGGATACGCTTCACACCACTTTGAGGACCCTTACCTCATGACCACAAACGATCAAGTTGAGCATACATTGAAGATGGTTTGTGAGATTCAAGGTCCGACAAGGGTTATTTTCCAACTTAGCACGTGGGTTTTGCATTGGATGACATCTATAGCCATCCTAACAAGATTGAGTCGAAGGCATGTAACTCGTCTTGTCACCATTCGTGCTTCAATTTGTGGGCAAATTGCTTTCAAGAGGAGGGGAATGATACGAACAAGAGGAGCCATTGGAGTAAAGCCATGAGTTTTTCTTGGCAATATGTGGTGGCATTAGATTTGGGGTTCATACTACCAACTCTTGTAGTATCATCCATTTCCATCCAGATTTGAGGACGAATCCTTCTCAAGTGGAGGGGACTGATGTGTGCACGGACCTTAGCCCAAGTAATGACCCAGTCCGAGTTCCATTGGGCCCAGTCACACGTGCACAAGCCAAGTTCTTCAAAGAATCCCTCCAAGCCCCTGTTCGAATTGTCCAAGACCAACATGGAGTCCATAGAGAAATTGAAGGCTTGGAGGGAGACAATCAAGTTATCTACACCACGATCCAAGCCCATGAAGAGTCAAGTGGGCCTCCGAGTGAGCTGGCCGAATAGGGCCTTAGGCTTTAGTGTTTAATTTATAGTTAGATTAGTTGTTCTAGTAGAGCATGGGCCGGCCCATCTTGATCCCAAGGTGGCCGAATTCCCCTTTTCCTTGTTTTCCTTAGGGTTTTTGTAACTCTTAGCCTATAAATAGGCTTGCTTTGTAAGGTTTTAGGTAGACGTTTTATAAATCAAATTACTTAGTTTTTCGATTTTCTTGCTTGTGTGAATTTCGAGCTTTACTTGCTTCTGGCAAGGGTGATTGAGCAATCTTGCATCTTGTCCTTGATTGTTCTACCGACCTATTCCCTGGCGTATTCACCTTCATCGGAGTCGTCGTTCTACAGCCTTTAATCAAATCGTGTCGTCCGTTTGATTCTAGGTCCAGCAATCCAAGCGTTGGACAACCTCGCTAGATCCTCGGGCAAACGTGCTACGTGTCTCGAAACGTGTTGATCGAGGACCGCAATAGTTGGCCTCAGAGCTTATGTGGAGGTTCCCTCATACGTCATGGCGAATACAAGACGCATAAAAGCTAGCCCACAACATTGTCTTCCTGATCCTAAGGGAGTCAAAGAAGTGCCATTACGTGGTGTAGATGAGCAATTGGACCTCGTCAAATCTCAATTGCTTGGTTGGTTTTATACCCGTTGCGGTGTCAAAGACAAAATTTGTAGCTTGGCCACTGATGGGAGTTGTGAAGTCAACCTTGCAACTGCTATCATGGTTGAGAAATTAAATCTTCCAACCATTGGTCATCTTCGACCGCACAAGTTGATGAGTACTCAAGGTGTTGTCTGGGTTACTAAGCACACACTTGTACCTATTCAAATCGGCAAATATGTGGACGAGGTGTTGTGTGACGTAGTCCCAATTCAAGTGACACGGGTTGTTGGGCAAAGCGTGGATGTCGAGGCCAGAAGTTAAATATGACGGACATACTAATAAGTATTCCTTCTTATTTAATAGTCGTCGTATTGCACTTGTATCACTTACTTATGACCAGTTTTGTATTGATCTAGCACACATGAAAAGTAAGGTTGAGCGTTATTGAATGGAGAAGCAGCTAGATGGGGGAATTGTGCCTGAAGAGATAAAACCCGAGGGAGTTGAATGCAATGAGATGAAAGGGTCAGCTGTTGAAATGGACAAAGAGATGGAAAAATCTGATGAGATGGGTGGTAAAAAGGAAGAAAAGAGAGAAAGTGGGCTGATCTTGAGCAACCCGGTGAAGGCCTATTATTTTCCCAACGAACTTACCTTGCTTTGTTTAGTGTTTCTTCTTGTATTCAGATCAAGCAAAGGCAAGTTGAGCTGATCTTGGTGTGTTCCATTCCAAAATCAATTGTAGACTTTGCAAGCTTCCATGTAGTTGGTACTCCAAGAGTTAAACCCCGTTTGTATCCATTCATGGAACAATGTCAACTGAAATCAGTCCACACCAAAGGGGAGTTGCTTCGAGCTCATCTTGATGGGAACACTCCACATTTTGTGGATGGTTGTGTACCAAGGGTTCGTTTAAAGAACAAGTACCTGAATGACCATTATGATTTTCATCTTGTTCTTAGTCCACGTGAATCTCCAACATCACCAAATCCGCCTTGGGGCCTTGCAAGTGTGTTCGGGCCGGAGTTCGATTTCACGGGATACGCTTCACACCACTTTGAGGACCCTTACCTCATGACCACAAACGATCAAGTTGAGCATACATTGAAGATGGTTTGTGAGATTCAAGGTCCGACAAGGGTTATTTTCCAACTTAGCACGTGGGTTTTGCATTGGATGACATCTATAGCCATCCTAACAAGATTGAGTCGAAGGCATGTAACTCGTCTTGTCACCATTCGTGCTTCAATTTGTGGGCAAATTGCTTTCAAGAGGAGGGGAATGATACGAACAAGAGGAGCCATTGGAGTAAAGCCATGAGTTTTTCTTGGCAATATGTGGTGGCATTAGATTTGGGGTTCATACTACCAACTCTTGTAGTATCATCCATTTCCATCCAGATTTGAGGACGAATCCTTCTCAAGTGGAGGGGACTGATGTGTGCACGGACCTTAGCCCAAGTAATGACCCAGTCCGAGTTCCATTGGGCCCAGTCACACGTGCACAAGCCAAGTTCTTCAAAGAATCCCTCCAAGCCCCTGTTCGAATTGTCCAAGACCAACATGGAGTCCATAGAGAAATTGAAGGCTTGGAGGGAGACAATCAAGTTATCTACACCACGATCCAAGCCCATGAAGAGTCAAGTGGGCCTCCGAGTGAGCTGGCCGAATAGGGCCTTAGGCTTTAGTGTTTAATTTATAGTTAGATTAGTTGTTCTAGTAGAGCATGGGCCGGCCCATCTTGATCCCAAGGTGGCCGAATTCCCCTTTTCCTTGTTTTCCTTAGGGTTTTTGTAACTCTTAGCCTATAAATAGGCTTGCTTTGTAAGGTTTTAGGTAGACGTTTTATAAATCAAATTACTTAGTTTTTCGATTTTCTTGCTTGTGTGAATTTCGAGCTTTACTTGCTTCTGGCAAGGGTGATTGAGCAATCTTGCATCTTGTCCTTGATTGTTCTACCGACCTATTCCCTGGCGTATTCACCTTCATCGGAGTCGTCGTTCTACAGCCTTTAATCAAATCGTGTCGTCCGTTTGATTCTAGGTCCAGCAATCCAAGCGTTGGACAACCTCGCTAGATCCTCGGGCAAACGTGCTACGTGTCTCGAAACGTGTTGATCGAGGACCGCAATAGTTGGCCTCAGAGCTTATGTGGAGGTTCCCTCATACGTCATGGCGAATACAAGACGCATAAAAGCTAGCCCACAACATTGTCTTCCTGATCCTAAGGGAGTCAAAGAAGTGCCATTACGTGGTGTAGATGAGCAATTGGACCTCGTCAAATCTCAATTGCTTGGTTGGTTTTATACCCGTTGCGGTGTCAAAGACAAAATTTGTAGCTTGGCCACTGATGGGAGTTGTGAAGTCAACCTTGCAACTGCTATCATGGTTGAGAAATTAAATCTTCCAACCATTGGTCATCTTCGACCGCACAAGTTGATGAGTACTCAAGGTGTTGTCTGGGTTACTAAGCACACACTTGTACCTATTCAAATCGGCAAATATGTGGACGAGGTGTTGTGTGACGTAGTCCCAATTCAAGTGACACGGGTTGTTGGGCAAAGCGTGGATGTCGAGGCCAGAAGTTAAATATGACGGACATACTAATAAGTATTCCTTCTTATTTAATAGTCGTCGTATTGCACTTGTATCACTTACTTATGACCAGTTTTGTATTGATCTAGCACACATGAAAAGTAAGGTTGAGCGTTATTGAATGGAGAAGCAGCTAGATGGGGGAATTGTGCCTGAAGAGATAAAACCCGAGGGAGTTGAATGCAATGAGATGAAAGGGTCAGCTGTTGAAATGGACAAAGAGATGGAAAAATCTGATGAGATGGGTGGTAAAAAGGAAGAAAAGAGAGAAAGTGGGCTGATCTTGAGCAACCCGGTGAAGGCCTATTATTTTCCCAACGAACTTACCTTGCTTTGTTTAGTGTTTCTTCTTGTATTCAGATCAAGCAAAGGCAAGTTGAGCTGATCTTGGTGTGTTCCATTCCAAAATCAATTGTAGACTTTGCAAGCTTCCATGTAGTTGGTACTCCAAGAGTTAAACCCCGTTTGTATCCATTCATGGAACAATGTCAACTGAAATCAGTCCACACCAAAGGGGAGTTGCTTCGAGCTCATCTTGATGGGAACACTCCACATTTTGTGGATGGTTGTGTACCAAGGGTTCGTTTAAAGAACAAGTACCTGAATGACCATTATGATTTTCATCTTGTTCTTAGTCCACGTGAATCTCCAACATCACCAAATCCGCCTTGGGGCCTTGCAAGTGTGTTCGGGCCGGAGTTCGATTTCACGGGATACGCTTCACACCACTTTGAGGACCCTTACCTCATGACCACAAACGATCAAGTTGAGCATACATTGAAGATGGTTTGTGAGATTCAAGGTCCGACAAGGGTTATTTTCCAACTTAGCACGTGGGTTTTGCATTGGATGACATCTATAGCCATCCTAACAAGATTGAGTCGAAGGCATGTAACTCGTCTTGTCACCATTCGTGCTTCAATTTGTGGGCAAATTGCTTTCAAGAGGAGGGGAATGATACGAACAAGAGGAGCCATTGGAGTAAAGCCATGAGTTTTTCTTGGCAATATGTGGTGGCATTAGATTTGGGGTTCATACTACCAACTCTTGTAGTATCATCCATTTCCATCCAGATTTGAGGACGAATCCTTCTCAAGTGGAGGGGACTGATGTGTGCACGGACCTTAGCCCAAGTAATGACCCAGTCCGAGTTCCATTGGGCCCAGTCACACGTGCACAAGCCAAGTTCTTCAAAGAATCCCTCCAAGCCCCTGTTCGAATTGTCCAAGACCAACATGGAGTCCATAGAGAAATTGAAGGCTTGGAGGGAGACAATCAAGTTATCTACACCACGATCCAAGCCCATGAAGAGTCAAGTGGGCCTCCGAGTGAGCTGGCCGAATAGGGCCTTAGGCTTTAGTGTTTAATTTATAGTTAGATTAGTTGTTCTAGTAGAGCATGGGCCGGCCCATCTTGATCCCAAGGTGGCCGAATTCCCCTTTTCCTTGTTTTCCTTAGGGTTTTTGTAACTCTTAGCCTATAAATAGGCTTGCTTTGTAAGGTTTTAGGTAGACGTTTTATAAATCAAATTACTTAGTTTTTCGATTTTCTTGCTTGTGTGAATTTCGAGCTTTACTTGCTTCTGGCAAGGGTGATTGAGCAATCTTGCATCTTGTCCTTGATTGTTCTACCGACCTATTCCCTGGCGTATTCACCTTCATCGGAGTCGTCGTTCTACAGCCTTTAATCAAATCGTGTCGTCCGTTTGATTCTAGGTCCAGCAATCCAAGCGTTGGACAACCTCGCTAGATCCTCGGGCAAACGTGCTACGTGTCTCGAAACGTGTTGATCGAGGACCGCAATAGTTGGCCTCAGAGCTTATGTGGAGGTTCCCTCATACGTCATGGCGAATACAAGACGCATAAAAGCTAGCCCACAACATTGTCTTCCTGATCCTAAGGGAGTCAAAGAAGTGCCATTACGTGGTGTAGATGAGCAATTGGACCTCGTCAAATCTCAATTGCTTGGTTGGTTTTATACCCGTTGCGGTGTCAAAGACAAAATTTGTAGCTTGGCCACTGATGGGAGTTGTGAAGTCAACCTTGCAACTGCTATCATGGTTGAGAAATTAAATCTTCCAACCATTGGTCATCTTCGACCGCACAAGTTGATGAGTACTCAAGGTGTTGTCTGGGTTACTAAGCACACACTTGTACCTATTCAAATCGGCAAATATGTGGACGAGGTGTTGTGTGACGTAGTCCCAATTCAAGTGACACGGGTTGTTGGGCAAAGCGTGGATGTCGAGGCCAGAAGTTAAATATGACGGACATACTAATAAGTATTCCTTCTTATTTAATAGTCGTCGTATTGCACTTGTATCACTTACTTATGACCAGTTTTGTATTGATCTAGCACACATGAAAAGTAAGGTTGAGCGTTATTGAATGGAGAAGCAGCTAGATGGGGGAATTGTGCCTGAAGAGATAAAACCCGAGGGAGTTGAATGCAATGAGATGAAAGGGTCAGCTGTTGAAATGGACAAAGAGATGGAAAAATCTGATGAGATGGGTGGTAAAAAGGAAGAAAAGAGAGAAAGTGGGCTGATCTTGAGCAACCCGGTGAAGGCCTATTATTTTCCCAACGAACTTACCTTGCTTTGTTTAGTGTTTCTTCTTGTATTCAGATCAAGCAAAGGCAAGTTGAGCTGATCTTGGTGTGTTCCATTCCAAAATCAATTGTAGACTTTGCAAGCTTCCATGTAGTTGGTACTCCAAGAGTTAAACCCCGTTTGTATCCATTCATGGAACAATGTCAACTGAAATCAGTCCACACCAAAGGGGAGTTGCTTCGAGCTCATCTTGATGGGAACACTCCACATTTTGTGGATGGTTGTGTACCAAGGGTTCGTTTAAAGAACAAGTACCTGAATGACCATTATGATTTTCATCTTGTTCTTAGTCCACGTGAATCTCCAACATCACCAAATCCGCCTTGGGGCCTTGCAAGTGTGTTCGGGCCGGAGTTCGATTTCACGGGATACGCTTCACACCACTTTGAGGACCCTTACCTCATGACCACAAACGATCAAGTTGAGCATACATTGAAGATGGTTTGTGAGATTCAAGGTCCGACAAGGGTTATTTTCCAACTTAGCACGTGGGTTTTGCATTGGATGACATCTATAGCCATCCTAACAAGATTGAGTCGAAGGCATGTAACTCGTCTTGTCACCATTCGTGCTTCAATTTGTGGGCAAATTGCTTTCAAGAGGAGGGGAATGATACGAACAAGAGGAGCCATTGGAGTAAAGCCATGAGTTTTTCTTGGCAATATGTGGTGGCATTAGATTTGGGGTTCATACTACCAACTCTTGTAGTATCATCCATTTCCATCCAGATTTGAGGACGAATCCTTCTCAAGTGGAGGGGACTGATGTGTGCACGGACCTTAGCCCAAGTAATGACCCAGTCCGAGTTCCATTGGGCCCAGTCACACGTGCACAAGCCAAGTTCTTCAAAGAATCCCTCCAAGCCCCTGTTCGAATTGTCCAAGACCAACATGGAGTCCATAGAGAAATTGAAGGCTTGGAGGGAGACAATCAAGTTATCTACACCACGATCCAAGCCCATGAAGAGTCAAGTGGGCCTCCGAGTGAGCTGGCCGAATAGGGCCTTAGGCTTTAGTGTTTAATTTATAGTTAGATTAGTTGTTCTAGTAGAGCATGGGCCGGCCCATCTTGATCCCAAGGTGGCCGAATTCCCCTTTTCCTTGTTTTCCTTAGGGTTTTTGTAACTCTTAGCCTATAAATAGGCTTGCTTTGTAAGGTTTTAGGTAGACGTTTTATAAATCAAATTACTTAGTTTTTCGATTTTCTTGCTCGTGTGAATTTCGAGCTTTACTTGCTTCTGGCAAGGGTGATTGAGCAATCTTGCATCTTGTCCTTGATTGTTCTACCGACCTATTCCCTGGCGTATTCACCCTCATCGGAGTCGTCGTTCTACAGCCTTTAATCAAATCGTGTCGTCCGTTTGATTCTAGGTCCAGCAATCCAAGCGTTGGACAACCTCGCTAGATCCTCGGGCAAACGTGCTACGTGTCTCGAAACGTGTTGATCGAGGACCGCAATAGTTGGCCTCAGAGCTTATGTGGAGGTTCCCTCATACGTCATGGCGAATACAGGACGCATAAAAGCTAGCCCACAACATTGTCTTCCTGATCCTAAGGGAGTCAAAGAAGTGCCATTACGTGGTGTAGATGAGCAATTGGACCTCGTCAAATCTCAATTGCTTGGTTGGTTTTATACCCGTTGCGGTGTCAAAGACAAAATTTGTAGCTTGGCCACTGATGGGAGTTGTGAAGTCAACCTTGCAACTGCTATCATGGTTGAGAAATTAAATCTTCCAACCATTGGTCATCTTCGACCGCACAAGTTGATGAGTACTCAAGGTGTTGTCTGGGTTACTAAGCACACACTTGTACCTATTCAAATCGGCAAATATGTGGACGAGGTGTTGTGTGACGTAGTCCCAATTCAAGTGACACGGGTTGTTGGGCAAAGCGTGGATGTCGAGGCCAGAAGTTAAATATGACGGACATACTAATAAGTATTCCTTCTTATTTAATAGTCGTCGTATTGCACTTGTATCACTTACTTATGACCAGTTTTGTATTGATCTAGCACACATGAAAAGTAAGGTTGAGCGTTATTGAATGGAGAAGCAGCTAGATGGGGGAATTGTGCCTGAAGAGATAAAACCCGAGGGAGTTGAATGCAATGAGATGAAAGGGTCAGCTGTTGAAATGGACAAAGAGATGGAAAAATCTGATGAGATGGGTGGTAAAAAGGAAGAAAAGAGAGAAAGTGGGCTGATCTTGAGCAACCCGGTGAAGGCCTATTATTTTCCCAACGAACTTACCTTGCTTTGTTTAGTGTTTCTTCTTGTATTCAGATCAAGCAAAGGCAAGTTGAGCTGATCTTGGTGTGTTCCATTCCAAAATCAATTGTAGACTTTGCAAGCTTCCATGTAGTTGGTACTCCAAGAGTTAAACCCCGTTTGTATCCATTCATGGAACAATGTCAACTGAAATCAGTCCACACCAAAGGGGAGTTGCTTCGAGCTCATCTTGATGGGAACACTCCACATTTTGTGGATGGTTGTGTACCAAGGGTTCGTTTAAAGAACAAGTACCTGAATGACCATTATGATTTTCATCTTGTTCTTAGTCCACGTGAATCTCCAACATCACCAAATCCGCCTTGGGGCCTTGCAAGTGTGTTCGGGCCGGAGTTCGATTTCACGGGATACGCTTCACACCACTTTGAGGACCCTTACCTCATGACCACAAACGATCAAGTTGAGCATACATTGAAGATGGTTTGTGAGATTCAAGGTCCGACAAGGGTTATTTTCCAACTTAGCACGTGGGTTTTGCATTGGATGACATCTATAGCCATCCTAACAAGATTGAGTCGAAGGCATGTAACTCGTCTTGTCACCATTCGTGCTTCAATTTGTGGGCAAATTGCTTTCAAGAGGAGGGGAATGATACGAACAAGAGGAGCCATTGGAGTAAAGCCATGAGTTTTTCTTGGCAATATGTGGTGGCATTAGATTTGGGGTTCATACTACCAACTCTTGTAGTATCATCCATTTCCATCCAGATTTGAGGACGAATCCTTCTCAAGTGGAGGGGACTGATGTGTGCACGGACCTTAGCCCAAGTAATGACCCAGTCCGAGTTCCATTGGGCCCAGTCACACGTGCACAAGCCAAGTTCTTCAAAGAATCCCTCCAAGCCCCTGTTCGAATTGTCCAAGACCAACATGGAGTCCATAGAGAAATTGAAGGCTTGGAGGGAGACAATCAAGTTATCTACACCACGATCCAAGCCCATGAAGAGTCAAGTGGGCCTCCGAGTGAGCTGGCCGAATAGGGCCTTAGGCTTTAGTGTTTAATTTATAGTTAGATTAGTTGTTCTTGTAGAGCATGGGCCGGCCCATCTTGATCCCAAGGTGGCCGAATTCCCCTTTTCCTTGTTTTCCTTAGGGTTTTTGTAACTCTTAGCCTATAAATAGGCTTGCTTTGTAAGGTTTTAGGTAGACGTTTTATAAATCAAATTACTTAGTTTTTCGATTTTCTTGCTCGTGTGAATTTCGAGCTTTACTTGCTTCTGGCAAGGGTGATTGAGCAATCTTGCATCTTGTCCTTGATTGTTCTACCGACCTATTCCCTGGCGTATTCACCCTCATCGGAGTCGTCGTTCTACAGCCTTTAATCAAATCGTGTCGTCCGTTTGATTCTAGGTCCAGCAATCCAAGCGTTGGACAACCTCGCTAGATCCTCGGGCAAACGTGCTACGTGTCTCGAAACGTGTTGATCGAGGACCGCAATAGTTGGCCTCAGAGCTTATGTGGAGGTTCCCTCATACGTCATGGCGAATACAGGACGCATAAAAGCTAGCCCACAACATTGTCTTCCTGATCCTAAGGGAGTCAAAGAAGTGCCATTACGTGGTGTAGATGAGCAATTGGACCTCGTCAAATCTCAATTGCTTGGTTGGTTTTATACCCGTTGCGGTGTCAAAGACAAAATTTGTAGCTTGGCCACTGATGGGAGTTGTGAAGTCAACCTTGCAACTGCTATCATGGTTGAGAAATTAAATCTTCCAACCATTGGTCATCTTCGACCGCACAAGTTGATGAGTACTCAAGGTGTTGTCTGGGTTACTAAGCACACACTTGTACCTATTCAAATCGGCAAATATGTGGACGAGGTGTTGTGTGACGTAGTCCCAATTCAAGTGACACGGGTTGTTGGGCAAAGCGTGGATGTCGAGGCCAGAAGTTAAATATGACGGACATACTAATAAGTATTCCTTCTTATTTAATAGTCGTCGTATTGCACTTGTATCACTTACTTATGACCAGTTTTGTATTGATCTAGCACACATGAAAAGTAAGGTTGAGCGTTATTGAATGGAGAAGCAGCTAGATGGGGGAATTGTGCCTGAAGAGATAAAACCCGAGGGAGTTGAATGCAATGAGATGAAAGGGTCAGCTGTTGAAATGGACAAAGAGATGGAAAAATCTGATGAGATGGGTGGTAAAAAGGAAGAAAAGAGAGAAAGTGGGCTGATCTTGAGCAACCCGGTGAAGGCCTATTATTTTCCCAACGAACTTACCTTGCTTTGTTTAGTGTTTCTTCTTGTATTCAGATCAAGCAAAGGCAAGTTGAGCTGATCTTGGTGTGTTCCATTCCAAAATCAATTGTAGACTTTGCAAGCTTCCATGTAGTTGGTACTCCAAGAGTTAAACCCCGTTTGTATCCATTCATGGAACAATGTCAACTGAAATCAGTCCACACCAAAGGGGAGTTGCTTCGAGCTCATCTTGATGGGAACACTCCACATTTTGTGGATGGTTGTGTACCAAGGGTTCGTTTAAAGAACAAGTACCTGAATGACCATTATGATTTTCATCTTGTTCTTAGTCCACGTGAATCTCCAACATCACCAAATCCGCCTTGGGGCCTTGCAAGTGTGTTCGGGCCGGAGTTCGATTTCACGGGATACGCTTCACACCACTTTGAGGACCCTTACCTCATGACCACAAACGATCAAGTTGAGCATACATTGAAGATGGTTTGTGAGATTCAAGGTCCGACAAGGGTTATTTTCCAACTTAGCACGTGGGTTTTGCATTGGATGACATCTATAGCCATCCTAACAAGATTGAGTCGAAGGCATGTAACTCGTCTTGTCACCATTCGTGCTTCAATTTGTGGGCAAATTGCTTTCAAGAGGAGGGGAATGATACGAACAAGAGGAGCCATTGGAGTAAAGCCATGAGTTTTTCTTGGCAATATGTGGTGGCATTAGATTTGGGGTTCATACTACCAACTCTTGTAGTATCATCCATTTCCATCCAGATTTGAGGACGAATCCTTCTCAAGTGGAGGGGACTGATGTGTGCACGGACCTTAGCCCAAGTAATGACCCAGTCCGAGTTCCATTGGGCCCAGTCACACGTGCACAAGCCAAGTTCTTCAAAGAATCCCTCCAAGCCCCTGTTCGAATTGTCCAAGACCAACATGGAGTCCATAGAGAAATTGAAGGCTTGGAGGGAGACAATCAAGTTATCTACACCACGATCCAAGCCCATGAAGAGTCAAGTGGGCCTCCGAGTGAGCTGGCCGAATAGGGCCTTAGGCTTTAGTGTTTAATTTATAGTTAGATTAGTTGTTCTTGTAGAGCATGGGCCGGCCCATCTTGATCCCAAGGTGGCCGAATTCCCCTTTTCCTTGTTTTCCTTAGGGTTTTTGTAACTCTTAGCCTATAAATAGGCTTGCTTTGTAAGGTTTTAGGTAGACGTTTTATAAATCAAATTACTTAGTTTTTCGATTTTCTTGCTCGTGTGAATTTCGAGCTTTACTTGCTTCTGGCAAGGGTGATTGAGCAATCTTGCATCTTGTCCTTGATTGTTCTACCGACCTATTCCCTGGCGTATTCACCCTCATCGGAGTCGTCGTTCTACAGCCTTTAATCAAATCGTGTCGTCCGTTTGATTCTAGGTCCAGCAATCCAAGCGTTGGACAACCTCGCTAGATCCTCGGGCAAACGTGCTACGTGTCTCGAAACGTGTTGATCGAGGACCGCAATAGTTGGCCTCAGAGCTTATGTGGAGGTTCCCTCATACGTCATGGCGAATACAGGACGCATAAAAGCTAGCCCACAACATTGTCTTCCTGATCCTAAGGGAGTCAAAGAAGTGCCATTACGTGGTGTAGATGAGCAATTGGACCTCGTCAAATCTCAATTGCTTGGTTGGTTTTATACCCGTTGCGGTGTCAAAGACAAAATTTGTAGCTTGGCCACTGATGGGAGTTGTGAAGTCAACCTTGCAACTGCTATCATGGTTGAGAAATTAAATCTTCCAACCATTGGTCATCTTCGACCGCACAAGTTGATGAGTACTCAAGGTGTTGTCTGGGTTACTAAGCACACACTTGTACCTATTCAAATCGGCAAATATGTGGACGAGGTGTTGTGTGACGTAGTCCCAATTCAAGTGACACGGGTTGTTGGGCAAAGCGTGGATGTCGAGGCCAGAAGTTAAATATGACGGACATACTAATAAGTATTCCTTCTTATTTAATAGTCGTCGTATTGCACTTGTATCACTTACTTATGACCAGTTTTGTATTGATCTAGCACACATGAAAAGTAAGGTTGAGCGTTATTGAATGGAGAAGCAGCTAGATGGGGGAATTGTGCCTGAAGAGATAAAACCCGAGGGAGTTGAATGCAATGAGATGAAAGGGTCAGCTGTTGAAATGGACAAAGAGATGGAAAAATCTGATGAGATGGGTGGTAAAAAGGAAGAAAAGAGAGAAAGTGGGCTGATCTTGAGCAACCCGGTGAAGGCCTATTATTTTCCCAACGAACTTACCTTGCTTTGTTTAGTGTTTCTTCTTGTATTCAGATCAAGCAAAGGCAAGTTGAGCTGATCTTGGTGTGTTCCATTCCAAAATCAATTGTAGACTTTGCAAGCTTCCATGTAGTTGGTACTCCAAGAGTTAAACCCCGTTTGTATCCATTCATGGAACAATGTCAACTGAAATCAGTCCACACCAAAGGGGAGTTGCTTCGAGCTCATCTTGATGGGAACACTCCACATTTTGTGGATGGTTGTGTACCAAGGGTTCGTTTAAAGAACAAGTACCTGAATGACCATTATGATTTTCATCTTGTTCTTAGTCCACGTGAATCTCCAACATCACCAAATCCGCCTTGGGGCCTTGCAAGTGTGTTCGGGCCGGAGTTCGATTTCACGGGATACGCTTCACACCACTTTGAGGACCCTTACCTCATGACCACAAACGATCAAGTTGAGCATACATTGAAGATGGTTTGTGAGATTCAAGGTCCGACAAGGGTTATTTTCCAACTTAGCACGTGGGTTTTGCATTGGATGACATCTATAGCCATCCTAACAAGATTGAGTCGAAGGCATGTAACTCGTCTTGTCACCATTCGTGCTTCAATTTGTGGGCAAATTGCTTTCAAGAGGAGGGGAATGATACGAACAAGAGGAGCCATTGGAGTAAAGCCATGAGTTTTTCTTGGCAATATGTGGTGGCATTAGATTTGGGGTTCATACTACCAACTCTTGTAGTATCATCCATTTCCATCCAGATTTGAGGACGAATCCTTCTCAAGTGGAGGGGACTGATGTGTGCACGGACCTTAGCCCAAGTAATGACCCAGTCCGAGTTCCATTGGGCCCAGTCACACGTGCACAAGCCAAGTTCTTCAAAGAATCCCTCCAAGCCCCTGTTCGAATTGTCCAAGACCAACATGGAGTCCATAGAGAAATTGAAGGCTTGGAGGGAGACAATCAAGTTATCTACACCACGATCCAAGCCCATGAAGAGTCAAGTGGGCCTCCGAGTGAGCTGGCCGAATAGGGCCTTAGGCTTTAGTGTTTAATTTATAGTTAGATTAGTTGTTCTTGTAGAGCATGGGCCGGCCCATCTTGATCCCAAGGTGGCCGAATTCCCCTTTTCCTTGTTTTCCTTAGGGTTTTTGTAACTCTTAGCCTATAAATAGGCTTGCTTTGTAAGGTTTTAGGTAGACGTTTTATAAATCAAATTACTTAGTTTTTCGATTTTCTTGCTCGTGTGAATTTCGAGCTTTACTTGCTTCTGGCAAGGGTGATTGAGCAATCTTGCATCTTGTCCTTGATTGTTCTACCGACCTATTCCCTGGCGTATTCACCCTCATCGGAGTCGTCGTTCTACAGCCTTTAATCAAATCGTGTCGTCCGTTTGATTCTAGGTCCAGCAATCCAAGCGTTGGACAACCTCGCTAGATCCTCGGGCAAACGTGCTACGTGTCTCGAAACGTGTTGATCGAGGACCGCAATAGTTGGCCTCAGAGCTTATGTGGAGGTTCCCTCATACGTCATGGCGAATACAGGACGCATAAAAGCTAGCCCACAACATTGTCTTCCTGATCCTAAGGGAGTCAAAGAAGTGCCATTACGTGGTGTAGATGAGCAATTGGACCTCGTCAAATCTCAATTGCTTGGTTGGTTTTATACCCGTTGCGGTGTCAAAGACAAAATTTGTAGCTTGGCCACTGATGGGAGTTGTGAAGTCAACCTTGCAACTGCTATCATGGTTGAGAAATTAAATCTTCCAACCATTGGTCATCTTCGACCGCACAAGTTGATGAGTACTCAAGGTGTTGTCTGGGTTACTAAGCACACACTTGTACCTATTCAAATCGGCAAATATGTGGACGAGGTGTTGTGTGACGTAGTCCCAATTCAAGTGACACGGGTTGTTGGGCAAAGCGTGGATGTCGAGGCCAGAAGTTAAATATGACGGACATACTAATAAGTATTCCTTCTTATTTAATAGTCGTCGTATTGCACTTGTATCACTTACTTATGACCAGTTTTGTATTGATCTAGCACACATGAAAAGTAAGGTTGAGCGTTATTGAATGGAGAAGCAGCTAGATGGGGGAATTGTGCCTGAAGAGATAAAACCCGAGGGAGTTGAATGCAATGAGATGAAAGGGTCAGCTGTTGAAATGGACAAAGAGATGGAAAAATCTGATGAGATGGGTGGTAAAAAGGAAGAAAAGAGAGAAAGTGGGCTGATCTTGAGCAACCCGGTGAAGGCCTATTATTTTCCCAACGAACTTACCTTGCTTTGTTTAGTGTTTCTTCTTGTATTCAGATCAAGCAAAGGCAAGTTGAGCTGATCTTGGTGTGTTCCATTCCAAAATCAATTGTAGACTTTGCAAGCTTCCATGTAGTTGGTACTCCAAGAGTTAAACCCCGTTTGTATCCATTCATGGAACAATGTCAACTGAAATCAGTCCACACCAAAGGGGAGTTGCTTCGAGCTCATCTTGATGGGAACACTCCACATTTTGTGGATGGTTGTGTACCAAGGGTTCGTTTAAAGAACAAGTACCTGAATGACCATTATGATTTTCATCTTGTTCTTAGTCCACGTGAATCTCCAACATCACCAAATCCGCCTTGGGGCCTTGCAAGTGTGTTCGGGCCGGAGTTCGATTTCACGGGATACGCTTCACACCACTTTGAGGACCCTTACCTCATGACCACAAACGATCAAGTTGAGCATACATTGAAGATGGTTTGTGAGATTCAAGGTCCGACAAGGGTTATTTTCCAACTTAGCACGTGGGTTTTGCATTGGATGACATCTATAGCCATCCTAACAAGATTGAGTCGAAGGCATGTAACTCGTCTTGTCACCATTCGTGCTTCAATTTGTGGGCAAATTGCTTTCAAGAGGAGGGGAATGATACGAACAAGAGGAGCCATTGGAGTAAAGCCATGAGTTTTTCTTGGCAATATGTGGTGGCATTAGATTTGGGGTTCATACTACCAACTCTTGTAGTATCATCCATTTCCATCCAGATTTGAGGACGAATCCTTCTCAAGTGGAGGGGACTGATGTGTGCACGGACCTTAGCCCAAGTAATGACCCAGTCCGAGTTCCATTGGGCCCAGTCACACGTGCACAAGCCAAGTTCTTCAAAGAATCCCTCCAAGCCCCTGTTCGAATTGTCCAAGACCAACATGGAGTCCATAGAGAAATTGAAGGCTTGGAGGGAGACAATCAAGTTATCTACACCACGATCCAAGCCCATGAAGAGTCAAGTGGGCCTCCGAGTGAGCTGGCCGAATAGGGCCTTAGGCTTTAGTGTTTAATTTATAGTTAGATTAGTTGTTCTTGTAGAGCATGGGCCGGCCCATCTTGATCCCAAGGTGGCCGAATTCCCCTTTTCCTTGTTTTCCTTAGGGTTTTTGTAACTCTTAGCCTATAAATAGGCTTGCTTTGTAAGGTTTTAGGTAGACGTTTTATAAATCAAATTACTTAGTTTTTCGATTTTCTTGCTCGTGTGAATTTCGAGCTTTACTTGCTTCTGGCAAGGGTGATTGAGCAATCTTGCATCTTGTCCTTGATTGTTCTACCGACCTATTCCCTGGCGTATTCACCCTCATCGGAGTCGTCGTTCTACAGCCTTTAATCAAATCGTGTCGTCCGTTTGATTCTAGGTCCAGCAATCCAAGCGTTGGACAACCTCGCTAGATCCTCGGGCAAACGTGCTACGTGTCTCGAAACGTGTTGATCGAGGACCGCAATAGTTGGCCTCAGAGCTTATGTGGAGGTTCCCTCATACGTCATGGCGAATACAGGACGCATAAAAGCTAGCCCACAACATTGTCTTCCTGATCCTAAGGGAGTCAAAGAAGTGCCATTACGTGGTGTAGATGAGCAATTGGACCTCGTCAAATCTCAATTGCTTGGTTGGTTTTATACCCGTTGCGGTGTCAAAGACAAAATTTGTAGCTTGGCCACTGATGGGAGTTGTGAAGTCAACCTTGCAACTGCTATCATGGTTGAGAAATTAAATCTTCCAACCATTGGTCATCTTCGACCGCACAAGTTGATGAGTACTCAAGGTGTTGTCTGGGTTACTAAGCACACACTTGTACCTATTCAAATCGGCAAATATGTGGACGAGGTGTTGTGTGACGTAGTCCCAATTCAAGTGACACGGGTTGTTGGGCAAAGCGTGGATGTCGAGGCCAGAAGTTAAATATGACGGACATACTAATAAGTATTCCTTCTTATTTAATAGTCGTCGTATTGCACTTGTATCACTTACTTATGACCAGTTTTGTATTGATCTAGCACACATGAAAAGTAAGGTTGAGCGTTATTGAATGGAGAAGCAGCTAGATGGGGGAATTGTGCCTGAAGAGATAAAACCCGAGGGAGTTGAATGCAATGAGATGAAAGGGTCAGCTGTTGAAATGGACAAAGAGATGGAAAAATCTGATGAGATGGGTGGTAAAAAGGAAGAAAAGAGAGAAAGTGGGCTGATCTTGAGCAACCCGGTGAAGGCCTATTATTTTCCCAACGAACTTACCTTGCTTTGTTTAGTGTTTCTTCTTGTATTCAGATCAAGCAAAGGCAAGTTGAGCTGATCTTGGTGTGTTCCATTCCAAAATCAATTGTAGACTTTGCAAGCTTCCATGTAGTTGGTACTCCAAGAGTTAAACCCCGTTTGTATCCATTCATGGAACAATGTCAACTGAAATCAGTCCACACCAAAGGGGAGTTGCTTCGAGCTCATCTTGATGGGAACACTCCACATTTTGTGGATGGTTGTGTACCAAGGGTTCGTTTAAAGAACAAGTACCTGAATGACCATTATGATTTTCATCTTGTTCTTAGTCCACGTGAATCTCCAACATCACCAAATCCGCCTTGGGGCCTTGCAAGTGTGTTCGGGCCGGAGTTCGATTTCACGGGATACGCTTCACACCACTTTGAGGACCCTTACCTCATGACCACAAACGATCAAGTTGAGCATACATTGAAGATGGTTTGTGAGATTCAAGGTCCGACAAGGGTTATTTTCCAACTTAGCACGTGGGTTTTGCATTGGATGACATCTATAGCCATCCTAACAAGATTGAGTCGAAGGCATGTAACTCGTCTTGTCACCATTCGTGCTTCAATTTGTGGGCAAATTGCTTTCAAGAGGAGGGGAATGATACGAACAAGAGGAGCCATTGGAGTAAAGCCATGAGTTTTTCTTGGCAATATGTGGTGGCATTAGATTTGGGGTTCATACTACCAACTCTTGTAGTATCATCCATTTCCATCCAGATTTGAGGACGAATCCTTCTCAAGTGGAGGGGACTGATGTGTGCACGGACCTTAGCCCAAGTAATGACCCAGTCCGAGTTCCATTGGGCCCAGTCACACGTGCACAAGCCAAGTTCTTCAAAGAATCCCTCCAAGCCCCTGTTCGAATTGTCCAAGACCAACATGGAGTCCATAGAGAAATTGAAGGCTTGGAGGGAGACAATCAAGTTATCTACACCACGATCCAAGCCCATGAAGAGTCAAGTGGGCCTCCGAGTGAGCTGGCCGAATAGGGCCTTAGGCTTTAGTGTTTAATTTATAGTTAGATTAGTTGTTCTTGTAGAGCATGGGCCGGCCCATCTTGATCCCAAGGTGGCCGAATTCCCCTTTTCCTTGTTTTCCTTAGGGTTTTTGTAACTCTTAGCCTATAAATAGGCTTGCTTTGTAAGGTTTTAGGTAGACGTTTTATAAATCAAATTACTTAGTTTTTCGATTTTCTTGCTCGTGTGAATTTCGAGCTTTACTTGCTTCTGGCAAGGGTGATTGAGCAATCTTGCATCTTGTCCTTGATTGTTCTACCGACCTATTCCCTGGCGTATTCACCCTCATCGGAGTCGTCGTTCTACAGCCTTTAATCAAATCGTGTCGTCCGTTTGATTCTAGGTCCAGCAATCCAAGCGTTGGACAACCTCGCTAGATCCTCGGGCAAACGTGCTACGTGTCTCGAAACGTGTTGATCGAGGACCGCAATAGTTGGCCTCAGAGCTTATGTGGAGGTTCCCTCATACGTCATGGCGAATACAGGACGCATAAAAGCTAGCCCACAACATTGTCTTCCTGATCCTAAGGGAGTCAAAGAAGTGCCATTACGTGGTGTAGATGAGCAATTGGACCTCGTCAAATCTCAATTGCTTGGTTGGTTTTATACCCGTTGCGGTGTCAAAGACAAAATTTGTAGCTTGGCCACTGATGGGAGTTGTGAAGTCAACCTTGCAACTGCTATCATGGTTGAGAAATTAAATCTTCCAACCATTGGTCATCTTCGACCGCACAAGTTGATGAGTACTCAAGGTGTTGTCTGGGTTACTAAGCACACACTTGTACCTATTCAAATCGGCAAATATGTGGACGAGGTGTTGTGTGACGTAGTCCCAATTCAAGTGACACGGGTTGTTGGGCAAAGCGTGGATGTCGAGGCCAGAAGTTAAATATGACGGACATACTAATAAGTATTCCTTCTTATTTAATAGTCGTCGTATTGCACTTGTATCACTTACTTATGACCAGTTTTGTATTGATCTAGCACACATGAAAAGTAAGGTTGAGCGTTATTGAATGGAGAAGCAGCTAGATGGGGGAATTGTGCCTGAAGAGATAAAACCCGAGGGAGTTGAATGCAATGAGATGAAAGGGTCAGCTGTTGAAATGGACAAAGAGATGGAAAAATCTGATGAGATGGGTGGTAAAAAGGAAGAAAAGAGAGAAAGTGGGCTGATCTTGAGCAACCCGGTGAAGGCCTATTATTTTCCCAACGAACTTACCTTGCTTTGTTTAGTGTTTCTTCTTGTATTCAGATCAAGCAAAGGCAAGTTGAGCTGATCTTGGTGTGTTCCATTCCAAAATCAATTGTAGACTTTGCAAGCTTCCATGTAGTTGGTACTCCAAGAGTTAAACCCCGTTTGTATCCATTCATGGAACAATGTCAACTGAAATCAGTCCACACCAAAGGGGAGTTGCTTCGAGCTCATCTTGATGGGAACACTCCACATTTTGTGGATGGTTGTGTACCAAGGGTTCGTTTAAAGAACAAGTACCTGAATGACCATTATGATTTTCATCTTGTTCTTAGTCCACGTGAATCTCCAACATCACCAAATCCGCCTTGGGGCCTTGCAAGTGTGTTCGGGCCGGAGTTCGATTTCACGGGATACGCTTCACACCACTTTGAGGACCCTTACCTCATGACCACAAACGATCAAGTTGAGCATACATTGAAGATGGTTTGTGAGATTCAAGGTCCGACAAGGGTTATTTTCCAACTTAGCACGTGGGTTTTGCATTGGATGACATCTATAGCCATCCTAACAAGATTGAGTCGAAGGCATGTAACTCGTCTTGTCACCATTCGTGCTTCAATTTGTGGGCAAATTGCTTTCAAGAGGAGGGGAATGATACGAACAAGAGGAGCCATTGGAGTAAAGCCATGAGTTTTTCTTGGCAATATGTGGTGGCATTAGATTTGGGGTTCATACTACCAACTCTTGTAGTATCATCCATTTCCATCCAGATTTGAGGACGAATCCTTCTCAAGTGGAGGGGACTGATGTGTGCACGGACCTTAGCCCAAGTAATGACCCAGTCCGAGTTCCATTGGGCCCAGTCACACGTGCACAAGCCAAGTTCTTCAAAGAATCCCTCCAAGCCCCTGTTCGAATTGTCCAAGACCAACATGGAGTCCATAGAGAAATTGAAGGCTTGGAGGGAGACAATCAAGTTATCTACACCACGATCCAAGCCCATGAAGAGTCAAGTGGGCCTCCGAGTGAGCTGGCCGAATAGGGCCTTAGGCTTTAGTGTTTAATTTATAGTTAGATTAGTTGTTCTTGTAGAGCATGGGCCGGCCCATCTTGATCCCAAGGTGGCCGAATTCCCCTTTTCCTTGTTTTCCTTAGGGTTTTTGTAACTCTTAGCCTATAAATAGGCTTGCTTTGTAAGGTTTTAGGTAGACGTTTTATAAATCAAATTACTTAGTTTTTCGATTTTCTTGCTCGTGTGAATTTCGAGCTTTACTTGCTTCTGGCAAGGGTGATTGAGCAATCTTGCATCTTGTCCTTGATTGTTCTACCGACCTATTCCCTGGCGTATTCACCCTCATCGGAGTCGTCGTTCTACAGCCTTTAATCAAATCGTGTCGTCCGTTTGATTCTAGGTCCAGCAATCCAAGCGTTGGACAACCTCGCTAGATCCTCGGGCAAACGTGCTACGTGTCTCGAAACGTGTTGATCGAGGACCGCAATAGTTGGCCTCAGAGCTTATGTGGAGGTTCCCTCATACGTCATGGCGAATACAGGACGCATAAAAGCTAGCCCACAACATTGTCTTCCTGATCCTAAGGGAGTCAAAGAAGTGCCATTACGTGGTGTAGATGAGCAATTGGACCTCGTCAAATCTCAATTGCTTGGTTGGTTTTATACCCGTTGCGGTGTCAAAGACAAAATTTGTAGCTTGGCCACTGATGGGAGTTGTGAAGTCAACCTTGCAACTGCTATCATGGTTGAGAAATTAAATCTTCCAACCATTGGTCATCTTCGACCGCACAAGTTGATGAGTACTCAAGGTGTTGTCTGGGTTACTAAGCACACACTTGTACCTATTCAAATCGGCAAATATGTGGACGAGGTGTTGTGTGACGTAGTCCCAATTCAAGTGACACGGGTTGTTGGGCAAAGCGTGGATGTCGAGGCCAGAAGTTAAATATGACGGACATACTAATAAGTATTCCTTCTTATTTAATAGTCGTCGTATTGCACTTGTATCACTTACTTATGACCAGTTTTGTATTGATCTAGCACACATGAAAAGTAAGGTTGAGCGTTATTGAATGGAGAAGCAGCTAGATGGGGGAATTGTGCCTGAAGAGATAAAACCCGAGGGAGTTGAATGCAATGAGATGAAAGGGTCAGCTGTTGAAATGGACAAAGAGATGGAAAAATCTGATGAGATGGGTGGTAAAAAGGAAGAAAAGAGAGAAAGTGGGCTGATCTTGAGCAACCCGGTGAAGGCCTATTATTTTCCCAACGAACTTACCTTGCTTTGTTTAGTGTTTCTTCTTGTATTCAGATCAAGCAAAGGCAAGTTGAGCTGATCTTGGTGTGTTCCATTCCAAAATCAATTGTAGACTTTGCAAGCTTCCATGTAGTTGGTACTCCAAGAGTTAAACCCCGTTTGTATCCATTCATGGAACAATGTCAACTGAAATCAGTCCACACCAAAGGGGAGTTGCTTCGAGCTCATCTTGATGGGAACACTCCACATTTTGTGGATGGTTGTGTACCAAGGGTTCGTTTAAAGAACAAGTACCTGAATGACCATTATGATTTTCATCTTGTTCTTAGTCCACGTGAATCTCCAACATCACCAAATCCGCCTTGGGGCCTTGCAAGTGTGTTCGGGCCGGAGTTCGATTTCACGGGATACGCTTCACACCACTTTGAGGACCCTTACCTCATGACCACAAACGATCAAGTTGAGCATACATTGAAGATGGTTTGTGAGATTCAAGGTCCGACAAGGGTTATTTTCCAACTTAGCACGTGGGTTTTGCATTGGATGACATCTATAGCCATCCTAACAAGATTGAGTCGAAGGCATGTAACTCGTCTTGTCACCATTCGTGCTTCAATTTGTGGGCAAATTGCTTTCAAGAGGAGGGGAATGATACGAACAAGAGGAGCCATTGGAGTAAAGCCATGAGTTTTTCTTGGCAATATGTGGTGGCATTAGATTTGGGGTTCATACTACCAACTCTTGTAGTATCATCCATTTCCATCCAGATTTGAGGACGAATCCTTCTCAAGTGGAGGGGACTGATGTGTGCACGGACCTTAGCCCAAGTAATGACCCAGTCCGAGTTCCATTGGGCCCAGTCACACGTGCACAAGCCAAGTTCTTCAAAGAATCCCTCCAAGCCCCTGTTCGAATTGTCCAAGACCAACATGGAGTCCATAGAGAAATTGAAGGCTTGGAGGGAGACAATCAAGTTATCTACACCACGATCCAAGCCCATGAAGAGTCAAGTGGGCCTCCGAGTGAGCTGGCCGAATAGGGCCTTAGGCTTTAGTGTTTAATTTATAGTTAGATTAGTTGTTCTTGTAGAGCATGGGCCGGCCCATCTTGATCCCAAGGTGGCCGAATTCCCCTTTTCCTTGTTTTCCTTAGGGTTTTTGTAACTCTTAGCCTATAAATAGGCTTGCTTTGTAAGGTTTTAGGTAGACGTTTTATAAATCAAATTACTTAGTTTTTCGATTTTCTTGCTCGTGTGAATTTCGAGCTTTACTTGCTTCTGGCAAGGGTGATTGAGCAATCTTGCATCTTGTCCTTGATTGTTCTACCGACCTATTCCCTGGCGTATTCACCCTCATCGGAGTCGTCGTTCTACAGCCTTTAATCAAATCGTGTCGTCCGTTTGATTCTAGGTCCAGCAATCCAAGCGTTGGACAACCTCGCTAGATCCTCGGGCAAACGTGCTACGTGTCTCGAAACGTGTTGATCGAGGACCGCAATAGTTGGCCTCAGAGCTTATGTGGAGGTTCCCTCATACGTCATGGCGAATACAGGACGCATAAAAGCTAGCCCACAACATTGTCTTCCTGATCCTAAGGGAGTCAAAGAAGTGCCATTACGTGGTGTAGATGAGCAATTGGACCTCGTCAAATCTCAATTGCTTGGTTGGTTTTATACCCGTTGCGGTGTCAAAGACAAAATTTGTAGCTTGGCCACTGATGGGAGTTGTGAAGTCAACCTTGCAACTGCTATCATGGTTGAGAAATTAAATCTTCCAACCATTGGTCATCTTCGACCGCACAAGTTGATGAGTACTCAAGGTGTTGTCTGGGTTACTAAGCACACACTTGTACCTATTCAAATCGGCAAATATGTGGACGAGGTGTTGTGTGACGTAGTCCCAATTCAAGTGACACGGGTTGTTGGGCAAAGCGTGGATGTCGAGGCCAGAAGTTAAATATGACGGACATACTAATAAGTATTCCTTCTTATTTAATAGTCGTCGTATTGCACTTGTATCACTTACTTATGACCAGTTTTGTATTGATCTAGCACACATGAAAAGTAAGGTTGAGCGTTATTGAATGGAGAAGCAGCTAGATGGGGGAATTGTGCCTGAAGAGATAAAACCCGAGGGAGTTGAATGCAATGAGATGAAAGGGTCAGCTGTTGAAATGGACAAAGAGATGGAAAAATCTGATGAGATGGGTGGTAAAAAGGAAGAAAAGAGAGAAAGTGGGCTGATCTTGAGCAACCCGGTGAAGGCCTATTATTTTCCCAACGAACTTACCTTGCTTTGTTTAGTGTTTCTTCTTGTATTCAGATCAAGCAAAGGCAAGTTGAGCTGATCTTGGTGTGTTCCATTCCAAAATCAATTGTAGACTTTGCAAGCTTCCATGTAGTTGGTACTCCAAGAGTTAAACCCCGTTTGTATCCATTCATGGAACAATGTCAACTGAAATCAGTCCACACCAAAGGGGAGTTGCTTCGAGCTCATCTTGATGGGAACACTCCACATTTTGTGGATGGTTGTGTACCAAGGGTTCGTTTAAAGAACAAGTACCTGAATGACCATTATGATTTTCATCTTGTTCTTAGTCCACGTGAATCTCCAACATCACCAAATCCGCCTTGGGGCCTTGCAAGTGTGTTCGGGCCGGAGTTCGATTTCACGGGATACGCTTCACACCACTTTGAGGACCCTTACCTCATGACCACAAACGATCAAGTTGAGCATACATTGAAGATGGTTTGTGAGATTCAAGGTCCGACAAGGGTTATTTTCCAACTTAGCACGTGGGTTTTGCATTGGATGACATCTATAGCCATCCTAACAAGATTGAGTCGAAGGCATGTAACTCGTCTTGTCACCATTCGTGCTTCAATTTGTGGGCAAATTGCTTTCAAGAGGAGGGGAATGATACGAACAAGAGGAGCCATTGGAGTAAAGCCATGAGTTTTTCTTGGCAATATGTGGTGGCATTAGATTTGGGGTTCATACTACCAACTCTTGTAGTATCATCCATTTCCATCCAGATTTGAGGACGAATCCTTCTCAAGTGGAGGGGACTGATGTGTGCACGGACCTTAGCCCAAGTAATGACCCAGTCCGAGTTCCATTGGGCCCAGTCACACGTGCACAAGCCAAGTTCTTCAAAGAATCCCTCCAAGCCCCTGTTCGAATTGTCCAAGACCAACATGGAGTCCATAGAGAAATTGAAGGCTTGGAGGGAGACAATCAAGTTATCTACACCACGATCCAAGCCCATGAAGAGTCAAGTGGGCCTCCGAGTGAGCTGGCCGAATAGGGCCTTAGGCTTTAGTGTTTAATTTATAGTTAGATTAGTTGTTCTAGTAGAGCATGGGCCGGCCCATCTTGATCCCAAGGTGGCCGAATTCCCCTTTTCCTTGTTTTCCTTAGGGTTTTTGTAACTCTTAGCCTATAAATAGGCTTGCTTTGTAAGGTTTTAGGTAGACGTTTTATAAATCAAATTACTTAGTTTTTCGATTTTCTTGCTTGTGTGAATTTCGAGCTTTACTTGCTTCTGGCAAGGGTGATTGAGCAATCTTGCATCTTGTCCTTGATTGTTCTACCGACCTATTCCCTGGCGTATTCACCTTCATCGGAGTCGTCGTTCTACAGCCTTTAATCAAATCGTGTCGTCCGTTTGATTCTAGGTCCAGCAATCCAAGCGTTGGACAACCTCGCTAGATCCTCGGGCAAACGTGCTACGTGTCTCGAAACGTGTTGATCGAGGACCGCAATAGTTGGCCTCAGAGCTTATGTGGAGGTTCCCTCATACGTCATGGCGAATACAAGACGCATAAAAGCTAGCCCACAACATTGTCTTCCTGATCCTAAGGGAGTCAAAGAAGTGCCATTACGTGGTGTAGATGAGCAATTGGACCTCGTCAAATCTCAATTGCTTGGTTGGTTTTATACCCGTTGCGGTGTCAAAGACAAAATTTGTAGCTTGGCCACTGATGGGAGTTGTGAAGTCAACCTTGCAACTGCTATCATGGTTGAGAAATTAAATCTTCCAACCATTGGTCATCTTCGACCGCACAAGTTGATGAGTACTCAAGGTGTTGTCTGGGTTACTAAGCACACACTTGTACCTATTCAAATCGGCAAATATGTGGACGAGGTGTTGTGTGACGTAGTCCCAATTCAAGTGACACGGGTTGTTGGGCAAAGCGTGGATGTCGAGGCCAGAAGTTAAATATGACGGACATACTAATAAGTATTCCTTCTTATTTAATAGTCGTCGTATTGCACTTGTATCACTTACTTATGACCAGTTTTGTATTGATCTAGCACACATGAAAAGTAAGGTTGAGCGTTATTGAATGGAGAAGCAGCTAGATGGGGGAATTGTGCCTGAAGAGATAAAACCCGAGGGAGTTGAATGCAATGAGATGAAAGGGTCAGCTGTTGAAATGGACAAAGAGATGGAAAAATCTGATGAGATGGGTGGTAAAAAGGAAGAAAAGAGAGAAAGTGGGCTGATCTTGAGCAACCCGGTGAAGGCCTATTATTTTCCCAACGAACTTACCTTGCTTTGTTTAGTGTTTCTTCTTGTATTCAGATCAAGCAAAGGCAAGTTGAGCTGATCTTGGTGTGTTCCATTCCAAAATCAATTGTAGACTTTGCAAGCTTCCATGTAGTTGGTACTCCAAGAGTTAAACCCCGTTTGTATCCATTCATGGAACAATGTCAACTGAAATCAGTCCACACCAAAGGGGAGTTGCTTCGAGCTCATCTTGATGGGAACACTCCACATTTTGTGGATGGTTGTGTACCAAGGGTTCGTTTAAAGAACAAGTACCTGAATGACCATTATGATTTTCATCTTGTTCTTAGTCCACGTGAATCTCCAACATCACCAAATCCGCCTTGGGGCCTTGCAAGTGTGTTCGGGCCGGAGTTCGATTTCACGGGATACGCTTCACACCACTTTGAGGACCCTTACCTCATGACCACAAACGATCAAGTTGAGCATACATTGAAGATGGTTTGTGAGATTCAAGGTCCGACAAGGGTTATTTTCCAACTTAGCACGTGGGTTTTGCATTGGATGACATCTATAGCCATCCTAACAAGATTGAGTCGAAGGCATGTAACTCGTCTTGTCACCATTCGTGCTTCAATTTGTGGGCAAATTGCTTTCAAGAGGAGGGGAATGATACGAACAAGAGGAGCCATTGGAGTAAAGCCATGAGTTTTTCTTGGCAATATGTGGTGGCATTAGATTTGGGGTTCATACTACCAACTCTTGTAGTATCATCCATTTCCATCCAGATTTGAGGACGAATCCTTCTCAAGTGGAGGGGACTGATGTGTGCACGGACCTTAGCCCAAGTAATGACCCAGTCCGAGTTCCATTGGGCCCAGTCACACGTGCACAAGCCAAGTTCTTCAAAGAATCCCTCCAAGCCCCTGTTCGAATTGTCCAAGACCAACATGGAGTCCATAGAGAAATTGAAGGCTTGGAGGGAGACAATCAAGTTATCTACACCACGATCCAAGCCCATGAAGAGTCAAGTGGGCCTCCGAGTGAGCTGGCCGAATAGGGCCTTAGGCTTTAGTGTTTAATTTATAGTTAGATTAGTTGTTCTAGTAGAGCATGGGCCGGCCCATCTTGATCCCAAGGTGGCCGAATTCCCCTTTTCCTTGTTTTCCTTAGGGTTTTTGTAACTCTTAGCCTATAAATAGGCTTGCTTTGTAAGGTTTTAGGTAGACGTTTTATAAATCAAATTACTTAGTTTTTCGATTTTCTTGCTTGTGTGAATTTCGAGCTTTACTTGCTTCTGGCAAGGGTGATTGAGCAATCTTGCATCTTGTCCTTGATTGTTCTACCGACCTATTCCCTGGCGTATTCACCTTCATCGGAGTCGTCGTTCTACAGCCTTTAATCAAATCGTGTCGTCCGTTTGATTCTAGGTCCAGCAATCCAAGCGTTGGACAACCTCGCTAGATCCTCGGGCAAACGTGCTACGTGTCTCGAAACGTGTTGATCGAGGACCGCAATAGTTGGCCTCAGAGCTTATGTGGAGGTTCCCTCATACGTCATGGCGAATACAAGACGCATAAAAGCTAGCCCACAACATTGTCTTCCTGATCCTAAGGGAGTCAAAGAAGTGCCATTACGTGGTGTAGATGAGCAATTGGACCTCGTCAAATCTCAATTGCTTGGTTGGTTTTATACCCGTTGCGGTGTCAAAGACAAAATTTGTAGCTTGGCCACTGATGGGAGTTGTGAAGTCAACCTTGCAACTGCTATCATGGTTGAGAAATTAAATCTTCCAACCATTGGTCATCTTCGACCGCACAAGTTGATGAGTACTCAAGGTGTTGTCTGGGTTACTAAGCACACACTTGTACCTATTCAAATCGGCAAATATGTGGACGAGGTGTTGTGTGACGTAGTCCCAATTCAAGTGACACGGGTTGTTGGGCAAAGCGTGGATGTCGAGGCCAGAAGTTAAATATGACGGACATACTAATAAGTATTCCTTCTTATTTAATAGTCGTCGTATTGCACTTGTATCACTTACTTATGACCAGTTTTGTATTGATCTAGCACACATGAAAAGTAAGGTTGAGCGTTATTGAATGGAGAAGCAGCTAGATGGGGGAATTGTGCCTGAAGAGATAAAACCCGAGGGAGTTGAATGCAATGAGATGAAAGGGTCAGCTGTTGAAATGGACAAAGAGATGGAAAAATCTGATGAGATGGGTGGTAAAAAGGAAGAAAAGAGAGAAAGTGGGCTGATCTTGAGCAACCCGGTGAAGGCCTATTATTTTCCCAACGAACTTACCTTGCTTTGTTTAGTGTTTCTTCTTGTATTCAGATCAAGCAAAGGCAAGTTGAGCTGATCTTGGTGTGTTCCATTCCAAAATCAATTGTAGACTTTGCAAGCTTCCATGTAGTTGGTACTCCAAGAGTTAAACCCCGTTTGTATCCATTCATGGAACAATGTCAACTGAAATCAGTCCACACCAAAGGGGAGTTGCTTCGAGCTCATCTTGATGGGAACACTCCACATTTTGTGGATGGTTGTGTACCAAGGGTTCGTTTAAAGAACAAGTACCTGAATGACCATTATGATTTTCATCTTGTTCTTAGTCCACGTGAATCTCCAACATCACCAAATCCGCCTTGGGGCCTTGCAAGTGTGTTCGGGCCGGAGTTCGATTTCACGGGATACGCTTCACACCACTTTGAGGACCCTTACCTCATGACCACAAACGATCAAGTTGAGCATACATTGAAGATGGTTTGTGAGATTCAAGGTCCGACAAGGGTTATTTTCCAACTTAGCACGTGGGTTTTGCATTGGATGACATCTATAGCCATCCTAACAAGATTGAGTCGAAGGCATGTAACTCGTCTTGTCACCATTCGTGCTTCAATTTGTGGGCAAATTGCTTTCAAGAGGAGGGGAATGATACGAACAAGAGGAGCCATTGGAGTAAAGCCATGAGTTTTTCTTGGCAATATGTGGTGGCATTAGATTTGGGGTTCATACTACCAACTCTTGTAGTATCATCCATTTCCATCCAGATTTGAGGACGAATCCTTCTCAAGTGGAGGGGACTGATGTGTGCACGGACCTTAGCCCAAGTAATGACCCAGTCCGAGTTCCATTGGGCCCAGTCACACGTGCACAAGCCAAGTTCTTCAAAGAATCCCTCCAAGCCCCTGTTCGAATTGTCCAAGACCAACATGGAGTCCATAGAGAAATTGAAGGCTTGGAGGGAGACAATCAAGTTATCTACACCACGATCCAAGCCCATGAAGAGTCAAGTGGGCCTCCGAGTGAGCTGGCCGAATAGGGCCTTAGGCTTTAGTGTTTAATTTATAGTTAGATTAGTTGTTCTAGTAGAGCATGGGCCGGCCCATCTTGATCCCAAGGTGGCCGAATTCCCCTTTTCCTTGTTTTCCTTAGGGTTTTTGTAACTCTTAGCCTATAAATAGGCTTGCTTTGTAAGGTTTTAGGTAGACGTTTTATAAATCAAATTACTTAGTTTTTCGATTTTCTTGCTTGTGTGAATTTCGAGCTTTACTTGCTTCTGGCAAGGGTGATTGAGCAATCTTGCATCTTGTCCTTGATTGTTCTACCGACCTATTCCCTGGCGTATTCACCTTCATCGGAGTCGTCGTTCTACAGCCTTTAATCAAATCGTGTCGTCCGTTTGATTCTAGGTCCAGCAATCCAAGCGTTGGACAACCTCGCTAGATCCTCGGGCAAACGTGCTACGTGTCTCGAAACGTGTTGATCGAGGACCGCAATAGTTGGCCTCAGAGCTTATGTGGAGGTTCCCTCATACGTCATGGCGAATACAAGACGCATAAAAGCTAGCCCACAACATTGTCTTCCTGATCCTAAGGGAGTCAAAGAAGTGCCATTACGTGGTGTAGATGAGCAATTGGACCTCGTCAAATCTCAATTGCTTGGTTGGTTTTATACCCGTTGCGGTGTCAAAGACAAAATTTGTAGCTTGGCCACTGATGGGAGTTGTGAAGTCAACCTTGCAACTGCTATCATGGTTGAGAAATTAAATCTTCCAACCATTGGTCATCTTCGACCGCACAAGTTGATGAGTACTCAAGGTGTTGTCTGGGTTACTAAGCACACACTTGTACCTATTCAAATCGGCAAATATGTGGACGAGGTGTTGTGTGACGTAGTCCCAATTCAAGTGACACGGGTTGTTGGGCAAAGCGTGGATGTCGAGGCCAGAAGTTAAATATGACGGACATACTAATAAGTATTCCTTCTTATTTAATAGTCGTCGTATTGCACTTGTATCACTTACTTATGACCAGTTTTGTATTGATCTAGCACACATGAAAAGTAAGGTTGAGCGTTATTGAATGGAGAAGCAGCTAGATGGGGGAATTGTGCCTGAAGAGATAAAACCCGAGGGAGTTGAATGCAATGAGATGAAAGGGTCAGCTGTTGAAATGGACAAAGAGATGGAAAAATCTGATGAGATGGGTGGTAAAAAGGAAGAAAAGAGAGAAAGTGGGCTGATCTTGAGCAACCCGGTGAAGGCCTATTATTTTCCCAACGAACTTACCTTGCTTTGTTTAGTGTTTCTTCTTGTATTCAGATCAAGCAAAGGCAAGTTGAGCTGATCTTGGTGTGTTCCATTCCAAAATCAATTGTAGACTTTGCAAGCTTCCATGTAGTTGGTACTCCAAGAGTTAAACCCCGTTTGTATCCATTCATGGAACAATGTCAACTGAAATCAGTCCACACCAAAGGGGAGTTGCTTCGAGCTCATCTTGATGGGAACACTCCACATTTTGTGGATGGTTGTGTACCAAGGGTTCGTTTAAAGAACAAGTACCTGAATGACCATTATGATTTTCATCTTGTTCTTAGTCCACGTGAATCTCCAACATCACCAAATCCGCCTTGGGGCCTTGCAAGTGTGTTCGGGCCGGAGTTCGATTTCACGGGATACGCTTCACACCACTTTGAGGACCCTTACCTCATGACCACAAACGATCAAGTTGAGCATACATTGAAGATGGTTTGTGAGATTCAAGGTCCGACAAGGGTTATTTTCCAACTTAGCACGTGGGTTTTGCATTGGATGACATCTATAGCCATCCTAACAAGATTGAGTCGAAGGCATGTAACTCGTCTTGTCACCATTCGTGCTTCAATTTGTGGGCAAATTGCTTTCAAGAGGAGGGGAATGATACGAACAAGAGGAGCCATTGGAGTAAAGCCATGAGTTTTTCTTGGCAATATGTGGTGGCATTAGATTTGGGGTTCATACTACCAACTCTTGTAGTATCATCCATTTCCATCCAGATTTGAGGACGAATCCTTCTCAAGTGGAGGGGACTGATGTGTGCACGGACCTTAGCCCAAGTAATGACCCAGTCCGAGTTCCATTGGGCCCAGTCACACGTGCACAAGCCAAGTTCTTCAAAGAATCCCTCCAAGCCCCTGTTCGAATTGTCCAAGACCAACATGGAGTCCATAGAGAAATTGAAGGCTTGGAGGGAGACAATCAAGTTATCTACACCACGATCCAAGCCCATGAAGAGTCAAGTGGGCCTCCGAGTGAGCTGGCCGAATAGGGCCTTAGGCTTTAGTGTTTAATTTATAGTTAGATTAGTTGTTCTAGTAGAGCATGGGCCGGCCCATCTTGATCCCAAGGTGGCCGAATTCCCCTTTTCCTTGTTTTCCTTAGGGTTTTTGTAACTCTTAGCCTATAAATAGGCTTGCTTTGTAAGGTTTTAGGTAGACGTTTTATAAATCAAATTACTTAGTTTTTCGATTTTCTTGCTTGTGTGAATTTCGAGCTTTACTTGCTTCTGGCAAGGGTGATTGAGCAATCTTGCATCTTGTCCTTGATTGTTCTACCGACCTATTCCCTGGCGTATTCACCTTCATCGGAGTCGTCGTTCTACAGCCTTTAATCAAATCGTGTCGTCCGTTTGATTCTAGGTCCAGCAATCCAAGCGTTGGACAACCTCGCTAGATCCTCGGGCAAACGTGCTACGTGTCTCGAAACGTGTTGATCGAGGACCGCAATAGTTGGCCTCAGAGCTTATGTGGAGGTTCCCTCATACGTCATGGCGAATACAAGACGCATAAAAGCTAGCCCACAACATTGTCTTCCTGATCCTAAGGGAGTCAAAGAAGTGCCATTACGTGGTGTAGATGAGCAATTGGACCTCGTCAAATCTCAATTGCTTGGTTGGTTTTATACCCGTTGCGGTGTCAAAGACAAAATTTGTAGCTTGGCCACTGATGGGAGTTGTGAAGTCAACCTTGCAACTGCTATCATGGTTGAGAAATTAAATCTTCCAACCATTGGTCATCTTCGACCGCACAAGTTGATGAGTACTCAAGGTGTTGTCTGGGTTACTAAGCACACACTTGTACCTATTCAAATCGGCAAATATGTGGACGAGGTGTTGTGTGACGTAGTCCCAATTCAAGTGACACGGGTTGTTGGGCAAAGCGTGGATGTCGAGGCCAGAAGTTAAATATGACGGACATACTAATAAGTATTCCTTCTTATTTAATAGTCGTCGTATTGCACTTGTATCACTTACTTATGACCAGTTTTGTATTGATCTAGCACACATGAAAAGTAAGGTTGAGCGTTATTGAATGGAGAAGCAGCTAGATGGGGGAATTGTGCCTGAAGAGATAAAACCCGAGGGAGTTGAATGCAATGAGATGAAAGGGTCAGCTGTTGAAATGGACAAAGAGATGGAAAAATCTGATGAGATGGGTGGTAAAAAGGAAGAAAAGAGAGAAAGTGGGCTGATCTTGAGCAACCCGGTGAAGGCCTATTATTTTCCCAACGAACTTACCTTGCTTTGTTTAGTGTTTCTTCTTGTATTCAGATCAAGCAAAGGCAAGTTGAGCTGATCTTGGTGTGTTCCATTCCAAAATCAATTGTAGACTTTGCAAGCTTCCATGTAGTTGGTACTCCAAGAGTTAAACCCCGTTTGTATCCATTCATGGAACAATGTCAACTGAAATCAGTCCACACCAAAGGGGAGTTGCTTCGAGCTCATCTTGATGGGAACACTCCACATTTTGTGGATGGTTGTGTACCAAGGGTTCGTTTAAAGAACAAGTACCTGAATGACCATTATGATTTTCATCTTGTTCTTAGTCCACGTGAATCTCCAACATCACCAAATCCGCCTTGGGGCCTTGCAAGTGTGTTCGGGCCGGAGTTCGATTTCACGGGATACGCTTCACACCACTTTGAGGACCCTTACCTCATGACCACAAACGATCAAGTTGAGCATACATTGAAGATGGTTTGTGAGATTCAAGGTCCGACAAGGGTTATTTTCCAACTTAGCACGTGGGTTTTGCATTGGATGACATCTATAGCCATCCTAACAAGATTGAGTCGAAGGCATGTAACTCGTCTTGTCACCATTCCTGCTTCAATTTGTGGGCAAATTGCTTTCAAGAGGAGGGGAATGATACGAACAAGAGGAGCCATTGGAGTAAAGCCATGAGTTTTTCTTGGCAATATGTGGTGGCATTAGATTTGGGGTTCATACTACCAACTCTTGTAGTATCATCCATTTCCATCCAGATTTGAGGACGAATCCTTCTCAAGTGGAGGGGACTGATGTGTGCACGGACCTTAGCCCAAGTAATGACCCAGTCCGAGTTCCATTGGGCCCAGTCACACGTGCACAAGCCAAGTTCTTCAAAGAATCCCTCCAAGCCCCTGTTCGAATTGTCCAAGACCAACATGGAGTCCATAGAGAAATTGAAGGCTTGGAGGGAGACAATCAAGTTATCTACACCACGATCCAAGCCCATGAAGAGTCAAGTGGGCCTCCGAGTGAGCTGGCCGAATAGGGCCTTAGGCTTTAGTGTTTAATTTATAGTTAGATTAGTTGTTCTAGTAGAGCATGGGCCGGCCCATCTTGATCCCAAGGTGGCCGAATTCCCCTTTTCCTTGTTTTCCTTAGGGTTTTTGTAACTCTTAGCCTATAAATAGGCTTGCTTTGTAAGGTTTTAGGTAGACGTTTTATAAATCAAATTACTTAGTTTTTCGATTTTCTTGCTTGTGTGAATTTCGAGCTTTACTTGCTTCTGGCAAGGGTGATTGAGCAATCTTGCATCTTGTCCTTGATTGTTCTACCGACCTATTCCCTGGCGTATTCACCTTCATCGGAGTCGTCGTTCTACAGCCTTTAATCAAATCGTGTCGTCCGTTTGATTCTAGGTCCAGCAATCCAAGCGTTGGACAACCTCGCTAGATCCTCGGGCAAACGTGCTACGTGTCTCGAAACGTGTTGATCGAGGACCGCAATAGTTGGCCTCAGAGCTTATGTGGAGGTTCCCTCATACGTCATGGCGAATACAAGACGCATAAAAGCTAGCCCACAACATTGTCTTCCTGATCCTAAGGGAGTCAAAGAAGTGCCATTACGTGGTGTAGATGAGCAATTGGACCTCGTCAAATCTCAATTGCTTGGTTGGTTTTATACCCGTTGCGGTGTCAAAGACAAAATTTGTAGCTTGGCCACTGATGGGAGTTGTGAAGTCAACCTTGCAACTGCTATCATGGTTGAGAAATTAAATCTTCCAACCATTGGTCATCTTCGACCGCACAAGTTGATGAGTACTCAAGGTGTTGTCTGGGTTACTAAGCACACACTTGTACCTATTCAAATCGGCAAATATGTGGACGAGGTGTTGTGTGACGTAGTCCCAATTCAAGTGACACGGGTTGTTGGGCAAAGCGTGGATGTCGAGGCCAGAAGTTAAATATGACGGACATACTAATAAGTATTCCTTCTTATTTAATAGTCGTCGTATTGCACTTGTATCACTTACTTATGACCAGTTTTGTATTGATCTAGCACACATGAAAAGTAAGGTTGAGCGTTATTGAATGGAGAAGCAGCTAGATGGGGGAATTGTGCCTGAAGAGATAAAACCCGAGGGAGTTGAATGCAATGAGATGAAAGGGTCAGCTGTTGAAATGGACAAAGAGATGGAAAAATCTGATGAGATGGGTGGTAAAAAGGAAGAAAAGAGAGAAAGTGGGCTGATCTTGAGCAACCCGGTGAAGGCCTATTATTTTCCCAACGAACTTACCTTGCTTTGTTTAGTGTTTCTTCTTGTATTCAGATCAAGCAAAGGCAAGTTGAGCTGATCTTGGTGTGTTCCATTCCAAAATCAATTGTAGACTTTGCAAGCTTCCATGTAGTTGGTACTCCAAGAGTTAAACCCCGTTTGTATCCATTCATGGAACAATGTCAACTGAAATCAGTCCACACCAAAGGGGAGTTGCTTCGAGCTCATCTTGATGGGAACACTCCACATTTTGTGGATGGTTGTGTACCAAGGGTTCGTTTAAAGAACAAGTACCTGAATGACCATTATGATTTTCATCTTGTTCTTAGTCCACGTGAATCTCCAACATCACCAAATCCGCCTTGGGGCCTTGCAAGTGTGTTCGGGCCGGAGTTCGATTTCACGGGATACGCTTCACACCACTTTGAGGACCCTTACCTCATGACCACAAACGATCAAGTTGAGCATACATTGAAGATGGTTTGTGAGATTCAAGGTCCGACAAGGGTTATTTTCCAACTTAGCACGTGGGTTTTGCATTGGATGACATCTATAGCCATCCTAACAAGATTGAGTCGAAGGCATGTAACTCGTCTTGTCACCATTCGTGCTTCAATTTGTGGGCAAATTGCTTTCAAGAGGAGGGGAATGATACGAACAAGAGGAGCCATTGGAGTAAAGCCATGAGTTTTTCTTGGCAATATGTGGTGGCATTAGATTTGGGGTTCATACTACCAACTCTTGTAGTATCATCCATTTCCATCCAGATTTGAGGACGAATCCTTCTCAAGTGGAGGGGACTGATGTGTGCACGGACCTTAGCCCAAGTAATGACCCAGTCCGAGTTCCATTGGGCCCAGTCACACGTGCACAAGCCAAGTTCTTCAAAGAATCCCTCCAAGCCCCTGTTCGAATTGTCCAAGACCAACATGGAGTCCATAGAGAAATTGAAGGCTTGGAGGGAGACAATCAAGTTATCTACACCACGATCCAAGCCCATGAAGAGTCAAGTGGGCCTCCGAGTGAGCTGGCCGAATAGGGCCTTAGGCTTTAGTGTTTAATTTATAGTTAGATTAGTTGTTCTAGTAGAGCATGGGCCGGCCCATCTTGATCCCAAGGTGGCCGAATTCCCCTTTTCCTTGTTTTCCTTAGGGTTTTTGTAACTCTTAGCCTATAAATAGGCTTGCTTTGTAAGGTTTTAGGTAGACGTTTTATAAATCAAATTACTTAGTTTTTCGATTTTCTTGCTTGTGTGAATTTCGAGCTTTACTTGCTTCTGGCAAGGGTGATTGAGCAATCTTGCATCTTGTCCTTGATTGTTCTACCGACCTATTCCCTGGCGTATTCACCTTCATCGGAGTCGTCGTTCTACAGCCTTTAATCAAATCGTGTCGTCCGTTTGATTCTAGGTCCAGCAATCCAAGCGTTGGACAACCTCGCTAGATCCTCGGGCAAACGTGCTACGTGTCTCGAAACGTGTTGATCGAGGACCGCAATAGTTGGCCTCAGAGCTTATGTGGAGGTTCCCTCATACGTCATGGCGAATACAAGACGCATAAAAGCTAGCCCACAACATTGTCTTCCTGATCCTAAGGGAGTCAAAGAAGTGCCATTACGTGGTGTAGATGAGCAATTGGACCTCGTCAAATCTCAATTGCTTGGTTGGTTTTATACCCGTTGCGGTGTCAAAGACAAAATTTGTAGCTTGGCCACTGATGGGAGTTGTGAAGTCAACCTTGCAACTGCTATCATGGTTGAGAAATTAAATCTTCCAACCATTGGTCATCTTCGACCGCACAAGTTGATGAGTACTCAAGGTGTTGTCTGGGTTACTAAGCACACACTTGTACCTATTCAAATCGGCAAATATGTGGACGAGGTGTTGTGTGACGTAGTCCCAATTCAAGTGACACGGGTTGTTGGGCAAAGCGTGGATGTCGAGGCCAGAAGTTAAATATGACGGACATACTAATAAGTATTCCTTCTTATTTAATAGTCGTCGTATTGCACTTGTATCACTTACTTATGACCAGTTTTGTATTGATCTAGCACACATGAAAAGTAAGGTTGAGCGTTATTGAATGGAGAAGCAGCTAGATGGGGGAATTGTGCCTGAAGAGATAAAACCCGAGGGAGTTGAATGCAATGAGATGAAAGGGTCAGCTGTTGAAATGGACAAAGAGATGGAAAAATCTGATGAGATGGGTGGTAAAAAGGAAGAAAAGAGAGAAAGTGGGCTGATCTTGAGCAACCCGGTGAAGGCCTATTATTTTCCCAACGAACTTACCTTGCTTTGTTTAGTGTTTCTTCTTGTATTCAGATCAAGCAAAGGCAAGTTGAGCTGATCTTGGTGTGTTCCATTCCAAAATCAATTGTAGACTTTGCAAGCTTCCATGTAGTTGGTACTCCAAGAGTTAAACCCCGTTTGTATCCATTCATGGAACAATGTCAACTGAAATCAGTCCACACCAAAGGGGAGTTGCTTCGAGCTCATCTTGATGGGAACACTCCACATTTTGTGGATGGTTGTGTACCAAGGGTTCGTTTAAAGAACAAGTACCTGAATGACCATTATGATTTTCATCTTGTTCTTAGTCCACGTGAATCTCCAACATCACCAAATCCGCCTTGGGGCCTTGCAAGTGTGTTCGGGCCGGAGTTCGATTTCACGGGATACGCTTCACACCACTTTGAGGACCCTTACCTCATGACCACAAACGATCAAGTTGAGCATACATTGAAGATGGTTTGTGAGATTCAAGGTCCGACAAGGGTTATTTTCCAACTTAGCACGTGGGTTTTGCATTGGATGACATCTATAGCCATCCTAACAAGATTGAGTCGAAGGCATGTAACTCGTCTTGTCACCATTCGTGCTTCAATTTGTGGGCAAATTGCTTTCAAGAGGAGGGGAATGATACGAACAAGAGGAGCCATTGGAGTAAAGCCATGAGTTTTTCTTGGCAATATGTGGTGGCATTAGATTTGGGGTTCATACTACCAACTCTTGTAGTATCATCCATTTCCATCCAGATTTGAGGACGAATCCTTCTCAAGTGGAGGGGACTGATGTGTGCACGGACCTTAGCCCAAGTAATGACCCAGTCCGAGTTCCATTGGGCCCAGTCACACGTGCACAAGCCAAGTTCTTCAAAGAATCCCTCCAAGCCCCTGTTCGAATTGTCCAAGACCAACATGGAGTCCATAGAGAAATTGAAGGCTTGGAGGGAGACAATCAAGTTATCTACACCACGATCCAAGCCCATGAAGAGTCAAGTGGGCCTCCGAGTGAGCTGGCCGAATAGGGCCTTAGGCTTTAGTGTTTAATTTATAGTTAGATTAGTTGTTCTAGTAGAGCATGGGCCGGCCCATCTTGATCCCAAGGTGGCCGAATTCCCCTTTTCCTTGTTTTCCTTAGGGTTTTTGTAACTCTTAGCCTATAAATAGGCTTGCTTTGTAAGGTTTTAGGTAGACGTTTTATAAATCAAATTACTTAGTTTTTCGATTTTCTTGCTTGTGTGAATTTCGAGCTTTACTTGCTTCTGGCAAGGGTGATTGAGCAATCTTGCATCTTGTCCTTGATTGTTCTACCGACCTATTCCCTGGCGTATTCACCTTCATCGGAGTCGTCGTTCTACAGCCTTTAATCAAATCGTGTCGTCCGTTTGATTCTAGGTCCAGCAATCCAAGCGTTGGACAACCTCGCTAGATCCTCGGGCAAACGTGCTACGTGTCTCGAAACGTGTTGATCGAGGACCGCAATAGTTGGCCTCAGAGCTTATGTGGAGGTTCCCTCATACGTCATGGCGAATACAAGACGCATAAAAGCTAGCCCACAACATTGTCTTCCTGATCCTAAGGGAGTCAAAGAAGTGCCATTACGTGGTGTAGATGAGCAATTGGACCTCGTCAAATCTCAATTGCTTGGTTGGTTTTATACCCGTTGCGGTGTCAAAGACAAAATTTGTAGCTTGGCCACTGATGGGAGTTGTGAAGTCAACCTTGCAACTGCTATCATGGTTGAGAAATTAAATCTTCCAACCATTGGTCATCTTCGACCGCACAAGTTGATGAGTACTCAAGGTGTTGTCTGGGTTACTAAGCACACACTTGTACCTATTCAAATCGGCAAATATGTGGACGAGGTGTTGTGTGACGTAGTCCCAATTCAAGTGACACGGGTTGTTGGGCAAAGCGTGGATGTCGAGGCCAGAAGTTAAATATGACGGACATACTAATAAGTATTCCTTCTTATTTAATAGTCGTCGTATTGCACTTGTATCACTTACTTATGACCAGTTTTGTATTGATCTAGCACACATGAAAAGTAAGGTTGAGCGTTATTGAATGGAGAAGCAGCTAGATGGGGGAATTGTGCCTGAAGAGATAAAACCCGAGGGAGTTGAATGCAATGAGATGAAAGGGTCAGCTGTTGAAATGGACAAAGAGATGGAAAAATCTGATGAGATGGGTGGTAAAAAGGAAGAAAAGAGAGAAAGTGGGCTGATCTTGAGCAACCCGGTGAAGGCCTATTATTTTCCCAACGAACTTACCTTGCTTTGTTTAGTGTTTCTTCTTGTATTCAGATCAAGCAAAGGCAAGTTGAGCTGATCTTGGTGTGTTCCATTCCAAAATCAATTGTAGACTTTGCAAGCTTCCATGTAGTTGGTACTCCAAGAGTTAAACCCCGTTTGTATCCATTCATGGAACAATGTCAACTGAAATCAGTCCACACCAAAGGGGAGTTGCTTCGAGCTCATCTTGATGGGAACACTCCACATTTTGTGGATGGTTGTGTACCAAGGGTTCGTTTAAAGAACAAGTACCTGAATGACCATTATGATTTTCATCTTGTTCTTAGTCCACGTGAATCTCCAACATCACCAAATCCGCCTTGGGGCCTTGCAAGTGTGTTCGGGCCGGAGTTCGATTTCACGGGATACGCTTCACACCACTTTGAGGACCCTTACCTCATGACCACAAACGATCAAGTTGAGCATACATTGAAGATGGTTTGTGAGATTCAAGGTCCGACAAGGGTTATTTTCCAACTTAGCACGTGGGTTTTGCATTGGATGACATCTATAGCCATCCTAACAAGATTGAGTCGAAGGCATGTAACTCGTCTTGTCACCATTCGTGCTTCAATTTGTGGGCAAATTGCTTTCAAGAGGAGGGGAATGATACGAACAAGAGGAGCCATTGGAGTAAAGCCATGAGTTTTTCTTGGCAATATGTGGTGGCATTAGATTTGGGGTTCATACTACCAACTCTTGTAGTATCATCCATTTCCATCCAGATTTGAGGACGAATCCTTCTCAAGTGGAGGGGACTGATGTGTGCACGGACCTTAGCCCAAGTAATGACCCAGTCCGAGTTCCATTGGGCCCAGTCACACGTGCACAAGCCAAGTTCTTCAAAGAATCCCTCCAAGCCCCTGTTCGAATTGTCCAAGACCAACATGGAGTCCATAGAGAAATTGAAGGCTTGGAGGGAGACAATCAAGTTATCTACACCACGATCCAAGCCCATGAAGAGTCAAGTGGGCCTCCGAGTGAGCTGGCCGAATAGGGCCTTAGGCTTTAGTGTTTAATTTATAGTTAGATTAGTTGTTCTAGTAGAGCATGGGCCGGCCCATCTTGATCCCAAGGTGGCCGAATTCCCCTTTTCCTTGTTTTCCTTAGGGTTTTTGTAACTCTTAGCCTATAAATAGGCTTGCTTTGTAAGGTTTTAGGTAGACGTTTTATAAATCAAATTACTTAGTTTTTCGATTTTCTTGCTTGTGTGAATTTCGAGCTTTACTTGCTTCTGGCAAGGGTGATTGAGCAATCTTGCATCTTGTCCTTGATTGTTCTACCGACCTATTCCCTGGCGTATTCACCTTCATCGGAGTCGTCGTTCTACAGCCTTTAATCAAATCGTGTCGTCCGTTTGATTCTAGGTCCAGCAATCCAAGCGTTGGACAACCTCGCTAGATCCTCGGGCAAACGTGCTACGTGTCTCGAAACGTGTTGATCGAGGACCGCAATAGTTGGCCTCAGAGCTTATGTGGAGGTTCCCTCATACGTCATGGCGAATACAAGACGCATAAAAGCTAGCCCACAACATTGTCTTCCTGATCCTAAGGGAGTCAAAGAAGTGCCATTACGTGGTGTAGATGAGCAATTGGACCTCGTCAAATCTCAATTGCTTGGTTGGTTTTATACCCGTTGCGGTGTCAAAGACAAAATTTGTAGCTTGGCCACTGATGGGAGTTGTGAAGTCAACCTTGCAACTGCTATCATGGTTGAGAAATTAAATCTTCCAACCATTGGTCATCTTCGACCGCACAAGTTGATGAGTACTCAAGGTGTTGTCTGGGTTACTAAGCACACACTTGTACCTATTCAAATCGGCAAATATGTGGACGAGGTGTTGTGTGACGTAGTCCCAATTCAAGTGACACGGGTTGTTGGGCAAAGCGTGGATGTCGAGGCCAGAAGTTAAATATGACGGACATACTAATAAGTATTCCTTCTTATTTAATAGTCGTCGTATTGCACTTGTATCACTTACTTATGACCAGTTTTGTATTGATCTAGCACACATGAAAAGTAAGGTTGAGCGTTATTGAATGGAGAAGCAGCTAGATGGGGGAATTGTGCCTGAAGAGATAAAACCCGAGGGAGTTGAATGCAATGAGATGAAAGGGTCAGCTGTTGAAATGGACAAAGAGATGGAAAAATCTGATGAGATGGGTGGTAAAAAGGAAGAAAAGAGAGAAAGTGGGCTGATCTTGAGCAACCCGGTGAAGGCCTATTATTTTCCCAACGAACTTACCTTGCTTTGTTTAGTGTTTCTTCTTGTATTCAGATCAAGCAAAGGCAAGTTGAGCTGATCTTGGTGTGTTCCATTCCAAAATCAATTGTAGACTTTGCAAGCTTCCATGTAGTTGGTACTCCAAGAGTTAAACCCCGTTTGTATCCATTCATGGAACAATGTCAACTGAAATCAGTCCACACCAAAGGGGAGTTGCTTCGAGCTCATCTTGATGGGAACACTCCACATTTTGTGGATGGTTGTGTACCAAGGGTTCGTTTAAAGAACAAGTACCTGAATGACCATTATGATTTTCATCTTGTTCTTAGTCCACGTGAATCTCCAACATCACCAAATCCGCCTTGGGGCCTTGCAAGTGTGTTCGGGCCGGAGTTCGATTTCACGGGATACGCTTCACACCACTTTGAGGACCCTTACCTCATGACCACAAACGATCAAGTTGAGCATACATTGAAGATGGTTTGTGAGATTCAAGGTCCGACAAGGGTTATTTTCCAACTTAGCACGTGGGTTTTGCATTGGATGACATCTATAGCCATCCTAACAAGATTGAGTCGAAGGCATGTAACTCGTCTTGTCACCATTCGTGCTTCAATTTGTGGGCAAATTGCTTTCAAGAGGAGGGGAATGATACGAACAAGAGGAGCCATTGGAGTAAAGCCATGAGTTTTTCTTGGCAATATGTGGTGGCATTAGATTTGGGGTTCATACTACCAACTCTTGTAGTATCATCCATTTCCATCCAGATTTGAGGACGAATCCTTCTCAAGTGGAGGGGACTGATGTGTGCACGGACCTTAGCCCAAGTAATGACCCAGTCCGAGTTCCATTGGGCCCAGTCACACGTGCACAAGCCAAGTTCTTCAAAGAATCCCTCCAAGCCCCTGTTCGAATTGTCCAAGACCAACATGGAGTCCATAGAGAAATTGAAGGCTTGGAGGGAGACAATCAAGTTATCTACACCACGATCCAAGCCCATGAAGAGTCAAGTGGGCCTCCGAGTGAGCTGGCCGAATAGGGCCTTAGGCTTTAGTGTTTAATTTATAGTTAGATTAGTTGTTCTAGTAGAGCATGGGCCGGCCCATCTTGATCCCAAGGTGGCCGAATTCCCCTTTTCCTTGTTTTCCTTAGGGTTTTTGTAACTCTTAGCCTATAAATAGGCTTGCTTTGTAAGGTTTTAGGTAGACGTTTTATAAATCAAATTACTTAGTTTTTCGATTTTCTTGCTTGTGTGAATTTCGAGCTTTACTTGCTTCTGGCAAGGGTGATTGAGCAATCTTGCATCTTGTCCTTGATTGTTCTACCGACCTATTCCCTGGCGTATTCACCTTCATCGGAGTCGTCGTTCTACAGCCTTTAATCAAATCGTGTCGTCCGTTTGATTCTAGGTCCAGCAATCCAAGCGTTGGACAACCTCGCTAGATCCTCGGGCAAACGTGCTACGTGTCTCGAAACGTGTTGATCGAGGACCGCAATAGTTGGCCTCAGAGCTTATGTGGAGGTTCCCTCATACGTCATGGCGAATACAAGACGCATAAAAGCTAGCCCACAACATTGTCTTCCTGATCCTAAGGGAGTCAAAGAAGTGCCATTACGTGGTGTAGATGAGCAATTGGACCTCGTCAAATCTCAATTGCTTGGTTGGTTTTATACCCGTTGCGGTGTCAAAGACAAAATTTGTAGCTTGGCCACTGATGGGAGTTGTGAAGTCAACCTTGCAACTGCTATCATGGTTGAGAAATTAAATCTTCCAACCATTGGTCATCTTCGACCGCACAAGTTGATGAGTACTCAAGGTGTTGTCTGGGTTACTAAGCACACACTTGTACCTATTCAAATCGGCAAATATGTGGACGAGGTGTTGTGTGACGTAGTCCCAATTCAAGTGACACGGGTTGTTGGGCAAAGCGTGGATGTCGAGGCCAGAAGTTAAATATGACGGACATACTAATAAGTATTCCTTCTTATTTAATAGTCGTCGTATTGCACTTGTATCACTTACTTATGACCAGTTTTGTATTGATCTAGCACACATGAAAAGTAAGGTTGAGCGTTATTGAATGGAGAAGCAGCTAGATGGGGGAATTGTGCCTGAAGAGATAAAACCCGAGGGAGTTGAATGCAATGAGATGAAAGGGTCAGCTGTTGAAATGGACAAAGAGATGGAAAAATCTGATGAGATGGGTGGTAAAAAGGAAGAAAAGAGAGAAAGTGGGCTGATCTTGAGCAACCCGGTGAAGGCCTATTATTTTCCCAACGAACTTACCTTGCTTTGTTTAGTGTTTCTTCTTGTATTCAGATCAAGCAAAGGCAAGTTGAGCTGATCTTGGTGTGTTCCATTCCAAAATCAATTGTAGACTTTGCAAGCTTCCATGTAGTTGGTACTCCAAGAGTTAAACCCCGTTTGTATCCATTCATGGAACAATGTCAACTGAAATCAGTCCACACCAAAGGGGAGTTGCTTCGAGCTCATCTTGATGGGAACACTCCACATTTTGTGGATGGTTGTGTACCAAGGGTTCGTTTAAAGAACAAGTACCTGAATGACCATTATGATTTTCATCTTGTTCTTAGTCCACGTGAATCTCCAACATCACCAAATCCGCCTTGGGGCCTTGCAAGTGTGTTCGGGCCGGAGTTCGATTTCACGGGATACGCTTCACACCACTTTGAGGACCCTTACCTCATGACCACAAACGATCAAGTTGAGCATACATTGAAGATGGTTTGTGAGATTCAAGGTCCGACAAGGGTTATTTTCCAACTTAGCACGTGGGTTTTGCATTGGATGACATCTATAGCCATCCTAACAAGATTGAGTCGAAGGCATGTAACTCGTCTTGTCACCATTCGTGCTTCAATTTGTGGGCAAATTGCTTTCAAGAGGAGGGGAATGATACGAACAAGAGGAGCCATTGGAGTAAAGCCATGAGTTTTTCTTGGCAATATGTGGTGGCATTAGATTTGGGGTTCATACTACCAACTCTTGTAGTATCATCCATTTCCATCCAGATTTGAGGACGAATCCTTCTCAAGTGGAGGGGACTGATGTGTGCACGGACCTTAGCCCAAGTAATGACCCAGTCCGAGTTCCATTGGGCCCAGTCACACGTGCACAAGCCAAGTTCTTCAAAGAATCCCTCCAAGCCCCTGTTCGAATTGTCCAAGACCAACATGGAGTCCATAGAGAAATTGAAGGCTTGGAGGGAGACAATCAAGTTATCTACACCACGATCCAAGCCCATGAAGAGTCAAGTGGGCCTCCGAGTGAGCTGGCCGAATAGGGCCTTAGGCTTTAGTGTTTAATTTATAGTTAGATTAGTTGTTCTAGTAGAGCATGGGCCGGCCCATCTTGATCCCAAGGTGGCCGAATTCCCCTTTTCCTTGTTTTCCTTAGGGTTTTTGTAACTCTTAGCCTATAAATAGGCTTGCTTTGTAAGGTTTTAGGTAGACGTTTTATAAATCAAATTACTTAGTTTTTCGATTTTCTTGCTTGTGTGAATTTCGAGCTTTACTTGCTTCTGGCAAGGGTGATTGAGCAATCTTGCATCTTGTCCTTGATTGTTCTACCGACCTATTCCCTGGCGTATTCACCTTCATCGGAGTCGTCGTTCTACAGCCTTTAATCAAATCGTGTCGTCCGTTTGATTCTAGGTCCAGCAATCCAAGCGTTGGACAACCTCGCTAGATCCTCGGGCAAACGTGCTACGTGTCTCGAAACGTGTTGATCGAGGACCGCAATAGTTGGCCTCAGAGCTTATGTGGAGGTTCCCTCATACGTCATGGCGAATACAAGACGCATAAAAGCTAGCCCACAACATTGTCTTCCTGATCCTAAGGGAGTCAAAGAAGTGCCATTACGTGGTGTAGATGAGCAATTGGACCTCGTCAAATCTCAATTGCTTGGTTGGTTTTATACCCGTTGCGGTGTCAAAGACAAAATTTGTAGCTTGGCCACTGATGGGAGTTGTGAAGTCAACCTTGCAACTGCTATCATGGTTGAGAAATTAAATCTTCCAACCATTGGTCATCTTCGACCGCACAAGTTGATGAGTACTCAAGGTGTTGTCTGGGTTACTAAGCACACACTTGTACCTATTCAAATCGGCAAATATGTGGACGAGGTGTTGTGTGACGTAGTCCCAATTCAAGTGACACGGGTTGTTGGGCAAAGCGTGGATGTCGAGGCCAGAAGTTAAATATGACGGACATACTAATAAGTATTCCTTCTTATTTAATAGTCGTCGTATTGCACTTGTATCACTTACTTATGACCAGTTTTGTATTGATCTAGCACACATGAAAAGTAAGGTTGAGCGTTATTGAATGGAGAAGCAGCTAGATGGGGGAATTGTGCCTGAAGAGATAAAACCCGAGGGAGTTGAATGCAATGAGATGAAAGGGTCAGCTGTTGAAATGGACAAAGAGATGGAAAAATCTGATGAGATGGGTGGTAAAAAGGAAGAAAAGAGAGAAAGTGGGCTGATCTTGAGCAACCCGGTGAAGGCCTATTATTTTCCCAACGAACTTACCTTGCTTTGTTTAGTGTTTCTTCTTGTATTCAGATCAAGCAAAGGCAAGTTGAGCTGATCTTGGTGTGTTCCATTCCAAAATCAATTGTAGACTTTGCAAGCTTCCATGTAGTTGGTACTCCAAGAGTTAAACCCCGTTTGTATCCATTCATGGAACAATGTCAACTGAAATCAGTCCACACCAAAGGGGAGTTGCTTCGAGCTCATCTTGATGGGAACACTCCACATTTTGTGGATGGTTGTGTACCAAGGGTTCGTTTAAAGAACAAGTACCTGAATGACCATTATGATTTTCATCTTGTTCTTAGTCCACGTGAATCTCCAACATCACCAAATCCGCCTTGGGGCCTTGCAAGTGTGTTCGGGCCGGAGTTCGATTTCACGGGATACGCTTCACACCACTTTGAGGACCCTTACCTCATGACCACAAACGATCAAGTTGAGCATACATTGAAGATGGTTTGTGAGATTCAAGGTCCGACAAGGGTTATTTTCCAACTTAGCACGTGGGTTTTGCATTGGATGACATCTATAGCCATCCTAACAAGATTGAGTCGAAGGCATGTAACTCGTCTTGTCACCATTCGTGCTTCAATTTGTGGGCAAATTGCTTTCAAGAGGAGGGGAATGATACGAACAAGAGGAGCCATTGGAGTAAAGCCATGAGTTTTTCTTGGCAATATGTGGTGGCATTAGATTTGGGGTTCATACTACCAACTCTTGTAGTATCATCCATTTCCATCCAGATTTGAGGACGAATCCTTCTCAAGTGGAGGGGACTGATGTGTGCACGGACCTTAGCCCAAGTAATGACCCAGTCCGAGTTCCATTGGGCCCAGTCACACGTGCACAAGCCAAGTTCTTCAAAGAATCCCTCCAAGCCCCTGTTCGAATTGTCCAAGACCAACATGGAGTCCATAGAGAAATTGAAGGCTTGGAGGGAGACAATCAAGTTATCTACACCACGATCCAAGCCCATGAAGAGTCAAGTGGGCCTCCGAGTGAGCTGGCCGAATAGGGCCTTAGGCTTTAGTGTTTAATTTATAGTTAGATTAGTTGTTCTAGTAGAGCATGGGCCGGCCCATCTTGATCCCAAGGTGGCCGAATTCCCCTTTTCCTTGTTTTCCTTAGGGTTTTTGTAACTCTTAGCCTATAAATAGGCTTGCTTTGTAAGGTTTTAGGTAGACGTTTTATAAATCAAATTACTTAGTTTTTCGATTTTCTTGCTTGTGTGAATTTCGAGCTTTACTTGCTTCTGGCAAGGGTGATTGAGCAATCTTGCATCTTGTCCTTGATTGTTCTACCGACCTATTCCCTGGCGTATTCACCTTCATCGGAGTCGTCGTTCTACAGCCTTTAATCAAATCGTGTCGTCCGTTTGATTCTAGGTCCAGCAATCCAAGCGTTGGACAACCTCGCTAGATCCTCGGGCAAACGCGCTACGTGTCTCGAAACGTGTTGATCGAGGACCGCAATAGTTGGCCTCAGAGCTTATGTGGAGGTTCCCTCATACGTCATGGCGAATACAAGACGCATAAAAGCTAGCCCACAACATTGTCTTCCTGATCCTAAGGGAGTCAAAGAAGTGCCATTACGTGGTGTAGATGAGCAATTGGACCTCGTCAAATCTCAATTGCTTGGTTGGTTTTATACCCGTTGCGGTGTCAAAGACAAAATTTGTAGCTTGGCCACTGATGGGAGTTGTGAAGTCAACCTTGCAACTGCTATCATGGTTGAGAAATTAAATCTTCCAACCATTGGTCATCTTCGACCGCACAAGTTGATGAGTACTCAAGGTGTTGTCTGGGTTACTAAGCACACACTTGTACCTATTCAAATCGGCAAATATGTGGACGAGGTGTTGTGTGACGTAGTCCCAATTCAAGTGACACGGGTTGTTGGGCAAAGCGTGGATGTCGAGGCCAGAAGTTAAATATGACGGACATACTAATAAGTATTCCTTCTTATTTAATAGTCGTCGTATTGCACTTGTATCACTTACTTATGACCAGTTTTGTATTGATCTAGCACACATGAAAAGTAAGGTTGAGCGTTATTGAATGGAGAAGCAGCTAGATGGGGGAATTGTGCCTGAAGAGATAAAACCCGAGGGAGTTGAATGCAATGAGATGAAAGGGTCAGCTGTTGAAATGGACAAAGAGATGGAAAAATCTGATGAGATGGGTGGTAAAAAGGAAGAAAAGAGAGAAAGTGGGCTGATCTTGAGCAACCCGGTGAAGGCCTATTATTTTCCCAACGAACTTACCTTGCTTTGTTTAGTGTTTCTTCTTGTATTCAGATCAAGCAAAGGCAAGTTGAGCTGATCTTGGTGTGTTCCATTCCAAAATCAATTGTAGACTTTGCAAGCTTCCATGTAGTTGGTACTCCAAGAGTTAAACCCCGTTTGTATCCATTCATGGAACAATGTCAACTGAAATCAGTCCACACCAAAGGGGAGTTGCTTCGAGCTCATCTTGATGGGAACACTCCACATTTTGTGGATGGTTGTGTACCAAGGGTTCGTTTAAAGAACAAGTACCTGAATGACCATTATGATTTTCATCTTGTTCTTAGTCCACGTGAATCTCCAACATCACCAAATCCGCCTTGGGGCCTTGCAAGTGTGTTCGGGCCGGAGTTCGATTTCACGGGATACGCTTCACACCACTTTGAGGACCCTTACCTCATGACCACAAACGATCAAGTTGAGCATACATTGAAGATGGTTTGTGAGATTCAAGGTCCGACAAGGGTTATTTTCCAACTTAGCACGTGGGTTTTGCATTGGATGACATCTATAGCCATCCTAACAAGATTGAGTCGAAGGCATGTAACTCGTCTTGTCACCATTCGTGCTTCAATTTGTGGGCAAATTGCTTTCAAGAGGAGGGGAATGATACGAACAAGAGGAGCCATTGGAGTAAAGCCATGAGTTTTTCTTGGCAATATGTGGTGGCATTAGATTTGGGGTTCATACTACCAACTCTTGTAGTATCATCCATTTCCATCCAGATTTGAGGACGAATCCTTCTCAAGTGGAGGGGACTGATGTGTGCACGGACCTTAGCCCAAGTAATGACCCAGTCCGAGTTCCATTGGGCCCAGTCACACGTGCACAAGCCAAGTTCTTCAAAGAATCCCTCCAAGCCCCTGTTCGAATTGTCCAAGACCAACATGGAGTCCATAGAGAAATTGAAGGCTTGGAGGGAGACAATCAAGTTATCTACACCACGATCCAAGCCCATGAAGAGTCAAGTGGGCCTCCGAGTGAGCTGGCCGAATAGGGCCTTAGGCTTTAGTGTTTAATTTATAGTTAGATTAGTTGTTCTAGTAGAGCATGGGCCGGCCCATCTTGATCCCAAGGTGGCCGAATTCCCCTTTTCCTTGTTTTCCTTAGGGTTTTTGTAACTCTTAGCCTATAAATAGGCTTGCTTTGTAAGGTTTTAGGTAGACGTTTTATAAATCAAATTACTTAGTTTTTCGATTTTCTTGCTTGTGTGAATTTCGAGCTTTACTTGCTTCTGGCAAGGGTGATTGAGCAATCTTGCATCTTGTCCTTGATTGTTCTACCGACCTATTCCCTGGCGTATTCACCTTCATCGGAGTCGTCGTTCTACAGCCTTTAATCAAATCGTGTCGTCCGTTTGATTCTAGGTCCAGCAATCCAAGCGTTGGACAACCTCGCTAGATCCTCGGGCAAACGCGCTACGTGTCTCGAAACGTGTTGATCGAGGACCGCAATAGTTGGCCTCAGAGCTTATGTGGAGGTTCCCTCATACGTCATGGCGAATACAAGACGCATAAAAGCTAGCCCACAACATTGTCTTCCTGATCCTAAGGGAGTCAAAGAAGTGCCATTACGTGGTGTAGATGAGCAATTGGACCTCGTCAAATCTCAATTGCTTGGTTGGTTTTATACCCGTTGCGGTGTCAAAGACAAAATTTGTAGCTTGGCCACTGATGGGAGTTGTGAAGTCAACCTTGCAACTGCTATCATGGTTGAGAAATTAAATCTTCCAACCATTGGTCATCTTCGACCGCACAAGTTGATGAGTACTCAAGGTGTTGTCTGGGTTACTAAGCACACACTTGTACCTATTCAAATCGGCAAATATGTGGACGAGGTGTTGTGTGACGTAGTCCCAATTCAAGTGACACGGGTTGTTGGGCAAAGCGTGGATGTCGAGGCCAGAAGTTAAATATGACGGACATACTAATAAGTATTCCTTCTTATTTAATAGTCGTCGTATTGCACTTGTATCACTTACTTATGACCAGTTTTGTATTGATCTAGCACACATGAAAAGTAAGGTTGAGCGTTATTGAATGGAGAAGCAGCTAGATGGGGGAATTGTGCCTGAAGAGATAAAACCCGAGGGAGTTGAATGCAATGAGATGAAAGGGTCAGCTGTTGAAATGGACAAAGAGATGGAAAAATCTGATGAGATGGGTGGTAAAAAGGAAGAAAAGAGAGAAAGTGGGCTGATCTTGAGCAACCCGGTGAAGGCCTATTATTTTCCCAACGAACTTACCTTGCTTTGTTTAGTGTTTCTTCTTGTATTCAGATCAAGCAAAGGCAAGTTGAGCTGATCTTGGTGTGTTCCATTCCAAAATCAATTGTAGACTTTGCAAGCTTCCATGTAGTTGGTACTCCAAGAGTTAAACCCCGTTTGTATCCATTCATGGAACAATGTCAACTGAAATCAGTCCACACCAAAGGGGAGTTGCTTCGAGCTCATCTTGATGGGAACACTCCACATTTTGTGGATGGTTGTGTACCAAGGGTTCGTTTAAAGAACAAGTACCTGAATGACCATTATGATTTTCATCTTGTTCTTAGTCCACGTGAATCTCCAACATCACCAAATCCGCCTTGGGGCCTTGCAAGTGTGTTCGGGCCGGAGTTCGATTTCACGGGATACGCTTCACACCACTTTGAGGACCCTTACCTCATGACCACAAACGATCAAGTTGAGCATACATTGAAGATGGTTTGTGAGATTCAAGGTCCGACAAGGGTTATTTTCCAACTTAGCACGTGGGTTTTGCATTGGATGACATCTATAGCCATCCTAACAAGATTGAGTCGAAGGCATGTAACTCGTCTTGTCACCATTCGTGCTTCAATTTGTGGGCAAATTGCTTTCAAGAGGAGGGGAATGATACGAACAAGAGGAGCCATTGGAGTAAAGCCATGAGTTTTTCTTGGCAATATGTGGTGGCATTAGATTTGGGGTTCATACTACCAACTCTTGTAGTATCATCCATTTCCATCCAGATTTGAGGACGAATCCTTCTCAAGTGGAGGGGACTGATGTGTGCACGGACCTTAGCCCAAGTAATGACCCAGTCCGAGTTCCATTGGGCCCAGTCACACGTGCACAAGCCAAGTTCTTCAAAGAATCCCTCCAAGCCCCTGTTCGAATTGTCCAAGACCAACATGGAGTCCATAGAGAAATTGAAGGCTTGGAGGGAGACAATCAAGTTATCTACACCACGATCCAAGCCCATGAAGAGTCAAGTGGGCCTCCGAGTGAGCTGGCCGAATAGGGCCTTAGGCTTTAGTGTTTAATTTATAGTTAGATTAGTTGTTCTAGTAGAGCATGGGCCGGCCCATCTTGATCCCAAGGTGGCCGAATTCCCCTTTTCCTTGTTTTCCTTAGGGTTTTTGTAACTCTTAGCCTATAAATAGGCTTGCTTTGTAAGGTTTTAGGTAGACGTTTTATAAATCAAATTACTTAGTTTTTCGATTTTCTTGCTTGTGTGAATTTCGAGCTTTACTTGCTTCTGGCAAGGGTGATTGAGCAATCTTGCATCTTGTCCTTGATTGTTCTACCGACCTATTCCCTGGCGTATTCACCTTCATCGGAGTCGTCGTTCTACAGCCTTTAATCAAATCGTGTCGTCCGTTTGATTCTAGGTCCAGCAATCCAAGCGTTGGACAACCTCGCTAGATCCTCGGGCAAACGCGCTACGTGTCTCGAAACGTGTTGATCGAGGACCGCAATAGTTGGCCTCAGAGCTTATGTGGAGGTTCCCTCATACGTCATGGCGAATACAAGACGCATAAAAGCTAGCCCACAACATTGTCTTCCTGATCCTAAGGGAGTCAAAGAAGTGCCATTACGTGGTGTAGATGAGCAATTGGACCTCGTCAAATCTCAATTGCTTGGTTGGTTTTATACCCGTTGCGGTGTCAAAGACAAAATTTGTAGCTTGGCCACTGATGGGAGTTGTGAAGTCAACCTTGCAACTGCTATCATGGTTGAGAAATTAAATCTTCCAACCATTGGTCATCTTCGACCGCACAAGTTGATGAGTACTCAAGGTGTTGTCTGGGTTACTAAGCACACACTTGTACCTATTCAAATCGGCAAATATGTGGACGAGGTGTTGTGTGACGTAGTCCCAATTCAAGTGACACGGGTTGTTGGGCAAAGCGTGGATGTCGAGGCCAGAAGTTAAATATGACGGACATACTAATAAGTATTCCTTCTTATTTAATAGTCGTCGTATTGCACTTGTATCACTTACTTATGACCAGTTTTGTATTGATCTAGCACACATGAAAAGTAAGGTTGAGCGTTATTGAATGGAGAAGCAGCTAGATGGGGGAATTGTGCCTGAAGAGATAAAACCCGAGGGAGTTGAATGCAATGAGATGAAAGGGTCAGCTGTTGAAATGGACAAAGAGATGGAAAAATCTGATGAGATGGGTGGTAAAAAGGAAGAAAAGAGAGAAAGTGGGCTGATCTTGAGCAACCCGGTGAAGGCCTATTATTTTCCCAACGAACTTACCTTGCTTTGTTTAGTGTTTCTTCTTGTATTCAGATCAAGCAAAGGCAAGTTGAGCTGATCTTGGTGTGTTCCATTCCAAAATCAATTGTAGACTTTGCAAGCTTCCATGTAGTTGGTACTCCAAGAGTTAAACCCCGTTTGTATCCATTCATGGAACAATGTCAACTGAAATCAGTCCACACCAAAGGGGAGTTGCTTCGAGCTCATCTTGATGGGAACACTCCACATTTTGTGGATGGTTGTGTACCAAGGGTTCGTTTAAAGAACAAGTACCTGAATGACCATTATGATTTTCATCTTGTTCTTAGTCCACGTGAATCTCCAACATCACCAAATCCGCCTTGGGGCCTTGCAAGTGTGTTCGGGCCGGAGTTCGATTTCACGGGATACGCTTCACACCACTTTGAGGACCCTTACCTCATGACCACAAACGATCAAGTTGAGCATACATTGAAGATGGTTTGTGAGATTCAAGGTCCGACAAGGGTTATTTTCCAACTTAGCACGTGGGTTTTGCATTGGATGACATCTATAGCCATCCTAACAAGATTGAGTCGAAGGCATGTAACTCGTCTTGTCACCATTCGTGCTTCAATTTGTGGGCAAATTGCTTTCAAGAGGAGGGGAATGATACGAACAAGAGGAGCCATTGGAGTAAAGCCATGAGTTTTTCTTGGCAATATGTGGTGGCATTAGATTTGGGGTTCATACTACCAACTCTTGTAGTATCATCCATTTCCATCCAGATTTGAGGACGAATCCTTCTCAAGTGGAGGGGACTGATGTGTGCACGGACCTTAGCCCAAGTAATGACCCAGTCCGAGTTCCATTGGGCCCAGTCACACGTGCACAAGCCAAGTTCTTCAAAGAATCCCTCCAAGCCCCTGTTCGAATTGTCCAAGACCAACATGGAGTCCATAGAGAAATTGAAGGCTTGGAGGGAGACAATCAAGTTATCTACACCACGATCCAAGCCCATGAAGAGTCAAGTGGGCCTCCGAGTGAGCTGGCCGAATAGGGCCTTAGGCTTTAGTGTTTAATTTATAGTTAGATTAGTTGTTCTAGTAGAGCATGGGCCGGCCCATCTTGATCCCAAGGTGGCCGAATTCCCCTTTTCCTTGTTTTCCTTAGGGTTTTTGTAACTCTTAGCCTATAAATAGGCTTGCTTTGTAAGGTTTTAGGTAGACGTTTTATAAATCAAATTACTTAGTTTTTCGATTTTCTTGCTTGTGTGAATTTCGAGCTTTACTTGCTTCTGGCAAGGGTGATTGAGCAATCTTGCATCTTGTCCTTGATTGTTCTACCGACCTATTCCCTGGCGTATTCACCTTCATCGGAGTCGTCGTTCTACAGCCTTTAATCAAATCGTGTCGTCCGTTTGATTCTAGGTCCAGCAATCCAAGCGTTGGACAACCTCGCTAGATCCTCGGGCAAACGCGCTACGTGTCTCGAAACGTGTTGATCGAGGACCGCAATAGTTGGCCTCAGAGCTTATGTGGAGGTTCCCTCATACGTCATGGCGAATACAAGACGCATAAAAGCTAGCCCACAACATTGTCTTCCTGATCCTAAGGGAGTCAAAGAAGTGCCATTACGTGGTGTAGATGAGCAATTGGACCTCGTCAAATCTCAATTGCTTGGTTGGTTTTATACCCGTTGCGGTGTCAAAGACAAAATTTGTAGCTTGGCCACTGATGGGAGTTGTGAAGTCAACCTTGCAACTGCTATCATGGTTGAGAAATTAAATCTTCCAACCATTGGTCATCTTCGACCGCACAAGTTGATGAGTACTCAAGGTGTTGTCTGGGTTACTAAGCACACACTTGTACCTATTCAAATCGGCAAATATGTGGACGAGGTGTTGTGTGACGTAGTCCCAATTCAAGTGACACGGGTTGTTGGGCAAAGCGTGGATGTCGAGGCCAGAAGTTAAATATGACGGACATACTAATAAGTATTCCTTCTTATTTAATAGTCGTCGTATTGCACTTGTATCACTTACTTATGACCAGTTTTGTATTGATCTAGCACACATGAAAAGTAAGGTTGAGCGTTATTGAATGGAGAAGCAGCTAGATGGGGGAATTGTGCCTGAAGAGATAAAACCCGAGGGAGTTGAATGCAATGAGATGAAAGGGTCAGCTGTTGAAATGGACAAAGAGATGGAAAAATCTGATGAGATGGGTGGTAAAAAGGAAGAAAAGAGAGAAAGTGGGCTGATCTTGAGCAACCCGGTGAAGGCCTATTATTTTCCCAACGAACTTACCTTGCTTTGTTTAGTGTTTCTTCTTGTATTCAGATCAAGCAAAGGCAAGTTGAGCTGATCTTGGTGTGTTCCATTCCAAAATCAATTGTAGACTTTGCAAGCTTCCATGTAGTTGGTACTCCAAGAGTTAAACCCCGTTTGTATCCATTCATGGAACAATGTCAACTGAAATCAGTCCACACCAAAGGGGAGTTGCTTCGAGCTCATCTTGATGGGAACACTCCACATTTTGTGGATGGTTGTGTACCAAGGGTTCGTTTAAAGAACAAGTACCTGAATGACCATTATGATTTTCATCTTGTTCTTAGTCCACGTGAATCTCCAACATCACCAAATCCGCCTTGGGGCCTTGCAAGTGTGTTCGGGCCGGAGTTCGATTTCACGGGATACGCTTCACACCACTTTGAGGACCCTTACCTCATGACCACAAACGATCAAGTTGAGCATACATTGAAGATGGTTTGTGAGATTCAAGGTCCGACAAGGGTTATTTTCCAACTTAGCACGTGGGTTTTGCATTGGATGACATCTATAGCCATCCTAACAAGATTGAGTCGAAGGCATGTAACTCGTCTTGTCACCATTCGTGCTTCAATTTGTGGGCAAATTGCTTTCAAGAGGAGGGGAATGATACGAACAAGAGGAGCCATTGGAGTAAAGCCATGAGTTTTTCTTGGCAATATGTGGTGGCATTAGATTTGGGGTTCATACTACCAACTCTTGTAGTATCATCCATTTCCATCCAGATTTGAGGACGAATCCTTCTCAAGTGGAGGGGACTGATGTGTGCACGGACCTTAGCCCAAGTAATGACCCAGTCCGAGTTCCATTGGGCCCAGTCACACGTGCACAAGCCAAGTTCTTCAAAGAATCCCTCCAAGCCCCTGTTCGAATTGTCCAAGACCAACATGGAGTCCATAGAGAAATTGAAGGCTTGGAGGGAGACAATCAAGTTATCTACACCACGATCCAAGCCCATGAAGAGTCAAGTGGGCCTCCGAGTGAGCTGGCCGAATAGGGCCTTAGGCTTTAGTGTTTAATTTATAGTTAGATTAGTTGTTCTAGTAGAGCATGGGCCGGCCCATCTTGATCCCAAGGTGGCCGAATTCCCCTTTTCCTTGTTTTCCTTAGGGTTTTTGTAACTCTTAGCCTATAAATAGGCTTGCTTTGTAAGGTTTTAGGTAGACGTTTTATAAATCAAATTACTTAGTTTTTCGATTTTCTTGCTTGTGTGAATTTCGAGCTTTACTTGCTTCTGGCAAGGGTGATTGAGCAATCTTGCATCTTGTCCTTGATTGTTCTACCGACCTATTCCCTGGCGTATTCACCTTCATCGGAGTCGTCGTTCTACAGCCTTTAATCAAATCGTGTCGTCCGTTTGATTCTAGGTCCAGCAATCCAAGCGTTGGACAACCTCGCTAGATCCTCGGGCAAACGCGCTACGTGTCTCGAAACGTGTTGATCGAGGACCGCAATAGTTGGCCTCAGAGCTTATGTGGAGGTTCCCTCATACGTCATGGCGAATACAAGACGCATAAAAGCTAGCCCACAACATTGTCTTCCTGATCCTAAGGGAGTCAAAGAAGTGCCATTACGTGGTGTAGATGAGCAATTGGACCTCGTCAAATCTCAATTGCTTGGTTGGTTTTATACCCGTTGCGGTGTCAAAGACAAAATTTGTAGCTTGGCCACTGATGGGAGTTGTGAAGTCAACCTTGCAACTGCTATCATGGTTGAGAAATTAAATCTTCCAACCATTGGTCATCTTCGACCGCACAAGTTGATGAGTACTCAAGGTGTTGTCTGGGTTACTAAGCACACACTTGTACCTATTCAAATCGGCAAATATGTGGACGAGGTGTTGTGTGACGTAGTCCCAATTCAAGTGACACGGGTTGTTGGGCAAAGCGTGGATGTCGAGGCCAGAAGTTAAATATGACGGACATACTAATAAGTATTCCTTCTTATTTAATAGTCGTCGTATTGCACTTGTATCACTTACTTATGACCAGTTTTGTATTGATCTAGCACACATGAAAAGTAAGGTTGAGCGTTATTGAATGGAGAAGCAGCTAGATGGGGGAATTGTGCCTGAAGAGATAAAACCCGAGGGAGTTGAATGCAATGAGATGAAAGGGTCAGCTGTTGAAATGGACAAAGAGATGGAAAAATCTGATGAGATGGGTGGTAAAAAGGAAGAAAAGAGAGAAAGTGGGCTGATCTTGAGCAACCCGGTGAAGGCCTATTATTTTCCCAACGAACTTACCTTGCTTTGTTTAGTGTTTCTTCTTGTATTCAGATCAAGCAAAGGCAAGTTGAGCTGATCTTGGTGTGTTCCATTCCAAAATCAATTGTAGACTTTGCAAGCTTCCATGTAGTTGGTACTCCAAGAGTTAAACCCCGTTTGTATCCATTCATGGAACAATGTCAACTGAAATCAGTCCACACCAAAGGGGAGTTGCTTCGAGCTCATCTTGATGGGAACACTCCACATTTTGTGGATGGTTGTGTACCAAGGGTTCGTTTAAAGAACAAGTACCTGAATGACCATTATGATTTTCATCTTGTTCTTAGTCCACGTGAATCTCCAACATCACCAAATCCGCCTTGGGGCCTTGCAAGTGTGTTCGGGCCGGAGTTCGATTTCACGGGATACGCTTCACACCACTTTGAGGACCCTTACCTCATGACCACAAACGATCAAGTTGAGCATACATTGAAGATGGTTTGTGAGATTCAAGGTCCGACAAGGGTTATTTTCCAACTTAGCACGTGGGTTTTGCATTGGATGACATCTATAGCCATCCTAACAAGATTGAGTCGAAGGCATGTAACTCGTCTTGTCACCATTCGTGCTTCAATTTGTGGGCAAATTGCTTTCAAGAGGAGGGGAATGATACGAACAAGAGGAGCCATTGGAGTAAAGCCATGAGTTTTTCTTGGCAATATGTGGTGGCATTAGATTTGGGGTTCATACTACCAACTCTTGTAGTATCATCCATTTCCATCCAGATTTGAGGACGAATCCTTCTCAAGTGGAGGGGACTGATGTGTGCACGGACCTTAGCCCAAGTAATGACCCAGTCCGAGTTCCATTGGGCCCAGTCACACGTGCACAAGCCAAGTTCTTCAAAGAATCCCTCCAAGCCCCTGTTCGAATTGTCCAAGACCAACATGGAGTCCATAGAGAAATTGAAGGCTTGGAGGGAGACAATCAAGTTATCTACACCACGATCCAAGCCCATGAAGAGTCAAGTGGGCCTCCGAGTGAGCTGGCCGAATAGGGCCTTAGGCTTTAGTGTTTAATTTATAGTTAGATTAGTTGTTCTAGTAGAGCATGGGCCGGCCCATCTTGATCCCAAGGTGGCCGAATTCCCCTTTTCCTTGTTTTCCTTAGGGTTTTTGTAACTCTTAGCCTATAAATAGGCTTGCTTTGTAAGGTTTTAGGTAGACGTTTTATAAATCAAATTACTTAGTTTTTCGATTTTCTTGCTTGTGTGAATTTCGAGCTTTACTTGCTTCTGGCAAGGGTGATTGAGCAATCTTGCATCTTGTCCTTGATTGTTCTACCGACCTATTCCCTGGCGTATTCACCTTCATCGGAGTCGTCGTTCTACAGCCTTTAATCAAATCGTGTCGTCCGTTTGATTCTAGGTCCAGCAATCCAAGCGTTGGACAACCTCGCTAGATCCTCGGGCAAACGCGCTACGTGTCTCGAAACGTGTTGATCGAGGACCGCAATAGTTGGCCTCAGAGCTTATGTGGAGGTTCCCTCATACGTCATGGCGAATACAAGACGCATAAAAGCTAGCCCACAACATTGTCTTCCTGATCCTAAGGGAGTCAAAGAAGTGCCATTACGTGGTGTAGATGAGCAATTGGACCTCGTCAAATCTCAATTGCTTGGTTGGTTTTATACCCGTTGCGGTGTCAAAGACAAAATTTGTAGCTTGGCCACTGATGGGAGTTGTGAAGTCAACCTTGCAACTGCTATCATGGTTGAGAAATTAAATCTTCCAACCATTGGTCATCTTCGACCGCACAAGTTGATGAGTACTCAAGGTGTTGTCTGGGTTACTAAGCACACACTTGTACCTATTCAAATCGGCAAATATGTGGACGAGGTGTTGTGTGACGTAGTCCCAATTCAAGTGACACGGGTTGTTGGGCAAAGCGTGGATGTCGAGGCCAGAAGTTAAATATGACGGACATACTAATAAGTATTCCTTCTTATTTAATAGTCGTCGTATTGCACTTGTATCACTTACTTATGACCAGTTTTGTATTGATCTAGCACACATGAAAAGTAAGGTTGAGCGTTATTGAATGGAGAAGCAGCTAGATGGGGGAATTGTGCCTGAAGAGATAAAACCCGAGGGAGTTGAATGCAATGAGATGAAAGGGTCAGCTGTTGAAATGGACAAAGAGATGGAAAAATCTGATGAGATGGGTGGTAAAAAGGAAGAAAAGAGAGAAAGTGGGCTGATCTTGAGCAACCCGGTGAAGGCCTATTATTTTCCCAACGAACTTACCTTGCTTTGTTTAGTGTTTCTTCTTGTATTCAGATCAAGCAAAGGCAAGTTGAGCTGATCTTGGTGTGTTCCATTCCAAAATCAATTGTAGACTTTGCAAGCTTCCATGTAGTTGGTACTCCAAGAGTTAAACCCCGTTTGTATCCATTCATGGAACAATGTCAACTGAAATCAGTCCACACCAAAGGGGAGTTGCTTCGAGCTCATCTTGATGGGAACACTCCACATTTTGTGGATGGTTGTGTACCAAGGGTTCGTTTAAAGAACAAGTACCTGAATGACCATTATGATTTTCATCTTGTTCTTAGTCCACGTGAATCTCCAACATCACCAAATCCGCCTTGGGGCCTTGCAAGTGTGTTCGGGCCGGAGTTCGATTTCACGGGATACGCTTCACACCACTTTGAGGACCCTTACCTCATGACCACAAACGATCAAGTTGAGCATACATTGAAGATGGTTTGTGAGATTCAAGGTCCGACAAGGGTTATTTTCCAACTTAGCACGTGGGTTTTGCATTGGATGACATCTATAGCCATCCTAACAAGATTGAGTCGAAGGCATGTAACTCGTCTTGTCACCATTCGTGCTTCAATTTGTGGGCAAATTGCTTTCAAGAGGAGGGGAATGATACGAACAAGAGGAGCCATTGGAGTAAAGCCATGAGTTTTTCTTGGCAATATGTGGTGGCATTAGATTTGGGGTTCATACTACCAACTCTTGTAGTATCATCCATTTCCATCCAGATTTGAGGACGAATCCTTCTCAAGTGGAGGGGACTGATGTGTGCACGGACCTTAGCCCAAGTAATGACCCAGTCCGAGTTCCATTGGGCCCAGTCACACGTGCACAAGCCAAGTTCTTCAAAGAATCCCTCCAAGCCCCTGTTCGAATTGTCCAAGACCAACATGGAGTCCATAGAGAAATTGAAGGCTTGGAGGGAGACAATCAAGTTATCTACACCACGATCCAAGCCCATGAAGAGTCAAGTGGGCCTCCGAGTGAGCTGGCCGAATAGGGCCTTAGGCTTTAGTGTTTAATTTATAGTTAGATTAGTTGTTCTAGTAGAGCATGGGCCGGCCCATCTTGATCCCAAGGTGGCCGAATTCCCCTTTTCCTTGTTTTCCTTAGGGTTTTTGTAACTCTTAGCCTATAAATAGGCTTGCTTTGTAAGGTTTTAGGTAGACGTTTTATAAATCAAATTACTTAGTTTTTCGATTTTCTTGCTTGTGTGAATTTCGAGCTTTACTTGCTTCTGGCAAGGGTGATTGAGCAATCTTGCATCTTGTCCTTGATTGTTCTACCGACCTATTCCCTGGCGTATTCACCTTCATCGGAGTCGTCGTTCTACAGCCTTTAATCAAATCGTGTCGTCCGTTTGATTCTAGGTCCAGCAATCCAAGCGTTGGACAACCTCGCTAGATCCTCGGGCAAACGCGCTACGTGTCTCGAAACGTGTTGATCGAGGACCGCAATAGTTGGCCTCAGAGCTTATGTGGAGGTTCCCTCATACGTCATGGCGAATACAAGACGCATAAAAGCTAGCCCACAACATTGTCTTCCTGATCCTAAGGGAGTCAAAGAAGTGCCATTACGTGGTGTAGATGAGCAATTGGACCTCGTCAAATCTCAATTGCTTGGTTGGTTTTATACCCGTTGCGGTGTCAAAGACAAAATTTGTAGCTTGGCCACTGATGGGAGTTGTGAAGTCAACCTTGCAACTGCTATCATGGTTGAGAAATTAAATCTTCCAACCATTGGTCATCTTCGACCGCACAAGTTGATGAGTACTCAAGGTGTTGTCTGGGTTACTAAGCACACACTTGTACCTATTCAAATCGGCAAATATGTGGACGAGGTGTTGTGTGACGTAGTCCCAATTCAAGTGACACGGGTTGTTGGGCAAAGCGTGGATGTCGAGGCCAGAAGTTAAATATGACGGACATACTAATAAGTATTCCTTCTTATTTAATAGTCGTCGTATTGCACTTGTATCACTTACTTATGACCAGTTTTGTATTGATCTAGCACACATGAAAAGTAAGGTTGAGCGTTATTGAATGGAGAAGCAGCTAGATGGGGGAATTGTGCCTGAAGAGATAAAACCCGAGGGAGTTGAATGCAATGAGATGAAAGGGTCAGCTGTTGAAATGGACAAAGAGATGGAAAAATCTGATGAGATGGGTGGTAAAAAGGAAGAAAAGAGAGAAAGTGGGCTGATCTTGAGCAACCCGGTGAAGGCCTATTATTTTCCCAACGAACTTACCTTGCTTTGTTTAGTGTTTCTTCTTGTATTCAGATCAAGCAAAGGCAAGTTGAGCTGATCTTGGTGTGTTCCATTCCAAAATCAATTGTAGACTTTGCAAGCTTCCATGTAGTTGGTACTCCAAGAGTTAAACCCCGTTTGTATCCATTCATGGAACAATGTCAACTGAAATCAGTCCACACCAAAGGGGAGTTGCTTCGAGCTCATCTTGATGGGAACACTCCACATTTTGTGGATGGTTGTGTACCAAGGGTTCGTTTAAAGAACAAGTACCTGAATGACCATTATGATTTTCATCTTGTTCTTAGTCCACGTGAATCTCCAACATCACCAAATCCGCCTTGGGGCCTTGCAAGTGTGTTCGGGCCGGAGTTCGATTTCACGGGATACGCTTCACACCACTTTGAGGACCCTTACCTCATGACCACAAACGATCAAGTTGAGCATACATTGAAGATGGTTTGTGAGATTCAAGGTCCGACAAGGGTTATTTTCCAACTTAGCACGTGGGTTTTGCATTGGATGACATCTATAGCCATCCTAACAAGATTGAGTCGAAGGCATGTAACTCGTCTTGTCACCATTCGTGCTTCAATTTGTGGGCAAATTGCTTTCAAGAGGAGGGGAATGATACGAACAAGAGGAGCCATTGGAGTAAAGCCATGAGTTTTTCTTGGCAATATGTGGTGGCATTAGATTTGGGGTTCATACTACCAACTCTTGTAGTATCATCCATTTCCATCCAGATTTGAGGACGAATCCTTCTCAAGTGGAGGGGACTGATGTGTGCACGGACCTTAGCCCAAGTAATGACCCAGTCCGAGTTCCATTGGGCCCAGTCACACGTGCACAAGCCAAGTTCTTCAAAGAATCCCTCCAAGCCCCTGTTCGAATTGTCCAAGACCAACATGGAGTCCATAGAGAAATTGAAGGCTTGGAGGGAGACAATCAAGTTATCTACACCACGATCCAAGCCCATGAAGAGTCAAGTGGGCCTCCGAGTGAGCTGGCCGAATAGGGCCTTAGGCTTTAGTGTTTAATTTATAGTTAGATTAGTTGTTCTAGTAGAGCATGGGCCGGCCCATCTTGATCCCAAGGTGGCCGAATTCCCCTTTTCCTTGTTTTCCTTAGGGTTTTTGTAACTCTTAGCCTATAAATAGGCTTGCTTTGTAAGGTTTTAGGTAGACGTTTTATAAATCAAATTACTTAGTTTTTCGATTTTCTTGCTTGTGTGAATTTCGAGCTTTACTTGCTTCTGGCAAGGGTGATTGAGCAATCTTGCATCTTGTCCTTGATTGTTCTACCGACCTATTCCCTGGCGTATTCACCTTCATCGGAGTCGTCGTTCTACAGCCTTTAATCAAATCGTGTCGTCCGTTTGATTCTAGGTCCAGCAATCCAAGCGTTGGACAACCTCGCTAGATCCTCGGGCAAACGCGCTACGTGTCTCGAAACGTGTTGATCGAGGACCGCAATAGTTGGCCTCAGAGCTTATGTGGAGGTTCCCTCATACGTCATGGCGAATACAAGACGCATAAAAGCTAGCCCACAACATTGTCTTCCTGATCCTAAGGGAGTCAAAGAAGTGCCATTACGTGGTGTAGATGAGCAATTGGACCTCGTCAAATCTCAATTGCTTGGTTGGTTTTATACCCGTTGCGGTGTCAAAGACAAAATTTGTAGCTTGGCCACTGATGGGAGTTGTGAAGTCAACCTTGCAACTGCTATCATGGTTGAGAAATTAAATCTTCCAACCATTGGTCATCTTCGACCGCACAAGTTGATGAGTACTCAAGGTGTTGTCTGGGTTACTAAGCACACACTTGTACCTATTCAAATCGGCAAATATGTGGACGAGGTGTTGTGTGACGTAGTCCCAATTCAAGTGACACGGGTTGTTGGGCAAAGCGTGGATGTCGAGGCCAGAAGTTAAATATGACGGACATACTAATAAGTATTCCTTCTTATTTAATAGTCGTCGTATTGCACTTGTATCACTTACTTATGACCAGTTTTGTATTGATCTAGCACACATGAAAAGTAAGGTTGAGCGTTATTGAATGGAGAAGCAGCTAGATGGGGGAATTGTGCCTGAAGAGATAAAACCCGAGGGAGTTGAATGCAATGAGATGAAAGGGTCAGCTGTTGAAATGGACAAAGAGATGGAAAAATCTGATGAGATGGGTGGTAAAAAGGAAGAAAAGAGAGAAAGTGGGCTGATCTTGAGCAACCCGGTGAAGGCCTATTATTTTCCCAACGAACTTACCTTGCTTTGTTTAGTGTTTCTTCTTGTATTCAGATCAAGCAAAGGCAAGTTGAGCTGATCTTGGTGTGTTCCATTCCAAAATCAATTGTAGACTTTGCAAGCTTCCATGTAGTTGGTACTCCAAGAGTTAAACCCCGTTTGTATCCATTCATGGAACAATGTCAACTGAAATCAGTCCACACCAAAGGGGAGTTGCTTCGAGCTCATCTTGATGGGAACACTCCACATTTTGTGGATGGTTGTGTACCAAGGGTTCGTTTAAAGAACAAGTACCTGAATGACCATTATGATTTTCATCTTGTTCTTAGTCCACGTGAATCTCCAACATCACCAAATCCGCCTTGGGGCCTTGCAAGTGTGTTCGGGCCGGAGTTCGATTTCACGGGATACGCTTCACACCACTTTGAGGACCCTTACCTCATGACCACAAACGATCAAGTTGAGCATACATTGAAGATGGTTTGTGAGATTCAAGGTCCGACAAGGGTTATTTTCCAACTTAGCACGTGGGTTTTGCATTGGATGACATCTATAGCCATCCTAACAAGATTGAGTCGAAGGCATGTAACTCGTCTTGTCACCATTCGTGCTTCAATTTGTGGGCAAATTGCTTTCAAGAGGAGGGGAATGATACGAACAAGAGGAGCCATTGGAGTAAAGCCATGAGTTTTTCTTGGCAATATGTGGTGGCATTAGATTTGGGGTTCATACTACCAACTCTTGTAGTATCATCCATTTCCATCCAGATTTGAGGACGAATCCTTCTCAAGTGGAGGGGACTGATGTGTGCACGGACCTTAGCCCAAGTAATGACCCAGTCCGAGTTCCATTGGGCCCAGTCACACGTGCACAAGCCAAGTTCTTCAAAGAATCCCTCCAAGCCCCTGTTCGAATTGTCCAAGACCAACATGGAGTCCATAGAGAAATTGAAGGCTTGGAGGGAGACAATCAAGTTATCTACACCACGATCCAAGCCCATGAAGAGTCAAGTGGGCCTCCGAGTGAGCTGGCCGAATAGGGCCTTAGGCTTTAGTGTTTAATTTATAGTTAGATTAGTTGTTCTAGTAGAGCATGGGCCGGCCCATCTTGATCCCAAGGTGGCCGAATTCCCCTTTTCCTTGTTTTCCTTAGGGTTTTTGTAACTCTTAGCCTATAAATAGGCTTGCTTTGTAAGGTTTTAGGTAGACGTTTTATAAATCAAATTACTTAGTTTTTCGATTTTCTTGCTTGTGTGAATTTCGAGCTTTACTTGCTTCTGGCAAGGGTGATTGAGCAATCTTGCATCTTGTCCTTGATTGTTCTACCGACCTATTCCCTGGCGTATTCACCTTCATCGGAGTCGTCGTTCTACAGCCTTTAATCAAATCGTGTCGTCCGTTTGATTCTAGGTCCAGCAATCCAAGCGTTGGACAACCTCGCTAGATCCTCGGGCAAACGCGCTACGTGTCTCGAAACGTGTTGATCGAGGACCGCAATAGTTGGCCTCAGAGCTTATGTGGAGGTTCCCTCATACGTCATGGCGAATACAAGACGCATAAAAGCTAGCCCACAACATTGTCTTCCTGATCCTAAGGGAGTCAAAGAAGTGCCATTACGTGGTGTAGATGAGCAATTGGACCTCGTCAAATCTCAATTGCTTGGTTGGTTTTATACCCGTTGCGGTGTCAAAGACAAAATTTGTAGCTTGGCCACTGATGGGAGTTGTGAAGTCAACCTTGCAACTGCTATCATGGTTGAGAAATTAAATCTTCCAACCATTGGTCATCTTCGACCGCACAAGTTGATGAGTACTCAAGGTGTTGTCTGGGTTACTAAGCACACACTTGTACCTATTCAAATCGGCAAATATGTGGACGAGGTGTTGTGTGACGTAGTCCCAATTCAAGTGACACGGGTTGTTGGGCAAAGCGTGGATGTCGAGGCCAGAAGTTAAATATGACGGACATACTAATAAGTATTCCTTCTTATTTAATAGTCGTCGTATTGCACTTGTATCACTTACTTATGACCAGTTTTGTATTGATCTAGCACACATGAAAAGTAAGGTTGAGCGTTATTGAATGGAGAAGCAGCTAGATGGGGGAATTGTGCCTGAAGAGATAAAACCCGAGGGAGTTGAATGCAATGAGATGAAAGGGTCAGCTGTTGAAATGGACAAAGAGATGGAAAAATCTGATGAGATGGGTGGTAAAAAGGAAGAAAAGAGAGAAAGTGGGCTGATCTTGAGCAACCCGGTGAAGGCCTATTATTTTCCCAACGAACTTACCTTGCTTTGTTTAGTGTTTCTTCTTGTATTCAGATCAAGCAAAGGCAAGTTGAGCTGATCTTGGTGTGTTCCATTCCAAAATCAATTGTAGACTTTGCAAGCTTCCATGTAGTTGGTACTCCAAGAGTTAAACCCCGTTTGTATCCATTCATGGAACAATGTCAACTGAAATCAGTCCACACCAAAGGGGAGTTGCTTCGAGCTCATCTTGATGGGAACACTCCACATTTTGTGGATGGTTGTGTACCAAGGGTTCGTTTAAAGAACAAGTACCTGAATGACCATTATGATTTTCATCTTGTTCTTAGTCCACGTGAATCTCCAACATCACCAAATCCGCCTTGGGGCCTTGCAAGTGTGTTCGGGCCGGAGTTCGATTTCACGGGATACGCTTCACACCACTTTGAGGACCCTTACCTCATGACCACAAACGATCAAGTTGAGCATACATTGAAGATGGTTTGTGAGATTCAAGGTCCGACAAGGGTTATTTTCCAACTTAGCACGTGGGTTTTGCATTGGATGACATCTATAGCCATCCTAACAAGATTGAGTCGAAGGCATGTAACTCGTCTTGTCACCATTCGTGCTTCAATTTGTGGGCAAATTGCTTTCAAGAGGAGGGGAATGATACGAACAAGAGGAGCCATTGGAGTAAAGCCATGAGTTTTTCTTGGCAATATGTGGTGGCATTAGATTTGGGGTTCATACTACCAACTCTTGTAGTATCATCCATTTCCATCCAGATTTGAGGACGAATCCTTCTCAAGTGGAGGGGACTGATGTGTGCACGGACCTTAGCCCAAGTAATGACCCAGTCCGAGTTCCATTGGGCCCAGTCACACGTGCACAAGCCAAGTTCTTCAAAGAATCCCTCCAAGCCCCTGTTCGAATTGTCCAAGACCAACATGGAGTCCATAGAGAAATTGAAGGCTTGGAGGGAGACAATCAAGTTATCTACACCACGATCCAAGCCCATGAAGAGTCAAGTGGGCCTCCGAGTGAGCTGGCCGAATAGGGCCTTAGGCTTTAGTGTTTAATTTATAGTTAGATTAGTTGTTCTAGTAGAGCATGGGCCGGCCCATCTTGATCCCAAGGTGGCCGAATTCCCCTTTTCCTTGTTTTCCTTAGGGTTTTTGTAACTCTTAGCCTATAAATAGGCTTGCTTTGTAAGGTTTTAGGTAGACGTTTTATAAATCAAATTACTTAGTTTTTCGATTTTCTTGCTTGTGTGAATTTCGAGCTTTACTTGCTTCTGGCAAGGGTGATTGAGCAATCTTGCATCTTGTCCTTGATTGTTCTACCGACCTATTCCCTGGCGTATTCACCTTCATCGGAGTCGTCGTTCTACAGCCTTTAATCAAATCGTGTCGTCCGTTTGATTCTAGGTCCAGCAATCCAAGCGTTGGACAACCTCGCTAGATCCTCGGGCAAACGCGCTACGTGTCTCGAAACGTGTTGATCGAGGACCGCAATAGTTGGCCTCAGAGCTTATGTGGAGGTTCCCTCATACGTCATGGCGAATACAAGACGCATAAAAGCTAGCCCACAACATTGTCTTCCTGATCCTAAGGGAGTCAAAGAAGTGCCATTACGTGGTGTAGATGAGCAATTGGACCTCGTCAAATCTCAATTGCTTGGTTGGTTTTATACCCGTTGCGGTGTCAAAGACAAAATTTGTAGCTTGGCCACTGATGGGAGTTGTGAAGTCAACCTTGCAACTGCTATCATGGTTGAGAAATTAAATCTTCCAACCATTGGTCATCTTCGACCGCACAAGTTGATGAGTACTCAAGGTGTTGTCTGGGTTACTAAGCACACACTTGTACCTATTCAAATCGGCAAATATGTGGACGAGGTGTTGTGTGACGTAGTCCCAATTCAAGTGACACGGGTTGTTGGGCAAAGCGTGGATGTCGAGGCCAGAAGTTAAATATGACGGACATACTAATAAGTATTCCTTCTTATTTAATAGTCGTCGTATTGCACTTGTATCACTTACTTATGACCAGTTTTGTATTGATCTAGCACACATGAAAAGTAAGGTTGAGCGTTATTGAATGGAGAAGCAGCTAGATGGGGGAATTGTGCCTGAAGAGATAAAACCCGAGGGAGTTGAATGCAATGAGATGAAAGGGTCAGCTGTTGAAATGGACAAAGAGATGGAAAAATCTGATGAGATGGGTGGTAAAAAGGAAGAAAAGAGAGAAAGTGGGCTGATCTTGAGCAACCCGGTGAAGGCCTATTATTTTCCCAACGAACTTACCTTGCTTTGTTTAGTGTTTCTTCTTGTATTCAGATCAAGCAAAGGCAAGTTGAGCTGATCTTGGTGTGTTCCATTCCAAAATCAATTGTAGACTTTGCAAGCTTCCATGTAGTTGGTACTCCAAGAGTTAAACCCCGTTTGTATCCATTCATGGAACAATGTCAACTGAAATCAGTCCACACCAAAGGGGAGTTGCTTCGAGCTCATCTTGATGGGAACACTCCACATTTTGTGGATGGTTGTGTACCAAGGGTTCGTTTAAAGAACAAGTACCTGAATGACCATTATGATTTTCATCTTGTTCTTAGTCCACGTGAATCTCCAACATCACCAAATCCGCCTTGGGGCCTTGCAAGTGTGTTCGGGCCGGAGTTCGATTTCACGGGATACGCTTCACACCACTTTGAGGACCCTTACCTCATGACCACAAACGATCAAGTTGAGCATACATTGAAGATGGTTTGTGAGATTCAAGGTCCGACAAGGGTTATTTTCCAACTTAGCACGTGGGTTTTGCATTGGATGACATCTATAGCCATCCTAACAAGATTGAGTCGAAGGCATGTAACTCGTCTTGTCACCATTCGTGCTTCAATTTGTGGGCAAATTGCTTTCAAGAGGAGGGGAATGATACGAACAAGAGGAGCCATTGGAGTAAAGCCATGAGTTTTTCTTGGCAATATGTGGTGGCATTAGATTTGGGGTTCATACTACCAACTCTTGTAGTATCATCCATTTCCATCCAGATTTGAGGACGAATCCTTCTCAAGTGGAGGGGACTGATGTGTGCACGGACCTTAGCCCAAGTAATGACCCAGTCCGAGTTCCATTGGGCCCAGTCACACGTGCACAAGCCAAGTTCTTCAAAGAATCCCTCCAAGCCCCTGTTCGAATTGTCCAAGACCAACATGGAGTCCATAGAGAAATTGAAGGCTTGGAGGGAGACAATCAAGTTATCTACACCACGATCCAAGCCCATGAAGAGTCAAGTGGGCCTCCGAGTGAGCTGGCCGAATAGGGCCTTAGGCTTTAGTGTTTAATTTATAGTTAGATTAGTTGTTCTAGTAGAGCATGGGCCGGCCCATCTTGATCCCAAGGTGGCCGAATTCCCCTTTTCCTTGTTTTCCTTAGGGTTTTTGTAACTCTTAGCCTATAAATAGGCTTGCTTTGTAAGGTTTTAGGTAGACGTTTTATAAATCAAATTACTTAGTTTTTCGATTTTCTTGCTTGTGTGAATTTCGAGCTTTACTTGCTTCTGGCAAGGGTGATTGAGCAATCTTGCATCTTGTCCTTGATTGTTCTACCGACCTATTCCCTGGCGTATTCACCTTCATCGGAGTCGTCGTTCTACAGCCTTTAATCAAATCGTGTCGTCCGTTTGATTCTAGGTCCAGCAATCCAAGCGTTGGACAACCTCGCTAGATCCTCGGGCAAACGCGCTACGTGTCTCGAAACGTGTTGATCGAGGACCGCAATAGTTGGCCTCAGAGCTTATGTGGAGGTTCCCTCATACGTCATGGCGAATACAAGACGCATAAAAGCTAGCCCACAACATTGTCTTCCTGATCCTAAGGGAGTCAAAGAAGTGCCATTACGTGGTGTAGATGAGCAATTGGACCTCGTCAAATCTCAATTGCTTGGTTGGTTTTATACCCGTTGCGGTGTCAAAGACAAAATTTGTAGCTTGGCCACTGATGGGAGTTGTGAAGTCAACCTTGCAACTGCTATCATGGTTGAGAAATTAAATCTTCCAACCATTGGTCATCTTCGACCGCACAAGTTGATGAGTACTCAAGGTGTTGTCTGGGTTACTAAGCACACACTTGTACCTATTCAAATCGGCAAATATGTGGACGAGGTGTTGTGTGACGTAGTCCCAATTCAAGTGACACGGGTTGTTGGGCAAAGCGTGGATGTCGAGGCCAGAAGTTAAATATGACGGACATACTAATAAGTATTCCTTCTTATTTAATAGTCGTCGTATTGCACTTGTATCACTTACTTATGACCAGTTTTGTATTGATCTAGCACACATGAAAAGTAAGGTTGAGCGTTATTGAATGGAGAAGCAGCTAGATGGGGGAATTGTGCCTGAAGAGATAAAACCCGAGGGAGTTGAATGCAATGAGATGAAAGGGTCAGCTGTTGAAATGGACAAAGAGATGGAAAAATCTGATGAGATGGGTGGTAAAAAGGAAGAAAAGAGAGAAAGTGGGCTGATCTTGAGCAACCCGGTGAAGGCCTATTATTTTCCCAACGAACTTACCTTGCTTTGTTTAGTGTTTCTTCTTGTATTCAGATCAAGCAAAGGCAAGTTGAGCTGATCTTGGTGTGTTCCATTCCAAAATCAATTGTAGACTTTGCAAGCTTCCATGTAGTTGGTACTCCAAGAGTTAAACCCCGTTTGTATCCATTCATGGAACAATGTCAACTGAAATCAGTCCACACCAAAGGGGAGTTGCTTCGAGCTCATCTTGATGGGAACACTCCACATTTTGTGGATGGTTGTGTACCAAGGGTTCGTTTAAAGAACAAGTACCTGAATGACCATTATGATTTTCATCTTGTTCTTAGTCCACGTGAATCTCCAACATCACCAAATCCGCCTTGGGGCCTTGCAAGTGTGTTCGGGCCGGAGTTCGATTTCACGGGATACGCTTCACACCACTTTGAGGACCCTTACCTCATGACCACAAACGATCAAGTTGAGCATACATTGAAGATGGTTTGTGAGATTCAAGGTCCGACAAGGGTTATTTTCCAACTTAGCACGTGGGTTTTGCATTGGATGACATCTATAGCCATCCTAACAAGATTGAGTCGAAGGCATGTAACTCGTCTTGTCACCATTCGTGCTTCAATTTGTGGGCAAATTGCTTTCAAGAGGAGGGGAATGATACGAACAAGAGGAGCCATTGGAGTAAAGCCATGAGTTTTTCTTGGCAATATGTGGTGGCATTAGATTTGGGGTTCATACTACCAACTCTTGTAGTATCATCCATTTCCATCCAGATTTGAGGACGAATCCTTCTCAAGTGGAGGGGACTGATGTGTGCACGGACCTTAGCCCAAGTAATGACCCAGTCCGAGTTCCATTGGGCCCAGTCACACGTGCACAAGCCAAGTTCTTCAAAGAATCCCTCCAAGCCCCTGTTCGAATTGTCCAAGACCAACATGGAGTCCATAGAGAAATTGAAGGCTTGGAGGGAGACAATCAAGTTATCTACACCACGATCCAAGCCCATGAAGAGTCAAGTGGGCCTCCGAGTGAGCTGGCCGAATAGGGCCTTAGGCTTTAGTGTTTAATTTATAGTTAGATTAGTTGTTCTAGTAGAGCATGGGCCGGCCCATCTTGATCCCAAGGTGGCCGAATTCCCCTTTTCCTTGTTTTCCTTAGGGTTTTTGTAACTCTTAGCCTATAAATAGGCTTGCTTTGTAAGGTTTTAGGTAGACGTTTTATAAATCAAATTACTTAGTTTTTCGATTTTCTTGCTTGTGTGAATTTCGAGCTTTACTTGCTTCTGGCAAGGGTGATTGAGCAATCTTGCATCTTGTCCTTGATTGTTCTACCGACCTATTCCCTGGCGTATTCACCTTCATCGGAGTCGTCGTTCTACAGCCTTTAATCAAATCGTGTCGTCCGTTTGATTCTAGGTCCAGCAATCCAAGCGTTGGACAACCTCGCTAGATCCTCGGGCAAACGCGCTACGTGTCTCGAAACGTGTTGATCGAGGACCGCAATAGTTGGCCTCAGAGCTTATGTGGAGGTTCCCTCATACGTCATGGCGAATACAAGACGCATAAAAGCTAGCCCACAACATTGTCTTCCTGATCCTAAGGGAGTCAAAGAAGTGCCATTACGTGGTGTAGATGAGCAATTGGACCTCGTCAAATCTCAATTGCTTGGTTGGTTTTATACCCGTTGCGGTGTCAAAGACAAAATTTGTAGCTTGGCCACTGATGGGAGTTGTGAAGTCAACCTTGCAACTGCTATCATGGTTGAGAAATTAAATCTTCCAACCATTGGTCATCTTCGACCGCACAAGTTGATGAGTACTCAAGGTGTTGTCTGGGTTACTAAGCACACACTTGTACCTATTCAAATCGGCAAATATGTGGACGAGGTGTTGTGTGACGTAGTCCCAATTCAAGTGACACGGGTTGTTGGGCAAAGCGTGGATGTCGAGGCCAGAAGTTAAATATGACGGACATACTAATAAGTATTCCTTCTTATTTAATAGTCGTCGTATTGCACTTGTATCACTTACTTATGACCAGTTTTGTATTGATCTAGCACACATGAAAAGTAAGGTTGAGCGTTATTGAATGGAGAAGCAGCTAGATGGGGGAATTGTGCCTGAAGAGATAAAACCCGAGGGAGTTGAATGCAATGAGATGAAAGGGTCAGCTGTTGAAATGGACAAAGAGATGGAAAAATCTGATGAGATGGGTGGTAAAAAGGAAGAAAAGAGAGAAAGTGGGCTGATCTTGAGCAACCCGGTGAAGGCCTATTATTTTCCCAACGAACTTACCTTGCTTTGTTTAGTGTTTCTTCTTGTATTCAGATCAAGCAAAGGCAAGTTGAGCTGATCTTGGTGTGTTCCATTCCAAAATCAATTGTAGACTTTGCAAGCTTCCATGTAGTTGGTACTCCAAGAGTTAAACCCCGTTTGTATCCATTCATGGAACAATGTCAACTGAAATCAGTCCACACCAAAGGGGAGTTGCTTCGAGCTCATCTTGATGGGAACACTCCACATTTTGTGGATGGTTGTGTACCAAGGGTTCGTTTAAAGAACAAGTACCTGAATGACCATTATGATTTTCATCTTGTTCTTAGTCCACGTGAATCTCCAACATCACCAAATCCGCCTTGGGGCCTTGCAAGTGTGTTCGGGCCGGAGTTCGATTTCACGGGATACGCTTCACACCACTTTGAGGACCCTTACCTCATGACCACAAACGATCAAGTTGAGCATACATTGAAGATGGTTTGTGAGATTCAAGGTCCGACAAGGGTTATTTTCCAACTTAGCACGTGGGTTTTGCATTGGATGACATCTATAGCCATCCTAACAAGATTGAGTCGAAGGCATGTAACTCGTCTTGTCACCATTCGTGCTTCAATTTGTGGGCAAATTGCTTTCAAGAGGAGGGGAATGATACGAACAAGAGGAGCCGTTGGAGTAAAGCCATGAGTTTTTCTTGGCAATATGTGGTGGCATTAGATTTGGGGTTCATACTACCAACTCTTGTAGTATCATCCATTTCCATCCAGATTTGAGGACGAATCCTTCTCAAGTGGAGGGGACTGATGTGTGCACGGACCTTAGCCCAAGTAATGACCCAGTCCGAGTTCCATTGGGCCCAGTCACACGTGCACAAGCCAAGTTCTTCAAAGAATCCCTCCAAGCCCCTGTTCGAATTGTCCAAGACCAACATGGAGTCCATAGAGAAATTGAAGGCTTGGAGGGAGACAATCAAGTTATCTACACCACGATCCAAGCCCATGAAGAGTCAAGTGGGCCTCCGAGTGAGCTGGCCGAATAGGGCCTTAGGCTTTAGTGTTTAATTTATAGTTAGATTAGTTGTTCTAGTAGAGCATGGGCCGGCCCATCTTGATCCCAAGGTGGCCGAATTCCCCTTTTCCTTGTTTTCCTTAGGGTTTTTGTAACTCTTAGCCTATAAATAGGCTTGCTTTGTAAGGTTTTAGGTAGACGTTTTATAAATCAAATTACTTAGTTTTTCGATTTTCTTGCTTGTGTGAATTTCGAGCTTTACTTGCTTCTGGCAAGGGTGATTGAGCAATCTTGCATCTTGTCCTTGATTGTTCTACCGACCTATTCCCTGGCGTATTCACCTTCATCGGAGTCGTCGTTCTACAGCCTTTAATCAAATCGTGTCGTCCGTTTGATTCTAGGTCCAGCAATCCAAGCGTTGGACAACCTCGCTAGATCCTCGGGCAAACGCGCTACGTGTCTCGAAACGTGTTGATCGAGGACCGCAATAGTTGGCCTCAGAGCTTATGTGGAGGTTCCCTCATACGTCATGGCGAATACAAGACGCATAAAAGCTAGCCCACAACATTGTCTTCCTGATCCTAAGGGAGTCAAAGAAGTGCCATTACGTGGTGTAGATGAGCAATTGGACCTCGTCAAATCTCAATTGCTTGGTTGGTTTTATACCCGTTGCGGTGTCAAAGACAAAATTTGTAGCTTGGCCACTGATGGGAGTTGTGAAGTCAACCTTGCAACTGCTATCATGGTTGAGAAATTAAATCTTCCAACCATTGGTCATCTTCGACCGCACAAGTTGATGAGTACTCAAGGTGTTGTCTGGGTTACTAAGCACACACTTGTACCTATTCAAATCGGCAAATATGTGGACGAGGTGTTGTGTGACGTAGTCCCAATTCAAGTGACACGGGTTGTTGGGCAAAGCGTGGATGTCGAGGCCAGAAGTTAAATATGACGGACATACTAATAAGTATTCCTTCTTATTTAATAGTCGTCGTATTGCACTTGTATCACTTACTTATGACCAGTTTTGTATTGATCTAGCACACATGAAAAGTAAGGTTGAGCGTTATTGAATGGAGAAGCAGCTAGATGAGGGAATTGTGCCTGAAGAGATAAAACCCGAGGGAGTTGAATGCAATGAGATGAAAGGGTCAGCTGTTGAAATGGACAAAGAGATGGAAAAATCTGATGAGATGGGTGGTAAAAAGGAAGAAAAGAGAGAAAGTGGGCTGATCTTGAGCAACCCGGTGAAGGCCTATTATTTTCCCAACGAACTTACCTTGCTTTGTTTAGTGTTTCTTCTTGTATTCAGATCAAGCAAAGGCAAGTTGAGCTGATCTTGGTGTGTTCCATTCCAAAATCAATTGTAGACTTTGCAAGCTTCCATGTAGTTGGTACTCCAAGAGTTAAACCCCGTTTGTATCCATTCATGGAACAATGTCAACTGAAATCAGTCCACACCAAAGGGGAGTTGCTTCGAGCTCATCTTGATGGGAACACTCCACATTTTGTGGATGGTTGTGTACCAAGGGTTCGTTTAAAGAACAAGTACCTGAATGACCATTATGATTTTCATCTTGTTCTTAGTCCACGTGAATCTCCAACATCACCAAATCCGCCTTGGGGCCTTGCAAGTGTGTTCGGGCCGGAGTTCGATTTCACGGGATACGCTTCACACCACTTTGAGGACCCTTACCTCATGACCACAAACGATCAAGTTGAGCATACATTGAAGATGGTTTGTGAGATTCAAGGTCCGACAAGGGTTATTTTCCAACTTAGCACGTGGGTTTTGCATTGGATGACATCTATAGCCATCCTAACAAGATTGAGTCGAAGGCATGTAACTCGTCTTGTCACCATTCGTGCTTCAATTTGTGGGCAAATTGCTTTCAAGAGGAGGGGAATGATACGAACAAGAGGAGCCGTTGGAGTAAAGCCATGAGTTTTTCTTGGCAATATGTGGTGGCATTAGATTTGGGGTTCATACTACCAACTCTTGTAGTATCATCCATTTCCATCCAGATTTGAGGACGAATCCTTCTCAAGTGGAGGGGACTGATGTGTGCACGGACCTTAGCCCAAGTAATGACCCAGTCCGAGTTCCATTGGGCCCAGTCACACGTGCACAAGCCAAGTTCTTCAAAGAATCCCTCCAAGCCCCTGTTCGAATTGTCCAAGACCAACATGGAGTCCATAGAGAAATTGAAGGCTTGGAGGGAGACAATCAAGTTATCTACACCACGATCCAAGCCCATGAAGAGTCAAGTGGGCCTCCGAGTGAGCTGGCCGAATAGGGCCTTAGGCTTTAGTGTTTAATTTATAGTTAGATTAGTTGTTCTAGTAGAGCATGGGCCGGCCCATCTTGATCCCAAGGTGGCCGAATTCCCCTTTTCCTTGTTTTCCTTAGGGTTTTTGTAACTCTTAGCCTATAAATAGGCTTGCTTTGTAAGGTTTTAGGTAGACGTTTTATAAATCAAATTACTTAGTTTTTCGATTTTCTTGCTTGTGTGAATTTCGAGCTTTACTTGCTTCTGGCAAGGGTGATTGAGCAATCTTGCATCTTGTCCTTGATTGTTCTACCGACCTATTCCCTGGCGTATTCACCTTCATCGGAGTCGTCGTTCTACAGCCTTTAATCAAATCGTGTCGTCCGTTTGATTCTAGGTCCAGCAATCCAAGCGTTGGACAACCTCGCTAGATCCTCGGGCAAACGCGCTACGTGTCTCGAAACGTGTTGATCGAGGACCGCAATAGTTGGCCTCAGAGCTTATGTGGAGGTTCCCTCATACGTCATGGCGAATACAAGACGCATAAAAGCTAGCCCACAACATTGTCTTCCTGATCCTAAGGGAGTCAAAGAAGTGCCATTACGTGGTGTAGATGAGCAATTGGACCTCGTCAAATCTCAATTGCTTGGTTGGTTTTATACCCGTTGCGGTGTCAAAGACAAAATTTGTAGCTTGGCCACTGATGGGAGTTGTGAAGTCAACCTTGCAACTGCTATCATGGTTGAGAAATTAAATCTTCCAACCATTGGTCATCTTCGACCGCACAAGTTGATGAGTACTCAAGGTGTTGTCTGGGTTACTAAGCACACACTTGTACCTATTCAAATCGGCAAATATGTGGACGAGGTGTTGTGTGACGTAGTCCCAATTCAAGTGACACGGGTTGTTGGGCAAAGCGTGGATGTCGAGGCCAGAAGTTAAATATGACGGACATACTAATAAGTATTCCTTCTTATTTAATAGTCGTCGTATTGCACTTGTATCACTTACTTATGACCAGTTTTGTATTGATCTAGCACACATGAAAAGTAAGGTTGAGCGTTATTGAATGGAGAAGCAGCTAGATGAGGGAATTGTGCCTGAAGAGATAAAACCCGAGGGAGTTGAATGCAATGAGATGAAAGGGTCAGCTGTTGAAATGGACAAAGAGATGGAAAAATCTGATGAGATGGGTGGTAAAAAGGAAGAAAAGAGAGAAAGTGGGCTGATCTTGAGCAACCCGGTGAAGGCCTATTATTTTCCCAACGAACTTACCTTGCTTTGTTTAGTGTTTCTTCTTGTATTCAGATCAAGCAAAGGCAAGTTGAGCTGATCTTGGTGTGTTCCATTCCAAAATCAATTGTAGACTTTGCAAGCTTCCATGTAGTTGGTACTCCAAGAGTTAAACCCCGTTTGTATCCATTCATGGAACAATGTCAACTGAAATCAGTCCACACCAAAGGGGAGTTGCTTCGAGCTCATCTTGATGGGAACACTCCACATTTTGTGGATGGTTGTGTACCAAGGGTTCGTTTAAAGAACAAGTACCTGAATGACCATTATGATTTTCATCTTGTTCTTAGTCCACGTGAATCTCCAACATCACCAAATCCGCCTTGGGGCCTTGCAAGTGTGTTCGGGCCGGAGTTCGATTTCACGGGATACGCTTCACACCACTTTGAGGACCCTTACCTCATGACCACAAACGATCAAGTTGAGCATACATTGAAGATGGTTTGTGAGATTCAAGGTCCGACAAGGGTTATTTTCCAACTTAGCACGTGGGTTTTGCATTGGATGACATCTATAGCCATCCTAACAAGATTGAGTCGAAGGCATGTAACTCGTCTTGTCACCATTCGTGCTTCAATTTGTGGGCAAATTGCTTTCAAGAGGAGGGGAATGATACGAACAAGAGGAGCCGTTGGAGTAAAGCCATGAGTTTTTCTTGGCAATATGTGGTGGCATTAGATTTGGGGTTCATACTACCAACTCTTGTAGTATCATCCATTTCCATCCAGATTTGAGGACGAATCCTTCTCAAGTGGAGGGGACTGATGTGTGCACGGACCTTAGCCCAAGTAATGACCCAGTCCGAGTTCCATTGGGCCCAGTCACACGTGCACAAGCCAAGTTCTTCAAAGAATCCCTCCAAGCCCCTGTTCGAATTGTCCAAGACCAACATGGAGTCCATAGAGAAATTGAAGGCTTGGAGGGAGACAATCAAGTTATCTACACCACGATCCAAGCCCATGAAGAGTCAAGTGGGCCTCCGAGTGAGCTGGCCGAATAGGGCCTTAGGCTTTAGTGTTTAATTTATAGTTAGATTAGTTGTTCTAGTAGAGCATGGGCCGGCCCATCTTGATCCCAAGGTGGCCGAATTCCCCTTTTCCTTGTTTTCCTTAGGGTTTTTGTAACTCTTAGCCTATAAATAGGCTTGCTTTGTAAGGTTTTAGGTAGACGTTTTATAAATCAAATTACTTAGTTTTTCGATTTTCTTGCTTGTGTGAATTTCGAGCTTTACTTGCTTCTGGCAAGGGTGATTGAGCAATCTTGCATCTTGTCCTTGATTGTTCTACCGACCTATTCCCTGGCGTATTCACCTTCATCGGAGTCGTCGTTCTACAGCCTTTAATCAAATCGTGTCGTCCGTTTGATTCTAGGTCCAGCAATCCAAGCGTTGGACAACCTCGCTAGATCCTCGGGCAAACGCGCTACGTGTCTCGAAACGTGTTGATCGAGGACCGCAATAGTTGGCCTCAGAGCTTATGTGGAGGTTCCCTCATACGTCATGGCGAATACAAGACGCATAAAAGCTAGCCCACAACATTGTCTTCCTGATCCTAAGGGAGTCAAAGAAGTGCCATTACGTGGTGTAGATGAGCAATTGGACCTCGTCAAATCTCAATTGCTTGGTTGGTTTTATACCCGTTGCGGTGTCAAAGACAAAATTTGTAGCTTGGCCACTGATGGGAGTTGTGAAGTCAACCTTGCAACTGCTATCATGGTTGAGAAATTAAATCTTCCAACCATTGGTCATCTTCGACCGCACAAGTTGATGAGTACTCAAGGTGTTGTCTGGGTTACTAAGCACACACTTGTACCTATTCAAATCGGCAAATATGTGGACGAGGTGTTGTGTGACGTAGTCCCAATTCAAGTGACACGGGTTGTTGGGCAAAGCGTGGATGTCGAGGCCAGAAGTTAAATATGACGGACATACTAATAAGTATTCCTTCTTATTTAATAGTCGTCGTATTGCACTTGTATCACTTACTTATGACCAGTTTTGTATTGATCTAGCACACATGAAAAGTAAGGTTGAGCGTTATTGAATGGAGAAGCAGCTAGATGGGGGAATTGTGCCTGAAGAGATAAAACCCGAGGGAGTTGAATGCAATGAGATGAAAGGGTCAGCTGTTGAAATGGACAAAGAGATGGAAAAATCTGATGAGATGGGTGGTAAAAAGGAAGAAAAGAGAGAAAGTGGGCTGATCTTGAGCAACCCGGTGAAGGCCTATTATTTTCCCAACGAACTTACCTTGCTTTGTTTAGTGTTTCTTCTTGTATTCAGATCAAGCAAAGGCAAGTTGAGCTGATCTTGGTGTGTTCCATTCCAAAATCAATTGTAGACTTTGCAAGCTTCCATGTAGTTGGTACTCCAAGAGTTAAACCCCGTTTGTATCCATTCATGGAACAATGTCAACTGAAATCAGTCCACACCAAAGGGGAGTTGCTTCGAGCTCATCTTGATGGGAACACTCCACATTTTGTGGATGGTTGTGTACCAAGGGTTCGTTTAAAGAACAAGTACCTGAATGACCATTATGATTTTCATCTTGTTCTTAGTCCACGTGAATCTCCAACATCACCAAATCCGCCTTGGGGCCTTGCAAGTGTGTTCGGGCCGGAGTTCGATTTCACGGGATACGCTTCACACCACTTTGAGGACCCTTACCTCATGACCACAAACGATCAAGTTGAGCATACATTGAAGATGGTTTGTGAGATTCAAGGTCCGACAAGGGTTATTTTCCAACTTAGCACGTGGGTTTTGCATTGGATGACATCTATAGCCATCCTAACAAGATTGAGTCGAAGGCATGTAACTCGTCTTGTCACCATTCGTGCTTCAATTTGTGGGCAAATTGCTTTCAAGAGGAGGGGAATGATACGAACAAGAGGAGCCATTGGAGTAAAGCCATGAGTTTTTCTTGGCAATATGTGGTGGCATTAGATTTGGGGTTCATACTACCAACTCTTGTAGTATCATCCATTTCCATCCAGATTTGAGGACGAATCCTTCTCAAGTGGAGGGGACTGATGTGTGCACGGACCTTAGCCCAAGTAATGACCCAGTCCGAGTTCCATTGGGCCCAGTCACACGTGCACAAGCCAAGTTCTTCAAAGAATCCCTCCAAGCCCCTGTTCGAATTGTCCAAGACCAACATGGAGTCCATAGAGAAATTGAAGGCTTGGAGGGAGACAATCAAGTTATCTACACCACGATCCAAGCCCATGAAGAGTCAAGTGGGCCTCCGAGTGAGCTGGCCGAATAGGGCCTTAGGCTTTAGTGTTTAATTTATAGTTAGATTAGTTGTTCTAGTAGAGCATGGGCCGGCCCATCTTGATCCCAAGGTGGCCGAATTCCCCTTTTCCTTGTTTTCCTTAGGGTTTTTGTAACTCTTAGCCTATAAATAGGCTTGCTTTGTAAGGTTTTAGGTAGACGTTTTATAAATCAAATTACTTAGTTTTTCGATTTTCTTGCTTGTGTGAATTTCGAGCTTTACTTGCTTCTGGCAAGGGTGATTGAGCAATCTTGCATCTTGTCCTTGATTGTTCTACCGACCTATTCCCTGGCGTATTCACCTTCATCGGAGTCGTCGTTCTACAGCCTTTAATCAAATCGTGTCGTCCGTTTGATTCTAGGTCCAGCAATCCAAGCGTTGGACAACCTCGCTAGATCCTCGGGCAAACGCGCTACGTGTCTCGAAACGTGTTGATCGAGGACCGCAATAGTTGGCCTCAGAGCTTATGTGGAGGTTCCCTCATACGTCATGGCGAATACAAGACGCATAAAAGCTAGCCCACAACATTGTCTTCCTGATCCTAAGGGAGTCAAAGAAGTGCCATTACGTGGTGTAGATGAGCAATTGGACCTCGTCAAATCTCAATTGCTTGGTTGGTTTTATACCCGTTGCGGTGTCAAAGACAAAATTTGTAGCTTGGCCACTGATGGGAGTTGTGAAGTCAACCTTGCAACTGCTATCATGGTTGAGAAATTAAATCTTCCAACCATTGGTCATCTTCGACCGCACAAGTTGATGAGTACTCAAGGTGTTGTCTGGGTTACTAAGCACACACTTGTACCTATTCAAATCGGCAAATATGTGGACGAGGTGTTGTGTGACGTAGTCCCAATTCAAGTGACACGGGTTGTTGGGCAAAGCGTGGATGTCGAGGCCAGAAGTTAAATATGACGGACATACTAATAAGTATTCCTTCTTATTTAATAGTCGTCGTATTGCACTTGTATCACTTACTTATGACCAGTTTTGTATTGATCTAGCACACATGAAAAGTAAGGTTGAGCGTTATTGAATGGAGAAGCAGCTAGATGGGGGAATTGTGCCTGAAGAGATAAAACCCGAGGGAGTTGAATGCAATGAGATGAAAGGGTCAGCTGTTGAAATGGACAAAGAGATGGAAAAATCTGATGAGATGGGTGGTAAAAAGGAAGAAAAGAGAGAAAGTGGGCTGATCTTGAGCAACCCGGTGAAGGCCTATTATTTTCCCAACGAACTTACCTTGCTTTGTTTAGTGTTTCTTCTTGTATTCAGATCAAGCAAAGGCAAGTTGAGCTGATCTTGGTGTGTTCCATTCCAAAATCAATTGTAGACTTTGCAAGCTTCCATGTAGTTGGTACTCCAAGAGTTAAACCCCGTTTGTATCCATTCATGGAACAATGTCAACTGAAATCAGTCCACACCAAAGGGGAGTTGCTTCGAGCTCATCTTGATGGGAACACTCCACATTTTGTGGATGGTTGTGTACCAAGGGTTCGTTTAAAGAACAAGTACCTGAATGACCATTATGATTTTCATCTTGTTCTTAGTCCACGTGAATCTCCAACATCACCAAATCCGCCTTGGGGCCTTGCAAGTGTGTTCGGGCCGGAGTTCGATTTCACGGGATACGCTTCACACCACTTTGAGGACCCTTACCTCATGACCACAAACGATCAAGTTGAGCATACATTGAAGATGGTTTGTGAGATTCAAGGTCCGACAAGGGTTATTTTCCAACTTAGCACGTGGGTTTTGCATTGGATGACATCTATAGCCATCCTAACAAGATTGAGTCGAAGGCATGTAACTCGTCTTGTCACCATTCGTGCTTCAATTTGTGGGCAAATTGCTTTCAAGAGGAGGGGAATGATACGAACAAGAGGAGCCATTGGAGTAAAGCCATGAGTTTTTCTTGGCAATATGTGGTGGCATTAGATTTGGGGTTCATACTACCAACTCTTGTAGTATCATCCATTTCCATCCAGATTTGAGGACGAATCCTTCTCAAGTGGAGGGGACTGATGTGTGCACGGACCTTAGCCCAAGTAATGACCCAGTCCGAGTTCCATTGGGCCCAGTCACACGTGCACAAGCCAAGTTCTTCAAAGAATCCCTCCAAGCCCCTGTTCGAATTGTCCAAGACCAACATGGAGTCCATAGAGAAATTGAAGGCTTGGAGGGAGACAATCAAGTTATCTACACCACGATCCAAGCCCATGAAGAGTCAAGTGGGCCTCCGAGTGAGCTGGCCGAATAGGGCCTTAGGCTTTAGTGTTTAATTTATAGTTAGATTAGTTGTTCTAGTAGAGCATGGGCCGGCCCATCTTGATCCCAAGGTGGCCGAATTCCCCTTTTCCTTGTTTTCCTTAGGGTTTTTGTAACTCTTAGCCTATAAATAGGCTTGCTTTGTAAGGTTTTAGGTAGACGTTTTATAAATCAAATTACTTAGTTTTTCGATTTTCTTGCTTGTGTGAATTTCGAGCTTTACTTGCTTCTGGCAAGGGTGATTGAGCAATCTTGCATCTTGTCCTTGATTGTTCTACCGACCTATTCCCTGGCGTATTCACCTTCATCGGAGTCGTCGTTCTACAGCCTTTAATCAAATCGTGTCGTCCGTTTGATTCTAGGTCCAGCAATCCAAGCGTTGGACAACCTCGCTAGATCCTCGGGCAAACGCGCTACGTGTCTCGAAACGTGTTGATCGAGGACCGCAATAGTTGGCCTCAGAGCTTATGTGGAGGTTCCCTCATACGTCATGGCGAATACAAGACGCATAAAAGCTAGCCCACAACATTGTCTTCCTGATCCTAAGGGAGTCAAAGAAGTGCCATTACGTGGTGTAGATGAGCAATTGGACCTCGTCAAATCTCAATTGCTTGGTTGGTTTTATACCCGTTGCGGTGTCAAAGACAAAATTTGTAGCTTGGCCACTGATGGGAGTTGTGAAGTCAACCTTGCAACTGCTATCATGGTTGAGAAATTAAATCTTCCAACCATTGGTCATCTTCGACCGCACAAGTTGATGAGTACTCAAGGTGTTGTCTGGGTTACTAAGCACACACTTGTACCTATTCAAATCGGCAAATATGTGGACGAGGTGTTGTGTGACGTAGTCCCAATTCAAGTGACACGGGTTGTTGGGCAAAGCGTGGATGTCGAGGCCAGAAGTTAAATATGACGGACATACTAATAAGTATTCCTTCTTATTTAATAGTCGTCGTATTGCACTTGTATCACTTACTTATGACCAGTTTTGTATTGATCTAGCACACATGAAAAGTAAGGTTGAGCGTTATTGAATGGAGAAGCAGCTAGATGGGGGAATTGTGCCTGAAGAGATAAAACCCGAGGGAGTTGAATGCAATGAGATGAAAGGGTCAGCTGTTGAAATGGACAAAGAGATGGAAAAATCTGATGAGATGGGTGGTAAAAAGGAAGAAAAGAGAGAAAGTGGGCTGATCTTGAGCAACCCGGTGAAGGCCTATTATTTTCCCAACGAACTTACCTTGCTTTGTTTAGTGTTTCTTCTTGTATTCAGATCAAGCAAAGGCAAGTTGAGCTGATCTTGGTGTGTTCCATTCCAAAATCAATTGTAGACTTTGCAAGCTTCCATGTAGTTGGTACTCCAAGAGTTAAACCCCGTTTGTATCCATTCATGGAACAATGTCAACTGAAATCAGTCCACACCAAAGGGGAGTTGCTTCGAGCTCATCTTGATGGGAACACTCCACATTTTGTGGATGGTTGTGTACCAAGGGTTCGTTTAAAGAACAAGTACCTGAATGACCATTATGATTTTCATCTTGTTCTTAGTCCACGTGAATCTCCAACATCACCAAATCCGCCTTGGGGCCTTGCAAGTGTGTTCGGGCCGGAGTTCGATTTCACGGGATACGCTTCACACCACTTTGAGGACCCTTACCTCATGACCACAAACGATCAAGTTGAGCATACATTGAAGATGGTTTGTGAGATTCAAGGTCCGACAAGGGTTATTTTCCAACTTAGCACGTGGGTTTTGCATTGGATGACATCTATAGCCATCCTAACAAGATTGAGTCGAAGGCATGTAACTCGTCTTGTCACCATTCGTGCTTCAATTTGTGGGCAAATTGCTTTCAAGAGGAGGGGAATGATACGAACAAGAGGAGCCGTTGGAGTAAAGCCATGAGTTTTTCTTGGCAATATGTGGTGGCATTAGATTTGGGGTTCATACTACCAACTCTTGTAGTATCATCCATTTCCATCCAGATTTGAGGACGAATCCTTCTCAAGTGGAGGGGACTGATGTGTGCACGGACCTTAGCCCAAGTAATGACCCAGTCCGAGTTCCATTGGGCCCAGTCACACGTGCACAAGCCAAGTTCTTCAAAGAATCCCTCCAAGCCCCTGTTCGAATTGTCCAAGACCAACATGGAGTCCATAGAGAAATTGAAGGCTTGGAGGGAGACAATCAAGTTATCTACACCACGATCCAAGCCCATGAAGAGTCAAGTGGGCCTCCGAGTGAGCTGGCCGAATAGGGCCTTAGGCTTTAGTGTTTAATTTATAGTTAGATTAGTTGTTCTAGTAGAGCATGGGCCGGCCCATCTTGATCCCAAGGTGGCCGAATTCCCCTTTTCCTTGTTTTCCTTAGGGTTTTTGTAACTCTTAGCCTATAAATAGGCTTGCTTTGTAAGGTTTTAGGTAGACGTTTTATAAATCAAATTACTTAGTTTTTCGATTTTCTTGCTTGTGTGAATTTCGAGCTTTACTTGCTTCTGGCAAGGGTGATTGAGCAATCTTGCATCTTGTCCTTGATTGTTCTACCGACCTATTCCCTGGCGTATTCACCTTCATCGGAGTCGTCGTTCTACAGCCTTTAATCAAATCGTGTCGTCCGTTTGATTCTAGGTCCAGCAATCCAAGCGTTGGACAACCTCGCTAGATCCTCGGGCAAACGCGCTACGTGTCTCGAAACGTGTTGATCGAGGACCGCAATAGTTGGCCTCAGAGCTTATGTGGAGGTTCCCTCATACGTCATGGCGAATACAAGACGCATAAAAGCTAGCCCACAACATTGTCTTCCTGATCCTAAGGGAGTCAAAGAAGTGCCATTACGTGGTGTAGATGAGCAATTGGACCTCGTCAAATCTCAATTGCTTGGTTGGTTTTATACCCGTTGCGGTGTCAAAGACAAAATTTGTAGCTTGGCCACTGATGGGAGTTGTGAAGTCAACCTTGCAACTGCTATCATGGTTGAGAAATTAAATCTTCCAACCATTGGTCATCTTCGACCGCACAAGTTGATGAGTACTCAAGGTGTTGTCTGGGTTACTAAGCACACACTTGTACCTATTCAAATCGGCAAATATGTGGACGAGGTGTTGTGTGACGTAGTCCCAATTCAAGTGACACGGGTTGTTGGGCAAAGCGTGGATGTCGAGGCCAGAAGTTAAATATGACGGACATACTAATAAGTATTCCTTCTTATTTAATAGTCGTCGTATTGCACTTGTATCACTTACTTATGACCAGTTTTGTATTGATCTAGCACACATGAAAAGTAAGGTTGAGCGTTATTGAATGGAGAAGCAGCTAGATGAGGGAATTGTGCCTGAAGAGATAAAACCCGAGGGAGTTGAATGCAATGAGATGAAAGGGTCAGCTGTTGAAATGGACAAAGAGATGGAAAAATCTGATGAGATGGGTGGTAAAAAGGAAGAAAAGAGAGAAAGTGGGCTGATCTTGAGCAACCCGGTGAAGGCCTATTATTTTCCCAACGAACTTACCTTGCTTTGTTTAGTGTTTCTTCTTGTATTCAGATCAAGCAAAGGCAAGTTGAGCTGATCTTGGTGTGTTCCATTCCAAAATCAATTGTAGACTTTGCAAGCTTCCATGTAGTTGGTACTCCAAGAGTTAAACCCCGTTTGTATCCATTCATGGAACAATGTCAACTGAAATCAGTCCACACCAAAGGGGAGTTGCTTCGAGCTCATCTTGATGGGAACACTCCACATTTTGTGGATGGTTGTGTACCAAGGGTTCGTTTAAAGAACAAGTACCTGAATGACCATTATGATTTTCATCTTGTTCTTAGTCCACGTGAATCTCCAACATCACCAAATCCGCCTTGGGGCCTTGCAAGTGTGTTCGGGCCGGAGTTCGATTTCACGGGATACGCTTCACACCACTTTGAGGACCCTTACCTCATGACCACAAACGATCAAGTTGAGCATACATTGAAGATGGTTTGTGAGATTCAAGGTCCGACAAGGGTTATTTTCCAACTTAGCACGTGGGTTTTGCATTGGATGACATCTATAGCCATCCTAACAAGATTGAGTCGAAGGCATGTAACTCGTCTTGTCACCATTCGTGCTTCAATTTGTGGGCAAATTGCTTTCAAGAGGAGGGGAATGATACGAACAAGAGGAGCCGTTGGAGTAAAGCCATGAGTTTTTCTTGGCAATATGTGGTGGCATTAGATTTGGGGTTCATACTACCAACTCTTGTAGTATCATCCATTTCCATCCAGATTTGAGGACGAATCCTTCTCAAGTGGAGGGGACTGATGTGTGCACGGACCTTAGCCCAAGTAATGACCCAGTCCGAGTTCCATTGGGCCCAGTCACACGTGCACAAGCCAAGTTCTTCAAAGAATCCCTCCAAGCCCCTGTTCGAATTGTCCAAGACCAACATGGAGTCCATAGAGAAATTGAAGGCTTGGAGGGAGACAATCAAGTTATCTACACCACGATCCAAGCCCATGAAGAGTCAAGTGGGCCTCCGAGTGAGCTGGCCGAATAGGGCCTTAGGCTTTAGTGTTTAATTTATAGTTAGATTAGTTGTTCTAGTAGAGCACGGGCCGGCCCATCTTGATCCCAAGGTGGCCGAATTCTCCGTTTCCTTGTTTTCCTTAGGGTTTTTGTAACTCTTAGCCTATAAATAGGCTTGCTTTGTAAGGTTTTAGGTAGACGTTTTATAAATCAAATTACTTAGTTTTTCGATTTTCTTGCTTGTGTGAATTTCGAGCTTTACTTGCTTCTGGCAAGGGTGATTGAGCAATCTTGCATCTTGTCCTTGATTGTTCTACCGACCTATTCCCTGGCGTATTCACCTTCATCGGAGTCGTCGTTCTACAGCCTTTAATCAAATCGTGTCGTCCGTTTGATTCTAGGTCCAGCAATCCAAGCGTTGGACAACCTCGCTAGATCCTCGGGCAAACGCGCTACGTGTCTCGAAACGTGTTGATCGAGGACCGCAATAGTTGGCCTCAGAGCTTATGTGGAGGTTCCCTCATACGTCATGGCGAATACAAGACGCATAAAAGCTAGCCCACAACATTGTCTTCCTGATCCTAAGGGAGTCAAAGAAGTGCCATTACGTGGTGTAGATGAGCAATTGGACCTCGTCAAATCTCAATTGCTTGGTTGGTTTTATACCCGTTGCGGTGTCAAAGACAAAATTTGTAGCTTGGCCACTGATGGGAGTTGTGAAGTCAACCTTGCAACTGCTATCATGGTTGAGAAATTAAATCTTCCAACCATTGGTCATCTTCGACCGCACAAGTTGATGAGTACTCAAGGTGTTGTCTGGGTTACTAAGCACACACTTGTACCTATTCAAATCGGCAAATATGTGGACGAGGTGTTGTGTGACGTAGTCCCAATTCAAGTGACACGGGTTGTTGGGCAAAGCGTGGATGTCGAGGCCAGAAGTTAAATATGACGGACATACTAATAAGTATTCCTTCTTATTTAATAGTCGTCGTATTGCACTTGTATCACTTACTTATGACCAGTTTTGTATTGATCTAGCACACATGAAAAGTAAGGTTGAGCGTTATTGAATGGAGAAGCAGCTAGATGAGGGAATTGTGCCTGAAGAGATAAAACCCGAGGGAGTTGAATGCAATGAGATGAAAGGGTCAGCTGTTGAAATGGACAAAGAGATGGAAAAATCTGATGAGATGGGTGGTAAAAAGGAAGAAAAGAGAGAAAGTGGGCTGATCTTGAGCAACCCGGTGAAGGCCTATTATTTTCCCAACGAACTTACCTTGCTTTGTTTAGTGTTTCTTCTTGTATTCAGATCAAGCAAAGGCAAGTTGAGCTGATCTTGGTGTGTTCCATTCCAAAATCAATTGTAGACTTTGCAAGCTTCCATGTAGTTGGTACTCCAAGAGTTAAACCCCGTTTGTATCCATTCATGGAACAATGTCAACTGAAATCAGTCCACACCAAAGGGGAGTTGCTTCGAGCTCATCTTGATGGGAACACTCCACATTTTGTGGATGGTTGTGTACCAAGGGTTCGTTTAAAGAACAAGTACCTGAATGACCATTATGATTTTCATCTTGTTCTTAGTCCACGTGAATCTCCAACATCACCAAATCCGCCTTGGGGCCTTGCAAGTGTGTTCGGGCCGGAGTTCGATTTCACGGGATACGCTTCACACCACTTTGAGGACCCTTACCTCATGACCACAAACGATCAAGTTGAGCATACATTGAAGATGGTTTGTGAGATTCAAGGTCCGACAAGGGTTATTTTCCAACTTAGCACGTGGGTTTTGCATTGGATGACATCTATAGCCATCCTAACAAGATTGAGTCGAAGGCATGTAACTCGTCTTGTCACCATTCGTGCTTCAATTTGTGGGCAAATTGCTTTCAAGAGGAGGGGAATGATACGAACAAGAGGAGCCGTTGGAGTAAAGCCATGAGTTTTTCTTGGCAATATGTGGTGGCATTAGATTTGGGGTTCATACTACCAACTCTTGTAGTATCATCCATTTCCATCCAGATTTGAGGACGAATCCTTCTCAAGTGGAGGGGACTGATGTGTGCACGGACCTTAGCCCAAGTAATGACCCAGTCCGAGTTCCATTGGGCCCAGTCACACGTGCACAAGCCAAGTTCTTCAAAGAATCCCTCCAAGCCCCTGTTCGAATTGTCCAAGACCAACATGGAGTCCATAGAGAAATTGAAGGCTTGGAGGGAGACAATCAAGTTATCTACACCACGATCCAAGCCCATGAAGAGTCAAGTGGGCCTCCGAGTGAGCTGGCCGAATAGGGCCTTAGGCTTTAGTGTTTAATTTATAGTTAGATTAGTTGTTCTAGTAGAGCATGGGCCGGCCCATCTTGATCCCAAGGTGGCCGAATTCCCCTTTTCCTTGTTTTCCTTAGGGTTTTTGTAACTCTTAGCCTATAAATAGGCTTGCTTTGTAAGGTTTTAGGTAGACGTTTTATAAATCAAATTACTTAGTTTTTCGATTTTCTTGCTTGTGTGAATTTCGAGCTTTACTTGCTTCTGGCAAGGGTGATTGAGCAATCTTGCATCTTGTCCTTGATTGTTCTACCGACCTATTCCCTGGCGTATTCACCTTCATCGGAGTCGTCGTTCTACAGCCTTTAATCAAATCGTGTCGTCCGTTTGATTCTAGGTCCAGCAATCCAAGCGTTGGACAACCTCGCTAGATCCTCGGGCAAACGCGCTACGTGTCTCGAAACGTGTTGATCGAGGACCGCAATAGTTGGCCTCAGAGCTTATGTGGAGGTTCCCTCATACGTCATGGCGAATACAAGACGCATAAAAGCTAGCCCACAACATTGTCTTCCTGATCCTAAGGGAGTCAAAGAAGTGCCATTACGTGGTGTAGATGAGCAATTGGACCTCGTCAAATCTCAATTGCTTGGTTGGTTTTATACCCGTTGCGGTGTCAAAGACAAAATTTGTAGCTTGGCCACTGATGGGAGTTGTGAAGTCAACCTTGCAACTGCTATCATGGTTGAGAAATTAAATCTTCCAACCATTGGTCATCTTCGACCGCACAAGTTGATGAGTACTCAAGGTGTTGTCTGGGTTACTAAGCACACACTTGTACCTATTCAAATCGGCAAATATGTGGACGAGGTGTTGTGTGACGTAGTCCCAATTCAAGTGACACGGGTTGTTGGGCAAAGCGTGGATGTCGAGGCCAGAAGTTAAATATGACGGACATACTAATAAGTATTCCTTCTTATTTAATAGTCGTCGTATTGCACTTGTATCACTTACTTATGACCAGTTTTGTATTGATCTAGCACACATGAAAAGTAAGGTTGAGCGTTATTGAATGGAGAAGCAGCTAGATGAGGGAATTGTGCCTGAAGAGATAAAACCCGAGGGAGTTGAATGCAATGAGATGAAAGGGTCAGCTGTTGAAATGGACAAAGAGATGGAAAAATCTGATGAGATGGGTGGTAAAAAGGAAGAAAAGAGAGAAAGTGGGCTGATCTTGAGCAACCCGGTGAAGGCCTATTATTTTCCCAACGAACTTACCTTGCTTTGTTTAGTGTTTCTTCTTGTATTCAGATCAAGCAAAGGCAAGTTGAGCTGATCTTGGTGTGTTCCATTCCAAAATCAATTGTAGACTTTGCAAGCTTCCATGTAGTTGGTACTCCAAGAGTTAAACCCCGTTTGTATCCATTCATGGAACAATGTCAACTGAAATCAGTCCACACCAAAGGGGAGTTGCTTCGAGCTCATCTTGATGGGAACACTCCACATTTTGTGGATGGTTGTGTACCAAGGGTTCGTTTAAAGAACAAGTACCTGAATGACCATTATGATTTTCATCTTGTTCTTAGTCCACGTGAATCTCCAACATCACCAAATCCGCCTTGGGGCCTTGCAAGTGTGTTCGGGCCGGAGTTCGATTTCACGGGATACGCTTCACACCACTTTGAGGACCCTTACCTCATGACCACAAACGATCAAGTTGAGCATACATTGAAGATGGTTTGTGAGATTCAAGGTCCGACAAGGGTTATTTTCCAACTTAGCACGTGGGTTTTGCATTGGATGACATCTATAGCCATCCTAACAAGATTGAGTCGAAGGCATGTAACTCGTCTTGTCACCATTCGTGCTTCAATTTGTGGGCAAATTGCTTTCAAGAGGAGGGGAATGATACGAACAAGAGGAGCCGTTGGAGTAAAGCCATGAGTTTTTCTTGGCAATATGTGGTGGCATTAGATTTGGGGTTCATACTACCAACTCTTGTAGTATCATCCATTTCCATCCAGATTTGAGGACGAATCCTTCTCAAGTGGAGGGGACTGATGTGTGCACGGACCTTAGCCCAAGTAATGACCCAGTCCGAGTTCCATTGGGCCCAGTCACACGTGCACAAGCCAAGTTCTTCAAAGAATCCCTCCAAGCCCCTGTTCGAATTGTCCAAGACCAACATGGAGTCCATAGAGAAATTGAAGGCTTGGAGGGAGACAATCAAGTTATCTACACCACGATCCAAGCCCATGAAGAGTCAAGTGGGCCTCCGAGTGAGCTGGCCGAATAGGGCCTTAGGCTTTAGTGTTTAATTTATAGTTAGATTAGTTGTTCTAGTAGAGCACGGGCCGGCCCATCTTGATCCCAAGGTGGCCGAATTCTCCGTTTCCTTGTTTTCCTTAGGGTTTTTGTAACTCTTAGCCTATAAATAGGCTTGCTTTGTAAGGTTTTAGGTAGACGTTTTATAAATCAAATTACTTAGTTTTTCGATTTTCTTGCTTGTGTGAATTTCGAGCTTTACTTGCTTCTGGCAAGGGTGATTGAGCAATCTTGCATCTTGTCCTTGATTGTTCTACCGACCTATTCCCTGGCGTATTCACCTTCATCGGAGTCGTCGTTCTACAGCCTTTAATCAAATCGTGTCGTCCGTTTGATTCTAGGTCCAGCAATCCAAGCGTTGGACAACCTCGCTAGATCCTCGGGCAAACGCGCTACGTGTCTCGAAACGTGTTGATCGAGGACCGCAATAGTTGGCCTCAGAGCTTATGTGGAGGTTCCCTCATACGTCATGGCGAATACAAGACGCATAAAAGCTAGCCCACAACATTGTCTTCCTGATCCTAAGGGAGTCAAAGAAGTGCCATTACGTGGTGTAGATGAGCAATTGGACCTCGTCAAATCTCAATTGCTTGGTTGGTTTTATACCCGTTGCGGTGTCAAAGACAAAATTTGTAGCTTGGCCACTGATGGGAGTTGTGAAGTCAACCTTGCAACTGCTATCATGGTTGAGAAATTAAATCTTCCAACCATTGGTCATCTTCGACCGCACAAGTTGATGAGTACTCAAGGTGTTGTCTGGGTTACTAAGCACACACTTGTACCTATTCAAATCGGCAAATATGTGGACGAGGTGTTGTGTGACGTAGTCCCAATTCAAGTGACACGGGTTGTTGGGCAAAGCGTGGATGTCGAGGCCAGAAGTTAAATATGACGGACATACTAATAAGTATTCCTTCTTATTTAATAGTCGTCGTATTGCACTTGTATCACTTACTTATGACCAGTTTTGTATTGATCTAGCACACATGAAAAGTAAGGTTGAGCGTTATTGAATGGAGAAGCAGCTAGATGAGGGAATTGTGCCTGAAGAGATAAAACCCGAGGGAGTTGAATGCAATGAGATGAAAGGGTCAGCTGTTGAAATGGACAAAGAGATGGAAAAATCTGATGAGATGGGTGGTAAAAAGGAAGAAAAGAGAGAAAGTGGGCTGATCTTGAGCAACCCGGTGAAGGCCTATTATTTTCCCAACGAACTTACCTTGCTTTGTTTAGTGTTTCTTCTTGTATTCAGATCAAGCAAAGGCAAGTTGAGCTGATCTTGGTGTGTTCCATTCCAAAATCAATTGTAGACTTTGCAAGCTTCCATGTAGTTGGTACTCCAAGAGTTAAACCCCGTTTGTATCCATTCATGGAACAATGTCAACTGAAATCAGTCCACACCAAAGGGGAGTTGCTTCGAGCTCATCTTGATGGGAACACTCCACATTTTGTGGATGGTTGTGTACCAAGGGTTCGTTTAAAGAACAAGTACCTGAATGACCATTATGATTTTCATCTTGTTCTTAGTCCACGTGAATCTCCAACATCACCAAATCCGCCTTGGGGCCTTGCAAGTGTGTTCGGGCCGGAGTTCGATTTCACGGGATACGCTTCACACCACTTTGAGGACCCTTACCTCATGACCACAAACGATCAAGTTGAGCATACATTGAAGATGGTTTGTGAGATTCAAGGTCCGACAAGGGTTATTTTCCAACTTAGCACGTGGGTTTTGCATTGGATGACATCTATAGCCATCCTAACAAGATTGAGTCGAAGGCATGTAACTCGTCTTGTCACCATTCGTGCTTCAATTTGTGGGCAAATTGCTTTCAAGAGGAGGGGAATGATACGAACAAGAGGAGCCGTTGGAGTAAAGCCATGAGTTTTTCTTGGCAATATGTGGTGGCATTAGATTTGGGGTTCATACTACCAACTCTTGTAGTATCATCCATTTCCATCCAGATTTGAGGACGAATCCTTCTCAAGTGGAGGGGACTGATGTGTGCACGGACCTTAGCCCAAGTAATGACCCAGTCCGAGTTCCATTGGGCCCAGTCACACGTGCACAAGCCAAGTTCTTCAAAGAATCCCTCCAAGCCCCTGTTCGAATTGTCCAAGACCAACATGGAGTCCATAGAGAAATTGAAGGCTTGGAGGGAGACAATCAAGTTATCTACACCACGATCCAAGCCCATGAAGAGTCAAGTGGGCCTCCGAGTGAGCTGGCCGAATAGGGCCTTAGGCTTTAGTGTTTAATTTATAGTTAGATTAGTTGTTCTAGTAGAGCACGGGCCGGCCCATCTTGATCCCAAGGTGGCCGAATTCTCCGTTTCCTTGTTTTCCTTAGGGTTTTTGTAACTCTTAGCCTATAAATAGGCTTGCTTTGTAAGGTTTTAGGTAGACGTTTTATAAATCAAATTACTTAGTTTTTCGATTTTCTTGCTTGTGTGAATTTCGAGCTTTACTTGCTTCTGGCAAGGGTGATTGAGCAATCTTGCATCTTGTCCTTGATTGTTCTACCGACCTATTCCCTGGCGTATTCACCTTCATCGGAGTCGTCGTTCTACAGCCTTTAATCAAATCGTGTCGTCCGTTTGATTCTAGGTCCAGCAATCCAAGCGTTGGACAACCTCGCTAGATCCTCGGGCAAACGCGCTACGTGTCTCGAAACGTGTTGATCGAGGACCGCAATAGTTGGCCTCAGAGCTTATGTGGAGGTTCCCTCATACGTCATGGCGAATACAAGACGCATAAAAGCTAGCCCACAACATTGTCTTCCTGATCCTAAGGGAGTCAAAGAAGTGCCATTACGTGGTGTAGATGAGCAATTGGACCTCGTCAAATCTCAATTGCTTGGTTGGTTTTATACCCGTTGCGGTGTCAAAGACAAAATTTGTAGCTTGGCCACTGATGGGAGTTGTGAAGTCAACCTTGCAACTGCTATCATGGTTGAGAAATTAAATCTTCCAACCATTGGTCATCTTCGACCGCACAAGTTGATGAGTACTCAAGGTGTTGTCTGGGTTACTAAGCACACACTTGTACCTATTCAAATCGGCAAATATGTGGACGAGGTGTTGTGTGACGTAGTCCCAATTCAAGTGACACGGGTTGTTGGGCAAAGCGTGGATGTCGAGGCCAGAAGTTAAATATGACGGACATACTAATAAGTATTCCTTCTTATTTAATAGTCGTCGTATTGCACTTGTATCACTTACTTATGACCAGTTTTGTATTGATCTAGCACACATGAAAAGTAAGGTTGAGCGTTATTGAATGGAGAAGCAGCTAGATGAGGGAATTGTGCCTGAAGAGATAAAACCCGAGGGAGTTGAATGCAATGAGATGAAAGGGTCAGCTGTTGAAATGGACAAAGAGATGGAAAAATCTGATGAGATGGGTGGTAAAAAGGAAGAAAAGAGAGAAAGTGGGCTGATCTTGAGCAACCCGGTGAAGGCCTATTATTTTCCCAACGAACTTACCTTGCTTTGTTTAGTGTTTCTTCTTGTATTCAGATCAAGCAAAGGCAAGTTGAGCTGATCTTGGTGTGTTCCATTCCAAAATCAATTGTAGACTTTGCAAGCTTCCATGTAGTTGGTACTCCAAGAGTTAAACCCCGTTTGTATCCATTCATGGAACAATGTCAACTGAAATCAGTCCACACCAAAGGGGAGTTGCTTCGAGCTCATCTTGATGGGAACACTCCACATTTTGTGGATGGTTGTGTACCAAGGGTTCGTTTAAAGAACAAGTACCTGAATGACCATTATGATTTTCATCTTGTTCTTAGTCCACGTGAATCTCCAACATCACCAAATCCGCCTTGGGGCCTTGCAAGTGTGTTCGGGCCGGAGTTCGATTTCACGGGATACGCTTCACACCACTTTGAGGACCCTTACCTCATGACCACAAACGATCAAGTTGAGCATACATTGAAGATGGTTTGTGAGATTCAAGGTCCGACAAGGGTTATTTTCCAACTTAGCACGTGGGTTTTGCATTGGATGACATCTATAGCCATCCTAACAAGATTGAGTCGAAGGCATGTAACTCGTCTTGTCACCATTCGTGCTTCAATTTGTGGGCAAATTGCTTTCAAGAGGAGGGGAATGATACGAACAAGAGGAGCCGTTGGAGTAAAGCCATGAGTTTTTCTTGGCAATATGTGGTGGCATTAGATTTGGGGTTCATACTACCAACTCTTGTAGTATCATCCATTTCCATCCAGATTTGAGGACGAATCCTTCTCAAGTGGAGGGGACTGATGTGTGCACGGACCTTAGCCCAAGTAATGACCCAGTCCGAGTTCCATTGGGCCCAGTCACACGTGCACAAGCCAAGTTCTTCAAAGAATCCCTCCAAGCCCCTGTTCGAATTGTCCAAGACCAACATGGAGTCCATAGAGAAATTGAAGGCTTGGAGGGAGACAATCAAGTTATCTACACCACGATCCAAGCCCATGAAGAGTCAAGTGGGCCTCCGAGTGAGCTGGCCGAATAGGGCCTTAGGCTTTAGTGTTTAATTTATAGTTAGATTAGTTGTTCTAGTAGAGCATGGGCCGGCCCATCTTGATCCCAAGGTGGCCGAATTCCCCTTTTCCTTGTTTTCCTTAGGGTTTTTGTAACTCTTAGCCTATAAATAGGCTTGCTTTGTAAGGTTTTAGGTAGACGTTTTATAAATCAAATTACTTAGTTTTTCGATTTTCTTGCTTGTGTGAATTTCGAGCTTTACTTGCTTCTGGCAAGGGTGATTGAGCAATCTTGCATCTTGTCCTTGATTGTTCTACCGACCTATTCCCTGGCGTATTCACCTTCATCGGAGTCGTCGTTCTACAGCCTTTAATCAAATCGTGTCGTCCGTTTGATTCTAGGTCCAGCAATCCAAGCGTTGGACAACCTCGCTAGATCCTCGGGCAAACGCGCTACGTGTCTCGAAACGTGTTGATCGAGGACCGCAATAGTTGGCCTCAGAGCTTATGTGGAGGTTCCCTCATACGTCATGGCGAATACAAGACGCATAAAAGCTAGCCCACAACATTGTCTTCCTGATCCTAAGGGAGTCAAAGAAGTGCCATTACGTGGTGTAGATGAGCAATTGGACCTCGTCAAATCTCAATTGCTTGGTTGGTTTTATACCCGTTGCGGTGTCAAAGACAAAATTTGTAGCTTGGCCACTGATGGGAGTTGTGAAGTCAACCTTGCAACTGCTATCATGGTTGAGAAATTAAATCTTCCAACCATTGGTCATCTTCGACCGCACAAGTTGATGAGTACTCAAGGTGTTGTCTGGGTTACTAAGCACACACTTGTACCTATTCAAATCGGCAAATATGTGGACGAGGTGTTGTGTGACGTAGTCCCAATTCAAGTGACACGGGTTGTTGGGCAAAGCGTGGATGTCGAGGCCAGAAGTTAAATATGACGGACATACTAATAAGTATTCCTTCTTATTTAATAGTCGTCGTATTGCACTTGTATCACTTACTTATGACCAGTTTTGTATTGATCTAGCACACATGAAAAGTAAGGTTGAGCGTTATTGAATGGAGAAGCAGCTAGATGAGGGAATTGTGCCTGAAGAGATAAAACCCGAGGGAGTTGAATGCAATGAGATGAAAGGGTCAGCTGTTGAAATGGACAAAGAGATGGAAAAATCTGATGAGATGGGTGGTAAAAAGGAAGAAAAGAGAGAAAGTGGGCTGATCTTGAGCAACCCGGTGAAGGCCTATTATTTTCCCAACGAACTTACCTTGCTTTGTTTAGTGTTTCTTCTTGTATTCAGATCAAGCAAAGGCAAGTTGAGCTGATCTTGGTGTGTTCCATTCCAAAATCAATTGTAGACTTTGCAAGCTTCCATGTAGTTGGTACTCCAAGAGTTAAACCCCGTTTGTATCCATTCATGGAACAATGTCAACTGAAATCAGTCCACACCAAAGGGGAGTTGCTTCGAGCTCATCTTGATGGGAACACTCCACATTTTGTGGATGGTTGTGTACCAAGGGTTCGTTTAAAGAACAAGTACCTGAATGACCATTATGATTTTCATCTTGTTCTTAGTCCACGTGAATCTCCAACATCACCAAATCCGCCTTGGGGCCTTGCAAGTGTGTTCGGGCCGGAGTTCGATTTCACGGGATACGCTTCACACCACTTTGAGGACCCTTACCTCATGACCACAAACGATCAAGTTGAGCATACATTGAAGATGGTTTGTGAGATTCAAGGTCCGACAAGGGTTATTTTCCAACTTAGCACGTGGGTTTTGCATTGGATGACATCTATAGCCATCCTAACAAGATTGAGTCGAAGGCATGTAACTCGTCTTGTCACCATTCGTGCTTCAATTTGTGGGCAAATTGCTTTCAAGAGGAGGGGAATGATACGAACAAGAGGAGCCGTTGGAGTAAAGCCATGAGTTTTTCTTGGCAATATGTGGTGGCATTAGATTTGGGGTTCATACTACCAACTCTTGTAGTATCATCCATTTCCATCCAGATTTGAGGACGAATCCTTCTCAAGTGGAGGGGACTGATGTGTGCACGGACCTTAGCCCAAGTAATGACCCAGTCCGAGTTCCATTGGGCCCAGTCACACGTGCACAAGCCAAGTTCTTCAAAGAATCCCTCCAAGCCCCTGTTCGAATTGTCCAAGACCAACATGGAGTCCATAGAGAAATTGAAGGCTTGGAGGGAGACAATCAAGTTATCTACACCACGATCCAAGCCCATGAAGAGTCAAGTGGGCCTCCGAGTGAGCTGGCCGAATAGGGCCTTAGGCTTTAGTGTTTAATTTATAGTTAGATTAGTTGTTCTAGTAGAGCACGGGCCGGCCCATCTTGATCCCAAGGTGGCCGAATTCTCCGTTTCCTTGTTTTCCTTAGGGTTTTTGTAACTCTTAGCCTATAAATAGGCTTGCTTTGTAAGGTTTTAGGTAGACGTTTTATAAATCAAATTACTTAGTTTTTCGATTTTCTTGCTTGTGTGAATTTCGAGCTTTACTTGCTTCTGGCAAGGGTGATTGAGCAATCTTGCATCTTGTCCTTGATTGTTCTACCGACCTATTCCCTGGCGTATTCACCTTCATCGGAGTCGTCGTTCTACAGCCTTTAATCAAATCGTGTCGTCCGTTTGATTCTAGGTCCAGCAATCCAAGCGTTGGACAACCTCGCTAGATCCTCGGGCAAACGCGCTACGTGTCTCGAAACGTGTTGATCGAGGACCGCAATAGTTGGCCTCAGAGCTTATGTGGAGGTTCCCTCATACGTCATGGCGAATACAAGACGCATAAAAGCTAGCCCACAACATTGTCTTCCTGATCCTAAGGGAGTCAAAGAAGTGCCATTACGTGGTGTAGATGAGCAATTGGACCTCGTCAAATCTCAATTGCTTGGTTGGTTTTATACCCGTTGCGGTGTCAAAGACAAAATTTGTAGCTTGGCCACTGATGGGAGTTGTGAAGTCAACCTTGCAACTGCTATCATGGTTGAGAAATTAAATCTTCCAACCATTGGTCATCTTCGACCGCACAAGTTGATGAGTACTCAAGGTGTTGTCTGGGTTACTAAGCACACACTTGTACCTATTCAAATCGGCAAATATGTGGACGAGGTGTTGTGTGACGTAGTCCCAATTCAAGTGACACGGGTTGTTGGGCAAAGCGTGGATGTCGAGGCCAGAAGTTAAATATGACGGACATACTAATAAGTATTCCTTCTTATTTAATAGTCGTCGTATTGCACTTGTATCACTTACTTATGACCAGTTTTGTATTGATCTAGCACACATGAAAAGTAAGGTTGAGCGTTATTGAATGGAGAAGCAGCTAGATGAGGGAATTGTGCCTGAAGAGATAAAACCCGAGGGAGTTGAATGCAATGAGATGAAAGGGTCAGCTGTTGAAATGGACAAAGAGATGGAAAAATCTGATGAGATGGGTGGTAAAAAGGAAGAAAAGAGAGAAAGTGGGCTGATCTTGAGCAACCCGGTGAAGGCCTATTATTTTCCCAACGAACTTACCTTGCTTTGTTTAGTGTTTCTTCTTGTATTCAGATCAAGCAAAGGCAAGTTGAGCTGATCTTGGTGTGTTCCATTCCAAAATCAATTGTAGACTTTGCAAGCTTCCATGTAGTTGGTACTCCAAGAGTTAAACCCCGTTTGTATCCATTCATGGAACAATGTCAACTGAAATCAGTCCACACCAAAGGGGAGTTGCTTCGAGCTCATCTTGATGGGAACACTCCACATTTTGTGGATGGTTGTGTACCAAGGGTTCGTTTAAAGAACAAGTACCTGAATGACCATTATGATTTTCATCTTGTTCTTAGTCCACGTGAATCTCCAACATCACCAAATCCGCCTTGGGGCCTTGCAAGTGTGTTCGGGCCGGAGTTCGATTTCACGGGATACGCTTCACACCACTTTGAGGACCCTTACCTCATGACCACAAACGATCAAGTTGAGCATACATTGAAGATGGTTTGTGAGATTCAAGGTCCGACAAGGGTTATTTTCCAACTTAGCACGTGGGTTTTGCATTGGATGACATCTATAGCCATCCTAACAAGATTGAGTCGAAGGCATGTAACTCGTCTTGTCACCATTCGTGCTTCAATTTGTGGGCAAATTGCTTTCAAGAGGAGGGGAATGATACGAACAAGAGGAGCCGTTGGAGTAAAGCCATGAGTTTTTCTTGGCAATATGTGGTGGCATTAGATTTGGGGTTCATACTACCAACTCTTGTAGTATCATCCATTTCCATCCAGATTTGAGGACGAATCCTTCTCAAGTGGAGGGGACTGATGTGTGCACGGACCTTAGCCCAAGTAATGACCCAGTCCGAGTTCCATTGGGCCCAGTCACACGTGCACAAGCCAAGTTCTTCAAAGAATCCCTCCAAGCCCCTGTTCGAATTGTCCAAGACCAACATGGAGTCCATAGAGAAATTGAAGGCTTGGAGGGAGACAATCAAGTTATCTACACCACGATCCAAGCCCATGAAGAGTCAAGTGGGCCTCCGAGTGAGCTGGCCGAATAGGGCCTTAGGCTTTAGTGTTTAATTTATAGTTAGATTAGTTGTTCTAGTAGAGCATGGGCCGGCCCATCTTGATCCCAAGGTGGCCGAATTCCCCTTTTCCTTGTTTTCCTTAGGGTTTTTGTAACTCTTAGCCTATAAATAGGCTTGCTTTGTAAGGTTTTAGGTAGACGTTTTATAAATCAAATTACTTAGTTTTTCGATTTTCTTGCTTGTGTGAATTTCGAGCTTTACTTGCTTCTGGCAAGGGTGATTGAGCAATCTTGCATCTTGTCCTTGATTGTTCTACCGACCTATTCCCTGGCGTATTCACCTTCATCGGAGTCGTCGTTCTACAGCCTTTAATCAAATCGTGTCGTCCGTTTGATTCTAGGTCCAGCAATCCAAGCGTTGGACAACCTCGCTAGATCCTCGGGCAAACGCGCTACGTGTCTCGAAACGTGTTGATCGAGGACCGCAATAGTTGGCCTCAGAGCTTATGTGGAGGTTCCCTCATACGTCATGGCGAATACAAGACGCATAAAAGCTAGCCCACAACATTGTCTTCCTGATCCTAAGGGAGTCAAAGAAGTGCCATTACGTGGTGTAGATGAGCAATTGGACCTCGTCAAATCTCAATTGCTTGGTTGGTTTTATACCCGTTGCGGTGTCAAAGACAAAATTTGTAGCTTGGCCACTGATGGGAGTTGTGAAGTCAACCTTGCAACTGCTATCATGGTTGAGAAATTAAATCTTCCAACCATTGGTCATCTTCGACCGCACAAGTTGATGAGTACTCAAGGTGTTGTCTGGGTTACTAAGCACACACTTGTACCTATTCAAATCGGCAAATATGTGGACGAGGTGTTGTGTGACGTAGTCCCAATTCAAGTGACACGGGTTGTTGGGCAAAGCGTGGATGTCGAGGCCAGAAGTTAAATATGACGGACATACTAATAAGTATTCCTTCTTATTTAATAGTCGTCGTATTGCACTTGTATCACTTACTTATGACCAGTTTTGTATTGATCTAGCACACATGAAAAGTAAGGTTGAGCGTTATTGAATGGAGAAGCAGCTAGATGAGGGAATTGTGCCTGAAGAGATAAAACCCGAGGGAGTTGAATGCAATGAGATGAAAGGGTCAGCTGTTGAAATGGACAAAGAGATGGAAAAATCTGATGAGATGGGTGGTAAAAAGGAAGAAAAGAGAGAAAGTGGGCTGATCTTGAGCAACCCGGTGAAGGCCTATTATTTTCCCAACGAACTTACCTTGCTTTGTTTAGTGTTTCTTCTTGTATTCAGATCAAGCAAAGGCAAGTTGAGCTGATCTTGGTGTGTTCCATTCCAAAATCAATTGTAGACTTTGCAAGCTTCCATGTAGTTGGTACTCCAAGAGTTAAACCCCGTTTGTATCCATTCATGGAACAATGTCAACTGAAATCAGTCCACACCAAAGGGGAGTTGCTTCGAGCTCATCTTGATGGGAACACTCCACATTTTGTGGATGGTTGTGTACCAAGGGTTCGTTTAAAGAACAAGTACCTGAATGACCATTATGATTTTCATCTTGTTCTTAGTCCACGTGAATCTCCAACATCACCAAATCCGCCTTGGGGCCTTGCAAGTGTGTTCGGGCCGGAGTTCGATTTCACGGGATACGCTTCACACCACTTTGAGGACCCTTACCTCATGACCACAAACGATCAAGTTGAGCATACATTGAAGATGGTTTGTGAGATTCAAGGTCCGACAAGGGTTATTTTCCAACTTAGCACGTGGGTTTTGCATTGGATGACATCTATAGCCATCCTAACAAGATTGAGTCGAAGGCATGTAACTCGTCTTGTCACCATTCGTGCTTCAATTTGTGGGCAAATTGCTTTCAAGAGGAGGGGAATGATACGAACAAGAGGAGCCGTTGGAGTAAAGCCATGAGTTTTTCTTGGCAATATGTGGTGGCATTAGATTTGGGGTTCATACTACCAACTCTTGTAGTATCATCCATTTCCATCCAGATTTGAGGACGAATCCTTCTCAAGTGGAGGGGACTGATGTGTGCACGGACCTTAGCCCAAGTAATGACCCAGTCCGAGTTCCATTGGGCCCAGTCACACGTGCACAAGCCAAGTTCTTCAAAGAATCCCTCCAAGCCCCTGTTCGAATTGTCCAAGACCAACATGGAGTCCATAGAGAAATTGAAGGCTTGGAGGGAGACAATCAAGTTATCTACACCACGATCCAAGCCCATGAAGAGTCAAGTGGGCCTCCGAGTGAGCTGGCCGAATAGGGCCTTAGGCTTTAGTGTTTAATTTATAGTTAGATTAGTTGTTCTAGTAGAGCACGGGCCGGCCCATCTTGATCCCAAGGTGGCCGAATTCTCCGTTTCCTTGTTTTCCTTAGGGTTTTTGTAACTCTTAGCCTATAAATAGGCTTGCTTTGTAAGGTTTTAGGTAGACGTTTTATAAATCAAATTACTTAGTTTTTCGATTTTCTTGCTTGTGTGAATTTCGAGCTTTACTTGCTTCTGGCAAGGGTGATTGAGCAATCTTGCATCTTGTCCTTGATTGTTCTACCGACCTATTCCCTGGCGTATTCACCTTCATCGGAGTCGTCGTTCTACAGCCTTTAATCAAATCGTGTCGTCCGTTTGATTCTAGGTCCAGCAATCCAAGCGTTGGACAACCTCGCTAGATCCTCGGGCAAACGCGCTACGTGTCTCGAAACGTGTTGATCGAGGACCGCAATAGTTGGCCTCAGAGCTTATGTGGAGGTTCCCTCATACGTCATGGCGAATACAAGACGCATAAAAGCTAGCCCACAACATTGTCTTCCTGATCCTAAGGGAGTCAAAGAAGTGCCATTACGTGGTGTAGATGAGCAATTGGACCTCGTCAAATCTCAATTGCTTGGTTGGTTTTATACCCGTTGCGGTGTCAAAGACAAAATTTGTAGCTTGGCCACTGATGGGAGTTGTGAAGTCAACCTTGCAACTGCTATCATGGTTGAGAAATTAAATCTTCCAACCATTGGTCATCTTCGACCGCACAAGTTGATGAGTACTCAAGGTGTTGTCTGGGTTACTAAGCACACACTTGTACCTATTCAAATCGGCAAATATGTGGACGAGGTGTTGTGTGACGTAGTCCCAATTCAAGTGACACGGGTTGTTGGGCAAAGCGTGGATGTCGAGGCCAGAAGTTAAATATGACGGACATACTAATAAGTATTCCTTCTTATTTAATAGTCGTCGTATTGCACTTGTATCACTTACTTATGACCAGTTTTGTATTGATCTAGCACACATGAAAAGTAAGGTTGAGCGTTATTGAATGGAGAAGCAGCTAGATGAGGGAATTGTGCCTGAAGAGATAAAACCCGAGGGAGTTGAATGCAATGAGATGAAAGGGTCAGCTGTTGAAATGGACAAAGAGATGGAAAAATCTGATGAGATGGGTGGTAAAAAGGAAGAAAAGAGAGAAAGTGGGCTGATCTTGAGCAACCCGGTGAAGGCCTATTATTTTCCCAACGAACTTACCTTGCTTTGTTTAGTGTTTCTTCTTGTATTCAGATCAAGCAAAGGCAAGTTGAGCTGATCTTGGTGTGTTCCATTCCAAAATCAATTGTAGACTTTGCAAGCTTCCATGTAGTTGGTACTCCAAGAGTTAAACCCCGTTTGTATCCATTCATGGAACAATGTCAACTGAAATCAGTCCACACCAAAGGGGAGTTGCTTCGAGCTCATCTTGATGGGAACACTCCACATTTTGTGGATGGTTGTGTACCAAGGGTTCGTTTAAAGAACAAGTACCTGAATGACCATTATGATTTTCATCTTGTTCTTAGTCCACGTGAATCTCCAACATCACCAAATCCGCCTTGGGGCCTTGCAAGTGTGTTCGGGCCGGAGTTCGATTTCACGGGATACGCTTCACACCACTTTGAGGACCCTTACCTCATGACCACAAACGATCAAGTTGAGCATACATTGAAGATGGTTTGTGAGATTCAAGGTCCGACAAGGGTTATTTTCCAACTTAGCACGTGGGTTTTGCATTGGATGACATCTATAGCCATCCTAACAAGATTGAGTCGAAGGCATGTAACTCGTCTTGTCACCATTCGTGCTTCAATTTGTGGGCAAATTGCTTTCAAGAGGAGGGGAATGATACGAACAAGAGGAGCCGTTGGAGTAAAGCCATGAGTTTTTCTTGGCAATATGTGGTGGCATTAGATTTGGGGTTCATACTACCAACTCTTGTAGTATCATCCATTTCCATCCAGATTTGAGGACGAATCCTTCTCAAGTGGAGGGGACTGATGTGTGCACGGACCTTAGCCCAAGTAATGACCCAGTCCGAGTTCCATTGGGCCCAGTCACACGTGCACAAGCCAAGTTCTTCAAAGAATCCCTCCAAGCCCCTGTTCGAATTGTCCAAGACCAACATGGAGTCCATAGAGAAATTGAAGGCTTGGAGGGAGACAATCAAGTTATCTACACCACGATCCAAGCCCATGAAGAGTCAAGTGGGCCTCCGAGTGAGCTGGCCGAATAGGGCCTTAGGCTTTAGTGTTTAATTTATAGTTAGATTAGTTGTTCTAGTAGAGCATGGGCCGGCCCATCTTGATCCCAAGGTGGCCGAATTCCCCTTTTCCTTGTTTTCCTTAGGGTTTTTGTAACTCTTAGCCTATAAATAGGCTTGCTTTGTAAGGTTTTAGGTAGACGTTTTATAAATCAAATTACTTAGTTTTTCGATTTTCTTGCTTGTGTGAATTTCGAGCTTTACTTGCTTCTGGCAAGGGTGATTGAGCAATCTTGCATCTTGTCCTTGATTGTTCTACCGACCTATTCCCTGGCGTATTCACCTTCATCGGAGTCGTCGTTCTACAGCCTTTAATCAAATCGTGTCGTCCGTTTGATTCTAGGTCCAGCAATCCAAGCGTTGGACAACCTCGCTAGATCCTCGGGCAAACGCGCTACGTGTCTCGAAACGTGTTGATCGAGGACCGCAATAGTTGGCCTCAGAGCTTATGTGGAGGTTCCCTCATACGTCATGGCGAATACAAGACGCATAAAAGCTAGCCCACAACATTGTCTTCCTGATCCTAAGGGAGTCAAAGAAGTGCCATTACGTGGTGTAGATGAGCAATTGGACCTCGTCAAATCTCAATTGCTTGGTTGGTTTTATACCCGTTGCGGTGTCAAAGACAAAATTTGTAGCTTGGCCACTGATGGGAGTTGTGAAGTCAACCTTGCAACTGCTATCATGGTTGAGAAATTAAATCTTCCAACCATTGGTCATCTTCGACCGCACAAGTTGATGAGTACTCAAGGTGTTGTCTGGGTTACTAAGCACACACTTGTACCTATTCAAATCGGCAAATATGTGGACGAGGTGTTGTGTGACGTAGTCCCAATTCAAGTGACACGGGTTGTTGGGCAAAGCGTGGATGTCGAGGCCAGAAGTTAAATATGACGGACATACTAATAAGTATTCCTTCTTATTTAATAGTCGTCGTATTGCACTTGTATCACTTACTTATGACCAGTTTTGTATTGATCTAGCACACATGAAAAGTAAGGTTGAGCGTTATTGAATGGAGAAGCAGCTAGATGAGGGAATTGTGCCTGAAGAGATAAAACCCGAGGGAGTTGAATGCAATGAGATGAAAGGGTCAGCTGTTGAAATGGACAAAGAGATGGAAAAATCTGATGAGATGGGTGGTAAAAAGGAAGAAAAGAGAGAAAGTGGGCTGATCTTGAGCAACCCGGTGAAGGCCTATTATTTTCCCAACGAACTTACCTTGCTTTGTTTAGTGTTTCTTCTTGTATTCAGATCAAGCAAAGGCAAGTTGAGCTGATCTTGGTGTGTTCCATTCCAAAATCAATTGTAGACTTTGCAAGCTTCCATGTAGTTGGTACTCCAAGAGTTAAACCCCGTTTGTATCCATTCATGGAACAATGTCAACTGAAATCAGTCCACACCAAAGGGGAGTTGCTTCGAGCTCATCTTGATGGGAACACTCCACATTTTGTGGATGGTTGTGTACCAAGGGTTCGTTTAAAGAACAAGTACCTGAATGACCATTATGATTTTCATCTTGTTCTTAGTCCACGTGAATCTCCAACATCACCAAATCCGCCTTGGGGCCTTGCAAGTGTGTTCGGGCCGGAGTTCGATTTCACGGGATACGCTTCACACCACTTTGAGGACCCTTACCTCATGACCACAAACGATCAAGTTGAGCATACATTGAAGATGGTTTGTGAGATTCAAGGTCCGACAAGGGTTATTTTCCAACTTAGCACGTGGGTTTTGCATTGGATGACATCTATAGCCATCCTAACAAGATTGAGTCGAAGGCATGTAACTCGTCTTGTCACCATTCGTGCTTCAATTTGTGGGCAAATTGCTTTCAAGAGGAGGGGAATGATACGAACAAGAGGAGCCGTTGGAGTAAAGCCATGAGTTTTTCTTGGCAATATGTGGTGGCATTAGATTTGGGGTTCATACTACCAACTCTTGTAGTATCATCCATTTCCATCCAGATTTGAGGACGAATCCTTCTCAAGTGGAGGGGACTGATGTGTGCACGGACCTTAGCCCAAGTAATGACCCAGTCCGAGTTCCATTGGGCCCAGTCACACGTGCACAAGCCAAGTTCTTCAAAGAATCCCTCCAAGCCCCTGTTCGAATTGTCCAAGACCAACATGGAGTCCATAGAGAAATTGAAGGCTTGGAGGGAGACAATCAAGTTATCTACACCACGATCCAAGCCCATGAAGAGTCAAGTGGGCCTCCGAGTGAGCTGGCCGAATAGGGCCTTAGGCTTTAGTGTTTAATTTATAGTTAGATTAGTTGTTCTAGTAGAGCATGGGCCGGCCCATCTTGATCCCAAGGTGGCCGAATTCCCCTTTTCCTTGTTTTCCTTAGGGTTTTTGTAACTCTTAGCCTATAAATAGGCTTGCTTTGTAAGGTTTTAGGTAGACGTTTTATAAATCAAATTACTTAGTTTTTCGATTTTCTTGCTTGTGTGAATTTCGAGCTTTACTTGCTTCTGGCAAGGGTGATTGAGCAATCTTGCATCTTGTCCTTGATTGTTCTACCGACCTATTCCCTGGCGTATTCACCTTCATCGGAGTCGTCGTTCTACAGCCTTTAATCAAATCGTGTCGTCCGTTTGATTCTAGGTCCAGCAATCCAAGCGTTGGACAACCTCGCTAGATCCTCGGGCAAACGCGCTACGTGTCTCGAAACGTGTTGATCGAGGACCGCAATAGTTGGCCTCAGAGCTTATGTGGAGGTTCCCTCATACGTCATGGCGAATACAAGACGCATAAAAGCTAGCCCACAACATTGTCTTCCTGATCCTAAGGGAGTCAAAGAAGTGCCATTACGTGGTGTAGATGAGCAATTGGACCTCGTCAAATCTCAATTGCTTGGTTGGTTTTATACCCGTTGCGGTGTCAAAGACAAAATTTGTAGCTTGGCCACTGATGGGAGTTGTGAAGTCAACCTTGCAACTGCTATCATGGTTGAGAAATTAAATCTTCCAACCATTGGTCATCTTCGACCGCACAAGTTGATGAGTACTCAAGGTGTTGTCTGGGTTACTAAGCACACACTTGTACCTATTCAAATCGGCAAATATGTGGACGAGGTGTTGTGTGACGTAGTCCCAATTCAAGTGACACGGGTTGTTGGGCAAAGCGTGGATGTCGAGGCCAGAAGTTAAATATGACGGACATACTAATAAGTATTCCTTCTTATTTAATAGTCGTCGTATTGCACTTGTATCACTTACTTATGACCAGTTTTGTATTGATCTAGCACACATGAAAAGTAAGGTTGAGCGTTATTGAATGGAGAAGCAGCTAGATGAGGGAATTGTGCCTGAAGAGATAAAACCCGAGGGAGTTGAATGCAATGAGATGAAAGGGTCAGCTGTTGAAATGGACAAAGAGATGGAAAAATCTGATGAGATGGGTGGTAAAAAGGAAGAAAAGAGAGAAAGTGGGCTGATCTTGAGCAACCCGGTGAAGGCCTATTATTTTCCCAACGAACTTACCTTGCTTTGTTTAGTGTTTCTTCTTGTATTCAGATCAAGCAAAGGCAAGTTGAGCTGATCTTGGTGTGTTCCATTCCAAAATCAATTGTAGACTTTGCAAGCTTCCATGTAGTTGGTACTCCAAGAGTTAAACCCCGTTTGTATCCATTCATGGAACAATGTCAACTGAAATCAGTCCACACCAAAGGGGAGTTGCTTCGAGCTCATCTTGATGGGAACACTCCACATTTTGTGGATGGTTGTGTACCAAGGGTTCGTTTAAAGAACAAGTACCTGAATGACCATTATGATTTTCATCTTGTTCTTAGTCCACGTGAATCTCCAACATCACCAAATCCGCCTTGGGGCCTTGCAAGTGTGTTCGGGCCGGAGTTCGATTTCACGGGATACGCTTCACACCACTTTGAGGACCCTTACCTCATGACCACAAACGATCAAGTTGAGCATACATTGAAGATGGTTTGTGAGATTCAAGGTCCGACAAGGGTTATTTTCCAACTTAGCACGTGGGTTTTGCATTGGATGACATCTATAGCCATCCTAACAAGATTGAGTCGAAGGCATGTAACTCGTCTTGTCACCATTCGTGCTTCAATTTGTGGGCAAATTGCTTTCAAGAGGAGGGGAATGATACGAACAAGAGGAGCCGTTGGAGTAAAGCCATGAGTTTTTCTTGGCAATATGTGGTGGCATTAGATTTGGGGTTCATACTACCAACTCTTGTAGTATCATCCATTTCCATCCAGATTTGAGGACGAATCCTTCTCAAGTGGAGGGGACTGATGTGTGCACGGACCTTAGCCCAAGTAATGACCCAGTCCGAGTTCCATTGGGCCCAGTCACACGTGCACAAGCCAAGTTCTTCAAAGAATCCCTCCAAGCCCCTGTTCGAATTGTCCAAGACCAACATGGAGTCCATAGAGAAATTGAAGGCTTGGAGGGAGACAATCAAGTTATCTACACCACGATCCAAGCCCATGAAGAGTCAAGTGGGCCTCCGAGTGAGCTGGCCGAATAGGGCCTTAGGCTTTAGTGTTTAATTTATAGTTAGATTAGTTGTTCTAGTAGAGCATGGGCCGGCCCATCTTGATCCCAAGGTGGCCGAATTCCCCTTTTCCTTGTTTTCCTTAGGGTTTTTGTAACTCTTAGCCTATAAATAGGCTTGCTTTGTAAGGTTTTAGGTAGACGTTTTATAAATCAAATTACTTAGTTTTTCGATTTTCTTGCTTGTGTGAATTTCGAGCTTTACTTGCTTCTGGCAAGGGTGATTGAGCAATCTTGCATCTTGTCCTTGATTGTTCTACCGACCTATTCCCTGGCGTATTCACCTTCATCGGAGTCGTCGTTCTACAGCCTTTAATCAAATCGTGTCGTCCGTTTGATTCTAGGTCCAGCAATCCAAGCGTTGGACAACCTCGCTAGATCCTCGGGCAAACGCGCTACGTGTCTCGAAACGTGTTGATCGAGGACCGCAATAGTTGGCCTCAGAGCTTATGTGGAGGTTCCCTCATACGTCATGGCGAATACAAGACGCATAAAAGCTAGCCCACAACATTGTCTTCCTGATCCTAAGGGAGTCAAAGAAGTGCCACTACGTGGTGTAGATGAGCAATTGGACCTCGTCAAATCTCAATTGCTTGGTTGGTTTTATACCCGTTGCGGTGTCAAAGACAAAATTTGTAGCTTGGCCACTGATGGGAGTTGTGAAGTCAAACTTGCAACTGCTATCATGGTTGAGAAATTAAATCTTCCAACCATTGGTCATCTTCGACCGCACAAGTTGATGAGTACTCAAGGTGTTGTCTGGGTTACTAAGCACACACTTGTACCTATTCAAATCGGCAAATATGTGGACGAGGTGTTGTGTGACGTAGTCCCAATTCAAGTGACACGGGTTGTTGGGCAAAGCGTGGATGTCGAGGCCAGAAGTTAAATATGACGGACATACTAATAAGTATTCCTTCTTATTTAATAGTCGTCGTATTGCACTTGTATCACTTACTTATGACCAGTTTTGTATTGATCTAGCACACATGAAAAGTAAGGTTGAGCGTTATTGAATGGAGAAGCAGCTAGATGAGGGAATTGTGCCTGAAGAGATAAAACCCGAGGGAGTTGAATGCAATGAGATGAAAGGGTCAGCTGTTGAAATGGACAAAGAGATGGAAAAATCTGATGAGATGGGTGGTAAAAAGGAAGAAAAGAGAGAAAGTGGGCTGATCTTGAGCAACCCGGTGAAGGCCTATTATTTTCCCAACGAACTTACCTTGCTTTGTTTAGTGTTTCTTCTTGTATTCAGATCAAGCAAAGGCAAGTTGAGCTGATCTTGGTGTGTTCCATTCCAAAATCAATTGTAGACTTTGCAAGCTTCCATGTAGTTGGTACTCCAAGAGTTAAACCCCGTTTGTATCCATTCATGGAACAATGTCAACTGAAATCAGTCCACACAAGAGGAGGGGAATGATACGAACAAGAGGAGCCATTGGAGTAAAGCCATGAGTTTTTCTTGGCAATATGTGGTGGCATTAGATTTGGGGTTCATACTACCAACTCTTGTAGTATCATCCATTTCCATCCAGATTTGAGGACGAATCCTTCTCAAGTGGAGGGGACTGATGTGTGCACGGACCTTAGCCCAAGTAATGACCCAGTCCGAGTTCCATTGGGCCCAGTCACACGTGCACAAGCCAAGTTCTTCAAAGAATCCCTCCAAGCCCTTGTTCGAATTGTCCAAGACCAACATGGAGTCCATAGAGAAATTGAAGGCTTGGAGGGAGACAATCAAGTTATCTACACCACGATCCAAGCCCATGAAGAGTCAAGTGGGCCTCCGAGTGAGCTGGCCGAATAGGGCCTTAGGCTTTAGTGTTTAATTTATAGTTAGATTAGTTGTTCTAGTAGAGCATGGGCCGGCCCATCTTGATCCCAAGGTGGCCGAATTCCCCTTTTCCTTGTTTTCCTTAGGGTTTTTGTAACTCTTAGCCTATAAATAGGCTTGCTTTGTAAGGTTTTAGGTAGACGTTTTATAAATCAAATTACTTAGTTTTTCGATTTTCTTGCTTGTGTGAATTTCGAGCTTTACTTGCTTCTGGCAAGGGTGATTGAGCAATCTTGCATCTTGTCCTTGATTGTTCTACCGACCTATTCCCTGGCGTATTCACCTTCATCGGAGTCGTCGTTCTACAGCCTTTAATCAAATCGTGTCGTCCGTTTGATTCTAGGTCCAGCAATCCAAGCGTTGGACAACCTCGCTAGATCCTCGGGCAAACGCGCTACGTGTCTCGAAACGTGTTGATCGAGGACCGCAATAGTTGGCCTCAGAGCTTATGCGGAGGTTCCCTCATACGTCATGGCGAATACAAGACGCATAAAAGCTAGCCCACAACATTGTCTTCCTGATCCTAAGGGAGTCAAAGAAGTGCCATTACGTGGTGTAGATGAGCAATTGGACCTCGTCAAATCTCAATTGCTTGGTTGGTTTTATACCCGTTGCGGTGTCAAAGACAAAATTTGTAGCTTGGCCACTGATGGGAGTTGTGAAGTCAACCTTGCAACTGCTATCATGGTTGAGAAATTAAATCTTCCAACCATTGGTCATCTTCGACCGCACAAGTTGATGAGTACTCAAGGTGTTGTCTGGGTTACTAAGCACACACTTGTACCTATTCAAATCGGCAAATATGTGGACGAGGTGTTGTGTGACGTAGTCCCAATTCAAGTGACACGGGTTGTTGGGCAAAGCGTGGATGTCGAGGCCAGAAGTTAAATATGACGGACATACTAATAAGTATTCCTTCTTATTTAATAGTCGTCGTATTGCACTTGTATCAATTACTTATGACCAGTTTTGTATTGATCTAGCACACATGAAAAGTAAGGTTGAGCGTTATTGAATGGAGAAGCAGCTAGATGAGGGAATTGTGCCTGAAGAGATAAAACCCGAGGGAGTTGAATGCAATGAGATGAAAGGGTCAGCTGTTGAAATGGACAAAGAGATGGAAAAATCTGATGAGATGGGTGGTAAAAAGGAAGAAAAGAGAGAAAGTGGGCTGATCTTGAGCAACCCGGTGAAGGCCTATTATTTTCCCAACGAACTTACCTTGCTTTGTTTAGTGTTTCTTCTTGTATTCAGATCAAGCAAAGGCAAGTTGAGCTGATCTTGGTGTGTTCCATTCCAAAATCAATTGTAGACTTTGCAAGCTTCCATGTAGTTGGTACTCCAAGAGTTAAACCCCGTTTGTATCCATTCATGGAACAATGTCAACTGAAATCAGTCCACACCAAAGGGGAGTTGCTTCGAGCTCATCTTGATGGGAACACTCCACATTTTGTGGATGGTTGTGTACCAAGGGTTCGTTTAAAGAACAAGTACCTGAATGACCATTATGATTTTCATCTTGTTCTTAGTCCACGTGAATCTCCAACATCACCAAATCCGCCTTGGGGCCTTGCAAGTGTGTTCGGGCCGGAGTTCGATTTCACGGGATACGCTTCACACCACTTTGAGGACCCTTACCTCATGACCACAAACGATCAAGTTGAGCATACATTGAAGATGGTTTGTGAGATTCAAGGTCCGACAAGGGTTATTTTCCAACTTAGCACGTGGGTTTTGCATTGGATGACATCTATAGCCATCCTAACAAGATTGAGTCGAAGGCATGTAACTCGTCTTGTCACCATTCGTGCTTCAATTTGTGGGCAAATTGCTTTCAAGAGGAGGGGAATGATACGAACAAGAGGAGCCGTTGGAGTAAAGCCATGAGTTTTTCTTGGCAATATGTGGTGGCATTAGATTTGGGGTTCATACTACCAACTCTTGTAGTATCATCCATTTCCATCCAGATTTGAGGACGAATCCTTCTCAAGTGGAGGGGACTGATGTGTGCACGGACCTTAGCCCAAGTAATGACCCAGTCCGAGTTCCATTGGGCCCAGTCACACGTGCACAAGCCAAGTTCTTCAAAGAATCCCTCCAAGCCCCTGTTCGAATTGTCCAAGACCAACATGGAGTCCATAGAGAAATTGAAGGCTTGGAGGGAGACAATCAAGTTATCTACACCACGATCCAAGCCCATGAAGAGTCAAGTGGGCCTCCGAGTGAGCTGGCCGAATAGGGCCTTAGGCTTTAGTGTTTAATTTATAGTTAGATTAGTTGTTCTAGTAGAGCATGGGCCGGCCCATCTTGATCCCAAGGTGGCCGAATTCTCCGTTTCCTTGTTTTCCTTAGGGTTTTTGTAACTCTTAGCCTATAAATAGGCTTGCTTTGTAAGGTTTTAGGTAGACGTTTTATAAATCAAATTACTTAGTTTTTCGATTTTCTTGCTTGTGTGAATTTCGAGCTTTACTTGCTTCTGGCAAGGGTGATTGAGCAATCTTGCATCTTGTCCTTGATTGTTCTACCGACCTATTCCCTGGCGTATTCACCTTCATCGGAGTCGTCGTTCTACAGCCTTTAATCAAATCGTGTCGTCCGTTTGATTCTAGGTCCAGCAATCCAAGCGTTGGACAACCTCGCTAGATCCTCGGGCAAACGTGCTACGTGTCTCAAAACGTGTTGATCGAGGACCGCAATAGTTGGCCTCAGAGCTTATGTGGAGGTTCCCTCATACGTCATGGCGAATACAAGACGCATAAAAGCTAGCCAACAACATTGTCTTCCTGATCCTAAGGGAGTCAAAGAAGTGCCACTACGTGGTGTAGATGAGCAATTGGACCTCGTCAAATCTCAATTGCTTGGTTGGTTTTATACCCGTTGCGGTGTCAAAGACAAAATTTGTAGCTTGGCCACTGATGGGAGTTGTGAAGTCAACCTTGCAACTGCTATCATGGTTGAGAAATTAAATCTTCCAACCATTGGTCATCTTCGACCGCACAAGTTGATGAGTACTCAAGGTGTTGTCTGGGTTACTAAGCACACACTTGTACCTATTCAAATCGGCAAATATGTGGACGAGGTGTTGTGTGACGTAGTCCCAATTCAAGTGACACGGGTTGTTGGGCAAAGCGTGGATGTCGAGGCCAGAAGTTAAATATGACGGACATACTAATAAGTATTCCTTCTTATTTAATAGTCGTCGTATTGCACTTGTATCACTTACTTATGACCAGTTTTGTATTGATCTAGCACACATGAAAAGTAAGGTTGAGCGTTATTGAATGGAGAAGCAGCTAGATGAGGGAATTGTGCCTGAAGAGATAAAACCCGAGGGAGTTGAATGCAATGAGATGAAAGGGTCAGCTGTTGAAATGGACAAAGAGATGGAAAAATCTGATGAGATGGGTGGTAAAAAGGAAGAAAAGAGAGAAAGTGGGCTGATCTTGAGCAACCCGGTGAAGGCCTATTATTTTCCCAACGAACTTACCTTGCTTTGTTTAGTGTTTCTTCTTGTATTCAGATCAAGCAAAGGCAAGTTGAGCTGATCTTGGTGTGTTCCATTCCAAAATCAATTGTAGACTTTGCAAGCTTCCATGTAGTTGGTACTCCAAGAGTTAAACCCCGTTTGTATCCATTCATGGAACAATGTCAACTGAAATCAGTCCACACCAAAGGGGAGTTGCTTCGAGCTCATCTTGATGGGAACACTCCACATTTTGTGGATGGTTGTGTACCAAGGGTTCGTTTAAAGAACAAGTACCTGAATGACCATTATGATTTTCATCTTGTTCTTAGTCCACGTGAATCTCCAACATCACCAAATCCGCCTTGGGGCCTTGCAAGTGTGTTCGGGCCGGAGTTCGATTTCACGGGATACGCTTCACACCACTTTGAGGACCCTTACCTCATGACCACAAACGATCAAGTTGAGCATACATTGAAGATGGTTTGTGAGATTCAAGGTCCGACAAGGGTTATTTTCCAACTTAGCACGTGGGTTTTGCATTGGATGACATCTATAGCCATCCTAACAAGATTGAGTCGAAGGCATGTAACTCGTCTTGTCACCATTCGTGCTTCAATTTGTGGGCAAATTGCTTTCAAGAGGAGGGGAATGATACGAACAAGAGGAGCCGTTGGAGTAAAGCCATGAGTTTTTCTTGGCAATATGTGGTGGCATTAGATTTGGGGTTCATACTACCAACTCTTGTAGTATCATCCATTTCCATCCAGATTTGAGGACGAATCCTTCTCAAGTGGAGGGGACTGATGTGTGCACGGACCTTAGCCCAAGTAATGACCCAGTCCGAGTTCCATTGGGCCCAGTCACACGTGCACAAGCCAAGTTCTTCAAAGAATCCCTCCAAGCCCTTGTTCGAATTGTCCAAGACCAACATGGAGTCCATAGAGAAATTGAAGGCTTGGAGGGAGACAATCAAGTTATCTACACCACGATCCAAGCCCATGAAGAGTCAAGTGGGCCTCCGAGTGAGTTGGCCGAATAGGGCCTTAGGCTTTAGTGTTTAATTTACAGTTAGATTAGTTGTTCTAGTAGAGCATGGGCCGGCCCATCTTGATCCCAAGATGGCCGAATTCCCCTTTTCCTTGTTTTCCTTAGGGTTTTTGTAACTCTTAGCCTATAAATAGGCTTGCTTTGTAAGGTTTTAGGTAGACGTTTTATAAATCAAATTACTTAGTTTTTCGATTTTCTTGCTTGTGTGAATTTCGAGCTTTACTTGCTTCTGGCAAGGGTGATTGAGCAATCTTGCATCTTGTCCTTGATTGTTCTACCGACCTATTCCCTGGCGTATTCACCCTCATCGGAGTCGTCGTTCTACAGCCTTTAATCAAATCGTGTCGTCCGTTTGATTCTAGGTCCAGCAATCCAAGCGTTGGACAACCTCGCTAGATCCTCGGGCAAACGTGCTACGTGTCTCGAAACGTGTTGATCGAGGACCGCAATAGTTGGCCTCAGAGCTTATGTGGAGGTTCCCTCATACGTCATGGCGAATACAAGACGCATAAAAGCTAGCCCACAACATTGTCTTCCTGATCCTAAGGGAGTCAAAGAAGTGCCATTACGTGGTGTAGATGAGCAATTGGACCTCGTCAAATCTCAATTGCTTGGTTGGTTTTATACCCGTTGCGGTGTCAAAGACAAAATTTGTAGCTTGGCCACTGATGGGAGTTGTGAAGTCAACCTTGCAACTGCTATCATGGTTGAGAAATCAAATCTTCCAACCATTGGTCATCTTCGACCTCACAAGTTGATGAGTACTCAAGGTGTTGTCTGGGTTACTAAGCACACACTTGTACCTATTCAAGTCGGCAAATATGTGGACGAGGTGTTGTGTGATGTAGTCCCAATTCAAGTGACACGGGTTGTTGGGCAAAGCGTGGATGTCGAGACCAGAAGTTAAATATGACGGACATACTAATAAGTATTCCTTCTTATTTAATAGTCGTCGTATTGCACTTGTATCACTTACTTATGACCAGTTTTGTATTGATCTAGCACACATGAAAAGTAAGGTTGAGCGTTATTGAATGGAGAAGCAGCTAGATGAGGGAATTGTGCCTGAAGAGATAAAACTCGAGGGAGTTGAATGCAATGAGATGAAAGGGTCAGCTGTTGAAATGGACAAAGAGATGGAAAAATCTGATGAGATGGGTGGTAAAAAGGAAGAAAAGAGAGAAAGTGGGCTGATCTTGAGCAACCCGGTGAAGGCCTATTATTTTCCCAACGAACTTACCTTGCTTTGTTTAGTGTTTCTTCTTGTATTCAGATCAAGCAAAGGCAAGTTGAGCTGATCTTGGTGTGTTCCATTCCAAAATCAATTGTAGACTTTGCAAGCTTCCATGTAGTTGGTACTCCAAGAGTTAAACCCCGTTTGTATCCATTCATGGAACAATGTCAACTGAAATCAGTCCACACCAAAGGGGAGTTGCTTCGAGCTCATCTTGATGGGAACACTCCACATTTTGTGGATGGTTGTGTACCAAGGGTTCGTTTAAAGAACAAGTACCTGAATGACCATTATGATTTTCATCTTGTTCTTAGTCCACGTGAATCTCCAACATCACCAAATCCGCCTTGGGGCCTTGCAAGTGTGTTCGGGCCGGAGTTCGATTTCACGGGATACGCTTCACACCACTTTGAGGACCCTTACCTCATGACCACAAACGATCAAGTTGAGCATACATTGAAGATGGTTTGTGAGATTCAAGGTCCGACAAGGGTTATTTTCCAACTTAGCACGTGGGTTTTGCATTGGATGACATCTATAGCCATCCTAACAAGATTGAGTCGAAGGCATGTAACTCGTCTTGTCACCATTCGTGCTTCAATTTGTGGGCAAATTGCTTTCAAGAGGAGGGGAATGATACGAACAAGAGGAGCCGTTGGAGTAAAGCCATGAGTTTTTCTTGGCAATATGTGGTGGCATTAGATTTGGGGTTCATACTACCAACTCTTGTAGTATCATCCATTTCCATCCAGATTTGAGGACGAATCCTTCTCAAGTGGAGGGGACTGATGTGTGCACGGAGCTTAGCCCAAGTAATGACCCAGTCCGAGTTCCATTGGGCCCAGTCACACGTGCACAAGCCAAGTTCTTCAAAGAATCCCTCCAAGCCCCTGTTCGAATTGTCCAAGACCAACATGGAGTCCATAGAGAAATTGAAGGCTTGGAGGGAGACAATCAAGTTATCTACACCACGATCCAAGCCCATGAAGAGTCAAGTGGGCCTCCGAGTGAGCTGGCCGAATAGGGCCTTAGGCTTTAGTGTTTAATTTATAGTTAGATTAGTTGTTCTAGTAGAGCATGGGCCGGCCCATCTTGATCCCAAGGTGGCCGAATTCTCCGTTTCCTTGTTTTCCTTAGGGTTTTTGTAACTCTTAGCCTATAAATAGGCTTGCTTTGTAAGGTTTTAGGTAGACGTTTTATAAATCAAATTACTTAGTTTTTCGATTTTCTTGCTTGTGTGAATTTCGAGCTTTACTTGCTTCTGGCAAGGGTGATTGAGCAATCTTGCATCTTGTCCTTGATTGTTCTACCGACCTATTCCCTGGCGTATTCACCTTCATCGGAGTCGTCGTTCTACAGCCTTTAATCAAATCGTGTCGTCCGTTTGATTCTAGGTCCAGCAATCCAAGCGTTGGACAACCTCGCTAGATCCTCGGGCAAACGTGCTACGTGTCTCGAAACGTGTTGATCGAGGACCGCAATAGTTGGCCTCAGAGCTTATGTGGAGGTTCCCTCATACGTCATGGCGAATACAAGACGCATAAAAGCTAGCCCACAACATTGTCTTCCTGATCCTAAGGGAGTCAAAGAAGTGCCACTACGTGGTGTAGATGAGCAATTGGACCTCGTCAAATCTCAATTGCTTGGTTGGTTTTATACCCGTTGCGGTGTCAAAGACAAAATTTGTAGCTTGGCCACTGATGGGAGTTGTGAAGTCAACCTTGCAACTGCTATCATGGTTGAGAAATTAAATCTTCCAACCATTGGTCATCTTCGACCGCACAAGTTGATGAGTACTCAAGGTGTTGTCTGGGTTACTAAGCACACACTTGTACCTATTCAAATCGGCAAATATGTGGACGAGGTGTTGTGTGACGTAGTCCCAATTCAAGTGACACGGGTTGTTGGGCAAAGCGTGGATGTCGAGGCCAGAAGTTAAATATGACGGACATACTAATAAGTATTCCTTCTTATTTAATAGTCGTCGTATTGCACTTGTATCACTTACTTATGACCAGTTTTGTATTGATCTAGCACACATGAAAAGTAAGGTTGAGCGTTATTGAATGGAGAAGCAGCTAGATGAGGGAATTGTGCCTGAAGAGATAAAACCCGAGGGAGTTGAATGCAATGAGATGAAAGGGTCAGCTGTTGAAATGGACAAAGAGATGGAAAAATCTGATGAGATGGGTGGTAAAAAGGAAGAAAAGAGAGAAAGTGGGCTGATCTTGAGCAACCCGGTGAAGGCCTATTATTTTCCCAACGAACTTACCTTGCTTTGTTTAGTGTTTCTTCTTGTATTCAGATCAAGCAAAGGCAAGTTGAGCTGATCTTGGTGTGTTCCATTCCAAAATCACTTGTAGACTTTGCAAGCTTCCATGTAGTTGGTACTCCAAGAGTTAAACCCCGTTTGTATCCATTCATGGAACAATATCAACTGAAATCAGTCCACACCAAAGGGGAGTTGCTTCGAGCTCATCTTGATGGGAACACTCCACATTTTGTGGATGGTTGTGTACCAAGGGTTCGTTTAAAGAACAAGTACCTGAATGACCATTATGATTTTCATCTTGTTCTTAGTCCACGTGAATCTCCAACATCACCAAATCCGCCTTGGGGCCTTGCAAGTGTGTTCGGGCCGGAGTTCGATTTCACGGGATACGCTTCACACCACTTTGAGGACCCTTACCTCATGACCACAAACGATCAAGTTGAGCATACATTGAAGATGGTTTGTGAGATTCAAGGTCCGACAAGGGTTATTTTCCAACTTAGCACGTGGGTTTTGCATTGGATGACATCTATAGCCATCCTAACAAGATTGAGTCGAAGGCATGTAACTCGTCTTGTCACCATTCGTGCTTCAATTTGTGGGCAAATTGCTTTCAAGAGGAGGGGAATGATACGAACAAGAGGAGCCGTTGGAGTAAAGCCATGAGTTTTTCTTGGCAATATGTGGTGGCATTAGATTTGGGGTTCATACTACCAACTCTTGTAGTATCATCCATTTCCATCCAGATTTGAGGACGAATCCTTCTCAAGTGGAGGGGACTGATGTGTGCACGGACCTTAGCCCAAGTAATGACCCAGTCCGAGTTCCATTGGGCCCAGTCACACGTGCACAAGCCAAGTTCTTCAAAGAATCCCTCCAAGCCCTTGTTCGAATTGTCGAAGACCAACATGGAGTCCATAGAGAAATTGAAGGCTTGGAGGGAGACAATCAAGTTATCTACACCACGATCCAAGCCCATGAAGAGTCAAGTGGGCCTCCGAGTGAGCTGGCCGAATAGGGCCTTAGGCTTTAGTGTTTAATTTATAGTTAGATTAGTTGTTCTAGTAGAGCATGGGCCGGCCCATCTTGATCCCAAGGTGGCCGAATTCCCCTTTTCCTTGTTTTCCTTAGGGTTTTTGTAACTCTTAGCCTATAAATAGGCTTGCTTTGTAAGGTTTTAGGTAGACGTTTTATAAATCAAATTACTTAGTTTTTCGATTTTCTTGCTTGTGTGAATTTCGAGCTTTACTTGCTTCTGGCAAGGGTGATTGAGCAATCTTGCATCTTGTCCTTGATTGTTCTACCGACCTATTCCCTGGCGTATTCACCTTCATCGGAGTCGTCGTTCTACAGCCTTTAATCAAATCGTGTCGTCCGTTTGATTCTAGGTCCAGCAATCCAAGCGTTGGACAACCTCGCTAGATCATCGGGCAAACGTGCTACGTGTCTCGAAACGTGTTGATCGAGGACCGCAATAGTTGGCCTCAGAGCTTATGTGGAGGTTCCCTCATACGTCATGGCGAATACAAGACGCATAAAAGCTAGCCCACAACATTGTCTTCCTGATCCTAAGGGAGTCAAAGAAGTGCCACTACGTGGTGTAGATGAGCAATTGGAACTCGTCAAATCTCAATTGCTTGGAGTACTCAAGGTGTTGTCTGGGTTACTAAGCACACACTTGTACCTATTCAAATCGGCAAATATGTGGACGAGGTGTTGTGTGACGTAGTCCCAATTCAAGTGACACGGGTTGTTGGGCAAAGCGTGGATGTCGAGACCAGAAGTTAAATATGACGGACATACTAATAAGTATTCCTTCTTATTTAATAGTCGTCGTATTGCACTTGTATCACTTACTTATGACCAGTTTTGTATTGATCTAGCACACATGAAAAGTAAGGTTGAGCGTTATTGAATGGAGTAGTAGCTAGATGAGGAAATTGTGCCTGAAGAGATAAAACCCGAGGGAGTTGAATGCAATGAGATGAAAGGGTCAGCTGTTGAAATGGACAAAGAGATGGAAAAATCTGATGAGATGGGTGGTAAAAAGGAAGAAAAGAGAGAAAGTGGGCTGATCTTGAGCAACCCGGTGAAGGCCTATTATTTTCCCAACGAACTTACCTTGCTTTGTTTAGTGTTTCTTCTTGTATTCAGATCAAGCAAAGGCAAGTTGAGCTGATCTTGGTGTGTTCCATTCCAAAATCAATTGTAGACTTTGCAAGCTTCCATGTAGTTGGTACTCCAAGAGTTAAACCCCGTTTGTATCCATTCATGGAACAATGTCAACTGAAATCAGTCCACACCAAAAGGGAGTTGCTTCGAGCTCATCTTGATGGGAACACTCCACATTTTGTGGATGGTTGTGTACCAAGGGTTCGTTTAAAGAACAAGTACCTGAATGACCATTATGATTTTCATCTTGTTCTTAGTCCACATGAATCTCCAACATCACCAAATCCGCCTTGGGGCCTTGCAAGTGTGTTCGGGCCGGAGTTCGATTTCACGGGATACGCTTCACACCACTTTGAGGACCCTTACCTCACGACCACAAACGATCAAGTTGAGCATACATTGAAGATGGTTTGTGAGATTCAAGGTTCGACAAGGGTTATTTTCCAACTTAGCACGTGGGTTTTGCATTGGATGACATCTATAGCCATCCTAACAAGATTGAGTCGAAGGCATGTAACTCGTCTTGTCACCATTCGTGCTTCAATTTGTGGGCAAATTGCTTTCAAGAGGAGGGGAATGATACGAACAAGAGGAGCCGTTGGAGTAAAGCCATGAGTTTTTCTTGGCAATATGTGGTGGCATTAGATTTGGGGTTCATACTACCAACTCTTGTAGTATCATCCATTTCCATCCAGATTTGAGGACGAATCCTTCTCAAGTGGAGGGGACTGATGTGTGCACGGACCTTAGCCCAAGTAATGACCCAGTCCGAGTTCCATTGGGCCCAGTCACACGTGCACAAGCCAAGTTCTTCAAAGAATCCCTCCAAGCCCTTGTTCGAATTGTCGAAGACCAACATGGAGTCCATAGAGAAATTGAAGGCTTGGAGGGAGACAATCAAGTTATCTACACCACGATCCAAGCCCATGAAGAGTCAAGTGGGCCTCCGAGTGAGCTGGCCGAATAGGGCCTTAGGCTTTAGTGTTTAATTTATAGTTAGATTAGTTGTTCTAGTAGAGCATGGGCCGGCCCATCTTGATCCCAAGGTGGCCGAATTCCCCTTTTCCTTGTTTTCCTTAGGGTTTTTGTAACTCTTAGCCTATAAATAGGCTTGCTTTGTAAGGTTTTAGGTAGACGTTTTATAAATCAAATTACTTAGTTTTTCGATTTTCTTGCTTGTGTGAATTTCGAGCTTTACTTGCTTCTGGCAAGGGTGATTGAGCAATCTTGCATCTTGTCCTTGATTGTTCTACCGACCTATTCCCTGGCGTATTCACCTTCATCGGAGTCGTCGTTCTACAGCCTTTAATCAAATCGTGTCGTCCGTTTGATTCTAGGTCCAGCAATCCAAGCGTTGGACAACCTCGCTAGATCATCGGGCAAACGTGCTACGTGTCTCGAAACGTGTTGATCGAGGACCGCAATAGTTGGCCTCAGAGCTTATGTGGAGGTTCCCTCATACGTCATGGCGAATACAAGACGCATAAAAGCTAGCCCACAACATTGTCTTCCTGATCCTAAGGGAGTCAAAGAAGTGCCACTACGTGGTGTAGATGAGCAATTGGAACTCGTCAAATCTCAATTGCTTGGAGTACTCAAGGTGTTGTCTGGGTTACTAAGCACACACTTGTACCTATTCAAATCGGCAAATATGTGGACGAGGTGTTGTGTGACGTAGTCCCAATTCAAGTGACACGGGTTGTTGGGCAAAGCGTGGATGTCGAGGCCAGAAGTTAAATATGACGGACATACTAATAAGTATTCCTTCTTATTTAATAGTCGTCGTATTGCACTTGTATCACTTACTTATGACCAGTTTTGTATTGATCTAGCACACATGAAAAGTAAGGTTGAGCGTTATTGAATGGAGTAGTAGCTAGATGAGGAAATTGTGCCTGAAGAGATAAAACCCGAGGGAGTTGAATGCAATGAGATGAAAGGGTCAGCTGTTGAAATGGACAAAGAGATGGAAAAATCTGATGAGATGGGTGGTAAAAAGGAAGAAAAGAGAGAAAGTGGGCTGATCTTGAGCAACCCGGTGAAGGCCTATTATTTTCCCAACGAACTTACCTTGCTTTGTTTAGTGTTTCTTCTTGTATTCAGATCAAGCAAAGGCAAGTTGAGCTGATCTTGGTGTGTTCCATTCCAAAATCAATTGTAGACTTTGCAAGCTTCCATGTAGTTGGTACTCCAAGAGTTAAACCCCGTTTGTATCCATTCATGGAACAATGTCAACTGAAATCAGTCCACACCAAAAGGGAGTTGCTTCGAGCTCATCTTGATGGGAACACTCCACATTTTGTGGATGGTTGTGTACCAAGGGTTCGTTTAAAGAACAAGTACCTGAATGACCATTATGATTTTCATCTTGTTCTTAGTCCACATGAATCTCCAACATCACCAAATCCGCCTTGGGGCCTTGCAAGTGTGTTCGGGCCGGAGTTCGATTTCACGGGATACGCTTCACACCACTTTGAGGACCCTTACCTCACGACCACAAACGATCAAGTTGAGCATACATTGAAGATGGTTTGTGAGATTCAAGGTTCGACAAGGGTTATTTTCCAACTTAGCACGTGGGTTTTGCATTGGATGACATCTATAGCCATCCTAACAAGATTGAGTCGAAGGCATGTAACTCGTCTTGTCACCATTCGTGCTTCAATTTGTGGGCAAATTGCTTTCAAGAGGAGGGGAATGATACGAACAAGAGGAGCCGTTGGAGTAAAGCCATGAGTTTTTCTTGGCAATATGTGGTGGCATTAGATTTGGGGTTCATACTACCAACTCTTGTAGTATCATCCATTTCCATCCAGATTTGAGGACGAATCCTTCTCAAGTGGAGGGGACTGATGTGTGCACGGACCTTAGCCCAAGTAATGACCCAGTCCGAGTTCCATTGGGCCCAGTCACACGTGCACAAGCCAAGTTCTTCAAAGAATCCCTCCAAGCCCTTGTTCGAATTGTCCAAGACCAACATGGAGTCCATAGAGAAATTGAAGGCTTGGAGGGAGACAATCAAGTTATCTACACCACGATCCAAGCCCATGAAGAGTCAAGTGGGCCTCCGAGTGAGCTGGCCGAATAGGGCCTTAGGCTTTAGTGTTTAATTTATAGTTAGATTAGTTGTTCTAGTAGAGCATGGGCCGGCCCATCTTGATCCCAAGGTGGCCGAATTCCCCTTTTCCTTGTTTTCCTTAGGGTTTTTGTAACTCTTAGCCTATAAATAGGCTTGCTTTGTAAGGTTTTAGGTAGACGTTTTATAAATCAAATTACTTAGTTTTTCGATTTTCTTGCTTGTGTGAATTTCGAGCTTTACTTGCTTCTGGCAAGGGTGATTGAGCAATCTTGCATCTTGTCCTTGATTGTTCTACCGACCTATTCCCTGGCGTATTCACCTTCATCGGAGTCGTCGTTCTACAGCCTTTAATCAAATCGTGTCGTCCGTTTGATTCTAGGTCCAGCAATCCAAGCGTTGGACAACCTCGCTAGATCATCGGGCAAACGTGCTACGTGTCTCGAAACGTGTTGATCGAGGACCGCAATAGTTGGCCTCAGAGCTTATGTGGAGGTTCCCTCATACGTCATGGCGAATACAAGACGCATAAAAGCTAGCCCACAACATTGTCTTCCTGATCCTAAGGGAGTCAAAGAAGTGCCACTACGTGGTGTAGATGAGCAATTGGAACTCGTCAAATCTCAATTGCTTGGAGTACTCAAGGTGTTGTCTGGGTTACTAAGCACACACTTGTACCTATTCAAATCGGCAAATATGTGGACGAGGTGTTGTGTGACGTAGTCCCAATTCAAGTGACACGGGTTGTTGGGCAAAGCGTGGATGTCGAGGCCAGAAGTTAAATATGACGGACATACTAATAAGTATTCCTTCTTATTTAATAGTCGTCGTATTGCACTTGTATCACTTACTTATGACCAGTTTTGTATTGATCTAGCACACATGAAAAGTAAGGTTGAGCGTTATTGAATGGAGTAGTAGCTAGATGAGGAAATTGTGCCTGAAGAGATAAAACCCGAGGGAGTTGAATGCAATGAGATGAAAGGGTCAGCTGTTGAAATGGACAAAGAGATGGAAAAATCTGATGAGATGGGTGGTAAAAAGGAAGAAAAGAGAGAAAGTGGGCTGATCTTGAGCAACCCGGTGAAGGCCTATTATTTTCCCAACGAACTTACCTTGCTTTGTTTAGTGTTTCTTCTTGTATTCAGATCAAGCAAAGGCAAGTTGAGCTGATCTTGGTGTGTTCCATTCCAAAATCAATTGTAGACTTTGCAAGCTTCCATGTAGTTGGTACTCCAAGAGTTAAACCCCGTTTGTATCCATTCATGGAACAATGTCAACTGAAATCAGTCCACACCAAAAGGGAGTTGCTTCGAGCTCATCTTGATGGGAACACTCCACATTTTGTGGATGGTTGTGTACCAAGGGTTTGTTTAAAGAACAAGTACCTGAATGACCATTATGATTTTCATCTTGTTCTTAGTCCACATGAATCTCCAACATCACCAAATCCGCCTTGGGGCCTTGCAAGTGTGTTCGGGCCGGAGTTCGATTTCACGGGATACGCTTCACACCACTTTGAGGACCCTTACCTCACGACCACAAACGATCAAGTTGAGCATACATTGAAGATGGTTTGTGAGATTCAAGGTTCGACAAGGGTTATTTTCCAACTTAGCACGTGGGTTTTGCATTGGATGACATCTATAGCCATCCTAACAAGATTGAGTCGAAAGCATGTAACTCGTCTTGTCACCATTCGTGCTTCAATTTGTGGGCAAATTGCTTTCAAGAGGAGGGGAATGATACGAACAAGAGGAGCCATTGGAGTAAAGCCATGAGTTTTTCTTGGCAATATGTGGTGGCATTAGATTTGGGGTTCATACTACCAACTCTTGTAGTATCATCCATTTCCATCCAGATTTGAGGACGAATCCTTCTCAAGTGGAGGGGACTGATGTGTGCACGGACCTTAGCCCAAGTAATGACCCAGTCCGAGTTCCATTGGGCCCAGTCACACGTGCACAAGCCAAGTTCTTCAAAGAATCCCTCCAAGCCCTTGTTCGAATTGTCCAAGACCAACATGGAGTCCATAGAGAAATTGAAGGCTTGGAAGGAGACAATCAAGTTATCTACACCACGATCCAAGCCCATGAAGAGTCAAGTGGGCCTCCAAGTGAGCTGGCCGAATAGGGCCTTAGGCTTTAGTGTTTAATTTATAGTTAGATTAGTTGTTCTAGTAGAGCATGGGCCGGCCCATCTTGATCCCAAGGTGGCCGAATTCCCCTTTTCCTTGTTTTCCTTAGGGTTTTTGTAACTCTTAGCCTATAAATAGGCTTGCTTTGTAAGGTTTTAGGTAGCCGTTTTATAAATCAAATTACTTAGTTTTTCGATTTTCTTGCTTGTGTGAATTTCGAGCTTTACTTGCTTCTGGCAAGGGTGATTGAGCAATCTTGCATCTTGTCCTTGATTGTTCTACCGACCTATTCCCTGGCGTATTCACCTTCATCGGAGTCGTCGTTCTACAGCCTTTAATCAAATCGTGTCGTCCGTTTGATTCTAGGTCCAGCAATCCAAGCGTTGGACAACCTCGCTAGATCATCGGGCAAACGTGCTACGTGTCTCGAAACGTATTGATCGAGGACCGCAATAGTTGGCCTCAGAGCTTATGTGGAGGTTCCCTCATACGTCATGGCGAATACAAGACGCATAAAAGCTAGCCCACAACATTGTCTTCCTGATCCTAAGGGAGTCAAAGAAGTGCCACTACGTGGTGTAGATGAGCAATTGGAACTCGTCAAATCTCAATTGCTTGGAGTACTCAAGGTGTTGTCTGGGTTACTAAGCACACACTTGTACCTATTCAAATCGGCAAATATGTGGACGAGGTGTTGTGTGACGTAGTCCCAATTCAAGTGACACGGGTTGTTGGGCAAAGCGTGGATGTCGAGGCCAGAAGTTAAATATGACGGACATACTAATAAGTATTCCTTCTTATTTAATAGTCGTCGTATTGCACTTGTATCACTTACTTATGACCAGTTTTGTATTGATCTAGCACACATGAAAAGTAAGGTTGAGCGTTATTGAATGGAGTAGTAGCTAGATGAGGGAATTGTGCCTGAAGAGATAAAACCCGAGGGAGTTGAATGCAATGAGATGAAAGGGTCAGCTGTTGAAATGGACAAAGAGATGGAAAAATCTGATGAGATGGGTGGTAAAAAGGAAGAAAAGAGAGAAAGTGGGCTGATCTTGAGCAACCCGGTGAAGGCCTATTATTTTCCCAACGAACTTACCTTGCTTTGTTTAGTGTTTCTTCTTGTATTCAGATCAAGCAAAGGCAAGTTGAGCTGATCTTGGTGTGTTCCATTCCAAAATCAATTGTAGACTTTGCAAGCTTCCATGTAGTTGGTACTCCAAGAGTTAAACCCCGTTTGTATCCATTCATGGAACAATGTCAACTGAAATCAGTCCACACCAAAAGGGAGTTGCTTCGAGCTCATCTTGATGGGAACACTCCACATTTTGTGGATGGTTGTGTACCAAGGGTTTGTTTAAAGAACAAGTACCTGAATGACCATTATGATTTTCATCTTGTTCTTAGTCCACATGAATCTCCAACATCACCAAATCCGCCTTGGGGCCTTGCAAGTGTGTTCGGGCCGGAGTTCGATTTCACGGGATACGCTTCACACCACTTTGAGGACCCTTACCTCACGACCACAAACGATCAAGTTGAGCATACATTGAAGATGGTTTGTGAGATTCAAGGTTCGACAAGGGTTATTTTCCAACTTAGCACGTGGGTTTTGCATTGGATGACATCTATAGCCATCCTAACAAGATTGAGTCGAAAGCATGTAACTCGTCTTGTCACCATTCGTGCTTCAATTTGTGGGCAAATTGCTTTCAAGAGGAGGGGAATGATACGAACAAGAGGAGCCATTGGAGTAAAGCCATGAGTTTTTCTTGGCAATATGTGGTGGCATTAGATTTGGGGTTCATACTACCAACTCTTGTAGTATCATCCATTTCCATCCAGATTTGAGGACGAATCCTTCTCAAGTGGAGGGGACTGATGTGTGCACGGACCTTAGCCCAAGTAATGACCCAGTCCGAGTTCCATTGGGCCCAGTCACACGTGCACAAGCCAAGTTCTTCAAAGAATCCCTCCAAGCCCTTGTTCGAATTGTCCAAGACCAACATGGAGTCCATAGAGAAATTGAAGGCTTGGAAGGAGACAATCAAGTTATCTACACCACGATCCAAGCCCATGAAGAGTCAAGTGGGCCTCCAAGTGAGCTGGCCGAATAGGGCCTTAGGCTTTAGTGTTTAATTTATAGTTAGATTAGTTGTTCTAGTAGAGCATGGGCCGGCCCATCTTGATCCCAAGGTGGCCGAATTCCCCTTTTCCTTGTTTTCCTTAGGGTTTTTGTAACTCTTAGCCTATAAATAGGCTTGCTTTGTAAGGTTTTAGGTAGCCGTTTTATAAATCAAATTACTTAGTTTTTCGATTTTCTTGCTTGTGTGAATTTCGAGCTTTACTTGCTTCTGGCAAGGGTGATTGAGCAATCTTGCATCTTGTCCTTGATTGTTCTACCGACCTATTCCCTGGCGTATTCACCTTCATCGGAGTCGTCGTTCTACAGCCTTTAATCAAATCGTGTCGTCCGTTTGATTCTAGGTCCAGCAATCCAAGCGTTGGACAACCTCGCTAGATCATCAGGCAAACGTGCTACGTGTCTCGAAACGTGTTGATCGAGGACCGCAATAGTTGGCCTCAGAGCTTATGTGGAGGTTCCCTCATACGTCATGGCGAATACAAGACGCATAAAAGCTAGCCCACAACATTGTCTTCCTGATCCTAAGGGAGTCAAAGAAGTGCCACTACGTGGTGTAGATGAGCAATTGGACCTCGTCAAATCTCAATTGCTTGGTTGGTTTTATACCCGTTGCGGTGTCAAAGACAAAATTTGTAGCTTGGCCATTGATGGGAGTTGTGAAGTCAAACCTTTCACCTGCTATCATGGTTGAGAAATTAAATCTTCCAACCATTGGTCATCTTCGACCGCACAAGTTGATGAGTACTCAAGGTGTTGTCTGGGTTACTCAGCACACACTTGTACCTATTCAAATCGGCAAATATGTGGACGTCACACGTTCAATGTTTGCAGACATGGTCAACTCTTTTTCTTGACTCTTCACTAAGGCCAAATTGTTCTTGCTTATCCCCACTCCCTTCTTTTCGGACCATTGATCCTTCATTGCACTTGAGTTTTGTTTTTCATTGGGGAGCTCTTGTTCACGGCTCGACAGCAACTCATTTGTACGTGGCTCTTCAATCAACGAGGGACTAGACTGAATTTTTCCTTTGTTACCACCGATTGGCAAATGGCTAAGTTGCTCTAAGTGTGAATCCAGCACTTGGCTAAGTCTTTCCATCATGTCATCAATCAATGCTTTAGTCCGACTTCGGAATTTATCCTTTGATTCACGAAGCTTTGACTCAATTCGTGAATTCTCAAACTCCTCGTCTTGATTGTCACGACACTTCTTAGATGAACCTCGTTTGCTTGAAGGTGACCTTGATTTAGATGCTCTACACAAACTGCGGTGCTCCTTCTCATACTCATCACAATCTTGTTTATACCTTTCATATACACACAAAGCACGGTGGCGTTGCATCTCCTCCCGGAGTGAATGATACCCACGTTGTGAACTGGATGGCATGGAACTAGAGTACTTGAGAGTAGTCTGCTTGGAACCCCTCCTCTTGAGAGGCTCATTCTCCAAGAATTCTTGGTTGTATGAGTAAGAGGCAACTCCCCTAGGCATGATTATGTGACCTGCAAAAATGGTTAGCAAAGAAAAGGATTTTCCTCCCACACACAAGCTCACGTTTGTACACTCGACTCTCGTGTATCACTCAGGCTGATGACACTCTAATGGTCTTACCATTACACTTACGTTGCCGGATTGAGTAACTTGAGCAATGCCGCACAAGGTCCAAGAATTGTTCACCAAGTTTCGTACAAGAGTAACCAACGAGCAAAGATACTTTGGACACACTTGAGATACTGTTTTATGACCTAAATAATGTAGGTGAGCAGCCCAAGATGATCGACACTAGATAAGGCACAAAACTCAAAAGCTGAAATTTTGGAATCCCTAGAAAGAACTCTACCCGATGACCCAATTTTTTTTTTTTTTTTGGAATTTGTTGGGTTGCTGTTTACGCCCTTTTTGGTCAGGTTTTTGTGGTGTTTTGGGTGCTGCTTTGGGTGAAGAGTCAGTCCTTAGATTTGGTCAGCTCGGGCCACAAGGTCTGCCCAACTATGTTCAAGTTCACGGGCTTCGTTGGAGAGTAGAAACGTGGTGGCGGTTGGCTGGGTTTGGGAATCTGATTTGCTGTGGCGGTTGGCTGGGTTTTTGGGAAACTGAATTGGTTAGTATATGGGCGGTGGTGGTCGGTCAAGACATTTGGGAAATGATTTTGGTGTGGTGACCGAATGTGAGTCAGAATTTGGGAAACTGAATTGTTGACTGACTTGGTTATATGTGGGAGGTGGAGGTCGGTGGACGGAAGGTTTGGGGAATGAGTTGGTGTGGTGGTTGGCTGGGTTGGCAAACTGAATTGGTGATTTATGGGCGGTGGGTGCGGCCGAATGTGAAACAGAATCTGAAAGACTGAATGGGTTATTGAATTGTGGGTGGTGAAGGTCGGTCAAGGCTTGGGAAATGAGTTGGTGTTTGGCCGAATGGAAGACTGAATTGGTGATTATATGGCAGTGGAAGTCGGTTGGAGGGAAGCTTGGGTGGTATATTAAGTGGGCTGTGGGGTCTGTTAAGAGCTTTTGGGGGAATGGTTTGGGATGGCCGAATAAGTTTCTTGGTTCCTATTAATCCTACCAGAATTAGGAGTAGTTGGGTCACGGTGGGACTTGGGTTTTCCAAGTAGGAGACTAGAGCCAATATCCGTAGCCAAGAGTAAACAAGAGTGAAGGATGCAAGTGGATGAAATTTTGGTGAAGGAAAGGACGGTTTTGGAAGGCTTAAAGGTGGTGGACAGATTTGGAAATTATTGCCAAGAAAGGAAACTCTAAGAATTCCTAAGATGTAGGAGTAGTTTCCTAAAGGGGATGAGAGAATGTAGGAGAATATCCTAAAATGGAGGAGAAAAAGTAGGAAGGTGTCCAAGTGTTATCCAAGTGTTGTACTTAGTCTCCTAAACTAAGTTGGAAAACAAGTTGGAGTTGGAAACTTCCTTTGAAGACCTTGCTTAAGCAACTTCCTAATTCTTCTCAAAACAGCTTGGTTTCTTCCCTCCTTCAACCGAAAATTTCCAGAATTCCTCCCTCTTATTCCCTTCCCAAAGTTGGCTAAAAGAACCCCTATAAACCCTCTTAAGCAGCCGCCCACTATGTTCACAACACAAACCAGAATTGGACCACTGAAATTTCCAGATTTCTTCCTTCTTGAACCCCTCCCAAAGTTGGCTATTGCTTCCTATTAAACCTCCCCTCACAGCCGCACACTTACCCAAGCAATTCGGCTCCCTCTCTACTCCAAGAACAAGAAATTCGGCTCCAATGGACTCCCAAGGCATGCGAGTGATGTTACTCAAGAACCTCCCAAGAAATTCACTCCTCAACCAAGAAAGCCTCGTATGGATGCAAGATCTTACAAGAAACTTTTTATACGAAAGGAAGTGCAAGTGTTCAAGGCTCAAGGTGATCAAGTTGTTCGAAGGGTGGTTCAAGTTTCCAAGACTCAAGATCAAGAACCTCAAGAAGAGGTTGGCCAAAACTTTTGAGTTTGTTTCTTTTTCTTTTTCTTTTGTTCGAATTTTCTGTTTGGGTACAAGCACGATGTAAGTAAAACTGATCTGGGCAACAAAATTCGACTTCCCCTTGCTTCTTGTTGTGCCACCCGATTGCTCTTCTTTCTTTTCTATTTGGTTCTTTTTTTTTTCTTTTTTTTAAACTTGGCAATAGAACTACACCTGGCCGAAAGGGTTCAAAAAAACCAGATTCTGGTCAAGCCCTAATTTACTTCAACCAACAGCCCCAAAACTCCAAGATTTTATCAAGAACTTCCAAGAACCTCAAGATTAAGTTCAAGACACTCAAGAAACCTAAAACTCTTGTAGATTTCCTTCAAGATTCACAACTCCAACAAGTTTGATCCACAAGTCAGTTTAGAAAACTAATTAAAACAACTTGGATGACCCTAACAAAGCTTGGACAGATTTGACAACAAAGACAAACCCTTAGCGCAAAATTGGGAAACCCTAGCCGCCTTCTTTTTTTTTTTTTTTTTTTTTTTTTTGCAGATTCGGCTATGACCCAAAGCTGGGCAGAATGGATGCAACACGAGTACAAAATCTGGGCAGATTAGAACTAGCAACAATAACACACAACTAACCAGAAATTGACGCGACCAAAAGACAAAAACTACAGACAGAAATCTTTTCTTTTTTTTTTTGACAAGCGAAGCAAACAGAATTTGTGACTAACAAAGGCGTACTAAATAGCGGACAGATTTGCAACACAAGAAAACACACGAACAGAATATTTTTTTTTCTTTTTGGTAACACAGGGCAGCGGAAAGTACTAAGAATTCTACGACACAACTACGAAAAAATATGGATATAACGAAAGATACCCCTACCAAAGCTCTGAAGCCAACTGATACGTTCCTCAATCAACACGTTTCGAGACACGTAGCACGTTTGCCCAAGGATGTAGCGAGGACGTCCAACGCTTGGAATTGCGGGATCTAGAACCAAACGGACGACACGATTTGGTTCAAGACGGTAGACGACACTCCGATGAAGGTGAATACTCCAGGGGAATAGGTCGGTAGAACAATCTAGGACAGGACGCAAGACTGCTCAAAACCCTTGCCAAAGCAAGTAAAGGGGTCGAATCTCTCTCTCAAGAAGAATCGAAAATATGCAAAACTTTATTGATAAAACGTCTACCTAAAACCTTACAAAGCAAGCCTATTTATAGGCTAAAGTGACTGAAACCCTAATATCGCAAGGCTAGAGGGTCGGCCACTCTTTGGACAAGGTGGGCCGGCCCATGGACTCAATAAAAAGGGCCTAGTGGTTCGGCCATCCTTAGACAAAGGTGGGCCGAATCCATGGCTAACAAAAAGGACTAATATAAACTTAAGGCTCCTAACACTAAGGCCTAATCGGCCATGGCCCACTTGGCTCTTCACGGGCTCTCTTCACGGGCTTGGATCATCGTGTAGACAACTGGGTTATCACCTTCCAAGCCTTCAATGTCTCGATGAACTCCTTGTTGGTCTTGAACATTCCGCACAAGGGCTTGGAGTGATTCCTTGAATTGCTTAACCCGTGCACGTGTGACTGGGCCCAATGGGACAAGGTGGGCCAAGGTCCGTGCACACATCAGTCCCCTCCTCTTGAGAAGGATTTGTCCTCAAATCTAGATGGGGACGAAAGATACTAACAAGAGTTTGACAACTCAAATCAACGGTGCGTTTGGAGGTCAGCCACGTTGGGATCAAATGAAAGGTCACGAGCCAAGTTAAATGCCGTTTGGTCAGCTTCATGAGGCTCTCAAACAAGGACATGCGCCAAGATAGGAAAGAGCTTGTGTAAGGCTCGCGAAACTTCCAGGTAGCAATCCAAAGCTCTCTAATCAACTCTCGGCCATGGATTGTCATATTGTCACCTGACATAAGTGGCAGCAATGAAGTGACGCGCACTCCATACGAATCGTATGAATTTACGCAGGTTGGAGTTGGTAAAGTCAGCTCATGATAGCCAACTTGTGGACGCGGGAAGAAGCATGAACGTGCACCACTTTCAGTAGGAATAAGAACGAAATCGGGTTGCACGTCCTTAACCATAGTTGGAAAATTGTGGACAGCGTTTGATGCGGTTGAGCACGAGGCCCAAAGTGTACAAGTAGACCCTGTGAAGGTGCCCCAAGGCCTAGTGACACGAGCACGAGCTAAAAGATTCAAGGAGTCCCTCCAAGCCTTGGTACGTGCCATCCAAACCCAAGAGAAACCGGGCATGGAAGGAATTGAGTTGGAATATCCTTGCACGACTACTAAAATGCTGCTTACAATTGAAGATGCGAGTGTTCAAGCTCCAAACGGCGGGCTGAGCCGCAGTTAAGTACCCTCGCTGAGCCGTACGGGGGTCTCGCTGTCCGGTTAGCGAGTCGGGGGTCCAAGGGGGCGACGCGCCCCTGGCTTGGGGGCCCGGGGGCGCAGCGAAGCCCCCGGTGGGGGTTCGGGGGCAACGCCCCCGAAGCTTATGATCTATAGTTAGTTGGGCTAGCTTTCGGTCAAGTATAGGCCCAAGGGGCTGGCCGAACTTTCCTTGTTATTTTTCCATTTTATTAGGTCTTAGTCACGGCTATTAATAGCCTCAAGCCGCATGTTACATTCAGTTTTTGAGGGTATTGAATAAAATTTCCAGAATTTCGTCCATTCCTTGTGGCAAATTCCCTTAGCTTGTGAAAGCTAAGTTGAACATCCTAGAGTCGATCCTAGGCTGTTCTTGACTTATCAATCAAGCACACATACTTGATTGTGGCGTCCTCTACCGTTAAATCTGTTCTTGAGTGGTCCAAGTTCGGGTTCAACTCCATCAAATCTTCATCGTGTTCCTCTAGATCCGAAGTAGCTTCCGCGTCTCGCATCAGCTGGTATCAGAGCTAGTTAGAGGTATCACGAATATCCCTTTTTATCGTTTTTAGATCTATTTTAGTCTTCTAAATTCGTAGCTCAAGTGCTCGGGTTTGTCAATTCCGAAATCTGTCTTTGTTGTTTCCTTGTCAGAAATCTGTCTTTGTTGTTTCCTTGTCAGAAATCTGTCTTTGTTGTTTCCTTGTCAGAAATCTGTCTTTGTTGTTTAGTTGTTGTCCAAAATTTTCTGTCCAGTTTTGTCTTGTGTTTATGTTCTGTTTAAATCCAGAAAAAAAAAAAAATCTCTTGTGTTGCATACCTTATTGTCATTCCCTTGAGTCGTTGATGGAATTAATTGCTGGGTTGCCGAATCTGTTTGCACTTGTTTCTTGAACCTTTGTGCTGTTGCTTTGCAAAACTCGAACATCAAAACCTTATTGGGGAAGTCTTGAGCTTCTTGGATCAAAGAGGTTAATCTTGGCAGTCTTGAAACCTGAAATAAACCTTCAACCGTGTTCTTGTTTTCATGGAACTTTGATCTTGAAACCAAATCTGTCCAAGTTGTTTACGTTAATTGCTGTGAAATTGTGGTCTAAGCTAGCTGGCTATTGTGTGAAAACACCCCAACAGAAGTCAAAAAAAAAATTTCAAGAAAGACGGCTCTAGTTTCCAATTCTTGACCAGCCTTCAAGTTTTACCAAATCTGATTCAAACTTGGACTTTCAAATCTGAACAGCCCTAGTCTTGGTCAGCATTCAAGCCACCAAATCTGATTCAAACTTGGACTTCCAAATCTGAACAACATCCAATTCTTGACAGCCTACAAGTTTACCAAATTTTGTGCAAAATCTGACTTCCAAATCTGACCAGCCCCAAAATTTCGAATTTGGACCACTGGGGACTCCCAAATCTGACCAAACTCCAAGGTTTCTAATCTTGGCAACCCCAAGTGTCCAAATCAGATCACGGACCAAAAAGACCACGGACCAGCAGCTCAACACATTCCAGAAATTTGGGTTTCGGGTAGAGTTTTCTAGGATTTTCAAAATTTCAGCATTCAAGTTAATTGTCTTACTTTCTTTTGAGTCGTTAGTTATTGTCCAGCTATATTCTGAGTCTTGAGTCGTGTCTAGGTCTTCAGTCATTCACCTCCACTTATTGCTACTAGCTTGTGTGTCACTTGTTGACTAGTCAAGAACGTACACTGCGGTGACGACTCGTTTGTTCAACTCGAGCAACTAGCAAGCCAAGGAATTGCTTGGTAAGATTATTAGAGAGTGATACACTTGAGTGAAACACGAGTGTGAGTGACCTATACATCGTATTTAAAAAAAAAAAAAAAAGAGAGGAACTCGTTTTTGTTTATTTGTTTTGCAGGTGAACTAAATATGTCTAGTGGAGTGGGTAGCCAAACCATGGACATCAAACTACAGTTGGAAGCCATGATGGGGGAGTTCAAACGATTGCTTAAGAATGAAATTGAACCATTGCATGATCGAATTGATCAGTTGGAGAACTCGAGACCTCCACCTACCCCGAGTAAGGGCAAAGAATCGGCATACTCAAACGATGAAGAGGAAGCGTTTGAGGGAAGGTACCAAAATGATCAAAGGTTCCAACGTCGAGGAGAGGACACCATTAAAGGTGTCAAACTCAAGATTCCCTCATTCCAAGGCAAGTCGGACCCCGAGGCGTACTTGGAATGGGAACGAAAAATTGAGTTAGTCTATGAATGCCACACCTATACGGAGGAGCAAAAGGTGAAACTAGCAGCCGTAGAATTCACTGACTACGCCTCCATTTGGTGGGACCAACTTAGACTAAGCCGAAGGAGAAATCGTGAGAAACCTGTGGAAACTTGGGAGGAAATGAGGAGTCTGATGAGAAAAAGGTTTGTTCCGAGCTACTATAGTCGAGATCTACACCGTCGGCTGCAAGCTCTCAACCAAGGGTCCATGTCAGTTGAGGATTATTATAAGGAGATGGAAATGGCCATCATGAAGGCGGATTTGCGTGAAGATGGAGAGGCCACTATGGCTCGTTTTCTACATGGATTGAGGCCCGAGATTGCCGAAGTAGTGGAACTCCAACACTACCTCGACATGAATGAAATGCTCGAGAAGGCGGTTACAATTGAACGGCGCCTCAAGAGGAGGGGTACTGTGCGACAAAGCACTACTTATCAAGCTGGAAATTGGCGTACTTCTCAACCAAAAAGGGAGGAGAAAGCCGCAGCTCCTTCTTACCCTCCAAGGCCGAATAACCTCCCTTCCAAGGCAGCGCCCAAGCCTGACTTTAAGGCTAATAATGCAGCTACCAAACCGCGTGGTCGAGACACCAAGTGTTTTAAGTGTCAAGGATTTGGCCATATCGCTTCTCAATGCCCCAGCCAAAGGACCATGCTGATGTTGCCAAATGGGGAAATTGTATCAGATGAGGAAGAGGAGTACGAGGGGATACCGCCTCTAGAAGAGGAAGAGAATGAATCAAGTGAGGAGATACCTACGCATGAGGAGATTGGATGCCTAGTGGTTCGAAAGGTCCTCACTACCCGCGCCAAAGAGGAGGAAATGGAGGTACAACGGGACAACCTTTTCTACACAAGGTGTCATATCAAGGATAAGGTGTGTAGTGTTGTTATTGATAGTGGGAGCTGTGCCAATGTCGCTAGTCTACTCATGGTAGAAATGCTAGGGCTCCAAGTTATCAAACATCCAAGACCTTATCGCCTTCAATGGTTGAACAATGAAGGGGAAGTCCGTGTGTTTAGACAAGTAAAAGTGCCATTCCGAATTGGCAAGTATGAAGACGAGGTTACTTGTGATGTCGTGCCAATGCAAGCAAGTCACCTCATTCTTGGACGGCCTTGGCAATATGATCGCGATGTCGAATTCAAGGGAAGAGCTAATAAATATGTCTTTACTCATTGCAATAGAAAGGTGACACTTGTACCTCTCACCCCAAAACAAGTGTATGAAGATCAAATGAGGCTCCAAAGGGAGTATGAGCTAGAACTTGAGAGGAAAAAGCGAGAGAAAAGTGAGGAAGAAAAAGGAGAGAGTAGGGCCGAAACCCTAGGGAAGAAAAAGGCAACAAGTGGGTCGGCTATGAGAGAAGAAAATAAGGGGAAGCTAAGCTTGCTAGCAAAAGCCAAAGATGTAAGGCGAGCTTTGTCTTCCAACCAACTCTTACTTGTGCTTGTGTGCAAAGAAGAGTTGGTCACTTCATCCATACCCACTGACTCCTTGCCTTATACTATTTTACCTCTCTTGCAGGAATTTGAGGACATATTTCCTGAGGATGTACCTGATGGACTACCACCGCTAAGGGGAATCGAGCACCAAATCGATCTCATTCCTGGAGCACCATTGCCTAACAAACCAGCCTATAGAATGGGTCCTGAGGAAACAAAGGAATTGCAAAGGCAAGTGGAGGAATTGCTAAGGAAAGGTTGGGCTAGAGAAAGTCTAAGTCCATGCGCTGTACCAGTGATTCTCGTGCCAAAGAAAGATGGAGCGTGGAGAATGTGCACCGACTGTCGAGCAGTCAATGCAATCACGGTAAAATATCGTCACCCTATCCCTAGGTTAGATGATATGTTAGATGAATTGCATGGTGCCATTATATTCACTAAAATTGATTTGAAAAGTGGTTACCACCAAATAAGAATGAAAGAGGGAGATGAGTGGAAAACCGCTTTCAAAACTAAACATGGTCTATACGAGTGGTTAGTAATGCCATTTGGCTTAACTAATGCACCTAGTACCTTCATGCGTTTGATGAACCATGTTTTGAGACCTTTTCTTGGGAAATTTGTAGTGGTTTACTTTGATGATATTCTGATTTATAGTAGAAGCTTAGAGGAACACCTTGACCACCTCAAAGCCATCTTTGCAGTACTTCGAAGGGAAAGGCTATATGCCAACCTTAAGAAGTGCACATTTTGCACTGATCGTGTTGTGTTTCTAGGATATGTTGTAAGTGCGCAGGGCATTCATGTAGATGAAGAGAAGATTAAATCTATCCAAGAGTGGCCAGCACCTACTTCTGTAAGTGATGTGCGCAGTTTTCATGGATTAGCAAGCTTCTACCGTCGTTTTGTGAAGGATTTTAGCACCATTGCTGCACCTCTTACCGCGGTCATAAAGAAGAACGAGAAGTTCTTTTGGGGGGAAGCCCAAGATAAGGCTTTCCAATTGCTGAAACACAAACTCACACATGCACCACTCCTTGCAATACCTAACTTTGATCTCACTTTTGAAGTGGAATGTGATGCATCAGGTGTAGGAGTAGGAGCCGTACTCATGCAAGGAGGGAGACCGATTGCCTACTTTAGTGAGAAATTAAATGGCGCGGTCCTCAACTATTCAACTTATGACAAGGAGATGTTTGCCCTCGTACGTGCTTTGGAGACATGGCAACACTACCTACGTGCCCGGGAATTCGTCATCAAAACTGACCATGAGTCTCTCAAGCACCTAAAAGGACAACAAAAGCTGAGCAAACGGCATGCCCGATGGGTAGCTTTCATCGAGTCTTTTCCATACGTCATCAAATACAAAACAGGTAAGTCTAATGTAGTAGCTGACGCTTTATCTCGGAGACACATTTTGCTCACTGCCTTAGATGCTAAACTCCTAGGCTTTGAGCTCATGAAGGAGTTGTATAAGGATGACTTGGATTTTGCCAACGCTTATGCGAATTGGGGAAAATCTGACTTTGAAAAGTTCTTTGTACATGATGGGTTCTTCTTTTATCTTACCAAGCTGTGCATTCCTCGAGGGTCCATACGCGACTTACTTATTCAGGAATCACATAGTGGTGGACTAATGGGACACTTTGGTGTCACCAAGACATTAGCTGTATTGCAGGAACACTTCCATTGGCCTCGCATGCGCAAGGACGTGGAGAGGATTGTTGAAAGATGTGGTGTGTGTCACAAAGCTAAGTCTCGGGTCAACCCAAACGGTTTGTATACTCCTTTACCCATACCTCACCAACCTTGGGTTGACATTTCCATGGATTTCGTACTTGGTTTACCTCGTTCAAAGCGTGGCCATGACTCTATATTTGTTGTGGTAGATAGGTTCTCCAAAATGGCTCACTTTATTGCATGTCATAAGACGGATGACGCTTTACACATTGCTGATTTATTCTTTAAAGAGGTTGTTCGTTTGCATGGCATACCTAGGACTATAGTATCCGATAGAGATGTCAAGTTTTTGAGCTATTTTTGGAAATCTTTATGGGGTCGGTTGGGAACCAAACTGTTGTTCTCTACCTCTAGTCATCCTCAAACGGACGGACAAACTGAAGTAGTCAATAGGACTTTATCCACACTCCTACGTGCAATCATAAAGAAAAATATCAAGTCATGGGAGGAGTGTCTACCTCATGTTGAGTTTGCATACAATAGGGTTGTGCATAGTGCTACACAATTCTCGCCCTTTGAAGTTGTGTATGGTTTGAACCCCTGAACTCCCTTAGATTTGTTGCCATTACCTTCTTCTGAGCATATGAACTTAGATGGCAAGAAGAAAGCTGAGTTCGTGAGATCATTACATGACAAGGTTCGTACCAACATCGAGAGGAGGACGGCCCAATATGTCCAACAAGCTAACAAGCACAGACGCAAGCTTGTCTTTGAACCAGGTGATTGGGTCTGGTTACATTTGCGCAAGGAGAGGTTTCCAAAACAACGGCAAAGCAAGCTGTCACCACGAGGAGATGGGCCTTTTCAAGTTATTGAGCGCATCAACGACAACGCATATCGCTTAGATCTGCCTGGTGAGTATACTGTTAGTGCTACATTCAATGTTGCTGATCTAAGTCCATTTATTACAGGGGACGAGTACGATTTGAGGGCAAATCCTTTTCAAGAGGAGGGGAATGATGCGGTTGAGCACGAGGCCCAAAGTGTACAAGTAGACCCTGTGAAGGTGCCCCAAGGCCCAGTGACACGAGCACGAGCTAAAAGATTCAAGGAGTCCCTCCAAGCCTTGGTACGTGCCATCCAAACCCAAGAGAAACCGGGCATGGAAGGAATTGAGTTGGAATATCCTTGCACGACTACTAAAATGCTGCTTACAATTGAAGATGCGAGTGTTCAAGCTCCAAACGGCGGGCTGAGCCGCAGTTAAGTACCCTCGCTGAGCCGTACGGGGGTCTCGCTGTCCGGTTAGCGAGTCGGGGGTCCAAGGGGGCGACACGCCCCTGGCTTGGGGGCCCGGGGGCGCAGCGAAGCCCCCGGTGGGGGTTCGGGGGCAACGCCCCCGAAGCTTATGATCTATAGTTAGTTGGGCTAGCTTTCGGTCAAGTATAGGCCCAAGGGGCTGGCCGAACTTTCCTTGTTATTTTTCCATTTTATTAGGTCTTAGTCACGGCTATTAATAGCCTCAAGCCGCATGTTACATTCAGTTTTTGAGGGTATTGAATAAAATTTCCAGAATTTCGTCCATTCCTTGTGGCAAATTCCCTTAGCTTGTGAAAGCTAAGTTGAACATCCTAGAGTCGATCCTAGGCTGTTCTTGACTTATCAATCAAGCACACATACTTGATTGTGGCGTCCTCTACCGTTAAATCTGTTCTTGAGTGGTCCAAGTTCGGGTTCAACTCCATCAAATCTTCATCGTGTTCCTCTAGATCCGAAGTAGCTTCCGCGTCTCGCATCAGCGTTACAACCTACGAAAACAAAATAACCTTCAACTTGAAACAATTCAGAAATCGGGTAAAGAACTAAGGGTACATTATTAATTAAATGGTAAGAAGGTGTAGAACAAGATTTAAATGAGAAAACTCCCTTTGACACTTCGATATTCCTTCCACCAATTGATTCAACTTGAGATTCCAGTGCTAGTCCTTGACATTTCTCATCAACACCTACATAAGAGCAACAAGAGTTAGTGCTAGTAACATGCTCAAAATAAGGCAAAGGTGATGAATGAACCATAGGTAAAGAACAAGAAGTAGAATCTGGAATTTCCCTTTTAAGATGAGCTCGAATGAATCCTCCAATGGCGCGGACAGATTTGATTGGACATTGTTCCATGAATTGATACCAAAGAGATTTAGTTCCTAAAAGACAAACTCCATGGAAACTCACAAAGTGTCCAGGTGACTTCGGGATGGAACATGCCATGACCAACTCTACTTGACTTTGTTTAACCTGCACAAACGAGGATATACTAAACAAAACACATGTTATCTGGTTAGCAAACAAAGTGTTCACACGTTCAATGTTTGCAGACATGGTCAACTCTTTTTCTTGACTCTTCACTAAGGCCAAATTGTTCTTGCTTATCCCCACTCCCTTCTTCTCGGACCATTGATCCTTCATTGCACTTGAGTTTTGTTTTTCATTGGGGAGCTCTTGTTCACAGCTCGGCAGCAACTCATTCGTACGTGGCTCTTCAATCAACAAGGGACTAGACTGAATTTTTCCTTTATTACCACCAGTTGGCACATGGTTAAGTTGCTCCAAGTGTGAATCCAGCACTTGGCTAAGTCTTTCCATCATGTCATCAATCAATGCTTTATTCTGACTTCGGAATTTTTCCTTTGATTCTCGAAGCTTTGACTCAATTCGAGAATTCTCAAACTCCACGTCTTGATTGTCAAGACACTTCTTAGATGCACCTCGTTTGCTTGAAGTTGACCTCGATTTAGATGCTCTACGCAGACTTCTTTGCTCCTTCTCATACTCATCACAATCTTGTTTATACCTTTCATATACACACAAAGCACGGTGGCGCTGCATCTCCTCCCGGAGTGAATGATACCCACGTTGTGAACTGGATGTCATGGAACTAGAGTACTTGAGAGTAGCCTGCTTGGAACCCCTTCTCTTGAGAGGCTCATCCTCCAAGAATTCTTGGTTGTATGAGTAAGAGGCAACTTCCCTAGGCATGATTATGTGACCTGCAAAAATGGTTAGCAAAGAAAAGGAATTTTCCTCACGTCACACAAGCTCACGTGTATGTGCTCATCCCTCGTGTATCTCTTGAAGCGTTCTAATGGACTTACCAAATACCTTTACCTGTTGGATTAGGTAGTTGAGAAATGCTGCTCAAGTCCAACAACTGTTACCAACCTTTCCACAAGTGTAACCACAAGAATGTAAGAGAAAAAGTAGGAAAGTGTTCCTAAAATCTAGGAGAAAATATAGGAGCAAATGTAGGAGAAAATGTAGGAAAGTTTCCTAAAATCTAGGAAGAGAATATAGGAGATTTTCCTAAAGTGGATGAGAGAATATAGGAAAGGTCCTAAAAATGGATGAGAGAATTTGAGGAGAGTTTCCTAAAAAATGGATGAGAGAATTTAGGAAAGTTTCCAAAAAATAGATGAGAGAGTTTTAGGAAAATTTCCTAAAAATGGATGAATGGATGAGAGAATTTAGGAAAGTTTCCAAAAAAATGGATGAGAGAGTTTTAGGAAAATTTCCAAAAAAAATGGATGAGAGAATTTAGGAAAGTTTCCTAAAAATGGATGAGAGAATTTAGGAAAGTTTCCAAAAAAAATGGATGAGAGAGTTTGGGAAAGTTTCCTAAAAAGGTAGGAGAGAGAGTGTCCAAGTGAGTACAAAGAGTTATCCAAGTGCTTTACTTAGTTTCCTAATTGATTTTGGAAACAAGTTAGTTTTTGGAAACCTTTTGAAAATCCTTTTCCTCTTGAGCAACTTTTGGTAACCTTCTTGAAACAACTTTTGGTAATCTTCTTGAAACAACTTTTGGTAACCTTCTTGAAACAACTTTTGGTAACTTCCAAATTCTATTCCAAGAAAGATTGCACAAATCAGATTTGGTTCCCTATTCAAAACAATTCGGTTGCCCCTTTCTTTCCTTTCCTTTTTTTTTTCTTGCCAACCGATTCCTTTTTTCTTTCTTTTTTTTTCGTTTTTGTTTTCTGTTTTTTTTTTCTTGACTACAACTATCAACCACGACACAAAACAAGGAAGTCCCCAAATAATAACTACCAAGAACTCCAAGATCTTTCAAGAACTTCCAAGGAAGTTGTCAGGAACTTCAGAAATTTCAAGATTGTGGTCAAGAATTCAAGAAGCTCAAGACTATTGTAAGTTCTCTTCAAGATTCACAAAATTCCAACAAGTTTTGCCAAAAATCCAGATTTGAAAACCAAGTAAACAAGTTGGATAACACAAACAACAAGGCTGGACAGATTTGTATTCGGATGAACAGTAACTATGAACAGTGTCGGTGAACAGTACCGGTGAACAGTGACTCTTTTTTTTTTTTTTTTTTAAGGCAGCGGAAAGTACTAAGAATTCTACGACACAACTACGAAAAATATGGATATAACGAAAGATACCTCTACCAAAGCTCTGAAGCCAACTGATACGTTCCTCGATCAACTTGTTTCGAGACACGTAGCACGTTTGCCCAAGGATCTAGCGAGGATGTCCAACGCTTGGAATTGCGGGATCTAGAACCAAACGGACGACACGATTTGATTCAAGACGGTAGACGACACTCCGATGAAGGTGAATACACCAGGGGAATAGGTCGGTAGAACAATCTAGGACAGGACGCAAGACTGCTCAAAACCCTTGCCAAAGCAAGTAAAGGGGTCGAATCTCTCTCTCAAGAAGAATCGAAAATATGCAAAACTTTATTGATAAAACGTCCACCTTTATGCTTACAAAGCAAGCCTTTATATAGGCAAAACTAATGAAACCCTAATATCGCAAGGCTAGAGGGTCGGCCACTCTTTGGACAAGGTGGGCCGGCCCATGGACTCAATAAAAAGGGCCTAGTGGTTCGGCCATCCTTAGACAAAGGTGGGCCGAATCCATGGCTAACAAAAAGGACTAATATAAACTTAAGGCTCCTAACACTAAGGCCTAATCGGCCATGGCCCACTTGGCTCTTCACGGGCTCTCTTCACGGGCTTGGATCATCGTGTAGACAACTGGGTTATCACCTTCCAAGCCTTCAATGTCTCGATGAACTCCTTGTTGGTCTTGAACATTCCGCACAAGGGCTTGGAGTGATTCCTTGAATTGCTTAGCCCGTGCACGTGTGACTGGGCCCAATGGGACAAGGTGGGCCAAGGTCCGTGCACACATCATCAAGGGAGCACACCTAGGGGTATACATGACAAATCACCTACCGCACCTACCACTAGGAAGCACAACATGATTATTAAGGCTAAAGATGTTAGAAAAGTGGTGAACTCTAATCAGCCTATACTTCTCATGATTTGCAAGCATGTGCTCTTGGATGTTGCTGAGCTCGACAAGGTGTTGCCTGTGAGCATAGTTGTTCTTTTAGAAGAATTTGAGGATGTTTTCCCTAACGAGGTCCCTGATGGCTTACCACCCATTCGGGGAATTGAACACCAAATCGACCTCATTCCTGGAGCACCATTGCCCAACAAACCTGCTTACCGCATGGGCCCTGAGGAGACCAAGGAGCTTCAAAGGCAAGTTGATGGCCTCTTAGGTAAGGGTTGGGTAAAGGAAAGTCTAAGTCCTTGCGCTGTGCCTGTGATACTTGTTCCCAAAAAGGACGGTACTTGGCGCATGTGCACTGACTGTCAGGCTGTGAACGCTATCACTGTCAAATATCGTCATCCCATTCCTAGACTTGATGATATGCTTGATGAACTCAATGGTGCCATTATTTTCACCAAAATAGACTTAAGGAGCGGCTATCATCAAATTCGGATGAAAGAAGGCGACGAGTGGAAAACAGCCTTCAAAACCAAACATGGTCTCTATGAGTGGCTAGTCATGCCTTTTGGCTTAACTAATGCCCGTAGCACCTTCATGCGACTAATGAACCATGTGTTGAGACACTTTATTGGCAAGTTTGTCATTGTTTACTTTGATGACATCCTGATCTATAGTCGTAGTGAGCATGAGCACCTAGAGCATGTGAGATTAGTTCTTGAGACACTTCGACAGGCGCGTCTTTACGCCAACCTCAAGAAGTGCACCTTTTGTACTAACGAGCTTGTGTTTTTAGGCTATGTGGTAAGTTCGCAGGGCATCAAGGTGGACAAATCTAAGATTGAGGCCATCGAGCAATGGCCAACTCCCACGTCCGTCCCTGACGTGCACAGCTTTCTTGGATTGGCGGGCTTTTACCGGCGCTTTGTCAAAGATTTTAGCACCATTGCCGCCCCGTTGACCGCCGTGACAAAGAAGAATGACAAGTTCCACTGGGGAGAATCACAAGAACAAGCATTTCTCGCCCTCAAGGACACACTCACACATGCACCTGTGTTAGCATTACCAAATTTTCACAAGACTTTTGAAATTGAATGTGATGCTTCTGGTGTAGGTATTGGAGCGGTCCTCATGCAAGACAAGAGGCCTTGTGCCTTCTTTAGTGAGAAACTGGGGGGAGCTGCATTAAACTACCCCACGTACGACAAGGAGTTGTACGCATTAGTGAGGGCCTTGGAGACTTGGCAACACTATCTTCGCCCTCGGGAGTTCGTGATACACACTGATCACGAGTCATTGAAGTACCTCAAGGGACAACCCAAGTTAAGCAAGCGACATGCCAAATGGGTAAGCTTCATTGACACCTTTTCGTATGTCATTAAGTATAAGATTGGCAAAACGAATGTAGTGGCTGATGCATTATCACGTAGACATTCGTTGCTTGCCCTTCTGGATGCCAAGTTACTAGGGTTCGAAATGGTTAAGGAACTCTACACAAATGATCATGACTTTGGTGATATCTATGTTGCTTGTGTTAAGAACCCGCATGGAAAATACTTCTTGCATGATGGATTTCTATTCCATGTAGATAAACTGTGTGTACCTAATTCTTCCATTCGCGATCTTTTGATTCGAGAGGCACATAGTGGTGGTCTCATGGGCCACTTTGGCATCACCAAGACTCTGGCCATGTTACAAGAGCACTTTTACTGGCCTCATATGCGTAGAGATGTTGAACGCATGGTTGGTAGATGTGCTACTTGTCACAAGGCAAAGTCTAAGACAAATCCATATGGCTTGTATACCCCGTTACCTATCCCTCACCATCCTTGGGTTGATTTGTCTATGGACTTTGTATTAGGATTGCCTAGATCAACAAGGGGTAATGACTCCATCTTTGTTGTGGTTGATAGATTCTCTAAGATGGCTCATTTTATTCCTTGCCACAAAACTGACGATACATCTCATATTGCTAATCTGTTCTTCAAAGAAATTGTCCGTCTGCATGGCCTGCCTAAAACTATTGTCAGTGATAGAGATGTGAAATTCTTGAGTTACTTTTGGAAGACTTTGTGGTCCAAACTGGGCACTAGGTTATTATTCTCCACCACTAGTCATCCACAAAGCGATGGACAAACTGAAGTTGTCAATCGCACACTTGGCACTCTACTTCGGGCCTTGATTAAAAAGAATCTTAAGACTTGGGAAGAGTGCCTCCCTCATGTTGAATTCGCCTACAATCAAACTGTGCATAGTGCCACACAATACTCCCCCTTTGAGATTGTTTATGGCTTCAACCCCGTAACCCCCCTTGATTTGGTGCCCTTACCTTCCTCTGAGCACACAAGCTTAGATGGGAAAAAGAAAGCTGATTCTGTGCGCAGGTTACATGAGGCCGTGCGAGCAAACATTGAGAAGCGTACGCAGCAATACATCCAGCAAGCCAACAAGCACCGTCGCAAGATGATTTTTGAGCCTGGAGATTGGGTTTGGCTACACTTGAGGAAAGAGCGATTTCCCAAGCAACGCCAAAAGCAAATTGTCCCCAAGAGATGATGGACCATTTCGGGTACTCCAACGAGTCAATGACAACGCATACAAGTTGGAGCTACCTGGGGAGTACAATGTTAGTGCAACCTTCAACGTCACGGACCTAAGCCCATTTCTTGACGAGGAGGATCCAGATTTGAGGGCAAATCCTTCTCAAGAGGAGGGGACTGATGTGTGCACGAGTCTCAGCCCATGCAATGACCCAGTCCGAGTTCCATTGGGCCCAGTCACACGTGCACGGGCCAAGCTCTTCAAAGAATCACTCCAAGCCCTGGTTCGAGTCGTCCAAGACCAACATGGAGTTCACAAAGATATTGAGGGCTTAGAGAGAGACAATCAAGCCATTTGCACCATGATCGAAGCCCACGAAGACTCAAGTGGGCCTTCAAGTGGACCGGCCCTATAGGGCCTTAGCCTTAGTATTTGATAGATTGGATTAATTTGTCTCCATAGCTCATTGGGCCGGCCCATCTTGGACACCAAGATGGCCAAACTCTTTGCCATTGTTTCCTTAGGTTTTCTTAAATAGGCTTGCTTTGTAAGGTTTTAGGGTAGTCGTTTTATCAATAAAATTGGTTTAATTCGTTTCTTCTTCTAAGAAGAGAGTTCGAGCACTTTAACTTGCTTTGGCAAGGGTTATTGAGCAATCTTGCGTCCTGTCCTCGATTGTTCATCCGACCTATTCCCCTAGAGTATTCACCTTCATCAGAGTGTCGTCTACCACCTAAATCAAATCGTGTCGTCCGTTTGATTCTAGGTCCCGCAATCTAAGCGTTGGACAACATCGCTAGATCCTTGGGCAAACGTGCTACGTGTCTCGAAACAAGTTGTTAGACTCGAGCAACATTTCTCAACTACCTAAACCAACAGGTAAGGTACTTGGTAAGTTTTGTAGAGCGACTTGAGCACTATACACGAGAAAGAAAGATACACTCAGGGAGTGAAGTGAGGATTACATTTGCACTTTCTTTGCTTGTTACTAACCTTTGCAGGGGCATCAAGCGAGACATGGAGCAACAAGCAACCACCGATCACTCCTTGTTGTTCGCCGCAATGAAGAATGAGCTAAGGCGAATCAGTGAACAACAAATGGAGACGTTACACACTCGTTTTGACGAGTTGTCCAGGAGTCTTACACGAGGCTCTCGTTCTAGATCCCACAATCGGAGTAACCACAACACCAAAGAGGCAAATGGCGAAGATTACTCCGCTAGTGAGGATGAGGGGCGACCCGAGAGGTCTACAAGGGACACGCCCAAGAACGAACTCAAGGGGCTTAAGATTCAAGTCCCCGCATTCAAAGGCAAAAGTGACCCTGAATCTTACTTGGAGTGGGAAGGCCGTATCGAGATGGTCTTCGACTGCTACGACTACAGTGAGGAACAAAAGGTTAAGGTTGCCACCGTGGAGTTCACCGACTACGCACTAGTCTGGTGGGACCAAGTAAGGACCAATAGGAGGAGGATGGGAGAGCCACGTGTCCGGACTTGGCGCGAACTCAAGGCACTGCTGCGCAAGCGATTTGTTCCTAGCTATTACAATCGTGATCTCCACTCTAAGCTTCAAACTCTCACGCAAGGCAACATGAGTGTGGAGGACTACTACAAAGAAATTGAGATGGCCATGATGAGGGCCAACATTCAAGAAGACAATGAGGCCATGATGGCTCGGTTTCTTAGAGGTCTCAATCCTGACCTTCAAGAAGCCTTGGAGCTCCAACATTACTTGGACATGCACGACCTTCTAGAACTCGCTATTAAGGCCGAGCGGGGGAAGAAACTAAGACGCGGAGTACGTACGTTCCAAACTTCTAACACCACTTCATGGAGGGGCAACCAACCACGAAGGGCAACCCACGAAGTTGGAAATGCGGCAGCACCAACCTCTTCTAATCGAATCCAAGGTAACACCTCTAACCGCCATTCCTATTCTACCCCTAACAAGGTTTCCAATGCATCCAGGTCCACTTCAAAGGCACCGCATGAGACTCCTAAGAAGAATCGAAAAATATGCAAAACTTATTGATAAAACTGCTACCTTCAAACCTTACAAAACAAGCCTATTTATAGGCTAAGGGTTACTAAAACCTAAGGAAAACAAGGAAGAGAAATTCGGCCATCTTGGGGTCAAGATGGGCCGGCCCATGTTCTACTAAATCACTTAATCCAACTCTATTAGTCACTAAGGCCTAATGCCCTAATCAGCCAACTCTCTTGGAGGTCCACTTATCATGGTGTAGACAACTCGATTGTCTCCTTCGAAGCCTTCAATATCTCTATGGACTCCATGTTGGTCTTGGACAATACGGACAAGGCCTTGGAGGGTTTCTTTGAAGAGCTTGGCTCGTGCACGTGTGACTGGACCTAATGGAACTCGGACCGGATCATTGCGTAGGCCCTGCTCCGTGCACACATCATTTGCTTTATTTACATTATGTGTTTTGCATGCTTGTGTGTTACGTGTTATTCGCTTCCTTAGGATCTTGCATCTAGATATCATGCTTATGTGCTATGTGTTTTATATGATATTGCGTGTTTACTTTGATGCGGTTGAGCACGAGGTCCAAAGTGTTCAAATAGACCCTGTGAAGGTGCCCCAAGGCCCAGTGACACGAGTACGAGCTAAGAGATTCAAGGAGTCCCTCCAAGCTTTGGGCTGTGCCGTCCAAGCCCAAGAGAAACCGGCCATTGAAGGAATTGAATTGGAAGATCCTTGCACGACTACTAAAATGTTGCTTACAATTGAAGATGCAAGTGTTCAAGCTCCAAACGGCGGGCTGAGCCGCAGTTAAGTACCCTCGCTGAGTCGTATGGGGATCAAGCACACACACTTGATCCTAGGCTATTCTTGACTTATCAATCAAGCACACACACTTGATTGTGGCATCCTCTACCGTTAAATCTGTTCTTGAGTGGTCCAAGTTCGGGTTCAACTCCATCAAATCTTCAACGTGTTCCTCTAGATCCGAAATAGCTTCCGCGTCTCGCATCAACTGGCATCAGAGCTGGTTAGAGGTATCATGTATATCCCTTTTTTTTATTGTTTTAGATCTATTTTAGTCTTCTAAATTCGTAGCTCAAGTGCTCGGGTTTGTGAAGTCCGAAATCTGTCTTGGTTGTTTCCTTGTCACAAATCTGTCTTTGTTGTTTAGTTATTGTCCGAAAATTTCTGTCCAGTTTTGTCTTGTGTTTATGTTCTGTTTAAATCCAAAAATCTGTTGTGTTGCATACCTTATTGTCATTCCCTCGAGTCGTTGCTGGAATTAATTTGCTGGGATGCCGAATCTGTTTGCACTTGTTTCTTGAACCCTTTGTGTTGTTGCTTTGCAAAACTCGAACATCAAAACCCTATTGGGGAAGTCTTGAGCATCTTGGATTACCAGAGGTTAATCTTGGCAGTCTTGAAACCTGAAATAAACCTTTAACCGTGTTCTTGTTTTCATGGAACTTTGATCTTGAAACCCAGTCTGTCCAAGTTGTTTACGTTAATTGCTGTGAGATTGTGGTCTAAACTGCCTGGCTATTGTGTGAAAACACCCCAATAGAAGTAAAAAAAAAAATTCAAGAAAGATGGCTCTAGTTTCCAATTCTTGACCAGCCTCCAAGTTTTACCAAATCTGATTCAAACTTGGACTTCCAAATCTGAACAGCCCTAGTCTTGGTCAGCCTTTAAGCCACCAAATCTGATTCAAACTTGGACTTCCAAATCTGAACAACCTCCGATTCTTGACCAGCAAAAAAAAAAAAAAATCGGCTACAACAAAGGTCAAAGAAATCCTAAGTTTCCTACTCTTGACAGCCTACAAGTTTTACCAAATTTGGTGCAAAATCTGACTTCCCCAGCCCCAAAATTTTGAATTTGAACCACTTGGGACTCTCAAGTCTGACCAAACTCCAAGGTTTCCAATCCTTGGCAACCCCAAGTGTCCAAATCAGATCAAACTTTCCAATTTCTGAATCTTGAATTCTTGAATTTTCCTAAAACCGTTGGAGCAATTGTGACACCCGATTGGGCTGAGTTTTGGGTAGTAGATTGCCCATTATTTGAGCAGCCTAAGGCCACCCAAAATACTCCAAAACCCTTACCAAAAAGACCACGGACCAGCAGCTCAACAAATTCCAGAAAATTGGGTTTCGGGTAGAGTTTTCTAGGATTTTCAAAATTTCAGCGTTCAAGTTAATTGTCTTACTTTCTTTTGAGTCGTTAGTTATTGTCCAGCTATATTCTGAGTCTTGAGTCCTGTCTAGGTCTTCATTCATTTACCTCCATTTAGTGCTACTAGCTTGTGTGTCACTTGTTGACTAGCCAAGAACGTACATTGCGGTGACGCCTAGTTTGTTCAACCCGAGCAACTAGCAAGCCAAGGAATTGCTTGGTAAGATTATTAGAGAGTGATACACTTGAGTGAAACACGAGTGTGAGTGACCTATACATTATATAAAAAAAAAAAAAGAGAGAGAGGAACTCGTTTGTTTATTTGTTTCACAAGTGAACTAACTATGTCTAGTGGAGTGGGTAGCCAAACCATGGACATCAAACTACAGTTGGAAGCCATGATGGGGGAGTTCAAGCGATTGCTCAAGAATGAAATTGAACCATTGCATGACCGGATTGATCAGTTGGAGAACTCGAGACCTCCACCTAACCCGAGTAAGGGCAAAGAATCGGCATACTCAAACGATGAAGAGGAAGCGTTTGAGGGAAGGTACCAAAATGATCAAAGGTTCCAACGTCGAGGAGACGACACTTAAAGGTGTGAAACTCAAGATTCCCTCATTCCCAGGCAAGTCGGACCCCAAGGCGTACTTGGAATGGGAATGGAAAACTGAGTTAGTCTATGAATGCCACACCTATACGGAGGAGCAAAAGGTGAAACTAGCAGCCGTAGAATTCACTGACTGTGCCTCCATTTGGTGGGACCAACTTAGATTAAGCCGAAGGAGAAATCGTGAGAGACCTGTGGAAACTTGGGAGGAAATGAGGAGCCTGATGAGAAAAAGGTTCGTTCCGAGCTACTATAGCCGAGATCTACACCGTCGGCTACAAGCTCTCAACCAAGGGTCCATGACAGTTGAGGATTATTACAAGGAGATGGAAATGGCCATCATGAAGACGGATTTGCGTGAAGATGGAGAGGCCACTATGGCTCGTTTTCTACATGGATTGAGGTCCAAGATTGCTGAAGTAGTGGAACTCCAACACTACCTTGACATGAATGAAATGCTCGAGAAGGCGGTCACAGTTGAACTGCGCCTCAAGAGGAGGGGTAGTGCGCGACAAAGCACTACTTATCAAGCTGGAAATTGGCGCACTTCTCAACCAAAAAGGGAGGAAAAGGCTGCAGCTCCTTCTCACCCTCCAAGGCCGAATGGCCTCCCTTCCAAGGCAACGGCCAAGCCAGACTTTAAGGTTAGTAATGGAACTCCCAAACCGTGTGGCCGAGACACCAAGTGCTTTAAGTGTCAAGGATTTGGCCATATCGCTTCTCAATGCCCCAGCCAAAGGACCATGCTCATGTTGTCAAATGGGGAAATTGTATCGGACGAGGAAGAGGAGTACGAGGGGATGCCACCTCTAGAGTAGGAAGAAAATGAATCGAGTGAGGAGATACCTACGCATGAGGAGATTGGATGCCTAGTGGTTCGAAAGGTCCTTACTACCCTCGCCAAGGAGGAGGAAATGGAGGTACAATGGGACAACCTTTTCTACACAAGGTGTCATATTAAGGATAAGGTATGTAGTGTTGTTATTGATAGTGGGAGTTGTGCCAATGTAGCTAGTCTACTCATTGTAGAAATGCTAGGGCTCCCAGTTATCAAACATCCAAAACCTTATCGCCTTCAATGGTTGAACAATGAAGGGGAAGTCCGTGTGTTTAGACAAGTAAAAGTGCCATTCCGAATTGGCAAGTACGAAGACGAGGTTACTTGTGATGTCGTGCCAATGCAAGCAAGTCACCTCATTCTTGGACGGCCTTGACAATATGATCGCGATGTCGAATTCAAGGGAATATGTCTTTACTCATTGCAATAGAAAGGTGACACTTGTACCTCTCACCCCAAAACAAGTGTATGAAGATCAAATGAGGCTCCAAAAGGAGTATGAGCTAGAACTTGAGAGGAAAAAGCGAGAGAAAAGTAAGGAAGAAAAAGGAGAGAGTAGGGCCGAACCCCTAGGGAAGAAAAAGGCAACAAGTGGGTCGGCTATGAGAGAAGAAAATAAGGGGAAGCTAAGCTTGCTAGCAAAAGCCAAAGATGTAAGGCGAGCTTTGTCTTCCAACCAACTCTTACTTATGCTTGTGTGCAAAGAAGAGTTGGTCACTTCATCCATACCCACTGACTCCTTGCTTTCTACTATTTTACCTCTCTTGCAGGAATTCGAGGATATATTTCCTGAGGATGTACCTGATGGACTACCATCGCTAAGGGGAATTGAGCACCAAATTGATCTCATTCCTGGAGCACCATTGCATAACAAACCGGCCTATAGAATGGGTCCTGAGGAAACAAAGGAATTGCAAAGGCAAATGGAGGAATTGCTAAGGAAAGGTTGGGCTAGAGAAAGTCTAAGTCCATGCACTGTACCAGTGATTCTCGTGCCAAAGAAAACTGGAGAGTGGAGAATGTGCACCGACTGTCGACCAGTCAATGCAATCACGGTAAAAGATCGTCACCCTATCCCTAGGTTAGATGATATGTTAGATGAATTGCATGGTGCCATTACCACCAAATAAGAATGAAAAAGGGAGGTGAGTGGAAAATCGCTTTCAAAACTAAACATGGTCTATACGAGTGGTTAGTAATACTATTTGGCTTAACTAATGCACCTAGTACCTTCATGCGTTTAATGAACCATGTTTTGAGACCTTTTCTTGGGAAATTTGTAGTGGTTTGCTTTGATGATATTCTGATTTATAGTAGAAGCTTAGAGGAACACCTTGAGCATCTCAAAGCCATCTTTGAAGTACTTCGAAGGGAAAGGCTATATGCCAACCTTAAGAAGTGCACATTTTGCACTGATCGTGTTGTGTTTCTAGGATATGTTGTAAGTGTGCAGGGCATTCATGTAGATGAAGAAAAGATTAAGGCCATCCAAGAGTGGCCAACACCTACCTCTGTAAGTAATGTGCGCAGCAGCTTTCATGGATTAGCAAGCTTCTACCGTCGTTTTGTGAAGGATTTTAGCACCATTGCTGCACCTCTTACCGCAGTCATAAAGAAGAACGAGAAGTTCTTTTGGGGGAAAGCCCAAGATAAGGCTTTCCAATTGCTGAAACACAAACTCACACATGCACCACTTCTTGCAATACCTAACTTTGATCTCACTTTTGAAGTGGAATGTGATGCATCAGGAATAGGAGTAGGAGCAGTACTCATGCAAGGAGGGAGATCGATTGCCTACTTTAGTGAGAAATTAAATGGCGCGGTCCTCAACTATTCAACTTATGACAAGGAGATGTTTGCCCTCGTATTTGCTTTGGAGACATGGCAACACTACCTACGTGCCTGGGAATTCGTCATCAAAACTGACCATGAGTATCTCAAGCACCTAAAAGGACAACAAAACTGAGCAAACGGCATGCCCGATGGGTAGCCTTCATCGAGTCTTTTCCATACGTTATCAAATACAAAACAGGTAAGTCTAATGTAGTGGCTGATGCTTTATCTCGTAGACACATTTTGCTCACTACTTTAGATGCTAAACTCCTAGGCTATGAGCTCATGAAGGAGTTGTATAAGGATGACTTGGATTTTGCGAACGCTTATACGAATTGGGGAAAAACTGACTTTGAAAAATTCTTTGTGCATGATGGGTTCTTATTTTATCTTACCAAGTTGTGCATCCCTCGAGGGTCTATACGTGACTTACTTATTCAGGAGTCACATAGTGGTGGACTAATGGGACACTTTGGTGTCACCAAGACATTAGCTGTATTGCAGGAACACTTCCATTGGCTTCGCATGCGCAAGAACGTGGAGAGGATTGTTGAAAGATGTGGCGTGTGTCACAAAGCTAAGTCTCGGGTCAACCCAAACGGTTTGTATACTCCTTTAACCATACCTCACCACTCTTGGGTTGATATTTCCATGGATTTCGTGCTTGGTTTACCTCGTTCTAAGCATGGCCATGACTCTATATTTGTTGTGGTAGATAGGTTCTCTAAAATGGCTCACTTTATTGCATGTCATAAGATGGATGATGCTTTACACATTGCTGACTTATTCTTTAAAGAGGTTATTCGTTTGCATGGCATACCTAGGACTATAGTATCCGATAGAGATGTCAAGTTTTTGAGCTATTTTTGGAAATCTTTATGGGGTTGGTTGGGAACCAAACTGTTGTTCTCTACCTCTAGTCATCCTCAAACGGACGGACAAATTGAGGTAGTCAATAGGACTTTATCTACACTCCTACGTGCAATCATAAAGAAAAATATCAAGTCATGGGAGGAGTGTCGACCTCATGTTGAGTTTGCATACAATAGGGTTGTGCATAGTGCTACACAATTCTCGCCTTTTGAAATTGTGTATGGTTTTAACCCCTTAACTCCCTTAGATTTGTTGCCATTACCTTCTTCTGAGCATATAAACTTAGATGGCAAGAAGAAAGCTGAGTTCGTGAGATCAATACATGACAAGGTTCGTACCAACATCGAGAGGAGGATGGCCCAATATATCCAACAAGCTATAATAAGCACAGGCGCAAGCTTGTCTTTGAACCAGGTGATTGGGTCTGGTTACATTTGCGCAAGGAGAGATTTCCAAAACAACGGCAAAGCAAGCTGTCACCAAGAGGAGATGGGCCTTTACAAGTCATTGAGCGCATCAACGACAATGCATACCACTTAGATCTGCCTAGTGAGTATAATGTTAGTGCTACATTCAATGTTGCTGATCTAAGTCCATTTATTGCAGGGGACGAGTACGATTTGAGGGCAAATCCTTTTCAAGAGGAGGGGAATGATGCGGTTGAGCACGAGATCCAAAGTGTTCAAATAGACCCTGTGAAGGTGCCCCAAGGCCCAGTGACACGAGCACGAGCTAAGAGATTCAAGGAGTCCCTCCAAGCTTTGGTCCGTGCCGTCCAAGCTCAAGAGAAACCGGCCATTGAAGGAATTGAATTGGAAGATCCTTGCACGACTACTAAAATGCTGCTTACAATTGAAGATGCAAGTGTTCAAGCTCCAAACGGCGGGCTGAGTCGTAGTTAAGTACCCTCGCTGAGCCGTACGGGGATCAAGCACACACACTTGATCCTAGGCTGTTCTTGACTTATCAATCAAGCACACATACTTGATTGTGGCGTCCTCTACCGTTAAATCTGTTCTTGAGTGGTCCAAGTTCGGGTTCAACTCCATCAAATCTTCAACGTGTTCCTCTAGATCCGAAATAGCTTCCGCGTCTCGCATCATACTTGCTTTCCTTATGTTTTATATGATTTATTTGATTATAATCACTGTGTGACGTCACCACGCTAGCCCAACGCTAGTTGTGGCCCCTCTCCCGATTCCACACTAGTCCAACGCTAGTTGTGGCCCCTTAGTCCGATTTCTCACAAGTCCAACGCTAGTGAGAAAATAGAGACATGGGCTAGTCCAACGCTAGACCCTTAGGGACTGCCCTCGCGCTAGATCATATTTGTGTGACAATCATCACATTTTCATGCATATTTTAGGTTTTTTTTATCACTTTTGCATGACCTTTCCATTGTATACACATCTCTCATCCCATATTTTCCTTATATATGTCCCCCTTATCCTATATTTTCCTCTATATTACCCTATGTGTGGGACATGCCATTAGACTTGCATTTCATATAAGAAAAATTAGAGATAGGTTAGTACATTTGTTTGATTAGATTAGGCAATACCCCTCGAATATGGGATATGGACGAGTGTGACTTTCTAACCTTAGCACGCTTGTATTCCCTCTATAAAAGGGAAAATTTATTCACGAATCATAGTCCCTCCCTGCACCCGTTATGATGCAATTCCTTTAGGTCATGAATGCTCATATATCATTATTTTATTTTATTTTATTTTTCTTCGAGTCTCATATATTGCACATTCGTTGCGAGAACCCGAAAATTTTCTTATTTCCAGGCAGTATTTTATTTCCTTGCACACATTTTCTATATTTTCCTTTATTATATTAATTTTCTAGATATTTTTATAAGTGGGTATAGTGTTTAAATCATTTTTCTAGAATAAGTTAGTTCATGCGCCATTAGAAGCATATATTGGATGTGGGACCCTCTAGTGCGTTAAGTGCGATGAATTTTTATGACCAGGTAAAGTTTTGTATTAAGGGATATTATTTTACAAGGTGGCAGGAGACAATTAGAGGTTAGCTAGATAGATTAACCATTGGGAGAAAGAAGATAAGCTTAAACCCTAAAAGGTGCCAAGTGTCGCGACCTGATTGGAGTTGGAGTTGGACTTTGACCAAAGGTTTCACAACTTTCCTAAAACTAATTTTGACCAAGATTTTTCTCATTTTCTCCCTTGCTTGGCCGGCCACCATGAGAGGAAAAACCAAGAGAGTTTCTTCAACTTCAACTTCAAGTCTTGCTCAAATCTTGAGTTTCAACCGTTGAATCATCAAATTACTCCATCAAAGTTGCTTACTAAGGAGGATTAAAGCTTTTAGTGGAGTAAATTTGGGAGGAAGAAGCCTAAGCTACTATCTTTCTTGAGGTTTCAAGGTACTTTGCTTAGAAATTTCCTCTTTGTTTTACTAATGGCAAATTAGTGACTAAATATGTTGTTTTGTGGAAGATTTCATGGTTTAAAGTAGAGTTTTGATAAATTTCAGATTTATTGGTGATTTTTCTGTCCTCATATGATGAGCAATGGTTGGCTTGATAGTTTGTTATGTGAAATATTGAAGCTTGATAGGCTAGTATACTTTGCCTAAAGAAATTTCAGCTTAGGGTGCATAAATTTCAGATTTAGGGTTTCCAATTTTGGTGTAATTGTGGTGGATTTGGGAGTTACTAATTGTACATGAAGGGTATTGCGACCCCAATTTAGTGTGTTAAATGGTTTATGATTTGTATGTGAAATTGTTGTTGAATTGAGATGAGATTGGGTGGATGTTAGGTTGGAAAAGTAAAGAAAAACAAGGGAAGGGCTGCTGAAATTTTTGCAGCACCCTTTAGCAGTTTTGGAAAATCTGTTGTATCTTGATGAAGAAAAATCGAAATTAAGTTCGTTTATTGCCTTTGAAACTAGATTCATAGAGCTACAAACCATGAAATTTTCGGACCCTAGTTCTGTCTGTGTGATTTATGGTGATTTTCCAAAGTTGACTGAAATTACATACCTGTTCTGTCTTTTACTGGATGAAGTAGCGACTTGAGGCTCGAATTTGACTGACTTGTGGTATGAATCTTATAAATGTGTCTTTTGAGAAATTGTATTCCTTTGAGTCTATTTTCCGACGGTATAAATTTTATCAATTTTGGACTTAAGAATCTTGAGATATGATTTTTAAAATGGTGGTGTGCAAAACTTGATACGTTCCTCGATCAACTCGTTTCGAGACACGTAGCACGTTTGCCCAAGGATCTAGCGAGGTTGTCCAACGCTTGGTTTGCGGAACCTAGAGTCAATACGGACGGCACGATTTGACTTAGGTGGTAGACGACACTCCGATGAAGGTGAATACTCCAGGGGAATAGGTCGGATGAACAATCAAGGACAGGACGCAAGATTGCTCAATAACCCTTGCCAAAGCAAGGAATAGGTCGGACGAATTTTGTCTTAGTTTTCCTTATTTCCGCTGCACTTGTCTCAAAAAAAAAAAAAAAATTCTGTTCGTGTGTTTTCTTGTGTTGCAAATCTGTCCGCTGTTTAGTACGTCATTGTTGCGACCAATTCTTGATCAAAGTTGTGCCTAATCTGTCCGTAGTTCTTGTTCTTGTTGCGCCTTTGTTAGTCACAAAATTCTGTTTGCGTCGCTTGTCAAAAAAAAAAAAAAAAAAAGAGATTTCTGTCCGTTAGTTCTTGTCTTTTGGTCGCGTCAATTTCTGGTCAGTTGTGTGTTATTGTTGCTAGTCCTAATCTGCCCAGATTTCGTACTCTCGTGGCATCTATTCTGCCCAGCACTTAGCCATAGCCGAATCTGCACAAAAAAAAAAAAAAAGGAAGACGGCTAGGGTTTTCCAAGTTGCGACTAGGGTTTGGTCTTTGTTGTGAAATCTGTCCAAATAGTTATTGTTATCCAAGTGGTTTGCTTAACTTGCCTAAACTGATTTGGGGACAAATACTTGTTGGGTTGGTGAATCTTGAAGAAAATCTACACGGCTTCTAAGATTCTTGAAGTAACATCACCATCTTGAAATTCTTGAAAGTCTTGGAGAAACCTTGTTAGTTTGAGGGAGTAGGGTGGTGCGTTCTTGTGTGTTGAGGGCAGACCTTATTTCTGGGATTTTTCACTCATTCGGCCAAGAAATTGTGTTGTCTTTAAGTCCAAAAAAAAAAAAAAACAGAAACGCAAGAGAAAAGAGAAAAAAAAAAATAAAATTCGGACAACAAGAAACAAAGAAGGAAGCCGTATTATTATTATTGTCAAATCTGTCTTGATACTTCTTGTTCCAACCCAAACCAGGAAATTACAGCAAGGAAAAAAGAAAAGAATTCAGAAGTTTTGGCCAACCTCTTCTTGAAAATCTTGATCACCTTGGATCTTGATCACTTGTGTCACCTTTTGGGATTCTTGAGGGTCTTGTTTATCTTGGGGTTTGAAGACTTGCACTTCCCTTCGTATAAAGAGTTTTTTGTAAGATCTTGCATCCATACGAGGCTTCCTTGGGTTAGGAGTGAATTTCTTGGGAGATTCTTGAGTAACGATACTTGCTTTACCTTGGGAGTCCATTGGAGCCGAATTTCTGGACTAACAAGAACCAAACCTGTCTTGTAGGAGAGAGGGCCGAATTTCTTGTTCTTGGAGTAGAGAGGGAGCCGAATTGCTTGGGTAAGTTGCGGCTGTGAAGAGGGAGTTTAATAGGAAGTGTAACCGACTTAGGGAAGGGTTTCTAGGAGGGAAGAATTCTGGAAATTTCGGTTGAGGGGGGGAACAAATCTGTTTAGGAGTCCCAACTCTTACTTGCTTTCCAAATTAGTTAGGAGACTAAGTAATATACTTGGATAACTCGTGGACACCTCCTATATTTTCTCCACCATTTTAGGATATTCTCCATATTCTCTCATCCACTTTAGGAAACCACTCCTACATCTTAGGATTCTTGGAGTTTCCTTTCTTTCCAAATCTGTCCACCGTCCCCAAGCCTTCCAAAACCGTCCTTTCCTTCACAAAATTTCATCCACTTGCATCCTTCACTCTTGTTTACTCTTGTGGGAAAAGTTGGTGACAAATTGTTGGACTCGAGCAACATTTCTCAACTACCTAAACCAACAGGTAAGGTACTTGGTAAGTTTTATAGAGCGACTTGAGCACTATACACGAGAGAGAAAGATACACTCAGGGAGTGAAGTGAGGATTACATTTGCACTTTCTTTGCTTGTTACTAACCTTTGCAGGGGCATCAAGCGAGACATGGAGCAACAAGCAACCACCGATCACTCCTTGTTGTTCGCCGCAATGAAGAATGAGCTAAGGCGAATCAGTGACCAACAAATGGAGACGTTACACACTCGTTTTGACGAGTTGTCCAGGAGTCTTACACGAGGCTCTCGTTCTAGATCCCACAATCGGAGTAACAACAGCACCAAAGAGGCAAATGGCGAAGATTACTCCGCTAGTGAGGATGAGGGGCGACCCGAGAGGTCTACAAGGGACACGCCCAAGAACGAACTCAAGGGGCTTAAGATTCAAGTCCCCGCATTCAAAGGCAAAAGTGACCCTGAAGCTTACTTAGAGTGGGAAGGCCGTATCGAGATGGTCTTCGACTGCTACGACTACAGTGAGGAACAAAAGGTTAAGGTTGCCACCGAGTTCACCGACTATGCACTAGTCTGGTGGGACCAAGTAAGGACCAATAGGAGGAGGATGGGAGAGCCACGTGTCCGGACTTGGCACGAACTCAAGGCACTGCTACGCAAGCGATTTGTTCCTAGCTATTACAACCGTGATCTCCACTCTAAGCTTCAAACTCTCACGCAAGGCAACATGAGTGTGGAGGACTACTACAAAGAAATTGAGATGGCCATGATGAGGGCCAACATTCAAGAAGACAATGAGGCCACGATGGCTCGGTTTCTTAGAGGTCTCAATCCTGACCTTCAAGAAGCCTTGGAGCTCCAACATTACTTGGACATGCACGACCTTCTAGAACTCGCTATTAAGGCCGAGCGGGGGAAGAAACTAAGACGCGGAGTACGTACGTTCCAAACTTCTAACACCACTTCATGGAGGGGCAACCAACCACGAAGGGCGACCCACGAAGTTGGAAATGCGGCAGCACCAACCTCTTCTAACCGAATCCAAGGTAACACCTCTAACCGCCATTCCTATTCTACCCCTAACAAGGTTTCCGATGCATCCAGGTCCACTTCAAAGGCACCACATGAGACTCCTAAGACTAGGAGTAGGGACATCAAGTGCTTCAAGTGCCAAGGGTTTGGACATATTCAATCTCAGTGCCCAAACCAACGGGTCATGCTCATCACTCACAATGGCGAAATCGTGTCTGAAGATGACGAATGTGAGGAGATGCCCGAACTGGTCGAAGACGACTGCCTGGAAGAGGAGTCAGCTGGGGAGGCCAGCTCGCCTACACGAGGAGAAGTAGGTTGCTTGGTGGCACGGCGAGTGCTAACCGCCCGCGTTAAGGAGGACGAACAGCTACAACGCGAAAACCTTTTCTACACCCGCTGTAAGATAGGCGACAAGGTGTGTAGTCTCATCATCGACGGTGGGAGTTGCACGAACGTGGCCAGTTTGCTCATGGTTGAGAGTCTAGGACTCCCCACTACCAGGCATCCAAATCTTTACCACCTCCAATGGCTAAGTAAGGATGGTGAGGTACGAGTCTTCAAACAGGTACGCATTCCCTTTTCAATTGGTACTTACACTGATGAAATCGTATGCGACGTAGTCCCAATGAATGCTACGCATATCATTTTGGGAAGGCCCTGGCAATTCGACAAACACGTCACATTCGATGGAAGAGCAAATAAGTACACACTTTTGCACGATGGCAAACGTAAGGTCCTTACACCTCTCACACCTGCACAAGTTTATGAGGACCAACTACTATTGCAAAGGGAGTGTGAACAAGACCGTCAAAGAAGGAAACTAAAGGCAGTCGACCCTGGTAAAGGCTCCACGTCTACGAGTGAGCCATCAACCAAGGGTCAAGGGAGCACACCTAGGGGTATACATGACAAATCACCTACCGCACCTACCACTAGGAAGCACAACATGATTATTAAGGCTAAAGATGTTAGAAAAGTGGTGAACTCTAATTAGCCTATACTTCTCATGATTTGCAAGCATGTGCTCTTGGATGTTGCTGAGCTCGACAAGGCGTTGCCTGCGAGCATAGTTGCTCTTTTGCAAGAATTTGGGGATGTTTTCCCTGACGAGGTCCCTGATGGCTTACCACCCATTCGGGGAATTGAACACCAAATCGACCTCATTCCTGGAGCACCATTGCCCAACAAACCTGCTTACCGCATGGGCCCTGAGGAGACCAAGGAGCTTCAAAGGCAAGTTGATGGCCTCTTAGGTAAGGGTTGGGTAAAGGAAAGTCTAAGTCCTTGCGCTGTGCCTGTGATACTTGTTCCCAAAAAGGACGGTACTTGGCGCATGTGCACCGACTGTCGGGCTGTGAACGCTATCACTGTCAAATATCGTCATCCCATTCCTAGACTTGATGATATACTTGATGAACTCAATGGTGCCATTATTTTCACCAAAATAGACTTAAGGAGCGGCTATCATCAAATTCGGATGAAAGAAGGCGCCGAGTGGAAAACAGCCTTCAAAACCAAACATGGTCTCTATGAGTGGCTAGTCATGCCTTTTGGCTTAACTAATGCCCCTAGCACCTTCATGCGACTAATGAACCATGTGTTGAGACACTTTATTGGCAAGTTTGTCATTGTTTACTTTGATGACATCCTGATCTATAGTCATAGTGAGCATGAGCACCTAGAGCATGTGAGATTAGTTCTTGAGACACTTCGACAGGCGCATCTTTACGCCAACCTCAAGAAGTGCACCTTTTGTACTAACGAGCTTGTGTTTTTAGGCTATGTGGTAAGTTCGCAGGGCATCAAGGTGGACAAATCCAAGATTGAGGCCATCAAGCAATGGCCAACCCCCACGTCCGTCCCTGACGTGCGCAGCTTTCTTGGATTGGCGGGCTTTTACCGGCGCTTTGTCAAAGATTTTAGCACCATTGCCGCCCCGTTGACCGCCGTGACGAAGAAGAATGACAAGTTCCACTGGGGAGAATCACAAGAACAAGCATTTCTCGCCCTCAAGGACACACTCACACATGCACCTGTGTTAGCATTACCAAATTTTCACAAGACTTTTAAATTGAATGTGATGCTTCTGGTGTAGGTATTGGAGCGGTCCTCATGCAAGACAAGAGGCCTTGTGCCTTCTTTAGTGAGAAACTGGGGGGAGCTGCATTAAACTACCCCACGTACGACAAGGAGTTGTACGCTTTAGTGAGGGCTTTGGAGACTTGGCAACACTATCTTCGCCCTCGGGAGTTCGTGATACACACTGATCACGAGTCATTGAAGTACCTCAAGGGACAACCCAAGTTAAGCAAGCGACATGCCAAATGGGTAAGCTTCATTGACACCTTTTCGTATGTCATTAAGTATAAGACTGGCAAAACGAATGTAGTGGCTGATGCATTATCACGTAGACATTCGTTGCTTGCCCTTCTGGATGCCAAGTTACTAGGGTTCGAAATGGTTAAGGAACTCTACACAAATGATCATGACTTTGGTGATATCTATGTTGCTTGTGTTAAGAGCCCGCATGGAAAATACTTCTTGCATGATGGATTTCTATTCCATGTAGATAAACTGTGTGTACCTAATTCTTCCATTCGTGATCTTTTGATTCGAGAGGCACATAGTGGTGGTCTCATGGGCCACTTTGGCATCACCAAGACTCTGGCCATGTTGCAAGAGCACTTTTACTGGCCTCATATGCGTAGAGATGTTGAACGCATGGTTGGTAGATGTACTACTTGTCACAAGGCAAAGTCTAAGACAAATCTATATGGCTTGTATACCCCATTACCTATCCCTCACCATCCTTGGGTTGATTTGTCTATGGACTTTGTATTAGGACTGCCTAGATCAACAAGGGGTAATGACTCCATCTTTGTTGTGGTTGATAGATTCTCTAAGATGGCTCATTTTATTCCTTGCCACAAAACTGACGATGCATCTCATATTGCTAACCTGTTCTTCAAAGAAATTGTCCGTCTGCATGGCCTGCCTAAAACTATTGTCAGTGATAGAGATGTGAAATTCTTGAGTTACTTTTGGAAGACTTTGTGGTCCAAACTGGGCACTAGGTTATTATTCTCCACCACTAGTCATCCACAAAGCGATGGACAAACTGAAGTTGTCAATCGTACACTTGGCACTATACTTCGGGCCTTGATTAAAAAGAATCTTAAGACTTGGGAAGAGTGCCTCCCTCATGTTGAATTCGCCTACAATCGAACTGTACATAGTGCCACACAATACTCCCCCTTTGAGATTGTTTATGGCTTCAACCCCGTCACCCCCCTTGATTTGGTGCCCTTACCTTCCTCTGAGCACACAAGCTTAGATGGGAAAAAGAAAGCTGATTCAGTGCGCAGGTTACATGAGGCCGTGCGAGCAAACATTGAGAAGCGTACGCAGCAATACATCCAGCAAGCCAACAAGCACCGTCGCAAGATGATTTTTGAGCCTGGAGATTGGGTTTGGCTACACTTGAGGAAAGAGCGATTTCCCAAGCAACGCCAAAGCAAATTGTCCCCAAGAGGTGATGGACCATTTCGGGTACTCCAACGAGTCAATGACAACACATACAAATTGGAGCTACCTGGGGAGTACACTGTTAGTGCAACCTTCAACGTCGCGGACCTAAGCCCATTTCTTGACGAGGAGGATCCAGATTTGAGGGCAAATCCTTCTCAAGAGGAGGGGACTGATGTGTGCACGAGTCTCAGCCCATGCAATGACCCAGTCCGAGTTCCATTGGGCCCAGTCACACGTGCACGGGCCAAGCTCTTCAAAGAATCACTCCAAGCCCTGGTTCGAGTCGTCCAAGACCAACATGGAGTTCACAAAGATATTGAGGGCTTAGAGAGAGACAATCAACCCATTTGCACCATGATCCAAGCCCACGAAGACTCAAGTGGGCCTTCAAGAGGACCGGCCCTATAGGGCCTTAGCCTTAGGATTTGATAGATTGGATTAATTTGTCTTCATAGCTCATTGGGCCGGCCCATCTTGGGCACCAAGATGGCCGAACTCTTTGCCATTGTTTCCTTAGGTTTTCTTAGTCACTTTGGCCTATAAATAGGCTTGCTTTGTAAGGTTTTAGGGTAGTCGTTTTATCAATAAAATTGGTTTAATTCGTTCCTTCTTCTAAGAAGAGAGTTCGAGCACTTTAACTTGCTTTGGTAAGGGTTATTGAGCAATCTTGCGTCCTGTCCTCGATTGTTCATCCGACCTATTCCCCTGGAGTATTCACCTTCATCGGAGTGTCGTCTACCACCTAAATCAAATCGTGTCGTCCGTTTGATTCTAGGTCCCGCAACCCAAGCGTTGGAAAACCTTGCTAGATCCTTGGGCAAACGTGCTACGTGTCTCGAAACAAGTTGATCGAGGAACGTATCAAAACTGAAAAATCCTGTTTTCCTAGAATTATTCTTACTTTCATTTTGCACCTTAAGTTTGGAGTTAGTAAATCATTGTAGGTATGGTTTTTGGTAGAAGCGAAGGGTTTTTGGATCGTTCATGTCTTTAGGACCAACTACTACCTTTTCACTTCAAAACTATACTTTTGTGTTGCATTGACAATTTACTTGGTTAGGCATATGACTCGTAATCGAGTCTCAATTCTTTTACCTTGGTGGTTTAGGACATGCCGGTAATCCAAGTACTTCAGGAGGAAACGTTTGAAGTTGTTTGTTTGAACTGGTGAGTGTACCACTCCCCTAATTTGTTGCTTATCTGGGCTATCTGTGACTTCTGTATACTCTGTATGAAACGAGGGTGTACTTTATCACACTCGTTTCTCTCACCTATTTATTCTGGTTCTAGTATATTGTATAAGTCTGTATTTGTTCTCTGTATCTGTTATCTTTATCTGTTCTTTGTATTTGTTGATGTCGTTTGGAGGGTTGAGTCCAACGACCATTCTATGACCTTTGAGCTCAAAACTAGGGGCTAGTTAATCGAGTCGAGCCGGCAAGGGCCAGATCGATTAGATAACGAACCACGGTAGTCCACTTCTAAGAAATCTTTGGGTATTGGAGACTCTGGATTTCCGGTATACTCGAGTATTGCCACTTCTGTTTCTGTTGAGGTGTTCGGGCCTGGTGAGGGGTATGTTTGGTGGATGAAATTGGCGTTACAGTGGTGCTCTACTGGACTGGTTTCTTTATTTGAAAGTTGACGGAGTGTCAACTACTATTTGATCAAGCTCTGGTGAAGAAAAGGGGAAATTGGCTCCTGAGAGCCACCTGTATCCTTTCTATTCGAAGTATTTGTTCATTTCGTTATCTGGTGTGTATATTTGACAACCTGTACTTCTGGTACCTCATTGAGCGTAAGCTCACCCCGTTCCCGTAATTTTGTTTTCCTTATAGGGTTCAAAATGTTAAAACAATGATTTTGGAAGAAAGAGTTGAGCTAGTAGATGTATATCATCTTGTTAAGCTCCTTTGTAATAGAAAACCCTAATTGTATTTTGGTTAAGTATCACACTTTGATTTTGTAAAGTTTTCATTGTATTTATATATAAGCGTGTGTTTGTGTATCTCAAGTGTATTTGTTTGAGATTGTAAGTCTCTGTGGCTATGGTGAACTTTTCCGGAACCCGTTGGTAAGATCAAGTGAGCGCGGCATTTGAACGTGGAAAGAAAAATTTCTGGTGGGAAACCCTTGCAGAGAATTCGGCCGCATATCCGGCCAGTTCTTGGCTGGATTGGCAGGGGACGTTGAAAAAAAAATTTGGATGGGTCACTGCCTTGAATCCAGTCGGATTGTGACGTGGCCACTTTTCGTTTCGTTTTCGTTTTGTTTTCCTTTTCATTGAATTGTGTAATTGAAGTCCCGTTTCACTGTATGGTTTGGTAAATCATATTTTAGCTTAGTGGTCTTCATTTGTTGGTTTCTTGGGGTTCTATCGCGCGTTACGTAGGGTTTGCGAGTGTTTTGACTCCGTAGTTCTGGCAAGAGTCAGGCAGGCAGTCCGCCGAACCCTCTGGTTCGCCTTAGGGGGAGGTAGGGCTGTCACAGTTGGTATCAGAGCCTGCTTCGCGTGGTCCCTACGCGAAGTGAGCTTGGGCAGAGGGTTGATGCGGTTTCAATTGTGTGATAATGTGTAAAGGGTTAAGTGCTCTTCTAGGGCGTAAGTTTTGAATCGTGCCTGTTATAAGTAAAATCCCTTATCATGGCACTTGGGAAAGATAGATATGTGCATCAGGTGAGAATCTCTAAGATGGGTGATTTACACTTGGGACCTGCCGGCTCGAGTTGTGAATTACCTTATTGTGGATTCTTGTACTTGAGATCCCAATAGTGAGAACGGTTGCACTTGAGGTGAGTTTTGATGGCGAAGGTAAAGGCACGGAAGATCCTAACATTTGATCTTGTAAATAGACTAATAGAGAGGATTGGATCTAGGAGTGTTATCATGGATGAATCGAGTAATAGTCTGGCTAGGGTTTCTATAGAGGATGATTAGGTTGTAGTATATGTCACGAAATTTGCACCAAAGACTTGTTTCTTTCTCTTATGACTGTTAGGACTTGATAAGTGTTTATTTGATTTTGAGGTGGTTTAGTTGCACTTATAAGGATTCTTCTACCCTTCCTATGATATTGGATACCGGTAGCTTGGTCCTCGACAGACGACCCTTGTCTATACTGCCTTGATACTTATCCATTAATGTCAACGTATGGACTTGGCTTGATTATTAACGAGCCAAGAATGAGAGTCTTGGACTTAAGTATAGAGATTTTGAAAACAAGGAGGTGGCATAGGGTGTGAAACTTTTGATATACGAAGTACGCTTTAGGGTTTCGTTGTGTACATAAGTGATACGTGGCATAGTATCTTAAGATATTGCCCTAACAATGTTCTACTTTCCCGTCTGTGTCATTTGAGAATCTCTAAGTTTGATCTTCTGTGGTTGGATTGGGAGTTAAGGAACTTAACAATTATATGGTTAGATTGCCACTTGTACTTAGTTACTATGATCCATTGATTTGCTGGCAGGTTATCACTTGAGTTCCAGCGAATCCGTGAGATGGCACGTTTGGTTGATAGGTAAAAGGAAATGGAGATTCTTCGAAACGAAATAGAAGTTCAAAAGAGATTAGCTGAGTACTGGGAAGAGCGATGAAAACACACATATTCGGAGAAAATTGAACTATTGCATGAGAACATAGAACTAAAAAGACGATGCGAAGGGATTCCAGAAGCGGTTTTAGCAATGGCACAAATTAACACTTTTATGAAGGATCCGGAGAAAGCCCAAAGGATAGAAACTGCAAGGGCACAAGTGAAGGTCTTCCATGCAAAGAAAAGGGGTGCACCTAGTGAAAGTCAAAGTCAAGAACAAGGTGATCGAGGTAGGCCACTCCTTAAGGTAGGTCGAGGAGCTAGTGGTGTGAGAATTTTGGGGACACATAAACAAGATACTCCGAGAGGAGCCCTAGGTGGAGGAGGACGACAACTGAGAGCAGTCTCACAAGGAGATCAAACCTCAATCCTCCACTTATCTTGTGGTTATTGTGAAAAAATCAACCATACTGAGGAGAGTTGTTGGAAAAGACGGGGAAAATGCTTGCGCTGTGGAAGCGCCGATCATTGGATTGCTCACAGCCCAGTTCTATTGCGAAAGGGGAAAAGGACCCAGCAACCAACCAAGGTCAACCCTGGACAGTCGAAGGAGGAAGGGACTGGAACGAAGGTACCGGCTCAGGTGTATTCCTTAGAGCCACATCAAATCCCTGACTCATCTGAGGACGTAGAAGGTACGACCCTCGTATTTCGCCCTTTAACTCAGAGTTTGATAGATTCGGTTGGTAAGAAAATTTCGACGACGAAATTTTTCTAAGGGGGAGAGAGTGTGAGAACCCGAAAATTTTCTTATTTCTAGGCATTATTTTAATTCCTTATATTTTTCTTTATTATATTAATTTTCTAGATATTTTTATAACTGGGTATAGTGTTTAAATCATTTTTCTAGAATAAGTTAGTTCATGCGCCGTTAGTAGCATATACTGATCGTGGAGCCCGCTAGTGCGTTAAGTGCGGTGAACTTTGATGACTAGGTAAAGTTTTGTATTAAGAGATATTATTTTAAAAGGTGGCAGGAGATAATTAGAGGTTAGCTATATAGATTAACCATTGGGAGAAAGAAGATAAGCTTAAACCCTAAAAGGTGCCAAGTGTCGCGACCCGATTGGAGTTGGACTTTGACCAAAGGTTTCACAACTTTCCTAAAACTAATTTTGACCAAGATTTTTCTCATTTTCTCCCTTGCTTGGCCGGCCACCTTGAGAGGAAAAACCAAGAGAGTATCTTCAACTTCAAGTCTTGCTCAAATCTTGAGTTTCAACCGTTGAATTATCAAATTACTCCATCAAAGTTGCTTACTAAGGAGGATCAAAGCTTTTAGTGGAGTAAATTTGGGAGGAAGAAGCCTAAGCTACCATCTTTCTTGAGGTTTCAAGGTACTTTGCTTAGAAATTTCCTCTTTGTTTTACTAATGGTAAATTAGTGGCTTATAGTGGCTAAATATGCTGTTTTGTGGAAGATTTCATGGTTTAAAGTAGAGTTTTGATAAATTTTAGATTTATTGGTGATTTTTCTGTCCTCATATGATGAGCAATGGTTGGCCATGGTTTTTGTAGTTTGTTATGTGAAATATTGAAGCTTGATAGGCTAGTATACTTTGCCTAAAGAAATTTCAGATTGGGGTGCATAAATTTCAGATTTAGGGTTTCCAATTTTGGTGTAATTGTGGTGGATTTAGGAGTTACCAATTGATTGTACATGAAGGGTGTTGTGACCCCAATTAAGTGTGTTAAATGGTTTATGATTTGTATGTGAAATTGTGGTTGAATTGAGATGAGATTGGGTGGACGTTAGGTTGGAAAAGTAAAGAAAAACAAGGGAAGGGCTGCTGAAATTTTGTGCAGGACCCTTTAGCAGTTTTGGGAAATCTATTGTATCTTGATGAAGAAAAATAAGAATTAAGTTCCGTTTATTGAGTTTGAAAATAGATTCATAGAGCTACAAACCATGAAAATTTCGGACCCTAGTTCTGTCTGTGTGATTTATGGTGATTTTCCAAAGTTGACTGAAATTACATACCTGTTCTGTCTTTTACTGGATGAAGCAGCGAATTGAGGCTCGAATTTGACGGACTTATGGTATGAATCTTATAAATGTGTCTTCTGAGAAATTGTATCCCTTTGAGTCTATTTTCCGACGGTATAAATTTTATCAATTTTGGATTTAAGAATCTTGAGATATGATTTTTAAAATGGTGGTGCCAAAACTGAAAAATCCTGTTTTCCTAGAATTATTCTTACTTTCATTTTGTACCTTAAGTTTGGAGTTAGTAAATCATTGTAGGCATGGTTTTTGGTAGAAGCGAAGTGTTTTTGGATCGTTCATATCTTTAGGACCAACTACTACCTTTTCACTCCAAAACTATACTTTTGTGTTGCATTGGCAATTTACTTGGTTAGGCATATGACTCGTAATCGAGTCTCAATTCTTTTACCTTGGTGGTTTAGGACGTGCCGGTGATCCAAGTACTTCGGGAGGAAACGTTTGAAGTTGTTTGTTTGAACTGGTGAGTCTCCCCTAATTTGTTGCTTATCTGGGCTATCTGTGACTTCTGTATACTCTGTATGAAACGAGGGAGTACTTTATCACACTCGTTTCACTCATCTGTTTGTTCTGGTTCCAGTATACTGTATAAGTCTGTATTTGTTCTCTGTATCTGTTATCTGTATCTGTTCTCTGTATTTGTTGATGTCGTTTGGAGGGTTAAGTCCAACGACCATTCTATGACCTTTGAGCTCAAAACCGGGGGCTAGTTACTCGAGTCGAGCCAGCAAGGGTCTGGTCGATTAGAAAACGAACCACGGTAGTCCACTTCTAGGATATCTTTGGGTATTGGAGACTCTGGATTTCCGGTATACTCGAGTATTACCACTTCTGTTTCTGTTGAGGTGTTCGGGCCCGGTGAGGGGTATGTTTGGTGGATGAAATTAGCGTTACAGTGGTGCTCTATTGGACTGGTTTCTTTATTTGAAAGTTGACGGAGTGTCAACTACTATTTGATCAACCTCTGGTGAAGAAAAGGGGAAATTGGCTCCTGAGAGCCACCTGTATCCTTTCTATTTGAAGTATTTGTTCATTTCGTTATCTGGTGTGTATATTTGACAACCTGTACTTCTGGTACCTCATTGAGCGTAAGCTCACCCCGTTCCCGTAATTTTGTTTTCCTTATAGGGTTCGAAATGTTAAAACAATGATTTTGGAAGAAAGAGTTGAGCTAGTAGATGTATATCATCTTGTTAAGCTCCTTTGTAATAGAAAACCCTAATTGTATTTTGGTTAAGTATCTGTGACGCCCCCACTTCTCCCAAGGGCAAACCCAAGGGTATCGGCGGGACGCCTGCCCAGCTCTCGCCAGGACTCAGTACAATCCATAATTCAAAACTAGAAATACTTCAAATACATAATTAAAGTACTCCAAAACACTTCACACTTACAATTAGATAGCCTTCGAGCTTAATACAATTCAAAAGAATATGTACTACAACCATCCGTTATAATACAACTTAAGATCTTCAAAAAAAAGCAATCTAGTACTATTCTCGAGCACTCTTGATCTCGAACCCTGTAAAAGAAATTCACAACGTAGTATGAGCTACACAGCCCAGTGAGGTTCCAAGACACTCTAGCAGTTCTAATAAATCAAGTAAAGGGAGCATACCACATGTATGGTTCGGGGTTGCACGATAGAGCATGAACATGAGACAAATATCATTATACAAGTACTTTGAGCATATCATAGGTATGACTCAAGATTTGCACGTTGGCACATTTGCATGAAATAGTTATTTCTATGCAAAATAAACACACATTGAAGGATACGGTGTTCCAGTGGAACCATGTCGGTCATCTGCACCTTATAACTTCCGGATCCCCTCGGTTTGTCTGGCCATCACCTTATCCCTCCAGTGGTAATACTCGAGTATACCGAAACGGTGGCCCAGGGTTCCAACCTACCCGACCGAGTGTATCCAAAACGGTGGCCCAGTGTATCCTCAAATCGGTTATCGTTCCAAACGCACGTGCACTATTTTCACTTAACGGGCTTTCAAAAATTAATTTTTGAAACGAGACACTTTAAAAATATAAAAGCTATAGATCCATGTAATTAGATCTAAAAAGGTTAGAAAATAATATTCGAAGAAAACGAGTGAGCAAATAATTAATTAAACCATAAAAATAGAATTATAGGTGAGAAAATTTCGAGTCCTCACAACCTCCCCTCCTTAAAAGAATTTCGTCCTCGAAATTCATACCTTCTGTAATCTCAGATAACCCTGAACCTTGTTGTGTGATCATTTCATGCGTTCTTGCGGATGCCACTGGTCGGTTTTCTCCCCCATTGACTTGTCGAGAGATAGTTCCATTTCCTTGTTAAGTAGTAATTCCTCGGGGATACCTCCTTGGACAGTCGTGAACTTTATGGTTGGTGCTCCCACATCCCATACACTTTCGCCCCTTTAGCCAGCAATTTTCTTCAATATGATTTGTCCTACCACAATATCCACAGGTCGGACGAGACACTGTGACCTGACTTGCTTGCAAGGTCCTCTTTGACTGCATCTGTCCTATTGGAGCTCTTCGTGACGTAGTCCCTTTTGGTTCCTTTATCATGAGTGGTGCAGGAAGTGATAGTCCTACTCCATCCACTCCTTTTCTTACTTTGGGTGGTGGTTCAATTTCTCTTAGTCTATTATCAGATACATCCCTTTTCCTCGCTTGAAAGTCTCTCAGTTGGGATTTGGTGTTTTCCACCCTTTGTACTTTCTCGAGAGCGTCACTAAATGTTTCAATCTGTGCCGCGGCAAGGGCATCTTGGATTTCTAAATTTAATCCTTGGATAAACCGTCTTATTCTCTTCCGTTCCGTAGCCACCAATTCTGGAGCATATGAAGATAATTTCGTGTTCCGTGTTTCGTACTCAGCCACACTTAAAGTTCCTTGACGAAGTTTTATAAAATCGTCTTCTCTCTTTTCTTGGACAAGCGGAGGGAGAAATTTCTCATTAAACTCACGCACAAAGTTTATCCAAGTTCTTGGAATTTGATCTCTTTCCCACTTATTTCTTATAACATTTCACCAGGCTCGGGCCGCTCCTTCAAGTTGAAATACAACAAAGGTGACTTGTCTTTCCTCTGTGTAATCCAAGGCATCGAATATATTCTTTATATTCTCTAACCAATTCTCAGCCACTTCTGGGTCAAGCCCTCCAGAAAATTTGGGTGGAAAGAATTTCTAAAACCGCTCCAAAGCTCAATCCTCCCCTATCTCTTGGTTTCCACGTTGGTTTCCTTGTCCAACCCCTTGACCTTGTTGAGCTACTAAGAGCTCTAGTATATCCGTCATACGAGTTAAAACTACTCCCATTTGGTCATTTCCTCTCCCAGCACTTGGCTCGGCATTTTGATCAATATTAGACCCATTATCTACTCTTTGATTTCGGGGTTGACTGGGTTGACGTCCCTTTCGTTGTCCTCTAGTTTCCATGTTCACAGATAATCTATACGCATGTGCATAAATCTCACACTAAGCCATAATTGAACTACACACACATACCAGTAACAACTTTTAAAGAAGAATGAGATCACTTGCACAAATAGCATTAGCACCATACAAGTAAACACAAACTAGGGCTCATTGAATCATAACACAAGTTATAGTCAAGTAAAGTTCATACCAAGTCAAGATCAATAAACAAAAGTAAACAAGCGATTATCAAAAGTACATTCATCTCCAAGGCACAAACTCTTAAGATCTACTCCCATCGCCTCACTTTAAAGATCACAAGTAGTGCTTCGTTCGATTAATTGGAACTAGATGATTCCCATTCCCTAACACATTCAATTTCAATCCTACACTAGGATCTTCTGGGCTATAATTTTCTCCAATTCCTACTCTTAATTATCGTGCCATCTTAGCCAAACGATTACTGGTTTCCTATAACCATTCACATGAAACATCAATTCATTCTTATTCCCCACAAATGGAGATCTCAAGTCCTTAGAATTGCCCTCAACTTTCGAGTACTCGGGTACAAGAATCCAAAACAAGGTAATTCACAACTCGAGCCGGCCTGCCCCAAGAGTAAATCACCACATTTGAGATTCCTACCCAACATACATATCCAATTTCCTCCAAGTATCAAGATAAAGGTTTTACACCTATCACATCCATGATTCACAGCTTCACTCTAGAGGGGCACTTAAATCTTTACTCATTCACATAATAAGGACCATAATAACACTTGGCCCAAACTCACCCAGCGCAGAGACCACGCGAAGTGGCTCTGATTTTTAACCCAACAAGCGGTCACTTAATTTTCAAATCAGTCCCACAGTCCGGCATCCTAAACTTTTAAGCCTAGGATACACTACAAAGATCTGAAGCCTAAGCTCTGATACCAACTGTGACGCCCCCACTTCTCCCAAGGGCGAACCCAAGGGTATCGGCGGGACGCCTGCCCAACTCTCGTCAGGACTCAATACAATCCATAATTCAAAACTAGAAATACTTCAAATACATAATTAAAGTACTCCAAAACACTTCACACTTACAATTAGATAGCCTTCAAGGTTAATACAATTCAAAAGAATATGTACTACAACCATCCGTTATAATACAACTTAAGATCTTCAAAAAAAAAAGCAATCCAGTACTATTCTCGAGCACTCTTGGTCTCGAACTCTGTAAAAGAAATCCACAACGTAGTGTGAGCTACACAGCCCAGTGAGGTTCCAAGACACTCTAGCAGTTCTAATAAATCAAGTAAAGGGAGCATACCACATGTATGGTTCGAGGTTGCACGATGGTGCATGAACATGAGACAAATATCATTATACAAGTACTTTGAGCATATCACAGGTATGACTCAAGATTTGCACGTTGGCACATTTGCATGAAATAGTTATCTCTATGCAAAATAAACACACATTGAAGGATACGGTGTTCCAGTGGAACAATGTCGGTCATCTGCACCTTATAACTTCCGGATCCCCTCAATTTGTCTGGCCATCACCTTATCCCTCCAGTGGTAATACTCGAGTATACCGAAACGGTGGTCCAGGGTTCCAACCTACCTGACCGAGCTCAGTCCTGGCTCGAGTAGGTCAGTAACCAAGGGCAGGACCCAGTTCAGTTTAGAGCTTACAACATGCACAAGTAATCAAATAAATTGGTGAACGGTAAAATTTTATCATTTTAATAGGTCGAGTGAGATAAAGTACACACTTGCCTTAAAAATGGTGGACAGGTTCATAAGAGCAATTATAGGTAACACTTAACATCTAAACACGTAAGGAATATGCCATAATTTCATATGAATACGAAATTCATGGTAGTCAAGTAAACAAGTATTCAAGTAATCAAGTAAATTGGTAGTCAAGTAGGGTGGTAAACGGTAAGTAATTACGGTTAACGGTTGACGGTTAAGTAATCACGGTTAATTGGTAGACATTTATTATTTTAGTAGGCCGCCATTGGCCGTTTCCCACATTTATTGCTTAAGAGTTGAGGAGATTCATTCCAACCGACTTATGCAACCATAGCATAATTGATCATTTAAATACGTCACGTAAATATGCAATTCACTTATTTCATGTCGTGTAATGCAAGTATATCTTACTTAAATATGCATGAGTGTGGTAAATACTTAACATGTAGTACTCATCATGGAATAAGCATATCATGAACTTATTCAAATTACGTACTCTTATATGGAACACTCACCTATTGAAGCAAGAGAGTAAGTACGTAATCAAACCTTTAGGTGTTCCCCTCGAGATCCTCTTGAAGGTCTTCTTGAGCACCTGAGCAAACAATAGTTGTCTATTACACACTATCGCTTAAAATCCCTTACTTATCGAGAAGGTTGTGCTAGTGTACACTCTAAGGAGAATTCATGAATTGAGCCTTAATTATTCATAATCGAGTCTCGGAAGTGGTGTTCAAAAATGGAAGAAAAAGGTTGAGTTTCATCCTTAAAATCATTGGATGGAAGCTAGTAGGTACGAAATCATGTAAATAAATTTTCAGACGAACGATCAAAGTCGGACGTGGAAGTAACACGTCACAATCTGGCCAAGAACTGGCCGGATTCAAGGCAGTGAAGAAACCCAAATTTTTTCAAAACTCACCAACAATCCGGCCAACAATCCGGCCAAGAACTGGCTGGATACACGGCCGGATCTGTGGAATGTTTTTCCCGCGCGGATTCTTTTAAAAAGGCCAAAATTTGTCAAGTTTAGGGTATTCTTTGAAAAATCATAACTCACTCTCTGAAAGTCCAAAATTGGAAAACTTGGTACCGTTGGAAACTCCTTCCAAAGTGCTAAAAGTTCCTAGAAGAAAATTTTCCATGAATCCAAGGGGAAGACATTCAAAAATTGGCTCAAAGTTATTGACTGGAGTTATCAAGACAGAATTGCGTTGGTTTTCGGCAAAGTTTGGAAATTCGGCAAAATTCACACATTGTGAACTAGCTACTGAAATTTGGAACTCTATTAGAGTTGCAATCCAAGTTTAAAACAAAACAAGCGGAACAAAAATCGGAGTTTTGATCACCAAAATATGGTGGCTCAAAGTTGCTAAAAATGTGAACCTGTTTACCATTTTCCAGGTTTAAATCAAACACTTTGGGACTTTGATTGAGTATCGAAATGGACTTGGAATGGCACCAAATTTGATATGAATATACTACCATATAAGGGTTATTCCTCTGCCAAATTTCATAGAAAAATATGTACGGGAAGTTGGTTAACTAAACCATGAAAACTCCAAGAACTTCCAAGGCAAAACTGCCTTGGAGTTCCGTTTTCCTTTTTCTAAACATTTGACCAATGAAAACATCTCAAATATGGTTCATTTGTATAGAAAATGTCCAAGAAACATCCAAGATACATTTGGTAGGTGATTAACACCAAGAATTTCAAAACAACAAGCCCCAATAAAGATTAAAGCTTTGAACTAGCCAAAAGAGGGTTTTAGTTCACCGAGTCAGTTTGGGATTTTGGCCACAACTCTCTCAATTCAACTCGGAATTGTGCGTGACTGATGGTATTGAAAACTAGATTCATAAAGCTATAATTTCTCAGAAGAAATCGTTCTCAAAATCTGTCCACAACTAGTTCACATTTGAGCATTAAGTTGCTGCCCAAAACAGAGCCTCCAGCTCAAACGAGAAACAGAACAGGGAAGTTTAAAAGGTTGGTACGGATTTCTCAGGTGGAATCAGGACATGTATTTTATACCGTTGGAAAGCTGGGAATGTCTAGTTTCTAGTCCCGCAAACAGAACTCAATTTCGACATCGGAGTAAAAAGTTATGGCTGAAACAAAAAGACTGCCTGGGCAATCCGGGAATAAAATTCCAGTTTTGCTGAACTTCGGAAATCATTCCATTTTGCCAATCAAATCACGTTATTTTTAAATGAAACTTTCTACACCATCCATATAACATGTATACATCATAGAAAAGTCATTAGAACCTCAAAAATTTGCACAAAAGTGCTCGAACATGACAGGGGTAAAATCAGAAGATTTTTGCTCATCACCTCCTTTGAGTTTCCTTTCACCAATACAACTTATTTCCACTAATTTAAGCACTAAACCAACATTAATAACATCAATACTCATGAAATCAGTGGGAGTTCATAGAGCCCACACACCAAAATCCAACATAAATAAAGCTACCCACATGCATGTATGAGCTTATATGTGCAATAGAACTTCCATAAATCAAGATTTTCAAGGTTGATCGTTAATTACCTCCTTAGATGATAAAGGTCAGATTTTTGGCCACAAGAAGCTCCAAGAAACCGTGTAAATGCAGCTCTTTTGATAGCTTAAGATGATCTCCAAGTAGTTTTGAGCTTGTGGTAGAAATTTCAAGTGATTTGGTGCAAGTTTGAGAGGTGAAATGATGAAGAAATTGGTCTTCTTCTTTCTTGTTAATGGCCGGCTGTTTGAGAGGGAAAAGAAAGAGTGTTCAGCCGGCACTTGAGGTGAAAAGAGAGAGGTTTTGATCTGGTGTGATGCACCCTTGAAAAGCTTGGTAATTGAATTCAAATTTTGGAGCCAAAAGTCAACTCTCACTAGTGCGCTTACGCGCGCATCTCGTGCTCGATTCCTCTCAAATTTGTTTCACTAGTGCACTAAACCTTCAATACACTTATATCAATATTATTATTATTTACTCTTAGTCATCCCAAAATAAGGGTCTAAAGTTCCTCAATTAAATCGCGCGCGTAAAAACGCGTACTTCCAATTTATGCTCGATAAGGCGAAATTTCTAAAAAATTCTTATAACGATAGTACAACTAACTATCACTTGAGCATTTAATCATAAAAATACCTATTTTAAGACTAAGACACGTATCTCCAATTTTTCGAGCTCAGTGTATCCTCAAATCAGTTATCGTTCCAAACGCACGTGCACTATTTTCGCTTAACGGGCTTTCAAAAATTAATTTTTGAAACAAGACACTTTAAAAGTATAACAAAGCTATAGATCCATGTAATTTGGTCTAAAGAGGTTAGAAAATAATATTCGAAGAAAACGGTTGACCAAATAATTAATTAAGCCATAAAAATAGAATTATAGGTGAGAAAAATTCGGGTCCTCACAGTATCACACTTTGATTTTGTAAAGTTTTCATTGTATATATATATAAGCATGTGTTTGTGTATCTCAAGCGTATTTGTTTGAGATTGTAAGTCTCTGTGGCTATGGCGAACTTTTCCGGAACCCGTTGGTAAGATCAAGTGAGTGCGGAATTTGAATGTGGAAAGAAAAATTTCTGGCGGGAAACCCTTGCAGAGAATCCGGCCGCATATCCGGCCAGTTCTTGGAAGGATTGGCAGGGGACGTTGAAAAAAAAATTTGGATGGGTCACTGCCTTGAATCCGGCCGGATTGTGACGTGGCCACTTTTCGTTTCGTTTTCATTTTGTTTTCCTTTTCATTGAATTGTGTAATTGAAGTCCCGTTTCACCGTATGGTTTGGTAAATCATATTTTAGCTTAGTGGTCTTCATTTGTTGGTTTTTTAGGGTTCTATCGCACGTTACGTTGGGTTTACGAGTGTTTTGACTTCGTAGTCCTGACGAGAGTCGGACAGGCAGTCCGCCGAACCCTCTGGTTCGCCTTAGGGGGAGGTGGGGCTATCACAGTTAGTATCAGAGCCTGCTTCGCGTGGTCCCTGCGCGAAGTGAGCTTGGGCCGAGGGTTGATGCGATTTCGATTGTGTGATTTTGTGTAAAGGGTTAAATGCTCTTCTTGGGCGTAAGTTTTGAATCGTGCCTGTTATAAGTATAAATCCCTTATCATGGCACTTGGGAAAGATAGATATGTGCGTCAGGTGGGAATCTCTAATATGGGTGATTTACTCTTGGGACCTGCCGGCTCGAGTTGTGGCTAGGGTGATTTACTCTGGCTAGGGTTTCTATAGAGGATGATTAGGTTGTAGTAGTATATGTCAAGAAATTCGCACCGAAGACTTGTTTCTTTCTCTTATGACTGTGAGGACTTGATAAGTGTTTATTTGATTTTGAGGTGGTTTAGTTGCACTTATAAGGATACTTCTACCCTTCCTATGATATTGGATACCGGTAGCTTGGTCTTCGACGGATGACCCTTGTCTATACTGCCTTGATACTTATCCATTAATGTCAATGTATGGACTTGGCTTGATTATTAACGAGCCAAGAATGAGAGTCTTGGACTTAAGTATAGAGATTCTGAAAACAAGGAGGTGGCATAGGGTGTGAAACTTTTGATATACGAAGTACGCTTTAGGGTTTCGTTGTGTACATAAGTGATACGTGGCATAGTATCTTAAGATATTGCCCTAACTATGTTCTACTTTCCCGTCTGTGTCATTTGAGAATCTCTAAGTTTGATCTTCCGTGGTTGGATTGGGAGTTAAGGAACTTAACAGTTATATGGTTAGATTGCCACTTGTACTTAGTTACTTACTATGATCCATTGATTTGCCTGGCAGGTTATCACTTGAGTTCCAGCGAATCCATGAGATGGCACGTTTGGTTGATAGGTAAAAGGAAATGGAGATTCTTCGAAACGAAATAGAGGTTCAAAAGAGATTAGCTGAGTACTGGGAAGAGCGATGGAAACACGAATATTCGGAGAAAATTGAACTATTGCATGAGAACATAGAACTGAAAAGATGATACGAAGGGATTCCAGAAGCGGTTTTAGCAATGGCACAAATTAACACTTTTACGAAGGATCCGGAGAAAGCCCAAAGGATAGAAACTGCAAGGGCACAAGTGAAGGTCTTCCATGCAAAGAAAAGGGGTGCACCTAGTGAAAGTCAAAGTCAAGAACAAGGTGATCGAGGTAGGCCACTCCTTAAGGTAGGTCGAGGAGCTAGTGGTGTGAGAATTTTGGGGACACATAAACAAGATACTCCGAGAGGAGCCCCAGGTGGAGGAGGACGACAACTGAGAGCAGTCTCACAAGGAGATCAAACCTCAATCCTCCACTTATCTTGTGGTTATTGTGGAAAAATCAACCATACTGAGGAGAGTTGTTGGAAAAGATGGGGAAAATGCCTGCGCTGTGGGAGCGCCGATCATTGGATTGCTCACAGCCCAGTTCTATTGCGAAAAGGGAAAAGGACCCAGCAACCAACCAAGGTCAACCCTGGACAGTCGAAGGAGAAAGGGACTGGAACGAAGGTATCGGCTCAGGTGTATTCCTTAGTGCCACATCAAATCCCTGACTCATCTGAGGACGTAGAAGGTACGACCCTCGTATTTCGCCCTTTAACTCAGAGTTTGATGGATTCGGGTAGTAAGAAAATTTTGACGACGAAATTTTTCTAAGGGGGAGAGAGTGTTAGAACCCGAAAATTTTCTTATTTCTAGGCATTATTTTATTTTCTTGCACACATTTTCTATCTTTTTCTTTATTATATTAATTTTCTAGATATTTTTATAAGTGGGTATAGTGTTTAAATCATTTTTCTAGAATAAGTTAGTTCATGCGCCATGAGTAGCATATATTGGACGTGGGACCCGCTAGTGCGTTAAGTGCGGTGAACTTTGACGACTACGCAAAGTTTTGTATTAAGGGATATTATTTTACAAGGTGGCAGGAGACAATTAGAGGTTAACTAGATAGATTAACCGTTGGGAGAAAGAAGATAAGCTTAAACCCTAAAAGGTGCCAAGTGTCGCGACCCGATTGGAGTTGGACTTTGACCAAAGGTTTCACAACTTTCCTAAAACTAATTTTGACCAAGATTTTTCTCATTTTCTCCCTTGCTTGGCCGGCCACCTTGAGAGGAAAAACCAAGAGAGTTTCTTCAATTTCAACTTCAAGTCTTGCTCAAATCTTGAGTTTCAACCGTTGAATCATCAAATTACTCCATCAAAGTTGCTTACTAAGGAGGATTAAAGCTTTTAGTGGAGTAAATTTGGGAGGAAGAAGCCTAAGCTACCATCTTTCTTGAGGTTTCTAGGCACTTTGCTTAGAAATTTCCTCTTTGTTTTACTAATGGTAAATTAGTGGCTTATAGTGGCTAAATATGTTGTTTTGTGGAAGATTTCATGGTTTAAAGTAGAGTTTTGATAAATTTCAGATTTATTGGTGATTTTTCTGTCCTCATATGATGAGCAATGGTTGGCCATGGTTTTGATAGTTTGTTATGTGAAATATTGAAGCTTGATAGGCTAGTATACTTTGCCTAAAGAAATTTCAGCTTGGGGTGCATAAATTTCAGATTTAGGGTTTCCAATTTTGGTGTAATTGTGGTGGATTTGGGAGTTACCAATTGATTGTACATGAAGGGTATTGTGACCCCAATTAAGTGTTTTAAATGGTTTATGATTTGTATGTGAAATTGTGGTTGAATTGAGATGAGATTGGGTGGATGTTAGGTTGGAAAAGTAAAGAAAAACAAGGGAAGGGCTGCTGAAATTTTGTGCAGGACCCTTTAGCAGTTTTGGGAAATCTATTGTATCTTGATGAAGAAAAATTGGAATTAAGTTCCGTTTATTGCGTTTGAAACTAGATTCATAGAGCTGCAAACCATTAAAATTTCGGACCCTAGTTCTGTCTGTGTGATTTATGGTGATTTTCCAAAGTTGACTGAAATTACATACCTGTTCTATCTTTTACTGGATGAAACAGCGACTTGAGGCTTGAATTTGATTGACTTGTGGTATGAATCTTATAAATGTGTCTTCTGAGAAATTGTATCCCTTTGAGTCTATTTTCCGACGGTATAAATTTTATCAATTTTGGACTTAAGAATCTTGAGATATGATTTTTAAAATGGTGGTGCGCAAAACTGAAAAATCCTGTTTTCCTAGAATTATTCTTACTTTCATTTTGCACCTTAAGTTTGGAGTTAGTAAATCATTGTAGGTATGGTTTTTGGTAGAAGCGAAGGGTTTTTGGATCGTTCATGTCTTTAGGACCAACTACTACCTTTTCACTCCAAAACTGTACTTTTGTGTTGCATTGGCAATTTACTTGGTTAGGCATATGACTCGTAATCGAGTCTCAATTCTTTTACCTTGGTGGTTTAGGACGTGCCGGTGATCCAAGTACTTTGGGAGGAAATGTTTGAAGTTGTTTGTTTGAGCAGGTGAGTCTCCCCTAATTTGTTGCTTATCTGGGCTATCTGTGACTTCTGTATACTCTGTATGGAACGAGGGTGTACTTTATCACACTCGTTTCTCTCATCTGTTTATTCTGGTTCCAGTATACTGTATTTCAGTCTGTATTTGTTCTCTGTATCTGTTATCTGTATCTGTTCTCTATATTTGTTGATGTAGTTTGGAGGGTTGAGTCCAACAACCATTCTATGACCTTTGAGCTCAAAATCGGGGGCTAGTTACTTGAGTCGAGCCTGCAAGGGCCTGGTCGATTAGATAACGAACCACAGTAGTCCACTTCTAGGAAATCTTTGGATATTGGAGACTCTAGATTTCCGGTATACTCGAGTATTACCACTTCTGTTTCTGTTGAGGTGTTCGGGCCCGGTGAGGGGTATGTTTGGTGGACAAAATTGGCGTTACAGTGGTGTTCTACTGGACTGGTTTCTTTATTTGAAAGTTGACGGAGTGTCAACTACTATTTGATCAAACTCTGGTGAAGGAAAGGGAAATTTGGCTCTTGAGAGCCACCTGTATCCTTTCTATTCGAAGTATTTGTTCATTTCCTTATCTGGTGTGTATATTTGACTACCTGTACTTCTGGTACTTCATTGAGCGTAAACTCACCCCGTTCCCGTTATTTTGTTTTCCTTATAGGGTTCAAAAAGTTGAAACAATGATTTTGGGAGAGAGAGTTAAGCTAGTAGATATATATCATCTTGTTAAGCTCCTTTGTAATAGAAAACCCTAATTGTATTTTGGTTAAGTATCACACTTTGATTTTGTAAAGTTTTCATTGTATATATATATAAGCGTGTGTTTGTGTATCTCAAGTGTATTTGTTTGAGATTGTAAGTCTCTGTGGCTATGGCGAACTTTTTCGGAACCCGTTGGTAAGATCAAGTGAGCGCGGCATTTGAACGTGAAAAGAAAAATTTCTGGCGGGAAACTGTGACGCCCCGAAAGAAGAAGGGCGTGTGATTGTGTATATTAAGTGTAATTGTGTGAGATTATATATCTCTATATATATCTTTGTTGGAAGTACGAACGAACGCGGTATGCGAACTTGGAAAGAAAAATTTCTGCTGAATATGTTTTGGACAAATCCGGCCGCAAATCCGGCCAGATTTTGGCCGGATTGTTGGCCAGATTGCTCGAGGGATTTGGAAAAAATGTTAATCCGTCACTGCCTTGAATCTGGCCGGATTCTGACGTGGCAGTCCGGCAGCTAGGTTTGACCGACTCTTTTTCCTTCATTCTTATCTTGTTTTGGCTGAACTTTCCCTCATTTTTCTTCACCTTCTTGGCCGGCACTTTGAGGAGCAAAATAAGAGAAAAACTCTTCAATTTCTACTTCAATTTCTTCATCCAATCTTGAGATTTCACCGATGGTTTTGGAAACCACTCCATACAAGTGTGTGTTTAGGAGGTTTAAACCTTTTGGTGGAGTTGTTTGGAGGGTCAAGCACTAAGCTACCTTGTTTCTTGTGGTTGTAAGGTAAGTGGCCAAGAAATCCTCTCTTTGTTCCTTATAATCGGAAATTAGTGGCTTGTAAAGGTTAAAGATGCTATTTTGTGGATGATTGCATGATTTTAAGTAGAGTTGGACCAATTTCTGATTTATTGGGGATTTTTCTGATTTTATATGATAATCATGGGTTGGCCTTGGAATGATGGATTGATATGGTATAACATGAAGCTTGTGTCTCTTAATTGTGGTTAATTGCGAAAATTTTCCGTTGGAAGGGTAAATTTCGGATTTAGGGTTTTGATTTGGAACTTTCTTATGATTGGTTATTGTGCTTTTAATTGGTTAAGATTTAAGGGTATTGAGGCCCTAATTAGGTATGTTTTATAGTCGATGAGTTGTAGATGAAAATGTGGTTGAATTGAGAGATATTTGGTCTTGTATTGTAATATGGGAAATAAGAAAATTAAAGGGAAATGCTGTCCAATCTTTGAGAGTATTTGATTGTTTTGAATTTGAGTTGATCTTGATTAATTGTATGGAAATTCTTGTGATTTGGAAGTTAGGAGGATAAATTCCATATTAGCGATATTTCTAGACTTGATCTAAGTTATTTCCTCTTTGATTTTGGCATGTATATGATTAGTGGAATTTATTCTAGTATGAAGGTGGAATTCTTAGCCCTTAATTGTGAATTATTGATGGTTATGTGTAAAGATTAGTTTAGAAGTGTAAGTTCAGCTTTATGGTATTCTTTCTGCCCTCATGTGATAAGTAGTGGTTAATCATAAAATGATAGCTTTATATTGTGATAAATGAAGCTTTGGTATGCTAGTTTTGATTACCGAAAGGAATTTTAGCTAGAGTATATGAATTCCCGCTTAGGGTTAGTAATCTGCCCTGTTTTTCCACTGAATGTTTGGCCTTGAGAGAGATTGAATCGGCCCTTGCTCAAAACATAGAAGTTGTAGATATTTGAGTTAACTACCTACCTGAAAAATTTCAGATTGATCGGAGTACGGTAACTTGTGAATTGATCGAAATACCCTTGACTGTTCATAGACCCTGTTTTGCGGACAGTTTTCTGTCCTTTCTGAGATTTCGATATTTGACCCTGAAAATGTATGATTTGGCTTTGGAGGTCTTCATAAGAAATGTTAGTGTATGTCTTAGCTTCGTAACGTCGTAAGATTTGTTTCAATCCGATAAGTGTAGCTTCAATTGTGATTAAAGTGTCAAAAGGTGATAGAAGCTTGATCATGTTAGAATTCCTTTGCTTGACTTGATATTTGTAATCTAGGGTTTTGACTTGAGCAAGGCGATGATGTAACATGGATAAGGTTCGTGAGCCGTGGTTGGTGAGTGACCTTCAACCTCTTTCCCTACCTATTTGACTTAATTGAAATGTTTTAGTATATATATAAGTTGTATCTAATCCAACGGTGTGGTTTGTGAGTGATCCCTAAACTCTTTCTAAAGTTACTTTTGAACTAATTCTTGCATTGGTTACACGATTGCATATCATTGTGTTTGTGTGTGTGCCATGACATTTTGGCTCCGATGAGTTCTTGGGAAAATCTTGTGCTTAGAACCAACGTCTCCACTACTGTTTACGCATTCTTTGGAGTACGATGGCTCCTTATTTCTGTTTAACTGTTACCTGATCTAATGGAGCGTTGGATATTTAAGTACAAAGATTTAACTGGCTCAAAAGAGCAATAAACGCACAATTGATTACTGACTCTTGATATCATTTAAATGCACTCTTGTAAAGCTTATTTGATTACTATTTTTACTGGCTACTCGCTGAGCTTCTAGCTCACCCCCAAATGTTTTCCTCTCCCCATAGGGATCGAGGCAAAGGAAGCGCTTGTATTACATTATTCGTGTGACTGGTTGGCATATCTCTTGTATAGTTTAGATTTGGATTCATTTTGTGTAATAGTTGGGCTAGTGTGACTGTTTGGAATTGAAATGGATGTATATGTGTACGTTCCACGCTTGGGAATTAGGTTCCGTTTCGCTTATGATATGGAATTCTTGGAGGAATTGATGTATATTTGAGACTTACTATGTAATTTATTTGAGGACTGTAGTAAGTGAGTGAGTCCCGGCGAGAGTTGGGCAGGCGGTCCGCCAAACCCTTTGCTTCGCCTTAGGGGGAGGTGGAGCTGTCACAGAAACCCAGGCAATGACCCAGTTCGAGTACCATTGGGCCCAGTCACACGTGCACGGGCTAAGCAATTCAAGGAATCACTCCAAGCCCTTGTACGGAATGTTCAAGACCAACAAGGGGTTCATCGAGACATTGAAGGCTTGGAAAGTGATAAGCCAGTTGTCTACACGATGATCCAAGCCCGTGAAGAGAGCCAGTGAAGAGCCCAAGCGGCCCATGGCCGATTAGGCCTTAGTGTTAGCCATGGATTCGGCCCACCTTTTTTGATACGTTCCTCGATCAACTAGTTTCGAGACACGTAGCACGTTTGCCCAAGGATCTAGAGAGGTTGTCCAACGCTTGGGTTGCGGAACCTAGAATCAAACGGACGGCACTATTTGATTAAAGGCGGTAGACGACACTCCGATGAAGGTGAATACTCTAGGGGAATAGGTCGGTAGAATAATCTGGGACAAGACGCAAGATTGCTCAACACCCTTGCCAAAGCAAGTGAAAGGCTCGAATTCTCTCTCAAGAAGAAGAATCGAAAAATAACAAACTTTATTGATAAAACGTCTACCTTCAAACCTTACAAAGCAAGCCTTTTATAGGCTAAGGGCTAATAAAACCTAAGGAAAACATGAAAGGGAATTCGGCCATCTTGGGTCAAGATGGGCCGGCCCATGCTCTACTAAAACAAACTAATCCAACTCTAAATAACCGCATTCTAACACTAAGGCCTAAGGCCCTATTCGACCAACTCACTTGGAGGCCCACTTGACTCTTCATGGGCTTGGATCATGGTATAGATAACTTGATTGTCTCCTTCCAAGCCTTCAATATCTCTATGAAAGCCTTGAGTCAAGGCCGCCATCCGTGCACACATCAGTCCCCTCCACTTGAGAAGGATTTGTCCTCAAATCTGGATGGAAATGAATAAGATGAACAAGAGTTGGTAGCATGAAACCGCAAATCTAGCGCCTCCACATTGGCCCTTTTAGATTAAATGATACTTGCAGACATCATGATGAGTATAAGTCGGTGCACATGTCTCTTGGTCAATTTGAAAATGCCCACAACCTGCCATGAAAAACTCGTGACTTTACTCCAATGGCTCCTCTTGTTCGTATCATTCCCCTCCTCTTGAAAGCAATTTGCCCACAAATTGAAGCACGAATGGTGACAAGACGAGTTACATGCCTTCGACTCAATCTTGTTAGGATGGCTATAGATGTCATCCAATGCAAAACCCACGTGCTAAGTTGGAAAATAACCCTTGTCGGACCTTGAATCTCACAAACCATCTTCAATGTATGCTTAACTTGATCGTTTGTGATCATGAGGTAAGGGTCCTCAAAGTGGTGTGAAGTGTATCCCATGAAATCGAACTCCGGTTCGAACACACTTGCAAGGCACCAAGGCGGATTTGGTGATGTTGGAGCTTCATGTGGACTAAGAGCAAGACGAAAATCATAATGGTCATTGAGGTACTTGTTCTTTAAACGAATCCTTGGTACACAATCATCCCCAAAATGTGGAGTGTTCCCTTCAAGATGAGCTCGAATCAACTCCCCTTTGGTGTGGACTGATTTGAGTTGACATTGTTCCATGAATGGATACCAACGGGGTTTAACTCTTGGAGTACCAACTCCATGGAGGCTTGCAAAGTCTATAATTGATTTTGGAATGGAACACACCAAGATTAGCTCAACTTGCCTTTGCTTGATCTGTATAAAAGAAGAAATACTAAACAAAGCAAAGGTAAGTTCGTTAAGAAAATAATAGGTCTTCACCGGGTTGCTCAAGATCAGCCCACTTTCTCTCTTTTCTTCCTTTTTACCACCCATCTCATTAGATTTTTTAATCTCTTTTTCTAGTTCAACAGTTGACCCTTTCATCTCATTACTTTCAACTCCTTCGGATTTTACCTCTTCAGGCACAATTCCCTCATCTAGCTTTTTCTCCATTCTATAACGCTCAAGCTCACTTTTCATGCATGCTAGATCAATACAAAGCTAGTCATAAGTAAGTGATACAAGTGCAAAACGACGACTATTAAATAAGAAGGAATACTTATTAGTATGTCCGTCATATTTAACTCCTAGCCTCGACATTCATGCTTTGCCCAACAACACATGTGTCACTTGAATTGGGACTACATCACACAACACCTCATCCACATATTTACCGATTTGAATAGGTACAAGCGTGTGCTTAGTAACCCAAACATCCCCATGAGTGCTCGTCAACTTGTACGGTTGAAGATGATCAATGGTTGGAAGATTTAGTTTCTCAACCATGATAGCACTTGCAAGATTGACTTCACAACTCCCATCAATGGCCAAGCTACAAATTTTATCTTTGACACCGCAACGAGTATAAAACCAACCAAGCAACTGAGATTTGACGAGGTCCAATTGCTCATCTACACCACGTAATGCCACTTCTTTGACTCCCTTAGGATCAGGAAAACAATGCTGTGGGCTAGCTTTTATGCATCTTGTACTCGCCATGACGTATGAGGTAACCTGCAAAAAGTTAGCTACGAAACCGAAGATATTGCCTTTCACGCTCCCTTACATGTATCCACTCGCACTCGTGTATATAGATGTCACTCTAATGGACTTACCAAATACCTTTACCTGTTGGGTTAGTCCAATAATTGTCACCAACTTTTTCCACAAGAGTAACCAAGAAGGTAAGACACAAATGTGGGTGCAACTTGAAGTGGAAATGGACGACTTTGGAAGGCCAATAATGGCGGACAGAAATGGGAGTGCACCAATGGAAACACAAAAGAAAGAAACCCTAACTTCCTAAAATGTAAGAGTGGGTTCCTACAATATAGGAGAGTATTCCTAAAATGTATTCCTAAAATTTAGGAGAGAATGTAGGAGAGTGTTCCTAAAATGTAGGAGAGAATGTAGGAGAGTATTCCTAAAATGTAGGAGAGAAAGTAGGGAAGTATCCTAGAAACAAGGAGTTATCCAAGTGTTTTACTTAGTTCCCTAAATTGATTTGGAAAACAAGTTGGTTTTGGAAACTCTTTAGAAAACCTTTCTTACACTACCTTTGGAAACTTCAAAATTCCTCTATAAGTGGACCAACAAATCAGATTTGATGTCTACTCTTTCCACCCGAAATTTCCATCCTGGTTTCCCCCCAAAATTCTCTCACTAAGGTCGGTTAGGTCACCATAAAACCCTTCTTCATAGCCGCACCTTTATGCACAAACAATTCGGCCACAAGAAGCAAGTAATTCGGTTGCTCCTTCCCTGCGCATCACACTCCCATCAAACTCGGCTATGGGGTCCCAACAAGAAGAGGTAAGTGATCTCTCACAACTCCCTTCCCCACGAGCTGCCCAAGTTCCTTCCAAGAAATTACTCCTAGGCCAAGGAAGCCCTTCACCACCGCAAGAGGGTATAGGAAGTTGTTTATTCAAAGGGAAGTTCAAGTTTTCAAGAAACAAGGTCAAGAAATCCAAGAACCTCAAAGGGTGGTTCAAGTTATCAAGGCACAAGGTGACCAAGAATTGCAAGAAGAGGTTCGTCAGAATTTTTGAGTACTTTTCTTGAGTTTTAAAATTCTGTTTTGGGTAGAAACAAGATGTAACAAACTGATTTGGCAATAAATTTCAACTCCCTCGCTTGGTTTTGTTTGTTTTCTTTCCACTCGATGGCTTTTCTTTCCTTTCTGTTTTTTTTTTTTTAACTCAAAGAACAACAAGATACTCGGTTGAAGTAGTGAAATTCCAGCAATCTAGTTGGCTCTCCAACATCCTCCTTCAATCCTCCAAGAACTAGCAAGATGCGTTACAAGGTTCCAAGAACTTCAAGGTAGTGACCAAGAACTTCAAGAACCTTAAAATCTTGTAGATTCTCTTCAAGATTCCCACTCCCAACAAGTGTTTAACCAAAAACCAGATTAGAAAAGTTAATTAAAACAACCTGGATAACCGAAGTAAATCTGGACAGATTTGACGACAGGAACTCTAGCGTAAAACGCAAACCCTAGCCGCCACCCCAAGTGATTTTTGGCCATTTGGGTGATGACTCGCGACCAAGGCAGCTTGGAAGCTTAACCAGAATTTTTTTGTATGTTCCAGAAGTGCCCAAACCACGATTCAACCATGGCACAACCAGCAAGGACAGGTTGCAAAGCAAGCTCGCGCTAAGGGACGAAACCCTAGTTGTTGTCGCGGCTTGTTTGGGTTGCTTCCTTGCCGCGCACTACACGGACAGATTATGCGTGACAATGATGAATCACTGACCATCAAAATTTGGACGGACCACCAGACAAGACACGGACAGAATTTTATGACTATGAAAGATCAAACACCACGGACAGAAACTTCGCGCAACAAACGTCACAAAGGGCCGGGTAGATTAGTAACCCGTTGGAAAGCGCGAACAGAATTTTTTTTTTAAGACAAGGCAACGGAAACAAGGAAAACTAAGACAAAACAAAAAAAACAACAGATATATCGAAAGATACCTCCACCAAAGCTCTGAAGCCAACTGATACGTTCCTCGATCAACTAGTTTCGAGACACGTAGCACGTTTGCCCAAGGATCTAGCGAGATTGTCCAACACTTGGGTTGCGGAACCTAGAATCAAACGGACGACACTATTTAATTAAAGGCGATAGACGACACTCCGATGAAGGTGAATACTCCAGGGGAATAGGTCGGTAGAATAATCAGGGACAAGACGCAAGATTGCTCAACACCCTTGCCAAAGCAAGTGAAAGGCTCGAATTCTCTCTCAAGAAGAAGAATCGAAAAATAACAAACTTTATTGATAAAATGTCTACCTTCAAACCTTACAAAGCAAGCCTTTTGATAGGCTAAGGGCTAATAAAACCTAAGGAAAACATGAAAGGGAATTCAGCCATCTTGGGTCAAGATGGGCTGGCCCATGCTCTACTAAAACAAACTAATCCAACTCTAAATAACCGCATTCTAACACTAAGGCCTAAGGCCCTATTCGGCCAACTCACTTGGAGGCCCACTTGACTCTTCATGGGCTTGGATCATGGTATAGATAACTTGATTGTCTCCTTCCAAGCCTTCAATATCTCTATGAAAGCCTTGAGTCAAGGCCGCCATCCGTGCACACATCATTTTTGTTGAAGGATGGCCGAACCCCTAGGCCCTTTGATTGAGTCCATGGATCGGCCCACCCTGTCCAATGAGTGGCCGACCAACTAGCTAGTCGATATTAGGGTTTTGATATTAGGGTTTCCTTAGTCTTGCCTATATAAAGGCTTGCTTTGTAAGCATTAAGGGTAGACAGTTTATCAATAAAGTTTTAGCATATTTTTTATTCTTCTTGTTGAGAGAGGTTCAAGCCTTAACTTGCTTTGGCAAAGGTGTTGAGCAATCTTGCGTCTTGTCCTTGATTGTTCTACCGACCTATTCCCCTGAAGTATTCACCTTCATCGGAGTTGTCGTTCTACTGCCTTTAATCAAATCGTGTCGTCCGTTTGATTCTAGGTTTCGCAATCCAAGCGTTGGACAACCTCGCTAGATCCTTGGGCAAACGTGCTACGTGTCTCGAAACGTGTTGATCGAGGAACTTATCAGTTGGCTTCAGAGCTTAGGTGGAGGTATCTTTCATTATATCCTCGTTTTTTGTAGTTGTGTCTAAGATTTTGTGTTATTTTTTCCGCTGCCTTGTGTCAAAAAGAAAAAAAAATGATTGCACCTTTGTTCTTGCGTCGCTAAATTTCTGTTTGGATCGTGTCATTTTGTTGTCAAACAAATTTGTCCGCTCTTTTGGTCATTTGTTCTTATTGTTGAGTCGTGACCAAATCTGTCCATTTGCGTCTTCATTCGAAAAAAAACACAAAAAAAGAGAAGGAAACAAAGAGACTAATCAGCCGCGGTTGTGCAGCCACAATCTGTCCGCAATTTGTCTTTGCTCTTGAGTCGTTGTTGCCATCACCAAATCTGACCAAATCTCATGTCGTTTGTTGCACCAAAATTCTGTTCAAGTGGTGCGTGTAATAGCAGCCCCAACCATCCGTGAACAAAAGGCAGTTTAAGGGGCGGCGGCTAGGGTTTTCTTAGGTTCGGCTGGGGTTTTCCTTTTGTTGTCAAATCTGTCCAAGTTTATTTGGTGTTATCCGAGTTGTTTTAGTTAATTTTCTAAACTGATTTGGGGTTTAAACTTGTTGGTGTTGTGAATCTTGGAGGAAATCTACAAGAATTTTAGGTTTCTTGAGGTTCTTGAAACTAATCTTGAAACTCTTGAAATCTTGGAGCTTGCGTGGGAAATCTTGACGATTTGTTGGGCGTTACTTGTACATTGTGGGCTGGAAACAAACCTGGAATTTTATTCCAGTTCAGTCAAGTGTTGTGTTGTTCGTTTGATAAGTAAAAAAAAAAAGAAAAAAAAACAGAAACGCAAGGCAAAGAGAGAAGGAGGAGTCAGGTAGAACAAAAACAAACTAGAGGGAAAGTCAAACTTTTATTGCCAAATCTGTCTTGTTACCTCTTGCTCCAACCAAACCAGAAAATTACACCAAGAAAAACAAAGGGGACTCAAAAGTTTTGACCTACCTCTTCTTGAAATTCTTGATCACTTTGAACTTTGATCACTTGTACCACCCTTTGCGGTTCTTGAGGTTCTTGATCATCTTGAGCCTTGAACACTTGCACCTCCCTTCGAATAAAAAGTTTCTTGTACATTCTTGCATCCATAAAGGGCTTTCTTGGCTTAGGAATAAATTTCTTGGGAGCTTCTTGAGCAGTCCGTTGGGGGGATCCTTGAGTGACATTGCTCACATTATCTTGGGATGCCATTGTCTTGAAACAAGAACCAAAGCTGCCTTGCCTTGCAAAGAGAAGGGGAAAGTCGAATTGCTTTGTTCCTTGAAGAGTAAAAGGGCCGGATTTCTAGGGAGAAAGGTGCGGCTGTGAAGAGAGGGATTTTATAGGGAATTAGCCGACTTTGGGGAAGGGGTTAAGGAGAAAAAAAAAAGAAATTTCGAGAAATTTCAGTTAAAGGAAGGAAAGAATCCAAATCTGTTTTGGAGGGGAATTTGGAAGTTTCTAAAGGTTGTTCAAGAGAGGTTTCCTAAGGAGTTTCCAAAACCAACTTGTTTTCCAAATTAATTTAGGAAACTAAGTAAAATACTTGGATAATTATTTGTTTCACTTGGACACTTTCCTATTTTCTCTCCATGTTTTAGAAAATCACTCCTACTTTCACTCCTACACTTTAGGAAACCACACCTACTTCCACTCCTACGTTTTAGGAACCACTCCTACACTTTAGGAAAACTAGGGTTTCTTTCTTTGTGCTCGTATTTGCACCTTTTTCCTTGCTGTCCGCCACCATACTCCCTCCAAACTACCCTTTTCTACGCCAATTTTTCCCTCCATTTCGTGTCTTATTTCGTGATTACTCTTGCGGGAAAGGTTGGTGATAAATCGTTGGACTTGAGCAGCATTTCTCAACTACCTAATCCAACAGGTAAAGGTACTTGGTAAGTCTAATAGAGTGTTATTGAGTGATAAACACGAGCGAGAGTGATACACTAAGGGAGTGAAGTGAGGATATATTTGCACTATTTCTTCTTGTTACTAACCTTTTGCAGGGCATCAAGAGAGACATGGAGCAACAACAACCAACCACTGACTACTCTTTGATGTTCACCGCCATGAAGAACGAGCTCAGGCGAGTTAGTGAGCAACAAATGGAGGAATTGCACACTCACTTTGATGAACTCTCCAAGAGTCTCACACGAGGCTCTCGTTCTAGATCTCACAACCGGAGTAACCGTGACACCGGGGGAGCAAATAGTGAAGACTACTCGGGAAGTGAGGATGATGAACGTGCCGAGAGGCATAAGAGGGACACGTCTAAGAACGAACTCAAGGGACTTAAAATTCAACTTCCCGTGTTAAAAGGCAAGAGTGACCCTGAGGCTTACTTGGAATGGGAATGCTGTATCGAGATGGTCTTTGACTGTTACGATTATAGTGAGGAACAAAAGGTTAAAGTTGCCACCGTTGAGTTCACCAACTACGCTCTAGTTTGGTGGGACCAAGTAAGGATGCATAGAAGGAGAATGGGAGAACCACGAGTCTGAACTTGGCGAGAACTCAAGGCATTGATGCGTAAGAGATTTGTTCCAAGCTACTACAATCGAGATCTCCAAACCCTCACTCAAGGCAACATGAGTATGGAGGACTATTACAAGGAGATCGAGATGGCCATGATGAGGGCAAACATTCAAGAGGATGGCGAAGCGACCATGGCCAGGTTTCTTAAATGTCTCAATCCTGACCTTCAAGAAGCCTTGGAGCTCCAACATTATGTGGACATCCATGACCTTCTTGAGTTAGCCATCAAGGCTGAGAGGGGAAAGAATTTGAGGCGTGGGGCCCGTGCCTTCCAAACTTCCCACTCGCCTTCCTGGAAGGGAAACCTATCATGGAGGACAACCCACGAAGTTGGAAATTCTGCTACCTCAACTCCTTCTAGCCGAACTCAAGGTAATGCCTCTAATCGTAATACCAATTTTACCCCTAACAAAGCTCTTGATGCATCCAGGTCTACCTCTAAGGCACACACATGAGTCTCCTAAAACTAGGAGTAGGGACATCAAGTGTTTTAAATGCTAAGGGTTTGGACATATTCAGTCTCAATGTCCAAACCAACGAGTCATGTTAATCACTCACAATGGCGAGATCGTGTCCGATGATGACGATTGTGAGGAGGTGCCCGAATTGGTCAACGGCGACTACCTGGAAGAAGATTCAGCTGGGGAAGCTTGCTCGCCTACACAAGGGGAAGTAGGTTGCTTGGTGGCGCGACGAGTGCTAACCGCCCAAGTTAAGGAGGATGAGCAACTACAAAGAGAGAACCTATTTTACACTCATTGTAAAGTAGGTGACAAAGTGTGTAGCCTCATCATCGATGGTGGGAGTTGCACGAATGTGGCGAGCTTGCTCATGGTTGAGAGTTTAGGGCTCCCAACTACTAGACATCCACATCCTTACCGCCTCCAATGGCTAAGTGAGGATGGCGAGGTACGTGTCTTCAAACAGGTACGCGTTCCCTTCTCAATTGGTAGTTACACTGATGAAGTCGTATGTGACGTAGTGCCTATGCATGCTACACATGTCATCTTGGGGAGACCCTGGCAATTTGACAAACACGTCACATTCGATGGAAGAGCAAATAAGTACACACTTTTGCACGATGGCAAACGTAAGGTCCTCACACCACTCACACCTGCACAAGTTTATGAGGAACAATTAAAACTGCAAAGGGAGTGTGATATAGACCGTCAAAAGCGAAGGCAAAAGACGGTCGACCCTGGCAAGAGCTCCACTTCTACAAGTGAGCAATCGACCGAGGGTCAAGTGAGCACACCTAGAGTTACGCATGACAAATCACCCACTACACCTACCACTAGGAAGGAAAACATGATCATTAAGGCAAAGGACGTTAGAAAAGTTGTGAATTCTGATCAGCCTGTACTTCTCATGATTTGCAAACATGTGCTCTTAGATGTTGCTGAGCTCGATAAGGTATTGCCTTCGAGTATGGTTGCTCTTTTGCAGGAATTTGAGGATGTTTTCCCTGATGAGGTCCCTAATGGCTTACCACCCATTCGGGGAATCGAGCACCAAATTGACCTGATTCCTGGAGCGCCACTACCCAACAAACCTGCTTACCGCATGGGTCCTGAGGAGACAAAGGAGCTTCAACGGCAAGTTGATGGCCTATTAGGTATGGTTGGGTAAAAGAGAGTCTAAGTCCTTGTGCTGTGCCTGTGGTACTTGTCCCCAAAAAGGATGGTACTTGGCGCATGTGCACTGACTGTAGGGCCGTTAATGCCATTACTGTGAAATATCGTCATCCCATTCCTAGATTAGATGATATGCTTGATGAACTCGATGGAGCTATAATATTCACCAAAATTGATTTAAGGAGTGGCTATCATCAAATTAGGATGAAAAAAGGCGATGAATGGAAAATGGCTTTCAAAACCAAACATGGTCTCTACGAGTGGCTAGTCATGCCTTTTGGGTTGACTAACGCCCCTACTACATTCATGCGACTAATGAACCATGTTTTGAGGCATTTCATTGGAAAATTTGTTATTGTTTACTTTGACGATATTCTGATATATAGTCGCAGTGAACAAGAGCACATGAAGCATGTGGGATTAGTTCTCGAGGCACTTCGACAGGTATGTCTATACGCTAACCTTAAGAAGTGCAACTTTTGTACTAATGAGCTTGTGTTCTTAGGGTATGTAGTGAGCTCACAGGGAATCAAAGTAGACGAGTCCAAGATTGAGGCCATCAGGCAATGGCCGACCCCAACATCCGTCCATGAGGTGCGCAGTTTCCATGGATTGGCGGGCTTCTACCGATGATTTGTCAAAGATTTCAACACCATTGCCGCCCCACTGACGGCCGTGACCAAGAAGAATGACAAGTTCCATTGGGGAGGGGCCAAGAACAAGCATTTCTCACCCTCAAGGACAAACTCACACATGCATCTGTTCTAGCATTACCTAACTTTAACAAGACTTTTGAAATTGATTGTGATGCTTTGGGTATAGGTATTGGTGTTGTCCTCATGCAAGACAAGAGGCCTTGTGCATTCTTCAGTGAGAAGCTGGGAGGTGCTGCCCTGAACTACCCCACGTATGACAAAGAGCTTTACGCACTTGTAAGAGCATTGGAGACCTGGCAACACTACTTCTGCCCAAGGGAGTTCGTGATACACACTGATCACGAATCCTTAAAATTTCTCAAGGGCCAACCAAAGTTAAGCAAACGCCATGCCAAATGGGTAAGTTTTATCGACACCTTCTCCTTTGTCATTAAGTACAAAACTGGCAAAACGAATGTGGTAGCTGATGCTTTATCTCGTAGACATTCTTTGCTTGCTGTTCTTGATGCCAAGTTGCTAGGGTTTGAGATGCTCAAGGAGATCATGACTTTGGGAAAATCTATGAATCGTGTATAAAGAGTCCACATGGAAAGTATTTCTTGCACAATGAATTTTTATTTTATGTGGATAAATTGTGTGTCCCTAACTCTTCCATTCGTGATCTTTTGGTTAGAGAGGCACACAGTGGTGGTCTCATGGGACACTTTGGCATTGTTAAGACTCTAGCCATGTTACAAGAGCACTTTTACTGGCCGCACATGCGTAGGGATGTTGAACGCATGGTTGGTAGATGTGTCACTTGTCATAAGGCAAAGTCTAAAACAAATTCATACGGCCTGTATACCCCATTGCCTATTCCTCACTATTCTTGGGTAGACTTGTCTATGGACTTTGTCTTAGGCCTACCTAGGTCACCAAGGGGTAATGATTCCATCTTTGTCGTGGTTGATAGATTCTCTAAGATGGCACATTTTATCCCCTGTCACAAAATTGACGATGCATCTCATATTGCTACTTTGTTTTTCAACGAAATTGTTCGTCTGCATGGCATGTCTAAGACCATTGTTAGTGATAGAGATGTAAAGTTCTTGAGTTATTTCTGCAGACTTTGTGGTCTAAGCTTGACACTAGGTTGTTATTTTCCACCACCAGTCATCCACAAAGCGATGGACAAACTGAAGTTGTCAATCGCACACTTGGTACTTTATTTCGGGCTTTGATTAAAAAGGATCTTAAAACTTGGGAAGAGTGTTTGCCTCATGTTGAATTTGCTTACAATCGAACTATTCATAGTGCTACACACTACTCACCTTTTGAGATTGTTTATGGCTTTAACCCGCTGACCCCCCTGGATTTGGTACCCTTACCTTCCTCTGAGCACACAAGCTTAGATGGGAAAAAGAAAACTGATTTTGTGTGCAGGTTACATGAAGCCGTTAAAGCAAACATTGAGAGGCGTACTCAGCAATACATCCAGCAAGCAAACAAGCACCGTCGTAAGATGGTTTCTGAGCCTGGAGATTGGGTTTGGCTACACTTGAGGAAGGAGAGATTTCCCAAGCAGCGACAAAACAAGTTATCCCCAAGAGGAGATGCACCCTTTCGAGTGCTCCAACGAGTCAATGACAATGCTTACAAATTGGAGCTACCTGGGGAGTACACTGTTAGCGCGACCTTCAATGTCACATATTTGAGCCCATTTCTTGACGAAAAGGATCCAGATTTGAGGGCAAATCCTTCTCAAGAGGAGGGGACTGATGTGTGCACGGACCTCGGCCCAGGCAATGACCCAGTTCGAGTACCATTGGGCCCAGTCACACGTGCACAGGCTAAGCAATTCAAGGAATCACTCCAAGCCCTTGTGCGGAATGTTCAAGACCAACAAGGGGTTCATCGAGATATTGAAGGCTTGGAAGGTGATACCCCAGTTGTCTACACGATGATCCAAGCCCGCGAAGAGAGCCCGTGAAGAGCCCAAGTGGCCCATGGCCGATTAGGCCTTAGTGTTAGGAGTCTTAAGTTAAATTAGTCCTTTTGTTAGCCATGGATTCGGCCCACCTTTTTGTTGAAGGATGGCTGAACCCCTAGGCCCTTTGATTGGGTCCATGGATCGGCCCACCCTGTCCAAGGAGTGGCCGACCAACTAGCTAGTCGATATTAGGGTTTCCTTAGTCTTGCCTATATAAAGGCTTGCTTTGTAAGCATTAAGGGTAGACATTTTATCAATAAAGTTTTAGCATATTTTCGATTCTTCTTGTTGAGAAAGGTTCGAGCCTTAACTTGCATTGGCAAGGGTGTTGAGCAATCTTGCGTCTTGTCCTTGATTGTTCTATCGACCTATTCCCCTGATGTATTCACCTTCATCGGAGTTGTCGTTCTATTGCCTTTAATCAAATCATGTCGTCCGTTTGATTCTAGGTTCCGCAATCCAAGCGTTGGACAACCTCGCTAGATCCTTGGGCAAACGTGCTACGTGTCTCGAAACGTGTTGATCGAGGAACGTATCATGGGTGATTTACTCTTGGGACCTGCCGGCTCGAGTTGTGAATTACCTTATTGTGGATTCTTGTACTTGAGTACCCAATAGTGAGAACGCTTGCACTTGAGGTGAGTTTTGATGGCGAAGGTAAAGGCACGGAAGATCCTAACATTTGACCTAGTAAATAGACTGATAGAGAGGATTGGATCTAGGAGTGTTATCATGGATGAATCGAGTAATAGTCTGGCTAGGGTTTCTATAGAGGATGATTAGGTTGTAGTATATGTCAAGAAATTCGCACCGAAGACTTGTTTCTTTCTCTTATGACTGTGAGGACTTGATAAGTGTTTATTTGATTTTGAGGTGGTTTAGTTGCACTTATAAGGATACTTCTACCCTTCCTATGATATTGGATACCGGTAGCTTGGTCCTCGACGGACTACCCTTGTCTATACTGCCTTGATACTTATCCATTAATGTCAACGTATGGACTTGGCTTGATTATTAACGAGCCAAGAATGAGAGTCTTGGACTTAAGTATAGAGATTTTGAAAATAAGGATGATACGTTCCTCGATCCACGGTCGAGACACGTAGCACGTTTGCCCAAGGATCTAGCGGGGATGTCCAACGCTTGGATTGCGGAACCCTTACTCAAACGGACAACTCGATTTGATTGGAGGTGGTAGACGACACTCCGATGAAGGTGAATACTCCAGGGGAATAGGTCGGATGAACAATCAAGGACAGGACGCGAGATTGCTCAATAACCCTTGCCAAGCAAGTTGAAAGGCACGAATTCTTTATGAAAGAAAACGAATGCACTAATAATTTTAATTCATCAAAAACTAGTTTTTAACCTTACAAGGCTAGCCTATTTATAGGCTTAATGAAACTACTAAAAAAACCCTAAAGAAACCTAAAGGGGAGGTCGGCTACCTTGTTATCAAGGTTGGCCAGCCTCAAGCCTTCTACGGACAATTAGTCCAACCAAAATGGAAACAACGACTAAGGCCCTACCCGGCCGATTCGTAAGGAGGCCCACTGGAGTCTTCCTGGGCTTGGACCAAAGTGCAAGTTGCTTGATTGATCCTTTCCAAGCCTTCGATATCTCTATAGCCTCCATGTTGATCGTGGACAACTCGAACAAGGGCTTGGAGGGATTCCTTGAATAGTTTGGCCCGTGCACGTGTGACTGGGCCTAATGGGACTTGGACTGGGCCCTGGTTCATGCACACATCAGTCCCCTCCTCTTGTGAAGGATTTGCCCTCAAATCTGAATCCTCCTCACCAAGAAACGGGCTCAAGTCTGCGACATTGAAGGTCGCGCTAACAGTGTACTCCCCAGGTAGCTCCAATTTGTAGGCATTGTCATTAACCCGGTGGAGCACACGAAAAGGTCCATCCCCTCTGGGGGATAATTTGCTTTGTCGCTGCTTGGGGAACCTCTCTTTGCGTAAGTGTAACCAAACCCAATCACCAGGCTCGAAGATCATTTTGCGGCGGTGCTTGTTAGCCTGCTGGGTGTATTGCTGAGTACGCCTTTCAATGTTTGCTCGAACAGCTTCATGTAACCTGCGCACAAAATCGGCCTTCTTTTTCCCATCTAAGCTTGTGTGCTCAGAGGAAGGTAAGGGTACTAAATCAAGAGGGGTTAGCGGGTTAAAGCCATAAACAATCTCAAAAGGTGAGTAGTGTGTAGCACTATGAACAACTCGATTGTAGGCGAATTCAACATGAGGCAAACACTCTTCCCAAGTCTTAAGATTCTTTTTAATCAATGCCCGAAGTAGTGTGCCAAGTGTGCGATTGACAACTTCAGTTTGTCCATCGCTTTGTGGATGACTGGTGGTGGAGAATAGTAACCGGGTGCCAAGTTTAGACCACAGAGTCTTCCAAAAATAACTCAGAAATTTCACATCCCTATCACTAACAATGGTCCTAGGCATACCATGCAGACGGACAATTTCTTTGAAGAATAGAGTAGCAATATGAGATGCATCGTCAGTTTTGTGACATGGAACAAAATGAGCCATCTTAGAAAACCTATCAACCACCACAAAGATGGAGTCATTACCTCTTGGCGATCTAGGCAAACCTAGAACAAAGTCCATAGACAAGTCAACCCAGGGATGGTGAGGGATAGGTAATGGGGTATACAAGCCATATGGATTTGTTGTGGACTTTGCCTTGTGGCAAGTAGCACACCTACCAACCATGCGGTCAACATCCCTACGCATATGGGGCCAGTAAAAGTGCTCTTGCAACATAGCCAGTGTCTTGGCAATGCCGAAGTGGCCCATGAGACCACCACTATGTGCCTCTCGAATCAAAAGATCACGAATGGAAGAGTTAGGCACACACAGTTTATCTACATGGAATAGAAATCCATCATGCAAAAAGTACTTTCCATGCGGATTCTTAACACACACGGCATAGATATCACCAAAGGCATGATCATTAGTGTAGAGGTCCTTTATCATTTCGAACCCAAGCAATTTGGCATCAAGACAGGCAAGCAAGGAGTGTCTACGTGACAAGGCATCAGCTACCACATTTGTCTTGCCAGTTTTGTACTTAATCACATAAGAAAAGGTGTCAATGAAGCTTACCCATTTGGCATGTCTCTTGCTTAATTTAGGTTGCCCTTTGAGGTACTTCAATGACTCGTGATCAGTGTGTATCACGAACTCTCGAGGGCGAAGATAATGTTGCCAGGTCTCCAAGGCCCTCACTAAGGCGTACAACTCCTTGTCGTACGTGGGGTAGTTCAATGCAGCTCCTCCCAACTTTTCGCTAAAGAAGGCACACGGCCTCTTGTCTTGCATTAGGACTGCGCCAATACCTACACCAGAAGCATCACATTCAATTTCAAAGGTATTGTTAAAGTTTGGTAATGCTAACACAGGGGCATGCGTGAGTGTGTCCTTGAGGGCGAGAAATGCTTGGTCTTGTGATTCTCCCCAAAGGAACTTGTCATGCTTCTTTGTCACGGCGGTCAACGGGGCGGCAATAGTGCTAAAATTCTTGACAAATCGCCGGTAAAAGCCCGCCAATCCAAGAAAGCTGCGCACGTCAGGGACGGATGTGGGGGTTGGCCATTGCTCGATGGCGTCAATCTTGGATTTGTCTACCTTGATGCCCTGTGAACTTACTACATAGCCTAAAAACACAAGCTCGTTAGTACAAAAGGTGCACTTCTTGAGGTTGGCGTACAGACGCGCCTGTCAAAGTGTCTCAAGAACTAATCTCACATGCTCTAGATGCTCATGCTCACTACGGCTATAGATCAGGATGTCATCAAAGTAAACAATGACAAACTTGCCAATGAAATGTCTCAACACATGGTTCATTAGTCGCATGAAGGTGCTAGGGGCATTAGTTAAGCCAAACGGCATGACTAACCACTCATAGAGACCATGTTTGGTTTTGAAGGCTGTTTTCCACTCGTCGCCTTCTTTCATCCGAATCTGATGATAGCCACTCCTCAAGTCAATTTTGGTGAAAATAATGGCACCATCGAATTCATCAAGCATATCATCAAGTCTAGGAATGGGATGACGATATTTGATGGTGATAGCGTTCACAGCCCGACAGTCAGTGCACATACGCCAAGTACCGTCCTTTTTGGGCACAAGTATCACTGGCATAGCACAGGGACTTAGACTTTCCTTTACCCAACCTTTACCTAAGAGGCCATCAACTTGCCTTTGCAGCTCCTTGGTCTCTTCAGGACCCATGCGGTAGGCAGGTTTGTTGGGTAGTGGTGCCCCAGGAATGAGGTCGATTTGGTGCTCAATCCCTCGAATAGGTGGTAAGCCATCAGGGACTTCGTCGGGGAAAACATCCTCAAATTCCTGCAAAAGAACAACCATACTCGCAGGCAATGCCTTATCGAGTTCAACAACATCTAAAAGCACATGTTTGCAAATCATGAGAAGGACGGGCTGTTCAGAATTGACAACTTTCCTAACGTCCTTGGCCTTAATGATCATGTTTTGCTTCCTAGTGGTAGGTGGCGTAAGTGATTTCTCACGCGTCACACTAGGTGTGCTTCCTTGATCCTTGGTCAATGACTCACTTGCAGGGATGGAGCCGTTGCCAGGGTCGACCGCCTTTTGTTTCCTTCTTTGACGGTCTTGTTCACACTCTCTTTGTAGCTTAAGTTGGTCCTCATATACTTGTGCAGGTGTAAGTGGTGTGAGAACCTTGCGTTTGCCATCATGCAAGAGAGTGTACTTGTTGGCCCTTCCGTCGAACGTGACGTGTTTGTCAAATTGCCATGGTCGACCCAAGATAACATGGGTGGCATGCATAGGTACCACGTCACAAACAACTTCATCGGTGTAAGTTCCAATGGAAAAAGGGATGCGTACCTGTTTGAAGACACGTACCTCTCCTTCCTCGCTTAACCATTGGAGGCGATAAGGGTGTGGATGTCTAGTGGTTGGAAGTCCTAAGCTCTCAACCATGAGTAAGCTTGCCACGTTTGTGCAATTCCCACCGTCGATGATGAGACTACACACCTTGTCACCTACTTTGCAACGAGTGTAAAACAGGTTTTCCCGTTGTAATTGCTCATCCTCCTTAACTCGGGCTGTTAGCACTCGTCGTGCCACCAAACACCCGACGTCCCCTTGTATAGGCGAGCAATCTTCCTCAGTAAAGTCGTCATCCAGGCCGTCGCCTTTGGTCAACTCGGGTAGCTCCTCACAGTCGTCGTCATCGGACACAATCTCGCCATTGTGAGTGATTAGCATGACCCGTTGGTTTGGACATTGAGATTGAATATGCCCAAACCCTTGGCACTTAAAACATTTGATGTCCCTGCTCCTTGCCTTAGGAGTCTCTTGTGGTGCCTTAGAAGTAGACCTGGATACATCGGGACCCTTGTTAGGTGTAGAATAGGCATTACGATTAGAGGTGTTACCTTGGATGCGGTTAGAAGAGGTTGGTATCGCCGCATTTCCAACTTCGTGGGTCGCCCTTCGTGGTTGGTTGCCCCTCCATGAAGTGGTGTTAGAAGATTGGAAAGGACGTGCTCCTCGTCTGAGCTTCTTTCCCCGCTCGGCCTTGATAGCGAGTTCTAGAAGGTCGTGCATGTCCAGGTAATGTTGGAGCTCCAAGGCTTCTTGAAGGTCGGGATTGAGACCTCGAAGAAACCTAGCCATCGTGGCTTCACTGTCCTCTTGAATGTTGGCCCTCATCATGGCCATCTCGATCTCTTTGTAGTAGTCTTCCACACTCATGTTGCCTTGAGCGAGGGTTTGAAGTTTAGAATGGAGATCGCGATTGTAGTAGTTAGGAATGAATCGTTTGCGCATTAGTGCCTTGAGTTCGCGCCAAGTCCGGACACGTGGTTCGCCCATCCTTCTCCTATGGGTCCGTACTTGGTCCCACCAGACTAGTGCGTAGTCGGTGAACTCCACGGTGGCAACTTTAACCTTTTGTTCCTCGGTGTAATCGTAGCAGTCGAAGACCATCTCGATACGGCCCTCCCACTCCAAGTAAGCCTCAGGGTCACTTTTGCCTTTGAATGCGGGGACTTGAATTTTAAGCCCCTTGAGTTCGTTCGTAGGCGTGTCCCGTCGCGGCCTCTCGGGTCGCTCGTCGTCGTCACTGGCGGAGTAGTCCTCACTGGGTGCTCCTTTGCGGTCACGACCACTCCGATTGCATGATCCAGAACGAGAGCCTGGGGTGAGACTCTTGGTGAGCTCGTCAAACCGGTTGTGCAACTCTTCCATTTGTTGCTCACTAATGCGTTTGAGCTCATGTCTCATGGCGGTGAACATCAGAGAAAGGTCTTTGGAAGGTGGTTGTTGATCTTGCTCCATGTGTCTCGTGATGCCCCCCCTGCAAAGGTTAGTAACAAGCAAAGAAAGTGCAAAGATAATCCTCACTTCACTCCCTAAGTGTATCTCTCGCGCTCGTGTGTAGTGCTCAAGTCACTCTATAAAACTTACCAGGTACCTTTACCTGTTGGTTTCGGTAGTTGAGTAATGTTGCTCGAGCCCGATTAGCGTCACCAACTTGTCCCCCACAAGAGTAAGCAAGAGATTTGTTTTGATGAAGGGAAGGACGGTTTTGGAAAGCTTAAAGGTGGTGGACAGATTTGGAAAATATTACCAATAAAGGAAACTCTAAGAATGCCTAAGATGTAGGAGTAGTTTCCTAAAGTGAATGAGGAAATGTAGGAGAATATCCCAAAAATGGAGGAGAAAAAGTAGGAAGGTGTCCAAGTTTTATCCAAGTGTTGTACTTAGTCTCCTAAACTAAGTTGGCAAACAAGTTGGAGTTGAAAACTTCCGTTGAAAACCTTGCTTAAGCAACTTCCTAATTCTTCTCAAAACAGATTCGGTTCCCTCTCTCTCCTCTTGACCGTAATTTTCCAGAAATCTTCCCTTTATTCCCTTCCCAAAGTCGGCTAGAAGACCCTTATAAACCCTCTCAAGCAGCCGCCCACTATGCTCACAACAAAAACCAGAATTGGGCCACTGAAATTTCCAGATTTCTTCCTTCTTGAACCCCTCCCAAAGTCGGTTATTGTTCCCCTATTAAACCTCCCCTCTCAGCCGCACACTTCACCCAAGAAGTTCGGCTCTCTCTCTACTCTCAAGACACAACCAGTTCGGCTCCTTCCTTCGTGCCAAGAGCAAGACAGTTTCGGTTGTTGTGCCAAGTCAATGGCGTCTCAAGACAGCGTGAACCAAGTCTCTCAAGGTTCTTTCCCACGGGTTGCTCAAGAAACTCCCAAGGATTTTATTCCTAAACCAAGGAAACCCCGTATGGATGCAAGAACTTACAAGAAACTCTTTATTCGAAGAGAAGTGCAAGTCTTCAAAACTCTTGATGATCAATGATGCGGTTGAGCACGAGGCCCAAAGTGTACAAGTAGACCCTGTGAAGGTGCCCCAAGGCCCAGTGACACGAGCACGAGCTAAGAGATTCAAGGAGTCCCTCCAAGCCTTGGTACGTGCCATCCAAACCCAAGAGAAACCGGGCATTGAAGGAATTGAGTTGGAATATCCTTGCACGACTACTAAAATGCTGTTTACAATTGAAGATGCGAGTGTTCAAGCTCCAAACGGCGGGCTGAGCCGCAGTTAAGTACCCTCGCTGAGCCGTACGGGGGTCTCGCTGTCCGGTTAGCGAGTCGGGGGTCCAAGGGGGCGACGCGCCCCTGGCTTGAGGGCCCGGGGGCGCAGCGAAGACCCCGGTGGGGGTTCGGGAGCAATGCCCCCGATGCTTATGATCTATAGTTAGTTGGGCTAGCTTTCGGTCAAGTATAGGCCCAAGGGGCTGGCCGAACTTTCCTTGTTATTTTTCCAGTTTATTAGGTCTTAGTTACGGCTATTAATAGCCTCAAGCCGCATGTTACATTCAGTTTTTGAGAGTATTGAATAAAATTTCCAGAATTTCGTCCATTCCTTGTGGGAAATTCCCTTAGCTTGTAAAAGCTAAGTTGAACATCCTAGAGTTGATCCTAGGCTGTTCTTGACTTATCAATCAAGCACACATACTTGATTGTGGCGTCCTCTACCGTTAAATCTGTCCTTGAGTGGTCCAAGTTCGGGTTCAACTCCGTCAAATCTTCATCGTGTTCCTCTAGATCCGAAGTAGCCTCCGCGTCTCGCATCAATCAAGAACCTCAAGAATCCCAAAAGGTAGTGCAAGTAATCAAAGTTCAAGGTGTTCAAGAATTTCAAGAAGAGGTTGGTCAAAACTTTTGAATTTTTTTTTTCTTCTACTTGCTGTAATTTTCTGGTTTGGGTACAAGATGCAATAAGACAGATTTGGCAATAAAAAGTGCGATTTTCCTTCTTGGTTTTCTTGCTACCCGATGGCTCTTCTTGTTTCTTTTTCGGTTCTTTTTTTTTTTTTTTATACTTGGTAATAGACTACACCTGGCCGAAAGGGTTTCAAACCAGATTCTGATCAAGTCCTAATTTACTACAACCAACAGCCCCAAAACTCCAAGTTTTTTATCAAGAACTTCCAAGAACTTCAAGATTAAGTTCAAGAAAGTCAAGAATCCTAAAACTCACGTAGATTTCCTTCAAGATTCACAACTCCAACAAGTTTGGTCCACAAATCAGTTTAGGAAACTAACTAAACAACTTAGATAAGCGACTAACACTTGGACAGATTTGGCAATCACAAAAACTCTAGCCGCACAAAACCCTAGCCGCGGTTTTTTTCTTTCTTCTTTTTTTTTTTTTTTTGTGTTCTTTGTTTTTTTTCAGTTTCGGCTAGGACCAATTGCTGGGCAGAATGGTTGTAATACGAGGATAAAATCTGGGCAGATTGGACTAGCAACAAAAACACACAACTGTCCAGAAATTTACGCGACCAAGAACAAGAATTAGCGAACAGATTTTTTTGACTCACAACGGACAGAAATTTCTGTTTTGTTGGTTGTCTCCTTTTTTTTTTTTTTTTTTTTTGATGAATGCGGACGGACACCAATGGACAGAAAGGAAAGACTCACGGCAAGACACAAGACAAGACACGGACAGAATGTTCTTTTTTTTTTTGACAAGCGATGCAAACAGATTTTGTTTGTTTTTTTTTTGACTAGCAAAGCAGCAACGGACAGACTTGAAGACACAAACGAACGGGTATGGATACGAACTCAATCAATAAAACAACGACCAGAATTTCTAGATAACAAACGAAGGAAAACGGCACAACGAAGCAACAAAGCAAACGAACAGTTTTTTTTTTTCAAAACACAAGGCAGCGGAAATAATGAAACTAAGACACAACTATGGATATAACGGAAGATACCTCCACCAAAGCTCTGAAGCCAACTGATACGTTCCTCGATCCACGGTCGAGACACGTAGCACGTTTGCCCAAGGATCTAGCGGGGATGTCCAACGCTTGGATTGCGGAACCCTTACTCAAACGGACAACTCGATTTGATTGGAGGTGGTAGACGACACTCCGATGAAGGTGAATACTCCAGGGGAATAGGTCGGATGAACAATCAAGGACAGGACGCGAGATTGCTCAATAACCCTTGCCAAGCAAGTTGAAAGGCACGAATTCTTTATGAAAGAAAACGAATGCACTAATAATTTTAATTCATCAAAAACTAGTTTTTAACCTTACAAGGCTAGCCTATTTATAGGCTTAATGAAACTACTAAAAAAACCCTAAAGAAACCTAAAGGGGAGGTCGGCTACCTTGTTATCAAGGTGGGCCGGCCTCAAGCCTTCTACGGACAATTAGTCCAACCAAAATGGAAACAACGACTAAGGCCCTACCCGGCCGATTCGTAAGGAGGCCCACTGGAGTCTTCCTGGGCTTGGACCAAAGTGCAAGTTGCTTGATTGATCCTTTCCAAGCCTTCGATATCTCTATAGCCTCCATGTTGATCGTGGACAACTCGAACAAGGGCTTGGAGGGATTCCTTGAATAGCTTGGCCCGTGCACGTGTGACTGGGCCTAATGGGACTTGGACTGGGCCCTGGTTCATGCACACATCAAAGGAGGTGGCATAGGGTGTGAAACTTTTGATATACGAAGTACGCTTTAGGGTTTCGTTGTATACATAAGTGATATGTGGCATAGTATCTTAAGATATTGCCCTAACTATGTTCTACTTTCCCGTCTGTGTCATTTGAGAATCTCTAAGTTTGATCTTCCATGGTTGGATTGGGAGTTAAAGAACTTAACAGTTATATGGTTAGATTGCCATTTGTACTTAGTTATTTATTATGATCCATTGATTTGCTTGGCAGGTTATCACTTGAGTTCCAGCGAATCCGTGAGATGGCACGTTTGGTTGATAGGTATAAGGAAATGGAGATTCTTCGAAACGAAATAGAGGTTCAAAAGAGATTAGATGAAGAGCGATGGAAACACGAATATTCGGAGAAAATTGAACTATTGCATGAGAACATAGAACTGAAAAGACAATATGAAGGGATTCCAGAAGAGGTTTTAGCAATGGCACAAATTAACACTAAGGCCTAATGCCCTAATCAGCCAACTCTCTTGGAGGTCCACTTATCATGGTGTAGACAACTCGATTGTCTCCTTCGAAGCCTTCAATATCTCTATGGACTCCATGTTGGTCTTGGACAATACGGACAAGGCCTTGGAGGGTTTCTTTGAAGAGCTTGGCTCGTGCACGTGTGACTGGACCTAATGGAACTCGGACCGGATCATTGCGTAGGCCCTGCTCCGTGCACACATCATTTGCTTTATTTACATTATGTGTTTTGCATGCTTGTGTGTTACGTGTTATTCGCTTCCTTAGGATCTTGCATCTAGATATCATGCTTATGTGCTATGTGTTTTATATGATATTGCGTGTTTACTTTGATGCGGTTGAGCACGAGGTCCAAAGTGTTCAAATAGACCCTGTGAAGGTGCCCCAAGGCCCAGTGACACGAGTACGAGCTAAGAGATTCAAGGAGTCCCTCCAAGCTTTGGGCTGTGCCGTCCAAGCCCAAGAGAAACCGGCCATTGAAGGAATTGAATTGGAAGATCCTTGCACGACTACTAAAATGTTGCTTACAATTGAAGATGCAAGTGTTCAAGCTCCAAACGGCGGGCTGAGCCGCAGTTAAGTACCCTCGCTGAGTCGTATGGGGATCAAGCACACACACTTGATCCTAGGCTATTCTTGACTTATCAATCAAGCACACACACTTGATTGTGGCATCCTCTACCGTTAAATCTGTTCTTGAGTGGTCCAAGTTCGGGTTCAACTCCATCAAATCTTCAACGTGTTCCTCTAGATCCGAAATAGCTTCCGCGTCTCGCATCAACTGGCATCAGAGCTGGTTAGAGGTATCATGTATATCCCTTTTTTTATTGTTTTAGATCTATTTTAGTCTTCTAAATTCGTAGCTCAAGTGCTCGGGTTTGTGAAGTCCGAAATCTGTCTTGGTTGTTTCCTTGTCACAAATCTGTCTTTGTTGTTTAGTTATTGTCCGAAAATTTCTGTCCAGTTTTGTCTTGTGTTTATGTTCTGTTTAAATCCAAAAATCTGTTGTGTTGCATACCTTATTGTCATTCCCTCGAGTCGTTGCTGGAATTAATTTGCTGGGATGCCGAATCTGTTTGCACTTGTTTCTTGAACCCTTTGTGTTGTTGCTTTGCAAAACTCGAACATCAAAACCCTATTGGGGAAGTCTTGAGCATCTTGGATTACCAGAGGTTAATCTTGGCAGTCTTGAAACCTGAAATAAACCTTCAACCGTGTTCTTGTTTTCATGGAACTTTGATCTTGAAACCAAATCTGTCCAAGTTGTTTACGTTAATTGCTGTGAAATTGTGGTCTAAACTAGCTGGCTATTGTGTGAAAACACCCCAACAGAAGTCAAAAAAAATTTCAAGAAAGACGGCTCTAGTTTCCAATTCTTGACCAGCCTTCAAGTTTTACCAAATCTGATTCAAAGGTCAAAAAAAAAATTTTCAAGAAAGACGGCTCTAGTTTCCAATTCTTGACCAGCCTTCAAGTTTTACCAAATCTGATTCAAACTTGGACTTTCAAATCTGAACAGCCCTAGTCTTGGTCAGCCTTCAAGCCACCAAATCTGATTCAAACTTGGACTTCCAAATCTGAACAACATCCAATTCTTGACAGCCTACAAGTTTACCAAATTTGGTGCAAAATCTGACTTCCAAATCTGACCAGCCCCAAAATTTCGAATTTGGACCACTTGGGACTCCCAAATCTGACCAAACTCCAAGGTTTCTAATCTTGGCAACCCCAAGTGTCCAAATCAGATCACGGACCAAAAAGACCACGGACCAGCAGCTCAACACATTCCAGAAATTTGGGTTTCGGGTAGAGTTTTCTAGGATTTTCAAAATTTCAGCATTCAAGTTAATTGTCTTACTTTCTTTTGAGTCGTTAGTTATTGTCCAGCTATATTCTGAGTCTTGAGTCGTGTCTAGGTCTTCAGTCATTCACCTCCATTTATTGCTACTAGCTTGTGTGTCACTTGTTGACTAGTCAAGAACGTACACTGCGGTGATCCCTGGTTTGTTCAACTCGAGCGACTAGCAAGCCAAGGAATTGCTTGGTAAGATTATTAGAGAGTGATACACTTGAGTGAAACACGAGTGTGAGTGACCTATACATCGTATTAAAAAAAAAAAAAAAAAAAGAGAGAGGAACTCGTTTTTGTTTATTTGTTTTGCAGGTGAACTAAATATGTCTAGTGGAGTGGGTAGCCAAACCATGGACATCAAACTACAGTTGGAAGCCATGATGGGGGAGTTCAAGCGATTGCTCAAGAATGAAATTGAGCCATTGCATGATCGAATTGATCAGTTGGAGAACTCGAGACCTCCACCTACCCCGAGTAAGGGCAAAGAATCGGCATACTCAAACGATGAAGAGGAAGCGTTTGAGGGAAGGTACCAAAATGATCAAAGGTTCCAACGTCGAGGAGACGACACCATTAAAGGTGTCAAACTCAAGATTCCCTCATTCCAAGGCAAGTCGGACCCCGAGGCGTACTTGGAATGGGAACGGAAAATTGAGTTAGTCTATGAATGCCACACCTATACGGGGGAGCAAAAGGTGAAACTAGCAGCCGTAAAATTCACTGACTACGCCTCCATTTGGTGGGACCAACTTAGACTAAGCCGAAGGAGAAATCGTGAGAGACCTGTGGAAACTTGGGAGGAAATGAGGAGTCTGATGAGAAAAAGGTTCGTTCCGAGCTACTATAGCCGAGATCTACACCGTCGGCTACAAGCTCTCAACCAAGGGTCCATGTCAGTTGAGGATTATTACAAGGAGATGGAAATGGCCATCATGAAGGCGGATTTGCGTGAAGATGGAGAGGCCACTATGGCTCGTTTTCTACATGGATTGAGGCCCGAGATTGCCGAAGTAGTGGAACTCCAACATTACCTCGACATGAATGAAATGCTCGAGAAGGCGGTTACAATTGAACGGCGCCTCAAGAGGAGGGGTACTGCGCGACAAAGCACTACTTATCAAGCTGGAAATTGGCGCACTTCTCAACCAAAAAGGGAGGAGAAAGCCGCAGCTCCTTCTTACCCTCCAAGGCCGAATGACCTCCCTTCCAAGGCAACGCCCAAGCCTGACTTTGAGGCTAATAATGCAGCTACCAAACCGCGTGGTCGAGACACCAAGTGCTTTAAGTGTCAAGGATTTGGCCATATCGCTTCTCAATGCCCCAGCCAAAGGACCATGCTGATGTTGCCAAATGGGGAAATTGTATCAGATGAGGAAGAGGAGTACGAGGGGATACCGCCTCTAGAAGAGGAAGAGAATGAATCGAGTGAGGAGATACCCACGCATGAGGAGATTGGATGCCTAGTGGTTCGAAAGGTCCTCACTACCCGCGCCAAAGAGGAGGAAATGGAGGTACAACGGGACAACCTTTTCTACACAAGGTGTCATATCAAGGATAAGGTGTGTAGTGTTGTTATTGATAGTGGGAGTTGTGCCAATGTCGCTAGTCTACTCATGGTAGAAATGCTAGGGCTCCAAGTTATCAAACATCCAAGACCTTATCGCCTTCAATGGTTGAACAATGAAGGGGAAGTCAGTGTGTTTAGACAAGTAAAAGTGCCATTCCGAATTGGCAATTATGAAGACGAGGTTACTTGTGATGTCGTGCCAATGCAAGCAAGTCACCTCATTCTTGGACGGCCTTGGCAATATGATCGCGATGCCGAATTCAAGGGAAGAGCTAATAAATATGTCTTTACTCATTGCAATAGAACGGTGACACTTGTACCTCTCACCCCAAAACAAGTGTATGAAGATCAAATGAGGCTCCAAAAGGAGTATGAGCTAGAACTTGAGAGGAAAAAGCGAGAGAAAAGTGAGGAAGAAAAAGGAGAGAGTAGGGCCGAACCCCTAGGGAAGAAAAAGGCAACAAGTGGGTCGGCTATGAGAGAAGAAAATAAGGGGAAGCTAAGCTTGCTAGCAAAAGCCAAAGATGAATTTGAGGACATATTTCCTGAGGATGTACCTGATGGACTACCACCGCTAAGGGGAATCGAGCACCAAATCGATCTCATTCCTGGAGCACCATTGCCTAACAAACCAGCCTATGTCCAACAAGCTAATAAGCACAGGCGCAAGCTTGTCTTTGAACCAGGTGATTGGGTCTGGTTACATTTGCGCAAGGAGAGGTTTCCAAAACAACGGCAAAGCAAGCTGTCACCACGAGGAGATGGGCCTTTTCAAGTTATTGAGCGCATCAACGACAACGCATACCGCTTAGATCTGCCTGGTGAGTATACTGTTAGTGCTACATTCAATGTTGCTGATCTAAGTCCATTTATTGCAGGGGACGAGTACGATTTGAGGGCAAATCCTTTTCAAGAGGAGGGGAATGATGCGGTTGAGCACGAGGCCCAAAGTGTACAAGTAGACCCTGTGAAGGTGCCCCAAGGCCCAGTGACACGAGCACGAGCTAAGAGATTCAAGGAGTCCCTCCAAGCCTTGGTACGTGCCATCCAAACCCAAGAGAAACCGGGCATTGAAGGAATTGAGTTGGAATATCCTTGCACGACTACTAAAATGCTGTTTACAATTGAAGATGCGAGTGTTCAAGCTCCAAACGGCGGGCTGAGCCGCAGTTAAGTACCCTCGCTGAGCCGTACGGGGGTCTCGCTGTCCGGTTAGCGAGTCGGGGGTCCAAGGGGGCGACGCGCCCCTGGCTTGGGGGCCCGGGGGCGCAGCGAAGACCCCGGTGGGGGTTCGGGAGCAATGCCCCCGATGCTTATGATCTATAGTTAGTTGGGCTAGCTTTCGGTCAAGTATAGGCCCAAGGGGCTGGCCGAACTTTCCTTGTTATTTTTCCAGTTTATTAGGTCTTAGTTACGGCTATTAATAGCCTCAAGCCGCATGTTACATTCAGTTTTTGAGAGTATTGAATAAAATTTCCAGAATTTCGTCCATTCCTTGTGGGAAATTCCCTTAGCTTGTAAAAGCTAAGTTGAACATCCTAGAGTTGATCCTAGGCTGTTCTTGACTTATCAATCAAGCACACATACTTGATTGTGGCGTCCTCTACCGTTAAATCTGTCCTTGAGTGGTCCAAGTTCGGGTTCAACTCCGTCAAATCTTCATCGTGTTCCTCTAGATCCGAAGTAGCCTCCGCGTCTCGCATCAATCAAGAACCTCAAGAATCCCAAAAGGTAGTGCAAGTAATCAAAGTTCAAGGTGTTCAAGAATTTCAAGAAGAGGTTGGTCAAAACTTTTGAATTTTTTTTTTCTTCTACTTGCTGTAATTTTCTGGTTTGGGTACAAGATGCAATAAGACAGATTTGGCAATAAAAAGTGCGATTTTCCTTCTTGGTTTTCTTGCTACCCGATGGCTCTTCTTGTTTCTTTTTCGGTTCTTTTTTTTTTTTTTATACTTGGTAATAGACTACACCTGGCCGAAAGGGTTTCAAACCAGATTCTGATCAAGTCCTAATTTACTACAACCAACAGCCCCAAAACTCCAAGTTTTTTATCAAGAACTTCCAAGAACTTCAAGATTAAGTTCAAGAAAGTCAAGAATCCTAAAACTCACGTAGATTTCCTTCAAGATTCACAACTCCAACAAGTTTGGTCCACAAATCAGTTTAGGAAACTAACTAAACAACTTAGATAAGCGACTAACACTTGGACAGATTTGGCAATCACAAAAACTCTAGCCGCACAAAACCCTAGCCGCGGTTTTTTTCTTTCTTCTTTTTTTTTTTTTTTTGTGTTCTTTGTTTTTTTTCAGTTTCGGCTAGGACCAATTGCTGGGCAGAATGGTTGTAATACGAGGATAAAATCTGGGCAGATTGGACTAGCAACAAAAACACACAACTGTCCAGAAATTTACGCGACCAAGAACAAGAATTAGCGAACAGATTTTTTTGACTCACAACGGACAGAAATTTCTGTTTTGTTGGTTGTCTCCTTTTTTTTTTTTTTTTTTTTTGATGAATGCGGACGGACACCAATGGACAGAAAGGAAAGACTCACGGCAAGACACAAGACAAGACACGGACAGAATGTTCTTTTTTTTTTTGACAAGCGATGCAAACAGATTTTGTTTGTTTTTTTTTTGACTAGCAAAGCAGCAACGGACAGACTTGAAGACACAAACGAACGGGTATGGATACGAACTCAATCAATAAAACAACGACCAGAATTTCTAGATAACAAACGAAGGAAAACGGCACAACGAAGCAACAAAGCAAACGAACAGTTTTTTTTTTTCAAAACACAAGGCAGCGGAAATAATGAAACTAAGACACAACTATGGATATAACGGAAGATACCTCCACCAAAGCTCTGAAGCCAACTGATACGTTCCTCGATCCACGGTCGAGACACGTAGCACGTTTGCCCAAGGATCTAGCGGGGATGTCCAACGCTTGGATTGCGGAACCCTTACTCAAACGGACAACTCGATTTGATTGGAGGTGGTAGACGACACTCCGATGAAGGTGAATACTCCAGGGGAATAGGTCGGATGAACAATCAAGGACAGGACGCGAGATTGCTCAATAACCCTTGCCAAGCAAGTTGAAAGGCACGAATTCTTTATGAAAGAAAACGAATGCACTAATAATTTTAATTCATCAAAAACTAGTTTTTAACCTTACAAGGCTAGCCTATTTATAGGCTTAATGAAACTACTAAAAAAACCCTAAAGAAACCTAAAGGGGAGGTCGGCTACCTTGTTATCAAGGTGGGCCGGCCTCAAGCCTTCTACGGACAATTAGTCCAACCAAAATGGAAACAACGACTAAGGCCCTACCCGGCCGATTCGTAAGGAGGCCCACTGGAGTCTTCCTGGGCTTGGACCAAAGTGCAAGTTGCTTGATTGATCCTTTCCAAGCCTTCGATATCTCTATAGCCTCCATGTTGATCGTGGACAACTCGAACAAGGGCTTGGAGGGATTCCTTGAATAGCTTGGCCCGTGCACGTGTGACTGGGCCTAATGGGACTTGGACTGGGCCCTGGTTCATGCACACATCAAAGGAGGTGGCATAGGGTGTGAAACTTTTGATATACGAAGTACGCTTTAGGGTTTCGTTGTATACATAAGTGATATGTGGCATAGTATCTTAAGATATTGCCCTAACTATGTTCTACTTTCCCGTCTGTGTCATTTGAGAATCTCTAAGTTTGATCTTCCATGGTTGGATTGGGAGTTAAAGAACTTAACAGTTATATGGTTAGATTGCCATTTGTACTTAGTTATTTATTATGATCCATTGATTTGCTTGGCAGGTTATCACTTGAGTTCCAGCGAATCCGTGAGATGGCACGTTTGGTTGATAGGTATAAGGAAATGGAGATTCTTCGAAACGAAATAGAGGTTCAAAAGAGATTAGATGAAGAGCGATGGAAACACGAATATTCGGAGAAAATTGAACTATTGCATGAGAACATAGAACTGAAAAGACAATATGAAGGGATTCCAGAAGAGGTTTTAGCAATGGCACAAATTAACACTTTTACGAAGGATAGAAACTGCAAGGGCACAAGTGAAGGTCTTCCATGCAAAGAAAAGGGATGCACCTAGTGAAAGTTAAAGTTAAGAACAAGGTGTTCGAGATAGGCCACTCTTTAAGGTAGGTCGAGGAGCTAGTGGTGTGAGAATTTTGGGGACACATGAAGAAGATACTCCGAGAGGAGCCCCAAATGGAGGAGGACGACAATTGAGAGCTGTCTCACAAGGAGATCAAACCTCAATCCTCCACTTATCTTGTGGTTATTGTGGAAAAATCAATCATACTGAGGAGAGTTGTTGGAAAAGACGGGAAAAATGCCTGCGCTGTGGGAGCGCCGATCATTGGATTGCTCACTGCCCAGTTCTATTGCGAAAGGGGAAAAGGACCCAGCAACCAACCAAGGTCAACCCTGGACAGTTGAAGAAGGAAGGGACTGGAACGAAGGTACCGGCTCAAGTGTATTCCTTAGAGCCACATCAAATCCCTGACTCATCTGAGGACGTAGAAGGTACGACCCACGTATTTCGCCCTTTAACTCAGAGTTTGATAGATTCGGGTGGTAAGAAAATTTCGACGACGAAATTTTTCTATGGTGCATTATTTTATTTCCTTGCACACGTTTTCTATATTTTTCTTTATTCTATTAATTTTCTAGATATTTTTATAAGTGGGTATAGTGTTTAAATCATTTTTCTAGAATAAGTTAGTTCATGCGCCATTAGTAGCATATATTGGACGTGGGACCCGCTAGTGCGTTAAGTGCGGTGAACTTTGACGACTAGGTAAAGTTTTGTATTAAGCGATATTATTTTACAAGGTGGCAGGAGACAATTAGAGGTTAGTTAGATAGATTAACCGTTGGGAGAAAGAAGATAAGCTTAAACCCTAAAAGGTGCCAAGTGTCGCGACCCGATTGGAGTTGGACTTTGACCAAAGGTTTCACAACTTTCCTAAAACTAATTTTGACCAAGATTTTTCTCATTTTCTCCCTTGCTTGGCCGGCCACCTTGAGAGGAAAAACAAAGAGAGTTTCTTCAACTTCAACTTCAAGTCTTGCTCAAATCTTCAGTTTCAACCGTTGAATCATCAAATTACTCCATCAAAGTTGCTTACTAAGGAGGATTAAAGCTTTTAGTGGAATAACTTTGGGAGGAAGAAGCCTAAGCTACCATCTTTCTTGAGGTTTCAAGGTACTTTGCATAGAAATTTCCTCTTTGTTTTACTAATGGTAAATTAGTGGCTTATAGTGGCTAAATATGTTGTTTTGTGGAAGATTTAATGGTTTAAAGTTGAGTTTTGATAAATTTCAGATTTATTGGTGATTTTTCTGTCCTCATATGATGAGCAATGGTTGGCCATAGTTTTGATAGTTTGTTATGTAAAATATTGAAGCTTGATAGGCTAGTATACTTTGCCTAAAGAAATTTCAGCTTGGGATGCATAAATTTCAGATTTAGGGTTTCCAATTTTGGTGTAATTGTGGTGGATTTGGGAGTTACCAATTGATTGTACATGAAGGGTATTGTGACCCCAATTAAGTGTGTTAAATGGTTTATGATTTGTATGTGAAATTGTGGTTGAATTGAGATGAGAATAGGTGGATGTTAGGTTGGAAAAGTAAAGAAAAACAAGGGAAGGGCTGCTGAAATTTTCGGAGGACCTGATACGTTCCTCGATCAACTTGTTTCGAGACACGTAGCACGTTTGCCGAAGGATCTAGCGAGGTTGTCCAACGCTTGGATTGCGGGACCTAGAATCAAACGGACGACACGATTTGATTTAGGTGGTAGACGACACTCCGATGAAGGTGAATACTCCAGGGGAATAGGTCGGATGAACAATCGAGGACAGGACGTAAGATTGCTCAATAACCCTTGCCAAAGCAAGTTAAAGTGCTCGAACTCTCTTCTTAGAAGAAGTAACGAATTAAACCAATTTTATTGATAAAACGACTACCCTAAAACCTTACAAAGCAAGCCTATTTATAGGCCAAAGTGACTAAGAAAACCTAAGGAAACAATGGCAAAGAGTTCGGCCATCTTGGTGTCCAAGATGGGCCGGCCCAATGAGCTATGAAGACAAATTAATCCAATCTATCAAATACTAAAGCTAAGGCCCTATAGGGCCGGTCCTCTTGAAGGCCCACTTGAGTCTTCGTGGGCTTGGATCATGGTGCAAATGGCTTGATTGTCTCTCTCTAAGCCCTCAATATCTTTGTGAACTCCATGTTGGTCTTGGACGACTCGAACCAGGGCTTGGAGTGATTCTTTGAAGAGCTTGGCCCGTGCACGTGTGACTGGGCCCAATGGAACTCGGACTGGGTCATTGCGTGGGCCGAGACTCGTGCACACATCAGTCCCCTCCTCTTGAGAAGGATTTGCCCTCAAATCTGGATCCTCCTCGTCAAGAAATGGGCTTAGGTCTGCGACGTTGAAGGTTGCACTAACATTGTACTCCCCAAGTAGCTCCAACTTGTATGCGTTGTCATTGACTCGTTGGAGTACCCGAAATGGTCCATCACCTCTTGGGGACAATTTGCTTTGGCGTTGCTTGGGAAATCGCTCTTTCCTCAAGTGTAGCCAAACCCAATCTCCAGGCTCAAAAATCATCTTGTGACGGTGCTTGTTGGCTTGCTGGATGTATTGCTGCGTACGCTTCTCAATGTTTGCTCGCACGGCCTCATGTAACCTGCACACAGAATCAGCTTTCTTTTTCCCATCTAAGCTTGTGTGCTCAGAGGAAGGTAAGGGCACCAAATCAAGGGGGGTTACGAGGTTGAAGCCATAAACAATCTCAAAGGGGGAGTATTGTGTGGCACTATGCACAGTTCGATTGTAGGCGAATTCAACATGAGGGAGGCACTCTTCCCAAGTCTTAAGATTCTTTTTAATCAAGGCCCGAAGTAGAGTGCCAAGTGTACGATTGACAACTTCAGTTTGTCCATCGCTTTGTGGATGACTAGTGGTGGAGAATAATAACCTAGTGCCCAGTTTGGACCACAAAGTCTTCCAAAAGTAACTCAAGAATTTCACATCTCTATCACTGACAATAGTTTTAGGCAGGCCATGCAGACGGACAATTTCTTTGAAGAACAGATTAGCAATATGAGATGCATCGTCAGTTTTGTGGCAAGGAATAAAATGAGCCATCTTAGAGAATCTATCAACCACAACAAAGATGGAGTCATTACCCCTTGTTGATCTAGGCAATCCTAATACAAAGTCCATAGACAAATCAACCCAAGGATGGTGAGGGATAGGTAATGGGGTATATAAGCCATATGGATTTGTCTTAGACTTTGCCTTGTGACAAGTAGCACATCTACCAACCATGCGTTCAACATCTCTACGCATATGAGGCCAGTAAAAGTGCTCTTGCAACATGGCTAGAGTCTTGGTGATGCCAAAGTGGCCCATGAGACCACCACTATGTGCCTCTCGAATCAAAAGATCACGAATGGAAGAATTAGGTACACACAGTTTATCTACATGGAATAGAAATCCATCATGCAAGAAGTATTTTCCATGCGGGTTCTTAACACAAGCAACATAGATATCACCAAAGTCATGATCATTTGTGTAGAGTTCCTTAACCATTTCGAACCCTAGTAACTTGGCATCCAGAAGGGCAAGCAACGAATGTCTACGTGATAATGCATCAGCCACTACATTCGTTTTGCCAGTCTTATACTTAATGACATACGAAAAGGTGTCAATGAAGCTTACCCATTTGGCATGTCGCTTGCTTAACTTGGGTGGCCCCTTGAGGTACTTCAATGACTCGTGATCAGTGTGTATCACGAACTCCCGAGGGCGAAGATAGTGTTGCCAAGTCTCCAAGGCCCTCACTAATGCGTACAACTCCTTGTCGTACGTGGGGTAGTTTAATGCAGCTCCCCCCAGTTTCTCACTAAAGAAGGCACAAGGCCTCTTGTCTTGCATGAGGACCGCTCCAATACCTACACCAGAAGCATCACATTCAATTTCAAAAGTCTTGTGAAAATTTGGTAATGCTAACACAGGTGCATGTGTGAGTGTGTCCTTGAGGGCGAGAAATGCTTGTTCTTGTGATTCTCCCCAGTGGAACTTGTCATTCTTCTTTGTCACGGCGGTCAACGGGGGCGGCAATGGTGCTAAAATCTTTGACAAAGCGCCGGTAAAAGCCCGCCAATCCAAGAAAGCTGCGTACGTCAGGGACGGACGTGGGAGTTGGCCATTGCTCGATGGCCTCAATCTTGGATTTGTCCACCTTGATGCCCTATGAACTTACCACATAGCCTAAAACCACAAGCTCGTTAGTACAAAAGGTGCACTTCTTGAGGTTGGCGTAAAGACGCGCCTGTCGAAGTGTCTCAAGAACTAATCTCACATGCTCTAGGTGCTCATGCTCACTACGACTATAGATCAGGATGTCATCAAAGTAAACAATGACAAACTTGCCAATAAAGTGTCTCAACACATGGTTCATTAGTCGCATGAAGGTGCTAGGGGCATTAGTTAAGCCAAAAGGCATGACTAGCCACTCATAGAGGCCATGTTTGGTTTTGAAGGCTGTTTTCCACTCGTCGCCTTCTTTCATCCGAATTTGATGATAGCTGCTCCTTAAGTCTATTTTGGTGAAAATAATGGCACCATCGAGTTCATCAAGCATATCATCAAGTCTAGGAATGGGATGATGATATTTGACAGTGATAGCGTTCACAGCCCGACAGTCAGTGCACATGCGCCAAGTACCGTCCTTTTTGGGAATAAGTATCACAGGCATAGCGCAAGGACTTAGACTTTCCTTTACCCAACCCTTACCTAAGAGCCCATCAACTTGCCTTTGAAGCTCCTTGGTCTCCTCAGGGCCCATGCGGTAAGCAGGTTTGTTGGGCAATGGTGCTCCAGGAATGAGGTCGATTTGGTGTTCAATTCCCCGAATGGGTGGTAAGCCATCAGGGACCTCGTCAGGGAAAACATCCTCAAATTCTTGCAAAAGAGCAACTATGCTCGCAGGCAACGCCTTGTCGAGCTCAGCAACATCCAAGAGCACATGCTTGCAAATCATGAGAAGTATTGGCTGATTAGAGTTCACCACTTTTCTAACATCTTTAGCCTTAATAATCATGTTGTGCTTCCTAGTGGTAGGTGCGGTAGGTGATTTGTCATGTATACCCCCAGGTGTGCTCCCTTGACCCTTGGTTGATGGCTCACTCGTAGACGTGGAGCCTTTACCAGGGTCGACCGCCTTTAGTTTCCTCCTTTGACGGTCTTGTTCACACTCCCTTTGCAATAGTAGTTGGTCCTCATAAACTTGTGCAGGTGTGAGAGGTGTAAGGACCTTACGTTTGCCATCGTGCAAAAGTGTGTACTTATTTGCTCTTCCATCGAATGTGACGTGTTTGTCAAATTGCCAGGGCCTTCCCAAAATGATATGCGTAGCATGCATTGGTACTACGTCGCACACGATTTCATCAGTGTAAGTACCAATTGAAAAGGGAATGCGTACCTATTTGAAGACTCGTACCTCACCATCCTCACTTAGCCATTGGAGGCGGTAAGGATTTGGATGCCTGGTAGTGGGGAGTCCTAGACTCTCAACCATGAGCAAACTGGCCACGTTCGTGCAACTCCCACCGTCGATGATGAGACTACACACCTTGTCGCCTATCTTACAGTGGGTGTAGAAAAGGTTTTCGCATTGTAGCTGCTCGTCCTCCTTAACGCGGTCGGTTAGCACTCGTCGTGCCACCAAGCAACCTACTTCTCCTCGTGTAGGCGAGCAAGCCTCCCCAGCTGACTCCTCTTCCAGGCAGTCGTCTTCGACCAGTTTGGGCATCTCCTCACATTCGTCATCATCTGACACGATTTCGCCATTGTGAGTAATGAGCATGACCCGTTGGTTTGGGCATTGAGATTGAATATGTCCAAACCCTTGGCACTTGAAGCACTTGATGTCCCTACTCCTAGTCTTAGGAGTCTCATGCGGTGCCTTTGAAGTGGACCTGGATGCATCGGAAACCTTGTTAGGGGTAGAATAGGAATGGCGGTTAGAGGTGTTACCTTGGATTCGGTTAGAAGAGGTTGGTGCTGCTGTATTTCCAACTTCGTGGGTCGCCCTTCGTGGTTGGTTGCCCCTCCATGAAGTGGTGTTAGAAGTTTGGAACGTACGTACTCCGCGTCTTAGTTTCTTCCCCCGCTCGGACTTAATAGCGAGTTCTAGAAGGTCGTGCATGTCCAAGTAATGTTGGAGCTCCAAGGCTTCTTGAAGGTCAGGATTGAGACCTCTAAGAAACCGAGCCATCGTGGCCTCATTGTCTTCTTGAATGTTGGCCCTCATCATGGCCATCTCAATTTCTTTGTAGTAGTCCTCCACACTCATGTTGCCTTGCGTGAGAGTTTGAAGCTTAGAGTGGAGATCACGATTGTAATAGCTAGGAACAAATCGCTTGCGCAGCAGTGCCTTGAGTTCGCGCCAAGTCCGGACACGTGGCTCTCCCATCCTCCTCCTGTAGACATCAAATTTTTGGTGTAATTGCATTTTTAGTTTTTTATTTGTCGTGTTCATTTTTAGTTTTTAGTTTCCAGTTTTATTTTTAAGTTTTATCATAGAATTTGTTAAAAAAGAAAAAGAAAGAAAAGGGAAAAACATCAAAAAATATGTTTTAGTCATTTTGTTTTTATTCAATGCTTTCTTGAAAGAAAAAAAGAAAAAGAGGAAAAGAAAGGAAAATCATAAAAAAAAAAGAAGAAAAAGGGAAATTTGTTCACAAAAATATGTTTATTTCTTTGAATTCAACCTTTTTGCACTTTAGTTATTTTTATTAAGTTATTTTGAAAGAAAAAGAAGAAAAAAAAGGAAAAAATGAAGAAAATTTGAAAAATGGACATTTTTGTTGTTTTTATTTATTTAGTTTGTTTTTTTTATTTGTTTTCATTGTTATTATTTTTTTACATGGTTTTGTCGTTTTGTTATGTTATTACTATTTATATTCTGTATTTATTAAGTTAAAAAAAAAGAAAAAAAAAAAGAAGAAGCCACGTGCATGCAAGCTGCATTTTCGCAGCTTGCAAAGGAACTTTGAGGCAGCTCCTTAGCTGCAAATACAGAGGAAGTTGTTAAGTGTTTAGGGTAGAAGTTTCTGGTATAAAGAGAAAAGGCAGCAGCAGCCGCAAAGGGGGAGAACGGGGAGATCTCTTTGAACGGCAAAAGAAAAACAGAAAAGGGAAGGGCATAAAGAGGGCAGAAAAACTACGGGATAAGGGGAGAGAGCTGATAGAGAGAACGAGATTGAGGGCTGAGGGTTCGGTGAGCTTGAAGGGGAAGCAGCAGATAAGAGTTGCGGCGGAGTAAGGAAACAAGAGAGAGCAAAGGTTTTTGAAACTAGGGAGGTGATGGCTGAGGGAAACAGAAAACACTAGAGGAGATAGTGGGGTGCAGCGGCTAGGTTAGGAAGTGAGAAAGGAGATAAACGAACAAGGAAAGGAACGAGAAAAGGGACAAGAGGTTTTCAGCTGGGCGGAAACAACTCCAGGCATGTGGAATCGACGCTCGAAGTGACAAACGCGTCACTCCTGGAAATTGTTGAAGAGAGGACTTTCCCTCCATAGATCTGTGCAACTTCCATCGATTTCTCAGGTTTTTATCTCTGTAAGTATACCGTTTCTGCACTTTCTGAGGAGTGAATCTTTGCTATGAATGTGCTCAGGTTGATGCCACTGTTTTACGTTTCTGTTTGGTGAAATATTTCGTGGGTTTGGACTGGGTTCTGAGGTAGGGATTTAGGCTTTCTATATGATTTCATCCGGTGAATCTATGAGTCTTGCTTGAAGTTTATGGCTGATTGTTACAAGCAAACCCAGAATTTGTAGTCTAGAAAACCATGATTCTGCCAAGTAGATACATGAATCGTCACCCTCTTTGCCGCAGCCTTTCTCTTACTTTCGGATGATGAAATTGCAGTAGCTTGATCACCTTGTTATTTGTGTAGTTGGATGTTAATTTTCAGTAGTAAAACATTCAAGTTAGGCATCCTAGCTGAAATGATAAAGCCGCGGCAATGATCCAACTAGGAAATGCAGAAATGTTTGCGATTGTTTCTGGTTTGCTTGGGTCGGATTTTAACATGAATATGTACCATTTCTGATGTATCTTGAATCTGAAAGTTTGTTGGAAATTCATGGTATGATGTTGCTGAGGTTGCCAAGATTATTTTAAAGTCGCTCTTGCTAAAACGCAGCAAGAAAGGTTGCTGAATTTCTTTTCCATTTCTCTGCCGTGTTGCCTTCTCTTTAGTGGTTAGTTGAGTCTTTACATTTCAGTTGTTGTCCTAATCTAGTGTTGGGGGAAAGAATGGAATGATTTGGTGTTGGGTATGCATGTTTGGGGGACTGAAGTGTCTGAATCATGTTCGAATGCTTTGCTGAAATTTGCAACCATCTTTGTCGAACCAGTTTTGTTTTCTCTCTCAGAATTTTTGTATGATCTTTTCTGGTCATTTGGATTGTAATCATCATGAAGTCTTGTTACTCAGTTTAAGATTATGATTTTGAAATCAAAGCTGTGCATTTGAATCAAAAACCTGGTCTGCATGATAAAAAATGGAAAGAAAGCCGTGGCTGGAAAATTGCTGCTAGTGCCATCCTATCTTTTGCTGCATTTCTATCCAATCATTTATGTTTAACTACATGGGTTAAGAGCTAGTGTTTGAGTTGGGGGGCTTGGATTTTGTGATAGCTTGATGTTTGTTGATGCCTGCTGTTTTCGGTTGGAAGTGGCATGTTGCAAAGCTGCATTTGGAAACGTAAATTGCAGCAAGCTTCCTAGCTTTGCAGAAAATTCTGGCGGCATTTTTTTTGCTGTTTTTCTTGATCTTTGCCAGTCATCAACTAAGTTTTGTTGCATTAAAAGTGTGGCATTAAGTTTGGTAATGATTAGAGTTGCATCTTGAGGTTCATTTTGGTTCAAAGTTGTTTTGGTGATGCATTTTGTTGACAAATGAAGCACGGCACATCATGTAGGAAAGGAAACCAGAATTGCAGAAGTAATGAAGGCTTTAGTTCACGTTGCATGCATGAAATAAATTTCTGAATTTGCACTTTGACCCCCCAAGTCTCCCCTTGTTCTACTATGACCCACAAATTTGAGAAAGCTAATCAATTGGGTCCCTGTGATTTTTGCAGCAATGCATTATGGCCCAATTACATTCCAATGTCTTGCAATTAGGTTCTAAGGTGTTTGCATTTGAATCATTAATTGATCTTTATTATTTTTGGGACCTTTGAAGCTCTTTGATGATTCATTTTGACGTTGATTGTGATTGATTAGTGGTCGTTATTGGGTCCTAGAAATGCAAGTTTAAACCATTCATGGACTTTCATTCACTCTTGGATTCTTGAGATATGATGTTTGCTTGGATTTTAATTTTTACTTGGGGACCTTTGAGTTTTTAAATGCTTCAATTAGGTTCAAATGATTTGAGTAGTGCTTGCATTTGGGTTTTTAGTAGATGTTATGCTTGGGGATTGGATGATCATGCTTTTTGCCTTGGTCTTTAAGTAGTTTTGACTTCATTGAGTTGCAATTGAGGGAAAGTTTGATGTTTGGTGGATTCAAATGGTTTAGTTTATATCTTATCACTAAATTGGTGCATTAATCTTTTGTTTTTGGTGATTTTAGCCTAAGTTAGTCTTTTCTTGGGTGACTCTAGCCAAGTTGAGTTTGTTTACTTCCTTAGTATCACCAACGGGGAGGTATAATCTCTTTTACCCCTTTTGTTTCTCTCCTATGTGGACTAATGTGCTAATTGAAATTTGCATGTGTACTTGCTTTCCTAGCCTCTCCTTATTTCCTTTCAGTTATTTCATTTACTTTTGATTTTTATTAATGGGGTATGTGTACACCTCTGGCTTGTAATAGATAGGGCGTAGCAAGTAATTTGGTCCATTTTCCCTTTCCCTTTTGTTTTAGTTAGCAAATGTAATGGTTGCATGCCTATGTGTTTTATGTTAAATGCTTTATTAGGATTTTGCATCTAGTCGAGCATGCTAAATGCTATGTGCTATGTGTTTACGAGTATTTTGGCATGTCTACTTGCTTTCCTAGCCATGAATGAATGGAATGGATGAATGTACGTTTCCGCTAGTCCAACGCTGGTCGGAATTCATAGAATGGGCTAGTCCAACGCTAGACCCTTAGGGATTTCCCCTCATTAGCATATCATTTGCTTGTTCACCACATATCATGCATTTTTCTTAGTTTTATCACTTGGCATGCTCCTCGAACCCCCTTTCCCTTCACTTTAGGATTTTTGCATATCATGATAGTTGTAGGGTCCATTTGCTTGAGAGTCCCCTTCCGATAAGGGAAACGAGCGAGTGTGGCTACTCGATAGCCTTAGCACGCTAGTTTCGCCTTCTAATCAAAGGGAAAATCAAGTCACGATTTAGGTCTCCCCGTACCCGTCTTGCTTGCATTCCCTAGGCTCATGCATTCTCAATCCACTTTATCATCACACTTTCACTTTTGCCTCATTTGCACACATGCACCTTTTTATCACTTTCACTTGCACCTTTTTATCTTCACTTGCACACGAACATTTTATCTTCACTCGCACACGAGTACTTTCATCTACATTTGCACACCTTCACTCTTATCTTATTACTTTTATCGTTCTTCTCACTTCACAAACTCACACTTTCACATGGCATGCATTCCAATCATTTTTCACGTCATTTAGGTTTAAGTGTGACCTCTCCAAAAGGATCATTATTGGGCCTCACAATTAATGTGATTGGCACCACTCAACCTTTGGAGAGAAATTTCCCCCAATCCCCCTAGGTCTAGGTTTTTGCATTCATATAGACATATCCAACACGCGATACATACCTTGGGTAGAAAAATTAGGAAAAATTGGTTTAAGTCACGCAACTAGCCTTGGCTAGGTCGAAGGGGTGCCTTGGATTTTTATCCTTGCCTTCCCCTTCGTCAAATGTGACCCCCGAACCCTCTTTTGGTTACGTAGACCCAAAAAGTTCTTTAAAAGGGTTTATTTACTTTTTTCATTCAAAAACAAAAAAAATCATTTTTGGGTGACTTGGTACACCTTAACTCGATACCAAGTGGCGACTCCATTTTCATTAAAAAAACCCTTTTTGAACTTCACTTGGCCAAATCGTCGCATTCTTAAGTCCCATGGCCTTTTACTTTTCATTTCGCACACGTTCACATGTATATCACACACACACTCACATCACACCATCACCATCATTCAAAAAGTGGGGCGCGACACCTCCTATTGGTCCTTACTTGGTCCCACCAGACTAGTGCGTAGTCGGTGAACTCCACGGTGGCAACCTTAACCTTTTGTTCCTCACTGTAGTCGTAGCAGTCGAACACCATCTCGATACGGCCTTCCCACTCCAAGTAAGCTTCAGGGTCACTTTTGCCTTTGAATGCGGGGACTTGAATCTTAAGCCCCTTGAGTTCGTTCTTGGGCGGGTCCCTTGTAGACCTCTCGGTTCGCCCCTCATCCTCACTAGCGGAGTAGTCTTCGCCATTTGCCTCTTTGGTGTTGTGGTTACTCCGAGTGTGGGATCTAGAACGAGAGCCTCGTGTAAGACTCCTGGACAACTCGTCAAAACGAGTGTGTAACGTCTCCATTTGTTGTTCACTGATTCGCCTTAACTCATTCTTCATTGCGGCGAACAACAAGGAGTGATCGGTAGTTGCTTGTTGCTCCATGTCTCGCTTGATGCCCCTGCAAAGGTTAGTAACAAGCAAAGAAAGTGCAAATATAATCCTCACTTCACTCCCTGAGTGTATCTTTCTCTCTCGTGTATAGTGCTCAAGTCGCTCTATAAAACTTACCAAGTACCTTACCTGTTGGTTTAGGTAGTTGAGAAATGTTGCTCGAGTCCAACAATTTGTCACCAACTTTTCCCACAAGAGTAAACAAGAGTGAAGGATGCAAGTGGATGAAATTTTGTGAAGGAAAGGACGGTTTTGGAAGGCTTGGGGACGGTGGACAGATTTGGAATTAATGTCAAGAAAGGAAACTCCAAGAATCCTAAGATGTAGGAGTGGTTTCCAAAAGTGGATGAGAGAATATAGGAGAATATCCTAAAATGGAGGAGAAAATATAGAGAAGTGTCCAAGAGTTATCCAAGTTTGTTGGCTTAGTCTCCTAAACCAAAATGGAAAACAAGTTAGAGTTGGAAACTCCCTTGAGGATCTTTCTTAAGCAACTTCCTAATCCTTCTCCACAACAGATTCGGTTCCTCCTCTCTCTTACCCGCAAGCTTCCAGAAATTCACCTCTTAAACCCAACCCAAGGTCGGTTAGTCTTGCCCTAAAATCCCCCTCTCACAGCCGCACACTTCACAACTACACAAGCCGGATTTGGTAGCTCGATTTTCAACCGAATTGGCCTTCAAAAATTTCCAGATTTCTGCCTTCTCAAATCCTTCCCTAAGTTGGCTAACCTTCCTATAAAACTCCCTCTCTCACAGCCGCAACTTGCCCAAGCAATTCGGCTCTCTCTCTATTCCAAGAAACAAGCAATTCGGCCCTCTCTCCTACAAGACAGGTTTGGTTCTTGTTGCTCAAGCAATTCGGCTCCAATGGACTCCCAAGGTAAAGCAAGTATTGTTACTCAAGAATCTCCCAAGAAATTCACTCCTAAACCAAGGAAGCCTCGTATGGATGCAAGATCTTACAAAAAACTCTTTATACGAAGGGAAGTGCAAGTCTTCAAACCCCAAGATAATCAAGACCCTCAAGAAACCCAAAAGGTGACACAAGTGATCAAGATCCAAGGTGATTAAGATTTCCAAGAAGAGGTTGGCCAAAACTTTTGAATTCTTTTCTTTTCTCTTGCTGTAATTTTCTGGTTTGGGTTGGAACAAGAAGTAACAAGACAGGTTTGACAATAATGATACGGCTTCCTTCTTTGTTTCTTGTTGTCCGAAATTTTTTTTTTTCTCTTTTCCCTTGCGTTTCTGTTTTTTTTTTTTTGACTTAAAGACAACACAAGTTCTTGTCCGAATGAGTAAAAATCCCAGAAATAAGGTCAGCCCTCAACACGCAAGAACGCACCACCCAACTTCCTCAAACTAACAAGGTTCTCCAAGACTTTCAAGAATTTCAAGATAGCGGTCAAGAACTTCAAGAACCTTAGAAACCTTGTAGATTTTCTTCAAGATTCACCAACCCAACAAGTTTTTTTTTGTATCCCAAATCAGTTTAGGCCAGCTAAGCACACAACTTGGATAACAATAACTACTTGGACAGATTTGACAACAAAGAAAAACCCTAGCCGCGAAATTGGGAAACCCTAGCCGTTTTTTTTTTTTTTTTTGCAGATTCGGCTATGACCCAAAGCTGGCAGAATTAATGCAATTAAAAGCACCAAACCTGGTCAGATTAGGCTAGCAACAATAACGACCACTTTGGACAGAATTGGACTTCAAATCATGACAACACAACCGCGACAGAATTGAAGGAACAAACGACTCAAACAACAAGTGTCGAACAGATTTGGTGAACATAATACCGACCAGAATTGATGCAACCAAACGCAACTACACTACCAGAATTTTTGACAACAAAAGAAAGAAAACGGCACAACACAGCAACAAAGCTAACGAACAGAATTTTTTTTTTTTTGTTAATACGGCACAAACGGACAGATCTGGACTCGACTTCAACAACAAACAATGACCAGAATTTTTTTTTTTTGAGACAAGTGCAGCGGAAATAAGGAAAACTAAGACAAAACTACGGATATAACGGAAGATACCTCCACCAAAGCTCTGATACCAACTGATACGTTCCTCGATCAACTTGTTTCGAGACACGTAGCACGTTTGCCCAAGGATCTAGCGAGGTTGTCCAACGCTTGGATTGCGGGACCTAGAATCAAACGGACGACACGATTTGATTTAGGTGGTAGACGACACTCCGATGAAGGTGAATACTCCAGGGGAATAGGTCGGATGAACAATCGAGGACAGGACGCAAGATTGCTCAATAACCCTTGCCAAAGCAAGTTAAAGTGCTCGAACTCTCTTCTTAGAAGAAGTAACGAATTAAACCAATTTTATTGATAAAACGACTACCCTAAAACCTTACAAAGCAAGCCTATTTATAGGCCAAAGTGACTAAGAAAACCTAAGGAAACAATGGCAAAGAGTTCGGCCATCTTGGTGTCCAAGATGGGCCGGCCCAATGAGCTATGAAGACAAATTAATCCAATCTATCAAATATTAAGGCTAAGGCCCTATAGGGCCGGTCCTCTTGAAGGCCCACTTGAGTCTTCGTGGGCTTGGATCATGGTGCAAATGGCTTGATTGTCTCTCTCTAAGCCCTCAATATCTTTGTGAACTCCATGTTAGTCTTGGACGACTCGAACCAGGGCTTGGAGTGATTCTTTGAAGAGCTTGGCCCGTGCACGTGTGACTGGGCCCAATGGAACTCGGACTGGGTCATTGCGTGGGCCGAGACTCGTGCACACATCAGGACCCTTTAGCAGTTTTGGGAAATCTGTTGTATGTTGATGAAGAAACATCGGAATTAAGTTCTGTTTATTGTGTTTGAAACTAGATTCATAGAGCTACAAACCATGAAAATTTCGGACCCTAGTTCTGTCTGTGTGATTTATGGTGATTTTCCAAAGTTGACTGAAATTACATACCTGTTCTGTCTTTTACTGGATGAAGCAGTGACATGAGGTTCAAATTTGACTGACTTGTGGTATGAATCTTATAAATGTGTCTTCTGAGAAATTGTATCCCTTTGAGTCTATTTTTTAAAATGGTGGTGCGCAAAACTGAAAAATCCTGTTTTCCTAGAATTATTCTTACTTTCATTTTGCACCTTAAGTTTGGAGTTAGTAAATCATTGTAGGTATGATTTTTGGTAGAAGCGAAGGGTTTTTGGATCGTTCATGTCTTTAGGACCAACTACTACCTTTTCACTCCAAAACTATACTTTTGTGTTGCATTGGTTAGGCGTATGACTTGTAATTGAGTCTCAATTCTTTTGCCTTGGTGGTTTAGGACGTGTCGGTGATCCAAGTACTTCGGGAGGAAACGTTTGAAGTTGTTTGTTTGAACTGGTGAGGGTACCACTCCCCTAATTTGTTGCTTTTCTGGGCTATCTGTGACTTCTGTATACTCTGTATGAAACGAGGGTGTACTTTATCACACTCGTTTCTCTCATCTATTTATTCTGGTTCCTATATACTGTATAAGTTTGTATTTGTTCTCTGTATCTGTTATCTGTATCTGTTGATGTCGTTTAGAGGGTTGAGTCCAATGACCATTCTATGACCTTTGAGCTCAAAACCGGGGGCTAGTTACTCGAGTCGAGCCAGCAAGGGCCTGGTCGATTAGATAACGAACCACGGTAGTCCACTTCTAGGAAATCTTTGGGTATTGGAGACTCTGGATTTCCGGTATACTCGAATATTACCACTTCTGCTTCTGTTGAGGTGTTCGGGCCCGGTGAGGGGTTTGTTCGGTGGACGGAATTGGCGTTAAAGTGGTGCTCTACTGGATTGGTTTCTTTATTTGAAAGTTGACGGAGTGTCAACTACTATTTGATTAAGCTCTGGTGAAGAAAAGGGGAATTTGGCTCTTGAGAGCCACCTGTATCCTTTCTATTCGAAGTATTTGTTCATTTCCTTATCTGGTGTGTATATTTGACTACCTGTGCTTCTGGTACCTCATTGAGCGTAAGCTCACCCCGTTCTCGTTATTTTGTTTTCCTTACAGGGTTCAAAATGTTGAAACCATGATTTTGGAAGAGAGAGTTGAGCTAGTAGATGTATATCATCTTGTTAAGCTCCTTTGTAATAGAAAACCCTAATTGTATTTTGCTTAAGTATCACACTTTGATTTTGTAAATTTTTCATTGTATATATATAAGCGTGTGTTTGTGTATCTCAAGTGTATTTGTTTGAGATTGTAAGTCTCTGTGGCTATGGCGAACTTTTCCGGAACCCGTTGGTAAGATCAAGTGAGCGCGGCATTTGAGCATGGAAAGAAAAATTTTTGACGGAAAACCCTTGCAAAGAATCCAGCCGTATATCTGGCCAGTTCTTGGCCGGAATGGCAGGGAACGTTGAAAAAAAAAATTTGATGGGTCACTGCGTTGAATCCGGCAGGATTGTGACATGGCCACTTTTCGTTTCGTTTTCGTTTTGTTTTCCTTTTCATTGAATTGTGTAATTGAAGTCCCGTTTCACCATATGGTTTGGTAAATCATATTTTAGCTTAGTGGTCTTCATTTGTTGGTTTCTTGGGGTTCTATCGCGCGTTACGTAGGGTTTGCGAGTATTTTGACTCTGTAGTCCTGGCGAGAGTTGGGCAGGCAGTCCACCGAACCCTCTAGTTCGCCTTAGGGGGAGGTGGGGCTGTCACATTTGTGACCTGTTCAAATCATTATTTTTGGGCATCGCAATTAATGCGATTGGTATCAATTAAAGTTGGAAAAGACATATTGACCCCTTAATATCCTCCTTGGGTTAGGTTTTGCATCCATATAGTGACATCCAAATATGATAAATTTTTAGTTTAAAATAAGAAAATTTTTGACTAAATCATGCAACTAGCCTTGGCTAGGTTGAAAGGGTACCTTGGATTTTATCCTTGCCTTCCCTTTTCTCTGATTTTCGAAGACTTGGAGTCATTTAAAAGGGATTTTTCTACTTTTTCTTTAAAATTCATTTTAGGTGACTTGGTACACCTTAATTCAATACCAAGTGGTGACTCCGATTTTTTATTCAAAAACCCTTTTTAAACTATAATTTGGGCCACTTACTAAACCCATTTAGGCCTATTTCTTTATTCATTTTTCTAAAAAAAAACAAAATTCATTTTTTTCAAATCAAAAACTCATTTTCACTTAAAAATCCATTTTTATAAAATACTCTGTAATTTTTAAAAAAATGGGGTGCGACAGGTTTCACACTTAGACAATTATACGCAAGCCATATCCTATACACATCACTTGATTTACCCAGACTAATTCAAACCTAGGCTCTGATACCACCTGTGACGACCCCACCTCCCCCAAGGGCGTACCCCAGGGTTTAGCGGACTGCCTGCCCAACTCTCGCCAGGACTCACTCACTTACCTCAAATAAAATAAGTTACAACTTCAAGAGTACATGAAATAACAGTTCCCAAACTTGGAACGTACAATTACATTCATTTCTATCTCAAAAATTCATACAATCCCAAATATAACAAAAGATTTGAGTTCCAGATGAATTCAATCCTAATCGAGCACTAGCACAAGTACAATTGCCAAAAATTCAAAAAAAACTAGACTATGCTAGCCTGTACCAGCCTCACGCCCTCGCTCGTACCCCCTGTAAAGAAAACAAAGCTAATAGGATGAGCTAAAGTTCAGTGAGGTTCCAAAACATCATACAGGCCCATATAGCAAGCTGATTACTATTTATGTGAGACCTCGAAAAACTTTTTTATTTGCTAGGCGTTTATTTTAGGCTTTTGGGCTTAATTTCAGTGTTTTCCTTAATATGTGCATTTTCTGGGGATTTTTATGAGAACATATGAATTTGAAATCATTTTCTTGAAAAAAGTCAAGTTATGTGGTAATAGGGGTGTACAGTGGATGTGGGACCCACTAGGGCGATTGGTACAGTAAATGTGGTTTGGGAAAAATTTTATATACAGAGATTTTATTACCTTGTATTATGAGCTAATTAGAGGTTAGCTAGTTTAATTAAACATTACAAGACAAAGAAGTAGGATAAGTTTGAAGAGGCTACTTGTTGCCTTTCTATTGGAGGTTGGACTTTTGACCATTTACTTTACCTTTCTAATAAGCAATTTTGACCCAAAAATTCCTCATTTTCTCCTCATCTTGGCCGGCTATCTTTAGAGAGAAAAGAAAGAGAGCTCTTCAACTTTTGCTTCATTTCTTGCCCCAAATCTTGAAATCCAACCATTGATTCCCCAAATTCCTCCATAAAACTTGCTTGTTAGGTAGTATTGAAGTGTTTGGTGGTTTTGTTTAGAGGAGAAAGACTCTCATCTATCTTGTATCTTGTGTTCATAAGGTGAGTGGTTAAGGAATTGTTTCTTTGTTGGTTATGATGTGAAATTAGTAGGTGGTAGTGCTTAAAGATGCAATTTTGTGGATTATTTCATGACTTATGGTTGAGTTGGCTACTTTTTCTATTTATTGGGAATTTTTCTGTTTTATATAGTTGATTATAGTTGGCTAAGGTATGATAGCCTTATATTGAATAATTTAGAGCCTCTATGTCTTAATGGTGGTCAATTGCGGAAAATTTCCGCTTTTGTAAGAGATTTCAGTTTTAGGGTTATGAAATTTGGGGCTTTTCTATGCATGGCTTTTATACTAGCAATTGATGTATACTTGAGCGTATTGGGACTTAAATGAGGTGAATGGACTAGCCTATGACATAGGTGTATTTGTATGAGTTGGGTGTTGTTGGTTAGGTTGGCAATGTGAAGAAATTATGGGGAAGTGCCACCCAATTGGTTAGAAATGTGGGTGGTTTTAAATTGAGAGGGATTTGAAGAGAATGAAAGAATCTTGGAGTTGTTGACGTTTCACATTTTTATCACCCCGTTTTACTTTTGGGTATTTTATACTAGTAATTTCATGTTGCTATGTTGACTCGTGATTGAGTCTCAAACATGCTTTTCTTGCTTGTTTAGGTCGTACAGGTGATCCGGGGCCTACGTCTGACGTAAACTTGTGAATTGCTGGATTGCTTCGGTGAGTGTATCATTAGATGGTTGTTTATACTTGTGAAGTGACTTGAACGACTTGAATGGGGCGAGAGTGTACTTTATCGCTCTCGATTCCCTATTTGTATTATTGTTACTGTTTGACAGTGAAATGGTATATGTGCATGATTTGATGTCTGTTAGGGCTATGCCAGATTATTACTGTGATATCTGAGCTCATCTCCTTAGGTCGTTATTCGAGTCGAGCCGGCTAGGGTTTGGGCGAATCGATAATGAACCTTTGGGTCACTGATAGTCGAGTGGAGTGTTAACTCCTCGACCATTTGGTATACTCGAGTAGTACCTCTTGTAACTGAAAGGTGTTCGGGCCAGGTAAGGGGGTGAACGGTGGAAGGAAATGGTGTAAAGAGAAGTCTACGATCTTGTTTTATCATCGACGGTTGACGGAGTGTCAACGGGTGTGATCAAGCACGGCAAATGGAAAACGGCCCCTGAGGGCCGACCGTATCCTTTTATATGTGATTATTATCAGTGAAGGCATTTGTGTGCTCGTTGGCCATGCATATTGTATATGTGAGTTTGGTACCTCACGAGCGTAAGCTCACCCCCGTCGTTTTGTTTTCCTTACAAGGTCACTTTTGGAACCAAGTTCTTGAGAAAACGAGTTGAGCTAGTTAGGCTTTGTTTTTGAATCGCTCCTCGAAGATTTGGAAAACCCTAACTGTAATCGAATTCAAGTATCTTTTGAGTTGTATCGTGTAAATGTGGGATTATTAATCGTGGCTACTCATGTGTATATGACATGGTTATGTTGTATCATGTATATATGAAGTTGTTGATTAACTGCTGCATGGGTTTGACATGTTATGGATCGAGTATGGAATTTGAACGAAGGAAGAAGAGGATTTGTGCGAGGTTACTGTTCGTAATCCGGCCAAATTATGGCCGGATACAAGGCCGGATATGCAGGGCAAGGGAAAAAAAATTGGGGTTTTGGCCTCTGGCCGCAATCCGGCCAGTTTCCGGCCGGATTGGCAGGGGATTTCGAATCCCTTTGGAGTTGGCCATTGCCTCATATCCGGCCAAGAATCCGGCCATATTCCGGCTGGATAGCGGCGTGGCCGGTACTGTTCATCGACGGCAAATTTTCGTTTTCCGTTTTATTGTCCGATGTGAGTGCTCGAGTGCTATACGTTCATTCGTAGTATTACTTTTGGAAGAAGAACGACTGGATATGGGTTTAACGCCCATTTTATTTAATTTTCTACCGTGAGTTAAGTGCGTTTTGTATGTTTCCGTTCCATAGTCCTGGCGAGGGATGGGCAGGCTGTCCGTTGAACCCTTGGGTTCGCCTTAGGGGAAAATGGGGCCGTCACAGTTGGTATCAGAGCCCAGGTTGGAGTTAATCTGGGCAAACTAGGACTTGCTTTGGAGATTTAGTGAGATTTGGTGAATATTGTGCTAGAAAAAAACGCTTTAGTTCTCTGGTATTATTTGAGTGATCACTCATGACTTTCTTATAGGTATGGACGGAGCTAGTGGGAGCGGAGGTGAGCCGCCGCAAAGACGATATCGTGTCATCGACTATCAGGAGAGACCTGGAGGTCCGATTCGGCTATGGTATACCTTTAGCCGCACTCGACGTTGTAACCGTTGTCAGAGGCACTCCTACGCCGATCATGTGGTCGTGGCGGTGCTTCAGGAGAGGAGGAAGCCTCGACACGCGGCTGCCCAGGATCACGCTGAGATCCTTAGACTGAGGGGCGTCCTTCGGATGCAAGCCGATCGAATTGCGGAGCTCCGAGACGATTTAGTCATGGAGCAAGAGCGAGAATGCCCTTCGAGAGCAGTTGCCGGTAGTGGAGGCTCCGGGTGTTGGGGCACCTGGAGAAGGGGTCATGCCCAGTCCTAGTCACAGGGGTGAATCCATAGGCTCAGTTGGGAACTAGGTTAATGTTCCTTGAGCCGTGCTTTGACTTTGAGTGTAGGGGACCTGGGAAGATAGGTCGTTGGCAGTTGTCTTGCCTTTTCCTGGGGGTATAGTGGCTATGGAAATCCCGTTTTGTTTAAAGGGATCTTTGGTACCTGTTCGATTGACTTACCGTATGACTGTTATGTGTGACTGAATTATTGTATGACTGCTCTGTGTTATGTGAATATATGTTCTATGTGTTTATCCTTTATGTATTGTCTGTGCTTATTATCTGTGAAGGGTTAATTGCTTTTCTAATTTTACAATTGTGCCTCGACCCTAGATTGACCTAGATTGAAGGAAGGCACTCGTAATGGCCGAGGCCGTGGACGTGGGGGTAGGCAGGCCATGACTGAACGGGGTACCGGGACCGCCATGCCCGAACCAAATCCTGAACCCCAGATTGACCCCAATATTCAGGTAGCCACTGCTATCCAGCGGATGACCGATCTTCTAGCCCAGGTGGAGCAACAACAGGGCCCCAACCCTAATCCACCAGTTGGCAACCCCGGAAACCCTGGAAATCATGTCGAGAGCTAAGATCGAGCTCTCGAACGGTTCCAAAAATTTTCTCCACCCAAGTTTCTGGGAGGGCCCGATCCGGACGTGGCCGAACAATGGCTGGAAAAGATGATAGATATTTTTGCTGCCCTACGCTACTCGGAGGAAAGGCAGGTTACCTTTGCGGTCTTTCAATTAGAAGGGGCCGCTCGCTCTTGGTGGAATATTATTCGGATGAAGTGGGAGCGAGAACAGACGCCCAGGACATGGGTGAATTTTGTAAGGGAATTTAATGCCAAATATTTTCCGCCTTTGGTCCAAGAGAAAAAGGAAGACGAATTTATTCGCCTACGTTAAGGCACTCAGTCGGTGGCCGAATATGAGAGCCAATTTACACGCCTGTCCAAGTTCGCCCCTGAGCTCATCCTGACAGAGCAAAGGAGGGTGAGACGTTTTCTTCAGGGGCTCAACGTAGAAATTCAAAAGGACCTAGCTGTGGCTCAAATTACCACCTTCAGTGATGCAGTTGAGAAAGCCTTACGAGCCGAAAACGCAAGGCTTCAAATAAGGAAATTTCAAAATAGAAAACGTGGAGCTTCTGGGAGTAGTTTAACCCAAGGGGATAAGGGTACTCCTCCCAAATTTGGTTGGGGAGCGGGAGGAGGGCGTTTATCTGGTATGGCAAGAGGTATTCCACCCCGAGGTGGCCAAACAGGACGAGGCCAGCAGAGGAGCGCCTCGCAAGGGAGTTTAGCCACCGTATCTCGTAGTTCGTGTAGCTTCTGTAGGAAACCAAACCACACGGAGGATGACTGTTGGAGGAAGCAGAACAAGTGCTTACGCTGCGGGAGTGCGGAGCACCAGCTCGTTAGTTGTCCGGTTCAGTCACGAGAAGCGAGAGGAATTACTCAGTCGTCGAAGGCTACCTCAGGGCAACCACGGGTAGAGGGAGCCAAACTGAAGGTGCCTGCTCGAGTATACTCCATCGAGCAACGTCCAGTTCCCGACTCGGCAGAGGTGGTGGAAGGTACGATCCCTGTCTTCCACTGCCTAGCTAGAATTTTGATAGATCCTGGTGCCACACATTCCTTTATTAACCCTGAGTTTATGTGTGGCATTGATATAAACCCTGTCACTCTCTCCTATGAGTTGGAAGTTAGTACTCCTACGAGGGACCAATGTTTGACTTCTAGCAAAATGTATACAAATTGCGAAATCTGGATCGGAGAGAGGAAGTTATTGGGGAACTTGATAAGTTTGGCCATTAAGGGGTACGACGTGATATTAGGCATGGATTGGTTGGCTCGATATGAAGCCCAACTAGACTGTAAGAGAAAAATAGTAGAATTTCGTATCCCGGGGGAGGCAACTTTGAGGTTAGATGTGAGGGGTAGTCTAGCCTCATCTGCTATGATTTCGGGTATTCGGGCTAGGAAACTACTGAGTAGAAGGGCACAAGGGTTCCTAGCTTTTCTCATTAACACTCCTACCGACAAACTGAAAATAGAAGATGTTCCGGTGGTGAGTGAATATCCTGACGTATTTCCCGATGAATTAGTGAACCTACCTCCGGAAAGAGAAATTGAGTTTGAAATTAACCTTTTACCGGGGGTTTCTCCTATCTCCAAGACTCCCTACCGAATGGCACCTGCTGAACTCAAAGAGTTGAAGTGGCAGTTGCAAGACCTTCTAGAGCGGGGGTTTATCCACGAAAGTGGTTCACCTTGGGGGGCACCCGTTCTCTTTGTTAAAAAGAAGGACGGAACCTTAAGACTGTGTATTGATTATCGAGGGCTGAACAATGTGACTGTTAAAAATAAGTACCCCCTTCCACACATTGATGAGTTATTTGATCAGCTACAGGGTACGGTAGTCTTTTCAAAGCTAGACCTCCGACAGGGATACTATCAATTGTTGATTAGGAAGGAAGATGTGCATAAGACTGCCTTCAATTCTCGGTATGGGCATTACGAGTTCGCCGTGATGCCTTTTGGACTGACCAATGCCCCTGCCGCTTTTATGGACCTTATGCATCGAATTTTCAAACCCTATCTGGACCGATTTGTTGTTGTCTTCATCGATGACATTTTGGTTTATTCAAAAACCCGTGAGGAGCATGTGCAACATTTGAAGGAGGTCTTACAAACTCTGAGGGAGCACCAGTTGTACGCCAAATTCAGTAAGTGCGAGTTTTGGTTAGAAAGGGTTTCTTTCCTAGGGCACGTGATTTCAAAAGAAGGAATTGCTGTAGACCCGGCCAAGGTGGAAGCGGTGACTGAGTGGAAAAGACCCGATAATCCTACTGAAATTCGGAGTTTTCTAGGGTTGGCAGGTTATTACCGGCGATTTATTCAAGATTTTTCGAAACTTGCCAATCCTTTAACTGATTTGACAAAGAAGGGTGGTCGATTCTATGGAGTGAAAGGTGTGAAAATAGCTTTCAAGAGTTGAAGCGCAGATTGACCATGGCCCCTATCCTGGCCTTGCCTAATGGTAAGGACAGTTTTACTGTGTACACCGATGCCTCTAGAGAGGGTTTGGGGTGCGTATTAATGCAACACCAGAATGTGATAGCTTTTGCTTCTAGGAAACTGAAAACCCACGAGCAAAACTACCCTACTCATGACTTAGAGCTAGTCGCAGTTGTCTTCGCTCTGAAAAAGTGGAGACACTACCTGTACGGGGTGACCTTTGAGGTCTATTCCGATCATAAGAACCTTAAATATCTCTTCTCCCAGAAGGAGTTGAACATGAGACAACGTCGGTGGATGGAATTCTTAGAAGATTATGATTGTACTATTAACTACCATCCGGGTAAGGCTAATGTTGTAGCTGATGCCCTAAGTCGGAAGACTCAGATTTCTAGATTAATGGTGAAAGAGTGGGAACTGTTGCGAACTGTTGGGGAGTGGAATCCAAAATTTGAACATAGGAGAGTAACTTTTGGGAATATTTGTGTGACATCCACACTACTGGATCGAATTAAAGAGGCTCAAACGGAGGATCCGATGGTTCAGAAGTGGGTAGAAAAGATGAAGAAAGGAGAAATTCCGGATTTCAACCTAAGCCCTGAGGGAATTTTGAGATTTGGAAATCGGGTTGTGGTGCCTGTGGATGAGAATTTGAGAAAAGAAATTTTGGAGGAAGCCCGTCGATCCAAATATACAATCCATCCAGGTAGTAATAAGATGTATCAAGATTTACGACAGTTGTACTGGTGGGACAAGATGAAAAGGGATATAGCTCAGTACGTACAAACCTGTCTAGTATGCCAGCAGGTTAAGGCCGAACACCAAAAACCCTCGGGACTACTACAGCCGCTAGAGATACCCGAATGGAAATGGGAGCATATCACCATGGATTTCGTTTCTGGACTACCTAGAACCCAAAAGGGACATGATGCCGTTTGGGTAATCGTTGATCGGTTAACCAAGTCGGCCTATTTCTTACCTGTGAATATGAAGTATTCCATGGACAAATTAGCTCGAGTGTATGTGGGGGGAGGTTGTGAGATTACATGGTGTGCCCGTGAGTATAGTTTCCGACCGAGACCCTCGTTTCGTGTCTAGGTTTTGGCAAAAGTTTCAGGAGACTTTGGGGACGAAACTGAATTTGAGCACCACTTATCATCCTCAGACGGATGGACAGTCGGAGCGGACGATTCAGACCCTTGAGGATATGTTACGAACTTGTATCCTAGATTTCGGGGGTAATTGGGGTCAGCATATGACTTTAGTGGAGTTCGCCTACAATAAAAGCTATCATTCGTCGATCCAAATGGCACCATATGAAGCTCTTGATGGGCGAAAGTGCCGTTCACCGATATACTGGGATGAGGAAGAAAAAAAGAAGATTCTAGACCCTACTATCATTCCTTGGATGGAGGATGCCCAAGAGAAGATCAAGTTAATCCGTTAAAGACTCCAGACAGCTCAAAGTCGCCAGAAGAGTTACGCAGATAACCGAAGGAAAGATCTGGAATTTGAAGTCGGAGACCATGTCTTCCTTAAGATTACCCCGTTGCAGAGTGTTACTGCTGGCAGAGGAAAGAAGCTTCAACCTAGATTCGTAGGACCCTTCCCGATTCTTCAACGAGTTGGAAAAGTAGCATACAGACTCGAGTTGCCACCAAGCTTGTCATGAATTCACGATGTATTCCATGTGTCAATGCTCAAAAAGTACTACTATGACGGCCCCACCTCCCCCTAGGGCGTACCCCATGGTTCGGCGGGTCGCCTGCCCAGCTCTCGCCAGGACTCAGTCGATCACTTCAGTTCTCAATTAAAATCGGAATAAAACCACAAGAATAAATAGGCAACTATCCAAAACTTAAAGCGGAACTTATATACATTGCCATCCCAAAAGAGAGTATAAACATCGAATATACAAAGGTTCTCAATCCTTCATACGTCCAGCCCGTGCCAAGCACTAGGGCGAGAACCATTACAACAGAACTAAACTGGCTAGTCTATGCTTTCATCCTGCTCGCCGTCCCCTGTTAAGGAAAACAAAACTAAAGGGATGAGCTTGAAAGCTCAGTGAGGTTCCGAACACATATACAAGTAATAAACCCAATACATTAACCCATAATTCAAGAAAACATTTACAATACAAAGCGATAAACACATTCATTAAAAGGATACGTTCGTTCATTCGTTCGTTCGTTCGTTTTCCTGTCATTCCCCTTTCCTTCATTCATTTGAAAATACATTTTTCGTTTATACATAAAACCCTCATTCGTTCGTTCGTTCGTTCATTTCATTCATCCTCTCCTGGACATTGGCCAGGCTCCACCAACCTTCAAGGAAATACTCGAGTATACCAAACGTTCACCCAGGTCACCATATCGCCCGATCGAGTCCGCTTCTGGCTCGAGTCCGCTTCTGGCTCGAGTCGATCGGTAACAAGGGGCAGTGGCCAGTTCAGCCAAAAGGCTTACATTCATGCACAAGTAGCATTTCAATCGTTCAATTATTGAAAAGTTCACAATCATTTAGGCTGAGTGCGATAAAGTACACACTCGCCTAGAAAACTCGTTTTGGCTAATCATTGAAAGCGTTTAACATGTTATCAGTCATATATACAAGCCATATAATCAAGAAACATAACAAACAAGGAACACTCACCTATACAAGCAAAATAAGGTCCAATTCCTCAATCACCAATGAAACCTAAAATTAAGCAAGAGAACATATTACAAGTTATCTAGTAAATCAACTAGGTAAAAGTAAAGGAAGTCCGACTAATTACTAGTAGGACGTATAAAGATGATTCTTAAGTGAAAAGAGGGTATTTGAATCTGTGGTCGGAAATAATTAGGGTTTCGTAATCCAAGCGAGAAACCAAATTCAAAAGGGTTATAAAATTTTCCAATGGAAATCCTTGAACTAACGACAAGTCGGAATCCAACTAGATAGGCTAAGAAATACAGTTTTCGGAATCGTTTATATGGTTCAAAATCATCTCATATTCAAGTAGATATTATAGACTAAATGCCTTAATGAAATTCATGTAAAAGGGAGGACAAAATACCCAAGAAAAACCCTAAACCACTCCTCTTTATTTGGGTAAGAGTAAGTAAATATTTGGAGTTTCCAATTGAAGAAGGATCATGTTTTAAGATGGAAAAACAGTCATAGGATTTGCCAATCGAAAATATATAAGTTCAAATAGAAACTTAGCTCTTAAGCGAAAATTTGGGCAGCACGCCCTTTGTGTTTACCTATTTTTCAGCCATTTATGGCTTCATTATTTTTCCTCAACCAATCCCAAAGTCATACATATCATAGATTCAAGTCAATAGCCGTTCCATAGGCTCAAAACAATATAAGAACAAGAATTAAACTAATAACAAGTGCGGAAATGCAATCTAGCAAAAGACAGATTTGACGTGTGGTTACGGAAAGAACACGTCTGAGGCTACGCTTATCAGATTGGGATGAATCTTATGCCATTTCGAAGCTAAGACACAGGGCTACAATTTTTATGAAGATCACTTAATCCAGTTTCCAATGCAACCTAGTAAAATTCCCAATTTACAGAACCAAAATCCAACTAGTCGGCTAATTAACCGCACTACCTTTAAATGGCTATATCTCAGGTTACCAAGGTCCATTTAAGGTGTTATTGGAGGCGTTTAAAAGATAAGACAGAACACTAAAACTTTCATGTTTTGGCCATTGTCTAAATCAGTACGTATCATAGTGAACAAACATGATTAACTGGATGAATTGTCGAACACGGGTCACTGGAATGCATCCTAGGGCAGCGAGAGTATTTTGCCTTTTTCTCAGTCTACGTTACTCCGATTGGGCTGAAATTTTTTAGGTACCTATAAAATAACATTCTATACAACTTTCATGTTTTATTCCAAGCCTAATTCGGCCTCTATCTATGAGTACTAAAACCGGGCAGAACTGAACTGAAATTTTCCAGAAATCTGGGATTCTTGCAATCAATTGCTAATTTCCTTATTTTTGGCTTGCTTCACTACCTTAACTTCCCATATCAGATTATAAACATCAAAGCCCCAATTTTTAAGCACTAGAAAAATTATAGGAAAGCTGTAAAAATTCCAATAAAAATGGAAAATCATGATCCAAGCCTCTATTTCACCACATACATCAATAATTCAACCATATGTGACATATTTAGCAACTAATCGCGAATTTAATCGGAGAGTCAAGGTTCTAGCATGTATACCTTTCCAAGGAGACTAGAAACAAGTGTTTAAGGCCTTTGTTCCTCAAGAAAATTACACCGGTAGGTAGCCCTTGTGCTAGATAACAACTTAATCGGAGTAGATTTGCGCGAATAGAAGAAACTTTTCAAGATTTAGAGAAGAACAAGATGAACTCTCTTTGTCTTTCTCTCTCTCTCTTGTCTCGGCTATGGAGCAGAAAAAATGAAGAAGAAAGGCTGTTCTTAGGGAGTTAAGAAGACAAGAGATTAGGATTAATCTAAGCCACAAGTTTGGCCAACACTTGGCTTAATTACAACCACAAAAATTTCTCTTTCTTCTCCTTGCATTTTGGCCACATATTTTGGTCAAGAGATAACCATGAGAGGGAAGATATTTTGCTCAATTAGTGATAAGCTTGTATGGCAAGAAAGTGGTGATCAAGTGGTGGTTAAATTGGTAGTACACGGTACGCGTCGGTTCGAGCCGTTTTTCCTTAAATCACACGTATTAGGGTTTTTTTTTTCTTTTCACTAACTTTTTATCATTGCTTCTAATCACATATTATTTCTCACTTAAAAGTCACTCTTAAGCACCAAATTTGATCCGTACTCTGTACCGGATAATTACACTGCGGATACACGAAAATTCTTATTTCACCTTGAATTGAAAACGAATAGGAAAACCCTAATTTCCTATGACTTTTGGCACTTTTCTAGGGTGATTTAGCCGTAGGATGGTATGAATAATAATTACCAAATAATTTTCAAATAAAAGGGAATTTGAGAAAATATAAGGAATTTGCAAGTCCTCACAACTACCCCGATCCAACTCACATTGTGCAACCGGAGGAGATTGAAATTGATGAAGCCCTTACCTACGAGGAGAGACTTGTGCGAGTACTTGATAGGAAAGTTAAGGAGCTGAGGAATAAACAAATTCCACTGGTGAAAATTCTATGGAAGAACCACGAGGTCGAAGAGGCGACCTGGGAGGTGGAGAAGGAGATGAAAATGAAATACCCAGGACTGTTTAATGACTCAGGTGAAAATTTCGAGGACGAAATTCTTTAAGTGGGAGAGAGTGTGAGACCCCGAAATTTTTTTTTATTTGCTAGGCATTTATTTTAGGCTTTTGGGCTTAATTTCAGTGTTTTCCTTAATATGTACATTTTCGTATCAATGTAGCGAGCATAAGAAGTCAAGAAAATGAGCAATAACATTTCATATAGCCAATCATTAAGTATTCAACATGTCAAGTAAAAGGATACAGTCACTTTTGCAAACTAGCTCCGCCATGGCCTTACCAAGTAGTAGTTGACACTCCGTCAACTTTCAAGTAGAGTAACCAGTCCAATAGTACACCACTTAACTCCAATCTCCGTCCACCAATCAAACCCCTTACGGGGTCGGAACTCCAAGATAAACACTAGTGGTAATACTTGAGCATACCAATTAGTCGAGGAGATAACACTCCACTCGACAAAACTAGAGACCCAGGGTTCGTTTTCTAATCGACCAGACCCTTGTCGGCTCAACTCGATTCACTAGCCATAGGGTTTCTGGAATTCCAGATAGTATTCAAGTCATATAAATGTATATCAAGTCAATTGCAACCAATGAACAAGAATATATCACATTAGGGCAAGTGCGATAAAGTACGCCCTTGCCCGACCAAATCAATCAAATATTATCCGATCATATTGGTTAAACATTTAAATCAAGTATCAAGTTCAATCATGCACTTGAAGGCACTCACCAATGACTTATGGCTTTTCAAAACCATGTTCAGGTGCAACTCCCTAGTTGGGGTCCAAATCTGCGATAAAATGCCATTTAACGGTTTAAAATCAATTAGGGTTCAAACTATAGGAATTTCACTTAAAGAAAATCAAGTAAATGAAACCCATTTAAGTAGTATTCATTTTACTTATCAAACCCTAGAAAACCTATGCTCGCTCTTTTGGTTTTGATAAGGAAGCGATTAAAACTTTTAAATTCGCAACTTGATCTAAAAGATGAGGAAAACGTATTTATAGCGGTCGCTACTTTCGCCTTTTGAAGTGTACGAGCTTTGGCCAAATTTCAGCTTATATACCTCCACTAAAGGAAACTTGAATACCCTAGACAACCGAAGTCCAACTCATCCCCGAATCACCGCTCAAGTTCCAAGTTCACTTATTTATCCCTCGAATGAAAATTTGGGTAGCATACCCTTTGTATTTGTCCAATTTTCCAGCCATTTAAGGCTTCATGTTTTTCCTCAAATCAACCCAATTCAAATACTATCAATAAACATATCAAGATAGCTCTTCATCTAGGCTACAAACCATCCAAATATAAGTCATTTCTAGCAAATAATCAACAATTATCAAAGCTGGAATTTTCTTATCAAAGCTGGAAATTCATCTTTTAATGCTAAAATGTCACAATCATGCCATTAATCACCTCACAAATTCCATATCCAAGTTCAATACAACCTTTGCTAGTTAAACAACATAATCAAAGCTGAAAAATATAAAACCCTAGCTGAAATTTTCACCAAACAACCCAAAACTAGAAAATCATCCATCATATTCCAAGATTCTAAGCTTCTATAGCATATTTAGCAAGATTAAGAAAGATAAAAGGAAGTTTTAGACTTATACCTTACAAAACCTTCTTTATAAAGTGAGGAACCAAGCTATTTCTTCCAAAACTTTCACCACACCAAGCTTCCTAAGCACCAAGGTGAAGGTATAATAGGTTTAGTTTTTGTGATTCAACTCAAACAAGGCTAAAATCAAGGTTGGAAATTGAAAGTTTTCTTCCCTCTTTTTCCTCTCTTGCTCTCGGCCACCAAGTAGAAATAATGAGGAAGATGAGCCAAAATGGAAGATAAGAAGGCAAGAAATTGGCTTAGTCAACCATCTTTAGATTGCCAACACTTGGCACCACAAGATGGCTTCTTATTTTTTTTTCTTTTCTCCCCTTTCTTTAGTCAAGAATTTTGGCTGCTTTAGGGGATATTTTAGGGCTGATTAGCTCAAATAAAAACAAGAGGATTAGGGCAAGAAAGTAGTGGTCAAATGGTGTATTCGATCGGTAGCAAACGGTGCACGTCGGTTCAAGCCTATTTTTCTTAACTCTCGCGTACTTGTGTTTTAACTTATGATTCACTAACTTATTAATAACACTTCTAATCACACACTTTCTCTTATCTAAAACTCACTCTTAACCACCAAATTTAGCACACACACCTCACCAATTAATCACACTACTAAAATATGCAAAAATCCTAGTTTACCCTAACTATAAAACTAAAAGTAAAACTCTTAATTCTATTATTTATTATAACTATTGAGGGAATAAATGAGTAATAAAGATATTATAAAGTAATTTATTCAAAATAAAAGAGAATTTTAAGAAAATATGGAGAATTTTGTAAGTCCTCACACAATAAATAGGCCAACCCTAGGTATTTCTTATTATTCTCCTATCAACATTTATCAAACTTTTGTTGGGTATTCCCAATAAGCAGATATATTTCTCTGATTCATTGAAACTTTTTTCTTGGTTCACACTTCCATATTAGTTGGTATCAGAGTCGGTTTCTCCTTGGATGGCAACTAATAATAAGAACTAGAACTGTTATCCCAATGATGGAGCTAGGAATTTTGCAACCACCATAAATATGCAAGCATTAGACACTTGTGCGTGTGATACCCCGACTTTTAGGATAATGTTTTTTTAGTCTCAATAAGGATATTACGGTTTCTTTATTTTATTTTTGTTTTAAAACATTGTTTTGTTTTAAAGACTAGAAACCCTACTTGTACTCAAAACCCTAGTTTTACTTGTGACTAACAAGTTTTTCTTAAATTCCTCATATTTTTCTTACAATTCCCTTTTATTTGGAATCCAATACCTTATAATAGCTATACTACTCATTTACATCTCCAATGGTTGAAATAAAGATTCGAAATTAAGAGTTTTCCTTTTTCGTTCATCGTTAGGGTAAACTAAGGTTTTTACGTCTTTTCGTAGTGTGAGTGTGAGGACCCGCAAATTTCTCATATTTTTCTCAAAAATGCCCTTTTATTTGGAAATTATTATTTATTATAGCCCTACTACCCAATCATTCCACAATAAGTGCAAATAAACCTAGAAAGTAGGGTTTCACTTTTGGTTTCAAGATTAGAGCAAAATTAGGGTTTTCGCGATTTTTCGCCGGATGAATTTTCGGTACAGAATAAGGATTAAATTTGGTGATTAAAAGTGACTTTTAAGTGAGAAATAATATGTGATTAGGAGCAATGATAAAAAGTTAGTGAATGGAAAGTAAAAATCCTAGTACGTGCGATTTAAGGAAAAAGGGCGTGAACCATCTGGTACCGCGCACTACCGATTGAACGCACCACTTGACCACCACTTTCTTACCATACAAGCTTATTGATATTTGAGCAAAATATCTTCTTAATTGTCAGCTACCTTTGACCGAAAATTGAGGCTAAAATAACAAGGAAAAGGAAAGAGAAAAATGAAAGGTGGTGGTGGCGACAATTTCTTGACCAAGAGTTGGTCTTTCTTCTTATTTCCAAATTTTGCACTTTCCTCTTCATTTTTTCTGCTGCTGGCCGACCAAAAGAGAGAGAGAAAGGGAGAGCAAAAGAAAACTTCTTTCTTCTTGAATCTTAGCCAAATCAAGTGAGAAAATCGATTTCCAAACCGATTAAAGTGTTAATTGTGAGTTGGGAAGCTAGAGGAACTAGAAATTTTCAAAGGAGGTGGATTATCACTCATCCAAGCTTGTCTTTGAGGTATTAAATCTGATCATGGTCCTTGATCTTTTAAATCTTGCGTTAAGATGTTATTTAGCTTAAGTTTTGGCTTGATTTCAAGATGTGCAAGTGATTGTGATGATTATTGGATGAAATAAACAAGTTAGGGTTTTGGGGATTTGCTGCCAAACTTGATGTATGATTCATATGGGTTGTATTTAAGGTTATATAAGGGGTTTTGGTAGTGTTGGAAGTAAGAAATCAAGGAAGGTTGCATTGAAAACTGAAAATTTCAGATTTCTGGAAAATTTCCCCTCTTTCTGCCCGGTTTTGTTGCTGCATGTTAGAGGCCGAATTGGCCTTAGGTTAAAACATGAAAGTTGTATATAATGGTATTTTATAGGTTCCTACAAAATTTCAACTCAATCGGAGCAACGTAGGCCATGAAAAGACCAAAATACCCTCACTGTTCTAGGGTACATTCCAAAGTTCCGCGTGGACAGTTTAGTCTATTTGGTTGTGTTTATTCACTATAATCCGTTGGGATTTAGCCTTTTGAAAAAACATTAAAGTTTTATTATTCTGTCTTAGCTTTTAAACGCCTCCAAGAACACCTTAATCGGACCTTGGTAACCTGAGATATGACCATCCAGTGCAGAGCGGTTAAATAGCCGACTAGTTAGATTTTGGTTCTGTAAATTGAGGATTTGACTAGGTTGCATTGGAAACTGGACTAAGTGATCTTCAGGAACATTGTAGCCCTGTGTCTTAGCTTCGAAACACTATAAGTTACGCCTCAATCTGATAAGCGTAGCCTCAGATGTGTTATTTCCGCAACCACACGTCAAATCTGTCTTTTGCTAGATTGTATTTCCGCACTTGTTATTACTTTGATTCTTATTCTTATGATGTTATGAGCCTAGGGAATGGCTAATGACTTTCATTTATGATATATATGACTTTGGGATTGGCTGAGGAAAAATAATGAAGCCAAAATGGCTGAAAAATTAGGTAAACACAAAGGGCGTGCTGCCCAAATTTTCGCTCGAGGGCTAGGTTTCTATTTGAACTTGTATACTTTTGTTTGGCCAATACCATGACCGGCTTTCCATTTTAAAACATGATTTTTCATCCTTGGGTTCAAACAACCCTCTTCTTACTTGAAAGTCATCTTTACACGTTTTACTCCTAATTAGTCGGGTTTCTTTGTTTCCCTTAAATGTTTTGCTCGATAAACTGTAATATGTTCTCTTGTTCAACCTTAGGTTTCATTGGTGACTAAGGGTAATATCCGGAAGGATATTTTGCACGTTATTTTGCATAACTAGGTGAGTGGTCCTTGTTTGCTATATTTCCTTGACTTATTGGCTCCTTATTATTGATTGATAATGTGTTAAGTGCTTTCAATGATTGTTAAAACGAGTTTTCTAGGCGAGGGTGTACTTTATCGCACTCGACCTAAATAAATGTGAAATTTTCAATGATTAAGGATTAAATGTTACTTGTGCATGAATGTAAGCCTTTTGGCTGAACTGGCCACTGCCCTTCGTTACCGATCGACTCGAGCCAGAAGCGGACTCGGTCGGGCGATATGGTGACCCTGGGTGAATTTGGTATACTCGAGTATTACCTTGTAGTCCGGCTATGTCCGGATGGGTGGAGTCCGGTCAACGTCCGGATGGGTGGAGTCCGGTCAATGTCCGGAAAGGGATGAATGAACGAACGAAGGCACAAGGGTTTTATTTCTCCAAAAGGAAATTTCAAATAATTGGAGGAATAAGGGGAAATGTCAGGGGAACGAACGAAAGAACGAATAGCTCCATGTGAGCCCGTATCCTTTTAATGAATGTTACTATTGCTTTCCATTGTAAATGTTTCTTGAGTTATTAATACTCCATGTTTAATGTATTGAATTGATTGTTTGATTATCTGTTCGGAACCTCACTGAGCTTTTAGCTCACCCCTTTAGTTTTGTTTTCCTTAACAGGGGACGACGAGCAGGATGAGAGCGTAGACTAGCCTAGTCTAGGTCTTTTGTTTCTTTTGTAATGGTTCTCGCTTTAGTGCTTGGCACGGGCTGGTTGTATGGTGAAGTGAGAACCTTTGTACATTTGATGGCTGTACTTTCTTTTGAGATAGCAATGTATATAAGTTCCGCTTTAAATTTGGATTGCTGCCCTATTTATTCTTGTGATTTATGCTGGATTTGATTAAGGAACGACTGAGTCCCGGCGAGAGCCGGGCAGGCGACCCGCTGAACCCTGGGGTACGCCCTAGGGGGAGGTGGGGCCGTCACAGTGAGTAATCGGTACGTAGTGTGTACTAAATTTGGTGATTAAGAGTGAGTTTTAGATAAAAAATATGTGTGATTAGAAGTAATAATAATAAGTTAGTGAATTATAAGTTAAAACCCTAGTATGTGCGAAACAAGGAAAATCGGGTTAAACCGATGTGTACCGTTCGTTACCGATTGAGTGCACCACTTGACCACTACTTTATTACCTTAATCTCCTTGTTATTAATTGAACAAAATCAGCTCTAAATATCTTCTCAATGCAGCCGAAATTGTGGACAAAAAAACAAGCAAGAAAAGAAAATTTTGACTTCCAATCAAAGTGTGACACTTGTCCAACTTTGACCCAAATCAATTCCTACCTTCTTATCTTTCTTGGAGCTCATTTCAGCCTTCATTTCTGCACCTTTCAGCCATGAGTTGAAGAGAGAAAAGAGAGGAAGGAAAGCTAGCAACTTCACCTTGAATCCATCTTAGTTTGAGTGAAAATCCAAAATCCAAACCGATTAAACTTTCATTTTAGTGCTTAGATAGTCGTGTGTGGTAAAAGTTTGGGAAGAAAGTGTTTGGTTTCACACCTACAAGGAGTTTCTAGAAGGTACCATGGCTGTCTTTCTTATTTCTCTTCCTTAATCATGTTTAAGTTTGGATAGAAACTCCTATTCTTGGCTAATGATGGTTATTTAAGTAGTTTTGATTGATATGGTGGATGTTTAGCTAGAGTTTACATTTTCAGCCTTGATTATGGTTATTTATCTAGTAATGGATGTTATAGAGCTAGTAATTGTTGGTTTTGATGATTGAATGCTTATTAGATATGAAATTCTAGAGGAAAAGTTCAAATTCCAGAATTTGAAACTAACCTGTTTAGCTTCTGACCAGCTTCATTCGTCCATGTTAGAAGCTGAATCAGGCTTAGGTCAAAACATGAAAGTTGTAGGAAATGGTGTTGTATAGTTTTCTGTAAAATTTCAACTCAATCGGAGCACTGTTTCATGTAAAATGACCAAAATACCCTTGACTGCCAAATGTACTGTGTTGCGGACGGTTTCTGTTTTCCTCTGAGATGTCACATTTTGACCTCGAAAATGGATGAATTGGTTGTTGATATCTTCATGAGACTTGTATTTCTCTGTATTAGCTTCAAAACGGTATAAAGTTTACACCAAACCGATAGGCGTAGCTTTATTTGTGACCGAAACGCCAAGAGACGTCAAATCTGCCATTTAGTTATTTGCCTTTAAACTTGATTTCCGACTGCCTTGTTAAGACTTGTGTTGTAATTGGATTATTTTGAGCCTAGTTGAAGGGCGATTGTGGTAACATTGCCTATGTGTGACATTAGAGCTGATTTGAGGAAAATAATGAAGCCATAAATGGCTGAAAAATAGGTAAACACAAGGGGCATGCAGCCCAAATTTGCACTAGAGGTATAAACCAGCCTTTGGAGTTCTGGTTCTGTAATCTGCAAATTCAACCTAGATCCACTAAAAACTGGGTTGAGTTGTCTTCATGAAAGTTGTAACCCTTAGTCTTAGCTTCGAGACGCTATCTAGTACACCTTGATCCAATAACCATAGCTCGGGTTATGGTCAAAACCGTGCAACTTATTTTCATACCATTTTCATTTCCTCGCACGCGCACATGCATTTCTTGGCCGTTTTTACCTTTTTGGCCGTTTTAGTCCTTATTTCCATTTGTGATGGTTGTTTGACTGATGGTTGAGTATAATCTTCTGTCACAGGCAGTGACGAACCGGACGGAGTCGGTGGACCCGTATAAAGTGCCTTGATTTGCGTGCTACTATTTTGAATGAGTAATTAGATTTATTTATGTGATAAATTGTCAAAGTGCTTTGTATATGATAAATGAAAACTTGGGCGAGGGTGTACTTTATCTCACTCGACCTAAGCCCATTCTCTGTTCTTGACTCAATATGTGAGTATACATGTCTTGTGTTGAGTATCACCTTTTTGCTGTGTGCTGTTGGGGTGATTACGTGACTTGAGTTGAACCCCTTGTGCTGTGTGCTGTTGGGGTGATTAAATGACATGAGTACTTTGTTGAGAGATATCCTCTATTGAGAGCCTGGATATCTCAGGGTTTGGTTTCAGTCCGGTTCCAAAGGTAGACGGACTATTCGAGCCAGCCGGGGCTTGGTCGAAGTTAGTTCCATGCTAACCTTGGGATTTCGTTCTTTGTTAAAGCTTTGATTAAAGCTAAGTGATTTTGTTTTGCTCGAGCTGCTGTGTGCTGTTGACTGGGCAGTGGGGTGTGAGACCCCGGTTAGTCCTTAATTTTGATATTATTTGAATAAGGAGTATTATCGTTAATTTTGCTATAAAATTTGGTTTTAAGGTTGGTGGTAATACTTAAAAAGGTTATTTCGTCTATATACTATGAAAACCCTAATTTGGGTTATTACTAAAACCCTAGTTTTTGTAATGAATTACAAGTTTGTGCTATTATATTAATAGGCATGCTAATATATGTTATCGTGCAAGTAAGTATAGGATTCGATTCTTTTAGCAAAGGTTAGGTAGGTTTGAGAGCTAGAAAACCCTAAACTAGTCAAACCTCTAGTGTTACAATCCATTAGAAAGCTTAAGTTGGGTTTAAAACCCTAATTTTGCCAATGTTATAAAGGTTGTTGTTTCATTGTTTTTATTATGGAGAAAGTATGATTAAGTATGGGAGGTTAAGATAGGAAGGTGATTAGTGAAATGATTAAGTGTGACTAAGTATTTTAGACTAGATTAAGTGTATGACCTATGGAGTTAATTGAAAGCTTTTCATATAATTGTGGGCAAGAGTGTAAGAAAGTTAAACTAAGGTTGTAAGGGCTTGGGAGCAAATTGTAATGTTTTATGTGATTGGTTGGGTGCAAACTATCCTTAGTGGTTGATGACTCACCTTAACTCTAGAACATACAAGAGGAATCAAGACATAAATGAAACCATCACCAAGGGAAAAAGCAAGAGAAAGGGCCGAAATTTTGAGAGCAAAAGAAAGGGAAATTTCCTCGAAAGTTCATCAATTTTTAACCATCCATCTTCCTTTTGAAGCTTAGGGTAGTAACTTGAGCACTTGATTGTTGTGGTTTGATCATCTACAAAGCTTATTTGAAGGTATATCATCTTACTTGGAAGTTAAATTTTGGGGTTTTAATCTTGAAGCTATGGAAGTGATGCTTTTGTTGTGATTATGCATTTTTATGGGTTGTATGATGATTATGGAGTAGTTTTATGGTTTATTTTGATGGTTATATTGCTGATTTTGGTAAAGGCTAGGAGGAAAAGGTAGGGTTTCTTGATTCATGATTCATAGAGTTGGTTTGGTTGGATTTTGGCTTGTTAATGGCATCTTTGATGTATTAATTTCACTTGTATGGTTGGTAAGTAGCAAATTCCAGATTAGTCATGAAACCCTAACTCAAAGGAAAGTTAGTTTGGTTGGGTTAGGGCTTAAGTGATTAGAGTTTGATTGATTAGGTGGTGAAACTAGTAAAGTTAGTAGGATTAGCACCTAGATTATGGTTAGTATTGGGTAAGTCTTGGGATTAAATTGGGAAAGGAATTTCAGTTCACTTGTAGAGAAAATAGGAGGTGATTTATGTGTGTTTATTTGGTATGAATTTGCTTGGAAAACTTGCATGAGAATGGTAGAAACGAATCATGCATTTGCGGCGCGCGGAACCGTTCAATCTAGAAACAGGGCAGCCCAGAAATCGAACTTTGGCTCCATTTTTCTATGTGCTACGTATGGATTCAGGGTTTGCCCAAAACATGAAAGTTGTAGCTGCTAAAGTTCTTGTCGTGTCTACAAATTGCAGCCCAATCCAATCAGTGTAGCCTGAGTTATGACCAAAAACCCCAAATGGCTGTACAAACTTCTGGATTTGGTGACGTTTCTTGATTTTGCTTCTGACCATGCTCAGTTCACCTTGATAATGTCTGAACTGGGTGTTGAGGTCTTCATAAGACTTGTAGAACTTTGTTTCAGTTTCAAAACGATATAAAGTGCGTCCAAATCTGATACCCGCAGCTCCAGTTATACCTAAAATAAGATCGGGTGTCAGAACTGCCATTGAAATTGGGCAGTTCTGACAGGAACTTTGGTCCCATTTTTCACCCTACTTTGTATTGATTCAGGTTTTGGCCAAAACATAAAAGTTTTAGCATTATGACATAGATTTCTAACGCCTTTGGAATTTCTTGATTTGGATTTGTAAGCTGTGAGTTATGGTCCGGCAAACAGACCCTGTCCTTCACCCTAAAGTGCAAACTTCTGGTACTGTTTTCCATAATTTCGACCTGCTTCCATTCAGATCTAGATTAAGGTGTCTTCATGAAAATTTTAACCCTTCCTCTTATCTTCGTAACGGTGTCTCATACACTTTGAACTGACATTCCTAGCCTAACTTTTAATCCAAACGGTTTGGGGTAGCAAATCTGCCCGTTTCTGTTTCCGTTTCCGTTTCCCGTTTGCCAATTCCGCACGTGCTCATGTGCCAATTTTACCATTTTGCTTGCTTTAGGCATGTTAGTAGCCGTTTGTGATATATTATGATGCAATCTTTTATTTCAGACGGTGGTGAGCTAGACGGAGCCGGTGGGGCCTACTAGCTATCACACACGAAGAGATTTTCGCACTTGTGCTAGTTTTGTGCTTTGTGTAAGTATTCAGGCCGTTCTTATGTGTTAGTTGCTTATGTGTTTTGATATATATGAGAGGGTACCTAGGCGAGGGTGTACTTTATCGCACTCGACCTAAACCCTAATTTGCACACATATTTGTACATGGCATATGTATATGAACTATTTTGGAACTAAATCCCTTGAGCTTGTAGCTCGAGGTGACTTTTGGGTGATTTTGTGAAGTTTGTGAGTTTGGGGCCCGATCTCAAGACCTAGATGGACTATTCGAGCCGGTCAGGGCTTGGTCGAAATCAATCCAACCTAGTCTGAGGTTACCAAGTTTGTGAATCCGGTTCACCGAGTATGTGAACCAAGTTTGTGAACCGAGCTTGTGAACCAAGCTCAATTTCGTTTGCTCGAGCCATTTTGTGAGGTGACTGGCCAGTGAGGGTGATAAGGTGTACGGTGGGAGTACAAGTGAAGTTCTACGGACCATTATTTGTGGTCGACTGAGTGTCGACAGGAGATCACACGTGGCATACGATTTGGCTTTGGAGCCAACCTGTATCCTTAACTTGTGTTGTTACTTTTATATTTTCGATTTGACATCTTTATGATGTAATTGTTCGTTTAATATGTGAAATTTACAGTTTTACCCCTGTTTATTTGCTAAACATATAGCTTACCCCTTTTCTTTTGTTTTCCTTAGCAGGGGACGACGCGGGGGATCCTTGTAACACTATCACTAGTATAGTTAGGTTTTGTTTGTAATAGTTGAGCAACTAAGATATTTTTGTTTGTTTTGGTGACCTGTATTAAAACCCTTCTTTGGGTCTACTTTCTAATTTTGATTACTATCATACGACAATGTAGTGATTTGGATATCTACTTTTGTGGATCTAAATAGAAATCTTTTGGGGATTGTATATTATGAATAGTGCTCTTTTGGTTTCTTTAGTTTTTATTGTTTTGTATTTTCGAGTCCTGGCCCGAGCTAGGCAGGCGTCCCGCCGATTCCCTCGAGTTCGCCCTTGGGAGAAGTGGAGGCGTCACACGGGGGTTGATAAGGTGAACGGGGAAAGTTAAGTGGAGTCTATGGACTATGAGTATTTTGGTTGACGGAGTGTCAACAGGTGGTCAAGCTCGGAGAATTGAATTGGCTTTGAAGCCACCCGTATCCTATCATTGTGATGTTACATTTCTGTCTATTGATGTGAAATATCTTGATTTTTACCCCCAATTCACTAAGCATATAGCTTACCCCATTCCATTTGTTTTCCTTAGCAGGGGCTGACGCGGGGAAAGCTCGGGAAGGTGTATAGACTTTTGATTTATAGAATAATTGATTTTGCCTTAGTACTTGTTATAAGTTGACTAGTAAGATGTATATATTTGTTGTGGTGGTTATAGTTAGTAGCTTCTCTTGGGTTTACTTTCTGGTACTCGTGATATGTATGGTTTGATGTAATAGTTTATATAACTTTTGAAGGTGTAATAGTGTATATAGAACTTTCTTTTAACGTGAAATTTATTTTATCGTTTTTGGAATCGAGTCCTACCTCGAGTTAGGCAGGCGATCCGCTAAGCCCTTTAGTACGCCTCTAGTACGGTGGGGTCGTCACAATATGGATCATATAGAAAGGATGCTAATCACTTTCATGGAGCGAATGGATTGTACGACAATTGTGACGACCCCACCTCCCCCTAAGGCATACCCAAGGGTTTGGCGGACCACCTGTCTAGCTTTCGCCAGGACTCACTCATTCACTACAATCAATTCTCAAAATAACCGTTCAAATCTCCATATGAGCACTGGAGTTCTACAATTCAACCAATAATTCAATCTTAATTACAAACCAAAAGTGAAACAAAGGGTACATTACCAAAATATCAAAATAAAATCTATCCGCCAATATACATGTATAAGAGAGTCATTACATTCAAGTTCAAACTTATCCGCTTCGAGTCTCCACTCATGCAAGGAAAACACATCTAAGGGGGGTGAGCTAAACTTCAGAGAGATTTTATTTTCTAAAAAAAATAAAAGATGAATATCCAACAAGCAATCCAAACAGTTAAATCATGAGAACATCTCATTTAACGATTCAAGGCAGTTAGACAGTCTGAAATCATAAGCATTTAACATGCACTTGACACTCACCAAATCAAAATAAGGGAGTAAGTGCAAAAGGCCTTTAGTAGTCGGCTCCGGGATTCTATTCAAGATCCTCTTGAGCGCCTGAGCAAATAATAATTAACAATCACTCATAAATACTTACAAACTCCCTGCCAAACAAGGAAGAATGTACGTTCATGATACGGACCTCGATCAACACGTTTCGAGACACGTAGCACGTTTGCCCAAGGATCTAGCGAGGTTGTCCAACACTTGGATTGCGGGACCTAAAACCAACACGGACGACACGAATTGGTAGAAGGCGGTAGAACAACGACTCCAAAGAAAGGTGAATACTCCAGTGGATAGGTCGGTAGAAGAATCAAGGACAAGACGCAAGATTGCTCAACAACCCTTGCCAGAAGCAAGTAAGGCTCGAAATTCTCACAAGGAAGAAAGTCGAAAAACTAAGTAATTTTATTCATAAAACGTCTCCCCTTAATGCTTACAAAGCAAGCCTTTATATAGGCAAACTAACGAAACCCTAATGATAGTAAAAAGGAAATAAAGGTTCGGCCAGGCCTTGGATAGGTGGGCCGAATCCATGACTCAACAAGCCCTACAACTAGTAACTAATCCAAACAATAACTTGATGGCTCTAGACTAAAAAAAGCCCAACAATTGGCCGACTCGCTTTAATTGGAAAAACTACAAAGACTAACTAGTGGGCTAGAGCCCAAACTAACAACCATCACTTGGCTCCTCGTGAGCTTGGATCAATGTGTAGGTAACTTGATTAACATCCTTCAAGCCTTCAAGGTCCCGCCACCCGTGCACAAATCAGTCCCCTCCTCTTGAGAAGGATTTGTCCTCAAATCTAGATAGGGATGAATGATACTAACAAGTTAGTAGTATGACACCTCAAATTGATAGTACGCTTGGAGGTCAGCCACGTTGGGAACAAATGAAAGGTCACGAGCCAAGTTAAATGTCGTTTGGTCAGTTTCATGAGGCTCTCAAACAAGGACATGCGCCAAGATAGGAAAGAGCTTGTGTAAGGCTCGTGAAAATTCCAAGTAGCAATCCAAAGCTCTCTAATCAGCCTTCGGCCATGGATTGTCATATTGTCATGTGACACCCCCACCTCTTCCTAGAGCGAACCCTAGGGTATCAGCGGACTGCCTGCCCAGCTCTCACTGGGGCTCAGTCAATCAAAGTACTAATAACTCAAATGAAGCGGATGAGATATCTTCCAAGCAAGGGAGTGTAACCCTAATTAAACATAATCACTACACCAACAATCCAAAAGCTTAGTATACATATAGCTAAAAGTCAACTTACCACTCCACACATAACTTACACAACATAAGTCGAACTTATAGATTCAAGCTTATAGAAGTCAAAAGTAAGGTCTCCTTAAACAAAAGGTTACAATCTCAAAATACAAGTTCAAAACAAAATAAAGCTAAGAAAGCTCTTGATCAATCCATCCCCGATCTGCTAAGGAAAACAAAGGGAATGGGGTGAGCTAAAGCCCAGTGAGGTTCCAAGTAAAAACAAGTAAACACATAGTCACATAAGGTCACAAAATAACCAAATAAGCAACGAACAGTAGAATAACAATTAATCACAGTTCAATTCAAGGATACAGGTGGCTTTCAAAAGCCAAAGATCCACTTGAGCTTGATCATAATTGCCTCCTGTTGACACTCCGTCAACACTTGTATGCACAGTATAAAAGGGTCCGTAGAACACCACTTTCACCAGTCTCCGTCCACCAATCAACCCCTTACCGGACACGCACTCCATAATAGTAGTTTGGTAATACTCGAGTATACCGATTTCCAGTGTACAGTAAACAGTTCTCAAGGTTTATCGGCCTTCTCGACCAAGCCCTTGCTGGCTTGATACGACCGACTCACCTATGAGGTTGGGTACCCAAACAGTAACAGTAGTTGATGGAATATCACCCAAACAACTCAATCACAGGCATTCATAGAGATATCACATCTCATAATAACAATATATATAACTTTAGTGAAAACAAGAGAGATCGAGTGCGGTAAAGTACACACTCGCCTCCATTTTATCAAAACAGTGTTTCGCTCCAACAGTTATCAATCAAGTATTTCAGATATTTCACATAACAGGTAGCAGGTAGTGGAACACTCACCTGTCAAGCAAAAGTAGCAATCGACGTCAAACGTCTCAGTTACGATCACCTTCGTTTCCCAAACCTAGGTCAACGGGTGAAATTATTAACAATTGGATTCGTTCCTTACTAAATATAGGTTCATTAAGAAACTGAGTGAGTAGTCTAGGCTACTTAATTCGGCATGCAATAAGATCCATAACATAGTAAAAGTTCATGAGAAAATAAGTTTAGTGTGTACATGAAAGCTCGGCAAAAGAAATGTTTCATTTAGACTTGAAGGTTCCTTATTCGGATTAAACAGTCTTGCCCGGCAGTCTCGGGAAAACGGTTATTATTCAATGTAGCAGAGTCAGAATTAGGTGCCGTTAGAAACTAGGTTCACAAGGCTATATTTGTGTAGAAGAAACCATTTCCAAAATCCCAACGTAAGTGGTTCAAAATTAAGCAACCAAAAGAATTTTCTGGACAGTCTCGGATGAACAGTAATAACCGGGCAGCCAACTTTCAAGACTTGCCACGAATCGCTCGGGATGAACCAGAAAATGAACTTGGTACCATTTTAAAGCTCTAAGAGTCTACTTTCAAATGCCACAAACAGCACTCAATTCCGATCATTGAGTAAAACGTTATGACCTTCACAAGATCACTGGTCAGAAAATTCCTGGACCTAGTCCAGTTTTGCCTCTTTGCTCATAACTCAAAATTTATCCAACCAAATTGGCTAATTTTTTGTAGACAATCTCCACACACATAACACAACATATATCCCTCACATTTGTAGCCATATTAAGCACGAAAATATCCAAGCAAAACAGGGCAGCAAGTTCTTGAAATTTCGGACAGCACCTTCTCCAAATTTTCTAACTTTCATCCTTTCATGATTTCCACTTAAATCACATACCAAGTGTTATATCTCACTCAAAAGGGCTTTAAAACATATTAATACTTCATAAACAACCATGAATAAAGTACATGCATTTCATCAAACACTTGGTAGGCATGCTTTCTAACTAATTACTCTTTTGTCTAATTCAAGAGATTACTTCAACTCACAACCCAAACAACTTATGGTTTGCCATTAACACTTGAAACACATGATTTATCACCATACAACTACCATTTAAGGTGTACTTACCTTTCTTGTGAGTAGCTTGGACCACCAAGTCAATCCACCAAAATGAAACCTCAAAGCTTGAATCAACCACTAGGATTGAAGAAAGTTTTCTCACAAACTCTAGATCTTTCTCTTTTGATTTGGTTGCTCTTGATTTACTAAGGGTAAAAGACAAGTTTATGGAGCTCTCTCTCACTCCCTTTTGAAGCTAGGAATTTTGGCCAACATACTAAAAAAAAAGAGCCAAGTTTAGTTTAAATTGTCTTCTTAATCTTTGGTCAAACAAGTCCATGGCTAGGGTTTTGCCACATCTCTCTCTTCTTGACCACACTTCTCTTAATCCTTTGACTAATGGTATTTATACCTTTCCAAATGTACCAATCCTAATTTAACACCTCTAATCACACACATAAAGTCTCTTCCACTAATAAAAGAACACTTGGTAAAATGCAAGTGGTGAACTATTAGAATCCAACTCAAGATAATATTTTACCTCAAGTAAAATGAAATGAAATGTAATGCATGGAAATTATTATAATACATAGGAAATATATTGTAAGGGCATATATTAAATGGTCTAGATCTTATAATAAGGCATGTAAATAAGAAAATTGTGTTTTAAAGTGAGGGTCAATACAAGGGATTTGTTGTAACACATTGTAAAATTTAATGCTAGGGCATATAAGAGGTGGTTTAAATCTTGGTGCAAGGCATGTAGTTTGGGGAAATTGTATTTTAAAAATGAGGGTTCTTACATGTCACCTACACAATAAATCACATAGTTAGTGGTCATAGGCATACAATTGTGCAACAGCCTCCCATTCTTATGCACAGGATAAGGATCTTCATAATGATGCTCATAGGAGCTAGAGAAATTCCGAATCGGGTTATTCAAGGTGGTATGATTATGCCCTGGTGGTCGCTGATTTGGCACAACTTGCCTATCTGGAGGTGGAACATTGAACCAATTGGGTTGCACTTCCCTAGAAGCACGAACCAGTGAGGTAAGGATAGCATTCGGATCTTGATTGACACACTTGTGTGCATCACCCAACATAAGCGACAGTAATGAAGTGAAGTTCACTCCATACGAATCACTTGCATTTGCGCAACATGCAGCTGGAACAAGCAGGAAATCAAGTTGCAACTCTTTAGTCATAGTTGGAAGATTTTGGACAGCTTTACAACCTACAAACACAAAATAACCTTCAACTTGAAACAATTCAGAAATCGGATAAAGAAAGAATGGGACATTATTAACTAAATGGTAAGAAGGTGTAGAACAAGATTTAAATGAGAAAACTCCCTTTGACACTTCAGTATTCCTTCCACCAATTGATTCAACTTGAGATTCCAGTGCTAGTCATTTACACTTCTCATCAACACCTACATAAGAGCAACAAGAGTTAGTGCTAGTAACATGCTCAAAATAAGGCAAAGGTGATGAATGAACCATAGGTAGAGAACAAGCAGTAGAATCTAGAATTTCCCTTTTAAGATGAGCTCGAATGAATCCTCTAATGGTATGGACAGGTTTGAATGGACATTGTTCCATGAATTGATACCAGAGAGATTTAGTTCCTAGAAGACAAACCCCATGGAAACTTACAAAGTGTCCAAGTGACTTGGGAATGGAACATGCCATGACCAACTCTACTTGATTTTGTTTAATCTGCACAAAAGAAGAGGTACTAAACAAAACACATGTTAGCCGGTTAGCAAACAAAATGTTCACACTTCAGCCTTTGTAAACACGGTCAACTCTTCCTTTTTACTCTTCACTAAGGCCAAATTATTCTTGCCTTTTCCCACTCCATTCTTCTCGGACCATTGCTCACTCATTATACACGAGGTTTGATTTTCATTGTCTAGCTCATGTTCATGGCTCAGTTGTAACTCATTCATATTTGGCGGTTCAATCAACGAGGGACTAGGATGAATTTTCCCTTTATTACCACCGGTCGACACATGATTAAGTTGCTCCAAGTGGGAATCCCACACTTGGCTAAGTCTTTCCATCATAGAATCAACCAATGCTTTAGTCTGACTTCAGAATTCATTCTTTGCTTCACGAAGCTTTGACTCAATTCGAGAATTCTCAAACTCCTCGTCTTGATTGTCAAGACACTTCTTAGATGAACCTCGTTTGCTTGAAGTTGACCTCGATTTAGATGCTCTACGCAAACTTCTTTGCTCCTTCTCATACTCATCACAATCTTGTTTATACCTTTCATATACACACAAAGCACGGTGGCATTGCATCTCCTCCCGGAGTGAATGATACCCACGTTGTGAACTGGATTGCATGGAACTAGAGTACTTGGAGGTACTTCGCTTGGGACCTCTCCTCTTGAAAGGTTAGGTCTCCACGAATTCTTGATTGTATGAGCAAGATACAACTCCAGTGGGCATGACTATGTGACCTGCAAAATGGTTAGTAGAGCAAAGGAATTTTCCTCCCACACACAAGCTCACGTTTGTACACTCTACTCTCGTGTATCACTCAAGTTGATGACACTCTAATGGTCTTACCATTACGCTTACGTTGCCGCACGAGGTCCAAGAATTGTTCACCAAGCTTCGCACAAGAGTAACCAACGAGCAAAGATACTTTGGACACACTTGAGATGCTGTTTTATGACCTAAATAATGTAGGTGAGCAGCCCAAGATGATCGACACTAGATAAGACACAAAACTCAAAAGCTGAAATTTTGGAATTCCTAGAAAGAACTCTACTCGAACCAATTTCTGGAATTTGTTGGGTTGCTGTTTTCATGCCCTTTTGGTCAGGGTTTTGGGGTATTGTTGGTGCTATTTTGGTGAATGAGTCAGCCCTTAAAACTTAGCCCAATCCGATCACAAAGTGATGTTCCACTAATTCGAGAATGCGGCTGGTTTGGCTTCTCAAGGTGTGGCGGTCGGCTTGTAGGTGTAGGAGGCTGGATTGTGTATTGAGTGGGCTGGCTTATGTTGGTTAAGGTGGTTGAGGTTTTTTTATTTGGAGGTGGTCTTAGGGTGCTCAATTGGTGGATTGTGACCCTACCAGCTTAACCAATTCGGTTGGCACTTGTAGTTGCAACCGACCTTGGACACAAGATTGTGTAGAGGTGGCGGCTGTTTCTTTTCAGGAAACAAGGCTTTAGGGAATGATTTGGGGTTTGGCTGAATGGGAAACTGAATTTGGGAAACTGAATTGGTGAATATATGGGCGGTGGTGGTCGGTCAAGACATTGGGAAATGATTTTGGTGTGGTGGCCGAATGTGAGGCAGAATTTGGGAAACTGAATTGTTTATTGAATTGGTTATATGTGGGCGGGGGAGGTCGGTTGATGGAAGGCTAGATTGTGTATTAAGTGGACTGTTGAGTCGGTTAAGGGCGGTGGGAATGACCTGGGGTTTCGGCCGAATGGATTCTTGGCAGCCTCCAATTCCAAAGGGGCTAGGAGTAGTTGTGGGTCAAGGTGGGACTTAGTTCACAATTAGGAAACTAGAGCCAATATCTTTGTTTTCTTTCTTTTTCTTTTGTTTCTCTTTTTTTTTTTGGCTCAACCAGATTCCTTCAAGATGCAATTCCAGTCCCAAAATTTCCTTGAATTCGGTTCAATAGCCAAGATTGGCCAAGACAAGACTGAAGTTTGTTTCAAGTATCAAGAACCCCACGATTTTGGTTTCAAGAACTTCCCAAATCAGTCTTAGGTAGGCCAAGATCTTCAAGAAATTCGTTCAACAAGTTCAAGAACTCACCCAAGCATGTTTTGGTATTCAAGTTTTGCAAGAAAACAACACAAATGTTCAAGAAACTAGAGCAAACAGGTTCGGCAGCCCCAACAACCAAATTCCAGCAATGACTTCAAGGGCCAACAACCAGGTATGCGACTTTCTCTCATTTTCTTTTTCTTTTTGTTGTGACTTTTGTTGGGTTGTTTACATGGCCCCAACAACACAACAACCAAACAGAATGGACCCACTATCTGGACACATACTAATCAGCAATTTACGAAGGAGAAATCTAGACAGATTGCTACAAACACAAGATGCGACAAGGAGGGAAAGGAACCCTAGCTGCCGCAAAGTTTTTTTTTTATTTTCTTACTGGTCACGGCACAACTACTTTGGGCAGTGACTACGGACACAAGACACCAAGACACGACCAGAAATTTCAACACACAAACGCGGACAGAAATTGACGCCAAGGAGGGGCCAAGCCGCGGACAGATTCGTGACACACGGAGACACAACGACGGCCTGAATTTTAGGACAACAAGCTGAACACACACATGGACAGATTATGTTTGAACAACTAGAAGATACACACGGGTAGATTGCAATCAACTAGCAACTTAACAACAAGGACCAAGTTGTGGGCAGAACGGTAGCTCAATAAACGACAAAGACACGGACAAAAATTGTAGCCAGCCAACGACTCAATGACAACAACACTTTGCGGAAAGATATAGGAACCCAATGAGACTCTAATGGGCTGAAACTTTGGCGCAACTAGAGACACAAAGGTGTGGGCAGAATTCCACAAGAGAACAACACCACTGGGCCAGATTACTATGCGACAACACTAAGCAACTAGTGGATAGAATCAAACACAACACCGAACGGAATTGGTAGCCACGAAGCAACAAGGAACTTCGGACAGATTTGACGCGACTCAACACGACAAGGAGAGAAACAAGTGCGGAAAGAATTTTGTTTTTGTTTTTTTATAACAAGGCAGCAGAATCAACAAAAACTAAAACAAAGCTATGGATATAACGGAAGATACCTCTACCAAAGCTCTGAAGCCAACTGATACGGACCTTGATCAACATGTTTCGAGACACGTAGCACGTTTGCCCAAGGATCTAGTGAGGTTGTCCAATGCTTGGATTGCAGGACCTAAAACCAACACGGACGACACGAATTGGTAGAAGACGGCAGAACGACGACTCCAACGGAAGGTGAATACTCCAGTGGATAGGTCGGTAGAACAATCAAGGACAAGACGCAAGATTGCTCAACAACCCTTGCCAGAAGCAAGTAAGGCTCGAAATTCTCACAAGGAAGAAAGTCGAAAAACTAAGTAATTTTATTCATAAAACATCTCCCCTTAATGCTTACAAAGCAAGCCTTTATATAGGCAAACTAACGAAACCCTAATGCCAGTAAAAAGAAAATAAAGGTTCGGCCAGGCCTTGGACAAGGTAGGCCGAATCCATGACTCAACAAGCCCTACAACTAGTAACTAATCCAAACAATAACTTGACGACTCAAGACTAAAAAAGGCCCAACAGTTGGCCGACTCCCTTTAATTGGAAAAACTACAAAGACTAACTAGCAGGCTAGAGCCCAAACTAACAACCATCACTTGGCTCCTCGTGGGCTTGGATCAATGTGTAGGTAACTTGATTAATGTGACAGCCCCACCTTCCCTTAAGGCGTACCAAAGGGGTTAACGGACTGCCTGCCCAACTCTCGCCAGGACTACTAAGATGGTTATATACAGTCTAAAACGTTCCGGAGGTTATTAGCGCGCTCAAACGAATCAAAAATCACGAAACGAAAACTGAAAAATCGGAGCCGCACGTGAACAGTGCCGGCCACGTCACAATCCGGCCGGATTCTTGGCCGGATTGGAGGTAGAGACCAATTGCCCGGATTCAAAAAATTCCAGGACAATCCGGCCAAGATCTGGCCGGATTCCCTTGTGCCCTTTCCCGCCAAATTTTTCTTTTGTCGTTTGAAAACCGAACCTGTCCGAAACCCATACAAGTGCGCTAAACTTCGGATATCGCTAGAAAAGAACATTTCCAAACATCGTTATACGTGTAGGGTTGCAAATTTACAACTCAAAAGGAAAATGTTGGATCAAGATACATTCAAGGTTTTTCCAACCATCGAGGAGCTTTACAAAAGAATATTAAACTAGCTCAACTCGTGCTTCAAAATCACAGTTCCAAAAGTGGTTCCCTGTAAGGAAAACAAGGATAACGGAACGAGGTGAGCTAGAAGCTCAATGAGGTACCAAAAGTATAACAGTAGAAATCATGAGAAAACACTTTTAGGGCACATATACACATCAAGTAAGAGAAATGAACGAACACCACAATTTAAAGGATACAGGTGGCCCTCAGGAGCCAAATCCCCGTTGCAATACTTGATCCAGCCTCGTTGACTCTCCGTCAACGTTTAATGTGTGAGAACCCGTAATTTTCTCATTTTCTAGGTTTTATTATATTCTCGGTTTTATTATATTCAATGGCATGTTTTTCTGCATATTCGTTATTAGGAAAATTTCTAGATAATGTTTATGAGTCAATATAGTTTTTCGGTGATTTTTCTAGTATCGGTTAGTTTTTAAGAAATTAAGAGTGTATACCGGACGTAGGACCCGCTAGTGCAAAAAGTTCGGAAAAATTCGGCCAGTTAGGTTAAGTTTTGGATACTGGATTTAATTTCCAGGGTGTTAAGAGATAATTAGAGGTTACCAAGTGGATTGGTGTGAGAGGAACAAAGAGATAGAGATGCATTAAATAGGGTGACAAGTGTCACCATAAGATTAAGTCTTAAGTTATGACTACTATTCATCCTTTTACCATTTAAATCAAAAATTGACCAAAATTCACCCTTATTTCCAAAGCTTCTTGGCCGACTCTTCCTCAAGCAAAAAGAAGAAAAACTACTCAATTTTCTTACCTTCAATCTTGCTCAATCTTTCATTCCAACCGGTTAATTTTCAAATTACTCCATAAAACCTATTAGTTTAGTGGTATTTAGGTGATTGGTGAAGTTATTTGGAAGCTTAAGGTGCTAAGTGGTCTCTTTTCTTTGGTTACTAAGGTGAGTAGTGAAGGAACCCCTCTCCTCTATCTAATGATGGTTAATTCATGACTTGTGGTAGCCTAAGGGATGTGATTTGGTGTTACTTCTTGATTTTGGTTGAGATTGATGACATTTTTTATTTAATCATGATTTTTCTGATTAAATATGATTCATATGGTGTGGCTTTGTATGATGATGGGAATTGATCTAGAATGAAGCCAGAAGGTGTATATTGTGGTTAATTGCAAGAAATTTCTGTTTTGGAAGAAAATTGTGGAAGTTAGGGTTTCATTCCCCCTCATTCTGCCCGACACTGTTCCTCATAGGTAGAGGCCGAATTGGCCTTGGATTAAAACATAAAAGTTGTAGGGAATGATATTTTAGAGATTTCTACAAAATTTCAGGTTAATCAGAGCAACGTAGCTTGTGAAAAGACTGAAATACCCCTGCTGCCCTGTTTCTACCCGAACTTGGTAATCAGGTTTGGTAATTGGTTAATTTGATAGGGAATGCTTCTGATTTGGTTGTTGATGTCTTCTGATTAATTGTATCCTTGTATCTTAGCTTTCGGATGGCTTTGGAATCACTTGATTTGGACTTAGGTAGCCTGACTTATGATGTTTGAACCAGAATGCGGTTTGTGAACCTGTTTTTACGGTTCTGGTGTAGTATATTGAAATTTTGACCTGGTTACACTCGGAACTGGACAGAGTAGCCTTCTTCAACATTGTAGCCCTATCTCTTAGCTTCGAAATGGTGTATCTTGTACCTCCATCCGATAATCGTAGTGCCAATGGTGCCAAAACCGTAAAATAATGTCAAAAACTGTTTTTATGGTTTAGAGCTTCATTCCATTTCCGGATTTCCCTAGTTTACTCTAGTGCTTATACATTCTTATGGAGCCCTATTTTGGTAGTATTTGGAATTGGTTTATGGCTTGTAATCGAGTCTTATTGTGCTTGTTTGAATATTTTAGGGCGTGACGGTGATTAAAGACGCTCTTTGGGCGAAAGTTTATGAAATTTCACTTGCTTGCCTGGTGAGTATACTACTCACTTGTTGTTTACAATGTGGCTTTGGTATATGTGAACTTGATGCCTTGAAGGCTTATTTACTCCGTTGAAATTGATTAAGTGAGGGTGTACTTGATCGCCCTCACCCATTTGGTATCTCATATGACTGTCTACTGTTTCACTGTAATGATTGAATGATACATGAAATACTGAATTTGGTTCATGAATTTGGTGTCGTTTGGACGAGTATCCAACGACCATTACTGATACTACTGAGCTCAACCCCATTGGTAGTCGATTGAATCGAGCCGGCGAGGGCTTGGTCATGAAAGTTGACGAGCCGTGGGGACTGGTATATGGAATCTTGTAGTAGTGAGACTCTTGATTACGGTATACTCGAGTATTACCAAATTTCTACTGTTTGGAGTTCGGGTCCGGTAGGGGTATGTTGGGTGGAAGAAATGGAAGTAAAGTGGAGCCTACGGTTGGTTACTCTTAAACATTAACGGAGGGTCAATGAGGTCCGATCAAGAATGCAAGCGAGGAAAGGGGCTCTTGAGAGCCGCCCGTATCCTTTTATCAACACTATTGATGTGTGCCTTTGCTTACTTTTAATGTATTGGAATGAGAAGCTTGATGCTTATATGAACTTTGCTGCTTGAGTGATAGTATATCACTGGGCGTAAGCTCACTCTGTTCCTTTTGTTTTCCTTACAGGAAATTGATCACTTTTGGAAAGGTTGTACATGTTGGTTGCCGAGTTGAGCTTATGTAAATGTATTTTTGAATAGCTCCTTTTGGGCAAAATCCTAACTGTATTTGGATCTCATTAGCTCACTTTTGTTTTGTAAATTACAAACGTATGTATATAACACTGTTTAACCCTGTATATAGGTCTTATTTGGTCTATACCCATTTTTCCGAGTTATATGACATGGCACCCACTATACACCGACGGTTTAGTTTGCGTTTGGCTAATTTGCGATTTCGGCTTGTGTGAGCGTGTATTATTTTCCCGAAACGTCTTAGATCGTGTTTGCCTGCACCGTTAGTCCTGACGAGAGTTGGGCAGGCAGTCCGCTAACCTCTTTGGTTCGCCTTAGGGGAAAATGGGGCTGTCACATAATGACACACTCATGTCCGTAGACCCCTCTTACGCCAAAATCCCTTTCACCAAACATACCCCTTACCGGGCCCGAACGCCGAACAGTAACAGGAATGGTAATACTCGAGTACACCGGAATCAAGAGTCTCAATACCCAAAGATTCCCCAGGAACAGGCACCCATGGATTGTCAATTATCTCGACCAAACCCTTGCTGGCTCGACTTAATTAACTCCCCATGAGGTTGAGTTCAAGTTAACAGGAAGATCGTTGGACACATTTCCAAATGATCTCATAACAAGTGCAAGTAACAAGTTCAAGTTCATAACAAGTATAAGTAATAGATTCCAGTTCATTCAGTACAGGCAAGAGAACGAGTGTGATAAAGTACACCCTCGTCTCATTCAGAATAACAGAGTTCATAGTGATCTATGTCACAAATTTCAAGTATAGATGAACCAATTAAACAACAATTCAGGGGAGTGGTACACTCACCAGTTAAAGCAGAGTTTCAACCAAGGTAGGGCTCTAATCACCAAGAAATCCTAGAATAACCAAGGTAAGCAATTATGGTTCCCATAGCCACAAGTCCAGTAAATAAAATGCACAATTGAGGCTCGACTACAAGTCGTAGACCTCGCCAACTAATTACTCATGCAAGTGTGCAAAACATAATTTCGGGAACAAAAAGGTAATATGAAAACCTAGGGCTCGAACAACCCCAAAAGCCTATCTTATATATATCCCAAATCAAACCAAACTCGAAGGAATCCAACATTCCCAAAATTTGGACAGCATGTCCCCTACATTTCCTTACTTTTTCATCCTGCATGCAACACCAATTCATCTCAAATCAACCACATACACATTATAGACTATAGAATACACCTTTCGGCACAATAAGCACAACTGAAGCTACACTTATCGGATTGAAACGAATCTTATGGAGTTTCGAAGCCAAAACATAAACCTACATTTCTTATGAAGACTCCAAAGCCAAATCATGGATTTACATGGTCAAAAATGGAAATCTCAAGTTCAAAACAGAAATCTGTCCGCGAAACAGGGTTCATGGGTAGTCAAGGGTTTTTCGGTCATTTCATAGGATACAGTGCTCCGATTGAGCTGAAATTTTGTAGACAGCTAGTTAACATCATATTCTACAACTTTAATGTTTTAACCTAAGCTTGATTCGGCCTCTAACATGCACTAATAAAGCCAGCCAGAACAGAGCAGATTGGAACCCTAAAACTGAAATTTTCGCACAAAACTGAAATTTTCCGCAAACAGTCGTAACTAACATATACAAGCTCCATTTTACACCATAACAAACTATCATACCATGATTAAACCATAATCATCCCATAAAATCAGAAAAATCTCCATTAAATCAGAAATTTAACAAACACTAGTTAAACCCCCGAAGTCTTCCACAAAATAACATGTGAAGCCACTAGAAACCACTAATCTTTCCTTATTAAAACAAAAAGGAGATTTGTTAGCAACTTACATTTATAACTCAAGAAAGATGGCAACTTAGCACCTCCACTTCTAAAACCACCCCACCACCTTCTTCAATCCTACCTAGCAATAGGTTTTTATGGAGGAATTTGAAGTTTAAATGGTTGGATCAAGAGATTAAGCAAGAGAATAGAAGGCAAAAGTTGAGGAATTTTCTCTCTTTTCTCTCTATGTTGCTCGGCCAAGGGGAAGAAAAATGAAGATGAAGTTGGTCAAAATTCAAGTTTAGTAAAGGTGAAAGAAATTAGTCAAAGTCCACCCTCCAATCAAAACGCACCACCTAGCACCTTTTAGGTTTAACACTTATCCTTTTGTCTCTCCTAACAAATTAATCTAGCTAACCTCCAATTATCTCCTAACACCTAGTAAATTAATCCCTTAATGCAAAACTTAACCTAATTGGCCAAATTAACCGCACTTAACGCACTAGCGGGTCTCACGTCCAATATACACTCCTAATTTCTCATGAACTAACTTATACTAGAAAAATAATTTAAAAACTATATTTACTTAGAAAAATATCTCTAAAGTTAACATAATAACAAAAATATAGAAAACGGGTGCAAAGAAAGAAAATAAGGCCTAGAAATTCAGAAAATTTTCGGGTTCTCACAATTAACATCCTTCAAGCCTTCAAGGTCCCGCCACCCGTGCACATATCAGTTCATTTTCAAACTAATACAATGTTTCGAAAAGCCTCAATATCTCAAAAATCGAGATTCAAAAGTGAGGGTTTAATAATACAAGAGAAACTGATTTCCTCCATGAAATCAAGTTGAAAACGATCAATCAATATCGAGAAGGAGTAATGAGATCTCAAAAACTCATTTCATACGAAATCAAGAAATTTCAGTTTTGCACGACAATCTTTGGAAAATCGAATCTTGCACTCCGTAGGTCTAAAATTGGAAAACTTGGTATCGTTGGAAACTAGATCTAAAGTACTAAAAGTCCTTAGAAGACACTTTTCCAAAATTCTAAATGGAAGACATTCAATTTTTAGCCCAAAATGGCCGTTCTGAACAAGCGAGACAGTTTCAGTCATGTTTTTTGGCAAACTTGGGAAATTTGGCAAAACTCACAGAAAGGCAAAATTTTCCAGCGGCTCAAAGTCGGCTAAAATTGTGGGCGGTTCGGTAAATTTTCCAGATTTGAAAGGCAAACTTTGGGACTTTAGTTGGGTATCGAAATGGTCTTAGAATATCACCAAATTTGGTACACTCAAACTTTCATGTGAGGACTACTTCACTATCAATTTTCAGGCAAAAACTTGTACGGGAAGGAAGCTAACAAAACCACCAAATTTTAGGAAAATTTCAAAACAAATCTGTCTTTTTGCTTTTCTTTCCTTTTCAAACATTTTGCCCAATGAAATCAACTCCAATTTGGTTCATTTTTGAAACCAGTATTCTAGAAACATTTAATAAGCGATTGAAAAGTAATGGACATCAAGATTTTCGAAACAAAACATCCCACATCAAGCTAGACCAGTCGGCCAGCAAGAAGGAAGGGATTTCCAGATTTCTAGCTTTATCGCACTTTCAAAATTAGGCCATAACTCACTCAATACAAGTTCAAATTGGGAATGATTAGTGGCATTAGAAACTAAATTCAAAAGGTTACATTTCATCAGAAGAGATCATTTCCAAAATCAGTTCACAAGTGAGAGAAAATAGAGCCACAAAACGCAGCTCTCCATTCCTCTCGGACAGATAACTTTAACAAGACAGTCAAATTTATTGAATCACTATGGTTCACTCAGTTCGAACTAGAAGGTGAACTTTATACCGTTGGACAGCTACAAACGTTTAGTTTCAAATGCCGCAAATGTCACTCGATTTCGATTTTTGTACAAAGAGATATGTTCGATCAAAGGGGCACTGTTCAGACAGTCTGAACTCATTTCCAGTTTCTTCACATTTCAAAAATTTAAGTTTTGCTCAACCAATTCAAATGATTTTTGGTAGAAACTTTCTACACACAATACACAACATATATCAATCGATTTCACAGTCCAAAAGCCAATAAATTTTTGAAATTCAAGCAAGACAAGTACAGGACAGATTCGGCCAGTTTCATGCACCAACTTTCCTTCGATTTTCTCTTCATTTCTAACCGTATTCTTTCCATCTAAACTATGACAGCCCCACCTTCCCCTAAGACGAACCAAAGGGGTTAGCGGACTGCCTGCCCAGCTCTCGCCAGGACTAACGGTGCAGTTTAGAGCGATCTATTGCGTTCCGAAACTTACAAACTCGCATAAACAAGTCAAAATGTCAAAATAAAAAAAAGTAAAAAAAATGAAATCCGGAGTCGGCCATGAATAGTAACCGACCCGTCAGAACCCAACCAAATATCAAGCAATCATTCACATCTTGAAATTTAGCATTTACAAGCCAAAGTGGCATACAAAAGTATTCAAAAGTGGATACATGTCTGGTTTGCCAAATCAAAAGAGAAACGGTCCCAAAAGTACACTTAGGGTTTCAATAAACGAGCTATACAAAAGATATGTCCAACTAGCTCAATTCGGCAACCAAATATCAATTGTAGTCCAAAAGTATTTATTTTCCTGTAAGGAAAACAAAAGGAATAGAGTGAGCTAATTGTCCAGTGAGATAATACTACTCAAGCAACCAAGTTCATAGATGCATCAAGCTTTTCAGTCCAATTCATCAAAAGTAAATAAAGACACACATCAATAATGATGATAAAAGGATACGGGCGGCTCTCAAGAGCCATTTTCCTCGTTTGCATTCTTGATCGGATCTCATTGACTCTCCGTCAATGTTTAAAAGTAACCAACCGTAGACTTCACTTTACTTCCATTCCTTCCACCTAACATTCCCCTACCGGGCCCGAACTCCAAACACTTGCACTGTGGTATTACTCGAGTATACCGGAATCAAGAGTCTCTCATACTACAAGATTCCTTATAACATTTTCCCCAAGGCTCGTTAATTGTCACGACCAAGCCCTCGCCGGCTCGATTCAATCAACTACCAATGGGGTTGAGCTCAATGATAACAATCATGGTCGTTGGATACTCGTCCAAACGACACCAAGTCATGTACTTTCATTTCATGTAACATTCCAATAACATGAGAAATAAGCGAGAGTGATAAAGTACACCCTCACTTCAATCAATATCAATGGTACAATAACATTTAACTCATCAAGTTCAAGTATCAAAGCCATATAGTAACACACAAGTGAGTAGTACACTCACCAAGCTTGCAAATGATATTTCGTGCAACCCCGTCAAAGGAACGTCATGAACCACCGTCACGCCCTAAAACATGCAAACAAGTACAATGAGACTCGATAACGAGTCATAAACCAAAGCCAAATATCACCAAAATAGGGTTCCATAAGCACACACAAGCAATAGAGGAAACCAGAAAAATCCGGAAATGGAACTAGCTTTAACCCTGAAAAAAATAGTTTTTGATGTCATTTTGCGGTAATGGCACCAAAGGCACTACGATTATCGGATGAAGGTCCAAGACCCACCGTTTCGAAGCTAAGAGATAGGGCTACAATATTTCAGAAGGTCACTCAACCCAGTTTCAAGTGTAACCAGGTCAAAAATGCAATCTACTATACCAGCACCGCAAAAACAGATTCACAGAACGCATTCTAGTGCAAACATCATAAATCAGCCTACCTAAGTCCAAATCCAGAAATTCTAAAGCCATCCGAAAGCTAAGAAACAGGGCTACATTTCATCAGAAGACCTCAACAACCAAGTGCTTGCAATTCATTAGAACCCTAACTTTTCAATTTTCTTCCAAAACAGAAATTGCTTGCAATTATCCATTTTTTCCACCTCCTATATCCCTTACATACCATTTCCAATGATCATACATAGCCACACAATCATATTCATATTAAAACAGAAAAATCCCCAATAATTATAAAACTTCATCAATTCAACCAAAAATCACAATATAATCCATAAAGTTGCATCTTATTCCACCACTAATCATAAATTAAGCATCATTAGAGGGAGGAGAGGGGTTCTTCACAACTCACCTTAGAAACAAGAGAGAGAGAGCAACTAGTCCTCTTAGCTTTCCAAATAACTCCACACAACACCTCACTATCACTCCCTTAATGTTTTCTATGGAGCAAAACAAGATTCAATGGTGGATTTTTGGTAGATTGGAGCAAGATTGAAGCCAAAAACTTGAAGAGTTTTCTTTCTTTTTTTGCTTGAAGAGCTCGGCCAAGATGAAGGAGAAAATGGTGAATTTTTGGTATTTTTTTGATTTATTTGGTCAATTGGTAAGACATGGAATAGTAGTCATACAACAAACTCCACTTATACGGTGACACTTGTCACTTATTTAATGCAAGTCTATCACTTTGTTTCCTCTCACACCAATCCAAATTGCAACCTCTACTTATCTCTTAACACCCGGTAAATTAATTCCAGTATCCAAAACTTAACCTAGTTGGCCGAATTTTTCCGAACTTTTCGCACTAGTGGGTCCCACGTCCGGTATACGCTCTTAATTTCTCAAAACCTATTCGATACTAGAAAAATCATCTAAAAACTATATCTGCTCCTTAAAAGTATCTAGAAATTTTTCCTACTCATGAAAATGCAGAAAACAAGCCATGAAAGATAATAAAACCTAGAAAATGGGAAAAAATACGAGTTCTCACACTCTCTCCCCCTTAAAAGAATTTCGCCCTCGAAATTTCTCACCTCAACTCACGAAAAGGTTAGGGTATTTCTTTCGCATTTCTTCTTCCACTTCCCAGGTAGCTTCCTCTATTCCATGGTTTCTCCATAGTATCTTCACTAACGGAATCTGCTTGTTTCTGAGCTCTTTGACTTTTCGGTCAAGCACTTGGACAGGTTTCTCTTCGTAAGCAAGCGATTCGTCTACGTCGATCTCCTCTGGTTGTAAGACATGGGATGGGTCGGGATAGTACTTCTTGAGCATCGAGACGTGGAAGACGTCGTGAATTCTCGAGAGACTTGACGGCAGCTCTAGTCTATATGCTACCGCGCCTATCCTCTGCAGGATCTTGTAAGGTCCGACGAACCTCGGTTGCAATTTCTTTCCTCTACCCGCCGTGACACTCCGTAACGGTGTAACCTTGAGGAAAACACGGTCTCCAACTTCGAACTCCAAGTCTTTTCTTCGGTTGTCGGCGTAACTCTTTTGTCGGCTTTGAGCAGTTTGGAGTCGTTGCCGTATCAACTTGACCTTTTCTCGAGCCTCTTCCATCCATGGAATAGTGGTTGGATCCAGTGCCTTCTTCTCGCCAACTTCGTCCCAGTAAATTGGTGACCGGCATTTTCGTCCATATAATGCTTCATATGGAGCCATTTGAATCGACGAATGGTAGCTGTTGTTGTACTCAAACTCTACTAAGGTCATGTGTTGACCCCAGTTGCCTCCAAAATCCAGAATGCAAGTCCGTAGCATGTCCTCAAGAGTTTGGATTGTTCGTTCCGATTGTCCATCCGTCTGAGGGTGATAGGTCGTGCTCAAGTTGAGTTTCGTCCCTAGTGTCTCTTGGAATTTCTGCCAAAACCGCGATACGAACCGGGGATCTCTATCGGAGACGATGCTCACAGGAACACCGTGTAGCTTTACAATCTCGTCCATGTACAGTTGAGCCAATTTGTCCATGGAGTACTTCATGTTTACTGGCAAGAAATGGGCCGACTTGGTTAATCGATCGACGATCACCCAAACGGCATCGTGTCCTCGCTGCGTTCGCGGCAAACCTGAGACGAAATCCATGGTGATGTTTTCCCACTTCCACTCTGGTATCTCAAGGGGTTGTAACAAACCCTATGGTTTTTGATGCTCCGCTTTAACCTGTTGGCAAACAAGACATTTTTGCACGTACAGAGCGATTTCCTTCTTCATATTATCCCACCAATAGGTTCTTTTCAGGTCTTGATACATCTTGCTGCTACCCGGATGGATAGTATACTTGGACCGATGAACTTCCTCTAGAATTTCTGTTTTCAACGACTTATCTTTCGGCACCACTATTCGGTTCCGGTATTTTAAAATACCCTCAGGACTGAAATTGAAATCAGTCGTTTCCCCTTTTTCCGCTTTCTCTCCCCACTTCCGTACCATCACATCCTCTTTTTGCGCTTCTTTAATCCATTCCAATAAGATGGAAGTCACTTTAATATTGCCAAAAATCACCTTATGGCTCCCAAGGCAGGGTTTCCACTCGCACACTGAGGCTAGCATATTCCATTCTTTGATCATTAACCCTGCTACTTGCGCCTTGCGACTCAAAGCATCGGCCACTACCTTCGCCTTGCCTGGATGGTAGTTGATTGTACAGTCGTAATCCTCTAGAAATTCCATCTACCGTCACTGCCTCATGTTTAATTCCTTCTGTGAGAAGAGGTACCTCAGGCTTTTGTGATCGGAGTAAACCTCGAAGGTTACCCCATATAGGTAGTGCCTCCACTTTTTAAGAGCGAAAACAACTGCGGCTAACTCCAGATCGTGGGTTGTATAGTTCTACTCGTGGGGTTTTAACTTTCTCGAGGCAAAAGATATCACATTGCGGTTCTGCATTAGCACACATCCTAGACCTTCCCGCGACGCATCGGTATACACGACAAACCCGTCACCTCCGTTAGGTAAAACTAGAACTGGAGCCATGGTCAATCTTTTCTTTAACTCTTGAAAACTTGTCTCGCTTCGGGCATTCCAAATGAATCGCCCATGTTTCTTCGTCAAGTCGGTTAAAGGACCGGCTAGTTTAGAAAAATCCTTGATGAAACGCCGGTAATAGCCAGCCAGTCCTAGAAAGCTGCGGACCTCGGTGGGATTTTCTGGCCTCTTCCAATTAGTCACAGCCTCTACTTTTACAGGGTCAACTGAAATACCCTCTTGAGAAATTACGTGTCCCAGAAAAGCAATTTTCTCCAGCCAAAATTCGCACTTGCTGAAATTGGCGTACAGTTGATGGTCTCTTAGGGTTTGTAAGACAATCCTCAAGTGCTGCTCATGCTCTTCACGGGTCTTGGAATAGACCAGGATGTCATCGATGAAGACTACTACAAATCGATCCAGGTAGGGCTTAAACACCCTATGCATTAAATCCATGAAGGCGGCAGGAGCATTAGTTAGTCCAAAGGGCATAACTGCGAACTCGTAATGCCCATATCTCGAGTTGAAGGCAGTTTTCGGAATATCCTCCTTCCTGATTAATAACTGGTAATACCCTTGTCGGAGGTCCAATTTTGAAAAGACCACTGCTCCTTGCAGCTGGTCGAACAACTCATCTATGTGGGGCAGTGGATACTTATTTTTCACCGTAATATTATTCAGGCCCCGATAATCGATACACATCCTCAACCCACCATCCTTTTTCTTCACAAAAAGTACAGGAACTCCCCAAGGAGACCCACTCTCTTGAATGAATCCCCGCTCCAGAAGGTCCTGTAATTGTAACTTTAGCTCCTTGAGCTCAGCAGGAGCCATTCGGTATGGTGTTTTTGAGATAGGTGAGGATCCTGGTAGCAGGTCTATTTTGAATTCAATCTCTCTTTCCGGAGGTAAGGCTACTAACTCATCAGGAAACACGTCCGAAAATTCCTTCACTATGGCCATATCCTCTACCTTCACTTTATCTGTGGGGTTGTTAATCAAAAAGGCCAAAAATCCTTGCGCCCCTCTACTTGACAATTTCCTAGCCCGAATGCCCGAAATCAAAACAGATGAGGCTAACATACCCCTTATGTCCAACCTTAAAGTTGCCTCACCAGGGATGCGGAATTCTACCACTTTTGTTTTACAATCCAGTTGGGCATTATACTTGGCTAGCCAGTCCATACCCAGAATTACATCATACCCCTTAATGACCAAACTTATCAAGTCCCCTAACAATCTCTTCTCTCCTACCCACACTTCACAATCCCTATAAACCATACTAGTAACCAAACGTTGATTCCCCGTAGGTGTACTAACTTCTAGGTCGTATGGTAAACTAGCAGGTTTTATATCGATACCACACATGAAATCAGGGTTAACGAAGGAATGAGTGGCACCAGGATCAATTAAAACTTTGGCAAAACGGTGGAAAATAGGGATCGTACCTTCTACGACCTCTGAGGAATCTGGGACCTGTTGAGGTTCTAATGAATATACTCGAGCTAGCACCTTAGGTTTCGTCCCAATCCCCTTATCCGGTACCGTATTGGTCCTTGGCGCGATTTGAGCTCCCTTTTCGTCTTGCTTTAAGAGTGGACAGGTAGCAAGCTTGTGGTCTGCGCTTCCGCAACGCAGACATTTACCTCCCTTCTTCCAGCAATTATCTTCAAAGTGATTCGGCTTTCCACAGTACCCACAAGGCCCACGGGATGCCGAACCTGAACCTTTCTGGAAATTTCCGCCTTGGCCTCTTCCGGCTGAACCACCCCTGGACTGAGCCCCTCTGCCTGTACCCGACTGTCGTTCACCTCCAGCTCCTCGTCCAAACTTGGAGGGGGTACCTTTATCCCCTTGTCCAGAGCTGCTTCCAGGAAAATCCCGCTTCTTCGCCTGGAAGTTCCTTACTTGCATCCTCGCGCTCTCTACCCGTTGGGCCTTCTCAACGGCCTCGCTAAAAGCGTTGATTTGAGCCACTGCGAGGTCCTTCTGGATTTTGACATTTAGGCCCTGGATAAAACGCCTAATTCTTCGTTGCTCTGTCACAATCAACTCAGGCGCGAATTTGGACAGGCGGGTGAACTGGCTCTCGTATTTCGCCACCGATTGAGCTCCTTGGCGGAGTCGGATGAACTCATCTTCCTTCCTCTCCTGAACCAGAGGAGGGAAGAATTTCGCGTTAAACTCTCTCATAAAATTTACCCAAGTCCTGGGCGTTTGTTCCCGTTCCCATTTTTGCCGTAGGACATTCCACCAGGAACGGGCCACCCCTTCCAGTTGGAAAACGGCAAAAGTCACCTGCTGTTCTTCGGTATAGTGTAGGGCAGCGAAAATATCGACCATCTTTTCGAGCCACCTTTCGGCGACATCCGGATCGGGTCCCTCAATGAACTTGGGTGGAGCAAACTTTTGAAATCGTTCAAGAGCTCTGTCTTCGCTCTCGACATGATTGCCAGGGTTTCCAGGATTAGGGTTTGGATTCTGGCCTTGTTGCTGCACCACTTGTGCCAGCAGGTTGGTCATTTACTGCATAGCGGCAGCTATCTGTACATTGGGGTCAACTCTCGGTTCAAGATTGGGTCCAGAGGAGGTTTCCCCAGCACCCCGGTCTGGCGTAGGTTGCCTATTCCCGCGCCCACGCCCCCGTCCACTACGTGTGCCTTCCATAAGTTCTATTTGATCTAGACAAATGTACTAGAGCAATAAAATGACAATGCATGTAAATAAAATCCCAAAAACTTTTACAACCATATATATACATTCCAAACAAGGCAACAACACACATATAAACAACCAGTCAAGTCAAGTACAGTCAAGTCAAGTACAAACATGGACAATCCACGAGGGAAAAACCCCATCCAAAAGAAATATACACGTAGCTAACCCAAACGTACAAAACGATTAGCTAAGGCTCTTTCCCTATCCGCCCTATATACAGAAAACAAAACTATCTCAAAGACCTAAGGAGTCGTAACCTAGTCCGACGACGAGCTAGTAGACCCACCCGACGGGGTAGATCCAACCCCAACCTCGGGCCCCGCACATGAGTCCTCGTCGTTCACGCCCTCGACCACGTCAGTACAGAGGTTCAGGATCGAGGCAGCTCGAACCTTCACCTTTCGGGCTCTCTTAGACTCGCGCTCACGGACTTCCCTAAGCTGAGTGCAGAGGTCATCCACCCTATCCTCTACCTCTAGCACGTCGTACTCCAAGCCCTTAATGCGTTCGACCTGTTTCTCATTGGCCGCCCTAAGTTGGTTCACCTCAGCCTCAAGCCTAGCATTATCTGCGGCTAACTCCTTACGCTCCTCGGCCACGGCGAACACTAGAGCGTTAGCGTAAGCATACTTATGGCGGCACTCACACCGTCTGAGGCGGTTAGATGGACTCCAGCGCACGATGGCCCCTCTTGCCCGTATCTGGTATGGTATCACGGGGAGCGCTCCACGAGGTCTCTCGCCCGGGGGACTATCACTAGGCTCACCCTGTCCGGCCATCCTACACCAAAAGAGCAATTAAGCATAAATAAGCTTAAAGGCCATAAACAAAGAACCCTCAAATCGAGCATTTCTATTACACCCAGGCTAATTCAAACCTAGGCTCTGATACTACCTGTGATAGCCCCACCTTTCCCTAAGGCGAACCAAAGGGGTTAGCGGACTGCCTGCCCAACTCTCGCCAGGACTAACGGTGCAGTTTAGAGCGATCTATTGCGTTTCGGAACTTACAAACGCGCATAAACAAGTCAAAATGTCAAAATAAAAAAAAGTAAAAAAAATGAAATTCGGAGTCGGCCATGAATAGTAACCGACCCGTCAGAACCCAACCAAATATCAAGCAATCATTCACATCTTGAAATTTAGCATTTACAAGCCAAAGTGACATACAAAAGTATTCAAAAGTGGATACATGTCTGGTTTGCCAAATCAAAAGAGAAACGGTCCCAAAAGTACACTTAGGGTTTCAATAAACGAGCTATACAAAAGATATGTCCAACTAGCTCAATTCGGCAACCAAATATCAATTGTAGTTCAAAAGTATTTATTTTCCTGTAAGGAAAACAAAAGGAATAGAGTGAGCTAATTGTCCAGTGAGATAATACTACTCAAGCAACCAAGTTCATAGATGCATCAAGCTTTTCAGTCCAATTCATCAAAAGTAAATAAAGACACACATCAATAATGATGATAAAAGGATACGGGCGGCTCTCAAGAGCCATTTTCCTCGTTTGCATTCTTGATCGGATCTCATTGACTCTCCGTCAATGTTTAAAAGTAACCAACCGTAGACTTCACTTTACTTCCATTCCTTCCACCTAACATTCCCCTACCGGGCCCGAACTCCAAACACTTGCACTGTGGTATTACTCGAGTATACCGGAATCGAGAGTCTCTCATACTACAAGATTCCTTATAACATTTTCCCCAAGGCTCGTTAATTGTCACGACCAAGCCCTCGCCGGCTCGATTCAATCAACTACCAATGGGGTTGAGCTCAATGATAACAATCATGGTCGTTGGATACTCGTCCAAACGACACCAAGTCATGTACTTTCATTTCATGTAACATTCCAATAACATGAGAAATAAGCGAGAGTGATAAAGTACACCCTCACTTCAATCAATATCAATGGTACAATAACATTTAACTCATCAAGTTCAAGTATCAAAGCCATATAGTAACACACAAGTGAGTAGTACACTCACCAAGCTTGCAAATGATATTTCATGCAACCCCGTCAAAGGAACGTCATGAACCACCGTCACGCCCTAAAACATGCAAACAAGTACAATGAGACTCGATAACGAGTCATAAACCAAAGCCAAATATCACCAAAATAGGGTTCCATAAGCACACACAAGCAATAGAGGAAACCAGAAAAATCCGGAAATGGAACTAGCTTTAACCCTGAAAAAAACAGTTTTTGATGTCATTTTGCGGTAATGGCACCAAAGGCACTACGATTATCGGATGAAGGTCCAAGACCCACCGTTTCGAAGCTAAGAGATAGGGTTACAATATTTCAGAAGGTCACTCAACCCAGTTTCAAGTGTAACCAGGTCAAAAATGCAATCTACTATACCAGCACCGCAAAAACAGATTCACAGAACGCATTCTAGTGCAAACATCATAAATCAGCCTACCTAAGTCCAAATCCAGAAATTCCAAAGCCATCCGAAAGCTAAGAAACAGGGTTACATTTCATCAGAAGACCTCAACAACCAAGTCGGAAGCATTCCTAGCCAAAATAACCAATTACAGAAGCAATTCCCAAATTCGGGTAAAACCCGGGCAGCAAGGGTAATTCCATCTTTTCTCAAGCTACGCTACTCCGATTGACCTGAAATTTTGCAGGCACCTCTAAAATATCATTTCCTACAACTTTCATGTTTTAACCCAAGGCCAATTAGGCTTCTAAATATGAGCTAAATATGAGCTACAAAACCGAGCAGAATGTAATTCATTAGAACCCTAACTTTTCAATTTTCTTCCAAAACAGAAATTGCTTGCAATTATCCATTTTTTCCACCTCTTATATCCCTTACATACCATTTCCAATCATCATACATAGGCACACAATCATATTCATATTAAAACAGAAAAATCCCCAATAATTACAAAACTTCATCAATTCAACCAAAAATCACAATATAATCCATAAAGTTGCATCTTATTCCACCACTAATCATAAATTAAGCATCATTAGAGGGAGGAGAGGGGTTCTTCACAACTCACCTTAGAAACAAGAGAGAGAGAGCAACTAGTCCTCTTTGCTTTCTAAATAACTCCACACAACACCTCACTATCACTCCCTTAATGTTTTCTATGGAGCAAAACAAGATTCAATGGTGGATTTTTGGTAGATTGGAGCAAGATTGAAGCCAAAAACTTGAAGAGTTTTCTTTCTTTTGTTGCTTGAAGAGCTCGGCCAAGATGAAGGAGAAAATGGTGAATTTTTGGTATTTTTTTGATTTATTTGGTCAATTGGTAAGACATGGAATAGTAGTCATACAACAAACTCCACTTATAAGGTGACACTTGTCACTTATTTAATGCAAGTCTATCACTTTGTTTCCTCTCACACCAATCCAAATTGCAACCTCTACTTATCTCTTAACACCCAGTAAATTAATTCCAGCATCCAAAACTTAACCTAGTTGGCCGAATTTTTCCGAACTTTTCGCACTAGTGGGTCCCACGTCCGGTATACGCTCTTAATTTCTCAAAACCTATTCGATACTAGAAAAATCATCTAAAAACTATATCTGCTCCTTAAAAGTATCTAGAAATTTTTCCTACTCACGAAAATGCAGAAAACAAGCCATGAAAGATAATAAAACCTAGAAAATGGGAAAAAATACAGGTTCTCACATAAACACATAACAATCAAAAGCAAGCAATTTACACCTCAAGCCAGCTACCAATAGCCCACCTCAAGACCTCTATACCTAAAGATTAAAGCAAGAATTTAAACTCCTCAAGTCCGCTACCTAGATTCATACATAGGTTTCAAACCCTTGCTCAACCAACCTTAAATCTTGCATTAAATGGAGAGATTCAAAGTTGATGATGTCTACCTCTTTGTTCTTGAAGAAACCAAAAATTTTGCACCACTAAAGCTCCCAAGAAAACCGCAAGATGAAGCTTTCCTCCAAATCAAGGTTAATCTCCAAGTAGTTTTGAGGGTGGATGCAAAGTTAGAAGTGATTTAGAGCAAGAATGAGCAAGATAGATGAAGAGCTTTCTCTTCTCCTTCCTTGAGAAGTTCAGCTGGCACTAAGAGAGAGAAGAGAGAGGGTTTGTGTGCTAAAACTTGGGGAGAAAGAATGGAATAGTAGCCATAAGTGTTGGGCAAAAAAGTCAACTCTCAATAGTTGTCGCGCGCGGGTATCGTTCCACCGTTTTCTCTCTCGTTTGTTATACTAGTGCGCTAATCCTCCAATGTAGTTCCTTTAACACTATAATTATTCACTCTTAGTAGTCCAGTACAAGTTTCTTAAATCTCCACTTAACCGTTCTGGCTCGATTTACGCGAACTTCCTATTAGCGCGCGATAAAACGAAACTTAAGGGTAATTCACGCAACTAAAATATAATTAACTAACTTTAGGGCAGATAATGTATAAAATGACTAAATTACGAATGAAAACCTGAGTCCTCAAATCACAAAGATCATTGCACTCTCAGATCAAATATTGTCTCGAAAAACGAGTATTTGTTATTTCTCGCTAAACGAGTCATAGAAAAATTAAATTCGCGAACAGAACATTTTAAAAATATAAAAGAGACATTTTTTCATACAATGGGTTTTAAAATGAATGAAATAAATTATTCGGAGTAAACTGATGAATAAATAATTAATTAAGCCATTAAAATAATATAAAAGTAAGAAAATAAAATCCGGGTCCTCACATCCTTCCCCTCTTAAAAGAATTTCGTCCTCGAAATTAATACCTTGATCTATGAATAACTCTAAATACTTCTTTCGGTCTCCTCTTCAACATCTCAAATTGCTTCCTTGATTCCATAATCTCTCTATAAAACCTTCATTAGAGGGATTTGCTTGCGTTTTAACTCCTTCACTTTTCGATTAAAATCTTTACCAGCTCTTTCATCACGTGACCAATTTTCATCACTCCTACCTTTCCCATTCAAAACTTACACTTATTGAACTTAACTATCCTCAGGTGCCGTTCATGATCTTATCACAGGTCTAGAGATGTGGAGCAATAGATTAAATATACATATAAATCGTAAAATCAATTAAAACCAAAGTAAATTTTCATATGTCATAAAAGATCATAATAGTTACATTAAGTTATAATAAGTTCATCAAATCATTTCAAAAGAAAAAGGGGAATCAACAAGATTAAAACGTGCTAAGTCGCAATATACAACAAAAGGATGTCATCCCCTTTACAAAAGATTATAACCTCTAAAAGTGCTAGTCTATGCTAGGGTAAAACTACAATCCCTATTTGTCGATTGGAGTCAGATTCACCCCTACTTGTAGATTTTCTACTACTTGGATCCCTCTTACAATCATTAGCATTAATCACTCCTTCTAGCACTCGACTGATTTGCAGTGGATTTAGCAAGTTGTTGAGAATTTCCTTCTCCCTTAGAAGCTCTAGGGCAATTCGAAAACTTATGCTCGGTACTACCGCACCTCAGACATTTTCCTTGCTTTCTCCAGCACTCGGCCTCAGTGTGGTTAATCTTGCCGTAGTATCCACAAGTTACGTGAGGAGTAACGGCTTGACCAGCTTGGGAATTCCCCTTTTGTTGACCTCGCCTACTCTGATTTCCTTTTGGCGGGGCTTCGCTTGATGGAGTTTCTCCGGGTTTTTCATGCATATTCACTTCTCCAGCCCCTTTTCCCATTTTAAGGGGTTTGGTAGACCTCTCGGACTGTTTAGGGGTATCGCTTGGGTTACCCTTCTTTCTAGCATGAAAAGTCTTAGATTGAGACTTAACATTCTCTACCTTCTGTGCCTTATCCAAGACATCCATAAAAGTGGTAATCTGGGCAGCTGTTAGGGATTCTTGGATTTATACATTTAACCCCTGAATAAACCTCCTTATCCTTTTCTGTTTGGTGACTACAAGCTCAGGGGCAAATTTGAAAAGTTTGGTGAACCGCTCCTCATACTCGGCCACACTTAATGTGATGGCCCCACCTCCCCCTAGGGCGTACCCTAGGGTTCGGCAAGTCGCCTGCCCAACTCTCGCCAGGACTCATTCACTCGTACCTCGAGAAATTAACTGGCATCCATAGAAAAGTAAATAACACGGCAATTCAAGCTTATAATATACATTAATGCCCAAACCAAGATACAAAGCTTCTATACACCAAAATACTTCATAGCGGTTACATTTCAAGTACAAATCACCCTAGTCGGGATTTAGCGTGAGTACAAATTGAAAATTCAAAATAACTAGACTACGCTAGCCTGTACACGTCTCACGCCTCGCTTGTACCCCCTGTAAGGAAAACAAATGGCGTGGAATGAGCTAAAAACCCAGTGAGGTTCCAAATAACAAATTGACCATTTTTAAAAGGACGAATATCAACGTAACAAATTAATGAGTATCAAGAGTCCATAAAAGTGAACAATACTTCAAGTAGTAAATCTCAAAGTGAGCGAGTGTAAAAGTTTTTCAGAAGAACAATAATCCAATAAGCAATACTCATTCCAAAGTATAAGGATACGGATGGCTCTCAGGAGCCAAATTCCCATTGCATCACCAGAGCTTGATCAAGTAATAGTTGACACTCCGTCAACCTTCAGGTAAGTAACCAATCCAGTAGAACACCACTTACACTACTCTCCGTCCACCATTCACACCCCCTACTGGGCCCAAAATCCTCAATAAACACTGGTGGTAATACTCGACTATACCGATTAGTCGAGGAGATAACACTCCACTCGACATCACTAACTACCCATGGTTCGTTATCTAATCGACCAAGCCCTTGCCCGCTCGACTCGATTAACTAGCCAGTGGGGTTTGGGTCCCCAAGAAGTCGATGAGATAACATCTCCAATCGAAAGAATTAAGATAAAAGTACAGAGACCGGAATGAGAGGCACCTCCCACTCGGATTGAGTGTGGTACATGCTGCCGCTCCGTACTTACAAAAGATAAAGGTATGGAGACGGGAATGAGAGGCACCTCCCACTCGGATTGAGTGTGGTACATACTGCCGCCCCGCACTTACAATCAAGTACAAGTATATCAAGTTAATTGCAACAATAAACAAGTAGATATCATATTAGGACAAGTGCAATAAAGTACACTCTTGCCCGATCAACAATTCTCGTATCATTTATTTACATTGATCAAGTATTGAAAACAAGTGTCCAGGTCAACCAGATATTTGGAAGCACTCACCAAAAGTCTAGTGCCTTCTCAAAAATAACGTTCCAGTCTAACTCTTTGGTTGGAGTCCAAATCTGCGATAAAATATCATTTACGAATGTAAACCTTTCTAGAGTTCAAAACATAGGAGTTTCGCTTCAAGAAAATTAAGTAAATGCAACTCGTGATGTAGTATTCAAGATACTCATCAAATCCCAAAAAAATTCATGCTTGCTCATTTAATTTCGGTAAGGAAGCGGTTAAAACTTTAGAACTCCCATTGGAGTCGAAAGAACGAGAAAAACATATTTCAATTAGTCGTTATTTCCATTTTCCAAACGGTACAAGGTTCGGCCGAATTCCAATTTATGTGTCTTGATCAAAGAGGATGCAAATATTCTAGATGGTTCAAGTGGTATTCGCCCTCAAGCCTTACTCAAGTCGCAAGTATATCTACCTAGTCCTCGAGCGTAAATTTGGGCAGCACGCCCTTTGTATTTACCTATTTTCCAGCCATTTATGGCTTCATTATTTTCCTCATTGGTTTCCTCAATTAGTCCCAACATTACACACAACATAAATGCATTACAATAGCCGTTCAATAGGCTCAATGTCATATGATTACCAAACCAAGCTAGAAAAATTGACCGGAAATGAAGTTTAAGGCCTAAAATCAAAGGCAGATTTGACGTCACTTAGCATATCGGATTGGGATGTAATTTATACCGTTTCGAAGCTAAGACAGAGACCTACAACTTTGATGAAGACCACTCAATCTATTTCATAGTGTATCCAGGTCAAAATTTCAAATTATAGAACCAGAATCTCACATTTGGTCTAGTTAACCGCACTATGCAGAAACGACAATAACTCAGGTTACACAATTCCGTTTGAGATGTTTTCAGTTGTGTTGGAAAGCTGAAACATAGGGCTAAAAGCTTCATGTTTTGGCCAAATACTGGTTCGGTATGGATCAAGGTGAAAAATGCAGCCAACATGAGGAAATGTTAACACTGTCTGCTGGACGCTACCTAGGGCAGTCTCAAGGGTATTTTTGTCTTTTCATGAGCTAAGTGCTTGGATTGGGCTGAAATTTTGTAGACAACTATGAAACATCATTCTCTACAACTTTAATGTTTTGTGCTAAGCCTAATTCAGCCTCTATCATGGTGAACTAAAACCGGACAGAACAGGGTATACCTTAACTTCAATTTTGGAAATTTGCTACAATCAAGGTATAAATCTCATTTTTAGCTTGAAACCATCACTACCACCTCTTATACCAACTTATATACATCATATATCACCCATACAATAAGTATGATAAGTGAATCATTCAAACCCTAACTCAACATCCCAACATATCATTTAACCCATGAAATTTTCCCCATAAATCCATCAAAACTATAACTTTAAACTTCTAGTTTACACATATAAGAAGTAGAGGGAAGTTTCTTACCAAATTCACCTTAATCCCTATGTCAAGAAGCTGCCAAGACCTTCCTCTTCCCAAATCACTCCACCAAAACCCTTAAGCTTCCTTGGAGATCAACTTTTGTGGAGGAATTTGCAAGGTTATCGGTTGAAACTCAAGATTGAGGCTTGAAATTGAAGTGCAAAAATGAAGTTTTCTCTCCCTTTCCCCCTCTCAAGTTTTGGCCAGCAATATGCAAAAATGAAGAAGAAACAAAGCTCTAGAAAAGATAAGAAGGTTGGAGTTAATTTGGTCAAAGGTTTGACAAGTGTCACAATTTAATTGGAAGTCAAAATTTTCTTTTCTCTCTTGTTTTTTTGGTCCACATTTTCAGCTGAAAGGAGAAGATATTTAGGGCTAATTTTGTTCAATTAATAACAAGGGGATTAAGGTAATAAAGTGGTGTTCAAGTGGTGCACTCATTCGGTAACAAACGGTACCCGTCGGTTCAACCCGTTTTTCCTTATTTCACGCGTACTAGGGTTTTCACCTATAATTCACTAACTTATTATTATCACCTCTAATCACACACTTAATATCATCTAAAACTCACTCTTAATCACCAAATTTGATCCACACTCCGTACCGATTAGTCACACGACAAAAAGGCGTAAAAACCCTAATTCGCGCTAACTTGAAAACGGAAAGGAAAAACCCTTAATTCTATGTTCATTTACATTTATTGTGGGGTGATTGGATAGTAGGGCTATTATAAAATAATAATTTCCAAATAAAATGGAATTTTTAAGAAAAATATAAGGAATTTGCAAGTCCTCACACTTAATAATCCTTGCTTCAACTTAATAAAGTTGTCTTCCCTCTTTTCTTATATAATTGGCGGGATGAACTTGACATTAAACTCCCTCTCAAAGTTTACCCATGTCCAAGGGGTTTGTTCTCTTTCTCACTTTGCACTGACAACATTCCACCACGAGCGTGCTGCCCTCTCAAATTGGAAAACGGCAAAATTCAGTTGCCTTTCCTCGATATAATCTAATGTAGCAAAAATATCAACCATCCTTTCAAACCAATTTTCCGCTACCTCAGGATCAGACCCTCCATGAAACTTAAGTGGAGCGAACTTCAAGAATCGTTCTAGGGCTCTATCCTCACCCCTCTCTTTGTACCTAGGTTGGTTAACTGGTTCAGGTTCTTGGCTATCAGCTAAGCGCTCGAGAATATTAGTCATGCGGTTAATGGCCGTAGCCACTTGGTCACTCTCTTAATTTCTAGGGTTTTGGTTTCGTCCAGTCGCGGATCCCTCACCTCTCTTGGGAGTGTGGGGTTACTGAAGCCCATGATCACACTCCCGTCCACGTCCTCGCCGATCCATTTAGCAAGATTCTAAACGCATAATAAAAGTGGAAAGTATAAGCGCATGAATTGAAAACACATGTACACATTGCAAGAGCAATTTAAATCAAAGCATAGATATTTGCATGGCTAGAAGTCATGTCACATGTCAATGTGCATACAACGAGTTAATAGTATCAAATACAGGTTATAGGCAACTAAGTGCCACCAATATAGAAGTATTGTGATGACCCCATCTCCCCCTAAGATGAATCGAAGGGTTCGGCGGACCGCCTGCCCAGCTCTCGCTGAGACTCACTTCAATCCTCAAATGAAAGACAAATCAATTCCAATGATTTCATCTAAATATGCCAAAATAATAATAAACTATAATATTTCATTGCACAAGTACATCCGTGGATATAAATTTCAGTCAACCAGATCGAGTTCCAAATCTCACAATTTCCTCAAAGATCAGTTACAACATACCCAAATACACAAAAAACTAGCCTTCACTAGTATCTTCCAATCACTTCCTTCATGTCACTTTCCTGTTATGGAATTATAAATGGAATGAGGTGAGCTGATGCCCAATGAGGTCAAGAAAGGCATGCAAACACGTAGTTCAAGTAATAATGACACTTGTACGAGGAGTAAAGCTATAACATTGAAGTAATTCACGATTAACAATTAAATACACTTGAGTAGGATACAGGAGCTCTCCAGAGCTAATTTCCAATTGCTATGCCCAAGTTCGATCCAATAGCTCCACGTGGTGATACTCCGTCAACTGGGTCGGTATTTAATTCTGTAGAACTTCACTTACTCTATTTATGGTTCTGAGTCGACATGAGAGGTACCTCTCACCCGAATCGGTGTGGTACATGCTACCGTTCAGAGAAATAAGTGGTCGATGAGACATCGCTCCAATCGACTTATACTTTGATTACGGTTCTGAGTCGACATGAGAGGTACCTCCCACCCGAATTGGTGTGGTACAAACTATCGCCCAGAGCACCGATTATAGCACGTATGTGTGGTTGATGAGACATCGCTCCAATCGACTGAAAATGGTTTAGGGTTCTGAGTCGACATGAGAGGTACCCCCCACCTGAATCGGTGTGATACATACTATTGTTCAGGGAACCGATTACAATTGTTTATGGTACTCAGTCGACATGAGAGGTACCTCCCACCCGAATCGGTGTGGTACATGCTATCGCTCAGAGAACCGATTATTTGTTTAGGGTTTTGAGTCGACATGAGAGGTACCTCCCACCCAAATTGGTGTGATACATACTATCGCTCAGGGAACCGATTATAACACTGAGACGGTATGAGAGGCACCTCCCACCCAGATTGGTGTGGTACATGCATCCGCTCAGGGTTTACGAGTTAAACATGTTTATGAGCAATTACCGATCATATGTATTCAAGTAACAAGTATCGCATAATTAAAAGAAAGAGAGGACGAGGGCGTCCCTACGAGTATACACATAAGTCGAGCAGGTTCAATCCACTCGACATCACAACACAAATATGGTTTGCAATAGCAACACTTCACTTAATTCACATAACAATTCACTTCACACAATTTGAATATCAAATCACATAGCACAATTCAATTGTAGCATCACTTAAAGGAGAACGAGCGCGATAAAGCACACACTCGTCTCGACAAGTTTACGTATCATGTATAACACTTGTACAATTCACATTTGAATCACATAGCCAAATCAAAATAAGGGAACAAGTGCAAAAGGCCTTTAGTAGTAGGCTCCGGGATTCTCCTCAAGATCCTCTTGAGCGCCTGAGCAAATAACAATTAACAATCACTCATAAATACTTACAAACTCCCTGCCAAATAAGGAAGAATGTACGTTCATTTTCAAACTAATACAATGTTTCGAAAAGCCTTTATATCTCAAAAATCGAGATTCAAAAGTGAGGGTTTAATAATACAAGAGAAACTGATTTCCTCCATGAAATCAAGTTGAAAATGATCAATCAATATCGAGAAGGAGTAATGAGTTCTCAAAAACTCATTTCATACGAAATCAAGAAATTTCAGTTTTTTGCGACAATTTTTGGAAAATCGAATCTTGCACTTCATAGGTCTAAAATTGGAAAACTTGGTACCGTTGGAAACTAGATCTAAAGTACTAAAAGTCCTGAGAAGACACTTTTCCAAAATTCTAAACAGAAGACATTCAATTTTTAGCCCAAAGTGGCCGTCTTGAACAAGCGAGACAGTTTCAATCATGTTTTTTGGCAAACTTGGGAAATTTTGCAAAACTCACAGAAAATGAATCAGCCCTTGAAATTCGTAACACATTAAGAGTTCCAATCAAGATTTCTAGCAAAACAAATAGAACCAAGTTCGGAGTTCTGAGCGTCAAGATATAGAAGCTCAAAATCGGCTAAAATTGTGGGTGGTTCGGTAAATTTTCAAGATTTGAAAGGCAAACTTTGGGACTTCAATTGGGTATCGAAATGCTGGTCTTAGAATATCACCAAATTTGGTACACTCAAACTTCCGCATGAGGACTATTTCACTATCAATTTTCACGCAAAAACTTGTACGGGAAGGGAGTTAACAAAACCACCAAAGTTTAGGAAATTCTCAAAGCAAATCTGTCTTCTTTCTTTTCTTTCCTTTACAAACATTTTGCCCAATGAAATCAACTCCAATTTGGTTCATTTTTGAAACCAGTGTTCTAGAAACATTAATAAGTGATTGACAAGCAATGGACATCAAGATTTTCGAAACAAAACATCCCACATCAAGCTAGACCCGTCGGCCAGCAAGAAGGAAGGGATTTCCAGATTTCCAGCTTTATCGTACTTTCAAAATCAGGCCATAACTCACTCAATACAAGTTCAAATTGGAAATGGTTGGTGGCATTGGAAACTAGATTCAAAAGGTTACATTTCATCAGAAGAGATCATTTCCAAAATCAGTTCGTAAGTGAGAGAAAATAGTGCCACAAAATGCAGCTCTCCATTCCTCTCGGACAATCAATTTTATTGAATCACTATGGTTCACTCAGTTCGAACTAGAAGGTGAACTTTATACCGTTGGGAAGCTACAAATGTCTAGTTTCAAATGCCATAAACGGCACTTGATTTCAATTTTTGTACAAAGAGATATGTTCTTTCAAAGGGGCACTATTCAGACATTCTGAACTCATTTCCAGGTTTCTTCACATTTTGAAAATTCAAGTTTTGCTCAACTAATTCTATTGATTTTTGATAGAAAATTTCTACACACAATACACAACATATATCAACCAATTTCACAGTCCAATAACCAACAAATTTTCGAAATTCAAGCAAGACAAGTACAAGACAGATTCGGCCAGTTTCATGCACCAACTTTCCTTTGATTTTCTCTTCATTTCTAACCGTATTCTTTCCATCTAAACACATGACAATCAAAAGAAAGAAATTTACACCTCAAGCCAGCTACCAATAGGCCACTTCAAGACCTCTACCTAAAGATTAAAGCAAGAATTTAAACTCCTCAAGTCCGCTACCTAGATTCATGCAGAGAGTTCAAACCCTTGCTCAACCAACCATAAATCTTGCATTAAATGGAGAGATTCAAAGTTGATGATGGCTACCTCTTTGTTCTTGAAGAAACCAGAAATTTTGCACCACTAAAGCTCCCAAGAAAATCGCAAGATGAAGCTTTCCTCCAAGTCAAGGTTAATCTCCAAGTGGTTTTGAGGGTGGATGCAAAGTTAGAAGTGATTTGGAGCAAGAATGACCAAGATAGATGAAGAGCTTTCTCTTCTCCTTCCTTGAGGAGTTCAGCTGCACTAAGAGAGAGAAGAGAGAGTGTTTTGTGTTGAGTGAATCTTCCTTTGGAAGCTTAATGAATTTGTGGCCAAAAGCTCTTCAAAAGTCAACTCTTAATAGTGTCACGCGTGAGTATCGTACCACCGTTTTCTCTCTCGTTTGTTATACTAGTGCACTAATCCTCCAATGTAGTTCCTTTAACACTATAATTATTCACTCTTAGTAGTCCAGTATAAGTTTCTTAAATCTCCACTTAACCGTTCCGACTCGATTTACGCGAACTTTCGATTCACGCGCGATAAAGCGAAACTTAAGGGTAATTCACGCCACTAAAATATAATTAACTAACTCTAGGGCAGATAACGTATAAAATGACTAAATTAAGAATGAAAACCTAAGTCCTCAAATCTCCAAGGTCATTGCACTCTCGGATTGAATATTGCCTCAAAAAACGTGTATTTGCTATTTCTCGCTAAACGAGCCGTAGAAAAATTAAATTCGCGAACGGAACGTTTTAAAAATATAAAAGAGACATTTTTGCATACAATGGATTTTAAAATGAATGAAATAAATTATTCGGAGTAAACGGATGAATAAATAATTAATTAAGCCATTAAAATAATATAAAAGTAAGAAACTAAAATCCGGGTCCTCACATCCTTCCCCCCTTAAAAGAATTTCGTCCTCGAAATTCATACCTTGATCTATGAATAACCCTAAATACTTCTTTCGGTCTCCTCTTCAACATCTCAAATTACTTCCTCGATTCCATAATCTCTCTATAAAACCTTCATTAGAGGAATTTGCTTGCGTTTTAACTCCTTCACTTTTCGATTAAAATCTTTACCAGCTCTTTCATCACGTGACCAATTTTCATCACTCCTACCTTTCCCATTCAAACTTACACTTATTGAACTTAACTATCCTCAGGTGCCGTTCATGATCTTATCACAGGTCTAGAGATGTGGAGCAATAGATTAAATATACATATAAACCGTAAAATCAATTAAAACCAAAGTAAATTTTCATATGTCATAAAAGATCATAATAGTTACATTAAGTTATAATAAGTTCATCAAATCATTTCAAAAGAAAAAGGGGAATCAACAAGGTCAAAACGTGCTAAGTCGCAATATACAACAAAAGGATGTCATCCCCTTTACAAAAGATTACAACCTCTAAAAGTGCCAGTCTATGCTAGGGTAAAACTACATTCCCTATTTGTCGATTGGAGTCAGATTCACCCCTATTTGTAGATTTTCTACTACTTGGATCCCTCTTACAATCATTAGCATTAATCACTCCTTCTAGCACTCGACTAATTTGCAGTGGATTTAGCAGGCTGTTGAGAATTTCCTTCTCCCTTAGAAGCTCTAGGGCAATTTGAAAACTTATGCTCGGTACTACCGCATCTCAGACATTTTCCTTGCTTACTCCAGCACTCGGCCTTAGTGTGGTTAATCTTGCCATAGTATCCACAAGTTACGTGAGGAGTAACGGCTTGACCAGCTTGGGAATTCCTCTTTTGTTGACCTCGCCTACTCTGATTTCCTTTTGGCGGGGTTTCGCTTGATGGAGTTTCTCCGGATTTTTCAGGCATCTTCACTTCTCCAACCCCTTTTCCCATTTTAAGTGATGGATAGACCTCTCGGACTGTTTAGAGGTATCGCTTGGGTTACCCCTCTTTCTAGCATGAAAGGCCGTAGATTGAGACTTAGCATTCTCTACCCTCTGTGCCTTATCCAAGGCATCCGTAAAAGTGGTAATCTGGGCAGCTGCTAGGGATTCTTGGATTTCTACATTTAACCCTTGACTAAACCTCCTTATCCTTTTCCGTTCGGTGACTACAAGCTCAGGGGCAAATTTGAAAAGTTTGGTGAACCACTCCTCATACTCGGCCATACTTAATAATCCTTGCTTCAACTTAATAAAGTCGTCCTCCCTCTTTTCTTGTATAATTGGCAGAAGGAACTTGACATTAAACTCCCTCTCAAAGTTTACCCAAGTCCAAGGGGTTTGTTCTCTTTCCCACTTTGCACTAATAACATTCCACCACGAGCATGCCGCCCCCTCAAATTGGAAAACGGCAAAATTCACATGTCTTTTCTCGGTATAATCTAAAGCAGTAAAAATATCAACTATCCTTTCAAACCAATTTTCCGCTACCTCGGAATCAGACCCTCTATGAAACTTAGGTGGAGCGAACTTCAAGAATCGCTCTAGGGCTCTATCCTTACCCCTCTCTTTGTTCCTAGGTTAGTTGACTGGTTCAGGTCCTTGGCGCTCAGCTAAGCGCTTGAGAATATCGGTCATGCGGTTAATGGCCGTAGCCACTTGGTCACCCTCTTCGTTTCTAGGGTTTTGGTTTGGTCTAGTCGCGGATCCCTCACCGCTCTCGGGAGTGAGGGGTTGCCGAATCCCACACCCACGGCCCCGTCCACATCCTCGCTGATCCATTTAGCAAGATTCTAAACGCATAATAAAAGTGAAAAGTATAAGCGTATGAATTGAAAACATGTACATATTGCAAGAACACTTTAAATGAGAGTATAGCTATTTGCATGAGCAACAAGTCATATCACATGTCAATGTTTATACAACGAGTTAATAATATCAAATATAGGTCATAGGCAACTAAATGCCACAAATATAGGAGTACTATGACGACCCCACCTCCCCTAAAGCGAACCGAAGGGTTCGACGGACCGCCTGCCCAACTCTCGCCGGGACTCACTTCAATCCTCAAATGAAAGATAGATCAATTCCAATGATTTCATCTAAATATGCCAAAATAATAACATGACTATAATATTTCATTGCACAAGCATATCCGTGGATATAAATCTCAGTCAACTACATCGAGTTCCAAATCTCACAATTTCCTCAAAGATCAGTTACAACATACCAAACTACAGAAAAGACTAGCCTTCACTAGTATCTTCCAATCACTTCCTTCACGTCACTTTCCTGTTAAGGAATAATAAATAGAATGGGGTGAGCTAACGCTCAATGAGGCCAAGAAAAGCATGCAAACACGTAGTTCAAGTAATATAACACTTGTACGAGGAGTAAAGCTATAACATTCAAGTAATTCACGATTAACAATTAAATACACTTGAGTAGGATACAGGAGCTCTCAGGAGCTAATTTCCAATTGATTTGTCCAAGTTCGATCCAATACCTTCACGTGGTGACACTCCCTCAACCGGGTCGGTATTTAATTCTGTAGAACTTCATTTACACTATTTATGGTTCTGAGTCGACATGAGAGGTACCTCCCACTTGAATCGGTGTTGTACATGCTACCGCTCAGAGAAATAAGTGGTCGATGAGACATCGCTCCTATCGACTTATACTTTGATTATGGTTCTGAGTCGACATGAGAGGTACCTCCCACTCGAATTGATGTGGTACATACTATTGCCCAGAGAACCGATTATAGCATGTATGAGTGGTCGATGAGACATCGCTCCAATCAACTGAAAATGGTTTAGGGTTCTGAGTCGACATGAGAGGTACCTCCCACCCGAATCGGTGTGATACATACTATCGCTCAGGGAACCGATTACAATTGTTTATGGTACTCAGTCGACATGAGAGGTACCTCCCACCCAAATCGGTGTGGTACATTCTATCACAAAGAGAACCGATTATTTGTTTAGGGTTTTGAGTCGACATGAGAGGTACCTCCTACCCAAATTGGTGTGATACATACTATCGCTTAGGGAACCGATTATAGCACTGAGACGGTATGAGAGGCACCTCCCATCCAGATTGGTGTGGTACATGCATCCGCTCAGGGCTTATGAGTTAAACATGTTTATGAACAATTATCGATCATATGTATTCAAGTAACAAGTATCGTATAATTAAAATAAAGAGAGGACGAGGGCGTCCCCACGTGTGAGGGCCTGAATTTTTACTTATTTTAATGGCTTAATTAATTATTTATTCACCCGTTTTCTCCAAATAATTTATTTCAACCATTTTAAATCCAATTACATGAAACAATGTCTCACTTACGTTTTTAAAACGTTTCGTTAGAAAATTTTATTTTTCGGACGCTCGTTCGGTAAGGAATAACGAGTACACGTTTTGCGAGGCAAAATTCGATTCGAGAATGCAATAATATTGGAGAATTAAGAATGAATAATAATAAACTAAGAAAAGTTAATTGAGGCATTAGTGGTAAATAAGTTTAAAAAAAAATTTCGCTTTATCTCGCGCGAATCGAAATTCACGTATATCGAGCCGGAACGGCTAAATAGAGATTTAAGAAACTTATTCTAGACTAGTAAGAGTGAATAATTATAATGTTAAAGGAAATACATTAAAGGTATAGTGCACAAGTGAAACAAACCCGAAAGAAAACGGACACGAAACGCGCTCGCGAAACTATTGGTAGTTGACTTTTGAGAGAAACTTTGGCTCCAAGTTTCCAAGCTTCCAAGGGAAGCTTTAGTTATCAGCAACCGCCTCTCTCTCTTCTCATTCTTGTTGGCCGAAAGCTTCCAAGGGAAGAAGGAGAAGAGCTGCTCTTCATTTCACCACACAACTTCCATTTCACTTGGAGATTCACTTGGACTAGGAAGGAAGCATCATCTCACGGTTTGTCTTGAGGCCTTAGAGGTGCGAAATGTGAGAACCCGAAAAATTTCTTAATTTCTAGGCATTATTTTCTTTCTTTGCACACGTTTTCTATATGTTCGTTATTATATTAATTTTATAGATATTTTTATAAGTAAAAATAGTTTTTAAAATCATTTTTCTAGTATAAGTTAGTTCATGAGATATTTGAAGAGTACAGTGGACGTGGGACCTGCTAGGGCGTTACGTGCGGTTAATTCGGCCAATTAGGTTAAGTTTTGCATTAAGGGATTAAATTACTAGGTGTTGGAGGTTAGCCAGATTAATATGTATGGAGAGACAAAAGGATAAGATTTAGCATAGGAAATGACAAGTGTCATGAAACCATTGGAGGGTAAACTTTGACCACTATTCATCACCTTTACTAAATACCAAAAATTGACCACAATCATCTTCATTCTTCATGCTTCTTGGCCGACTTTAGAGGAGAGAAAAAGAGAGGAAAAACCTTCATTTTGTCTTGCAAATCCAAGCCAAATCTTGGGTTCCAACCATTAATATCACAAATCACTCCATAAAAACTCCTTGCTAGGAAGGATTAAAGAGGTTGGTGGAGTTGTTTTGGAAAGAAAAACCCTAAGTTATCATCTTTCTTGAGGTGTCAAGGTACTTTTCTTACAAACTTCCTCTTTACTTCAATTAATTGATAAGTAGTGGCTTATAGTTGTTATAGATGCTACTTTGTGGAAGATTTCATGGATTAAAGTGGAGTTAGCTAAATTTCTGATTTTTTTGGGGATTTTTCTGTTTTCATATGATGATTATGGTTGGCCTTGGATTGATGGTTCTAAATTGTGTTAAATGGATCCCTTGTGCATTAATTGCGGTTATTTACAGAAAATTTCAGCTTGTGCGGAAAATTTCAGCTTTAGGGTTCCAATCTGCCCTGTTCTGGCCGGTTTTATTTGAGCATGTTAGAGGCCGAATCAGGCTTAGGTTAAAACATAAAAGTTGTATAAAATGGTGTTAAATAGCTTCCTGTAAAATTTTAGCTCAATCAGATTACTGTATCCTGTGAAATGACCAAAATACCCTTGACTGCCCATGAACCCTGTTTCGCCGGCAGATTTCTGTTTTCGTGGAGATTTCCATTTTTTACCATAAAAATGCATGATTTGGCTTTGGAGGTTTTCATAAGAAATGTAGGTTTATGTTTTGGCTTCGAAACGCCATAAGATTCGTTTCAATCCGATAAGTGTAGCTTCAGTTGTGCTTATTGTGCCGAAAGGTGTATCCTATAGTCTATAATGTGTATGTGGTTGATTTGAGATGAATTGGTGTTGCTTGCAGGATGGAAAAGTAAGGAAATGTAGGGGACATGCTGTCCAAATTTTGGGAATGTTGGATTCCTTCGAGTTTGGTTTGATTTGGGATATATAAGATGGGTTTTTGGGGTTGTTCGAGCCCTAGGGTTTCATATTACCTTTTGTTCCCGAAATCATGTTTTGCACACTTGCATGAGTAATTAGTTGGCGAGGTCTACGACTTGTAGTCGAGCCTCATTTGTGCATTTTATTTACTAGACTTGTGGCTATGGGAACCATAATTGCTTACCTTGGTTATTCTAGGGTTTCTTGGTGATTAGAGCTCTACTTTGGTTGAAACTCTGCTTTAACTGGTGAGTGTACCACTCCCTGGAATTGTTGTTTAATTGGTTCATCTGTATTTGAAATTTGTGACATGGATAACTATAAACTCTATTATTCTGAATGAGACGAGGGTGTACTTTATCACACTCGTTCTCTTGCCTATACCTGTACTTGTTATGAACTTGAACTTGTTACTTGCGCTTGTTATGAGATCGTTTGGAAGTGTGTCCAACGATCTTCCTGTTAACTTGAGCTCAACCTCATGGGGAGTTAATTAAGTCAAGCCAGCAAGGGCTTGGTCGAGGTAATTGACAATCCATGGGTGCCTGTTCCTGGGGAATCTTTGGGTATTGAGACTCTTGGTTCCGGTATACTCGAGTATTACCATTCCTATTACTGTTTGGCGTTCGGGCCCAATAAGGGGTATGTTTGGTGAACGAAATTTTGGCGTAAGAGGGGTCTACAGACATGAGTGTGTCATTAAATGTTGACGGAGAGTCAACGAGGCTGGATCAAGTATTGCAATGGGGATTTGGCTCCTGAGGGCCACCTGTATCCTTTAAATTGTGGTGTTCATTTATTTCTCTTACTTGATGTGTATATGTGCCCTAAAAGTGTTTTCTCATGGTTTCTACTGTTATACTTTTGGTACCTCATTGAGCTTCTAGCTCACCCCGTTCCGTTATCTTGTTTTTCTTACAGGGAACCACTTTTGGAACTGTGATTTTGAAGCATGAGTTGAGCTAGTTTAGATATTTTGTATAGCTCCTCAATGGTTGGAAACCCTAATTGTACTTGGATTCAAATGTTCCCTTTTGATTTGTAAAAATACGAATGTGGTTTATAAAAGTGTGTACTCATGTTCATGTGTTATATTTGGTTTGTATATGTCCATTTCAAGGATTATATGAAGTTACTTGTATTCGATTGGGTCCCGGTCGGATTGTGACGTGGCAGGCACTATTCACTTTCCGTTTCGATTTTTTTCATTTTCCTGTTTCGTGATTTTTGCTTGGTTTATGCGCTCTACTATATTCCGGCATGTTTTGAGTTGTGTATAACCGTCTTAGCAGTCCTGGCGAGAGTTGGGCAGGCGGTCCGCCGAGCCCTTTGGTTCACCTTAAGGTGAGGTGGGGCTGTCACACGAAATTTCTGATTTCACTCAAAGGAAGAGGAGGTAATCATCCAACCATCTAATCTTGGATTTAGTGGGTTGATCTTTGCTAGGAACTTGTTGCTTCATTGTTATTGTTGTTGTTGGATTTAAATGGTTGGAGTAGGCTCTATGAAATCCCACATTGATGGTATAGGACTGATATGATGATGATGAGTGTTGTTTGTGTTAGTTATGTGATAAACAAGATGAGATTTGTTGGAAAAGTGAAAGGAAAACCAAAGGAAAATTGTATAGGAAGAGGCCGAAGATCTACCCTGTTTTTCTCGAAGCTTTGATTCGAATTTTTGATGCTCAAATGACCTTGAATCTGATGTAGATATGTTGTGTAGGATGTGTGGAAAGTTTCCATCGAAAATCATTTGATTTGGTTGGGTAAAAGTTGTAATTTCGAAATTGTAGAAATCTGGAAAATGTGTTCAGGTGGCCCGGACAGAGCATGTTTGAATGAACATAACTCTCTACTCAGACGTCAGAATTGAGTGCCGTTAGCGGCATTCAAAACTAGACATCCGTATTTTTCTAACAGTGTATCATGAACCTTCTAATTCGAACTGAGTCATCTGTAGTGATTGATCAAAGTCGGCTGCCCTGTTCTGTTAGCCTATCCGAGAGAAAGGTATAAGCTGCAATTTGTAGCTCTAATTTCTCTCATTTACGAACTGAATTTCAAAATAATTTCTTCTGATGAAATGTAGACTTGTGAATCTAGTTTCCAACGCCACCAACCGCACTCAATTTGAAGTTGTATTGAGTGAGATATAGTCCAATTCCCAAACTGTGTCAAATCTGGAAAACCCTAATTTTGCTAACCGAATGGCCTAATTTGACTTGGGACTTGTTGTTTTGAAAATTTTGGTGTCAATCACCTACCAAATGTATATTAGATGTTTCTTGGACCTTTGATTCACAAATGATCCAGATTTGAGTTGATTTCATTAGGCAAAATGTTTGAAAAGAAAAAGGAAGCAAGAGGACAGATTTGTCTTGGGATTTCCTTAAACTTTGGTAGTTTAGTTGACCACCTTTCCGTGCGAATTTTCATATAAAATTTGATAGAGGATTAGTCCTCATATGCAAGTTGAATTGTACCAATTTTGGTGTCATTATAAGACTGTTTTGATATACAAATAAAATCCCAAAGTTACCTTTCAAATCTGGAAAATGGACCGAGCAGTCCTTGTTTTTAACCAACTTTGAGCTGCTATATCTTGGCGCTCAAAACTCTGATTCTAGTTCTGTTTGTTGTATTTAAAACTTTGATTGGAATTCTAATAGTGTTGCAAATTTCAGAGGCTAATTCACTTTTGTGAATTTTGCCGAATTTCCAAAGTTTACCGAAAACCAAGACTGAAACTGTCTTGGGAGTGTAAGTCAGCCCATTTAAGTAGAAATTTGAGTGTCTTCCATTTAGAATCTTGGAAAAGTGTCTTCTAGGAACTTTTAGTACTTTGGAACTAGTTTCCAACGGTACCAAGTTTTCTAATTTTGGACCTACGGAGTATAAGATATGATTTTTCAACTATTGCTCCTTAAAACTGAAATTTTTGAACTTGAAGGGAATTGAGTTTTAGAAACTCTTCACTACCCTTCGATATTAAATGTGTGACAGCCCCACCTCCCCCTAAGGCGAACCAAAGGGTTCGGCGGACCGCCTGCCCAGCTCTCGCTGGGACTCAGTCGTTCACTCACACAAATCAGAAATAGAACCACAAGAAAAAGCAAAACGAGGATCCAAAACTTAAAACAAAGCTTATATACATTGCTATCTCAGAAAGAAGTACAACCGTTGAGAATACAAAAGTTCTCAAGTCACCATACAACCAGCCCGTGCCAAGTACTAGGGCGAGAACTAAAACAAAACCAAAACTAGACCCAGCCAGTAGATACAGAGCTCTAGCCCTTGCTCGCCTTCCCCAGTTAAGGAAAACAAAACTAAAGGGATGAGCTAAAAGTTCAGTGAGGTTCCGAACATAGAATCAAGCCATAAATCAAACAATAAGTCAAGAAACATTTACAACATGTACAATAAACCATACATGAAAAGGATACGTTCGTTCGTTCATTCGTTCGTTCGTTCGTTCTCCTGTCATTCCCCTTTCCTTCATTCATTTGAAAATGCATTTTTCGTTTATACATAAAACCCTCGTTCGTTCATTCGTTCGTTCATTTCATTCACCCTCTCTTGGACATTGGCCAGGCTCCACCAACCTCCACCAACCTACAAGGTAATACTCGAGTATACCAAACGTTCACCCAGGTCACCATATCGCCCGACCGAGTCCGCTTCTGGCTCGAGTCGATCGGTAACAAGGGGCAGTGGCCAGTTCAGCCAAAAGGCTTACATTCATGCACAAGTAACATTTCAATCGTTCAATCATTGAAAAGTTCACAATCATTTAGGCTGAGTGCGATAAAGTACACACTCGCTTAGAAAACTCATTGAAAGCGTTTAACATGTTATCAGTCATATATATAAGCCATATAATCAAGAAACATAACAAACAAGGAACACTCACCGAATTATGCTAAATAACGTCCAAAATGTCCTATCGGATTTACCCTCAGTCACCGAGAAAACTTATGATTCAACGAGAAAGAATATTATAATTCATCTAGCAAAACAAGTAAGTGGAATCAAGGAACTCGACTAGTTACGAGTAAAACGTATAAAAGTGACTTTAAAGTGAAAAACAACCATTTGGATCTGTGGACGGAAATAACTAGGGTGTCATAAACCAAACTCAAAGGGTTATAACAGTTCCAATGGAAAACACTTGAATCAAAGTCAAGTCGGAATCCAACTAGATAGGCTCAGAAATATTATTTTTCGGAATCGTGTATGTGGTTCAAAATCGATATACATTCAAGTAGGTATTATGGCCTACATGTCTTGACTGAGAAAACCTTAGGTCATACATCGATATTTTGGTATGAAGTAGTAAATAAATATTTGAAGGTTCAAATGGAAAAGGTATCATGTTTTAAGATGGAAAATGGGCATAGTATTTGCCAAACGAAAATATACAAGTTCAAATAGAAGCTTAGCCCTTGAGCAAAAATTTGGGCAGCACGCCCTTTGTATTTTCCTATTTCCAGCCATTTATGGCTTCATTATTTTTCTTATTCAAACCCAAAGGTACACACACAACAATTTAATTTCAATAGCCGTTCAGTAAGCTCCAAGTAGTACAAGTACAATTCAAGCTAGGGAAAAGTCCGGAAATGAAAGTTAAGCTCTAACCATAAAAACAGTTTTGACATCATTTTGCAGTTTTGTCACCATTGGCACTACGATTATCGGATGGAGGGGCAAGATACACCATTTCAAAGCTAAAAGATAGTACTACAATGTTGAAGAAGGCTACTCAGTCCAGTTTCTAGTGCAATCAGGTCAGAAATTCAATATACTAAACCAGAACCGCAAAAACAGGTTCACCAACCGCATTCTGGTTCAAACATCATAAGTCAGGCTACGTAAGTCCAAATCAAGTGATTCCAAAGCCATCCAAAAGCTAAGATACAAGGATAAAATTCATCAGTAGACATCAACAAACCAAATCAGAAGCATTCACAACCAAAATAACCAATTATAGACGCAAATATCAAATTCGGGTAGAAACAGGGCAGCAGGGGTATTTCAGTCTTTTCACAAGCTACGTTGCTCCGATTGACCTGAAATTTTTCAGACATCTACAAATCATCATTCTCTACAACTTTCATGTTTTGAGCTAAGGCAAATTTGGCCTCTAACTAGGTCCAACAGTGTCGAGCAGAATGGTGAGAATTGGAACCCTAATCTGGAATTTTTGCTTCAAACCAGAAATTTTCCACTAATCCTTACAATTATCATACCAAAGCTTCATTCTAACCCATACTAGACCATCATACATGGCCAATCAACATGAAACATATAAAAATGGAAAAATTATGCATAAAATCAAAAATTCATCAAACACCACCAAAAGTCATGAAAACCTCCACAAAATCACTTAACTAACCTTCACAAGTCATGAATTCACCATTGTTGGAAACAAACAATGAATATTTACACACCATACCTTGATAACTCACAAAAGGTAGTAGCTTAAGTCTCTTCCTTCCAAAACAACTCCACCAACTTCCTCAATCCTACCTAGCTAGAGGTTTGTATGGAATAATTTCAAGTTTGGATGGTTGGATTGTAAGATTTATGCAAGAAATGGAAGTTGAAGGTTGAAGCTTTCTTTCTTTTCTCTCACCATGGAATTCGGCCAAGGAGCTTGTGAAGAAGATGAATTTTGGGTCAATTGTTTTGGTGATTTAGTAAAGGTAATAAAATGGTCAAAGTCCACCCTTGAGTAAGAAAGTGACACTTGTCACCTTTTAGACTTAGAGTTATCCTTTTGTCTCTCCAATGATCCTCCATCTAGGTAACCTCTAATTGTCTCTTATCACCTAGTACATTAATCCCTGGATACTAAACGTAACCTAATCGGCCGAATTTCATCGAACTTACCACACTAGTGGGTCCCACATTCGATATACACTCTTAATTTCACATGAACTAACTTATACTAGAAAAATGATTTAAAAACTATATTTGCTCATAAAAATTATCTGGGGAATTTTCTAATAAAGAAAAGGTATAAAAGTGTGCAATTAAATAAAATAAAGCCTAGAAATTCGGAAAATTTTCGGGTCCTCACACTCTCTTCCCCTTAAGAAATTTCGTCCTCGAAATTTTTACCTTCATTTGCCTCAGACGAGTCCGGAACTGCTTGGTTGCCTAACGCATAAATTTTTACTGGCCCACCAGTTCGGTTCCCTCTTTCATTTGCTTGTTTTGTTTTAGCTCCCTCCAGTTGCGGAATACTACCTCCGCGTGACTGTCTCCGCGGACAGTTGCTAACTTGGTGCTCACCACTCCCACAAATCAAGCACTTCCGCCCTTTCCGCCAACAATCGTTCTCGGTATGATTGGCCTTTCCGCAATAGCCACAAGTCAAGTAGGAAGCCATTTTTTGGCTTTCTGGAGAAGTCTCCCCATATCCGGTTTGGCTTCCTTTGGTAGACCTTTCATTTCCCGCCCCTACTGTCCATGGCGGGTAGGACAAAAAGTTCACTTTCTGCATTTTAGAAGGTGCTATTGAGTCACTAGGAGGTTCTTCAATCACACTACCAACTGCACCTCTTTTCCGAGTTTGGGAGGCTTTTACTTGTGCCTTTGCATTCTCGATTCGTTGAACCTTCTCAAGGGCCTCCGTAAAGGTATTCACTTGCGCCGCGGCTAACGCCTCTTGGATGTCCAAATCCAGTCCCTGTATAAACCGTCTTACTCTGCGCCGTTCAGTGGCTACCAGTTCAGAAGCAAACTTGGATAATCTTGTAAATTTTGTTTCGTATTCGGCCACACTTAACGTTCCCTGGTGTAACCCAATAAACTCCTCCTCCCTCCTTTCTTGGACTAAAGGTGGAAGGTACTTCTCGTTAAATTCTCTTATGAAGTTTGCCCATGTCCAGATGGTCTGTTCTCTTTCCCACTTTGCTCTAATTGCGTTCCACCATGATCGGGCCGGTCCCTCAAATTGAAATACTGCAAAGTTCACTTGCCTTTGCTCAGTGTAGTTTAGGGCTGTGAAGATATTAACCATGGTTTCTATCCATTGTTCAGCCACGTCCGGATCGGGCCCTCCAAGGAATTTTGGCGGAGCAAACTTCTGGAACCTTTCAAGAGCCTTATCCTCGCCCATCTCAGGGTTCCGATTTTGGATTACGGGTATTTGGCCTTGTTGATCCACCAGTTTTGCCAAGATATCCGTCATATGTTGCATTGTCGTTGCCATTTGGTCTCCAGTCGCAGCTCTTGATCCCTGCCCTTGCTCGGCTGACGTTTTCCTTTCTCCTCTTGATTCCGGGGTCCGTTCAGTTCCCCGGCCTCGACCACGTCCACGACTACGTCTCCCGTCCATAGATATGTTTTTCCCTCTCTCTTTTCTTTTCTTTTCCCCAAAAGGTATGTTAGTGAATAAACACAGTAAATTAACTAAGCACCAATTCCAACATACCAAATACACAAGTAAACATAACACGCCAGATCAAGGAGGCAGATAATCAAATACACAAATACACATGCTAACGTCATGTAGTAGCCATATATGGGTGCATCAAAGGAAAAGGGATACGTTGTCCCACACCCTGTTAACCCCGTCCGGTCTCTCACGTTACTTTCTATCCAACTAGATGTCCATTGGCCTCTTGTGCACATTCTAGCCGGACAAAGACTGTTCATGTCCCAAAATGCAAATCTCTAATACTGGGCATCGCCGCAACTCTAAAGTACTCGGGCACGAGAATCTGAAATAAGACAATTCACATCTCGAGCTGGCCAGTCCCAAGAGTAAACCATCTACAATCGAAATTCCTCCTAGACGTACCTATCTATGATCCTCAGATACCACAAGAAAAGTTAAGGCCTATCACATTCACAATTCAAAGCTTAGCCTCAAACGAGCACTTAGTCCTTCATACCTATGCACCACTCAGTCCAGGCTCACTCCGCGCAGAGACCACGCGAAGCAGGCTCTGATACCAAATGTGACAGCCCCACCTCCCCCTAAGGCGAACCAAAGGGTTCGGCGGGCCGCCTGCCCAGCTCTCACTGGGACTCAGTCGTTCACTCACACAAATCAGAAATAGAACCACAAGAAAGAGCAAAACGAGGATCCAAAACTTAAAACAAAGCTAATATACATTGCTATCTCATAAAGAAGTACAACCGTCGAGAATACAAAAGTTCTCAAGTCACCATACAACCAGCCCGTGCCAAGCACCAGGGCGAGAACTAAAACAAAACCAAAACTAGACCCAACCAGTAGATACAGAGCTCTCGCCCTTGCTCGCCTTCCCCTGTTAAGGAAAACAAAACTAAAGGAATGAGCTAAAAACTCAATGAGGTTCCGAACATAGAATCAAGCCATAAATCAAACAGTAAGTCAAGAAACATTTACAACATGTACAATAAACCATACATGAAAAGTATACGTTCGTTCATTCTCCTGTCATTCCCCTTTCCTTCATTCATTTGAAAATGCATTTTTCGTTTATACATAAAACCCTCGTTCGTTCATTTCATTCACCCTCTCCTGGACATTAGCCAGGCTCCACCAACCTCTACCAACCTACAAGGTAATACTCGAGTATACCAAACGTTCACCCAGGTCACCATATCGCCCGACCGAGTCCGCTTCTGGCTCGAGTCGATCGATAACAAGGGGCAGTGGCCTGTTCAGCCAAAAGGCTTACATTCATGCACAAGTAACATTTCAATCGTTCAATCAATGAAAAGTACACAATCATTTAGGCTGAGTGTGATAAAGTACACACTCGCTTCGAAAACTCGTTTTGGCTAATCATTGAAAGCGTTTAACATGTTATCAGTCATATATACAATCCATATAATCAAGAAACACAACAAACAAGGAACACTCACCGAATTATGCTAAATAACGTCCAAAATGTCCTATCGGATCTTACCCTCGGTCACCGAGAAAACCTATGATTCAACGAGAAAGGATATTACAATTCGTCTAGCAAAACAAGTAAGTGGAATCAAGGAACTCGACTAGTTACGAGTAAAACGGATAAAAGTGACTTTAAAGTGAAAAACAACCATTTGGATCTGTGGACGGAAATAACTAGGGTGTCATAAACCAAACTCAAAGGGTTATAACAGTTCCAATGGAAAACACTTGAATCAAAGTCAAGTCGGAATCCAACTAGATAGGCTCAGAAATATTATTTTTCGGAATCGTGTATGTGGTTCAAAATCGATATACATTCAAGTAGGTATTATGACCTACATGTCTTGACTGAGAAAACCTTAGGTCATACATCGATATTTTGGTATGAAGTAGTAAATAAACATTTGAAGGTTCAAATGGAAAAGGTATCATGTTTTAAGATGGAAAACGGGCATAGTATTTGCCAAACGAAAATATACAAGTTCAAATAGAAGCTTAGCCCTTGAGCGAAAATTTGGGCAGCACGCCCTTTGTATTTTCCTATTTCCAGCCATTTATGGCGTCATTATTTTTCTTATTAAAACCCAAAGGTACACACACAACAATTTAATTTCAATAGCCGTTCAGTAAGCTCCAAGTAGTACAAGTACAATTCAAGCTAGGGAAAAGTCCGGAAATGAAAGTTAAGCTCTAACCATAAAAACAGTTTTGACATCATTTTACGGTTTTGGCACCATTGGCACTACGATTATCGGATGGAGGTACAAGATACACCGTTTCGAAGCTAAGAGATAGTAATACAATGTTGAAGAAGGCTACTCAGTCCAGTTTCTAGTGCAATCAGGTCAAAAATTCAATATACTAAACCAGAACCGTAAAAACAGGTTCACCAACCGCATTCTGGTTCAAACATCATAAGTCAGGCTACCTAAGTCCAAATCAAGTGATTCCAAAGCCATCCAAAATCTAAGATACAAGGATAAAATTCATCAGTAGACATAAACAACCAAATCAGAAGCATTCCCAACCAAAATAACCAATTACAAACGCAAATATCAAATTCGGGTAGAAACAGGGCAGCAGGGGTATTTCAGTCTTTTCACAAGCTACGTTGCTCCAATTAACCTGAAATTTTGTAGGAATCTATAAATCATCATTCTATACAACTTTGATGTTTTGAGCTAAGGCCAATTCGGCTTCTAACTAGGTCCAACAGTGCCGGACAGAATGGTGAGAATTGGAACCCTAATTTGGAATTTTTGCTTCAAACCAGAAATTTTCGACTAATCCTTACAATTATCATACCAAAGCTTCATTCTAACCCATACTAGACCATCATACATGGCCAATCAACATGAAACATATAAAAACAGAAAAATTATGCATAAAATCAAAAATTCATCAAACACCACCAAAAGTCATGAAAACCTCCACAAAATCACTTAACTAACCTTCACAAGTCATGAATTCACCATTATTGGAAACAAACAATGAATATTTACACACCATACCTTGATAACTCACAAAAGGTAGTAGCTTAAGTCTCTTGCTTCCAAAACAACTCCACCAACTTCCTCAATCCTACCTAGCTAGAGGTTTGTATGGAATAATTTCAAGTTTGGATGGTTGGATTGTAAGATTTATGCAAGAAATGGAAGTTGAAGGTTGAAGCTTTCTTTCTTTTCTCTCACCATGGAATTCGGCCAAGGAGCTTGTGAAGAAGATGAATTTTGGGTCAATTGTTTTGGTGATTTAGTAAAGGTAATAAAATGGTCAAAGTTCACCGTACTGTTCACCCGACACTGTTCATAGTTACTGTTCATTCGAATACAAATCTGTCCAGCCTTGTTGTTTGTGTTATCCAACTTGTTTACTTGGTTTTCAAATCTGGATTTTTGGCAAAACTTGTTGGAATTTTGTGAATCTTGAAGAGAACTTACAATAGTCTTGAGCTTCTTGAATTCTTGACCACAATCTTGAAATTTCTGAAGTTCCTGACAACTTCCTTGGAAGTTCTTGAAAGATCTTGGAGTTCTTGGTAGTTATTATTTGTGGACTTCCTTGTTTTGTGTCATGGTTGATAGTTGTAGTCAAGAAAAAAAAACAGAAAACAAAAACGAAAAAAAAAGAAAGAAAAAAGGAATCGGTTGGCAAGAAAAAAAAAAGGAAAGGAAAGAAAGGGGCAACCGAATTGTTTTGAATAGGGAACCAAATCTGATTTGTGCAATCTTTCTTGGAATAGAATTTGGAAGTTACCAAAAGTTGTTTCAAGAAGGTTACCAAAAGTTGTTTCAAGAAGATTACCAAAAGTTGTTTCAAGAAGGTTACCAAAAGTTGCTCAAGAGGAAAAGGATTTTCAAAAGATTTCCAAAAACTAACTTGTTTCCAAAATCAATTAGGAAACTAAGTAAAGCACTTGGATAACTCTTTGTACTCACTTGGACACTCTCTCTCCTACCTTTTTAGGAAACTTTCCCAAACTCTCTCATCCATTTTTTTTTTTTTTGCAAACTTTCCTAAATTCTCTCATCCATTTTTTTTGGAAATTTTCCTAAAACTCTCTCATCCATTTTTTTTGGAAACTTTCCTAAATTCTCTCATCCATTCATCCATTTTTAGGAAATTTTCCTAAAACTCTCTCATCTATTTTTTGGAAACTTTCCTAAATTCTCTCATCCATTTTTTAGGAAACTCTCCTCAAATTCTCTCATCCATTTTTAGGACCTTTCCTATATTCTCTCATCCACTTTAGGAAACTCTCCTATATTCTCTCATCCACTTTTGGAAAATCTCTTATATTCTCTTCCTAGATTTTAGGAAACTTTCCTACATTTTCTCCTACATTTTTGCTCCTATATTTGCTCCTAGATTTTAGGAACACTTTCCTACTTTTTCTCCTACATTCTTGTGGTTACACTTGTGGAAAGGTTGGTAACGGTTGTTGGACTTGAGCAGCATTTCTCAACTACCTAATCCAACAGGTAAAGGTATTTGGTAAGTCCATTAGAACGCTTCGAGAGATACACGAGGGATGAGCACATACACGTGAGCTTGTGTGACGTGAGGAATCTCCTTTTCTTTGCTTACCATTTTGGCAGGTCACGCACTCATGCCTAGAGAAGTTGCGTCTTACCGATACAACCAAGAATTCTTGGAGAATGAGCCTCTCAAGAGGAGGGGTCTCAAGATGCCTACTCACAAGTACTCTAGTTCCATGCAATCCAGTTCACAACATGGGTATCATTCACTCCAGGAGGAGATGCAACACCACCGTGCTTTGTGTGTATATGAAAGGTATAAACAAGATTGTGATGAGTATGAGAAGGAGCAAAGAAGTCTGCATAGAGCATCCAAATCGAGGTCAACTTCAAGCAAACGAGGTGCATCTAAGAAGCGTCTTGACAATCAAGACGAGGAGTTTGAGAATTCTCGAATTGAGTCAACGCTTCGTGAATCAAAGGAAAAATTCCGAAGTCGGACTAAAGCATTGATTGATGACATGATGGAAAGACTTAGCCAAGTGCTGGATTCACACTTGGAGCAACTTAACCATGTGCCAACCGGTGGTAATAAAGGAAAAATTCAGTCTAGTCCATCGTTGATTGAAGAGCCACGTACGAATGAGTTGCTGCCGAGCCGTGAACAAGAGCTCCCCAATGAAAAACAAAACTCAAGTGCAATGAAGGATCAATGGTCCGAGAAGAAGGGAGTGGGGATAAGCAAGAACAATTTGGCCTTAGTGAAGAGTCAAGAAAAAGAGTTGACCATGTCTGCAAACATTGAACGCGTGAACACTTTGTTTGCTAACCAGATAACATGTGTTTTGTTTAGTATATCCTCGTTTGTGCAGGTTAAACAAAGTCAAGTAGAGTTGGTCATGGCATGTTCCATCCCGAAGTCACTTGGACACTTTGTGAGTTTCCATGGAGTTTATCTTTTAGGAACTAAATCTCTTTGGTATCAATTCATGGAACAATGTCCAATCAAATCTGTCCGCGCCATTGGAGGATTCATTCGAGCTCATCTCAAAAGGGAAATTCCAGATTCTACTTCTTGTTCTTTACCTATGGTTCATTCATCACCTTTGCCTTATTTTGAGCATGTTACTAGCACTAACTCTTGTTGCTCTTACGTAGATCTTAATGAGGAAGGACTAGCACTGGACTCTCAAGTTGAATCAATTGGTGGAAGGAATATTGAAGTGTCAAAGGGAGTCTCACATTTCAATCTTGCTCTAAACCTTCTTACTATTTAGTTAATAATGTTCCCTTATTTCTTTATCCAATTTCTGAATTGTTTCAAGTTGAAGGTTATTTTGTGTTTGTAGGTTGTAAAGCTGGCCAAAATTTCCCAACTATGACTAAGGAGTTGCAACCTGATTTCGTACTTGTTCCAGATGCATATGGCGCGAACGCATGTGATTCGTATGGAGTGCGTCTCACTTCATTACTACCGCTTATGTTGGGTGATGCACACAAGTGTGTCAATCACAATCCGAATGCTACCCCTACCTCCCTGGGTCATGTTTATATGGGTGTACAACACGGGTGGTTCAGTGTCCTACCTCCAGCTTGGAAAGTTGAGTTGATTCAGCAATGCCTAGGGTCGAACTATACCATCTTGCACAACCAGATTCGGGGCTTTTTTAGTCCCAACGAACATCGTTATCAAGTGCACGTGAATGCCCATACTCGAAGACAAATTGGAGAGCTTTGTGTTGCAACCTGGAACGTTCACAAGCCTTACACACGTTCCTTCTTACCTTGGCGAATGTCCTTGTTCGAGAGGCCCTTGAAGCTGACTAAGAGACATGTGCACCAAATTATATTAATCATAACATGTACAAGTGTTATTCAATCAAAGAGGGCCAATATGTGGAGATTTGAGGTGTCATACTGGCAACTCTTGCTAGTCTCATTCATCTCCATCCAGATTTGAGGACAAATCCTTCTTAAGAGGAGGGGACTGATGTATGTACGAGTCAAAGCCCACGCAATGACTTACATGTTTCGAGTCCCATTGGGCCCAGTCACGCATGCATGGGCCAAGCTATTCAAAGAATCATTCCAAGTTTCGGTTAGAGTTGTGCAAGACCAACATGGAGTTCACAAAGATATTGAGGGCTTGGAGAGAGACAATCGAGCCATTTACACCATGATCCAAGCCCACGAAGAGTCAAGCGGGCCACCAAGAGAATAAGGCCTTAGGCCCCATCAATTAGTTAGCAATTAGTTAATGATTAAGTAAGAGCATGGGCCGGCCCATCTTGTTCCAAGAGCATGGGCCGACTTTTTCCTTTACCTAGCCCCTTTAGGGTTTTAGTCACTTTAGCCTATAAATAGGCTTGCTTTGTAAGGTTTAAGGGAGACGTTTTATCAATAAAGTTTTGCATATTTTCGATTCTTCTTGAGAGAGAGATTCGACCCCTTTACTTGCTTTGGCAAGGGTTTTGAGCAGTCTTGCGTCCTGTCCTAGATTGTTCTACCGACCTATTCCCCTGGAGTATTCACCTTCATCGGAGTGTCGTCTACCGTCTTGAATCAAATCGTGTCGTCCGTTTGGTTCTAGATCCCGCAATTCCAAGCGTTGGACATCCTCGCTAGATCCTTGGGCAAACGTGCTACGTGTCTCGAAACGTGTTGATCGAGGAACGTATCACCTTGTCCCATTGGGCCCAGTCACACGTGCACGGGCTAAGCAATTCAAGGAATCACTCCAAGCCCTTGTGCGGAATGTTCAAGACCAACAAGGAGTTCATCGAGACATTGAAGGCTTGGAAGGTGATAACCCAGTTGTCTACACGATGATCCAAGCCCGTGAAGAGAGCCCGTGAAGAGCCAAGTGGGCCATGGCCGATTAGGCCTTAGTGTTAGGAGCCTTAAGTTTATATTAGTCCTTTTTGTTAGCCATGGATTCGGCCCACCTTTGTCTAAGGATGGCCGAACCACTAGGCCCTTTTTATTGAGTCCATGGGCCGGCCCACCTTGTCCAAAGAGTGGCCGACCATCTAGCCTTGCGATATTAGGGTTTCATTAGTTTTGCCTATATAAAGGCTTGCTTTGTAAGCATAAAGGGAGACGTTTTAGCAATAAAGTTTTGCATATTTTCGAATCTTTGCGTCTTACTCATATAACCAAGAATTCTTGGAGGATGAGCCTCTCAAGAGGAGGGGTTCCAAGCAGGCTACTCTCAAGTACTCTAGTTCCATGACATCCTGTTCACAACGTGGGTATCATTCACTCCGGGAGGAGATGCAGCGCCACCGTGCTTTGTGTGTATATGAAAGGTATAAACAAGATTGTGATGAGTATGAGAAGGAGCAAAGAAGTCTGTGTAGAGCATCTAAATCGAGGTCAACTTCAAGCAAACGAGGTGCATCTAAGAAGTGTCTTGACAATCAAGACGTGGAGTTTGAGAATTCTCGAATTGAGTCAAAGCTTCGAGAATCAAAGGAAAAATTCCGAAGTCAGAATAAAGCATTGATTGATGACATGATGGAAAGACTTAGCCAAGTGCTGGATTCACACTTGGAGCAACTTAACCATGTGCCAACTGGTGGTAATAAAGGAAAAATTCAGTCTAGTCCCTTGTTGATTGAAGAGCCACGTACGAATGAGTTGCTGCCGAGCCGTGAACAAGAGCTCCCCAATGAAAAACAAAACTCAAGTGCAATGAAGGATCAATGGTCCGAGAAGAAGGGAGTGGGGATAAGCAAGAACAATTTGGCCTTTGTGAAGAGTCAAGAAAAAGAGTTGACCATGTCTGCAAACATTGAACGTGTGAACACTTTGTTTGCTAACCAGATAACATGTGTTTTGTTTAGTATATCCTCGTTTGTGCAGGTTAAACAAAGTCAAGTAGAGTTGGTCATGGCATGTTCCATCCCGAAGTCACCTGGACACTTTGTGAGTTTCCATGGAGTTTGTCTTTTAGGAACTAAATCTCTTTGGTATCAATTCATGGAACAATGTCCAATCAAATCTGTCCGCGCCATTGGAGGATTCATTCGAGCTCATCTTAAAAGGGAAATTCCAGATTCTACTTCTTGTTCTTTACCTATGGTTCATTCATCACCTTTGCCTTATTTTGAGCATGTTACTAGCACTAACTCTTGTTGCTCTTATGTAGGTGTTGATGAGAAATGTCAAGGACTAGCACTGGAATCTCAAGTTGAATCAATTGGTGGAAGGAATATCGAAGTGTCAAAGGGAGTTTTCTCATTTAAATCTTGTTCTACACCTTCTTACCATTTAATTAATAATGTACCCTTAGTTCTTTACCCGATTTCTGAATTGTTTCAAGTTGAAGGTTATTTTGTTTTCGTAGGTTGTAACGCTGTCCACAATTTTCCAACTATGGTTAAGGACGTGCAACCCGATTTCGTTCTTATTCCTACTGAAAGTGGTGCACGTTCATGCTTCTTCCCGTGTCCACAAGTTGGCTATCATGAGCTGACTTTACCAACTCCAACCTGCGTAAATTCATGCGATTCGTATGGAGTGCGCGTCACTTCATTGCTGCCACTTATGTCAGGTGACAATATGACAATCCATGGCCGAGAGTTGATTAGACAGCTTTGGATTGCTACCTGGAAGTTTCGCGAGCCTTACACAAGCTCTTTCCTATCTTGGCGCATGTCCTTGTTTGAGAGCCTCATGAAGCTGACCAAACGGCATTTAACTTGGCTCGTGACCTTTCATTTGATCCCAACGTGGCTGACCTCCAAACGCACCATTGATTTGAGTTGTCAAACTCTTGTTAGTATCTTTCGTCCCCATCTAGATTTGAGGACAAATCCTTCTCAAGAGGAGGGGACTGATGTGTGCACGGACCTTGGCCCACCTTGTCCCATTGGGCCCAGTCACACGTGCACGGGCTAAGCAATTCAAGGAATCACTCCAAGCCCTTGTGCGGAATGTTCAAGACCAACAAGGAGTTCATCGAGACATTGAAGGCTTGGAAGGTGATAACCCAGTTGTCTACACGATGATCCAAGCCCGTGAAGAGCCAAGTGGGCCATGGCCGATTAGGCCTTAGTGTTAGGAGCCTTAAGTTTATATTAGTCCTTTTTGTTAGCCATGGATTCGGCCCACCTTTGTCTAAGGATGGCCGAACCACTAGGCCCTTTTTATTGAGTCCATGGGCCGGCCCACCTTGTCCAAAGAGTGGCCGACCATCTAGCCTTGCGATATTAGGGTTTCATTAGTTTTGCCTATATAAAGGCTTGCTTTGTAAGCATAAAGGGAGACGTTTTATCAATAAAGTTTTGCATATTTTCGATTCTTCTTGAGAGAGAGATTCGACCCCTTTACTTGCTTTGGCAAAGGTTTTGAGCAGTCTTGCGTCCTGTCCTAGAATGTTCTACCGACCTATTCCCCTGGAGTATTCACCTTCATCGGAGTGTCGTCTACCGTCTTGAATCAAATCGTGTCGTCCGTTTGGTTCTAGATCCCGCAATTCCAAGCGTTGGACATCCTCGCTAGATCCTTGGGCAAACGTGCTACGTGTCTCGAAACGTGTTGATCGAGGAACGTATCAGAGCTTGTGAAGAAGATGAATTTTGGGTCAATTGTTTTTGTGATTTAGTAAAGGTAATAAAATGGTCAAAGTCCATCCTTGAGTAAGAAAGTGACACTTGTCACCTTTTAGACTTAGAGTTATCCTTTTGTCTCTCCAATGATCCTCCATCTAGGTAACCTCTAATTGTCTCTTATCACCTAGTACATTAATCCCTGGATACTAAACGTAACCTAATCGGCCGAATTTCATCGAACTTACCACACTAGTGGGTCCCACATTCGATATACACTCTTAATTTCACATGAACTAACTTATACTAGAAAAATGATTTAAAAACTATATTTGCGCATAAAAATTATCTGGGGAATTTTCTAATAAAGAAAAGGTATAAAAGTGTGCAATTAAATAAAATAAAGCCTAGAAATTCGGAAAATTTTCGGGTCCTCACACTCTCTTCCCCTTAAGAAATTTCGTCCTCGAAATTTTTACCTTCATTTGCCTCAGACGAGTCCGGAACTGCTTGGTTGCCTAACGCATAAATTTTTACTGGCCCACCAGTTCGGTTCCCTCTTTCATTTGCTTGTTTTGTTTTAGCTCCCTCCAGTTGCGGAATACTACCTCCGCGTGACTGTCTCCGCGGACAGTTGCTAACTTGGTGCTCACCACTCCCACAAATCAAGCACTTCCGCCCTTTCCGCCAACAATCGTTCTCGGTATGATTGGCCTTTCCGCAATAGCCACAAGTCAAGTAGGAAGCCATTTTTTGGCTTTCTGGAGAAGTCTCCCCATATCCGGTTTAGCTTCCTTTGGTAGACCTTTCATTTCCCGCCCCTACTGTCCATGGCGGGTAGGACAAAAAGTTCACTTTCTGCATTTTAGAAGGTGCTATTGATTCACTAGGAGGTTCTTCAATCACACCACCAACTGCACCTCTTTTCCGAGTTTAGGAGGCTTTTACTTGTGCCTTTGCATTCTCGATTCGTTGAGCCTTCTCAAGGGCCTCCGTAAAGGTATTCACTTGCGCCGCGGCTAACGCCTCTTGGATGTCCAAATTCAGTCCCTGTATAAACCGTCTTACTCTGCGCCGTTCAGTGGCTACCAGTTCAAAACCAAACTTGGATAATCTTGTAAATTTTATTTCATATTCGGCCACACTTAACGTTCCCTGGCATAACCCAATAAACTCCTCCTCCCTCCTTTCTTGGACTAAAGGTGGAAGGTACTTCTCGTTAAATTCTCTTATGAAGTTTGCCTATGTCCAGATGGTCTGTTCTCTTTCCACACTTTGCTCTAATTACGTTCCACCATGATCGGGCCGGCCCCTCAAATTGAAATACTGCAAAGTTCACTTGCCTTTGCTCAGTGTAGTTTAGGGCTTGAAGATATTAACCATGGTTTCTATCCATTGTTCAGCCACGTCCGGATCGGGCCCTCCAAGGAATTTTGGCGGAGCAAACTTCTGGAACCTTTCAAGAGCCTTATCAACGCCCATCTCAGGGTTCCGATTTTGGATTACGGGTATTTGGCCTTGTTGATCCACCAGTCTTGCCAAGATATCCGTCATCTGTTGCATTGTCGTTGCCATTTGGTCTCCAGTTGCAGCTCTTGATCCCTGCCCTTGCTCGGCTGACGTTTCCCTTTCCCCTCTTGATTCCGGGGTCCGCTCAGTTCCCCGGCCTCGACCACGTCCACGACTACGTCTCCCGTCCATAGATTTGTTTTTCCCTCTCTCTTTTCTTTTCTTTTCCCCAAAAGGTATGTTAGTGAATAAACACAGTAAATTAACTAAGCACCAATTCCAACATACTAAATACACAAGTAAACATAACACGCCAGATCAAGGAGGCAGATAATCAAATACACAAATACACATGCTAACGTCATGTAGTAGCCATATATGGGTGCATCAAAAGAAAAGGGATACGTTGTCCCACACCCTGTTAACCCCGTCCGGTCTCTCACGTTACTTTCTATCCAACTAGATGTCCATTGGCCTCTTGTGCACATTCTAGCCAGACAAAGCCTGTTCATGTCCCAAAATGCAAATCTCTAATACTGGGCATCGCCGCAACTCTAAAGTACTCGGGCACGAGAATCCGAAATAAGACAATTCACATCTCGAGCTGGCCAGTCCCAAGAGTAAACGATCTACAATCGAAATTCCTCCTAGACGTACCTATCTATGATCCTCAGATACCACAAGAAAAGTTAAGGCCTATCACATTCACAATTCAAAGCTTAGGCTCAAACGAGCACTTAGTCCTTCATACCTATGCACCACTCAGTCCAGGCTCACTCCGCGCAGAGACCACGCGAAGCAGGCTCTGATACCAACTGTGACAGCCCCACCTCCCCCTAAGGCGAACCAAAGGGTTCGGCGGCCCGCCTGCCCAGCTCTCACTGGGACTCAGTCGTTCACTCACACAAATCAGAAATAGAACCACAAGAAAGAGCAAAACGAGGATCCAAAACTTAAAACAAAGCTTATATACATTGCTATCTCAGAAAGAAGTACAACCGTCGAGAATACAAAAGTTCCCAAGTCACCATACAACCAGCCCGTGCCAAGCACCAGGGCGAGAACTAAAACAAAACCAAAACTAGACCCAGCCAGTAGATACAGAGCTCTCGCCCTTGCTCGCCTTCCCCTGTTAAGGAAAACAAAACTAAAGGGATGAGCTAAAAACTCAGTGAGGTTCCGAACATAGAATCAAGCCATAAATCAAACAATAAGTCAAGAAACATTTACAACATGTACAATAAACCATACATGAAAAGGATACGTTCGTTCGTTCATTCGTTCATTCGTTCGTTCTCCTGTCATTCCTCTTTCCTTCATTCATTTGAAAATGCATTTTTCGTTTATACATAAAACCCTCGTTCGTTCGTTCGTTCGTTCATTTCATTCACCCTCTCCTGGACATTGGCCAGGCTCCACCAACCTCCACCAACCTACAAGGTAATACTCGAGTATACCAAACGTTCACCCAGTTCACCATATCGCCCGACCGAGTCTGCTTCTGGCTCGAGTCGATCGATAACAAGGGGCAGTGGCCAGTTCAGCCAAAAGGCTTACATTCATGCACAAGTAACATTTCAATCGTTCAATCATTGAAAAGTTCACAATCATTTAGGCTGAGTGCGATAAAGTACACACTCGCTTAGAAAACTCGTTTTGGCTAATCATTGAAAGCGTTTAACATGTTATCAGTCATATATACAAGCCATATAATCAAGAAACATAACAAACAAGGAACACTCACCGAATTATGCTAAATAACGTACAAAATGTCCTATCGGATCTTACCCTCGGTCACCAAGAAAACCTATGATTCAACGAGAAAGGATATTACAATTCGTCTAGCAAAACAAGTAAGTGGAATCAAGGAACTCGACTAGTTACGAGTAAAACGGATAAAAGTGACTTTAAAGTGAAAAACAACCATTCGGATCTGTGGACGGAAATAACTAGGGTGTCATAAACCAAACTCAAAGGGTTATAACAGTTCCAATGGAAAACACTTGAATCAAAGTCAAGTCGGAATCCAACTAGATAGGCTCAGAAATATTATTTTTCGGAATCGTGTATGTGGTTCAAAATCGATATACATTCAAGTAGGTATTATGACCTACATGTCTTGACTGAGAAAACCTAAGGTCATACACCGATATTTTGGTATGAAGTAGTAAATAAACATTTGAAGGTTCAAATGGAAAAGGTATCATGTTTTAAGATGGAAAACAGGCATAGTATTTGCCAAACGAAAATATACAAGTTCAAATAGAAGCTTAGCCCTTGAGCGAAAATTTGGGCAGCACGCCCTTTGTATTTTCCTATTTCCAGCCATTTATGGCGTCATTATTTTTCTTATTCAAACCCAAAGGTACACACACAACAATTTAATTTCAATAGCCGTTCAGTAAGCTCCAAGTAGTACAAGTACAATTCAAGTTAGGGAAAAGTCCGGAAATGAAAGTTAAGCTCTAACCATAAAAACAGTTTTGACATCATTTTGCGGTTTTGGCACCATTGGTACTACGATTATCGGATGGAGGTGCAAGATACACCGTTTTGAAGCTAAGAGATAGTACTACAATGTTGAAGAAGGCTACTCAGTCCAGTTTTGTGAGAATCCTAAACCTTTCATACTTTCTAAGTGTTTTGGTTTATTCCCGTTTCCCGTTTAATTGAAGTTTTGTCCACTAATCGTTTCAAAAACGGGAAGGCCTTTTTGTTTGGAGCAATTATGTATGAGATATGTATGTATGTGTACGTGTTAGAAGTACGATTGAGCGTGGCATTCAAACTTGGAAAAGAGGAAAAATTTTGCAAATGGTTTGAAGGGTCGAATCCGGCCGCAAATCCGGCTAGTTATTGGCCGGATTGTTGGCCGGATTATGGAGCCATTTTGAAAAAAAAATTTACGTCCTCTCTGGCCAGTATCCGGCCAGGAATCCGGCCGGAAATCCGGCCAGATTCCGGCCGGATTCTGACGTGTCACTGCCGGTCAGCAGCTTTGACCGGCTGTTCCCTTCATAAATATCTTGTTTTTGGGCTGCTTTTGTCCTCATTTTGTTTCTGCTCAACCGAGGCCTTGAGAGAGAGGAAAGAAAACTTCATTTTCTAGCTTCAAATTTCTACTTCCATCTTGAGATTTAACCGTTTGTTTTGCAAATCACTCCGATTAATTTCTTATCTAAGTTGGTTCCAAGCTTTTGGTGGAGTTGTTTTGGTTGGAAAGGTGTTAAGGTGCTATCTTCTTGAACTCAAGAGGTGAGTTGCTAAGAAAGTTACTATTTTGGTTTAATAATGGTATAGTAGTGATTTGTGGTGGTTATATATGTTGTATTGTGAATGATTTCATGGGTTTAATGGATTATGGTGAAGTTTTCTAATTAAGTATGATTTTTCTGTTTTCATATGGTTATTGCTTTGTGGCCATGTATGATGTTAGGAAATGATATAGAATGAGGCTAGTTGGTGCAAATGATGGTTAATTGCAACCAATTTTGGATTTGGAAGGAAATGTGAAAAGTTAAGTTAGGGTTTCATATCCCCTTTTCTGTCCGGTTTTGTATCTCATGGTTAGAGGCCGAATTGGCCTTGGCTTAAAACATGAAAGTTGTAGGTATTGATGTGTTCGAAGTGCCTGTAAAATTTCAGGTCAATTAGAGTAGTGTAGAATGAGATAAGTCGAAAATACTGAGACTGGTCTAGGAAGGGGTGCTGCGAACAGGGTTGCCTTTTTACTCATTTTGACCGTGCCTTTTCACCCTGATCCTCACCGAATTAGATTTTGACCAAAACATGAAAGTTGTAGCCAAGGCTATAAACGAGTTTCCTGTAAATTTTCAGCCTGATCTGACCACTGTAGCATGTGAAATGACCGAAATACCCTTGACTGTTTGCCAAACCTGTTTCGCGCCCAGATTTCTGTTTTCGTGTAGTCTTCCATTTTCGACCATGAAAATGCACGATTTGGCCTTTGAGGTCTTCTGATGAAATGTAGCTTGATGTCTTAGCTACCATATTCCTTTGGAATTTCTGGATTTGGACTTGTAGAGCCTGAGTTATGATGTTTCCGCTAGAATGCATTTTGGTGAATCTGTTTTATGTTGTTGATGAAGTATCTTGTATTTTTGACCTGTTTGCACTCAAAACTGGACTGAGTGACCTTCTACATTGTTGTATCCATGTCTCTTAGCTTCAAAACGGTGGGTTGTACACCTTCATCCGATAATCATAGCGCCAATGGTGCCAAAACCGCAAAATGATGTCAAAACTGTTTTTGTCAGAAAATGTTTCTAGCTTGCTTTTCGTATTTCTTTTGTATTTATATGATGTTAAGCCTAGTGAACGGCTTTTGGAAATGAGGTTATTCTATATGAGCTGTTGGGACTGATTTGAGGAAAATAATGAAGCCATTAATGGCTGGAAAATAGGTAAACACAAGGGACATGCCGTCCGTTTCTTTTCTTGTAAATTGAATAAGTTCAAGTGGGTTTTGGAAATGTATTTTGTATCAAATTGAACGTATTTCCTTGAAAGTGTCTTCGGGTCTTTGAATAAGGGTTCGAAGGCTAAGTTTCTCTTCAAACTCGTACATTGTCCTTTGGCAAATAATGTAACCATTTCAAGACAAACAATTCCGAAAGAATAGTGCCTTAGCTTATTTCCTGGAAAATTTGAATTGTTTTGAGTTAAGTGTTTCCGTTACAAATTTTATAACCCTTTTTGGTTTGGGTCGCATTAGGGTTATTCTTGTCCACGGATCCAAATGCCTCTTTATACTTTGAAAGTCTTTTATACGTTTACTCGCAAGTAGGCGGGTATTTCTTGCTTTCATCTAAATCATGCTCGATGGATTGTAATGTGGTCTTTGTGTCATTTTAGGTTTCATTGGTGATTGAGAAGTGGGCGTTATTGGTGAGTGTTCCTTGTTTGTTATAGCTTCTTGATTTATTGGCTTGTTATTATTGATTGATTATGTGATTGATGATATGTTAAGTGCTTTCAATGATTGCTAAACGAGTTTTGAGGCGAGTGTGTACTTTATCGCACTTAGCCTAAATGATTGTGAAATTTTAACGATTGAGCGATTGAAATGTTACTTGTGCATGAATGTAAGCCCTTTTGGGCTGAACTGGCCATTGCCCCTTGTTACCGGTCGTCTCGAGCCAGAAGCGGACTCGGTCGGGCGATTAGGGACCTGGGTGAACGTTTCGGTATACTCGAGTATTACCTTGTAGGTTGGTGGAGCCTGGCCAAAAGCCAGGGACGGGGTGAATGAATGAATGAATGAATGAACGAGGGGTTTTATTTATACAAAATGCATTTTCAAATGATTGAAGGTAGGGGAATGAAAGGAGAATGAATGAATGAACGAATGAACGAATGGCTCCTTGTGAGCCCGTATCCTTTTAATGAATGTGTTTATCGCTTTATTGGTACTTGTATCTTGAATTGTTGTTTATATGTATTGAATGCATTGATTCTCTTGTTGCCTATGTGTACGGAACCTCACTGAGCTTTCCAGCTCATTCCTTTAGTTTTTTTGTTTTCCTTAGTAGGGGAAGCCGTGCAAGGATGAGAGCCTGTATAGACTAGCTGGGTCTAGCTCTTGATTTTCTTTTGTTATGGTTCTCGCCCCAATGCTTGGTGGGCTGGTTGTATGGAGAATGGAGAACCTTTGTACATAAGTTGTATTGCTTTTGGGATGGCTATGTATATAAGTTTACATTTAAGTTTGGAATTATTGTTATTTCGATTGTTTTGTGGGTTTTATTGTCTTTTCTTATAGTGACTGACTGAGTCCCGGCGAGAGCTGGGCAGGCGGCCGCTGAACCCTCTGGTTCGCCTTAGGGGGAGGTGGGGCCGTTACAAGTTTCTAGTGCAATCAGGTCAAAAATTCAATATACTAAACCAGAACCGCAAAAACAGGTTCAGCAACCGCATTCTGGTTCAAACATCATAAATCAGGCTACCTAAGTCCAAATCAAGTGATTCCAAAGCCATCCAAAAGCTAAGATACAAGTATACAATTCATAAGTAGACATCAACAACCAAATCAGAAGCATTCCCTACGAAAATAACCAATTACAGACGCAAATATCAAATTCGGGTAGAAACAGGGAAGCACGGGTATTTCAGTGTTTTCACAAGCTACGTTGCTCCGATTGACCTGAAATTTTGTAGGAATCTATAAATAATCATTCTCTACAACTTTCATGTTTTTAGCTAAGGCCAATTCGGCCTCTAACTAGGTCCAACAGTGCCGGGCATAATGGTGAGAATTGGAACCCTAATCAGGAATGTTTGCTTCAAACCATAAATTTTCCACTAATCCTTACAATTATCATACCAAAGCTTCATTCTAACCCATACTAGACCATAATACATGGCCAATCAACATGAAAAATATAAAAACAGAAAAATTATGCATAAAATCAAAAATTCATCAAACACCACCCAAAGTCATGAAAACCTCCACAAAATCACTTAACTAACCTTCACAAGTCATGAATTCACCATTATTGGAAACAAACAATGAATATTTACACACCATACCTTGATAACTCACAAAAGGTAGTAGCTTAAGTCTCTTGCTTCCAAAACAACTCCACCAACTTCCTCAATCCTACCTAGCTAGAGGTTTGTATGGAATAATTTCAAGTTTGGATGGTTGGATTGTAAGATTTATGCAAGAAATGGAAGTTGAAGGTTGAAGCTTTCTTTCTTTTCTTTCACCATGGAATTCGGCCAAGGAGCTTGTAAAGAAGATGAATTTTGGGTCAATTGTTTTGGTGATTTAGTAAAGGTAATAAAATGGTCAAAGTCCACCCTTGAGTAAGAAAGTGACACTTGTCACCTTTTAGACTTAGAGTTATCCTTTTGTCTCTCCAATGATCCTCCATCTAGGTAACCTCTAATTGTCTCTTATCACCAAGTACATTAATCCCTGGATACTAAACGTAACCTAATCGGCCGAATTTCATCGAACTTACCACACTAGTGGGTCCCACATTCGATATACACTCTTAATTTCACATGAACTAACTTATACTAGAAAAATGATTTAAAAACTATATTTGCTCATAAAAATTATCTGGGGAATTTTCTAATAAAGAAAAGGTATAAAAGTGTGCAATTAAATAAAATAAAGCCTAGAAATTCGGAAAATTTTCGGGTCCTCACACTCTCTTCCCCTTAAGAAATTTCGTCCTCGAAATTTTTACCTTCATTTGCCTCGGACGAGTCCGGAACTGTTTGGTTGCCTAACGCATAAATTTTTGCTGGCCCACCAGTTCGGTTCCCTCTTTCATTTGCTTGTTTTGTTTTAGCTCCCTCTAGTTGCGGAATACTACCTCCGCGTGACTGTCTCCGCGGACAGTTGCTAACTTGGTGCTCACCACTCCCACAAATCAAGCACTTCCGCCCTTTCCCCCAACAATCGTTCTCGGTATGATTGGCCTTTCCGCAATAGCCACAAGTCAAGTAGGAAGCCATTTTTTGGCTTTCTGGAGAAGTCTCCCCATATCCGGTTTGGCTTCCTTTGGTAGACCTTTCATTTCCCGCCCCTACTGTCCATGGCGGGTAGGACAAAAAGTTCACTTTCTGCATTTTAGAAGGTGCTGTTGATTCACTAGGAGGTTCTTCAATCACACTACCAACTGCACCTCTTTTCCGAGTTTGGGAGGCTTTTACTTGTGCCTTTGCATTCTCGATTCGTTGAGCCTTCTCAAGGGCCTCCGTAAAGGTATTCACTTGCGCCGCGGCTAACGCCTCTTGGATGTCCAAATTCAGTCCCTGTATAAACCGTCTTACTCTGCGCCGTTCAGTGGCTACCAGTTCAGAAGCAAACTTGGATAATCTTGTAAATTTTGTTTCATATTCGGCCACACTTAACGTTCCCTGGCGTAACCCAATAGACTCCTCCTCCCTCCTTTCTTGGACTAAAGGTGGAAGGTACTTCTCGTTAAATTCTCTTATGAAGTTTGCCCATGTCCAGATGGTCTGTTCTCTTTCCCACTTTGCTCTAATTACGTTCCACCATGATCGGGCCGGTCCTTCAAATTGAAATACTGCAAAGTTCCCTTGCCTTTGCTCAGTGTAGTTTAGGGCTGTGAAGATATTAACCATGGTTTCTACCCATTGTTCAGCCACGTACGGATCGGGCCCTCCAAGGAATTTTGGCGGAGCAAACTTCTGGAACCTTTCAAGAGCCTTATCATCGCCCATCTCAGGGTTCCGATTTTAGATTACGGGTATTTGGCCTTGTTGATCCACCAGTCTTGCCAAGATATCCGTCATCTGTTGCATTGTCGTTGCCATTTGGTCTCCAGTCGCAGCTCTTGATCCCTGCCCTTGCTCGGCTGACGTTTCCCATTCCCCTCTTGATTCCGGGGTCCGCTCAGTTCCCCGGCCTCGACCACGTCCACGACTACGTCTCCCGTCCATAGATATGTTTTTCCCTCTCTCTTTTCTTTTCTTTTCCCCAAAAGGTATGTTAGTGAATAAACACAGTAAATTAACTAAGCACCAATTCCAACATACCAAATACACAAGTAAACATAACACGCCAGATCAACGAGGCAGATAATAAAATACACAAATACACATGCTAACGTCATGTAGTAGCCATATATGGGTGCATTAAAAGAAAAGGGATACGTTGTCCCACACCCTGTTAACCCCGTCCGGTCTCTCACGTTACTTTCTATCCAACTAGATGTCCATTGGCCTCTTGTGCACATTCTAGCCAGACAAAGCCTGTTCATGTCCCAAAATGCAAATCTCTAATACTGGGCATCGCCGCAACTCTAAAGTACTCGGGCACGAGAATCCGAAATAAGACAATTCACATCTCGAGCTGGCCAGTCCCAAGAGTAAACCATCTACAATCGAAATTCCTCCTAGACGTACCTATCTATGATCCTCAGATACCACAAGAAAAGTTAAGGCCTATCACATTCACAATTCAAAGCTTAGGCTCAAACGAGCACTTAGTCCTTCATACCTATGCACCACTCAGTCCAGGCTCACTCCGCGCAGAGACTACGCGATGCAGGCTCTGATACCAACTGTGACAGCCCCACCTCCCCCTAAGGCGAACCAAAGGGTTCGGCGGGCCGCCTGCCCAACTCTCGCTGGGACTCAGTCGTTCACTCACACAAATCAGAAATAAAACCACAAGAAAGAGCAAAACGAGGATCCAAAACTTAAAACAAAGCTTATATACATTGCTATCTCAGAAAGAAGTACAACCGTCGAGAATACAAAAGTTATCAAGTCACCATACAACCAGCCCGTGCCAAGCACTAGGGCGAGAACTAAAACAAAACCAAAACTAGACTCAGCCAGTAGATACAGAGCTCTCACCCTTGCTCGCCTTCCCCTGTTAAGGAAAACAAAACTAAACGGATGAGCTAAAAACTCAGTGAGGTTCCGAACATAGAATCAAGCCATAAATCAAACAATAAGTCAAGAAACATTTACAACATGTACAATAAACCATACATGAAAAGGATACGTTCGTTCGTTCATTAGTTCGTTCGTTCGTTCTCCTGCCATTCCCCTTTCCTTCATTCATTTGAAAATGCATTTTTCGTTTATACATAAAACCCTCGTTCGTTCGTTCGTTCGTTCATTTCATTCACCCTCTCCTGGACATTGGCCAGGGTTCACCAACCTCCACCAACCTACAAGGTAATACTCGAGTATACCAAACGTTCACCCAATTCATCATATCGCCCGACCGAGTCCGCTTCTGGCTCGAGTCGATCGGTAATAAGGGGCAGTGGCCAGTTCAGCCAAAAGGCTTACATTCATGCACAAGCAACATTTCAATCGTTCAATCATTGAAAAGTTCACAATCATTTAGGCTGAGTGCGATAAAGTACACACTCGCTTAGAAAACTCATTTTGGCTAATCATTGAAAGCGTTTAACATGTTATCAGTCATATATACAAGCCATATAATCAAGAAACATAACAAACAAGGAACACTCACCGAATTATGCTAAATAACGTCCAAAAAGTCCTATCGGATCTTACCCTCGGTCACCGAGAAAACCAATGATTCAACGAGAAAGAATATTACAATTCGTCTAGCAAAACAAGTAAGTGGAATCAAGGAACTCGACTAGTTACGAGTAAAACGGATAAAAGTGACTTTAAAGTGAAAAATAACCATTTGGATCTGTGGACGGAAATAACTAGGGTGTCATAAACCAAACTCAAAGGGTTATAACAGTTCCAATGGAAAACACTTGAATCAAAGTCAAGTCGGAATCCAACTAGATAGGCTCAGAAATATTATTTTTCGGAATCGTGTATGTGGTTCAAAATCGATATACATTCAAGTAGGTATTATGACCTACATGTCTTGACTGAGAAAACCTTAGGTCATACATCGTTATTTTGGTATGAAGTAGTAAATAAACATTTGAAGGTTCAAATGGAAAAGGTATCATGTTTTAAGATGGAAAACGGGCATAGTATTTGCCAAACGAAAATATACAAGTTCAAATAGAAGCTTAGCCCTTGAGCGAAAATTTGGGCAGCACGCCCTTTGTATTTTCCTATTTCCAGCCATTTATGGCGTCATTATTTTTCTTATTCAAACCCAAAGGTACACACACAACAATTTAATTTCAATAGCCGTTCAGTAAGCTCCAAGTAGTACAAGTACAATTCAAGTTAGGGAAAAGTCCGGAAATGAAAGTTAAGCTCTAACCATAAAAACAGTTTTGACATCATTTTACGGTTTTGGCACCATTGGCACTACGATTATCGGATGGAGGTGCAAGATACAGCGTTTCGAAGCTAAGAGATAGTACTACAATGTTGAAGAAGGCTACTCAGTCCAGTTTCTAGTGCAATCAGGTCAAAAATTCAATATACTAAACCAGAACCGCAAAAACAGGTTCACCAACCGCATTCTGGTTCAAACATCATAAGTCAGGCTACCTAAGTCCAAATCAAGTGATTCCAAAGCCATCCAAAAGTATACAATTCATAAGTAGACATCAACAACCAAATCAGAAGCATTCCCAACCAAAATAACCAATTACAGACGCAAATATCAAATTCGGGTAGAAACAGGGCAGCAGGGGTATTTCAGTCTTTTCATGGGCTACGTTACTCCGATTGACCTGAGATTTTGAAGGAATCTATAAATCATCATTCTATACAACTTTCATGTTTTGAGCTAAGGCCAATTCGGCCTCTAACTAGGTCCAACAGTGCCGGGCAGAATGGTGAGAATTGGAACCCTAATCTGGAATTTTTGCTTCAAACCAGAAATTTTCCACTAATCCTTACAATTATCATACCAAAGCTTCATTCTAACCCATAATAGACTATCATACATGGCCAATCAACATGAAACATATAAAAACAGAAAAATTATTGCATAAAATCAAAAATTCATCAAACACCACCAAAAGTCATGAAAACCTCCACAAAATCACTTAACTAACCTTCACAAGTCATGAATTCACCATTATTGGAAACAAACAATGAATATTTACACACCATACCTTGATAACTCACAAAAGGTAGTAGCTTAAGTCTCTTGCTTCCAAAACAACTCCACCAACTTCCTCAATCCTACCTAGCTAGAGGTTTGTATGGAATAATTTCAAGTTTGGATGGTTGGATTGTAAGATTTATGCAAGAAATGGAAGTTGAAGGTTGAAGCTTTCTTTCTTTTCTCTCACCATGGAATTCGGCCAAGGAGCTTGTGAAGAAGATGAATTTTGGGTCAATTGTTTTGGTGATTTAGTAAAGGTAATAAAATGGTCAAAGTCCACCCTTGAGTAAGAAAGTGACACTTGTAATCTTTTAGACTTAGAGTTATCCTTTCGTCTCTCCAATGATCCTCCATCTAGGTAACCTCTAATTGTCTCTTATCACCTAGTACATTAATCCCTGGATACTAAACGTAACCTAATCGGCCGAATTTCATCGAACTTACCACACTAGTGGGTCCCACATTCGATATACACTCTTAATTTCACATGAACTAACTTATACTAGAAAAATGATTTAATTGCTCATAAAAATTATCTGAGGAATTTTCTAATAAAGAAAAGGTATAAAAGTGTGCAATTAAATAAAATAAAGCCTAGAAATTCAGAAAATTTTCGGGTCCTCACACTCTCTTCCCCTTAAGAAATTTCGTCCTCGAAATTTTTACCTTCATTTGCCTCAGACGAGTCCGGAACTGCTTGGTTGCCTAACGTATAAATTTTTGCTGGCCCACCAGTTCGGTTCCCTCTTTCATTTGCTTGTTTTGTTTTAGCTCCCTCCAGTTGCGGAATACTACCTCCGCGTGACTGTCTCCGCGGACAGTTGCTAACTTGGTGCTCACCACTCCCACAAATCAAGCACTTCCGCCCTTTCCGCCAACAATCGTTCTCGGTATGATTGGCCTTTCCGCAATAGCCACAAGTCAAATAGGAAGCCATGTTTTGGCTTTCTGGAGAAGTCTCCCCATATCCGGTTTGGCTTCCTTTGGTAGACCTTTCATTTCCCGCCCCTACTGTCCATGGCAGGTAGGACAAAAAGTTCACTTTCTGCATTTTAGAAGGTGCTATTGAGTCACTAGGAGGTTCTTCAATCACACTACCAACTGCACCTCTTTTCCGAGTTTGGGAGGCTTTTACTTGTGCCTTTGCATTCTCGATTCGTTGAGCCTTCTCAAGGGTCTCCGTAAAGGTATTCACTTGCGCCGCGGCTAACGCCTCTTGGATGTCCAAATTCAGTCCCTGTATAAACCGTCTTACTCTGCGCCGTTCAGTGGCTACCAGTTCAGAAGCAAACTTGGATAATCTTGTAAATTTTGTTTCATATTCGGCCACACTTAACGTTCCCTGGCGTAACCCAATAGACTCCTCCTCCCTCCTTTCTTGGACTAAAGGTGGAAGGTACTTCTCGTTAAATTCTCTTATGAAGTTTGCCCATGTCCAGATGGTCTGTTCTCTTTCCCACTTTGCTCTAATTACGTTCCACCATGATCGGGCCGGTCCTTCAAATTGAAATACTGCAAAGTTCCCTTGCCTTTGCTCAGTGTAGTTTAGGGCTGTGAAGATATTAACCATGGTTTCTACCCATTGTTCAGCCACGTACGGATCGGGCCCTCCAAGGAATTTTGGCGGAGCAAACTTCTGGAACCTTTCAAGAGCCTTATCCTCGCCCATCTCAGGGTTCCGATTTTGGATTACGGGTATTTGGCCTTGTTGATCCACCAGTCTTGCCAAGATATCCGTCATCTGTTGCATTGTCGTTGCCATTTGGTCTCCAGTCGCAGCTCTTGATCCCTGCCCTTGCTCGGCTGACGTTTCCCTTTCTCCTCTTGATTCCGGGGTCCGCTCAGTTCCCCGGCCTCGACCACGTCCACGACTACGTCTCCCGTCCAAAGATATGTTTTTCCCTCTCTCTTTTCTTTTCTTTTCCCCAAAAGGTATGTTAGTGAGTAAACACAGTAAATTAACTAAGCACCAATTCCAACATACCAAATACACAAGTAAACATAACACGCCAGATCAAGGAGGCAGATAATCAAATACACAAATACACATGCTAACGTCATGTAGTAGCCATATATGGGTGCATCAAAAGAAAAGGGATACGTTGTCCCACACCCTGTTAACCCCGTCCGGTCTCTCACGTTACTTTCTATCCAACTAGATGTCCATTGGCCTCTTGTGCACATTCTAGCCAGACAAAGCCTGTTCATGTCCCAAAATGCAAATATCTAATACTGGGCATCGCCGCAACTCTAAAGTACTCGGGCACGAGAATCCGAAATAAGACAATTCACATCTCGAGCTGGCCAGTCCCAAGAGTAAACCATCTACAATCGAAATTCCTCCTAGACGTATCTATCTATGATCCTCAGATACCACAAGAAAAGTTAAGGCCTATCACATTCACAATTCAAAGCTTAGGCTCAAACGAGCACTTAGTCCTTCATACCTATGCACCACTCAGTCCAGCTCACTCCGCGCAGAGACCAAGCGAAGCAGGCTCTGATACCAACTGTGACAGCCCCACCTCCCCCTAAGGCGAACCAAAGGGTTCGGCGGGCCGCCTGCCCAGCTCTCGCTGGGACTCAGTCGTTCACTCACACAAATCAGAAATAGAACCACAAGAAAGAGCAAAACGAGGATCCAAAACTTAAAACAAAGCTTATATACATTGCTATCTCAGAAAGAAGTACTACCGTCGAGAATACAAAAGTTCTCAAGTCACCATACAACCAGCCCGTGCCAAGCACCAGGGCGAGAACTAAAACAAAACCAAAACTAGACCCAACCAGTAGATACAGAGCTCTCGCCCTTGCTCGCCTTCCCCTGTTAAGGAAAACAAAACTAAAGGGATGAGCTAAAAACTCAGTGAGGTTCCGAACATAGAATCAAGCCATAAATCAAACAATAAGTCAAGAAACATTTACAACATGTACAATAAACCATACATGAAAAGGATACGTTCGTTCGTTCATTCGTTCGTTCGTTCGTTCTCCTGTCATTCCCCTTTCCTTCATTCATTTGAAAATGCATTTTTCGTTTGTACATAAAACCCTCGTTCGTTCGCTCGTTCGTTCATTTCATTCACCCTCTCCTGGACATTGGCCAGGCTCCACCAACCTCCACCAACCTACAAGGTAATACTCGAGTATACCAAACGTTCACCCAGTTCACCATATCGCCCGACCGAGTCCGCTTCTGGCTCGAGTCGATCGATAACAAGGGGCAGTGGCCAGTTCAGCCAAAAGGCTTACATTCATGCACAAGTAACATTTCAATCGTTCAATCATTGAAAAGTTCACAATCATTTAGGCTGAGTGCGATAAAGTACACACTCGCTTGGGAAACTCGTTTTGGCTAATCATTGAAAGCGTTTAACATGTTATCAGTCATATATACAAGCCATATAATCAAGAAACATAACATACAAGGAACACTCACCGAATTATGCTAAATAACGTCCAAAATGTCCTATCGGAAAAGGTCCAAAATGCTAAATAAACATTTGAAGGTTCAAATGGAAAAGGTATCATGTTTTAAGATGGAAAACGGGCATAGTATTTGCCAAACGAAAATATACATGTTCAAATAGAAGCTTAGCCCTTGAGCGAAAATTTGGGCAGCACGCCCTTTGTATTTTCCTATTTCCAGCCATTTATGGCTTCATTATTTTTCTTATTCAAACCCAAAGGTACACACACAAAAATTTAATTTCAATAGCCGTTCAGTAAGCTCCAAGTAGTACAAGTACAATTCAAGCTAGGGAAAAGTCCGGAAATGAAAGTTAAGCTCTAACCATAAAAACAGTTTTGACATCATTTTACGGTTTTGGCACCATTGGCACTACGATTATCGGATGGAGGTACAAGTTACACCGTTTAGAAGCTAAGAGATAGTACTACAATGTTGAAGAAGGCTACTCAGTCCAGTTTCTAGTGCAATCAGGTCAAAAATTCAATATACTAAACCAGAACCGCAAAAACAGGTTCACCAACCGCATTCTGGTTCAAACATCATAAGTCAGGCTACCTAAGTCCAAATCAAGTGATTCCAAAGCCATCCAAAAGCTAAGATACAAGGATACAATTCATCAGTAGACATAAACAACCAAATCAGAAGCATTCCCAACCAAAATAACCAATTACAGACGCAAATATCAAATTCGGGTAGAAACAGGGCAGCAGGGGTATTTCAGTCTTTTCACAAGCTACGTTGCTCCGATTGACCTGAAATTTTGTAGGAATCTATAAATCATCATTCTATACAACTTTCATGTTTTGAGCTAAGGCCAATTCGGCCTCTAACTAGGTCCAACAGTGTCGGGCAGAATGGTGAGAATTGGAACCCTAATCTGGAATTTTTGCTTCAAACCAGAAATTTTCCACTAATCCTTACAATTATCATACCAAACCTTCATTCTAACCCATACTAGACCATCATACATGGCCAATCAACATGAAACATATAAAAACAGAAAAATTATGCATAAAATAAAAAATTCATCAAACACCACCAAAAGTCATGAAAACCTCCACAAAATCACTTAACTAACCTTCACAAGTCATGAATTCACCATTATTGGAAACAAACAATGAATATTTACACACCATACCTTGATAACTCACAAAATGTAGTAGCTTAAGTCTTTTGCTTCCAAAACAACTCCACCAACTTCCTCAATCCTACCTAGCTAGAGGTTTGTATGGAATAATTTCAAGTTTGGATGGTTGGATTGTAAGATTTATGCAAGAAATGGAAGTTGAAGGTTGAAGCTTTCTTTCTTTTCTCTCACCATGGAATTCGGCCAAGGAGCTTGTGAAGAAGATGAATTTTGGGTCAATTGTTTTGGTGATTTAGTAAAGGTAATAAAATGGTCAAAGTCCACCCTTGAGTAAGAAAGTGTGTGACGGCCCCACCTCCCCCTAAGGCGAACCAGAGGGTTCGGCGGGCCGCCTGCCCAGCTCTCGCCGGGACTCAGTCGTTCACTATATTCCTCAAACAGATTACAAGATCAAACTCAAATATTACAATATAAATCTCCAATATACATCAAATTCCCCAAGAATTACATGTCATAAGCGAAGCGGAAACAATTCCCAACTATACATAAAATGATTCCAAATCGAAACTGTACAAGATATAGGCCATCCAGACATGTGAATAAGCACAACAAGTCCTTCCTTCGCTTTGAGCCCTGTGGAGGGGAATAAAAATATTTTTTTGGGGTGAGCTAGAAGCTCAGCGAGTAACCAGTAAAATCATTAAACAAATATATTTCACAATGTTGCATTTCGATCATTTCAATGATGTCATGATTCAGAGATCAAATGTTCGTTTAGTGCTCTCGTGAGCCAGTGAAATCACAGCACTTGAACACCCAACGCTCAAATAGATCGTTTAACATTAACATTAACATTAGGAGGGAGCCCCTTTTTGAGCTCCGTAGCCATTTGCTGTGACGACCCTACCTCCCCCTAAGGCGTACCAAAGAGTTCGGCGGACCGCCTGCCCAGCTCTCGCCAGGACTCACTCACTATCTCAATCGAGTCATGTACACACATCCATGAACCATAAATAACATTCACAATTCAAGCTTATAATTTACATTGATAGAAATCGAGGTACAAAGCCTCAATACACCAAACTAGTTCAAAACGTATACAATCCAAGTACAACATGTTCCATTCGAGGAATAGCGCGAGTACAAGACCAAAAGTCAAAAGTCAAAACAAAAGGCTACGCTAGTCTTTTACAAGTCTCACGCGTCACTCGTACCCCCTGTAAGGAAAACAAATAGCGTGGTATGAGCTAAAAGCCCAGTGAGGTTCCAAATAGCAAATTGACCATTATTTATAAGTAGAAGTTTTCGATATAGCAAAGTAACGAGCATGAAGAGTTCATAAAAGTGAGCAATCTCAAAATGAGCGAGTGTAAAAGTTTTCAGAAGACACTATAATCCAATAAACAATAATCATTCCAAAGCATAAGGATACGGATGGCTCTCAGGAGCCAACTTCCATTCATCATCAGGAGCTTGATCACATAGTAGTTGACACTCCGTCAACTTTCAAGTAAAGGAACCAATCCAGTAGAACACCACTTACACTACTCTCCGTCCACCATTCACACCCCCTACTGGGCCCAAAATCCTCAATAAACACGGGTGGTAATACTCGAGTATACCGATTAGTCGAGGAGATATCACTCCACTCGGCAAAGCAAGAGACCCAGGGCTCGTTACCCAATCGACCAAGCCCCTGCCGGCCCGACTAGAGTAACTCGCCACAGGGTGTCTGGAATTTCAGGGAGTGCGCACATCATAATAAGTATGTCAAATCAATTGCAACAATAAACAAGTGTATATCATGTAAGGGCAAGTGCGATAAAGTACACTCTTGACCTAACAATTCACGCATGTGACATGTAATCATATTGGCACGTATCAAGTACAAGTATCAAGTTCAATTCAGTATTTGAAAGCACTCACCAAAAGATATAGTGCTTTTACTGGTCACTTTCAGGTTATACTCCGAGTTCGGAGTCCAAATCTGCGATAAAACTCAATTTGAGAACTTTGAAACATGACTAGAGTTCGAAACTTAGACGTTTCGTTCAATAAGAATCAAGAAATTGAAATTCACTCGGACAGTAGTCATGAAACACTTGCTTGCTTTTTAAACGATAAAGCTTTGTAACATTTATACTTGAAATTGTCATGTGAGTCGAGAGTACAAGGAAAACGTACTTCGAGCAATCATTATTTCATTTCCCAAGGGTACAAGTTCGGCCAAGTCTTAACGTATAACACTCAAGAAACATAGTAGCAAAGGTACTCGCTAGTTCAAGTGATAATCACTTAACCTTCACTCAAGTCGCTAATATAGTTTTCTAATCCTCGAGCGTAAATTTGGGCGGCATGCCCTTTGTGTTTACCTAATTTTCCAGCCATTTAGGCTTCATTGTTTTTCTCAACCACAACCCAACATCACATAAATAAGAAATTCATGACAAGAGCCGTTCCATAGGCTCACAATATCATAATAATAAGATTCACAACAATAGCAAGTGCAGAAATGCAATCTAGCACAAAACAGATTTGACGTATGAATGCGGAAATAACATATCCGAGGCTACGCTTATCGGATTGAGGCGTAACCTATGCCGTTTCGAAGCTAAGACTCAGGGATACAGTGTTCATGAAGGTCACTTAGTCCAGTTTCTAATGTAACTTGGTCAAATTCTCGCATTACTAAACCAGAAACCAATTCGTCGGCTGATTAATCACATTACACTGTAATGGACATAACTCAGTGTACAAAAGTCCAAATCAGGTGTTCTTAGAGGCATTTGAAAGCCAAGACAGAATACTACAAATTTCATGTTTTGGTAAAGAGCTAAATCAGAACGGATCCTAATAAAAAACGTGATAAACTGGACTGAACTGATGAAACGGACTGCTGGGAAAATACTTAAAACAGTAAGGGTATTTTGGACTTTTCACGACCTACGTTGCTCCGATTGAGCTGAAATTTTGTAGGCACCTATAAAATACCATTCTCTACAACTTTCCTTCTTTGACCTAAGGCAAATCGGCCTCTAGCATACAGATACAAATTGGGACAGAATGTTGGGCAAATTTTCCAGATTCTGGAATTTCTAGTTTTTAGTGGAACTTTCCTTAATTTCTTGGTCTAATCACTACCAAAGCCTCTCTTATAACCTTAATTTCAACATATATACATCATACCTTAATTTGGGCAGAAATTCCTCAAGCCCTAGTTCATCAAATAAGAAAGGGAAAAACTTCTAAAACATGATAATCATCCATGATTCCACCACAAAATCAAGTTGCTAAGCTTAATTTAACAAGATTGAAAGTAAAATTTGGAGAGATAAGCTTTCTTACCTTGACTAGAGTTCACTAAGAGTAGCCCAAGCTTTCTCCTTCCAAAGTCTCACCACAAATCACTAACTAATCTAAGGTCCCCAACAATAGACAATTGTTCCATACTTAACAAGTCAATCCCCACAGTCCGAGAACCCTCTCCCGGCACGAGCTCAATAGGAGCTATGATACCATCTGTGACGACCCCACCTCCCCCTAAGGCGTACCAAAGAGTTCGGCGGACCGCCTGCCCAGCTCTCGCCAGGACTCACTCACTATCTCAATCGAGTCATGTACACACATCCATGAACCATAAATAACATTCACAATTCAAGCTTATAATTTACATTGATAGAAATCGAGGTACAAAGCCTCAATACACCAAACTAGTTCAAAACGTATACTATCCAAGTACAACATGTTCCATTCGAGGAATAGCGCGAGTACAAGACCAAAAGTCAAAAGTCAAAACAAAAGGCTACGCTAGTCTTTTACAAGTCTCACGCGTCACTCGTACCCCCTGTAAGGAAAACAAATAGCGTGGTATGAGCTAAAAGCCCAGTGAGGTTCCAAATAGCAAATTGACCATTATTTACAAGTACAAGTTTTCGATATAGCAAAGTAACGAGCATGAAGAGTTCATAAAAGTGAGCAATCTCAAAATGAGCGAGTGTAAAAGTTTTCAGAAGACACTATAATCCAATAAACAATAATCATTCCAAAGCATAAGGATACGGATGGCTCTCAGGAGCCAACTTCCATTCATCATCAGGAGCTTGATCACATAGTAGTTGACACTCCGTCAACTTTCAAGTAAAGGAACCAATCCAGTAGAACACCACTTACACTACTCTCCGTCCACCATTCACACCCCCTACTGGGCCCAAAATCCTCAATAAACACGGGTGGTAATACTCGAGTATACCGATTAGTCGAGGAGATATCACTCCACTCGGCAAAGCAAGAGACCCAGGGCTCGTTACCCAATCGACCAAGCCCCTGCCGGCCCGACTAGAGTAACTCGCCACAGGGTGTCTGGAATTCCAGGGAGTGCGCACATCATAATAAGTATGTCAAATCAATTGCAACAATAAACAAGTGTATATCATGTAAGGGCAAGTGCGATAAAGTACACTCTTGACCTAACAATTCACGCATGTGACATGTAATCATATTGGCACGTATCAAGTACAAGTATCAAGTTCAATTCAGTATTTGAAAGCACTCACCAAAAGATATAGTGCTTTTACTGGTCACTTTCAGGTTATACTCCGAGTTCGGAGTCCAAATCTGCGATAAAACTCAATTTGAGAACTTTGAAACATGACTAGAGTTCGAAACTTAGACGTTTCGTTCAATAAGAATCAAGAAATTGAAATTCACTCGGACAGTAGTCATGAAACACTTGCTTGCTTTTTAAACGATAAAGCTTTGTAACATTTATACTTGAAATTGTCATGTGAGTCGAGAGTACAAGGAAAACGTACTTCGAGCAATCATTATTTCATTTCCCAAGGGTACAAGTTCGGCCAAGTCTTAACGTATAACACTCAAGAAACATAGTAGCAAAGGTACTCGCTAGTTCAAGTGATAATCACTTAACCTTCACTCAAGTCGCTAATATAGTTTTCTAATCCTCGAGCGTAAATTTGGGCGGCATGCCCTTTGTGTTTACCTAATTTTCCAGCCATTTAGGCTTCATTGTTTTTCTCAACCACAACCCAACATCACATAAATAAGAAATTCATGACAAGAGCCGTTCCATAGGCTCACAATATCATAATAATAAGATTCACAACAATAGCAAGTGCAGAAATGCAATCTGGCACAAAACAGATTTGACGTATGAATGCGGAAATAACATATCCGAGGCTACGCTTATCGGATTGAGGCGTAACCTATGCCGTTTCGAAGCTAAGACTCAGGGATACAGTGTTCATGAAGGTCACTTAGTCCAGTTTCTAATGTAACTTGGTCAAATTCTCGCATTACTAAACCAGAAACCAATTCGTCGGCTGATTAATCACATTACACTGTAATGGACATAACTCAGTGTACAAAAGTCCAAATCAGGTGTTCTTAGAAGCATTTGAAAGCCAAGACAGAATACTACAAATTTCATGTTTTGGCAAAGAGCTAAATCAGAACGGATCCTAATAAAAAACGTGATAAACTGGACTGAACTGATGAAACGGACTGCTGGGAAAATACTTAAAACAGTAAGGGTATTTTGGACTTTTCACGACCTACGTTGCTCCGATTGAGCTGAAATTTTGTAGGCACCTATAAAATACCATTCTCTACAACTTTCCTTCTTTGACCTAAGGCAAATCGGCCTCTAGCATACAGATACAAATTGGGACAGAATGTTGGGCAAATTTTCCAGATTCTGGAATTTCTAGTTTTTAGTGGAACTTTCCTTAATTTCTTGGTCTAATCACTACCAAAGCCTCTCTTATAACCTTAATTTCAACATATATACATCATACCTCAATTTGGGCAGAAATTCCTCAAGCCCTAGTTCATCAAATAAGAAAGGGGAAAACTTCTAAAACATGATAATCATCCATGATTCCACCACAAAATCAAGTTGCTAAGCTTAATTTAACAAGATTGAAAGTAAAATTTGGAGAGATAAGCTTTCTTACCTTGACTAGAGTTCACTAAGAGTAGCCCAAGCTTTCTCCTTCCAAAGTCTCACCACAAATCACTAACTAATCACTCAAGGACAAGTTTAATCGGTTTGTTTTGTTTGATTTCTCACTTAGTTGTTGGATTGAAGAAGAAATGGAGTGTTTTCCTTTGGTGTTTTCCCTCTCCTTCCTCTCGGCCAGCAGCAGCAGAAATAAGGGGAAATTTGCTGAATTTTGGAGTTAAATGGATGGTCTTGGTCTTGGGTCAAGAAGCCTTGAGGTGGCGACAAGTGTCGCCACCACTACCTTCCATTTTTCTCTTTCTTTCCCTTACATTTCTAGCCTCATAATTTCGGTCAAACCAGCTGCAAATTAAGAAGATATTTGGCTCACAAGTCAATAAGCTTGTTTGGTAAGAAAAATGGTGGTCAAGTGGTGCGTTCAATCGGTAATGCGCGGGACCCGCCGGTTCGCGCCGTTTTTCTTAAAAACTCACGTACTAGTGTTTTTACTTCCCATTCACTAACCTTATATCATTGCTACTAATCACATATTATTTTTCACTTAAAAGTCACTTTTAATCCCCAAAATTAATCCTTACTCTGTACCGAAAATTCATCCGGCGAAAATCGCGAAAACCCTAATTCTGCTCCAAACTTGAAACCGAAGCGTAAAACTCTACTTTCTAGATTCATTTGCACTTATCATGGAATAATTGGATTGTAGGGCTTTAATAAATGATAATTTTCAACTAAAAAGAAATTTTTAAGAAAACGTGAGGAATTTTCCAATTCCAGTAATTAAATTAGGGTTTCAATTAAAATATGAGAGATTTATGAAAACCGGTTAGTCACAAGTAAACTAGGATTTTTGGCTACAATATTAGGGTTTCTAGTCTTTTTAAAACAAAAATAGGTTTTAAATCAAACCCAAAGAGATACACTTTAATATTTTCTTCACAAACAACCTCCTAATATTCGGGATGTTACAATCTCCCCTCCTTAAAAGAATTTCGTCCTCGAAATTCATACATGCACTTCGAATAACGTAGGGTATTTTCCTTATATATTCGTTTCCGGCTCTCAGGTCTCACTATAGCCAAAACTTAGGGAAACAATAGAAATCACGAATCGTACCTTCTACTATCTCTGTTGGTTCAGGTACTGCCTGTTGGTTCAAGGCATACGCTCTAGCTGGCACTCTTGGCTTAGTCTCTCCTACACTTGCTTGTTCAGGGTTTAGGCGTGATCTACGGGGACAGGTTGCAAGCTGGTGTTCGGTGCTACCACACCATAAACATTTTCCCGCCTTTCGCCAACAATCACTCTCCACGTGATTGGCCTTCCCACAGTACCCGCAAGGTACTTGAGGGGTTGAGGTCTGACCTCCTTGTGAGGCACCTCTTGCTTGGCCCCAGCCACGCGAAGCTCCTCTTGGAGTACTTTCCTTAGACGTCCTTGAAATTTTCTCACTACCATCTTCTCGACCTATCTTAGAAGGTGGCATATCTAAATCACTTTGTCCTTGCCTTTGACTTCCACCAGGCGCACCTCTTCTTTTTGCATGAAAAGCTCTCACTTGTGCCCTAGCAGTCTCTATCCTTAGGGCTTTCTCCAGCACCTCCGTGAATGTATTAATTTGGGCCGCCGCTAAGGCTTCTTGTAACTCCACATTCAGTCCTTGCACAAACCTCCGTACTTTTCTTTGCTCCGTACCTATCAGCTCGGGAGCAAATTTGGACAACTTTGTAAACTGAGTCTCATACTCAGTTACACTCAACATTCCTTGACGGAGTTTAATGAATTCGTCCTCTCTCCTCTCCTGCACGATGGGTGGAAGGTATTTTTCGTTGAAGTCCCGTACAAAGTTTAGCCAAGTCCATGCAGTTCTCTCTCTCTCCCACTTGGCCCTCACTACATTCCACCAAGCCCTAGCTGGCCTGATGTGTGCACGGATAGCGAGATGGATGGCGGCCCTGACTCAAGGCTTTCATAGAGATATTGAAGGCTTGGAAGGAGACAATCAAGTTATCTACACCATGATCCAAGCCCATGAAGAGTCAAGTTATCTACACCATGATCCAAGCCATGAAGAGTCAAGTGGGCCTCCAAGTGAGTTGGCCGAATAGGGCCTTAAGCCTTAGTGTTAGGAGTCTTAAGTTTAGATTAGTCCTTTTGTTAGCCATGGATTCGGCCCACCTTTGTCTAAGGATGGCCGAACCACTAGGCCCTTTTTATTGAGTCCATGGGTCGGCCCACCTTGTCCAAAGAGTGGCCGACCCTCTAGCCTTACGATATTAGGGTTTCATTAGTTTTGCCTATATAAAGGCTTGCTTTGTAAAGCATAAAGGGAGACGTTTTATCAATAAAGTTTTGCATATTTTCGATTCTTCTTGAGAGAGAGATTCGACCCCCTTTACTTGCTTTGGCAAGGGTTTTGAGCAGTCTTGCGTTCTGTCCTAGATTGTTCTACCGACCTATTCCCCTGGAGTATTCACCTTCATCGGAGTGTCGTCTACCGTCTTGAATCATATTGTGTCGTCCGTTTGGTTCTAGACCCCGCAATTCCAAGCGTTGGACATCCTCGCTAGATCCTTGGGCAAACGTGATAGGTGTCTCGAAACGTGTTGATCGAGGAACGTATCAGTTGGTATCAGAGCTTTGGTAGAGGTATCTTTCGTTATATCCATATTTTTCGTAGTTGTGTCGTAGAATTATTAGTACTTTCCGCTGCCTTGTTCAAAAAAAAAAAAAAAATCACTGTTCACCGACTGTTTATCGTTACTGTTCACCCGACACTGTTCATCGTTACTGTTCACCGATACTGTTCATCCGAATACAAATCTGTCCAGCCTTGTTGTTTGTGTTATCCAACTTGTTTACTTGGTTTTCAAATCTGGATTTTGGCAAAACTTGTTGGAATTTTGTGAATCTTGAAGAGAACTTACAATAATCTTGAGCTTCTTGAATTCTTGACCACAATCTTGAAATTTCTGAAGTTCCTGACAACTTCCTTGAAAGTTCTTGAAAGATCTTGGAGTTTTTGGTAGTTATTATTTGTGGACTTCCTTGTTTTGTGTCGTGGTTGATAGTTGTAGTCAAGAAAAAAAAAACAGAAAACAAAAACGAAAAGAAAAAGAAAGAAAAGAGGAATCGGTTGGCAAGAAAAAAAAAAGGAAAGGAAAGAAAGTGGCAATCGAATTGTTTTGAATAGGGAACCAAATCTGATTTGTGTAATCTTTCTTGGAGTAGAATTTGGAAGTTACCAAAAGTTGTTTCAAGAAGATTACCAAAGGTTGTTTCAAGAAGGTTACCAAAAGTTGTTTCAAGAAGATTACCAAAAGTTGTTTCAAGAAGGTTACCAAAAGTTGTTCAAGAGGAAAAGGATTTTCAAAGGGTTTCCAAAAACTAACTTGTTTCCAAAATCAATTAGGAAACTAAGTAAAGCACTTGGATAACTCTTTGTACTCACTTGGACACTCTCTCTCCTACCTTTTTAGGAAACTTTCCCAAACTCTCTCATCTATTTTTTTTGGAAACTTTCCTAAGGTCTCTCATCTATTTTTAGGAAACTTTCCTAAATTCTCTCATCCATTTTTTGGAAACTTTCCTAAATTCTCTCATCCATTTTTAGGAAATTTTCCTAAAACTCTCTCATCTATTTTTTGGAAACTTTCCTAAATTCTCTCATCCATTTTTTAGGAAACTCTCCTCAAATTCTCTCATCCATTTTTAGGACCTTTCCTATATTCTCTCATCCACTTTAGGAAACTCTCCTATATTCTCTCATCCACTTTAGGAAAATCTCCTATATTCTCTTCCTAGATTTTAGGAAACTTTCCTACATTTTCTCCTACATTTGCTCCTATATTTTCTCCTAGATTTTAGGAACACTTTCCTACATTTTCTCCTACATTCTTGTGGTTACACTTGTGGAAAGGTTGGTTACGGTTGTTGGACTTGAGCAGCATTTCTCAACTACCTAATCCAACAGGTAAAGGTATTTGGTAAGTCCATTAGAATGCTTCGAGAGATACACGAGGGATGAGCACATACACGTGAGCTTGTGTGACGTGAGGAATCTCCTTTTCTTTGCTTACCATTTTGGCAGGTCACGCACTCATGCCTAGAGAAGTTGCGTCTTACCGATACAACCAAGAATTCTTGGAGAATGAGCCTCTCAAGAGGAGGGGTCTCAAGATGCCTACTCACAAGTACTCTAGTTCCATGCAATCCAGTTCACAACATGGGTATCATTCACTCCGGGAGGAGATGCAACGCCACCGTGCTTTGTGTGTATATGAAAGGTATAAACAAGATTGTGATGAGTATGATGAGAAGGAGCAAAGAAGTTTGCACCGAACATCAAAATTGAGATCAACCTCAAGCAAACAAGATTCATCTACGAAGTGCCTTGACAATCAAGGCAAGGCGTTCGCGAACTCTCGAATTGAGGCAAAGCTTCGTGAATCAAAGGATAAATTCCGGAGTCGGACTGAAGCATTGATTGATGATATGATGGAAAGACTTAGCCAAGTGTTGGATTCACACTTGGATCAACTTACCCATGTGCCAACTGGTGGTGATAAGGGGAAAATTCAGTCTAGTCCCTCGTTGATTGAAGAGCCATGTACGAATGAGTTGCCACCGAGCCATGAACAAGAGCTAGCCAATAAAAATCCGAACTCAAGTGCAATAAATGAACAAATGTCCAAGAAGAATGAAGTGGGAAAAGGCAAGAATAATTTGGCCTTATTGCTGAGTAAAGAGGAGGAGTTGGCCATGTTCGCAAAAGTTGAAAGTGTGGACGTTTTGTTTGCTAACAAGCTAACATGTGTTGTGTTTAGTACCTCTTCTTTTGTGCAGATTAAACAAAGTCAAGTAGAGTTGGTCATGGCATGTTCCATTCCGAAGTCACTTGGACACTTTGCGAGTTTCCATGGAGTTTGTCTCCTAGGAGCTAAATCTCTTTGGTATCAATCCATGGAACAATCTCCATTCAAACCTGTCCGCGCCATGGGAGGAGTCATTCGAGCCCATTATTTTGACGAGAAGTATTGTAAAGCTATCCAAAATTTTCCAACTACGACTAAAGAGTTGCAGCCTGATTTCATGCTTGTTCCAACTGCGTGTTACGCGAATGCATGTGATTCGTATGGGGTGAATTTCACTTCATTCTTGCCGCTTATGTTGGGTGATGCCCGCAAGGGTGTCAATCAAGATCCGAGTGCTGTTCTTACCTCACTAGTTCATGTTTCTATGGATGTGCAACACGGGTGGCTCAGTATCCCACCTCCAGAGTGGCAAGTTGTGCCGATTCAGTGCCTAGGGCTAAATTACACCACCTTGCACAACCAGGTTCAAGGCTTTTCTAGTTTCAATGAATATCGTTATGAAGTGCATGTGAATGTCTGGGTGCGAAGGCTAATTAGCGAGCTTTGGGCTGCAACCTGGAACGTTCACAAGCCTTACACACGTTCCTTCCTACCTTGGAGAATGTCCTTGTTTGAGAACCCCTTGAAGCTGACCAAGAGACATGTGCACCGAATTATCTTAATCATAACATATGCAAGTATCATTCAATCTAAGAGGGCCAATATGTGGAGATTTGAGGTGTCATGCTACTATCTCTTGTTAGTATCATTCATCTCCATCTAGATTTGAGGACAAATCCTTCTCAAGAGGAGGGGACTGATGTGTGCACGGATAGCGAGATGGATGGCGGCCCTGACTCAAGCTTTCATAGAGATATTGAAGGCTTGGAAGGAGACAATCAAGTTATCTACACCATGATCCAAGCCCATGAAGAGTCAAGTTATCTACACCATGATCCAAGCCATGAAGAGTCAAGTGGGCCTCCAAGTGAGTTGGCCGAATAGGGCCTTAAGCCTTAGTGTTAGGAGTCTTAAGTTTAGATTAGTCCTTTTGTTAGCCATGGATTCGGCCCACCTTTGTCTAAGGATGGCCAAACCACTAGGCCCTTTTTATTGAGTCCATGGGTCGGCCCACCTTGTCCAAAGAGTGGCCGACCCTCTAGCCTTACGATATTAGGGTTTCATTAGTTTTGCCTATATAAAGGCTTGCTTTGTAAAGCATAAAGGGAGACGTTTTATCAATAAAGTTTTGCATATTTTCGATTCTTCTTGAGAGAGAGATTCGACCCCCTTTACTTGCTTTGGCAAGGGTTTTGAGCAGTCTTGCGTTCTGTCCTAGATTGTTCTACCGACCTATTCCCCTGGAGTATTCACCTTCATCGGAGTGTCGTCTACCGTCTTGAATCATATTGTGTCGTCCGTTTGGTTCTAGACCCCGCAATTCCAAGCGTTGGACATCCTCGCTAGATCCATGGGCAAACGTGCTACGTGTCTCGAAACGTGTTGATCGAGGAACGTATCATGGCCCCTCGAACTGAAATACAGCGAATTGGACTTGTCTCTCCTCCGTATAGTTTAGGGCAGCAAAAATATTTATCATGGCCTCCAGCCATTTCTCAGCCTCAAACGGGTCTGGCCCTCCTAAAAACTTGGGTGGAGAGAACTTTTGGAATCTCTCCAAAGCTCTATCCTGCCCCATATCGGGGTCCCGAGGTTGGTTTACAGGGCCTTGACCCTGTTGCTCCACTAAACGAGCCAAGATGTTAGTCATCTGCTGAATGGCAGTTGCCACTTGATCTCCCCCTGCAGCCTGGGGTTCAGGTTGTGGTTCAACCATTGCCTCTCTTTCCTCTCTCGGTTCCCGTACCGGTTCTTGTGCCTGTCTACCCCCGCGGCCACGGCTAGGACCGCGTCCTCGGTTAGTTCCCCTAGCTTGACTTCTTCTACCCTCCATGTTTCGCAGCTAATCAACTATAACAATATAACCAACTAATTAATGATAGAATATAACCACTAAGTAACTATATCAATATAAACAACATAACACAGAATATTGCAAATCATAAACCCCTCTAAATCATAAAACAAGGCAATACAACACATTCGATCAAAACAAGTCACATAACTTATAGAGCATTAACCCTAGGTATCGCTCAGGCACTACACTTAATCAAGGCTCGAAACACGTGAATAAGAAGGATCCCAAATCCCATGAATATCTTCAATATATTTCAAGTCCATACTATTCGCATTCCCCGTGCCTTTGCTTTCGCAATCCAAACTTATCCCAATATTACGCGAGATCTCAACTTATCGTAAATGTGTCACTCTTTGGTATTCGGGGACAAGAATCCGAAAATATGATAATTCACCACTCAAGCTGGCCAGGCTCAAGAGCAAATCACCCGTATTAGAGATTCCTACCCAACATACATATCTAAGGTCCCCAACAATAGACAATTGTTCCATACTTAACAAGTCAATCCCCACAGTCCGAGAACCCTCTCCCGGCACGAGCTCAATAGGAGCTCTGATACCATCTGTGACGACCCCACCTCCCCCTAAGGCGTGCCAAAGAGTTCGGCGGACCGCCTGCCCAGCTCTCGCCAGGACTCACTCACTATCTCAATCGAGTCATGTACACACATCCATGAACCATAAATAACATTCACAATTCAAGCTTATAATTTACATTGATAGAAATCGAGGTACAAAGCCTCAATACACCAAACTAGTTCAAAACGTATACAATCCAAGTACAACATGTTCCATTCGAGGAATAGCGCGAGTACAAGACCAAAAGTCAAAAGTCAAAACAAAAGGCTACGCTAGTCTTTTACAAGTCTCACGCGTCACTCGTACCCCCTGTAAGGAAAACAAATAGCGTGGTATGAGCTAAAAGCCCAGTGAGGTTCCAAATAGCAAATTGACCATTATTTATAAATACAAGTTTTCGATATAGCAAAGTAACGAGCATGAAGAGTTCATAAAAGTGAGCAATCTCAAAATGAGCGAGTGTAAAAGTTTTCAGAAGACTCTATAATCCAATAAACAATAATCATTCCAAAGCATAAGGATACGGATGGCTCTCAGGAGCCAACTTCCATTCATCATCAGGAGCTTGATCACATAGTAGTTGACACTCCGTCAACTTTCAAGTAAAGGAACCAATCCAGTAGAACACCACTTACACTACTCTCCGTCCACCATTCACACCCCCTACTGGGCCCAAAATCCTCAATAAACACGGGTGGTAATACTCGAGTATACCGATTAGTCGAGGAGATATCACTCCACTCGGCAAAGCAAGAGACCCAGGGCTCGTTACCCAATCGACCAAGCCCCTGCCGGCCCAACTAGAGTAACTCGCCACAGGGTGTCTGGAATTCCAGGGAGTGCGCACATCATAATAAGTATGTCAAATCAATTGCAACAATAAACAAGTGTATATCATGTAAGGGCAAGTGCGATAAAGTACACTCTTGCCCTAACAATTCACGCATGTGACATGTAATCATATTGGCACGTATCAAGTACAAGTATCAAGTTCAATTCAGTATTTGAAAGCACTCACCAAAAGATATAGTGCTTTTACTGGTCACTTTCAGGTTATACTCCGAGTTCGGAGTCCAAATCTGCGATAAAACTCAATTTGAGAACTTTGAAACATGACTAGAGTTCGAAACTTAGACGTTTCGTTCAATAAGAATCAAGAAATTGAAATTCACTCGGACAGTAGTCATGAAACACTTGCTTGCTTTTTAAACGATAAAGCTTTGTAACATTTATACTTGAAATTGTCATGTGAGTCGAGAGTACAAGGAAAACGTACTTCGAGCAATCATTATTTCATTTCCCAAGGGTACAAGTTCGGCCAAGTCTTAACGTATAACACTCAAGAAACATAGTAGCAAAGGTACTCGCTAGTTCAAGTGATAATCACTTAACCTTCACTCAAGTCGCTAATATAGTTTTCTAATCCTCGAGCGTAAATTTGGGCGGCATGCCCTTTGTGTTTACCTAATTTTCCAGCCATTTAGGCTTCATTGTTTTTCTCAACCACAACCCAACATCACATAAATAAGAAATTCATGACAAGAGCCGTTCCATAGGCTCACAATATCATAATAATAAGATTCACAACAATAGCAAGTGCAGAAATGCAATCTAGCACAAAACAGATTTGACGTATGAATGCGGAAATAACATATCCGAGGCTACGCTTATCGGATTGAGGCGTAACCTATGCCGTTTCGAAGCTAAGACTCAGGGATACAGTGTTCATGAAGGTCACTTAGTCCAGTTTCTAATGTAACTTGGCCAAATTCTCGCATTACTAAACCAGAAACCAATTCGTCGGCTGCTTAATCACATTACACTGTAATGGACATAACTCAGTGTACAAAAGTCCAAATCAGGTGTTCTTAGAGGCATTTGAAAGCCAAGACAGAATACTACAAATTTCATGTTTTGGCCAAGAGCTAAATCAGAACGGATCCTAATAAAAAACGTGATAAACTGGACTGAACTGATGAAACGGACTGCTGGGAAAATACTTAAAACAGTAAGGGTATTTTGGACTTTTCACGACCTACGTTGCTCCGATTGAGCTGAAATTTTGTAGGCACCTATAAAATACCATTCTCTACAACTTTCCTTCTTTGACCTAAGGCAAATCGGCCTCTAGCATACAGATACAAATTGGGACAGAATGTTGGGCAAATTTTCCAGATTCTGGAATTTCTAGTTTTTAGTGGAACTTTCCTTAATTTCTTGGTCTAATCACTACCAAAGCCTCTCTTATAACCTTAATTTCAACATATATACATCATACCTCAATTTGGGCAGAAATTCCTCAAGCCCTAGTTCATCAAATAAGAAAGGGGAAAACTTCTAAAACATGATAATCATCCATGATTCCACCACAAAATCAAGTTGCTAAGCTTAATTTAACAAGATTGAAAGTAAAATTTGGAGAGATAAGCTTTCTTACCTTGACTAGAGTTCACTAAGAGTAGCCCAAGCTTTCTCCTTCCAAAGTCTCACCACAAATCACTAACTAATCACTCAAGGACAAGTTTAATCGGTTTGTTTTGTTTGATTTCTCACTTAGTTGTTGGATTGAAGAAGAAATGGAGTGTTTTCCTTTGGTGTTTTCCCTCTCCTTCCTCTCGGCCAGCAGCAGCAGAAATAAGGGGAAATTTGCTGAATTTTGGAGTTAAATGGATGGTCTTGGTCTTGGGTCAAGAAGCCTTGAGGTGGCGACAAGTGTCGCCACCACTACCTTCCATTTTTCTCTTTCTTTCCCTTACATTTCTAGCCTCATAATTTCGGTCAAACCAGCTGCAAATTAAGAAGATATTTGGCTCACAAGTCAATAAGCTTGTTTGGTAAGAAAAATGGTGGTCAAGTGGTGCGTTCAATCGGTAATGCGCGGGACCCGCCGGTTCGCGCCGTTTTTCTTAAAAACTCACGTACTAGTGTTTTTACTTCCCATTCACTAACCTTATATCATTGCTACTAATCACATATTATTTTTCACTTAAAAGTCACTTTTAATCCCCAAAATTAATCCTTACTCTGTACCGAAAATTCATCCGGCGAAAATCGCGAAAACCCTAATTCTGCTCCAAACTTGAAACCGAAGCGTAAAACTCTACTTTCTAGATTCATTTGCACTTATCATGGAATAATTGGATTGTAGGGCTTTAATAAATGATAATTTTCAACTAAAAAGAAATTTTTAAGAAAACGTGAGGAATTTTCCAATTCCAGTAATTAAATTAGGGTTTCAATTAAAATATGAGAGATTTATGAAAACCGGTTAGTCACAAGTAAACTAGGATTTTTGGCTACAATATTAGGGTTTCTAGTCTTTTTAAAACAAAAATAGGTTTTAAATCAAACCCAAAGAGATACACTTTAATATTTTCTTCACAAACAACCTCCTAATATTCGGGATGTTACATTTGCTCCATCATGTCACGAACTCACGAAAATGGTGGAGACGTTGGTGTCCAGCACAAGACTTTCCCAGAACTCATTGAAGCCAAATCATGTCATGAACTCACATGCAAGCACGCATGATATGCAATCGAGTACATAATGCAAGAAACATTTCACAAGTACTATGGAAATAGTTTAGGGTCACTCACCTCCGCGGCTCCGAAATCATCCAGCATATAACATTGCCTTGCTCAAATCCAAGTCTTAGATCACAAACTCAATGCAAACAAATCCCTTCAAAGTTCGGACAGCACTTCCCCTGAATTTGCTAACTTTTCCAGCCATCATGGCTTCATTATTTCCTCATTCCATCCCAAAGGTACACACACAACAAAAAGTTCATCCAATAGCCATTCAGCAAGCTCCAAGTAGTACTAGTGCAAGTCAAGCTAGGGAAAAGTCCGGAAATGAAAGTTAAGCTCAAAACCAGAAAAACAGGTTTTGACGTCATTTTGCGGTAATGGTACCAAAGGCGCTACAATTGTCGGATGAATGTGAAAGACCTACCGTTTCGAAGCTAAGAGATAGGGCTACAATATTTCAGAAGGTCACTCAACCCAGTTTCGAGTGTAACCAGGTCAAAAATGCAAGATACTACACCAGAATCACAAAAACAGATTCACAGAACGCATTCTAGCGGAAACATCATAAATCAGGCTATCCAAGTCCAAATCCAGAAATTCCAAAACCAGCTGAAAGCTAAGAAATAGGGTTACATTTCATCATAAGACCTCAACAACCAATTCGGAAGCAATCCTGACCAAAACAACCAATTACAGGCGCAATTCTTACATTCGGGTAAAACCAAAACAGCAATAGTAATTTCGATTTTTCTCATTCTACACTACTCCGATTGACCTGAAATTTTGTAGGCACCTCTAAAATGTCATTCCCTACAACTTTCATGGTTTAAGACAAGGACAATTCGGCCTCTATCTATGAGCTATAAATTCGGGCAGAATGTAAACATTAGAACCCTAATTTTTCCAGATTTCTTCCAAAACAGAAATTGCTTGCAATTTACCACTTTTTCCACCTTCTAGCTTCCTTAAATATCATTTCCAATCATCATACATGACCACATAATCATATCCATATGAAAACAAAAAAATCCCCAATAATTATAAAACTTCACCAATTCAACCAAAATCAAGATATAATCCATAAAAGTGCATCTTATACCACCACCAATCATGAATTGAACATCATTAGAGGAAGGAGAGGGGACCTTCACAACTCACCTTAGCAATACAAGAGCTAGAGCAACTAGTCACCTTAGCTTTCCAAACAACTTCACAACCAAGCTCAACTCCACCAAACTAAGAGGTTTTATGGAGTAATTGGAAGATTAATCGGTTTAATTGAAAGATTGGGCAAGATTGGAGACTAGAAAATTGAGAGCTTTTCTTTCTTTCTTTGAGCAAGAAAGTCGGCCAAGAGGGGTAAGAAATGAAGAGATTTTTGGCCAATTTTACTTAAATGGTAAAGTTATGAATAGTAGTCAAACTCAAGACTAAATCTTATGGTGACACTTGTCACCTTTAGGTTTAAAACTTATCTTTTTGTCTCTCCAATACAAATATCTTAACACTTTGTAAAATAATATCACTTAATACAAAATTCCAACAAGTTGTCAAAAATATAATGCATTTACCGCACTTGCGGGTCCCACGTTCAAAATACGCTCTTAATTTCTCAAAAAAACTAACCGATACTAGAAAAATCATTTTAAAACTATCTTTGCTCATAAACTTTATCTGGGGAATTTTTCTAATAAAGAAAATATAGAAAAGGCGGGCGATTAAATAAAATAAACCCTAGAAAATTAGAAAATTTCCGGGTTCTCACACTCATTCTTTTCGGGGCGTCACAAAGTGACACTTGTCACCTTTTAGACTTAGAGTTATCCTTTTGTCTCTCCAATGATCCTCCATCTAGGTAACCTCTAATTGTCTCTTATCACCTAGTACATTAATCCCTGGATACTAAACGTAACCTAATCGGCCGAATTTCATCGAACTTACCACACTAGTGGGTCCCACATTCGATATACACTCTTAATTTCACATGAACTAACTTATACTAGAAAAATGATTTAAAAACTATATTTGCTCATAAAAATTATCTGGGGAATTTTCTAATAAAGAAAAGGTATAAAAGTGTGCAATTAAATAAAATAAAGCCTAGAAATTTGAAAAATTTTCGGGCCCTCACAAAATGACTGTTTTAGACTTGATTTCTTGAGAGAAAACAGTTTTTCCTTGCATTATTAAACCCCACTTTTGAGTCTCGATTTACGAGTAATTAAGGCTCTTTTTCATGATATTTTCTTAGATTGTACAAGCGTACAATCACCCTTGTTAACTAGGGATTATAAACAATAATGTGTGATAGCCCATTTATTATTTGCTCAGGCGCTCAAGGGGACCTTCAAGAGGCACTCGAAACGGACGCCTAAACACTTGTTTGAGCACTTACTCACTTGTTTTGAATTGGTAAGTATTCCATTTAGGAGTACGTGACTTGAATAGTTTTACGACATGTTTACTCCATGGTCATTATGTGTTTAACTATTAAGTCCTACCGATAATTGCTCCTATGAACTTTTCCACTGTTTTAAGGTGAGTGTGTACTTTATCTCACTCGACCTACTAAAATGACAAATTTCTACCGTCCAATCGATTTACCGATTTACTGATTTATCGATTATCGATTTACCATTCAACCGATCTACCGTTTATCGATTTACTTGATTACTTAATTAGCTGCTTACTTGATTACCGCAAATTTCGTGTTCATATGAAATTACGGCATATTGCTTACGTGTTTAAGTGTTAAGTGTTACCTATAATTGCTCTTATGAAATTGCCATCGTTTTAAGGCGAGTATGTACTTTATCTCACTCGACCTACTAAAATGACAAATTTCTACCGTTCAACCGATTTACTTGATTACTTGCGCATGTTGTAAGCTCTAAACTGAACTGGATCCTGCCCTTGGTTACTAACCTGCTCGAGCCAGGACTGGGCTCGGTCGGGTAGGTTGGAACCCTGGACCACCGTTTCGGTATATTCGAGTATTATCACTGGAGGGATAAGGTGATAGCCAGATAAACCGAGGGATCTGAAGTTATAAGGTGAAGTTGACAGAAATGGTTCCACTGGAACACCGTATCCTTCAATATGTGTTTATTTCTGTATAATGATAACTGTTTCATGTTAATGTGCCAATATACAACCTTGAACCATACATGTGTTATGCTTTTAGAACTGCTAGAGTGTCTTGGAACCTCACTGGGCTGTTTAGCTCATTCCACGTTTTTGTTTTCCTTAACAAGGTTCAAGACCGAGAGTGCTCGTGAATAATACTAAGTTGTTTCCTTTTGAGACTTTAAGTTGTATTAGAGTAGATGACTATAGTACATATTCCGTTGGGTTGTATTTAAGCTTGAAGGTTAACTAATTGTAAGTATGAAATGTTTTGAAATACTTTAATTATATATTGAAAATATTTGAAGTATTTCGAACTTTTGAATTACGGATTGTAGTAAGTTCCGGTGAGAGTTAGGCAGGCGTCCTGCCGATACCCTTGGGTTTGCCCTTGGGAGAAGTGGGGGCGTCACACCACGAGTGTACACATAAGTCGAGGAGGTTCACTCCACTCAACATCACAACACAAATATGGTTTGTAATAGCAACACTTCACTTAATTCACATAACAATTCACTTCACACAATTCGAATATCAAGTCACATAGCACAATTCAATTGTAGCATCACTTAAAGGAGAACAAGCGCGATAAAGTACACACTCGTCTCGACAAGTTTACGTATCATGTATAACACTTGTACAATTCACATTTCAATCACATAAGCATTTAACATGCACTTGACACTCACCAAATCAAAGGCCTTTAGTAGTCGGCTCCGGGATTCTCCTCAAGATCCCCTTGAGCGCCTAAGCTGTGAGAACCCGAAAAACAAGGTTATATTTATTTTATTTCTTCACATGCATTTTCTTTACTTCATGTTATTATATTAATTTTCAAAGATTTTTATAAGTGAGTATAGTGTTTAAATCATTTTCCTCGTATAAATTAGTACATGTCACGTTTGGAATGTATTATGGACGTGGGACCCGCTAGTGTGGTAAGTGCTGTGACAGCCCCATCTCCCCCTAAGGCGAACCAAAGGTTTTGGCGGACCACCTGCCCAACTCTCGTCGGGACTCAGTCGTTCACTTCAGTCCTTAATTAAAACCGGAATAAAACCACAGGAATAAATATAGCAAAAATCCATAACTTAAAGCAAAACTTATATACATTTCTATCTCAAAAGGGAGTACAAATATCGAATATACAAAGGTTCTCAATTCGTCATACATCCAACCCGTGCCAAGCACTAGGGCGAGAACCATTACAAAATTCGGAGATCTAGACTAAGCTAGTCTTGTGAGGACTCGCAAATTTCTTGTATTTTTCTCAAAAATACCATTTTATTTGAAAATTATTATTTATCAAAGCCCACTACCCAAATATTTCACACTAAGTGTACATAAATCTAGAAAATAGGGTTTTACGCTTCCGTTTCAAGTTTGGAGCAAAATTAGGGTTTTCGTGATTTTTCGCCGGATGAATTTTCGGTACAGAGTAAGGATTAATTTTTGGGATTAAAAGTGACTTTTAAGTGAGAAATAATATGTGACTAGTAGCAATGATATAAGGTTAGTGAATGGGAAGTAAAAACCCTAGTACGTGAGTTTTTAAGAAAAACGGAGCGAACCGGTGGGTCCCGCGCACTACCGATTGAACGCACACCGCTTGACCACCATTTTTCCTTACCAGACAAATTTATTGAACTTGAGCAAAATATCTTCTCTCTTGGCAGCAAGCTTGACCGAATTTGAGGCTTAAAAGACAAGTGTCGCCACCTCAAGGCTTCTTGACCAAGACAAAAGACCATCTATTTAACACCAAAAATTCAGCAACTTTCCTCTTCATTTTGCTGCTGCTGGACGAGAGGAAGGAGAAGAAAAACACCAAGGGAAAACACTCCATTTCTTCTTCAATCCAACAACTAAGTGAGAAATCAAACAAAACAAACCGATTAAACTTGTCTTTGAGTGATTAGTTAGTGATTTGTGGTGAGACTTTGGAAGGAGAAAGCTTGGGCTACACTTAGTGAACTCTAGTCAAGGTAAGAAAGCTTATCTTCTTAAGTTTTACTTTCAATTTTGTTAAATTAAGCTTAGCAACTTGATTTTGTGGTGGAATCATGGATATTATCATGTTTTAGAAGTTTTCCCCTTTTTATTTGATGAACTAGGGTTTGGGGAAATTCTGCCCAATTTGATGTATGATGTATACATATTGCAATTGAGGTTTTATAAGGTGTTTTGGTAGTGATTGGAGTGAGAAATTAAGGAAAGTTCCACTAAAAACTAGAAATTCCAGAATCTGGAAATTTTCCCCAACATTCTGTCCGAATTTGTAACTGTATGTTAGAGGCCGAATTAGCCTTAGGTCAAAGAATGAAAGTTGTAGAGAATGGTATTTTATAGGTTTCTACAAAATTTCAGCTCAATCGGAGCAACGTAGGTCATGAAAAGTCCAAAATACCCTTACTATTTTAAATATTTCCCCAGCAGTCCGTTTCATCAGTTAAGTCCAGTTTATCACGTTTTTTGACTAGGAGCCGTACCGATTTAGCTTTTTACCGAAACATGAAAGTTGTATCATTCTGTATTAGATTTCAAATGCCTCTAAGAACACCTGAATTGGACTTTTGTACACTGAGTTATGTCCATTACAGTGTAATGCGATTAAACAGCCGACGAATTGGTTTCTGGTTTAGTAATTTGAGAATTTGGCTAAGTTACATTAGGAACGGGACGAAGTGACCTTCATGAACATTGTAGCCCTGAGTCTTAGCTTCGAAACAGCATAGGTTGTGCCTCAATCCGATAAGCATAACCTCGGATATGTTATTTCCGCATTCATACGTCGAATCTGTCTTTTGCTAAATTGAATTTCTGCACTTGTGATTGTTGTGATTCTTGTTATTATGATATTGTGAGCCTATGGAACGGCTCTTGACATGAATTGCTGATATATGTGATGTTGGGTTGTGGTTGATGAAAAATAATGAAGCCTAAATGGCTGGAAAATTAGGTAAACACAAAGGGCATGCTGCCCGAATTTTTACTCGAGGACTAGAAAACTATATTAGCGACTTGAGTGAAGGTTAGGTACTTATTACTTGAATTAGCAAGGAACTTTGCTACTATGTTTCTCGAGTGTTATACGTTAGGACTTGGCTGAACTTGTACCCTTGAGGAAAAGCCTAATGGCCAATGTAAACTTGAATTTCCTTGTACTTTCAACTCAAGTATTATTTCCAAGCATCTATGTTACAAAACCTTATGATTTGAAAAGCAAGCAAGTTTTCACGAGTGTCTTTCAAATGAATTTCAATTGGTCGATTCTTAATGAACGGAACGTTTAAGTTTCGAATCCTACTCGTATTTCAAAGTTCTCAAACTGAAATTTTCTAGCAGATTTGGACTCCAAACTCGGAGTACCACCTCGACGCGAGAACTAGAAGCACTATTGTGGTGAGTGCTTTCAAATATCCGATTGTACTTGATACCTGTGTTCCTTACTTGACTTGTGTGATTACATGAAAATGAATGATAGGGCAAGGGTGTACTTTACCGCACTTGCTCTAATATGACTTGTTCTTGCTATTGAATATACTTGACTTGCTCTACATGCACATGAATTATATTATGCCTGGAATTTCAGAAACCCTGTGGCTAGTTAATCGAGTCGAGCCGGCAAGGGTCTGGTCGATTAGATAACGAACCCTGGGTTACTAGTTAAGTCGAGTGGAGTGTTATCTCCTCGGCAATCCGGTATACTCGAGTATTACCACCCGTGTTTCGTGTGGCGTGCGGGCCCGAGAAAGGAGGTATATCGGTGGACGGGGATTGGCGTGTAGTGAAGTTTTATTTTGGATTTGTTATTACTTGAAAGTTGACGGAGTGTCAACTACCCATTGATCAAGCTGGAATGGAGCCGAGATATGATTACCGTATCCTTATTTGTGATTGCAAACTTGATATTATTTGACTAGTTGAAGTACTATTTCCCTGATTATGACTTGTTTGCTCGCTATTTCACTATTACTATGTTATTCCTTGCTTGTTGGCCAATTTGATATTTGGAACTTCACTGGGCTTCGGCTCACCCTATTAGTTTTGTTTTCCTTACAGGGGTACGAGCGAAGCGTGAGAAGTGTAAAGGCTAGCGTAGTCTAGTTACTTTAGACTTTGTTTTGAATTTGGTTTTGTACTCACGCTATTCCCCGAACGGAACATTGTGTACTTGGATTGTATAAGTTTTGAATTAGTTTAAGTATCGAGACTTTGTACCTTGATTTCTATCAATGTAAATTATAAGCTTGAATTGTGGATATTATTAATGGTTCTTGTTGTGTGCACGTGATTCGAGTGAGTGAGTCCTGCCGAGAGCTGGGCAGGCGGTCCGCCGAACCCTCTGGTACGCCTTAGGGGGAGGTGGGGTCGTCACAGTCTACACAAAGCTCCCGTTCTGGCTTGCCTTCCCCTGTTAAGGAAAACAACTAAAGGGATGAGCTAAAAGCTCAGTGAGGTTCCGAACACATAATCAAACAATAAAGCCAATGCATTAACCATGGATAACCAATAATTCAAGAAACATTTACAATGGAAAGCGATAATAACAGATTCATTAAAAGGATACGTGCTCACAGGGAGCCATTCATTCATTCGTTCATTCATTCTCCTTTCATTCCCTTATTCCTCCAATCATTTGAAAATACATTTTTATAAGTAAAACCCCTCATTTGCATTAACATTCGTTCATTCATTTCATTCACCCCCTCCTGGATGTTGGCCAGGCTCCACCAGACTGCAAGGAAATACTCGAGTATACCAAACATTCACCCAGGGTCACCAAATCGCCCGACCGAGTCCGCTTCTGGCTCGAGTCGATCAGTAACGAAGGGCAGGGCCCAGTTCAGCCAAAAGGCTTACATTCATGCACAAGTAACGTTTCAATCATTGAATCATTGAAATTTTCACATTCAATTAGGTCGAGTGCGATAAAGTACACACTCGCCTAGAAAACTCGTTTTGGCAATCATTAAGAGCACTTAACACATTATCAACAATTACAACAAGCCATGAAGTCAAGGAAAGTATAACAAACAAGGAACACTCACCTAGTTATGCAAAATAACGTCCAAAATATCCTTTCAGATATTACCCTTAGTCACCGATGAAACCTAAGATTAAACGAGAAATAATATTATAGTTTATCTAGCAAAACAATTAAGTGAAATCGAAGAAACCCGACTAATTACATGTAAAACGTATAAAGATGACTTTCAAGTGAAAAGAGGGTATTTGGATCTGTGGACAGAGGTAACTAGGGCTTCATAAACCAAACGCAAAACTAAACTCAAAAGGGTTATAAAATTTCTAACGGAAAACACTTGGACCAAAGACAAATCAGAATCCAACTAGATAGGCTAAGAAATATTGTTTCTAGATCGTTTATGTGGCTCATTATATAACAAAGGTCCTGATAAAAATCATGTGAAAAGAGGACACAATTCCTAAGAAAACCCTAAACCATTCCTCTTTATTTTGGCAAGAAATAAGTAATCAGTTGATGGTGAAAACTGGATAGTGGTAGCTATGCACTACGTTTGAAAACGGTTAAAACGGTCACCACCTTCATTAAACGAAAGTATAAAAGTTTACATAACATGTAGCTCATCTAACCTCCTTCAAGAGGACCAAAGTAGTTCTCAATGAAATACATCCAACTTGACACAAAAATCACATTTCCAATCCACTTTAACTCACTCACATTACAAGAAAATAACGGACGGCATTTCCCCCTAATTTCTTTACTTTCACCTTACAATCAAATACCCAATCTTACAAGAATCAACCACAATCACACATACGGTTCATAAGCAATAAAACACATCCAATTAGGCCACAATATCCCTCAATCAAAGCTAATTAGAAGCTTAAAAGCCAACCATAAGAAAACTCCCAAATAAAACCCTAAAACCAGAATTTATCCCCACAAGCGGAAATTTTCCGCAAACAATCGCAATTAATGCACAAAAGCTCCATTTAACACCATCTCACTCCATCAATCCAAGGCCAACCCATGATTATCATATAAAATCAGAAAAATTCCCAATAAATCAGAAATTGGTCCAACTTGACTTAAAACCATGATTCATCCACAATATAGCATATTTAACCGCTACGAAGCACTAATATACCATTATCAAAACAACAAGGGAACTTTCTTAGCAACTCACCTTATCACTCAAGAAAGGTAGGAACTTAAAACTTCCCTTTCAAAAATCACTCCGTCAAAAGCTTGAAACCTCCTTAGTACACCCTCGTATGGAGTAGCTTGAAAATCCAACGGTGAAATCTCAAGATTCGGGCAAAAATTGAAACTAGGAAATGAAGAGCTTTCTTTCTTCTCTATGTGGTGCACGGCTGAGCTAAGGAAGAAATGAAGATATTTTGGGCCAAAAAATAGTATAAAAAAGGAAGGAAACAGACGGTCAAAGTTGGTGGCTGCCAGTGACACGTCACAATCCGGCCGGATTCCAGGCAGAGGAGAATAAATTTTTTTTAAAACCCTTCAACAATCCGGCCAAGAACTGGCCGGATTTGGCCCTTCACTTTTTCACATCTTTATTTTTTTTCCTAATTCAATTGTCGCGCTCATCTGTACTTCCAACACATACACATCTATACATATATCTTATACAAATACACGTAATAACAAAACCTTCCTTTGTTTAAAACAAATGGTTAACAAATTTTCACTTAAAAGGGGAAGTGAGAATAAACAAAAGGCTGAGAAAATGTGAAAATTTTTAGGGTTCTCACACTCTCTCCCCCTTAAGAAATTTCGTCCTGGAAATTTTTTTTTTGTTTTACCTTTATTTGTTTCAGACGTGTCCGGAACTGTTTGGTTGTCTATCGCATAAACCTTCGCCAGTGCACTTGTTCGATTCCCTCTTTCATTCGCTTGTTTTGATTTGGCTCCATCCAGTTGCGGAGTACTACTTTCATGTGGCTGTCTCCTCGGACAGTTACTAACTTGATGATCACCACTTCCGCAAATCAAACACTTTCGCCTTTTTCGCCAACAATCATTCTCGGTGTGATTGGCCTTTCCACAGTAGCCACAAGTCAAGTGAGAAGCCACCTTTTGGCTTTCTTGAGAAATCTCCTCATGTCTGATTTGGCTTCCTTTTGTAGACCTTTCATCTAACGCCTCTATTGTCCATGGCGGATGGGGTAAAGGGTTCACTTTCTGCACTTTGGAAGGTGCTATAGTTTCACTAAGTTCTTTAACCACACTACCAGCTGCACCTCTTTTCCGAGTTTGGGAGGCTTTTACCTGTACCTTTGCATTCTCAAGGACCTCCGTAAACGTATTAACCTGAACCGCCGCTAGAGTTTCTTGAATTTTCAAATTCAATCCCTGTATAAACTGTCTCACTCTTCTCTGTTCCGTGGCCACTAATTCGGAAGCGAACTTGGATAGTTTGGTAAATTTCGTTTCATATTCAGCCACACTTAAGGTTCCCTGGCGTAGCCCAATAAATTCATCCTCCCTCCTTTCTTGGACTAAAGGTGGGAGGTATTTCTTGTTAAATTCTCTTATAAAGTTCGCCCATGTCCATACAGTCCGTTCTCTTTTCCACTTTGCTTTAATCACATTCCACCATGCTCGGGCCGGTCCTTCAAATTGAAACACAGCAAAGTTCACTTGTCTTTGCTCAGTGTAGTTTAAAGCTGCAAAGATGTTGATCATGGCCTCCAGCCACTGTTCAGCTACATCCGGATCAGACCCTCCAAGGAATTTCGGAGGAGCAAACTTCTGAAACCTCTCCAGAGCCCGATCTTCTCCTATTTCAGGGTTCTGGGGTTGATTCACAGGTATTTGACCTTGTTGGTCCACCAACCTTGCTAAAATGTTTGTCATTTGTTGAATTGCCGTCGCCATTTGGTCCTCGGCTTCAACCCTCGGTCCTTGTTCTTGTTCAACTGTTGTTTCCCTTTCTTCTCTTGGCTCTTGGGCTCGCTTAGTCCCACGGCCACGACCACGACCACGTCCGCGACTACCTCTTCCCTCCATACCCTTCTTTCTCTCTCTCTCTCTCTCTCTCTTTTCCAAAAGGTAATTTAATGAATAAACACAGTAAGTTAACTAAAGTAACTAAATTCTAGCACACCACTACACCAATAGACATATACACACATAACACACCATATATCAAGGAGACAGATGATCAAATACACACATACATATCAAGTTAGATAGGTAATCATATACACAAATACACAAACTAACGTCATGTAGTAACAATATAAGGACGAATCAAAAGAAAAGACAATGTCGTTCCAGTCTCAGTTAAATAACCCTGTCCGGTCTCTCACGTCACTTTCTATCCAAACTAAACGTCCGTTGACCTCTTGTACTCATTCTAGCCAAACAAAGCCTGTTCATGTTCCCAAAATGCAAATCTCACATACTTAGCATCGCCTGAACTCTAGAGTACTCGGGCACGAGAATCCGAAATAAGACAATTCACATCTCGAGCTGGCCAGTCCCAAGAGTAAACTATCTACAATCGAAATTCCTACCTGACGTACCTATCTATGATCCTCAGATACCACGAGAAAGATTTAAGGCCTATAACATTCACAATTCATAGCTTATGCTCGAACGAGCACTTAGTCCTTCATACTTATTCACCACTTAGCCCAAGCTCACTCCGCGCAGAGACCACGCGAAGCAGGCTCTGATACCAACTGTGACAGCCCACTTCCCCCTAAGGCGAACCAAAGGGTTTGGCGGACCGCCTGCCCTGCTCTCGCTGGGACTCAGTCGTTCACTTCAGTCCTCAATTAAAATCGGAATAAAACCACAGGAATAAATATAGAAACAATCCAAAACTTAAAGCGAAACTTATATACATTTCAATCTCAAAAGGGAGTACAAATATCGAATATACAAAGGTTCTCAATTCGTCATACATCCAGCCCGTGCCAAGCACTAGGGCGAGAACCATTACAAAATTCAAAGATCTAGACTAAGCTAGTCTACACAAAGCTCCCGTTCTGGCTCGCTTTCCCCTGTTAAGGAAAACAACTAAAGGGATGAGCTAAAAACTCAGTGAGGTTCCGAACACATAATCAAACAATAAAGCCAATGCATTAACCAATAAAGCCAATAAAGCCAAGAAACATTTACAATGGAAAGCGATATAACACATTCATTAAAAGGATACGTGCTCACAGGGAGCCATTCATTCATTCATTCATTCATTCTCCTTTCATTCCCTTATTCCTCCAATCATTTGAAAATGCATTTTTGTAAGTAAAACCCCTCATTTGCATTGACATTCGTTCATTCATTTCATTCACCCCCTCCTGGACGTTGGCCAGGCTCCACCAGACTACAAGGAAATACTCGAGTATACCAAACATTCACCCAGGGTCACCAAATTGCCCGACCGAGTCCGCTTCTGGCTCGAGTCGATCCGTAACGAAGGGCAGGTCCCAGTTCAGCCAAAAGGCTTACATTCATGCACAAGTAACGTTTCAATCATTGAATCATTGAAATTTTCACATTCATTTAAGTCGAGTGCGATAAAGTAGACACACTCACCTAGAAAACTCGTTTTGGCAATCATTAAGAGCACTTAACACATTATCAAGAATTACAACAAGCCATGAAGTCAAGGAAAGTATAACTGTGACAGCCCCACCTCCCCCTAAGGCGAACCAAAGGGGTCAGCGGACCGCCTGCCCAGCTCTCGCCGGAACTCAGTCGTTCACTTCAATCCTCAATCGAAACCAGAATAAACATAACAACGATCCAAAACTTAAAGCACAACTTATATACATTGCTATCTCAAAAGGGAGTACAATCATCGAATATACAAAGGTTCTCAATTCACCATACATCCAGCCCGTGCCGAGCACTAGGGCGAGAACCATTACAAAATCAAAGAAACTAGTCTAGGCTAGTCTCTATCAAGCTCTCGTCCTTGCTCGCCTTCCCCTGTTAAGGAAAACAAAACTAAAGGGATGAGCTAAAAGCTCAGTGAGGTTCTGAACACATAATCAAATAATTAATCCAGTTCAAGAAAGGTTTATAAGGAAAAGCGATAACAACACATTCATTAAAAGGATACGTGCTCACAGGGAGCTATTCGTTCGTTCGTTCGTTCGTTCATTGTCCTATCATTCCCCTTATTCCTCCAATCATTTTAAAAATGCATTTTGATAAGTAAAACCCTTCATTTCATTCATTGCCACTCGTTCATTCATTTCATTTCACCCCCTTCGGGACGTTGGCCGGACTCCACCCGACAACAAGGTAATACTCGAGTATACCAAACGTTCACCCAGGGTCACTAAATCGCCCGACTGAGTCCGCTTCTGGCTCGAGTCGATCAATAACGAAGGTCAGGGCCCAGTTCAGCCATCAGACTTACATTCATGCATATATAATCGTTCAATCATTGAAAATTTCACATTCATTTAGGTCGAGTGCGATAAAGTACATACTCGCCTAGAAACTCATTTTTAGCAATCATTGAAAGCATTTAACATTCAATCAAATATCCATAACATGGAACAAGGCATATAGTCAAGAGTAACATAACAACAAGGAACACTCACCTATTTAAGCAAAATAACGTCCAAAGTTTCCTTCCGGATAATACTCTCAATCACCAAGGAACCCTAATAATCAAACGAACACATTATGCTTCAACCATCAAAGATGTAAGTGAGTCAAAGACAAGTTGAATACATACTAGTACAAAGTATCAATATGGTTTTGGTAGTGAAAAGAGTACATTGAAACCAAAGGACATAAGTAAAATATTTGTAAAACTTAGACTCACTTGTAAAACTTTAAAATCGCTATTTGAGTCGAAGTGGCAAAGAAAACGTAAATACCCTAGATGGTTCACGTGGTATTAGCTCTCAAGCCTTACTCAAGTCGCAAGTATATCGACCTAGTTCTCGAGCGTAAATTTGGGCAGCACGCCCTTTGTATTTACCTATTTTCCAGCCATTTATGGCTTCATTCTTTTCCTCAATCAAACCCAAAGTCATATACAAAATCATCTCATTTGAATAACCATTCCATAGGCTCCAAGTCATACAAGTACAAAATCAATCTAGGAGCATGTGCGGAAATGAAGGTTGAGTCAAGAAACAAAAGACAGATTTGACGTTGTTTTGCGTAACGGACACAATCGAAGCAACGCTTATCAGATTGGGGTGAAATTTATACTGTTTCGAAGCTAAGACAAAGGCCTACAACTTTGATGAAGACCACTTAGTCCATTTTGTAGTGTATCGAAGTCAAAATCTCAAATAACAGAACCAGAATCTCGTATTCAGGCTTGTTAACTGCCTTATGCGTAAACGACAATAACTCAGGCTACCGAAGTTCAAACGAGGTGATTCTAGGGGCGTTGGAAATCTAAGACATAGCAATACAACTTTTGTGTTTTGGCCAAAGGCTAATTCAATACACATTAGGGTGAACAGACATGGTTAGTGTTGTGAAATTTCAAAATTGTCCATTAGACTAAACCTATGAGAGTTAGGGGTAGTTTTGTCTTCTCATAGGTTACGTTGTTCCGATTGAGCTGAAATTTTGTAGGAAACTATAAAACATCATTATCTACAACTTTCATGTTTTATGTTAAGCCTAATTTAGCCTCTAACATCAAGAAATGGAACCGGGTAGAACTGAAGCTTGAATTTCCAGAAATCTGGACTTTTGTTATAGTCAAGCTATAATTCACATTTTTACCTTAAAATTACCACTACTTTCTCCTTTACAAGATTATATACCATATATATACACCATATAACACCTAACCCACAAGAAATATGAGTGAATAAATCAAAACCCTAACTCAATATTCCTCCTTCCAATCATCAAAACCATTTGAAACAAGCATCACAAGCACAACTCTAACATTAATACCCAACTTAATCATGATTAATGGAGAAAGAAAGAGTGATCAGCCATTATACCTCAAGACAAGACCTTGCAAGAGTGATCCTCCACTACTTCTTGAAATTTTTGGTTCCTTAAGCTTCCCAAGCTTCCAAACTAATGATTAATCGGTTTAGTTTTTCTTGTTCTCACTTACAAAGGTTGGATTCAAGGTTGGAAATGGAAAAATCTCTTCACTCTCCTCCCTCTCCTTGCTCTCAGCCAAACCAAAAAAAAATGATGAAGAATGAGCTCAAATGAAAGATAAGAAGGCAAGACAAAAGGGTTTGGTCAAAGGGCTATAGATGGCCAACAAGTGGCACCACCAAAATCCATCCAAAATTTTTTTCTTTTCCTTGCATTTTGAGTCAACATTTTTTGCTATAAGGGCTGAGGATGAGGGAGATATTTTGCAACAATATCAAGGGTATGTGGTGGTAGGGAAGTGGTAGTCAAGAGGTGTGTTCAATCGATAGTGAACGTTACCCGTCGGTTCTAGCCGTTTTTCCTTAAATCGCGTATACTAGGGTTTTATCTTCTAATTCACTAACTTATTATTATCACTTCTAATCACACACTTAATATCATCTAAAACTCACTCTTAATCACTACATTTATCGCACTAGCGGGCCCCACATCGATAATGCGTTTCACATTTAACGTCCACTAACTCATACTAGAAAAATAAAAATGCATAGAAATTTTAATATTTCCAAGGAAAGTATAAAATGTAGGCAAAGAAATAAAATAATCCTAGTTCAATTGCCGCGCTCAACCGTACTTCCAACACATACACGTATATACATATCGTTCACCCAAATACACGTAATATCAAAACCTTCCTTTGTTGAAAATGTGATGCCCCCACTTCTCCCAAGGGCGAACCCGAGGGTATCGGCGGGATGCCTGCCTAGCTCGCGCCAGGACTCAAAACACAAAGCAAATAAAACTATATAAACCAAAAGAGTACTATTCAATCCCAAAAGAGTATTTACATCCTCAAAAGGAGTTATCCATACTACTAGCTTATCTTATGCTAATAACCAAAAATATAAAGTAGACCCAAAGAGGAGTCCTTATACAGGTCACTAAAACAAGAATAAACATCTTAGCTCTCCGACTATTACAAACCTAGCCTAACTATACTAGTGATAGTGCCCAAAGTCCCCGCGTCGGCCCCTGTTAAGGAAAACGAAGGGAAAGGAGTAAGCTATATGCTTAGTAAGTAAACAGGGGTAAAAACATAAATTTCACAGTAATACGAACAATTACGTCACAAAGATGTCAAATTGAAAATATAAAAGTGACAACACAAGTTAAGGATACAGGTTGGCTCCGAAGCCACGTCATGTGCCATGTGTGACCTCCTGTCGACACTCTGTCGACCACAAATAAGGGTCCGTAGAACTCCACTTACTCCCACCGTACACCTTATCACCCACACTGGCCAGTCACCTCATAAAATGGCTCGAACAAATGAAACAAAATTGAACTTGGTTCACAAGCTCGGCTCACAAACTTGGTTCACAGAACCACAAACTTGGTGACCTTAAGACTAAGTTGGACTGGTTTCGACCAAGCCCCGGCCAGCTCGAATAGTCCGTCTAGGTCTTGAGATCGAGCCCACAACTTCATCATATTTCACAAAATTCACAAAAGTCACCCCGAGCTACAAGCTCAAGGGGTTCAGCACCAAAATAATTCATATATACACAGCTCATAAAGAAGCACAAGTACAAATTAGGGTTCAGGTCGAGTGTGATCAAGTACACCCTCGCCTAAGTACCCTCTCATCCATACCAAAGCACATAAGCAGGTTATACACAAAAACGGCCTGAATACTTACACAAAAGCAAGTATAGCAAAAGAGCGAAGATCACGTCACGTATAGTAGCTAGTAGGACCCACCGTCTCCGTCTAGCTCACCACCGTCTGAAATAGAAGATTGCATCACAATATATCACAAACGGCTACTAACATGCATAACTCAAGTAAAATGGCAAAATCGGCACATGCATGCGCGGAAACGGCATACGGAAACGGAAATGGCAGCATAACCGTTTTGGTGTCAAAAACTGTTTTGAACACAATCGAAGCTACGAGTGTCAGATCAGAGTACATGAGGTACCTTTGCGAAGCTAAGAGGAAGGGCTACAATTTTTATGAAGACACCTTAATCTAGATCTAAATGGAAGCAGGTCAAAATTATGGAAAACAGTACCAGAAGTTTGCATTTTAGGGTGACGGACAGGGTCTGTTTACTGGACCATAACTCACAGCTCACAAATCCAAATCAAGAAATTCCAAAGGTGTTGGAAAGGTATGTCATAATACTAAAACTTTTATGTTTTGGAAAAAACCTGAATCAAGACCGAGCAGGGTGAAAAATGGGTCCAAAGTTCCTGTCAGAACTGTCCAAATTCAAAGGCAGTTCTGACAACCATTCTTGTTTTGGTCATAACTGGAGCTACGGAACTCGGATTTGGATGAACTTTATACTGTTTCGAAGCTAAGACCAAGATCTACATTTATTATGAAGATTCAAACACCCAGTTCGCACGTTATCAGGGCGAACCGAGCATGGTCAGAGGCAAAAATCTAAAATCGTAACACAATCCAGTGTTCAAAACAGGAGTGACTGTTTTGGCTATAACTCGGGTTACACTGATCCGTTTGACCTGAAATTTTGTAGGCATATTAAGGACTTATGAGGCTACAACTTTCATGTTTTGAGAAACTTCTGAATCAGCACGTAGCATAAAGAAAAACAGAACTCAAGTTCGGATTTGTGGACTGCCTTGTTTCCAGTTTTGCCGGTTTTTGAACTTTGTAAACAAATGGTCCATTGCTACGATTCTTATACAAGTTTTCTAACTAATTTTATATCAAATAATACTACATATACCAGATCCTAAAAGACCTACCAATGGTCCGAAATTCTCCTCCAATTACCAAAGGGTTCGGCGGACCGCCTGCCCAGCTCTCGCTTGGACTACGGAATCGATTCACACAAACCCAACATAGTACGCGCGATAGGACCCAAAGAAAATGAACAATTGGAAACTACTAAGGTGAGAACATGCCTACCAAACCATAGAATCATAGTCTCAACGGAATACATTTAATAGACAAGGTTAAACACTTATACATATATTTACATTGAAGTCTTGAACAAATTAACATACAGTGCGATCCGAGGTACTCATATTACACAAAATACAATTAGGGCTTCGTTTTCAAAAGAGTTTAACAATATGACATATATACTAGCTTGACCCTTTTCTTCCAAAACCGTTATTTCCAAGTTTGTCCCCTGTAAGGAAAACAAAGGCAACAGAAAGGGGTGACCTTACGCTCAATGAGGTACCAAACATATAGGGGTAAAATCATGGCCTTTCACGTTTAATCAATCAGATACATATACCAGATATAAAGGAAAGCATTTAGACACAGTGATTCAAAGGGAAAGGATACAAGTGGCTCTCAGGAGCCAGATTTCCATTTGCAGTACTTGATCCGAACCCGTTGACTCTCCGTCAACGTAAATAGAACCAACATATCCGTAGACCCCACTTTACACCAATTTTTGTCCACCAAACATACCCCTACCGGGCCCGAACTCCATTCAGGAACAGTAATGGTAATACTCGAGTATACCGGAATCACGAGTCTCAATACCCAAAGATTCCCAAAACAGACTACTGTGGTTCGTTATCTAATCGACCAGGCCCTTGCCGGCCCGACTTGAGTAACTAGCCACAGGTGTTGAGCTCAGAGGTCACAGAAAGGTCGTTGGATACCAGCCTCCAAACGACGTCCGAACAGACTCAGATACAGTTAACAGATTATACACAGTAAATAGGCATATGGACAGATAAGAGAACGAGTGTGATAAAGTACACCCTCGTCTCAAACAGAATAAACAGATAGTGCAGTCATTTAAATCGCAGATTGCAGGGGCAGAAACCAAGTTAAACAGCAAATGAGGGGAGTTGTACACTCACCGGTTCAAGTATAGATACTTCAAAAGTTTTCACTTCAAACTGGCTTTAATTGCCAAGAAACCCTAAAATCATCAAAGTAAACCAATTGAAGGTTTCATATCCAAAATCGAGTAAACAGAATGCACAAGTGAGGCTCGACTACATGTCGTACGTCTTTCCAGGTTAAGTACTAGTACAAAAGAATAAAATATGACTTTTGAGCAAAAAAATAACAGTTGATCCTAGGGTTACAAACAACCCCTAAAACCTTTCATTTGTACTAAGATCAACTCAATTGAAGGAATCTCATAGCCCAAAAATTTTGGGCAGCATGCCCTCTGTATTTACCTATTTTTCCAGCCACTTATGGCTTCAGTATTTTTCTCAATCAATCCCAAAGTCATACACAATATAAATTCATCACAACAGCCGTTCAATAGGCTCAAAGTCATTCAAGTACAAGATTTAGCTAGGAAAATGACCGGAAATGAGCTTTAAGCTAGGAAACCAAAAAGGCAGATTCACCGCTACTTAGCGTATCGGATTTAACCGAAACTACGCTTATTGGATTGAAGTACAAGTTATACCGTTTCGAAGCTAAGACAGATGGCTATAACTTTGATGAAGACTACTTAGTCCAGTTCTCACCCTAACTAGGTCAAATTTATCAAAACAACCCCAGATTTTCCAGTTCGAAGCTCACTGTGAAATTCAACTAGCAGTCCCGATTCATTCAAGTATATCTCAGCACAAACAACTCCGATTCAGGTAATTCCAAAGCCAGTTGAAAGCTAAGATACGAGGCTATAATTCTTCAGAAGACATCGACAATCAATTCAGTATTATTCCCGGTCAAACTAACCAATTACAGAAGCTGATTATCAGTTTCGGACAGAAACAGGGCAGCAGGGGTATTTCGGTCTTTTCACAGGCTACGTTACTCCGATTGGGATGAAATTTTGTAGGCAACTATAAAATATTATTTAATACAACTTTCATGTTTTACCCTAAGGGTAATTCAGCCTCTAACTAGGTCTAACAGTACCGGGAAGAACAGGGAAAAATTGAAACCCTAATTTGGAATTTTCCGCACAATGTGGAAATTTTCCGCAATTCGCTACAATTTACGCACTATAACTTCATTCTAGACCATTTCCAACCATCATCCATGGCCAACCAATATAAAACATATAAAACAGAAAAATCATGAATAGATAGAAAAATTCACCAATCTCAACCAAAAGTCATGAAATATCACTTAAAACTAGCTCTTTAACTCACACAAGCTACCAATTGAACATCATTAAGATCAAAGGAAAGGTGTCTTAGTCACTTACCTTGCAAACTCAAGAAAAGAACCAACTTAACACCTCTTGCTTCCAAATCACTTCACAACTAACCTCACTACTACTCAACTAAGGTTTTTTTGGAGAATTTGGAAAATTAAACGGTTGATTTGCTAGATTGAGCAAGATTGGAGCAAGAAATTTGAGAGCTTTTTCCTTTCTTTTCTCTTGAAGATGGCAGGCCAAGAAGCTTGAAATGGAGGGTAATTTTGGGTCAATTTTTGTTTAATTGATAAAGTGGTGAATAGTGGTCAAAAGCAAGGGCAACTCACAAGGTGACACTTGTCACTCTCATTAATGCATGGCTATCCTTTTGTCTCTCCAAATCTCATCCATTGGGTAACCTCTAATTATCTCTTAACACCTGCTAAAATAAACCCGGTATCCAAAACCTAACCTAACTGGCCGAATTTTACCGAACTTACCGCACTAGTGGGTCCCACATCCGGTATATGCTCTTAATTTCTCAAAAACTAACCGATACTAAAAAAATTATTTAAAAACTATATTTACTCATAAAAATTATCTAGAAAATTTTCCTAATAAAGAAAATGCAGAAAATCACGCAATTAAAAAGAATAAAACCTAGAAAATAAGAAAATTACGGGTTCTCACACCGAGTCCGTTTGAATGTTCAATCAAAGTCCCAACGTTCGTGAATTAAATCTGGAATTTGGCCTAACGGTCTCACTTTTTCAGTAAATTTGAGCCGCCATATCTTGGAGCTCAAAATTCCAATTCTTGTCCCGCTTGTTTTGTTTTGCACTTTGTTTGTAACTCTAATTGAGTTCCAAATTTCAAAGGCTAGTTTGCATTGTGTGAATTTTGCCGAATTTTCAAAGTTGGCCAAAAACCAACCCAGAAACTGTCTCAATGGTCCAAAACAGCAATTTTGAGCTGAATTTTGAATGTTATCCATTTGGAATCTTGGAAAAATGTCATATAGGAACTTTTAGTACTTTGAAAGTAGTTTCTAACGGTATCAAGTTTTCCAATTTTGGACATACGAAGAGTGAGATACAATTTTTCAAAAATTGAACCTCAAATAGAAAATTTTCAAACTTGACGGGAATTGAGTTTTTGAAACTCTTCCCTATCCTTCAATACTAATTGACCATTTTGAGCTTGTCTTCATGAAGGAAATCAGTTTTTACTTGTGTTAATAAATACTACTTTAGAACCTTAAATTTTGAGCAAGTAAAGCCCCATTCCATGGTATTTTCTAGATTGTACAAGTGTACAATCCCTCTCTTGATAAGAAAGGATTTTCAAGTGATAGTGTGTAATAGATAACTATTGTTTGCTCAGGTGCTCAAGAAGACCTTTACGAGGATCTCGAGGGGAACACCTAAAGGCTTGTTTACGCACTCACTCTCTTATTTTGATTGGTGAGTGTCAAGTGCATGAATTTGTTGCTAAGTGGTTAACTGTTTCCTATCTGTTATGTGAATTTGAAATTTTGAGACGAGTGTGTACTTACCGCACTCGTTCCCTTTCGAACGAAATTATATTCGTATTTTGCTATGTGAATTCATATTCGACTTGTACATAATAATGTGGATGTGATTCGTATTTGTGATTCGTCTATGTGATTCGTATTTGTGATTCCTATTTGGAATCGTCGATTTGAGCGTTGCTCATTGACTTATATTCGTATTCGTATTCGTATTTGTATTCGGGGGACGCCCAAACTCGTTGGTTAGCTTTGCGATTCGAGCCAGCATGGGCTTGGTCGATAAGCTTAGCAAACCATGAGATATTCGTAGATCATGATCTATTGGAGAGATCTTGCTCGGCATTACTCGCGCAGTATTGCCATGATATACTCGAGTATTATCAAAACTTTGATGAGCGGGCCCGGTAAGGGGTGTAACGGTGACGGGATTCAAAGAAAAGTGGTGTATCTACGGATTTGATACTTATGTGGTTGACGGAGTGTCAACATGAGCTGTGATCAAGACTTTGACTCGACTACGTGGAATTTAGCTCCTGAGAGCTACAGTATCCTTGAATTGTTTCCGTTTATTTTCCTATTTGAAGTGTGAATTATTCGAACTTGATAGCTTCATCTACAACGTAATTGTTGTTGCTACTTGGGTTATGTGTTTGCATGTGTGTTTCTTAGCCTCACTGAGTATTGGCTCATTCCATTAGTTTGTTTTCCTTAACAGGAACCCGATTGGAAGGAGTTAAGCAAATGCCGACTTGAGGCACTTTTGTATTAGTGTTTTGATTGTAATTGACTAGACTAATGAGGAGGGGCTCAAGGCTGCTCAAACTTCTAGTGCTCAGGTCATGCAAATACCCAGTGGTCCAATTACAAGAGCGCGTGCTAGGAGAATTCAAGATTCACTTCAAGCTCTTGTTTGCACGATTCAAGAACGAGTTGGTGATGACTTGAGGACCATTGAAGGATTACATAATGGAGAAACTACTCTCTACACTTTCCTTCAAATGGAAGAACCAAATGAAGACTAGTTCATGGAATACTAGCTTGCTAATTAGGGTTTTTTAGTTACCATTATTAGTTGTTGTTAGCATTAATAATTTCGGTCAATTTTACTTCACTTTGGCCGAATTCAGAGTCTTAATTTTAGTCCATTAGTTGTTAGATATTTTCACCCTAAATGAAGGGCAAGGTCGTCCATTGGACATTCTAGGGTTTGAGTCCTGTAAGGCTATATATAGCCTAGGTTTTCATTCATTAAAGACAATTCAGATTTTATAAAATATTCGTGAGTTTATTCACTCTCTCTTGCCTCAAGAGAATTTCTTTTGAATACTTGAGAATCAATCTCAAGCTGTTCATTGAACTTATCAATCAAGTAGTCTCCTTGATTGTGGCGTTCTTCTATCTTTACTTTTGGTTCACTAAATTTGCTAGTCTTGGGTTAAGGAATCTCCTTAGTTCGTGGCTCGTGATTCTAGAAGGGTCAAAGTTCCACAAATCATCCCAACTTGGTGTTCGTCTAGATCCGTCGCACATCAGTTGGTATCCAGAGCCAGTCGACGACATCAAGTATATCCCGTTGAGTTTGTTCGTAAGCTTTCTGGTCAATTTTATTTTACAAAACTGGTCGTGTCTCTCTTTGTGTTAAGTGCGATTATTATTACAAAAAAAAAAAAAAAAATTTATGTCCGCCTTGCTTGTTCTTGTTGCGTCGCTCTTTGTTTTCTTTTGCTTCGCGTCCACTTCATGCATTACTTGTTGTGTGATTCTGTCTTGAAGCCTGCCTTCAAGTGTAACCGAGTTGTGTGCCTTGCATATTCTGTTTGGATAAAAAAAAAAAATTGCGACGGCTAGGGTTTCACTTGCAACTAGGGTTTCCTTGGGCGCGAGTTTCTTGCCAAATCTGTCCAAACTTTAGTTTATTCCACCAAGTTGTTTTCATTAATTCCTAAACTGATTTTTGTGGGTAAACTTGTTTGGGGTTGGAATCTTGAAGAGGGACTACTATAATCTAGGGTTTCTTGAGTTTCTTGAAACTAATCTTGAAGTCTTGAAACTTTGATACATGTCTTGATCATTATTGGAGGATTGAAGGAGAACATTGGTTTGACATTAGATTCTGGAATTTTACCCAAAAAAAAAAAAAAAACAGCCGAGTAATTGTGTGTTCTTAGAGTTAAAAAAAAAATAGAAAAAGGAAAAGAGAAAAGGCATTCGGGTAGCAAACAACAAAGAAGGAAGCCGCACTTTTATTTGCCAAATTTTGTCTTGTTGCAATTGTTCCAACAAACCAGAAAATTACATCAAACAAAAAAAAAAGACTACTCAAAAGTTTTGACCAACCTCCTCTTGAAAATCTTGAGCACCTTGAGCCTTGATCACTTGTATCACCCGTTGAGATTTTTGAGGATCTTGACCATCTTGATTCTTGAAGATTTGCACCTCTCTTCGTACAAAAAGCCGCTTGGGAAATTCTTGTGTAACATCACTTGCATTATCTTGTGAAGCCATTGCCTAGGACCAAGAGTCAAATCTGTCCTTGTGTGCAGCAAAAAGGAGGGGGGCCGAATTGTTTGTTGTTGAGGGAGAGTAAGGGACAAAAATTTTGGAGGGTAAGGATCGGATTTAAGAAGAGGAAATTCTGGAAAAAATTTAGAAGCTACCAAATCTGGACAATTTTTTAGGAAGTTCTAGCCGACTTTGAGAGGGATTTAAGAAGAGGAAATTCTGGAATTTTGGAGGATAGTTTCGGGTAGAATAGGAAGCTACCAAAAATCTGTTTTGCACTTGGTTGAACAGCCGACTTTAGGAAAGGCATAAGGAAAAGGAAATCTGGAAATTTTTAGAAATAACCCTGATTTGGTATGGCCGATTTTGAGGAAGGTTAAAGGGTACGAAATCTGGAAATTTTTGGTAACAATTCTGATTTGGTTTAGCCGACTTTAAGGAATTTTCCAAATAAATCCAACACCTAACTTGGTTCCCAAAATCAATTAGGAAATTAAGTAAACACTTGGGAAACTCCATCATTGTACTTGGACATTCCATTCCTTATCGATTTCATTACTTGAGCTTTCCGTTTCTACTCTTGCTTCTTGTTTGATTAAGGTTTGATTGAACGTCTTTGAGAAAATTTCTGATTTCTTCAAAGGAAACAATCAAGTGGCTTGAGAAGTGAGTGGTGAGAGCATTAGAGTGACAAAAAAAAAAAACACTTGAGTGAAAACACGAGAGGAGTGAAACACTTCAGGGAGCAAGCGAGACATTTTCTACTAACAATTTGTCAAGTTTTGCAGGTTTCACCATGTCTCAGGAAAATGAACTTACCATTGCTCAGTTATCACGTAAAATGGACGAATGTGGAAGGAAATGCAGAGGAGATTTGACCAAAGGTTGGAAACAATCCATGAGCAGATTGATCAACTAAGTTCATCTAGGGTTTCTTCTAGGAAATCTAGGGGCAAATCCACCCTGGAGGAATCTAGTGATTCCAATGCCGATTCGGATCATGAGGCATTCGAGCAAAGAAGACCGAGGAGAAACACAAGAGCCATTGGTGATGCAATCAAGGGGATTAAGATGAAGATTCCCCCTTTCCAAGGCAAATCTGATCCGGATACATACCTTGAATGGGAAAGTCGAGTGGAGCTAGTATTCGATTGTAATGACTACACCGATGCACAAAAATTGAGACTTGCCGTAGTAGAATTCACCGACTATGCCATAGTTTGGTGGGAACAAGTGGTTACAAGCAGGAGAAGGTGTGGAGAACCACCTATAACCACTTGGACTGAGCTCAAGAGACTGATGAAGAAGCGATTTGTACCAAGTCACTACCATAGAGACTTGTACCAAAAACTTCAAACCTTGACACAAGGTCAACGCTCAGTTGAGGACTACAACAAGGACATGGAAATCTCCATGTTGAGAGCTGATATTCAAGAAGATCGAGAGGCTACAATGGCAAGATTTCTCAGTGGTCTGAGGGTTGAAATAGCCGATCAACTGGAGCTTCAATACTATGTGGAGATAGAAGATATGGTGGAGAAGGCTATCAAGATTGAGCAAAGGCTCAAGAGGAGGGGTACAACCAGAAATTATAACCCTCATCCACCAACGTTTACTCGACCATTCCAGCCTAGAAGGGAAGAGAGAGGTCCGAATGCTTGGAACACTCCAAAATCCAAGCCCGACCAAGGGACAAGCTCACGGTCACCTTTTACCAAAACCGACTCCAAGGTTGTTTCCAAGCCAACAATTGAAACTTCAAAACCTAGGAATCGTGACACCAAATGTTGGAGGTATCAAGGAGTTGGGCATATTGCAAGTCAATGTCCAAACCCAAGGACTATGCTTGTCCTACCAAATGGAGACATTGTCACTGATGATGAAGAGGAGGATTACAAAGACATGCCTTCCTTGGTTGAAGAGGAAGATGAGATAGAGGAAGTTCCAACTCAAGACAAAGTTGGATTGGTAGCAAGAAGGGCACTAGCTACTCAAGCTAGTAAAGATGAGCTTCAACGTGACAACATCTTTTACACTAGGTGCCATGTGACCAACAAGGTATGCAGCTTGGTGATTGACCCCAGAAGTTGCACTAATGTTGCTAGTGCATTGATGGTGGAGAAACTAAACTTGCCAATTAGTGAGCACCCCCGTCCCTACAAGCTTCAGTGGTTAAACAACAGTGGAGAGGTACGTGTTCATAAACAAGTTTTGGTTACTTTTCGCATTGGTAGGTATGAAGATGATGTTATGTGTGATGTAGTACCAATGCAAGCTGCACATATACTCTTAGGGCGTCCTTGGCAATTTGACAAAAGAGTCACTTTTGATGGTTTCTTGAACAAATACTCTTTCATACATAATTGTAAAAAGATTACACTTGCACCTCTTACACCTCAACAAGTGCATGAGGATCAAGTTAGTCTACAAAAAGAGTATGACTTGCATACTACCACCAAGAAGGACAACGCCAAAGCTAAGAAATTGGTGACGGCCGACCCTACTTCAAGCAAGTTGGATCACTCTCTTTCGGCCTTAGAGCCGACACAGGAGAGAAAACCCAGCATGCTTGCCAAGGTGAAAGATGTGAGACAGGCCTTGCATTCTAATCAGGTTTTATTTATTTTATTTGGCAAGGAATCCTTACTCAGTAATGCTCTTGATGCTTCTTTGCCTAGTGTTATTACTAACCTCTTACAGGAGTATCAAGACGTCTTTCCTGAGGATATACCTAATGGATTGCCTCCATTAAGGGGAATTGAACATCAAATTGATTTCATTCCTGGATCTTCCCTTCCAAACAAGGCACCATATAGGACCAATCCTGAGGAAACCAAGGAGCAACAACGACAAGTGGAGGAGTTGCTTAGTAAGGGTTGGATTAAAGAGAGTCCAAGCCCTTGTGCTGTACCAGTTCTACTTGTTCCAAAGAAAGATGGAGGATGGAGAATGTGCACTGATTATAGGGCAATTAATGCCATCACGGTAAAGTACCGCTATCCCATACCTCGTTTGGATGACATGCTTGATGAATTACATGGTGCAATCATTTTTACTAAGATTGATTTGAAAAGTGGTTACCATCAAATTCGCATGAAAGAAGGAGATGAATGGAAAACTGCATTTAAGACAAAACATGGACTTTTTGAGTGGTTGGTCATGCCTTTTGGGCTAACCAATGCACCAAGTACTTTTATGAGACTCATGAATCATGTTTTACGTTCTTTCATTGGTAAATTTGTGGTCGTTTACTTTGATGACATTTTGATCTATAGTAAGAGTCTAGATGAGCATGTTGTGCATTTACAAATGGTCCTAGATGCACTTCTCAAGGCGAGCCTCTACGCTAACCTTAAGAAGTGTACCTTTGGCACAAATCAATTGGTTTTCCTAGGCTATGTTGTAAGTGAGCAGGGAATTCATGTTGATCAAGACAAGGTAAAGGCTATTAGTGAATGGCCAACCCCTACCACTGTAAGTGAGGTGAGAAGTTTCCATGGCTTGGCAAGCTTCTATAGGCGTTTTGTCAAGGATTTTAGCACAATTGCTGCCCCACTTACGTCAATTGTCAAGAAAGATGTGCAATTTCATTGGGGAGAGGAACAAGCTAAGTCTTTCCAATTACTTAAGCACAAGCTCACACATGCACCTGTTCTTAGTTTACCTAATTTTGACAAAGCTTTTGAAGTAGAGTGTGATGCTTCTGGTTTAGGTATTGGTGCTGTCTTATTTCAAGAGGGCCGCCCAGTTGCCTACTTTAGCGAGAAGTTGAATGGAGCTGCTCTAAACTACTCAACATATGATAAGGAACTGATGGCCTTAGTGCGAGCTCTACAAACATGGCAACATTACCTTCGCCCTCGTGAGTTTGTCTTGCACACAGATCATGAGTCGCTCAAGCATATCAAGTCCCAAGACAAGTTGAGTAAGCGACATGCACGATGGATTACCTTCATTGACAGTTTTACCTTTGTAATCAAATACAAGACAGGTAAGACGAATGTAGTGGCTGATGCACTCTCGCGAAGGCACACACTTATCACTACATTAGATGCTAAGTTGCTTGGTTTTGAATTCCTTAAAGAACTTTATGCAACTGACTCAGATTTTGGTGAGATTTTTTCCTCCTTGCCACGACACTCTCGTGAGCATTATTTCATCTCTCAGGGGTTCTTATACTACAAGGACAAGCTTTGCATTCCCAAGAGCTCCATGCACACACTCTTAGTAAGAGAATCTCATGTAGGAGGGCTAATGGGGCACTTCGGCATTGCCAAGACCTTAATGATTCTCCAAGAACATTTCTTCTGGCCACGCATGAGGAGTGACGTGGAACGCCACATTGAGAGGTGCGTGACTTGTCACCAAGCAAAATCAAAGGTACACCCTTATGGTCTCTATACACCTTTGCCAATTCCACATGAACCATGGGTTGATCTGTCAATGGATTTTGTGCTTGGACTACCTAGGACTAGAAAACGACATGATTCAATCTATGTGGTAGTTGACCGTTTCTCAAAAATGGCCCATTTTATTCCTTGTCTTAAAACAGATGATGCTAAGCATGTTGCAGATTTATTCTTTCGTGAGATAGTTAGATTACATGGCATGCCACACACTATTGTTTCTGATAGGGACGCCAAATTCCTTAGCTATTTTTGGAAAACTTTGTGGTGTAAACTAGGTACTAAATTGCTATTTTCTACTTCTAGCCACCCACAAACTGATGGTCAAACCGAGGTTGTTAATAGGACTTTATCTACCCTATTGCGCGCAATTATTAAGAAGAACATTAAATCTTGGGAAGATTGCTTACCACATGTGGAATTTGCATACAATCGCACTGTTCATTCTGCTACACATTATTTGCCGTTTTGAAATTGTGTATGGCTTTAACCCTCTCACACTTTTGGATTTAACTCCTTTACCTGTTCATGAGAGAGTTAACTTGGATGGTAAGAACAAAGCTGCATATGTACATGAGTTACACACTAAGGTGCGAGCCAACATCGAGAAGCGTACACTTCAATACATCCAAAGTGCCAACAAGGGGCGTCGCAAGATGATCTTTGAGCCTGGAGATTGGGTATGGATACACATGCGCAAAGAGAGGTTCCCAATCAAAAGGCGTAGTAAGCTACTTCCACGGGGAGATGGTCCATTCCAAGTCCTGGAGCGTATAAATGACAATGCCTACAAACTTGAACTTCCAGGTGAGTATGGGGTACATGCTACTTTTAATGTATCTGACTTGAGTCCTTTTCATGTAGACGATGAGTTTGATTTGAGGACAAATCGCCTTCAAGAGGAGGGGACTAATGAGGAGGGGCTCAAGGCTGCTCAAACTTCTAGTGCTCAGGTCATGCAAATACCCAGTGGTCCAATTACAAGAGCGCGTGCTAGGAGAATTCAAGATTCACTTCAAGCTCTTGTTTGCACGATTCAAGAACGAGTTGGTGATGACTTGAGGACCATTGAAGGATTACGTAATGGAGAAACTACTCTCTACACTTTCCTTCAAATGGAAGAACCAAATGAAGACTAGTTCATGGAATACTAGCTTGCTAATTAGGGTTTTTTAGTTACCATTATTAGTTGTTGTTAGCATTAATAATTTCGGTCAATTTTACTTCACTTTGGCCGAATTCAGAGTCTTAATTTTAGTCCATTAGTAGTTAGATATTTTCACCCTAAATGAAGGGCAAGGTCGTCCATTGGACATTCTAGGGTTTGAGTCCTGTAAGGCTATATATAGCCTAGGTTTTCATTCATTAAAGACAATTCAGATTTTATAAAATATTCGTGAGTTTATTCACTCTCTCTTGCCTCAAGAGAATTTCCTTTGAATACTTGAGAATCAATCTCAAGCTGTTCATTGAACTTATCAATCAAGTAGTCTCCTTGATTGTGGCGTTCTTCTATCTTTACTTTTGGTTCACTAAATTTGCTAGTCTTGGGTTAAGGAATCTCCTTAGTTCGTGGCTCGCGATTCTAGAAGGGTCAAAGTTCCGCAAATCATCCCAACTTGGTGTTCGTCTAGATCCGTCGCACATCATAGACACTTTTGGATGTTGTATATTTTTGGGGAAAGTGTTTGTAAATTTGAAATTGTGATGCAAGACTGGATAATTATGTATGGAAATGATTTCGTACCTTTATTCCGACTTTCGTTGTTAGTATTAGACTATGTTTGAATTGGATTTGTTTCAAGTCCTGGCGAGAGTTGGACAGGCGTCCCGCGGATACCCTTTGGTTCGCCTTAGGGAGAAGTGGGGGCGTCACACTCACTCACTCATAGCTCAAGAAAAATAACGTACATCCATACAAAATAAATAACACATCCACTTCAACTTAATATATATATTGATGCTCAAATTCAGATACAAAGGTTCTACACACCAAAATACATCAAAGTGTTTACAATTCGAGTACAATTAACCCTAGTCGGGTACTAGCGTGAGTACAAATTCAAAATTCAAAACAACTAGACTACGCTAGTCTGTACATGAATGAATTTTGAGGACGAAATTCTTTTAAGGAGGGGAGATTGTGATACCCCGACTTTTAGGGGTCAAAAAATTCGGCGACCATGATCAGATTTTGGCTGATATTTAGGCTCTAATAATAAGGAGATTAACTTGATAAAATGGTGGTCAAATGGTGTGTTCAATTGGTAGCCAATCGGTAGCGAACGATACCCGTCGGTTCTAGCCGTTTTTTCTTAAATTGTGTATACTAAGGTTTTAACTTATAATTCACCACCTCATTATTACCACTTCTAATCACATACTTAATATCATCTAAAACTCACTCTCAATCACCAAATTTGATCCCCACTCCATACCGGATAGTCACACTACGGATAGACGTAAAACCCTAATTCGTGCTAACTTGAAAACGAAAAGGAAAACCCTTAATTCTATATTCATTTGCACTTATTGTGGGGTGATGGGGTAGTAAGGCTATTAAAAATAATAATTTTCTATTTAAAAGTACTAATTTCCAAATAAAAGGGAATTTTTACAAAAAATATAAGAAATTTTGCAAGTCCTCACACTCTCTCCCCCTTAAGAGAATTTCGACCTCGAAATTCATACCTTTAATCGTAAACAGCTTAGGGTTTCTAATCTTTAAAACAAAGCAATGTTTTAAAACAAAAAAAATAAAATATAGAAACTGTAATATCCTAAAAGTCGGGGTATCACATTGTTTTTCTCACTCAAATGGTTCAAACTCAAGATGAATTGAAGTTGCTTTCTCTTGCTCTCTCTCTCTTATGCTCACGGCTGGTAGGAAGAAATGAGGAGCAATTGTGTGTTTTGTGATGATAAATATGGAGAAAAATTAGTTAGGCAAGATTCCATGGATGGCCGCCACTTGTCGCCACCAAAATCCATATCAATTATTTTTCTTTTCCTTGTATTTTTGAGTCAAAAATTTCAGCCAAGAGAGCTGAGGATGAGGAAGACATTTTGAAATAATATCAAGGATATGTTGTGGTAGGGAAGTGATAGTCAAGTGGGGTGTTCAATCGGTAGTGAGCGATACCCGTCGGTTCGGGCCAATTTTTTTTAAATCGCGTATATTAGGGTTTTAACTTATAATTCACTAACTTATTATTATCACTTCTAATCACACACTTAATATCATCTAAAACTCATTCTTAATCACCAAATTTGATTCACCCTCGGTACCGGATAGTCACACTACGGATAGGCGTAAAAACCCTAATTCGCACTAACTTGAAAACGAAAAGGAAAAACCCTTACTTCTATATTCATTTGCACTTATTGTGGGGTGATTAGGTGGTAAGGCTATTATAAAGTAATAATTTCCAAGTAAAAGGAATTTTAAGAAAAATGTGCGAGATTTTGCAATTCCATAGATTAAAAGTAGGGTTTCGATTAAAACATCTCAGATTTAAGAAAACCGATTAGTCACAAGTAACTAGGGTTTTTTTTAAATAAACTAAAGAAATCGTAATATCCTCTTTGAGACTAAACAACAATAGTATCCTAAAAGTTGGGGTATCACACATTTCTTGCTTTAATCTCTAGGCTAGCGGTCTTGAGGTGGATTATAGGTAGCTGACTTGAGGATTAAAATGTTTGATTGTTGTATTTATGTGTTATATGAAAGGATTACGGTTAGAAAATGGAGAGAAAGTTGAGAAATGTATGAGATTAGTGCTGGCTGAAACTGTCCTGCAGTTATCTTGCTTGCATTTCAAATTTTTGTTGGTTATTTGACTATGAAATTGATGGATATATGTTGTATATTGTGTGTACAAAGTGTCTTCCAAAAATCGTTTCATTTGGTTGTATAAAACTTGAGCTTTGGCAAGAATCAAATCTAGAAAACGTATAGTAGAGGTCTCGGACAGTGCTCCTTTATCCGAACATAACTTGTTGTACAAAAGTCAAAATTGAGTGCCGTCAGCGGCATTCAAAACTAGACATTCATATTCTTTCAATGGTATAAAAATCACCTACTAGTTCGAACTGAGTGAAAATTAATGATTCAACAAAGTTGACTGTCCTGTTGTGACTGTCTGTCCGAGAGGAATGGAGAACTGCATCTTGTGGCTTGATGTTCTCTCACTTGTGAACTGATTTTGGAAATGACTCTTTCTGATGAAATGTAGCATTTTGAACCTAGTTTAAAACACCATAAACCATTCTTAATTTGAACTTGTATTGAGTGAGATGTGGTCTGATTTCAAAAGTGCAACAAAGCTGGAAACTGCAAAGTTTTTCCCTTCTTGCAAGCCAAATGGTCAGGATTGTTTTGGGATGTTTTGCTTCAAAAATTTTGATGTCAATTACCCATAAATTGCTTATTAAATGCTTCTGGAACCTTGGTTTAAAAAATGGACTGAATTGGGATTGATTTCCTTGGACAAAAACCTTTGGAAAGAAAGAAAGAGGTGGTTGGCAGATTTGCTTTGAAAATTTCACGAACTTTGGCCATTTTGTTAACCACCTTCCCACATGATTTTTTACCTATAATTTGATAGAGAAGTAGTCTACATATGGAAGCTTAAGTGTACCAAATTTGGTTTAATTTCAATACCATTTTGATATCCAAATGATGCCTCAAATATTGTTCTGGAAATCTGGAAATTTACTAATCAGTTTGCAAGATTTCGCCAACTTTGAACTGTTACATATTGATGCTCAAAACTCTGAATTTAGTTCCATTTATCGTGTTTGAAACCTTGTTTGGAACTCTTATTGTGTTACCAATTTCAAGGGCTGATTCACTTTCTGTGAATTATGCCGAATTTCCAAAGATTGCTGGAAAACCAAGACTGGTTCAAACCTGTTTCTTGGAACTGAAACTTTGATCTGAAAAATGAATGCTTTCCATTTAGAATCTTGGAAAAGTGTCTTCTAGGAACTTTTAGTACTTCGAACCTAGTTTCCGACAGTACAAAGTTTTATATTTTTGGACGTACTAAACTCAAGATTTGATTCCAAAGATTGTCGCGCAAAGTTGAAATTTCACGATTTCTTAGGGAATGAGTTTTTAAGAATTTGTTACTTTCTTTTGATATCGATAGACCGTTTTAAAATCGATCTCGTGGAAGAGGCAAGTTTGTCTTAGGACTTTAACTCCTCACTTTTGAACCTCGATTTTCGAGAGATTAAGGTTCTCTTTTAAGACATTGACTTAGTTTAAACAAGTGTACATTCTTTCTTGATTGATGCATGGTTGTGAGTGATAGACAACCGTTATTTCTTCAAGCGCTCAAGAGGATCTTCAAGAGAATCTCAGAGCGGACGCCTAAAAGCTTGTTTGATCACTTACTCACTTTTGACTTGGTGAGTGTCAAGTGCATGATTTGTTATGGAATACGTGAATTGCTTCTTGTTAATCATGTCAATTAGAATTGCCGTGACGAGTGTGTGTTTTATCGCACTCATTCTCTTTTAAATGAAATTATGATCGAATTTTGCTATATGAATTGATAATCGACTCGTGTGAAATGATGTGGTTGTGAATCGTATTTGTGATCGTCGATTGGAGTGTTGTCTCATCGACTTATATTCATATTCGGGGGACGCCCAAACTCGTTGGCTAACTTTACGAATCGAGCCAGCATAGGTTTGATCGAGAAGCTTAGTAAACCATGAGGAAACACGAAACTTGATGATACGAACGGCGCCAACCTTGTGACGAAACCCGTAAAAGATTAGCTTTAGGATCGACAAAGAGGACACCAAGTTTGGAGCGGATGACCTCAACCCGTTAACCACGTGGTTAAGGAACCTTGGTATAATGTTAGAAGACGCCACAACCTAGTGCGATTCTAGATTGATAAGTCACGAACACCTAGAGAAATTCTAAGGTATTCAAGAAGCCTTGGAGAAACCAAGAAAACTCTCAAAATTTGATTTATTGTTTGAATGCCTAAAACCGTTGGAAGTGTGGGCTATTTATAGCCTTACATAGAGATGAAAAACTAAATAATATGGAACTAGTCTAGAATTGTGGGCTTGACTAAGACTAAGAATTGTAGGCTTGACTATTTCCATAAGACTAAGAATTGTGGGTTTGACTGAACCTTATGAGGTCATCCCTTAGATAAATAAAGCAAGGCTATGGACCATTAAGCCCTTATTACAATGACTTTACTAAAACAGCAAATGTGACTAGAGAAGGGTCACACATGGTTCTCTTTGACGTGCACCACATGGATGACCTTCATTCCTTCATGCTCAAGTCCCTCAATGACCTTGGGGACAATTTCTTGGCCTTGTATCTCATGAACAAGCCCTTGGAGTTCCTCACTCAGCTTCTTAACTCATGCTCGTGATGTGTGCATGGATGGCGTCCTTGACTTAAGGCTTTCATAGAGACATTGAAGGCTTGGAAGTTGCTAAGCGAGTTGTCTACACATTGATCCAAGCCCATGAAACATCAAGTTTTGGCCATGCATACCCTTAATGCATCTTGGCTCGATTGGTAGTAGTATTAGTTGTTGTTAGTTGGGTTTATCGAGTCATTAGTTGAATTGCTAGTATTTTCATTTGGTTGTGCAAGTCGGCCCACTCTTGCCAAGGTATGGGCCGAATTTCCTTTTCTAGATTAGGTATATGGGCCGCCAATCCTTGACCAAAATGGATTAGCCTCCTAGGTTTCTAGCCTATAAAAGGGCGCCTTTTGTACAAGCAAGAGTTAGTCATTTTATGATAATAAACATAGCTTTTGTTTCTCTTACATTTGAGAGTACAATTCCATTACTTGCATTGGCAAGGGTTCTTAGCAATCCCGTGATCGTCCTTGATTGTTCATCCTACCTATCCACTTGAGTATTCACCTCGATTGGAGTCGTCGTTCTACCACCTTCAATCAAGTCGTGTCGTCCGTCTTGGTTTTTGGGTTCCGCAAACCAAATGTTGGACAACCTCGCTAGATCCTTGGGCAAACGTGCTACGTGTCTCGAGACGTGTTGATCGAGGACCGTATCAGTTGGCTTTAGAGCTTAGGTGGAGGTATCTTCCATTATATCCGTTGTGTTGTCTTTGTTTGTCGTCTACAAATTCCTTGTTTCCACTGCCTTGTTAAAAAAAAAACAATATAATCAAATCTGTCTGCAACTTGTTTCTTGTGTTTGTCTTGCGTCTTCAATTCTGCTGTAGTTGCTTTTGCAAATCTGTTCGAAGTTGAGTCACTAGGGTTCCATCGTGTTTTGGTGTGTTGTTGGTGAAATTTCTGTCCGTTTTTGTGTCTCAACGTTGCGCTAAATCTGACCTTGTTTGTGTAGTTTGTTTGGTCAGAAATTCTGCTGTAAATCACCACAAATCTGTCCGTGGTTGCATTGTTCGTTTGGTTCCATTCGGTCCGTAGTCTTGTTCTTTGTTTGCGTGTCAATTCTACCCGTGGTTTGTGTGCACTTGTGGCGTGCGAAATTTTGTTTGGAGTCGACCAATCTGTCTCGTTAGTTTGTTGTCACTTGGGCAGCAAGAAAAGTAACTTGGCGGCTGCTAGGGTTTCCTTATTCCGCTAGGGTTTCTCGAGTTGCAATCTATCCAAACTTGTTTGTGAGTCATCCAAGTTGTTTGCTTGTTTTTCAAATCTGATTTTTGGTTAAACTAGTTGGTGTTTGTGAATCTTGGGAGAACCTACAAGAATCTAGGATTTCTTGAATTTCTTGATCACAATCTTGAAGTTCTTGATAATTATCTTGGACGTTCTTGAAGGTGTCTTGTGCGATTGAATTGGCCGAACGCAAATCTGGAAAAATAATCCATTCGGTCAAAGCTTTGTGTTGTGTTTGTTTGTTACAAGTTAAAAAAAAGGGGACAAAATAGAATGAAAAAAAAAGAGGAAGAATCGGTTGGCAAAACAAAATAAGAGAGAAAAAAAAGGAAGGCAACCGAATTGGGAGAAGGAAATTCTGATTTGCGCAATACTACTTGGAGTAGAATTTGGAACCTTCTAAAAGTTGTTACAAGAAGGAAAGGGATTTTTCCAAAAGGTTTCATAAACCAATCAGATTTGCGCAATTCTTCTTGGAGGGAATTTGGAAATTTCTAAAAGTTGTTTCAAGAAGAAAGGGTTTTCTAAAAGGTTTCCAAAACTAACTTGTTTCCAAAATCAATTAGGAAACTAAGTGTACAACTTGGATAACTCTTTTATTTCCACTTGGACACATTCCTTCATTTTAGGAAACTAGGGTTTCATTCCTCTTTGTTCACACTAGCGCATCTTCCATTGCTGTCCGCAATTAGGAAGCTTCCAAAATCGTGCCTCCTTGTCACATTTTGCATTCCATTTGTGTCTTATTTCCTTGGTTACTCTTGTGGAAAGTTTGGGTGACATTTGTGGACTTTGTGCGGCATTTCTCAACTACCTAAACCGACAGGTAGGGAATTTTGGTAAGATCATTTGATGCGAATGAGCAAGAGGCCCATGGTGTTCAAGTAGACCCCGTGAAGGTCCCTCAAGGCCCAGTGACACGTGCACGAGCTAAAAGATCCAAAGAGTTACTTCAAGCACTGGTTCATGCCGCCCAAGCTCAAGAGAGACCATGCATTGAAGGAATTGACATGGAGGATCCTTGCAAGCTACCAAAGTGTTGCTTACAATTGAAGATGCAAGTGATCAAGCTTGGACTGCGATTGAGTAGCTCATGTTGAGCTTAGATACGGCTATATGGGCCTTAGTCTATTTATGCTTTGGTTAGTTAGTTAGTAGTTAGTGGGTTAGTTTCGGCCAAGAGAAGGCCCAAGGGCTGGCCGAATTTCCTTTGCTATTTGCGAAGGTCTATTAGGGTTAGACAAGGCTATAAATAACCCCAAGTTAATGTTTACATTCAGTTTTTGCGATATTATTAATAAAATTCCAGAATTTCGTCCATTCTTGTGGCAAATTCCCTTAGTTTGTGAAAGCTAGTTTGAACATCCTAGAGTTGATCCTAGGTTGTTTCTTGACTTATCAATCAAGCAAACACACTTGATTGTAGCGTCCTCTACCATTGAATCCGTTCTTGAGTGGTCCAAGTTTGGGTTCAACTCTATCAATTCCGCAAAGTGTCCTCTACGGTCTTCTCTTTGCTTCCGCCCTTACATCACCAACTCTCATCTCAAGGGTTCAAAAGGAACTCCTAGTTCTACCGCCTACTTTTGAGCCATTCGATTGGCTTTGTTTCCATCAGATTCTTGAGGTTTGGATCTAGGCCAGGTGGAGTGGTGCTGGAATGATCCAATGGTGAAAAAATGAAGGAAGGAAATGGTGGAAAATGATAGGAAACGGAACTGCATTTTCCCTTTACGATTCTCCCATGGCTTCTAAGAAGCCATGGGGTTTTGACGCGCGTGAACTACACACGCGCATGGCTCCTCTTTTTTTTTGAATTTTAATGCAAATATACCGTAAAAAAGAAAATGATAAACCTAATATATAAAAATAAACAAAAAATGAACATTAACTATCATCTAATCAATAAAATAAATAAATAAATAAATAAAATAAAATAAAATAAAATAAAATAAAATAAAACAAGAATAAAACCAAAATTGAATTTCATAAGACATAAAGTTAAACAATCAAATAAATGAAATTTTGGTGTCTACAAAACCCTAGAGAATAGGTGCTTGACTTGGTAATGGAAGGAAATGGCGAGAATGGGAGTGGTAAGAACGGGAATGTCGAACGACCTCGGTGAGTACTTCGCTACTAGGAGCATCCCGGAGGGCCTGTATGTCGGTGGGCTCCAAGACATAGGGTCCGACATTGTGACTGCTAGCGGACCTATTCCTACCTCGATAGGGTAGTTCTCGCTATAGCTGATGAGGGCAGAAGATTGGGTAGTGTCAATCGTAGATGCCAGACAGAGATTGAGCGTCTGCAGGCCGTATTGAGAATGCAAGCAGCTAGGATCTGTGAGCTTGAGGCTTCTGTCCTTGAGGAGCAAGTGCGAACGAATGCCTTTCGAGAGTAGGTTCAGGAGGCTCACGGTCATCTTGCTCAAGTAGTAAGGGAAGTAAGAGACCGAATTGACAATATTTTGACTGAGTGTAAGGCCCTGGTGGGGGAAGTAGTGCAGAACTTGGTCGAGGGAGGTCAAGGGAACGCCGCCTCTAATGATTCTGAGGAGGATCCTGAGGAGGACCCCGAGGAGAAGCCGGCTGCACCTGAGGAGAAGGCAGAGTCGGTCGGGTCGGTGACTGACTAGACTAGGGATCTAGGGTTTCGAGGGATTTTGTGGGGTAGTTAGGGACATAGTTGGGATGACACGTCATCTTTTATTTTTGATATTGACGTGTTAAGGTTGATATACACTGCGGTTGGTTTTGTTCTATGTCCCTTGGCTATTATAAGCTCTTGACTTGATTACGTTGGCATGTACAGTACTCTATAACTTGTTATGTGACTTATTTTGATATGTATATAACGGAAGTGTTTATTTTAAACGTGTTTTATTGTCTTTACTTTATGATTTAGAAATGTTTTCACTGAGCTTTATAGCTACTTTATATTGCTTATATCTATATAGTCTATTGTCCAATAGAAGCATGGAAGGTAGGAGAAATCAAGACTATGGAATTACCCGAGGACGCGGTTCTAACCGTGGCCGTGGGGCTAAACAAGTATAAGAACCAGTACAAGAACCAAGAGTGGAGAAAGGTGCAACAGTTGAGTCACAACCTTGACCCCGAGCTAAATAGGGGGATCAGGTGGCAACGGTGATTCAACAAATGACCAATATTCTCGCTCGATTGGTAGAGCAGCAGGCAAGTCCCTGTTAATCAATCTAGGGACCCTAAAATAGGGGAAGATAGGGCCCTAGAGCGATTTCACAAGTTTTTTCCTCCTAAGTTTCTTGGAGGATCAGATCCTGAGATAGCCGAGAGGTGGCTGGAGACGATGATCAATATTTTCACTGCCTTGAACTATACGGAGGAAATGCAGGTGCATTTTGCTCTATTTCAATTTGAGAGAACAGCTAGAGCTTGATGGAACGTAATTAGGGCTAAGTGGGAGAGAGAGAGGGGACAATATGGACTTGGTTGAATTTCGTGCGGGAGTTTAATGAGAAATATCTCCCACCGATAGTTCAGGAGAAGAGGGAGGACGATTTTATCAAGCTCCGTCAAGGAACCCTAATTATATCTGAGTATGAGACTCAGTTCACCAAGTTATCCAAGTTTGCTTCTGAATTGATAGCTACGGAGCAAAGGAGGGTGAGGCAATTTGTACAGGGACTAAATGTTCAAATACAAGAAGCCTTGGCGGCGGCACAAATTAATACCTTCATGATGGTTCTAGAGAAAGCCCAAGAGATAGAAATTGCAAGGGCATAGGTGAAGGTCTTTCATGCAAAGAAAAGGGGTGCACCTAGTGGAAGTCAGGGGCAGGTACAAGGTGATCGGGTTATGCCACCTCCTAAAGTGGGTCGAGAAGCTGGCGGTGGAAGAATGTCAAGGACATCTAGGGGAGTCACTCTAAGAGGAGCCCCAAGTGGAAGCGGACAGGCGAGAAATGCCTCGCAGGGAGGCCAGACATCCACCTCTCGAGTGTCTTGTGGGTACTATAGGAAATCCAACCACATTGAGGATTATTGCTGGCGAAAGGCTCGAAAGTGCTTACGGTGTGGAAGTATTGAGCACCAGATCGCCAATTGCCCACTGATTAGTGATGCCCAACCAGCTGGTAAATCAAACCCTAAACCAACCAATGTAGGAAGGACCAGACCAAGGGTGCCAACTAGAGTGTACGTCTTGGATCAACAGTCGGTACCTGAGCTATCGGAGGTAGTGGAAGATACGATTCCTGTTTTTCATCGTTTAGCCAAGATTTTGATAGACCCTGGTACAACGCATTCTTTTGTCAACCCCACATTTATGTATGGAATTGATGTGAAAGCCGAGAGGCTACCATATGACTTAGAAGTGAAAACACCTACGGGTAACCAATCTTTACTTGCTAATGGGGTGTATAGAAATTGTGACATTTGGGTTGGTGAGCGGAAATTGGTAGTCGACCTGATAGGTCTAGCCATTAAGGGGTATGACGTTATTATAAGGATGGTGTGACAGCCCCCATTCCGCCTAAGGTGAACCAAAGGGTTCAGTGGACCGCCTGCCCAACTCTCGCCAAGAATCGTTGTATCTCTTCAAACCAAAATAAGATATAACCTCAAGGAAAAGTGAAATAACAAATTGCAAACTAGAACATATACTTACATTCATTTCTATCTCAAAAGTAGTACAATTCCAAATAAAATGAAAGTTCTTAGTTCTTAATTCATCCAACCCTATCCGAGCACTAGTGCGAGAACAATAAAAAAAATAAAATTTCAAAAAACTAGACCAAGCTAGTCTGCACAGGACTCATACCCTTGCTCGCATCCCCTGTAAGGAAAACAAAGCTAACGGAATGAGTTAAAAGCCTAGTGAGGTTCCATACACATAGCCAAATAATTAAACAAGGACATTAATCATGTAATAACAAGTAATCCAGAAAATATTTACAATATAAAGTAATGATAATACATTCATTAAAAGTATACATGCTCACACGGAGCCCTTCATTCATTCATTCCACCAACTATTTCCTTATTCCTCCAGCATTAAAAATAATTTCATTTGTAAGTGAAAACCCTCCATTGTTCTTGCCATTCATTCATTCATTTCATTTTCCCCCTACTGGACAATGGCCAGTCTCCACCAGACTTCGTGGTCATACTCGAGTTGTGAGGCCCCAATCAGTTCGTAAGTTGATATTAGGGTTATTCATTATTTCGGTGTGGTGAAGTTAGGGTTAGGTCTAAGGAGGAAACCCTAATCTCGGTTAAGATTGAAAACCCTAGTTTATGTATTAGTTTGAAATGGTTAGCAAACTCTAGATTAGCAAACCTCGAGTGTTACAATTTATTAGAAAACTTAAGTGGAGTTTTATTTATCGCCCGCCTTTTTCTACATTTTCTTTATTAGAAAATTCCCCAGATAATTTTTATTGAGTAAATATAGTTTTTAGATGATTTTTCTAGTATCGGTTAGTTTTTGAGAAATTAAGAACATATATCGGACGTGGGACCCACTAGCGCGGAAAGTTCGGTAAAATTCGGCCAATTAGGTTAAGTTTTGGATACTGGGTTTAATTTACCGGGTGTTATGAGATAATTAAAGGTTGTTATCTGGATGAGAGTGGAGAGAGACAAAAGGATATGTATGTATTAAATAGGGTGACAAGTGTCACCATATGATTAAACCTTACAATTTTGACTACTATTCACCTTTTTACTAATTGACCAAATAAACCCAAAAAAAATTACCAAAATCATCTTCATTTTTAGCTCCTTATAGCCGGCCACTCTCCAAGGAGAAAGAAAAAAAACCTCTTCACTTTCTTAGCTTCAATCTTGCTCAATCTTCGATTTCAACCGATTAAATTCGAAAACTCTCCATAAAAATCCTTCTCTTAGTAGTTGTGAGGTGACTAGTGAAGTTGTTTGGAAGCTTAAGGTGCTAAGTGGTCTCTTTTCTTGTGTTGATAAGGTGAGTGACTATGGAAACCCTCTCTTCTATCTAATGATGTTTAATTAATGACTTGTGGTTGTTATAAGTGTGATTTGGTGGATTATTTCTTGATTTTAGTTAAGATTGGTGAAGTTTTCTATTTATTTGGGATTTTTCTGTTTGCATATGATTAATATTATGTGGTCATGTATGATGGTTGGAAATGATTGAGAATGAAGCTAGTTGGTGTGAATGGTAGTTAATTGCAGCAAATTTATGGTTTGGAAGATAAATTAGCAAGTTAGGGTTTCAAAGTTCTACTTTCTGCCTGGCACTGTTCATCATAGTTAGAGGCCGAATTTGTAACGACCCCACCTCCCCCTAAGGCGTACCAGAGGGTTCGGCGGGCCGCTTGCCCAGCTCTCGCCGGGACTCGGTCGTTCGCTACAGTTCTCAATTAAAAATTGAAATAAATCACAAGAATAAATAGGGCATTGATCCAAACTTAAAGCGGAACTTATATACATTGCCAACCCAAAAGAGAATATAAACATCAAATATACAAGGGTTCTCAATCCTTCACACGTCCAGCCCGTGCCAAGCACTAGGCGAGAACCACTACAAAAGAAACAAAAGAAACAAAACTAGATTGGCTAGTCTATCTCAAGCTCACGTCCTCGCTCGCCTTCCCCTGTAAGGAAAACAAAACTAAAGTGATGAGCTAAAAGCCCAGTGAGGTTCCGAACACATAATCAGATAATCAATCCAATACATTAAACATGGAGTATCAATAATTCAAGAAACATTTACAATGGAAAGCGATAGTAACACATTCATTAAAAGGATACGGCTCACAAGGAGCAATTCGTTATTTCGTTCATTCGTTCTCCTGACATTTCCCCTTATTCCTCCAATCATTTGAAACTGCATTTTTCGTTTATCAATAACCCTCGTTCGATCGTTCGTTCATTCATTCATTCATTCACCCCCGTCCTGGCCGTTGGCCAGTCTCCACCAACCTACAGGGTAATACTCGAGTATACCAAACGTTCACCCAAGTCCCTAATCGCCCGATCGAGTCCGCTTCTGGCTCGAGACGACCGGTAACAAGGGGCAATGGCCAGTTCAGCCCAAAAGGCTTACATTCATGCGCAAGTAACATTTCAATCATTAAATCCTTGAAAATTGCACAGTTATTTAGGTCGAGTGCGATAAAGTACACACTCGCCTAGGAAGCTCGTTTTGGAAATCATTAAAAGCACTTAACACATTAGCAAATGATAACAACAAGCCATAGAATCAAATAAGGAACACTCACCTAGAAATGCAAAATATCGTGCAAAATATCCTTCCGGATATTACCCTTAATCACCAATGAAACCTAAGGTTGAACAAGAGAACATATTACAGTTTATCGAGCAAAACATTTAAGGGAAACAAAGAAACCCGACTAATTAGGAGTAAAACGTGTAAAGATGACTTTCAAGTAAGAAGAGGGTTGTTTGAACCCAAGGATGAGAAATCATGTTTTAAAATGGAAAACCGGTCATGGTATTGGCCAAACAAAAGTATACAAGTTCAAATAGAAACCTAGCCCTTGGGCGAAAATTTGGGCAGCACGCCCTTTGTGTTTACCTAATTTTCCAGCCATTTTGGCTTCATTATTTTTCCTCAACCACAACCCAACATCACACATAAGCAATTCAAGTCAAGAGCCGTTCCATAGGCTCACAATATCATAAGAATAAGAAATACAGTAATAACAAGTGCAGAAATTCAATTTAGCAAAAGACAGATTTGACGTGCGAATGCGGAAATAACTTATCCGAGGCTACGCTTATCAGATTAAGACAAAACCTATACCGTTTCGAAGCTAAGACACAGGGATATAATGTTCATGAAGGTCACTTGGTCCAGTTTCTAATGTAACTTGGTCAAATTCTCAAATTACTAAACCAGAAACCAATTCGTTCGCTGCTTAAACGCAGAACACTGTAATGGTCATAAATCAGTGTACAAAAATCCAATTCAGGTGTTATTAGAGGCATTTTAAAGATACTTCAGAACACTACAACTTTCATGTTTTGGCCCAGAGCTAAATCAGAATGGATCCTGGTCAAAAAACGTGATAAGCGGGACTTAACTGAAGAAACGGACTGCTGGGAAATACTTAGAACAGTAAGGGTATTTTGGACTTTTCACGTCCTACATTGCTCCGATTGATCTGAAATTTTGTAGGAACCTATAAAATGCCATTATCTACAACTTTTCTTCTTTGACCTAAGGCTAAATCGACCTCTAACATACAGTTACAAATTCGGACAGAATGTTGGGGAAAATTTCCAGATTCTGGAATTTCTAGTTTTTAGTGAATCTTTCCTTAATTTCTTGGTCCAATCACTACCAAAACACCTTATAAAACCTCAATTGCAACATATAAGCATCATATAATAAATTAGGCAGAATTTCCCCAAACCCTAGTTCATGAAATAAAAAGGGGAAAACTTCTAAAACATGATAATCATCCATGATTCCACCACTAAATCAAGTTGCTAAGCTTAATTTCACAAGATTGAAAGTAAAACTTAGAGAGAGAAGCTTTCTTACCTTGACTAGAGGTCACTAAGAGTAGCCCAAGTTTTCTCCTTCCAAAGTCTCACCACAAACCACTAGCTAATCACTCAAGAACAAGTTTAATCGGTTTATTTTGTTTGATTCCTCACTTAGTTGTTGGATTGAAGATGAAATGAAATGTTTTCCCTTGTTGTTTTTCTCCTTGCTCCTCTCGGCCAGCAGCAACAATATGAAGAGGAAATTTGCTAAGTGTTGGAGTTAAATGGATGATATTAGTCTTGGGTTAAGAAGCCATGAGGTGGTGACAAGTGTCGCCACCACCACCTTTCTTTTTTTCTCTTTCTCTCTTGTTATTTTGTAGCCTCACATTCGGTCAAGCTTGCTGCCAAGAGAGAAGATATTTTGCTCAAGTTCAATAAATTTGTCTGGTAAGAAAAATGGTGGTCAAACGGTACGTTCAATCGGTAGTGCGCGGAACCCGCCGGATCGCGCCGTTTTTCTTAAAAACTCACGTACTAGGGTTTTTACTTCCCATTCACTAACCTTATATCATTGCCACTAGTCACATATTATTTCTCACTTAAAAGTCACTTTTAATCCCCAAATTAATTCTTACTCTGTACCGAAAATTCATCCGGCGAAAAATCGTGAAAACCCTAATTTCGCTCCAAACTTGAAACCGAAGCGTAAAACCCTATTTTCTAGGTTTATCTACACTTAATGTGAAATATTTGGGTAGTGGCCTTTGATAAATACTAATTTTCAAATAAAAGGGTATTTTTGAGGAAAAATACAAGGAATTTGCGAGTCCTCACAGAATTAGCCTTTGGTTAAAACATGAAAGTTGTATAGAATGATGTTTTAGAGATACCAAAAAAATTTCAGGTCAATCGGAGTAGCGTAACTTGAGAAAAGACAGAATTACCCTTGCTGTCCTGTTTTTACCCGAACTTGAGAACTGCGACTGTAATTGGTGAATTTGGTTGGGCATGCTTAAGAATTTGTTGTTGAGGTCTTCTGATGAATTGTAGCCCTGTTTCTTATCTTTTGGATGGCTTTGGAATCACTTGGTTTGGACTTAGGTAGCCTGACTTATGATGTTTGAACCAGAATGCGGTTTGTGAGCCTGTTTTTACGGTTCTGGGGTAGTATATGGCAATTTTGACCTGGTTGCAATAGAAACTGGACTGAGTAGCCTTCTTCAACATTGTAGCCTCTTAAGTCCTGAATATATCTGCAAAATTTCCGGTCAAACGGATCTGTGTAGCTCGAGTTATGACCAAAACACTCGCACCTGTTTTGTACCCTGAAATTGTGTACGTTTTGAATTTCAGCTTCTGACCATGCATTTTTCCGTTTTGATCCCGTACGATCTGTGTGACGACCCCACTTCTCCCAAGGGCGAACCCAAGGGTATCGGCGGGCCGCCTGCCTAATTCGCGCCAGGACTCAAAACTTAAAACAATAAAACTAGATAAATCGAAAGAGCACTATATACAATATATATACAATCCCAAAAGTTACATTTACATCCTCAAAAGTCTCGAGTCAAACCACTCTAATACACTATAACCACAACCAGCAGAAGATAGACCCTAAGAAGGGTCCTTATACAAACCACCAAAACTAAAACAAACATCCTAACTGTTCAACTATTACAAGCCAATCTAACTATACTAGTGTACGAGCCAAAAGTCCCCGCGTCGGCCCCTGCTAAGGAAAACAAAAGGAAAGGGGTAAGCTATATGCTTAGTAAGTAAACAGGGGCGAAAGCATAAATTTCACGTAACAACAGTTACACAGTAAGAGTAAAGCAAAAGCAGAAAAATAACATCACATAATAAGGATACAGGTGGCTCCAAAGCCAATTCATATGCCATGCGTGATCTCCTGCCGACACTCCGTCGACCACACTCAATGGTCCGTAGAACATCACTTGTACACCCACCGACACCTTATCACCCTCACTGGCCAGTCACCTCACAAACTTGCCCGGGCGAACGAAATCACAAACTTGAGCTTGAGTCACAAGCTCGGGTCACAAACTTGGTCACCTTCTCGGTGAACCGGATTCACAAAATTGGTTCATAACATGAACCTACAAACTTGGTGACCTCAAACTAAGTTGGACTGACTTCGACCAAGCCCTAACCGGCTCGAATAGTCCAAACAGGTCTTAGGTCGGGCCCACGAACTCACAAACTTTGCAAACTTCACAAACTTTACTCGAAAGTCGCCCCGAGCCACAAGCTCAAGGGGTTTTGGTTCCAAAAGGTTCATATACATATGCCAAGTACAATTATACATTCAAATTAGGGTTTAGGTCGAGTGCGATAAAGTACACCCTCGCCTAAATACCCCTCTCACACATCTCAAACACATAGCAAAGAAAACACACCAAACTGGCCTGAATACTTACTCAAAACGGAAATAGCAAAAGTACGAAGTCGGATCGAAATGAACAGCTAGTAGTGGGCCCCACCAGTTCCGCCCAGCTCACCACCGTCTGAAATAGGAGATTGAGTCACATAATATCGTAAACGGCTACTATCGTGCCTCAAACAAACAAAATGGCAAAAACGGCACGCGCGCACGTACATATGACGGATGGAAACGGAAACGGCCGTTAGCGGAAACGGCAGATTTGACACTCGTTTCTATTGTAATCATAAGTTGAGCTACGAATATCGGATTAAGGCGTATGAGACACCATATCGAAGCTTAAAGGATGAACAACAATTTTTATGAAGACATCCAGAACTGAAACTGGAGGCTTCAGCCCCAAATGAACCAAACACAATCACATACGAAATCTGGCCAACGCACAAATGGTCAGTTTTGAGTGCAAACTGTTTTCTATGCTACACATGGGAAAAAGAGCTGCAAATTGGCAGTTAGATAGTTCATTCCAAATGGAACAACTTTCATGAAGGTCGGCAATCCAAATTCGGAACGGAAGTTGGTCATCAGGACCAAAACAGATCTGACCAGAAAATGGGCATTTTCACGGGCAGGCCTTATTTGCTCGGCTATATCTCAGGTTCTATAAATCCGATTCATGAAATTCCAAGGGCATTAGAAAGCTCTGATATAGAGCTATAAGTTTGGTGTTTTGGTCGCAAGTCCAAACAGCTTGTAACCTAGTCAAACGTGAAACCAAAGTTCCAGTCGTAAACTGTCCGGATAGAAGAACAGAACAGAATTTGACGGTCAAAACAGGTCTGAGTATTTCGTTTATAAATCAGGTTATACCACTCCGTTAACCCTAAAACTTTACAGGTATATCCAGGACTTAAGGGGCTACAACAATGTAGAAGGCCTCTCAATCCAAATCCTAGCACAACTAAGACAAAAATGCAGAAAACCAACCCAGAACCGTAATTGCAGGTTCCCAAATCACACAAAACTGTAATCAGTCCAAGTCAGTCTATACAGGTCCAAAAGCATTGATTCCAAAGGAATATGAAAGCTAAGACATCAAGTTACATTTAATCAGAAGACACCAACAACAAAATCCAAACCAATTCCAGTCAAAACAGACAATTACTATCGCAGTTCGGACATTCTGTTCACCAAAAACAGCAACATTAAAAACGGCATAACTCACTCTATACTACTCCAAATGCCCTGACATTTTGCAGGCACTTCAAACTCATCAATACCTACAACTTTTATGTTTTGAGAAAAGTCCAATTCGGCCTCTATCTATGACCTAAAATTTTGGACAGAATGTTCAACCAAGAACCCTAATTTTCCAGAAATTCTTCCAAATCCAAAATGGATTGCATTTATCACTAATTTGCACCTACTAGAGCCTATATAGACCATTACCAATCATCATAAACAACCACACCATCATAATCCAATTAAACCAGAAAAATCATCATAAAATGGAAAACTTCACCAAAACTCTTCAAATCAAGAAATAAATCACATATTCCATTACTCAAGCCACCATTAGGCACAAAATAACCATCATTAAGTATAGGAGGGAAGTTTAAGCATCACTCACCTAATAACAAGAGAGAGGAAGATGATGGACACCTTAGCTCTTCCAAAAAGCTTCACTAAACCACCCACTATCACCAACTAGAAAAGTTGTATGGAAAGGAAACTAATTTATGTGCTTGATTGAGATGATTTGCTAGTGGAAAGCTTGAAAATTGAAGAGGTTTTTTTCTCCTTCTTGCAAGGGAGAGAGAGAGAGCCGGCTATGGAGAAAGAAAAATGGTGAATTTTGAATGAATTTTGAGATATTTAATCCTTTGGTCAAAAAAGTCAAAAATGTGAATAGTGTTTCTTAAGTTCAATCCAATAAGGAAGTGACACTTGTCACTCTCATAAATGCAATCCTATCCTTTCTTTTCTCTCTCACATCAATCATTTCACACACTCTACTTATCTCTTAACACCCGATAAATTTTACACAGTATCCGAAACTTAACCTTATTGGCCGAATTTTTCCGAACTTTTCGCACTAGTGGGTCCCACATCCGATATACGTTCTTAATTTCTCAAAAACTAACTAATAGTAGAAAAATCATCTAAAAACTCTATTTACTCAAAAAAAAATTATCTGGGGAATTTTCTAATAAAGAAAATGTAGAAAAAACGGGTTTTCAATCTTAACCGGAATTTAGGGTTTAAATCTTAATCCCTACTTAGGGTTTTCGAAATACTCCCAAACCAAACGTCACCGCCCAAATAATGAATATCTCAACGTAGAACGAACTGGGGCCTCACAATCTCCCCCACTTAGGACAATTTCGTCCTCAAAATTAATTCATTGGTCAAAGTGTACCTTCAAAACCTGCCGAAGGGTCAATCGCCTCCTGTTGACCCATTGCATACATTCTTGCTGGCCCTTTAGGTCGATTGTCCACTGCATTGGACGGCTTAGTTGTGGTCCCTTCAGTCGGTGACTTAAATTCGTCCTTTTTCATCTTAGGACACCGGGCAATCAGGTGTTCGGTGCTACCACATTTGAAGCATTTGCGTACCGAACTATTCTTCCAGCAATTTTCATCGGTGTGATTGCCCCCACAGAAACCACAGGTTGACTTGGCGGCTGTACTTGCCCCTCCACGCTGGACACTCCTCGGCCCCTCTTGCACGACCTGACCCCGCACAAAGTTTTTCGGGGTCCCTGCAGGTCGTGGACCATCCGTACCTGTCGTTATCTTGGCAGGTGGCTCGTTTCGCGAGCTTTGTCCGACCATGGAATCATTTGAGCTAGGTTGCCTCCTTTTCCGATCGTGGAAGGCTTTAACCTGTCCTCTGGCAGTCTCAATCCGCTGTGCTTTTTCTAGCGCTTGGCTAAACGTGTTCAACTGAGCAGCTGCTAGCGACTCCTGGATTTCCACATTTAAACCTTGAACGAAGCGACGGATTCGTTTCTGCTCCGTTAACACCAGTTCTGGTGCAAAGCGGGAAAGTTTAGTGAACTGGGTTTCGTACTCTGCCACGCTAGATGCACCTTGACGCAGGCGAATAAAATCATCTTCCCGTTTCTCTTGCACGATGGGCGGCAAATACTTCTCATTAAATTCTCGAGTAAAATTGATCCAGGTCCAAGGGGTTTGTTCCCGCTCCCACTTAGCTCTGATCACATTCTACCAGGCTCGAGCGGCCCCTCAAACTGGAAAACAGCAAAAGATATCTGCCACTCTTCCGAATACCTAAGCGCGGCAAATATATCGAGCATTCGGTCCATCCAGGTTTCTGCTAAATCAGGATTAGGTCCTCCTATGAACTTAGGAGGTGTAAACTTTTGGAACCGTTCTAAGGCACGGTCCTCGCCCTCATGATTATGTCCCGGATTATGTCCAGGGTTTCCAGCAGCATTCCCGTGGCCCTGAGCCTGTTGGTCAATCATACGCTCCATCAAGTCAGCCATTCGTTGGATGGCTGTAGCTACTTGGTCTGGCTCTTGTTCATGTTCCATTTCAGGGCCTTGTCCTCGCCCTCTACCTCCACCTCGAGTACCGGAGGCCATCTAGTGTACAAGTCTATAATTCGGAACAATCCGTATACTTATTATCCAGACTATGAGCAAAAGAAGAGACACAAAACTTACGCACAAAAGGCACACAAAAGATAAATTCAACATTCTATTCAAATATATACACATATTTACACAGTCACACCAAAAGATTTACACATTACCCGACCTCCAGTCGGTACAAAACCCAATATACACGAGCACTCCGGCTCCAAAACTAGTTAGTCGGCTAAGTAACAAAAGGAATTAGCCGAATTAGTGCTAACAAAAGTAACCCGCCTAACAGTCAAAAGTACAAAAGCGGCCCTATGCGTCTCCCCTAGGACCCAGGTTCCCAACGGAACCTAACGTATCCACCTCATCCATCATCTCCAGACCGGTGGCTCGTGGCGGAGCCTCTGCGGCTAAATCTAGTAAGAGCTCGCAGTCAACAGACATACTCCGAGCCCTGTCCCTCAGCTGCCTCTTCATAGCGAAGAGATGCTGGTGTGTGTCCTGGAGCTGACGGTGCAAAGCATCCGTCCTCTCCCTCTCCTCTCGGAGACTCCGCTCCAAGTGCCTAATGCGTGACACCCGCCCCTGGCCAACCTCTCTGGCCTCCTCCAGCTGCGCTCTCAAAGAGTCGACTGTCCTGTCTAGGTGATAACGCTCGTCATCCAATGACAAGACGACCTCGTCAGGATAGCCAAAAGTATACCAGCACGCACAGGGTCGGCACGACACTTGGCCGAAAGGGGAGTACAAAGTGTAAGGCTCTCCCAGCCTCTGCCGATAGCGGATCGCCCGCTTACGCAGCACTCGATCCTCTACGACTCTCGAACTCGGAAATCTCGGTCCCACGCCACTGGGTCCCGCACCACTCGAACCGCCCGGATACATACCTACAAAACATTAAGTCGTCAGTCAACCAGCATTTCAGCTTAAAAGATATCATTCAACTTAAAGAGAATCACATAATCCTACGTCATCCTAATAAACCTATCACGTATGTCCCATAATTGCCCAAGTCCTCTAACCTAGGCGCTCTGATACCAACTGTGACGACCCCACTTCTCCCAAGGGCGAACCCAAGGGTATCGGCGGGCCGCCTGCCTAGCTCGCGCCAGGACTCAAAACTTAAAACAATAAAACTAGATAAATCGAAAGAGCACTATATACAATATATATACAATCCCAAAAGTTACATTTACATCCTCAAAAGTCTCGAGTCAAACCACTCTAATACACTATAACCACAACCAGCAGAAGATAGACCCTAAGAAGGGTCCTTATACAAACCACCAAAACTAAAACAAACATCCTAACTGTTCAACTTTTACAAGCCAATCTAACTATACTAGTGTACGAGCCAAAAGTCCCCGCGTCGGCCCCTGCTAAGGAAAACAAAAGGAAAGGGGTAAGCTATATGCTTAGTAAGTAAACAGGGGCGAAAGCATAAATTTCACGTAACAACAGTTACACAGTAAGAGTAAAGCAAAAGCAGAAAAATAACATCACATAATAAGGATACAAGTGGCTCCAAAGCCAATTCATATGCTATGCGTGATCTCCTGCCGACACTCCGTCGACCACACTCAATGGTCCGTAGAACTTCACTTGTACACCCACCGACACCTTATCACCCTCACTGGCCAGTCACCTCACAAACTTGCCCGGGCGAACGAAATCACAAACTTGAGCTTGAGTCACAAGCTCGGGTCACAAACTTGGTCACCTTCTCGGTGAACCGGATTCACAAAATTGGTTCATAACATGAACCTACAAACTTGGTGACCTCAGACTAAGTTGAACTGACTTCGACCAAGCCCTAACCGGCTCGAATAGTCCAAACAGGTCTTAGGTCGGGCCCACGAACTCACAAACTTTGTAAACTTCACAAACTTTACTCGAAAGTCGCCCCGAGCCACAAGCTCAAGGGGTTTTGGTTCCAAAAGGTTCATATACATATGCCAAGTACAATTATACATTCAAATTAGGGTTTAGATCGAGTGCGATAAAGTACACCCTCGCCTAAGTACCCTTTTCACACATCTCAAACACATAGCAAAGAAAACACACCAAACTGGCCTGCATACTTACTCAAAACGGAAATAGCAAAAGTACGAAGTCGGATCGAAATGAACAGCTAGTAGTGGGCCCCACTAGTTCCGCCCAGCTCACCACCGTCTGAAATAGGAGATTGAGTCACATAATATCGTAAACGGCTACTATCGTGCCTCAAACAAACAAAACGGCAAAAACGGCACGCGCGCACGTACATATGACGGACGGAAACGGAAACGGCCGTTAGCGGAAACGGCAGATTTGACACTCGTTTCTATTGTAATCATAAGTTGAGCTATGAATATCGGATTAAGGCGTATGAGACACCATATCGAAGCTTAAAGGATGAACAACAATTTTTATGAAGACATCCAGAACTGAAATTGGAGGCTTCAGCCCCAAATGAACCAAACACAATCACATACGAAATCTGGCCAATGCACAAATGGTCAGTTTTGAGTGCAAACTGTTTTCTATGCTACACATGGGCAAAAGAGCTGAAAATTGGCAGTTAGATATTTCATTCCAAATGGAACAACTTTCATGAAGGTCGGCAATCCAAATTCGGAATGGAAGTTGGTCATCAGGACCAAAACAGATCTGACCAGAAAATGGGCATTTTCATGGGCAGGCCTTATTTGCTCGGCTATATCTCAGGTTCTATAAATCCGATTCATGAAATTCCAAGGGCATTAGAAAGCTCTGATATAGAGCTATAAGTTTGGTGTTTTGGTCGCAAGCCCAAACAGCTTGTAACCTAGTCAAACGTGAAACCAAAGTTCCAGTCGTAAACTGTCCGGATAGAAGAACAGAACAGAATTTGACGGTCAAAACAGGTCTGAGTATTTCGTTTATAAATCAGGTTATACCACTCCGTTAACCCTGAAACTTTACAGGTATATCCAGGACTTAAGGGGCTACAACAATGTAGAAGGCCTCTCAATCCAAATCCTAGCACAACTAAGACAAAAATGCAGAAAACCAACCCAGAACCGTAATTGCAGGTTCCCAAATCACACAAAACTGTAATCAGTCCAAGTCAGTCTATACAGGTCCAAAAGCATTCATTCCAAAGGAATATGAAAGCTAAGACATCAAGTTACATTTAATCAGAAGACACCAACAACAAAATCCAAACCAATTCCAGTCAAAATAGACAATTACTATCGCAGTTCGGACATTCTGTTCACCAAAAACAGCAACAGTAAAAACGGCATAACTCACTCTATACTACTCCAAATGCCCTGAAATTTTGCAGGAACTTCAAAATCATCAATACCTACAACTTTCATGTTTTGAACAAAGTCAAATTCGGCCTCTATCTATGACCTAAAATTTCGGACAGAATGTTCAACCAAGAACCCTAATTTTCCAGAAATTCTTCCAAATCCAAAATTGATTGCATTTATCACTAATTTGCACCTACTAGAGCCTATATAGACCATTACCAATCATCATAAACAACCACACCATCATAATCCAATTAAACCAGAAAAATCATCATAAAATGGAAAACTTCACCAAAACTCTTCAAATCAAGAAATAAATCACATATTCCATTACTCAAGCCACCATTAGGCACAAAATAACCATCATTAAGTATAGGAGGGAAGTTTAAGCATCACTCACCTAATAACAAGAGAGAGGAAGATGATGAACACCTTAGCTCTTCCAAAAAGCTTCACTAAACCACCCACTATCACCAACTAGAAAAGTTGTATGGAAAGGAAACTAATTTATGTGCTTGATTGAGATGATTTGCTAGTGGAAAGCTTGAAGATTGAAGAGGTTTTTTTCTCCTTCTTGCAAGGGAGAGAGAGAGAGCCGGCTATGGAGAAAGAAAAATGGTGAATTTTGAATGAATTTTGAGATATTTAATCCTTTGGTCAAAAAAGTCAAAAATGTGAATAGTGTTTCTTAAGTTCAATCCAATAAGGAAGTGACACTTGTCACTCTCATAAATGCAATCCTATCCTTTCTTTTCTCTCTCACATCAATCATTTCACACACTCTACTTATCTCTTAACACCCGATAAATTTTACACAGTATCCGAAACTTAACCTTATTGGCCGAATTTTTCCGAACTTTTCGCACTAGTGGGTCCCACATCCGATATACGTTCTTAATTTCTCAAAAACTAACTAATAGTAGAAAAATCATCTAAAAACTCTATTTACTCAAAAAAAAATTATCTGGAGAATTTTCTAATAAAGAAAATGTAGAAAAAACGGGTTTTCAATCTTAGCCGGAACTTAGGGTTTAAATCTTAATCCCTACTTAGGGTTTTCGAAATACTCCCAAACCAAACGTTACCGCCCAAATAATGAATATCTCAACGTAGAACGAACTGGGGCCTCACAATCTGGGTGTCAACTCCTTCATAAGAAATGTAGATCTTGGTTTTGGCTTCGAAACGGTATGAAGTGCGTCGAAATCCGAGTTCCGTAGCTCCTGTTATGACCAAAACAAGATCGATCGTCAGAACTGCCTTGAATCTGGACAGTTCTGACGGGTACTTTGGCACTCAATTTTCGTTCTGTTCTGAGTGGATTCATGATACGTTCCTCGATCAACACGTTTCGAGACGCGTAACACGTTTGCCCAAGGATCTAGCGAGGTTGTCCAACGCTTGGTTTGCGGAACCTAGAGTCAAACGGATGACACGATTTGACTTAGGTGGTAGACGACACTCCGATGAAGGTGAATACTCCAGGGGAATAGGTCGGATGAACAATCAAGGACAGGACGCAAGATTGCTCAATAACCCTTGCCAAAGCAAGTTAAAGGCTCGAATTCTCTAGAAAGAAAATGAAAGTACTAAGAATTTTATTCATAAAACTTGTGTCTTTAACCTTACAAAGCTAGCCTATTTATAGGCTAAAAGGTAACAAGCAAAACCCTAAAGAAACCCTAAGAGGGTGGTCGGCCATCTTAGTGTAAAGATGGGCCGGTCCATTCTACTAACCAAACTAATCCAATCTAATAATTATCAAAGGCTAAGGCCCTACTCGGCCAAAGCTCTTGGTGACCCACTTGAGTCTTCATGGGCTTGGATCAAGGTGTAAATGGCCCGGTGGTCTCTCTCTAATCCCTCAATATCTTTGTGAACTCCATGTTGGTCTTGGACGACTCTCACCAGGGCTTGGAGTGATTCTTTGAAAAGCTTGGCCCGTGCACGTGTGACTGGGCCTAATGGGACTCGGACTGGGTCATTGCGTGGGCCGAGGCTCGTGCACACATCAGTCCCCTCCTCTTGAGAAGGATTTGCCCTCAAATCTGGATCCTTCTCGTCAAGAAATGGGCTTAGGTCCGCAACGTTGAAGGTTGCACTAACATTGTATTCCCCAGGTAGCTCCAATTTGTAGGCGTTGTCATTGACCCTTTGGAGTACCCGAAATGGTCCATCACCTCTTGGGGATAATTTGCTTTGACGTTGCTTGGGGAATCGCTCTTTCCTCAAGTGTAGCCACACCCAATCTCCAGGCTCAAAAATCATCTTGCGGCGGTGCTTGTTGGCTTGCTGGATGTACTGCTGCGTTCGCTTCTCGATGTTCGTTCGCACAACTTCATGTAACCTGCGCACAAAATCAGCTTTCTTTTTCCCATCTAAGCTTGTGTGCTCAGAGGAAGGTAAGGGCACCAGATCAAGGGGGGTAAGGGGGTTGAAGCCATAAACAATCTCAAAGGGAGAATATTGTGTTGCACTATGCACAGTTCGATTGTAGGCAAATTCAACATGAGGTAAGCACTCCTCCCAAGACTTAAGATTCTTTTTAATCAAGGCCCGAAGTAAAGTGCCAAGTGTGCGATTGACAACTTCAGTTTGTCCATCGCTTTGAGGATGACTAGTGGTGGAGAATAATAACCTAGTGCCAAGTTTGGACCACAAAGTCTTCCAAAAGTAACTCAGGAATTTCACATCTCTGTCACTAACAATAGTCCTAGGCATGCCATGCAGACGGACAATCTCTTTGAAGAATAAAGTAGCAATATGAGATGCATCGTCAGTTTTGTGACAAGGAATAAAATGTGCCATTTTAGAAAATCTATCAACCACTACAAATATGGAGTCATTACCCCTTGGTGATCTAGGCAAACCTAGCACAAAGTCCATAGACAAGTCAACCCAAGGATGGTGTGGGATAGGTAATGGGGTATACAAGCCATATGGATTTGTCTTAGACTTTGCCTTGTGATAAGTAGCGCATCTACCAACCATGCGTTCAACATCTCTACGCATATGAGGCCAGTAAAAGTGCTCTTGCAACATGGCCAGAGTCTTGGTGATGCCAAAGTGGCCCATGAGACCACCACTATGTGCCTCTCAAATCAACAGATCACGAATAGAAGAATTAGGTACACACAGTTTATCTACATGGAATAGAAACCCATCATGCAAGAAGTATTTTCCATGCGGGTTCTTAACACAAGCAACATAGATATCACCAAAGTCATGATCATTTGTGTAGAGTTCCTTAACCATTTCGAACCCTAGTAACTTGGCATCCAGAAGGGCAAGCAACGAATGTCTACGTGATAATGCATCAGCCACTACATTCGTTTTGCCAGTCTTATACTAAATGACATACGAAAAGGTGTCAATGAAGCTTACCCATTTGGCATGCCACTTGCTTAACTTGGGTTGTCCCTTGAGGTACTTCAATGACTCGTGATCAGTGTGTATCACGAACTCCCGAGGGCGAAGATAGTGTTGCCAAGTCTCCAAGGCCCTCACTAATGCGTACAACTCCTTGTCGTATGTGGGGTAGTTTAATGCAGCTCCTCCCAGTTTCTCACTAAAGAAGGCACAAGGCCTCTTGTCTTGCATGAGAACCGCTCCAATACCTACACCAGAAGCATCACATTCAATTTCAAAAGTCTTGTGAAAATTGGGTAATGCTAACACAGGTGCATGTGTGAGTGTGTCCTTGAGGGCGAGAAATGCTTGTTCTTGTGATTCTCCCCAGTGGAACTTGTCATTCTTCTTTGTCACGGCGGTCAACGGGGCGGCAATGGTGCTAAAATCTTTGACAAAGCGCCGGTAAAAACCCGCCAATCCAAGAAAGCTGCGCACGTCAGGGACGGATGCGGGAGTTGGCCATTGCTCGATGGCCTCAATCTTGGATTTGTCCACCTTGATGCCCTGCGAACTTACCACATAGCCTAAAAACACAAGCTCGTTAGTACAAAAGGTGCACTTCTTGAGGTTGGCGTAAAGACGCGCCTGTCGAAGTGTCTCAAGAACTAATCTCACATGCTCTAGGTGCTCATGCTCACTACGACTATAGATCAGGATGTCATCAAAGTAAACAATGACAAACTTGCCAATAAAATGTCTCAACACATGGTTCATTAGTCGCATGAAGGTGCTAGGGGCATTAGTTAAGCCAAAAGGCATGACTAGCCACTCATAGAGACCATGTTTGGTTTTGAAGGCTGTTTTCCACTCGTCGCCTTCTTTCATCCGAATTTGATGATAGCCACTCCTCAAGTCAATTTTGGTGAAAATAATGGCACCATCGAGTTCATCAAGCATATCATCAAGTCTAGGAATGGGATGACGATATTTGACAGTGATAGCGTTCACAGCCCGACAGTCAGTGCACATACGCCAAGTACCGTCCTTTTTGGGAACAAGTATCACAGGCACAGCACAAGGACTTAGACTTTCCTTTACCCAACCCTTACCTAAGAGGCCATCAACTTGCCTTTGAAGCTCCTTGGTCTCTTCAGGGCCCATGCGGTAAGCAGGCTTGTTGGGCAATGGTGTGCCAGGAATGAGGTCGATTTGGTGTTCAATTCCCCGAATGGGTGGTAAGCCATCAGGGACCTCGTCAGGGAAAACATCCTAAAATTCCTGTAAAAGAGCAACTATGCTCGCAGGCAATGCCTTATCGAGCTCAGCAACATCCAAAAGCACATGCTTGCAAATCATGAGAAGGATAGGCTGATTAGAGTTCACCACTTTTCGAACATCTTTTGCCTTAATAATCATGTTGTGCTTCCTAGTGGTAGGTGCGGTAGGTGATTTGTCATGTATACCTCCCTTGACCCTTGGTTGATGGCTCACATGTAGAAGTGGAGCTTTTACCAGGGTCGACCGCCTTTAGTTTCCTTCTTTGACGGTCTTGTTCACACTCCCTTTGCAATAGTAGTTGGTCCTCATAAACTTGTGCAGGTGTGAGAGGTGTAAGGACCTTACGTTTGCCATCGTGCAAAAGTGTGTACTTATTTGCTCTTCCATCGAATGTGACGTGTTTGTCAAATTGCCAAGGCCTTCCCAAAATGATATGCGTAGCATGCATTGGCACTACGTCGCACACGATTTCATCAGTGTAGGTACCAATTGAAAAGGGAATGCAGACCTGTCTGAAGACTCGTACCTCGCCATCCTCACTTAGCCATTGGAGGCGGTAAGGATTTGGATGCCTGGTAGTGGGGAGTCCTAGACTCTCAACCATGAGCAAACTGGCCACATTTGTGCAACTCCCACCGTCGATGATGAGACTACACACCTTGTTGCCTATCTTACAGCGGGTATAGAATAGGTTTTCGCGTTGTAGCTGCTCGTCCTCTTTAACGCGGGCGGTTAGCACTCGCCGTGCCACCAAGCAACCGACTTCTCCTCGTGTAGGCGAGCAAGCCTCCCCAGCTGACTCTTCTTCCAGGCAGTCGTCTTCGACCAGTTCGGGCATCTCCGCACATTCGTCATCATCAGACACAATTTCGCCATTGTGAGTGATGAGCATGACCCGTTGGTTTGGGCACTGAGATTGAATATGGCCAAACCCTTGGCACTTGAAGCACTTGATGTCCCTACTCCTAGGCTTAGGAGTCTCATGCGGTGCCTTTGAGGTGGACCTGGATGCATCGGAAACCTTGTTAGAGGTAGAATAGGAATTGCGGTTAGAAGAGTTACCTTGGACTCGGTTAGAAGAGGTGGGTGTTGCCGCATTTCCAACTTCGTGGGTCGCCCTTCTTGGTTGGTTGCCCCTCCATGAAGTGGTATTAGAAGATTGGAAAGGACGTGCTCCTCGTCTTAGTTTCTTCCCCCGCTCGGCCTTGATAGCGAGTTCTAGAAGGTCGTGCATGTCCAAGTAATGTTGGAGCTCCAAGGTTTCTTGAAGGTCAGGATTGAGACCTCTAAGAAACCTAGCCATCGTGGCTTCATTGTCCTCTTGAATGTTGGCCCTCATCATGGCCATCTCGATCTCTTTGTAGTAGTCTTTCACACTCATGTTGCCTTGAGTGAGGGTTTGAAGTTTAGAGTGGAAATCGCGATTGTAGTAGCTAGGAACAAATCGCTTGCGCATCAGTGCCTTGAGTTCTCGCCAAGTCCGGACACGTGGTTCTCCCATCCTCCTCCTATTGGTCCTCACTTGGTCCCACCAGACGAGTGCGTAGTCGGTGAACTCCATGGTAGCAACTTTAACCTTTTGTTCCTCGCTGTAATCGTAACAGTCGAAGACCATCTCGATACGGCCTTCCCACTCCAAGTAAGCTTCAGGGTCACTTTTGCCTTTGAATGCAGGGACTTGAATTTTAAGCCCCTTGAGTTCGGTCTTGGGCGTGTCCCGTCGAGGCTTCTCAGTTTGCTCATCGTCTTCACTGGCGGAGTAGTCCTCACTGGGTGCTCCTTTGAGGCCACGGCTACTCCAGTTGCGTGATCCAGAACGCGAGCCTGGGGTGAGACTCTTGGCGAGCTCGTCAAATCGGGTGTGCAACTCCTCCATTTGTTGCTCACTAATGCGTTTGAGTTCATGCCTCATGGCGGTGAACAATAGAGAGTAGTCTTTGGAAGGTGGTTGTTGATCTTGCTCCATGCCTCTCTTGATGCCCCTGCAAAGGTTAGTAACAAGCAAAGGAAGTGCAAATATAATCCTCACTTCACTCCCTTAGTGTATCCCTCACGCTCGTGTGTAGTGCTCAATTCACTCTATGAGACTTACCAAGTATCTTTACCTGTTGGTCTAGGTAGTTGAGAAATGTTGCTCGGGTCCAATAATCGTCACCAATCCTTTCCCCACAAGAGTACTCAAGAGTGAAGGACACGGTTTGGGTGAGATGTTGGTGAAGGACGAACGGTTTTTGAAAGGCTTAGGGCCGGTGGACAGATTTGGAAAATATTGCCAAGAAAGGAAACTCTAAGAATCCTAAGATGTAGGAGTGGTTTCCTAAAGTGGATGAGAGAATTTAGGAGTGTATCCTAAAATGGAGGAGAAAATATAGGAGGTGTCCAAGAGCTATCCAAGTAGATTACTTAGTCTCCTAACTACTTTGGAAAGCAAGTAGGAGTTGGGACTCCTAAACAGATTTGTCTCCCCCCTCAACCGAAATTTCCAGAATTCTTCCCTCCTTGAAACCCTTCCCTAAGTCGGTTATATTTCCTATAAAACTCCCTCTTCACAGCCGCCACTTACCCAAGTAATTCGGCTCCCTCTCTACTCCAAGAACAAGAAATTCGGCCCTCTCTCCAACAAGACAGGTTTGGTCCTTGTTACTCCAGAAATTCGGCTCCAATGGACTCCCAAGGGCATGCGAGTGATGTTACTCAAGAATCTCCCAAGAAATTCACTCCTCAACCAAGAAAGCCACGTATGGATGCAAGATCTTACAAGAAACTCTTTATACGAAAGGAAGTGCAACTCTTCAAACCCCAAGACAAGGAAGACCCTCAAGAATTCCAAAAGGTGACACAAGTGATCAAGATCCAAGGTGATCAAGATTTTCAAGAAGAGGTTGGCCAAAACTTTTGAATTCTTTTCTTTTCTTGTTGTAATTTCTGGTTTGGAACAAGAGGTAACAAGGCAGTTTTGGCAATAATAATACGGCTTTCTTCTTGGATTCTTGTTGTCCGAATGCTGTTTTCTTTCTTTTCTCTTTTTTTTTTCTTTTCTCTTGCGTTTCTGTTTTTTTTTTTTTTTTTAACTTAAGAACAACCCACAACTTGGCCGAGTAATAGAGTAGGACTGGTCAGCCCGCTTCCTTACCACAATCACGAACAAGAACCACAAAGTCTTACAAAAACTTCCAAGATAAGTTTCAAGAACTTCAAGATTAGTTTCAAGAACCTCAAGAAATCCTAGATGCTTGTAGTTTCCTTCAAGATTCTCAACTCCAACAAGTTTGATCCACAAATCAGTTTAGAAAGACTAACTAAAACAACTTAGATAAGCAATTGAACACTTGGACAGATTTGGGCAACCTAAAGAAAACCCTAGTCGCACAAACCCTAGCCGCACCTTTTTTTTTTTTTTTTTTTTGTTTTAGTTTCGGCTTGCTGGGCAGAATTGAGGCAACAAGAGTACCACGTCTGGTCAGACTAGAGCTAGCAACAATACGCACGACTTTGGACAGAAATAATGGACAAAGGTGGCGGACAGATTTGAAGAACAATTCACGATTCAAAACACACAAGTTACGGACAGTTTTGGGAACACAATACCGACCAGAAATTGTCACGACAAGATGACAAAGACTCCGGACAGATTTGGAATAATGCTCAAACGACAAGAACAAACGGGATGCAAAACAGAATTTTTTTTTTGACTGATCAATGGCGCAACAAGACAACAACTATGACCAGAATTTTATGACAAGGGACACGACTTGGAACAAGAAACTACTCGGTCAGATTTGTTTTTTTTTTTTTTGACAAATGACGCATCAAAGATGTAACTACTTGAACAGAATTTGGTAACAAAGGCAGCGGAATCTAATAAGAACAGCAAAACTAAGACAAAGCTACGGATATAACGGAAGATACCTCAACCACAGCTCTGAAGCCAACTGATACGTTCCTCGATCAACACGTTTCGAGACGCGTAGCACGTTTGCCCAAGGATCTAGCGAGGTTGTCCAACGCTTGGTTTGCGGAACCTAGAGTCAAACGGACGACACGATTTGACTTAGGTAGTAGACGACACTCCGATGAAGGTGAATACTCCAGGGGAATAGGTCGGATGAACAATCAAGGACAGGACGCAAGATTGCTCAATAACCCTTGCCAAAGCAAGTTAAAGGCTCGAATTCTCTAGAAAGAAAACGAAAGTACTAAGAATTTTATTCGTAAAACTTGTGTCTTTAACCTTACAAAGCTAGCCTATTTATAGGCTAAAAGGTAACAAGCAAAACCCTAAAGAAACCCTAAGAGGGTGGTCGGCCATCTTAGTGTAAAGATGGGCCGGTCCATTCTACTAACCAAACTAATCCAATCTAATAATTATCAAAGGCTAAGGCCCTACTCGGCCAAAGCTCTTGGTGACCCACTTGAGTCTTCATGGGCTTGGATCAAGGTGTAAATGGCCCGGTGGTCTCTCTCTAAGCCCTCAATATCTTTGTGAACTCCATGTTGGTCTTGGACGACTCTCACCAGGGCTTGGAGTGATTCTTTGAAAAGCTTGGCCCGTGCACGTGTGACTGGGCCTAATGGGACTCGGACTGGGTCATTGCGTGGGCCGAGGCTCGTGCACACATCAATTCAGGTCTTGGCCAAAACATCAAAGTTTTAGCCTTATGTCTCAGCTTTCTAATGCCTTTGTAATTTCCTGATTTAGATTTGTGAGCTGGGAGTTATGGTCCAGCAAACATACCCTGTTCGTTACTCTAGAGTGCGAATTCCTGGAACGGTTTTCTGTACTTTCGACCTATTTCCGTTTAGATCCGGATTGAGGTGTCTTCATGAAAACTGTAACCCTTCCTCTTAGCTTCGCAACGGTACCTCATGTACCTTGATCCGACACTTGTAGCTTCAATTAGGCTCAAAACAGTTTTGACGGCAAAGCGATTAGGTTACCAATCCCGTTTCCGTATGCCGTTTCCGCACTCGTAAGTGCCGATTTTGCCGTTTTGCTTGTTTTAGGCATATTAGTAGCCGTTTATGATATTATGTGACGCAATCTTCTATTTCAGATGGTGGTTAGCTAGGTGGAGTCGGTGGGGCCTACTAGCTACTCCTCGCGGCACAAATTTCAAACTTTTGCTCTTTTGTTCGTTGAGTAAGTATTCAGGCCGCTCTTATGTGTTAGTTGCCTATGTGTTTCGATATGTATGAAAAGGGTACCTAGGCGAGGGTGTACTTTATCGTACTCGACCTAAACCCTAATTTACGCACATATTTGTACATGGCACATGTATATGAATCATTTTGGAACTAAACCCCTTGAGCTTGCGGCTCGGGGTGACTTTTGAGTAAATTTTGTGAAGTTTGTGAGTTTGGGGCCCGATCTCATGGCCTAGATGGACTATTCAAGCCGGTTAGGGCTTGGTCGAAGTCAGTCCAACCTGGTTTGAGGTCACCAAGTTTGTGAATCCGGTTCACCGATTATGTGGACCAAGTTTGTGACCCGAGCTGGTGAACCAAGCTCAATTTCGTTCGCTCGAGCAAGTTTGTGAGGTGTCTGGCCAGAAAGGGTGATAAGGTGTACGGTGGGAGAACAAGTGGAGTTCTACGGACCATTATTTGTGGTCGACGGAGTGTCGGCAGGAGATCATACATGGCACATGAATTGGCTTTGGAGCCACCCGTATCCTTATTATGTGATGTTATTTTTCTGCTTTTGCTTTACTCTTACTGTGTAACTGTTGTTACGTGAAATTTACGCTTTTGCCCCTGTTTACTTACTAAGCATATATAGCTTACCCCTTTCCTTTTGTTTTCCTTAGCAGGGGCCGACGCGGGGACTTTTGACACATACACTAGTATAGTTAGGTTTGCTTGTAATAGTTGGACAATTAGGATGTTTGTTTTTGTTGTGGTGGTTTGTATAAGGACCCTCCTTAGGGTCTACTCTTTGGTTTTGGTTATAATTATAAGGATATAATAGTATGAGCAGGTACTTTTGAAGAATGTAATTAGAACACTTTTGGGGTTTGTATATATTGTATATGGTGCTATTTCGATTTATATAGTTTTATTAGTTTAGGTTTTGAGTCCTGGCGCGAGCTAGGCAGGCGGCCCGCCGATACCCTTGGGTTCGCCCTTGGGAGAAGTGGGGTCGTCACACGAGTATACCAAACATTAACCCAGGGTCACCAATCGCCCGACCGAGTCCGCTTCTGGCTCGAGTCGACTGCCAACGAAGGGCAAGGGCCCAGTTTAGCCAAAAGGCTTACATTCATGTACAAGTAGTATTTAAACATTTAATCATTTAATCATTGTAAATTTCACATTCATTTAGGTCGAGTGCGATAAACTGCACACTCACCTAGCAAAATTCATTTTTAGAAATCATTGAAAACATTTAACATTTAATCCAACATTCACAAATAGTCACATAGTCACAACAATCCACATAGTCATTGGAAACATAACGTACAAAGAATACTCACCTATTTAAGCCCAAAGTTTTCTTCCGAATAATACCCTCAATCACCAAGGAACCCTAATAATAACCAAGAGAAAATATTACAGTTAAACCATCCAAAGTTTAGGTGAACCAAAGAAAATCCGAATAACTGCTAGTACAAAGTATAAGTATAGTTTTGGAAGTGAAAAGAGTACATTTAAACCAAAGGAAATGAGTAAAATATTTGTAAAATTATGCTCGCTTGTAAAACTTTGAAATCTCTATTTGAGTCGAAGAAACGAAGAAAAAGTATTTCTATTAGTCGTAAATTTCATTTTTCCAAGGGTACAAGTTTCGACCAGATTCTAACTTATATACCTCTAATAAAGAAGACTTGAATACCTTAGATGATTCAAGTTAGTTTCATCCTCAACCCTTACTCAAGTCACGAGTACATCTACCTAACCCTCGACTACAAATTTGGGCAGCACGCCCGTTGTATTTACCTATTTTCCAGCCACTTATGGCTTCATTATTTTCCTCAATCAGCCCCCAAAATCACACACAAATAATCTTATTACAATAGCCGTTCAATAGGCTAAAATTCATTCCATTACAACACCAAGCTAGAAAAGTGACCGGAAATAAGGTTTAAAGTAAAGAACAAAATGACAGGTTTGGCATATCTTAGCGTATCGGTCACAACCGAAGTTACGCTTATAGGATTGGGGTACAATTTATACCGTTCGAAACTAAGCCAAAGGGCTACAACTTTGATGAAGACAACTCAACCCAGTTCATAGTGTATCTAGGTTAAATTTACAAATTACAAAACCAGAATTTCACCATCAGGCTGGTTAACAGCACTGTGTTCAAATGACGATAACTCAGGCTACAAAAGTCCGATTGAGATGTTTTCAGATGCGTTGGAAAGCTAAAAATAGCACTACAACTTTCGTGTTTGGCCAAATCCTAATTTAATACAGATCAAGGTGAAAAAATGAGGCCAGAATGATGAAATGTCAGAACTGTCCACAGAACTCTACCTATGGTAGTCAAGGGTATTTTCATCATTTCACATGCTACAGTACTTGGATTGAGCTGACATTTTACAGGTAGTTATAAAACATTATTTCCTACAACTTTCATGTTTTGAGTTAAGCCCAATTCGGCCTCCATCATGGCCGAATGGAACTGGTCAGAACAGGGCAGTGTAAGAACTCAAATCTAGAATTTAATGAATTTAAGGTGTAAACTTCACATTTCTACCTTGAACCACTACTTCAACCTCCTATACAAGATTATAGACACCATATGCCATCTAAACAACAAGATATACAATTGAGCAATTCAAAACCCTAACTCACAAATCCACCACCATAATTATCAAAACTACTAGAATAGCTATCATTAATCAAGAATCTAAGTTGCTACACAACTTAAGCAAGATTAAGGCAAAGAAATAGGATGAACAGCCATACCACCTCACTAAGATGCTTGCAAGAGATATCCTTCACCTTTCCTTCCCAAACTTTAGCACCCCAAGCTTCCTAAGCTCCCAATTTAGAAGTTAATCGGTTTAGATTTATTGATTCTTCACTCAAATGAGCTAAACTCAAGATGAAAATAGAGTTTTCTTCCTCTTGTTTTCTCCCTCAATGTCACGGCTGGAATGGGAGAAATAAGGAGCAATTGAAGTGATTTTTGGTGATAAATATGAAAGAAATTGGTTGGTCAACAACCTTGTGATGGCCGCCACTTGTCACCATGAGATTAACTTTCAAAATTTTTTTCTTTTCCTAGGTTTTTCTAGTCAATATTTTCGGCCAACAAGAGCTGATTGAGGGGCTGATATTTTGCACTAATATCAATGATATTTTATGGTAAGAAAGTGGTGGTGAAGTGGTGTGTTCAATCGGTAGTGAACGATACCCGTTGGTTCAAGCCGATTTTCCTTAAATCACACATACTAGGGTTTTCACTTATAATTCACTAACTTATTATTATTACTACTAATCACACATGTAATATCATCTAAAACTCACTCTTAATCACTAAATTTAGTACACACTCTGTACCGATTACTCACACTGCGAAAAGACGTAAAAATCCTAGTTTATTGTAACGATAAAATGTAAAAAGGAAATCCTTATTTCTATGATTATTTGTAGCTATTGGAAAAGTGAATGTGTAGTAAAACTACTGTAAGGGATTTTTCAAGTCCTCACAGATGGACTGACTAGCTCGTTATCATGTTCGGGTAGATTGTCGCACAAAGATGGTCGAGTTTTGTAGACACGATGAGGCAACCCTAAAACTAGATGTGAGGGGTATTTTAGCAACATCTGCCCTTATTTCGGGAATTAGGGCTAGGAAATTGCTAAGTAATGGGGCACGGGGGTATCTAGCCTCTCTGGTTAACACCCCAGGAGAAAAGGTTAAACTAGAAGATATGCCAGTAATAAATGAATATCCAAAAGTATTCCCGGACGAATTGGTATCATTGCCACTCGAGAGAGAAATTGAGTTTAAGATTGATTTAATACCTGGAACTACTCCCATCTCAAAAACCCCTTGTCGGATGGCGCCCGTAGAACTTAAGAAGTTGAAGTTTCAATTGCAAGACTTGCTAGAACGGGGATTTATACATAAGAGTGAGTCACCTTGGGGCGCTCCAGTGCTTTTTGTCAAGAAGAATGATGGAAGTTTGAGGTTGTGCATTGATTATCGAGGATTGAATGCAGTGACCATTAAGAATAAATATCCTTTGGCCTACATTGACGAGTTATTTGACCAGTTACAAGGGGCTGTGGTGTTTTCTAAGTTAGATCTTCAACAATGATACTACTAATTGAGAATTAGAAAGTAGGACGTGCCAAAAATTGCCTTTAACACTCGATATGGGCATTACGAGTTTGCAGTGATGCCTTTTGGCTTAACCAATGCCCCATCGGCATTCATGGATTTAATGCATCGAGTGTTTAAACCTTATTTGGATCGGTTTGTGGTAGTCTTTATTGATGATATTCTGGTGTATTCTAAGACAAAGGAGGAACATAAGCAACACTTGAGAATAGTATTGCAAACCCTAAGAGAGCACCAGTTGTTTGCTAAGTTTAGCAAGTACGAATTCTGGCTAGAGAAAGTGACGTTTCTAAGCCATATAATCTCAAAAGATGGACTTACTGTAGATCCAGCTAAAGTTAAAGCGGTTGCCAAATGGAAACGGCCGGAGAATCCTACTAATGTTCGAAGCTTTTTGGGTTTAGTAGGGTATTACTGCCGGTTTATAAAGAATTCCTCAAGAATTGTGGGACCCCTAACGAATTTGACAAAGAAACAAGGGAAATATATTTGGGATGCTAAGTGTGAAACGAGTTTCCAGGAGTTAAAGAAGCAATTGACCATGGCTCCAGTGTTGGCTTTGCCAAATGGGAAGGATAGTTATATGGTATATACCGATGCTTTGAGAGAAGGATTGGGGCGTGTTTTAATGCAAAATAGGAAGTATTGCCTATGCTTCTTGGAAGTTAAAATCTCATGAGCAGAACTATCCAACCCATGACTTAGAATTAGCAGCTGTTGTGTTTGCTTTGAAGAAATGGCGGCATTATTTGTTTGGGGTGACATTTGAGATATATACAGACCATAAGAGCCTTAAGTATTTATTCTCCCAGAAGGAGCTAAATCTGAGACAACGTCGGTGGCTGAAGTTCTTAGAAAATTACGATTGTACCATTAATTACCATCCAGGAAAGGCCAATGTTGTAGCAGATGCTTTAAATTGGAAGGCTCAACTAGAAGGTTCAATGGTGGGAGAGTGGAACCTATTAGAAAATGTTTATGAATGGAACCCTCATCTTGAGAAGTAGAAAGTTATTTTTGAAAATATTGAGGTGAAGTCGACAATATTGGATCGAATTAAAGAGGGTAAAAAGAAAGAGCCAACAGTACAAAACCGGGTGGAAAGAGTGAAGAAAGGAGAATTATCCGATTTTAACCTAAGTCCTGATGGGATTCTAAGGTTCCGAAATCGTGTTGTTGTACCAAAGAATGAGGAACTGAAAAGGGATATTTTGGAAGAATCTCACCGCTCTAGGTATACGGTGCATCCAAATGGTGGTAAGATGTACCAGGATCTCAAAAGTCTGTATTGGTGGGACAATATGAAGGCGAAAATTGCCCAGTTTGTTTAAAAGTGCCTTACGTGCCAACAAGTAAAAGCTGAGCATCAAAAACCGTCAGGTCTGTTACACAGCCTTTAGAGATACCTGAAAGGAAATGGAAGCACATAACGATGGATTTTGTATCTGGATTACCACGAACTCAAAGGGGTCATTATGCAATTTAGGTAATAGTGGACCGATTGACTAAGATTGCACATTTCCTGCCAGTTAATATGAAATATTCTTTGGAAAAACTTGCCAAACTTTATATGGACGAAATTGTGAGATTACATGGGGTACCAGTAAGCATAGTATCAGACAGAGACCCTAGGTTTGTAGCTCGATTTTGGCAGAAGTTGCAAGAGGCTCTAGGAACTAAGTTGAACTATAGCACGGCCTATCATTCTCAAACTGATAGACAGTCAGAGAGAACCATTCAAATACTTGAGGATATGTTAAGAGCCTGTATTGTAGATTTTGGAGGAAGTTGGAGCCAATATCTAACACTAGTTGAGTTCGCGTATAATAACAGTTATCACTCTTCTATTCAAATGGCCCCATATGAAGCACTTTATGGACGAAGATGTCGATCACCTATTCACTGGGATGAAGTAGGAGAGAGAAAGATTATAAATCCTAAATGGTTCAAGTAGTAATCACCCTTAACCCTTACTCAAGTCGCAAGTATATTTCTCTAGTCTTCGAGCGTAAATTTGGGCAGCATGCCCTTTGTGTTTACCTAATTTTCAAGCCATTTTGGCTTCATTATTTTTCTCATTCAAGCCCAAGTTTATACACAACACAAATGCATTTCAATAGCCGTTCCATAGGCTCAAGACAATACAAGGACATAAATCAACTAATAACAAACGCGGAAATGAAGTTTACAAAAGACAGATTTGACGGGTTTTTGCGGAAAGAACACATCTGAAGCTACGCTTATCGGATTGGTGTGAAACTTATACCATTTCGAAGCTAAGACGAAGTCCTACAACTTTCATGAAGATCACTTGGTCAAATTTCCAGTGTAACCTAATCAAATTCCCAGTTCACCGAACCAGGTTCCAACTAATCGGCTAATTAACCGTACTACATTTAAATGGTCATATCTCAGGCTACCAAAGTCCGTTTAAGGCGTTCTTTGAGGCGTTTAAAAGCTAAGACATAGTACTAAAACTTTAATGTTTTGGAAAATGGCTAAATCTGTATGGATCATAGTGAATAAACACAGTCAATTGGATGAACTGTCCAAAACGGATCACTGAAAATATCCTAGGGCAGTGAGGGTATTTTAGTCTTTTCACAGGTTACATTGCTCCGATTGAGCTGAAAATTTTTTAGACAACTATAAAATACCATTCTCTACAACTTTCATGTTTTATGCTAAGCCTAATTTGGCCTCTAACCACACGAACTGGAACCAGACAGAACAGGGTGAAATTTTTCCAGAAATCTGGAATTTTTGGTTTCAATGATAGCTTTCTTCATTTCTTGCTTCACTTGACACCAAAACCCCCTATATAATCTTGGATACAACATATATTAACCATACATCAAGTATATACAGCAATCCATCAAACCCTAATTCATGTAACTAAAAGGAAAAACACCCAAAACATGATAACAACCATCATTCACCACAAATTTGAGATGCTAAGCTAATTTAAACAAGATCAAGAGTAAGAAATAGGAAAATCATCATCCTTACCTTGCTTAAGTGCTTACCAAGAGCAACCCTAGCTTCCCCTTCAAAATTTCACCAACACCTCACTAAATAAACACTCAAGGATAGCTTTAATCGGTTTAGTTTTCTTTCTTTCTCACTTGGTGGCTAGATTCAAGAAGAAATGGAGCAATTTTCCCTTGGTGTTTTTTCCTCTCTCTCTCTCTGCCAGGCAGCAGAAAAAATGAAGAAGAAAGATGGCTCCAAGTGATAAGAAGGTAAGATAAGTATCTTGGTCAATGGCCCTTAGGTGGCCAACAAGTGGCTTCACCACCACCACTCATTTTTTTGTTTCTTTTCCCCTTGCATTTTAGCCCTAAATTTCGGTCAAAGCCAGCTGGAAATAAGGAGATATTTTTCTCAAATATTAATGAGCTTGTATGGTAAGAAAGTGGTGATCAAGTGGTGCGTTCAATCGGTAGTGATCGATACCCGTCGGTTCGAGCCGTTTTTCCTCAAATCACGTATACTAGGGTTTTTACCTTCTAATCACTAACTTATTATTATCACTTCAAATCATATATTATTTCCTCATCCAAAAGTCATTTGTACCTACCAAATTTGATCCTTACTCCGTACCGAATAGTCACACTATGAAAAAACGTGAAAACCCTAACTCGCTCCAACTTGAAAATGAAAAGTGAAAACCTTTACTTTCATGTTCATTTGCACTTATTGTGGAATGATTTGGGTAGGGACTATAATAAAATCATAATTTCAAATTAAAAGGGCATTTTTAAGAAAACGTGAGGGGTTTTACAATTCCATAAATTGAATTTAGGGTTTCGGTTGAAATATGAGAAATTTGAGAAAACGGTCAGTCACAAATGAAACTAGGGTTTTGATTAGACTTTATTTCTAGAATTTAGGGTTTCTAGTCTTTAAAACAAAACAATAAAATAAAGAAACCGTAATATTCTCTTTGAGGCTAAACAACAATAGTATCCTAAAAGTTGGGGTATCACACCAAGAAGGAAGAAGGGAAGAAAGAAAAACTTCATCTTCTAGCTTCCATTTCACCCACAAATCCTCCACCAAATCACTCACATCTTGGAGTACCAGTCTAGCTAGGAGCAAGGAGCAATCTTGTGGATTTTCTTGGGGAATTTTCGGTGGAAAATCTGATCTTAATCTAGGGTTTCTTCTTGGGTTTGGAAGGTATAAACATCTCCCACCACAACTCTTGCTTTCTTGTTTCATTTCTTGGTTTTGAAGCTTGTAGCTTCCTTCTTGTTGTTGTTGGTTGGATTTGGTTGGTTGAAGTGGGCTCTATGAACTCCCACCTTGGTTAAATGAGGGCTGCCATGATGTTTATGTGTGTGTTAGTGTGTTTGTGATGAGTTTTAATGGAAGAAACTGGAAGAGGAAAAAGAAAGAGAGAAACCGTGAGGAAGAGGTGCTGTCTGAAATTTCTGGTCATGTTTTGAAAATTTTATGCTTGGTTGACTGTGGAATTGATGGATATAGGTTGTATATTGTGTGTATAAAGTGTATTTAAAAAATCGTATCGGATGGTTGTACAAAACTTGAGTTTTTGGTAGAGGTTCGAATCTGGAAAACGTATAGCAGTGCACTCGGATAGTGCTTCTTTGTCCGAATGTAACTTTTTGTACAAAAGTCAAAATTGAGTGCCGTTAGTGGCATTCAAAACTAGACACTCATAGCTTTCCAATGGTATAAAAACTCCTGCTGGTTCATTTTGAGTGAACTGCAATGAGTCGGCAATGTTAGCTGTTCTATTTTGACTGTTCATACGAATGAAACTGGAAGCTGCGTTTTGTGGCTTGATTTTGTCCCACTTGTTGAAAGATTTTCAAAATGATGTCTTCTGATGAATTGTAGCATTTGGAATCTGGTTTCCAATACCACTAACCATTCTCAATTTGAGTTTGTATAGACTTAGATATGGTTTGATTCCAAAAATGTGACAAAGCTAGAAACTGGAAACTTTTCCCTTTCTTGTTGGCCGAATGGTCAAATCGGTTTTTGGGATGTTATACTTCAAAATTTTTGTGTCAATTGCTTATTAAATATTTCTGGAACTTTGATTTCAAAAATGGAGCGAGTTGGGGCTAATTTCATTGTACAAAACTTTTGAAAGGAAAGAAAGGTCGAGTTGGCAGATTAGCTTTGAAAGTTTCACAAATTTTGGTTGTTTCGTTAACTGCCTTCCCGTGGGAGTTTTTGCATAAAATTTGATAGAGAAGTAGTCCACATATGGAAGTTTAAGTGTACCAAATTTGGTATAATTTCAATACCATTTCGATACCCAAATAATGCCCCAAAAATTGCTCTTTGAATCTGGAAACCCACTGATCAGTTTATAAAATTCAGCCGACTTTAAACTGTTATATCTTGATGCTCAAAACTCTAAATTTAGTTCTGCTTGTTATGTTTGAAACTTTGTATGGGATTCTTTTTATGTTACAGATTTCAGAGGCTGATTCACTTCCTGTGAATTTTGCCAAATTTCCAAAAATTGCAGAAAACCAAGACTGGTTCGGTCCGAACTTCTTGGAACTGTAACTTTGAGCTGAAATATGAATACTTTCTGTTTGGAATCCTGAAAAAGTGTCTTCTGGGAACTTTTAGTACTTTGGATCTAGTTTCCAACAGTGTAAAGTTTCAAATTTTTGGACTTACCAAACTCAAGATCTAATTTTCCAAGTTTTGTCGCATAAAGCTGAAATTTTCTGATTTCTTAAGAAACGAACTTTTAAGAACATTCAACTTCCTTTTAAGATTGATGGTTCATTTTAAACTCGATTTCATGGAGGATACAAGTTTCCCTGGTACTTGATGTTTCCTTGGATTTAAATGAGAAACCTTGATGTTCTTTATTATGCTTTATTCTTGACCTAGGACTTGATTTCTCATGGTTCCATTATTACTCTTGAATTTTGAAATTGAAAAGGGCTTGATTCAAGGTTATAACGACTCACTTTATTCTTTAGTATACATTTAATGATTATGTACCAACCTCTTGTTTCTTCACTTCTTAAGTGCGAACACCTTAAGGCCTTGATTTCACTTTCATATAAACATGTTGGTTCTTACCTCAGGACTCGAGGGTAATCAAGGATGTTATCCAGGAATCGAGACATATCGCACGTAACTGTGAGTATTCCCTGCATGTGTGTGACTTGAATAGTTTTACTACATGTTTACTTCATATTTCTTGTATGTTTAAGTGCTAAGTGTTCTCTATAATTGCTCCTATTGTGACGGCCCCACATTCCCCTAAGGCGAACCAAAGGGTAGGTGGATCGCCTGCCCCACTCTCGCCTGGACTACGGATCAAATCATTTATAAACCTTACCAAACAGTCCAAAGAATTTTGGAAAAATGAATCATCGAAAAGCGCGAAGGACCGCAGCCACGTCAAAATCTAATCCAATTTTTTCTTTCTCGTTCAAGCTTCACACTCGCTCGATTTCCCCAATGGATACAAGAAAGTTCACATAACCATAGAAACGTACAATCTCAAACGAATACGCTTGAAACACTTGATTACACACTCATATACATATATACATCAGAGTTTTCAACAAGTTAACTTGAAATACAAGCCATAGTAACCATTCGTATACAAAATACAATTAGGGTTTCGATTACAGAGGAGCATGATCAAAAGAATGTCTACACTAGCTCGACTCTTTCTTCAAAAATCATAGCTCTCAAAATATTGAACCCTATAAGGAAAACAATGATAACGGGAACGGGGTGAGCTTACGCTCAATGAGGTACCACAAGTACAAGTAATCAAGAATCATGGCATTTCACTTTTAAGGCACATATACACATCATATAAGGAAATGAACAAACACCTCGGATAGAAAGGATACAGGTGGCTCTCAAGAGCCAAATTCCCGTTGCACTACTTGATCCCAACTCGTTGACGCTCCATCAACGTTCGAGGAAACAAACATGACCATAGACCCCACTTGACATCAAATTCCGTCCACCAAACATACCCCTTGCTGGGCCCGAACACCACACACAGAACAGAGGTGGTAATACTCAAGTATACCGGAAATTCAGAGTCTCCAATACCTAAAGATTTCCCAGAAACAGACTACCGTGGTCCGTTATCTAATCGACCAGGCCCTTGCCGGCTCGACTCGAGTAACTAGTCATAGGATTTGAGCTCAGAGGTCACAGAAGGGTTGTTGGCTACAAGCCTCCAAACGACATTAGAACAGAACAGATAATAGATTCAAATTCACACAGTAAACGATCACACAGGCAAGAGAACGAGTGTGATAAAGTACACCTTCGTCTCATTCAGAATAAATAGAGTTCATAGTCATTCAAGTCACAGATTTCAAGTACAAATAAACCAGTTAAGCAACAACCAGTTCAAGCAAAGATAACTTCAAAAGTTTTCTCCCAAAAGATGGCTTTGATCACCGTCACGTCCTAATAACAACAAAGGTAAAACAATTATGGTTTTCCTCATCCACAAACCCAGGAAACGGAATGCACAAATGAAGCTCGACTACAAGTCGTGTGCTTAGCCAAGTTAACTACTAGGGCAAAGAGATAACAATGTGGCGTTGGAGTAAAAAGGTAGCAGTTGGTCTTAAAAACATAAACAACCCTAAAACCTTTCGTTCAAGTTGCAAGTACATCCAACTAGCCCTCGAGTGAAAATTTGGGCAGCACGTCTTTTCTATTTACCTATTTTCCAGCCATTTATGGTTTCACTATTTTTCTCAATTCAGCCCCAAAATCAAACACTGATACGTTCCTCGATCAACGAGTTTCGAGACACGTAGCACGTTTGTCCAAAGATCTAGCGAGGTTGTCCTATGCTTGGTTTGCTGGACTTTAAATCAACACGGACGACACGAGTTGGTTTAAAGCGGTAGAACGACGACTCCGATGAAGGTGGTTACTCCAAGGGATAGGTCGGTTGAACAATCATGGACAAGACGCAAGATTGCTCAATAACCCTTGCCAAAGCAAATTAAAGGCTCGAATTCTCTCTTGAAAGAAAACGAAGAATACTAAGAATTTAATTCATAAAACTTCCACCCTTAGACCTTACAAAGCAAGCCTATTTATAGGCTAGAGGTAACAATAAAAGAAACCCTAAGAAAACCCTAAAGGGGTGGTCGGCCATCTTAGCGTAAAGATGGGCCGGCCCAACCTACTAAGCAAACTAATCCAATCTAATAAATATCAAAGACTAAGGCCCTACTCGGCCGATTCTCTTGGAGGCCCACTTGAGTCTTCATGGGCTTGGATCAAGGAGTAAATGACTCGGTTGTCTCTCTCCAAGCCCTCAATATCTTTGTGAACTCCATGTTGGTCTTGGACGACTCTAACCAGGGCTTGGAGTGATTCTTTGAAGAGCTTGGCCCGTGCACGTGTGACTGGGCCCAATGGGACTCGGACTGGGTCATTACGTGGGCCGAGACTCGTGCACACATCAGTCCCCTCCTCTTGAGAAGGATTTGCCCTCAAATCTGGATCCTCCTCGTCAAGAAATGGACTTAGGTCCGCGACATTGAAGGTCGCACTAACATTGTACTCCCCAGGTAGCTCCAACTTGTATGCGTTGTCATTGACTCTTTGGAGTACTCGAAATGGTCCATCACCTCTTGGGGATAACTTGCTTTGACGTTGCTTGGGGAATCGCTCTTTCCTCAAGTGTAGCCAAACCCAATCTCCAGGCTCAAAAATCATCTTGCGACGGTGCTTGTTGGCTCGCTGGATGTATGGCTGCGTACGCTTCTCAATGTTTGCTCGCACGGCTTCATGTAACCTACGCACAAAGTCAGCTTTCTTTTTCCCATCTAAGCTTGTGTGCTCAGAGAAAGGTAAGGGCACCAAATCCAGGGGGGTCAGGAGGTTGAAGCCATAAACAATCTCAAAGGGAGAATATTGTGTTGCACTATGCACAGTTCGATTGTAGGCAAATTCAACATGAGGCAAGCACTCTTCCCAAGAATTAAGATTCTTTTTAATCAAGACCCGAAGTAAAATGCCAAGTGTGCGATTGACAACTTCAGTTTGTCCATCACTTTGTGGATGACTAGTGGTGGAGAATAATAACCTAGTGCCCAGTTTGGTCCACAAAGTCTTCCAGAAGTGACTCAGGAACTTCACATCTCTGTCACTAACAATAGTCCTAGGCATGCCATGCAGACGGACAATCTCTTTGAAGAATAAATTAGCAATATGAGATGCATCGTCAGTTTTGTGACAGGGGATAAAATGAGCCATTTTAGAAAATCTATCAACCACCACAAATATGGAATCATTACTCCTTGGTGATCTAGGCAAACCTAGTACAAAGTCCATCGACAAGTCAATCCAAGGGTGGTGAGGGATTGGTAATGGGGTATACAAGCCATATGGGTTTGTCTTAGATTTTGCCTTGTGACAAGTAGCACACCTACCAACCATGCGTTCAACATCTCTACGCATATGGGGCCAGTAAAAGTGCTCTTGTAACATGGCCAGAGTCTTGGCAATGCCAAAGTGGCCCATGAGACCACCACTATGTGCCTCACGAATGGAAGAATTAGGCACACACAGTTTATCTACATGGAATAGAAATCCATCATGCAAGTAGTATTTTCCATGCGGGTTCTTAACACATGCAACATAGATATCACCAAAGTCATGATCATTTGTGTAGAGTTCCTTAACCATTTCGAACCCTAGTAACTTGGCATCCAGAAGGGCAAGCAACGAATGTCTACGTGATAAGGCATCAGCTACCACATTCGTTTTGCCAGTCTTATACTTAATGACATAAGAGAAGGTGTCAATGAAGCTTACCCATTTGGCATGTCTCTTACTCAACTTGGGTTGCCCCTTGAGGTACTTTAATGACTCGTGATCAGTGTGTATCACGAACTCCCGAGGGCGAAGATAGTGTTGCCAGGTCTCCAAGGCCCTCACTAACGCGTACAACTCCTTGTCGTCGTACGTGGGGTAGTTTAATGCAGCTCCTCCCAACTTCTCACTAAAGAAGGCACAAGGCCTCTTGTCTTGCATGAGGACTACTCCGCCAGTGAAGACGACGAGCAACCCGAGAAGCCTCGACGGGATACGCCTAAGAATGAACTCAAGGGGCTTAAGATTCAAGTCCCCGCATTCAAAGGCAAAAGTGACCCTGAAGCTTACTTGGAGTGGGAAGGCCGTATCGATATGGTGTTCGACTGCTACGATTACAACGAGGAACAAAAGGTTAAAGTTGCTACCGTGGAGTTCACCGACTACGCACTAGTCTGGTGGGACCAAGTAAGGACCCATAGGAGGAGGATGGGCGAACCACGTGTCCGGACTTGGCGAGAACTCAAGGCACTAATGCGCAAGCGATTTGTTCCTAGCTACTACAATCGCGATCTCCACTCTAAACTTCAAACTGATACCAACTGATACGTTCCTCGATCAACGCATTTCGAGACACGTAGCACGTTTGCCCAAGGATCTAGCGAGGTTGTCCTACGCTTGGTTTGCGGGACTTTAAATCAACACGGACGACACGAATTGGTTTAAAGCAGTAGAACGACGACTCCGATGAAGGTGGTTACTCCAAGGGATAGGTCGGTTGAACAATCATGGACAAGACGCAAGATTGCTCAATAACCCTTGCCAAAGCAAGTTAAAGGCTCGAATTCTCTCTTGAAAGAAAACGAAGAATACTAAGAATTTAATTCATAAAACTTCCACCCTTAGACCTTACAAAGCAAGCCTATTTATAGGCTAGAGGTAAAAAATAAAAGAAACCCTAAGAAAACCCTAAAGGGGTGGTCGGCCATCTTAGCGTAAAGATGGGCCGGCCCAACCTACTAAGCAAACTAATCCAATCTAATAAATATCAAAGACTAAGGCCCTACTCGGCCGATTCTCTTGGAGGCCCACTTGAGTCTTCATGGGCTTGGATCAAGGTGTAAATGACTCGGTTGTCTCTCTCCAAGCCCTCAATATCTTTGTGAACTCCATGTTGGTCTTGGACGACTCTAACCAGGGCTTGGAGTGATTCTTTGAAGAGCTTGGCCCGTGCACGTGTGACTGGGCCCAATGGGACTCGGACTGGGTCATTGCATGGGCCGAGACTCGTGCAAACATCACACACAAATAATCTTGCCACAATAGCCTTTCACTAGGCTCAATGTCATTCAATTACAAAATAATGCTAGCAATGCGACTGGAACTAATGTTCAAGACAAATAACAAAATAACAGGTTTGACATCTCTTGGCGTTTCGGTCACAACCGAAGCTACGCTTATCGGATTAGGGTACACTTTATGCCGTTTTGAAGTTATGACAGAGAAATACATTTCCTATGAAGATATCAACACCAAATTCATTCATTTTCAAGGTCAAAATATGCAATCTCAGAGAAAATAGAACACTGTCCACAAAACAGTACATTTGGCAGTCAAGGGTATTTTTGTCATTTCACATGCTACCGTGTTCCGATTGAGGTGAAATTTTGTAGACAGCTAGTTAACACCATTTCCTACAACTTTCATGTTTTGATCTAAGTATGATTCGGCCTCTAACATGGACGAATTAAACAGGTCAGAACAGGGCAGTTTCAACCTTAAAGCTTGAAATTTTCTTTAGGCAAGTCCATCTAGCACATAATACACTAATTTATCACATAACAAAACTATCAAACCATGGCCAATCATTAATCATCACATAAGAGCAGAAAATTCACCATAAAAACTGAAATTTATCATAACACTACTTCAACCCATGAAATTTCTCACAAAACTACATATTTAACAACTCTAATCCACTAATTTACAATTATTAGGAGCAAAGAGGGATTTCTAGACAAGTTACCTTGGAATCTTAAGAAAGATGGTAGCTTAGGGTTTCTTCTTCCAAAATCACTCCACCAAAGCTCTAAACCTTCTTAGTGAGTAACTTTTATGGAGTAGTTTGCAATTTTAACGGTTGGAACTCAAGATTTGAGGAAGAAATTGAAGATGCAAGATGAAGTTTTCTCTCTTTTTTTCCTCTCCCTATTTTCGGCCAAGAAGAAAAGAAAGTGAAGGAAATTTTGGTCAAATTTTGAGTTTTAGTAAAGGTAAGAAACTTGGGTCAAAGTTGGGTAGATTTCCGACAAGTGTCGCCATAGGATCAAAGCTCAATTTTTTTTTATTTGGCCAAACATTGTGGCTGGTTTAAGAGATATTTTAGGGTTAATTAGCTGAAATAAAAGCAAGGATATTAAGGTAATAAAGTAGTGTTCAAGTGGTGTACTCACTCGGTAACAAACGGTATACGTCGGTTCACAGCGTTTTTCCTTATCTCGCGCGTACTAGGGTTTTCACTTATAATTCACTAACTTATTATTATTACTTCTAATCACATACTTTTTCTTATCTAAAACTCACTCTTAACCACCAAATTTAGTACACACGCCTCCACAATTAATCACACAACCAAAATACGCGAAAACCCTAATTTACCCGAACTATAAAACTAAGGGTAAAACTCTTAAATCTCTTATTCATTACAACTATTGAGGGAGTAAATGAGTAGTAAAACTATCATAAGGTAATTGAGTCAAAATAAAAGGGAATTTTAGTCAAATTTTTGTATTTAGTAGAAGTAAGAAAGTCTTGGTCAAAATCCACCATCCATTGGTTTCGCGACAAATGGCGCACTAGGGTTTATTCTCATCCTTTTGGCTACCAATGGTTAATTTACCTAGCTAACCTCTAATTATCCCCGAGCACCTTGTAAAATAATATTCCCTAATACAACGTCACCTAGTCGTCAAAATTTTATCACACTAGCGGGTCCCACATCCAATATACACTACTAACGTCACATAGACTAACTTGTACCGGAAAAATGTCTTAACAACTTAATTCCGTTATAAACAAATCTCTCAAAAATTAATATAACAAAGAAAGGTATAGAAATTGTATGCAAGAAAATAAAATAATGACTAGAAAATAAAGAAATTTTCGGGTTCTCACACCTATGTAATTTTCCACCGTTTTAAGGTGAGTGTGTACTTTATCTCACTCGACCTACTAAAATAACAAATTTCAACCGTTTAACCGTGAATTTCTACTGTTTACCGGTATATTTGATTACTTGCGCATGTTGTAAGCTCTTAACTGACTGGGCCCTGCCCTTGGTTGCTAACCTACTCGAGTCAGGACTGGGCTCGGTCGGGTAGGTACCTTGGGCCACCATTTTGGTATACTCGAGTATTACCACTAGAGGAACAAGGTGATGGCTAGACAAACCGGGGAAATTATTGGAGTTATAAGGTGCAGCTGACCGAAATAGTTCCACGTGAACATCGTATCCTTTTAATGTGTGTTTATTTCTGTAAAATGATAAATGTTTCATTTTAATGTGCCAATGTGAAACCTTGAACCATATGTTCGTTATGCTTAATTTACTTGATTTATTAGAATTGCTTGTGTGTTTTGGAACCTCACTGGGCTGTTTAGCTCATTCTACTCCTTTGTTTTCCTTAACAGGGCTCAAGGCCGAGAATGCTCACGAATAGTACTAAGTTGTTTTCTTTTGGAGACTTCAAGTTGTATTATAGCAATGACTGTAGTACATATTCTTTTGGGTTGTATTTAAATTCGAAGGTTAGCTAATTTTAAGTATTAATGTTTTAGAATAATTTAAATGTATATTGAATATATTTGAAGTATTTCTAATTTTTGAATTATGGATTGTAGTGAGCCCCGGTGAGAGTTGGGCAGGTAGTTCGCTGACCCCTCTGGTTCGCCTTTGGGGAAAGTGGGGTTGTCACAATACTCCAGCGGATAGGAAAGGTAGCTTATCGACTAGAGTTACTAGTTAGTTTATCTCGAATACGTGATGTTTTTCACGTTTCTTTGCTCAAGAAATATCACCCGAATCCGACTCATGTTTTGCCACCAGAAGATATTGAGTTTGACGAGTCTTTAACCTACGAGGAACGACCTATTCGAATACTAGATCGGAAGGTGAAGGACTTGAGAAATAAGCAGATTTCACTGGTTAAGGTTCTATGGAAACACCATGAGGTGGAGGAAGCAACTTGGGAGCTAGAGACAGACATGCAAGAGAAGTACCCTGAGCTATTTATGAATAAATGTATGAATTTCAAGGTCGAAATTCTTTTAAGGGGAAGAGAGTGTGAGGACTTCCAATATTCTCCATATTTTCTTAAAATTCCCTTTTATTTTGAATAAATTACTTTATAATATCTTTACTACTCATTTACTCTGTCAATAGTTATAATAAATAATAGAATTAAGAGTTTTACTTTTAGTTTTATAGTTAGGGTAAACTAGGGTTTTTGCGTATTTTAGTAGTGTGATTCATTGGTGAGGTGTGCGTACTAAATTTGGTGGTTAAGAGTGAATTTTAGATAAGATGAAATGTGTGGTTAGAAGTGCTATTAATAAGTTAGTGAATCATAAGTTAAAACACAAGTACGCGAGAGTTAAGGAAAATAGGCTTGAACCGACATGTACCGTTTGCTACCGATCGAATACACCACTTGACCACTATTTTCTTGCCCTAATCCTCTTGTTTTTATTTGAGCTAATCAGCCCTAAAATATCCCCTAAAGCAGCCGAAATTCTTGACTAAAGAAAGGGGAGAAAAGAAAAAAAAAAAAGAAGCCATCTTGTGGTGCCAAGTGTTGGCAATTTAAAGATGGTTGACCAAGCCAATTTCTTTCCTTCTTATCTTCCATTTTGGCTCATCTTCCTCATTATCTCTACTTGGTGGCTGAGAGCAAGAGAGGAAAAAGAGGGAAGAAAACTTTCAATTTCCAACCTTGATTTTTGCCTTGTTTGAGTTGAATCACAAAAACTAAACCGATTAAACCTTCACCTTGGTGCTTGGGAAGTTTGGTATGGTGAAAGTTTTGGAAAAAATAGCTTGGTTCCTCACTTTCAAGAAGGTTTTGTAAGGTATAAGTCTAAAAGTTCCTTTTATCTTCCTTAATCTTGCTAAATATGCTATGGAAGCTTTGAAACTTGGAATATTATGGATGATTTTCTAGTTTTGGGTTGTTTAGTGAAAATTTCAGCTAGGGTTTTATATTTTTCAGCTTTGATTATGTTGTTTAACTAGCAAAGGTTGGTATTGAGCTTGGATATGGAATTTGTGAGGTGATTAATGGCATGATTGTGACTTTTTAGCATTAAAAGATGAATTTCCAGCTTTGATAAGAAAATTCCAGCTTTGATAGTGGTTGATTATTTGCTAGAAATGACTTATATTTGGTTGGTTTGTAGCCTAGATGAAGAGCTATCTTGATATGTTTATTGATGGTGTTTGAATTGGGTTGATTTGGGGAAAAACGTGAAGCCTTAAATAGCTGGAAAATTGGACAAATACAAAGGGTATGCTGCCCAAATTTTCATTCGAGGGATAAGTGAGTGAACTTGGAACTTGAACGGTGATTCGAGAATGAGTTGGACTTCGGTTGTGTCGCGCCCCATTTTTAATGAAAAATAAGATTGTTTGTAAAAATGAATTTTGATTAATTTTTTATTTGAAAAAATGAATTTTGATTAATTTTAGAGAATAAATAAGAAAATGGGTCTAAAATGGGACTAAAAAAATGCGACGATTTTGACCCAAATTTAAATTTTAAAAAGGATTTTTTAAGAAAAAATAGGAGTCGCCACTTGGTATTGAGTTAAGGTGTACCAAGTCACCTAAAATGAATTTTTTAAGAAAAAGTAGAAACACCCTTTTTAAATGACCCCAAGTCTTCGAAAATCAGAGAAAAAGTGTTCGAGAGTCACGTTTGAAGAAAGGGAAGGCAAGGATAAAAATCCAAGGCACCCTTTCAACCTAGCCTAGAGCTAGTTGCGTGATGTAGTCAAAAATTTTCTTATTTTAACCTAAAAATTTATCACATTTGGATGTCACTATATGAATGCAAACTTAGACCTAATGGCCATCGGAAGGGTCAATATGTCTCTTCAAAGCTTGATTGGTGCTAATCGCATTAATTCCGATGTCCAAAAGTGACTCTTTGAAGAGATCACAAAATTTGCAAAAGATGAGACTCGAAGAAAACAAAGAAAGAAAATAATAATATACAAATATACATGACCTAAGGGAATGCATCGTAATGGGTGTGGGGAACTAATATTCGTAATTTTAATTTTCCCTTTAATAGAGGGAATACGAGCGTGCTAAGGGTAGAAAGCCACACTCGTCCAAATCCCATATTCGAGGGGTATTTCCTATCTGATCAAGCAAATGATCTAGCCTAGTTCTAATTTTCTTAAATGGAATGCAAGTCTAATGTCATGTCTTAAATATAGGGATAAGGGATATACCTATCAGGGAAATATGGGATAAGGGATGTACATATAAGGGAAATGTCATGCAATATGATAAAAATCCTAAATGATAGAAAATATGCATGCAAATGTAGTGATTTGTCACACACAAACATGATCTAACGCTTGAATGATCCCTAAGGGTCTAGCATTGGACTAGCCCATGTCTACAAATTCTTACTAGCATTGGACTAGTGAGAAATTAGAAAGGAGGGCTACAACTAGCGTTGGATTAGTGTGGAATCGGAAAAAGGGGTCACAACTAGCATTGGACTAGTGTGGAGACGTCATGTATTTATTATAATCAAATAAATCATGTAAAACATAATAAAGCAAATAAACACATAAATCACATATAGCACATAGCATATAAGCATAATATCTATGGAGTGTATGGAGTGTATCAGTTCAGTCTCCCATTCTTTTAATGTAAATGGTGAGATCAAGGAATATGTGATTCCAGATAGAGGCATCAGGCAAGGTGATCCTCTGTCACCTTACCTGTTTCTTTTGTGTTCTGAAGTTCTTTCAAGTATGATAAAGAATGCAGCAAGACAGGGTCCTAAAAGTGGACTAAAAATCAGCAAACATGGACCAGCAATTACTCATCTCTTCTTTGCTGATGACACGTTGGTCTTCTGTAAAGCAGTGGGGGCAGAAACAAGGAAACTAAGGGCAATCCTGGACCAGTATGAAAGAGGGTCTGGTCAGGTGATCAATTTGGAAAAATCTGCTATATGGTTCAGTAAGAATACGAAGGAAAGGGACAGGAAGGAATCCTGTGAGCCATTAGCTGGGGTAAAGACAGTGAGTCAAGGCAAATATCTGGGCCTTCCAATGGTGATAACAAAAACAAAAGGTCAGGTTTTTGCTTATATAAAAGACAGTATTAAGGCTAGACTTCACAGCTGGAAGAACAAGTTCCTAAGCGTAGCAGGAAAGGAGGTGATGTTAAAAGCAGTGACTATGGCCATGCCAAACTACGCTATGTCCTGCTTTAAGCTACCTGGAATATTATGCAAGGAGATCACAAGATTGATGGCTAAGTACTGGTGGGGTGAAACAGAAGGAAGAAGCAAGGTACATTGGTGCTCGTGGGATAGAATGATGAAGGATAAACTGGATGGAGGACTGGGATTCAGGAATTTACAATGCTTCAATAAAGCATTGTTGGGTAAACAGATTTGGAGGATGATCAGGTTCCCAAACCTTCTGGTCAGTAAGATATTAAAGGCTAAGTACTATCCTAAGGAGTCCATACTGAATTGTAAGATTCCCAAAAATGCATCCTGGTTTTGGCAAAGTGTTATGTCAGCAAGAGAGGTAGTAAATGGGGGTGTTCTGAAAAGAGTTGGGGCAGGGAAGACTATTAAGATCTGGGAAGACCAATGGATCCCAAATAATCCAAGTGGGAGACCAACAACAAGGATGCCAGAAAGGGGGGAGGAACAGAAGGTGGAAGACCTGATTTCAAACTGTTGTTGGAATAGGACTGAGGTGTATAGAAGATTCAACGGAAAGGATGCTGAGAATATTTTAAGGATACCTATCAGTCTTTCAAGGGTAGAGGATACATACTTTTGGTTGCATAGCAAACATGGGGAATACTCAGTCAGATCCTGCTATCAAGCCCTGATGAAGGAAGAGAGGAGGAAGAAGAGTGAAACAAAAGGAGAAGCAGGATCGAGTTTTGATGATTCTAACACACTGATTTGGAAAACTCTTTGGGGACTGAATATTAAGCATAAAATCAAGCTGTTTATATGGAGGTGCATTACTAATACCTTAACAGCCAGGGAAACGATATTCAGAAGGACAAAACAAGGCACACCCATTTGCTCTAGGTGTGGAGAACATATGGAAACAGTGGAACACATTCTGTTTCACTGCCATCAAGCTCAGAAGGTTTGGAAGATTGCACCAGTACAATGGGATGGCATTCAAAGTCAGACGAGCTGTTTCAAGAAATGGTGGGCAGCATTAATTCAAGCCAGAAGTAGGAAGGAAGGTAGGCACCACATTGCTCTGACGGCTAACATACTTTGGCAACTATGGAAAGACAGGAACGAAAGGGAGTTCGAAGGGAAGGAAAGAGAAAGTATGAAAATTGTACAGAAAGCCAGCACAGAATGGATGGAGTATGAGGAAGTTGGTAAAGAGAAGGAAAAAGAAAGTACAGCAGAAACAGATGAAGCAAAGGAAAGAGTAAGGGAGACAGAAAGGGAAGAGGAAGAGCTGATGGAACTTCAGATCACTACAAACAAATCAGTTGAGGGGCACAAACTGGGAATTGGTGTTGTAGCCAAACAGATGGGGGGAAGAATTAGAGCTGAATGGGCGCTAGTAGATAGAAGCACGCAAAAGGACATCCAAGATGAAGCTGGGGCAGTGAGGCTGGCACTAATGAAAGCAAGACAACTAAGTTGGCAAAGGATCAAGGTTATGAATGCTAACAAGCAACTTATTGCATTGCTAAAAGCTGGGAAAGGGGATAATCCAAACACTGCCACGCTAGTTGAAGATATTAATGCCTTAGCTAATCTGTTTCAAATGTGCTCTTTTGAAGAAGCAAATATTAGAAATATGACTTTATGTAACCATCTTAGCAACTATGCTCTAAGCATACTAATGGATGAGGAGAGGATCTTTGACTCTTCTTAAGTGTCCTGGTACACTGTGTAGAGTGGATTGAGCAGTTGCTCAAATATTGTACAGTTTCAATATCTATAAAATGTCATCTATCGTTTCCGGAAAAAAAATATATAAGCATAATATCTAGATGCAAGACCCTAAGAAAGCGAGTAACACGTAAACACATAAGCATGCAAAACACACAAAACAAATAAAGCAAATAAAACCCTAACTATTACATTTGAGGACCCTAACCACAATCTAAAAGGGGAAGGACTAAAATAAATAAAATAAAATAGATACCTAACTATTACACATTCTATCTAAATACATATCTTGAACCCCCTAACTATTACAATTTGGCATTTAAATGCCTTTCAAATAATCAAAATTAACTTAAAATAATTACACAAAATTAAAACAAATAAAGTGACTAAATAAATAAATAAATGAAATAAAATAAAACATTCAAGCATCATGCAATTTACACACATAAAATCACATAGGAGCACATAAGAGTAAATAAAATCAAAATAAAGTGGTAGAGTGTACCTCCCTTGAATTGATGACCTAATGGGATGAAAATTTTCTTATTTACCCTCCAAAACAATAGAAAAAGGTCAAGGCATCATTTTAATTAACAAAAATCACAAGAAATAGAAATAAACACGAAATTGAATCAAACAAATCATCCAAATGAAAGTAAACGACCCCTATTCAACAAATTAAAACAAGCAATGACTCAATTGAAAGAATTAAAGAAGTATGAGGGGGCAAATCATTATTATTGCAAATATTAAGGGTCTAAACTAAAATAAATTAAAATTAAGGGCTTAAGGGGAAACCTACCAAAAACAAATGATAAAATTCACAAAAAATAAATGAGAACCTATTTGCTATAATTAAACAACAAAATTTTACTAAAAATCCAAATCAAGACTATAAATCTATCAAAAATCATTAAACCTTCAAATATCATCCTAAAATTCACAAATAAATTGTCCATAATTCACATTAAAGCATACCAAACAAAAATAACATGTTGAAGGGACAAAATTGATTAGTTTTCCCAATTTTCTGGGCCATATCAGAATTAAAGGAAAGTTGGGGGTGAAACTGTAATTTTTTGGAAGTTTTGCATGCAACCTCGAAGAGGTTTTCTTCTTCCTACAACCGAAAGCTTCTGTAACTTTCAGCCGCAGCTTTCTGCAACTCTATCTAGCACCAGATCATCCGCAAACTCACATGAAAAAAAACCATAAATTTGTCAACCCAATTACCACGAAACTTCGTCCCATTTTCTTAACAATTTCCAGCAAAATCAATCCAAAGATCCCAACAACTAAAACAAACATAATACAGGCTGTGAAATGGGTTTCCATCAAGCATAGCGAGTGATCCAAAAACTGACGTACCATAAAATGGGAAGGAATCAAAGCATAATTTTAGATGAACAACCCAAAGTCAAAAACCTTTCTCATTTTCCTAGAAAAAACATCAAACATCACTGGACTTCTCAACCTTTTATGGAAGAAAGAAACTCTGTGACCAAGGAAGAAACAAAAGGAAGAGAACGAAGAGTAACCACTATATCCAACTGGAAAAAATAATCTAATCAAACCATTTTCATGTACTGTTCTCCTCTTCTAACGAGATCAAATTAAGAAAGCGCAAGCTTCAATGGATCAAAACGACCCCACTCCAGATTCATGCACAAAAGAAAACAAAGGATCAGTCATGAACTCCCACAGATTTCTGGGTTTCATGTGCCCGGCATACGCTTGCCTTTTTTCAAGATTTCCAACCCAACCGCATGAGATTTATGTACTCAAATCTCCAAGAAAACAAACCCCAAACAAGATAATGAAACCCCAACATCAGTGGTTCACATCACTTTAATTTCACGGATGAGACAAAAACTGATGGCTTTTGTCCATAGGTTCCTCAATCAAGCAAATTCAAAACACAGCTACTGAAGTTACAATGTGACGCCCCCACTTCTCCCTAGGGCGAACCCTAGGGTATCCGCGGAACGCCTGCCCAGCTCTCGCCGGGACTCACTACAATCTATAATTCAAAAGCTCGAAATACTTCAAATATTTTCACTATATAATTAAAGTGCTCTAAAATATTTCATACTTACAATTAGTTATCTTTCAAGCTTAATACAATCCAAAAGAATATGTACTACAACCATCCGTTATAATACAACTTAAGGTCTTCAAAAGAAAACAATCTAGTACTATTCACGAGCACCCTTGGTCTCGAACCCTGTTAAGGAAAACAAAAACGTGGAATGAGCTAAACAGCCCAGTGAGGTTCCAAGACACTCTAGCAGTTCTAATAAATTATGTAAGTTAAGCATGATACATATACGGTTCAAGACCTCACATTGGCACATTTACAATAAGACAGTTATCATGATACAGAAATAAACACAAATTGAAGGATACGGTGTTCCAATGGAACCATTTCAGTCAACTTCACCTTATAACTTCAGATCCCCTCGGTTTGTCTGGCCATCACCTTATCCCTCCAGTGGTAATACTCGAGTATACCGAAACGGTGTCCCAGGGTTCCAACCTACCCGGTCGAGCCCAGTCCTGGCTCGAGCAGGTTAGTAATCAAGGGCAGGGCCCAGTTCTGCTTAGAGCTTACAACATACACAAGTAATCAAGTAAATCAGTAAACGGTAAATGGTATTAGTTCTCGGTGGACGGCAAAAATCTATCATTTTAGTAGGTCGAGTGCGATAAAGTACACACTCGCCTTAAACGGTGGGCAATTTCATATGAGCAATTATCAGTAACACTTAACACTTAAACACATAAGCAATATGCGATAATTTCATATGAACATGTAATTTACGATAATCAAGTAATCAAGTAGTCAAGTAATCAAGTAAGCAGGTAATCAAGTAAATCGGTAAACGGTAAGTAATCACGGTTAATGGTAAATGGTAATCGGTAAACGGTAGTAGTTCACGGTTAATCGGTAGACATTTATCATTTTAGTAGGTCAAGTGCGATAAAGTACACACTCGCCTTAAAATGGTGGAAAAGTTCATAGGAGCAATTATCGGTAGCACTTAACGGTTAAACACATAATGACCATGGAGTAATGATCCACTTCGGGATTCTCTTTGAGACCTTCTTGATCGCCTGAAGAAAAGTGACCAATAATCACCCTCACAATTTCACAAATTCCTTATCAAACAAGAAAGAATGCACACTTGCTTTAGAATTCAAATCAATGTCTGTATAATGGTTTCATTTTATCGAAACTTAAGATTCAAAAGTGTGGGTTTTAAAGTTACTGAAGAAACTCATGCTCTCCACAAAATCGGGTTCAAAACGATAGATTAATATCAAGATAAGAAGTCAAGTTTCCAAAATTTCATTTTCTAAGAAATCGGCAAATTTCAGCTTTGTGCGTCAAACTTAGAAAAATCATATCTTGCACTCAATAGGTTCAAAAATGGAAAATCTCATACCATTGGAAACTAGATCCAAAGTACTAAAAGTTCCTAGAAGACATTTTTCCAAGATTCTAAATGGAAGACACTCAAATTTCGGCTTAAAGTGGCTGACTTGTCTCTTCAAGACAGATTCGGGCTTGGTTTTCGGTAAACTTTGGAAATTCGGCAAAATTCACAGAATTTGAATTAGCCTCTAGAATTTGAAATTGAATTAGAGTTACAATCTAAGTTTATAAAACACAATAAACGGAACAAGAATTGGAGTTTTGAGCGCCAAGATATAGCAGTTCAAAGTTGGTTCAAAATGAAGACCATTGGGCAATTTTCCAGATTTGAAACATAAATTTGGGACTTCAGTTGGGCATCGAAATGGACTTGGAATGGCACCAAATTTGGTATGATTACACTACCATTTAAGGACTACTCCTCTGTCAATTTCATGCAAAAATTCATATGGGAAGTCGGTTAACAAGACCACTAAAGTTCCAGGAATTTCCAAGGCAATTCTGCCTTATGCTTCTGTTTTCCTTTTTCGAACCTTTGGCCAATGAAATCATCTCAAACATGGTTCATTTATGAAGTAAAGATCTAAGAAACATCCAACATACATTTGGTAAGTGATTAACACCAAAAGTTTCAAAATAACAAGTCCCAATTCGAGCTAAGCCATTCGGCTAGCCAAAACTAGGGTTTTCTATCACTGGTGCAGTTCTGTAATTTGCCCATAACTCAGTCAATTCAAATTAAAAATGGATGTGGTTGGTGACGTTGGAAACTACATTCATAACCTACATTTCATCAGAAGAAATCGTTTTGAAATTCAGTCCATAGCTAGCTCAAATTCAAGCAACAAGTCCCAGCACATCATTGACTCTAGCACAGGAGTGAAACAGGACAGGTAATTTTGAAGAACTGGTACGGATCACTCAAGTTGAATCAGGGGATACATTTTATACTGTTAGAAAATTGAAGTGTCTAGTTTCAAATGCCGTAAACGGCACTTGATTTCAACGTCCGAGCAAGGAGTTATGATCATTCAAAGTTCGCTGCCAGAGTACCTCTGTACACGTTTTCCAGGTTTGAACATGTTTCAAAAATGCAACTTTTACCCAACCAAATCAAGTGATTTTTGGTGGAAACTTTCCACACAACCTATACAACATATCTAAATCAAAATCAAGGCAATTTGATCACAAAAAAATTGCACCAAGTGCTCTGCAAAAACAGGGCAGAATTCGCCCCTTTCTCATGCAAGCTTTCCTTTGATTTTCTTTCCACTTTTTCAACTTATATCCACTAGTTTAACACATAATCAACATAAATAACACCCAAAATCATTATATCAGTCCAACATGTCCATTGTGGGATTTCATAGAGCCCACTCAAGTGAATTTCAACCAACCAAAGTTACCCAAATGAAGCTACAAGCTTCCAAGTCCAATCTAACTCACTAACATCAAGTTTCAAAGGTTGGATGATTTACTACCTCTTGGGTGTTGAAACTCAGAAATTTTGATCACCTAGAAGCTCCAAGAAACCGTGGAAATGATGCTTTCTTCCTAGTCCAAGTGAATCTCCACGTGATTTGCAAGTTGGATGCAAAATTTGAGGTGCTTTGGAGTAGGATTTGAGGTAGAAATGAAGTGAAAATGGAGAGAGCTCTTTTCTTCTACTTTGGAGCTAAGTTTCGGCCAGCAAGAATGGTGAGGAGAGAGAGGGAGATCTGATAACTAAAGCTTCCTGATGTGTACACGGACCTTAGCCCAATTAATGACCCAGTTCGAGTTCCATTGGGCCCAGTCACACGTGCACGGACCAAGCGCTTCAAGGAGTCACTCCAAGCCCTTGTGCGAAATGTCCAAGACCAACAAGGAGTCTATAGGGACATTGAAGGCTTGGAAGGGGATAATCAAGTTGTCTACATGATGATCCAAGCCCATGAAGATCAAGTGGGACCCCAAGTGGGATGGCCGACTAGGCCTTAGGCCTTAGTACTAGGTTTCAATTGTTTCGAGTTGGTTTAGATTGTTTTATTGAGTCATGGGCCGGCCCACCTTGTGATAGCATCATAGTACGTGATCACGTCTACAATGGCTCGAGTGATCAAGGGGGTGAGGATCGCGTGCAAGCCCCAAGTGGATCCATTACTAGAGCTCGAGCAAAGAGACTTCGTGAGCAACTCAGTGTACTTATTCAGGCCATACACAAGTCCTTTGAAGGATTCATACACTCAAGTGAAGGTGATCGCGGTCCGGTATTGAGCATTGAAGCTACACCTGAGTATTAGGGTCTTACCAAACCCTAGTTAGCGAGATTCACATTATAGTCATTTAATTCCACATTAGTTGATTAGATTGAATAATTGGCTAAGTGGATGTTGCACATAGAAATGCCAAGGGTAAGATTGCTTTTTAGTCATCATTATTTGTTAAGGTGAGCTGCCTTGGAGGGAAAGCCCACATGAGGCCCGACTCATCGAGGGCCCATATTAGCACACCTTTAGTTCCTTTTTCCTTCCTAGTTTAGGGTTTACTTGTAGCCTATATAAGGCACCCCATTACTCCCACAAAGAGAGACACTTTTATGATAAAAATATTGAGAGAGTTTTCTCCATAGCTTTCGAGCAAACCTTGAAAAACTTAGAGTTATACTCTAGTGTTCTTGTTCGGCTTATCAATTCAAGAATCGCACTTGAATTGTGGCGCCTTCTACTCTTGCCTGAGGTTCACTAATTCGTTTGATTACGGGTTGAGATAGTATCAACAAGTTCGTAGACACGGGGATTAGAGGGGTCGTAGGGTTTCCGCTGCCACCGTTTCTTGCATCCGACGTCAAATCCAACAAGCGATCTTGGGTCGCGAATCTCCTCACCAACGAGATTCGTATCACCTTGTCCAAGGAGTGGCCAAACCTCCCTTACGTATTTCCCTTAGGTTTTCATTAGTCTCTTAGCCTATATAAAGGCTCACTTTGTACGGTTAAAGGGTACGTAATTTGATAATAAAATTCTGATTTGTTTCTTTTCAATTGTTGAGAGCATTCGAACCTTTCACTTGCTCTGGCAAGGGTTCTTGAGCAATCTCGCGATTGTCCGTGATTGTTCTACCGACCTATCCACTTGAGTATTCACCTCGTTTGGAGTCGTCGTACTACCACCTTCATTCAACTCGTGTCGTCTGTTTTGGTTTTAGGTCCCGCAACCCAAGCGTTGGACAACCTCACTAGATCCTTGGGCAAACTTGCTACGTGTCTCGAAACGTGTTGATCGAGGAGCATATCAGTTGGCTTCAGAGCTTAGGTTGAGGTATCTTTCGTTATATCCTTGTTTTTCGTAGTTTTGTCGTTAGGGTTTTGTGTTATTTCCGCTGTATTATTCCAAAAAAAAAGAACAAAATTCTGCCCATTAGTTGTTATTGTTGTCGCATAGTAATTTGTCCAAGTCGTGTTGCTTTATCGTTAAAAAATTCTATCTGTGAAGTTTCTTGTTCTTGTCACGTCAATTCTTACTTGTTGTTTTGTGGCGAATCTGTCGTGGTTTGTGTACACTTGGAACGTATAAAAAATTCTGGTTGTGTTCCCAAATCTGTCTTGGTCGTTAGTCATCACTTGAGCAACAAGAAAACAAGTGGGGCGGCAACTAGGGTTTTGTTTGTGCGGCTAGGGTTTTTTTTTTCTTCGTCCCAAATCTGTCCAAGTTCGTTGTGTGTCATCCAAGTTGTTTCACTTAATTTTCAAATCTGATTTGTGGTTAAATTTGTTGGTACTTGTGAATCTTGAAGAGAACCTACAAGATTTTAGGATTTCTTGAAGTTCTTGACTACTACCTTGAAGTTCTTGAAATTCTTGACACGTATCTTGCTAGTTCTTGAAGGATTGTGGTTGTGCATTGGTACGAATTGAGGGGCTGACCGAATCTGGAATTGTTTCTTTCGGCCAAGTGCCTTTGTTGTTCGTTTGAGTTAAAAAAAAACAGAAAAGAAAGAGAACCCGATTGGCAAGAAACAAAGATAAACAAGAGAGGAAAGTTGAATTTTATTGCCGAATCAGTTTCTTACATCGTGCTTTATACCCCAAAACATAAAATTCAAACAAAAAAAAAGAATTCAAAAGTTTTGATCTACCACTTCTTGGAGTTCTTGAATTTCCTGTTTCTTGGGAGCTTGTTTCACCCTTCAAGTAAACATCCTTTTGTACTCCCTTGCGGTGGTGAAGGGTTTCCTTGGTTTTGGAGTGAACTTCTTGGGGGCTTGAGTAGGGTTGTGTGCATCACCTTGTTGGTTCTCCATTGTTGTGAGAGAGGACCGAAAATTATCTTGAGGGGTTGCACAAAGGAAGCCAAATCCGAATCTGGTCTTGAGTATGTGAGACTGTCGGATTTGCTTGGGGGATTTATAGAGTCCCAACCGACTTAGTGAAGAGAATTGGGAAGGAGAACAATCTGAATTTTTGGTTGGAGGAGTTGGACACCAAATCTGATTTGCAATTCTTCTTGGGAAGGAATTTGGAAGCTAATAAAAGTTGTTCAAGAAAAGGTTTTCTAAAAGGTTTCCAAAACTAACTTGGTTTTCCAAAATCAATTAGGAAACTAAGTAGATAGCTTGGATAACTCTTTTGTTTCCACTTGGACACACTCCTACATTTTAGGAACTTCGGTTTTCATTGAGATTCCATTCACACTAGCACATCCTTCCAATCTGTCCGCCACTTGGAACCTTCCAAAAACCGTGTGTATTCCATTCTTTTCGCATCCAATCTGTGTCTTGTTCCTTGAATACTCTTGTGGAAAAGTTTGGAAACATTTATTGGACTTGTGTGGCATTACTCAACTACCTAATCCAACAGGTAAAGGTAATTGGTAAGTTCATTAGAGTGCTTTGAGTGCACATACGAGAGTGAGTGAAACACTAAGGGAGTGAAGTAAGGTTCTATTTGCTCTATTTTCTTGTTCACTAACCTTTTGTAGGACTAAGAGAGTGACATGGAGCAAGCTCAACCAGCCAATGACTACTCATTGATGTTCATGGCCATGAAAAATGAGCTCAGACGAATTAGTGAACAACAAATGGAGGAATTGAACACTCGTTTTGATGAGTTATCCAAGAGTCTCACGAGAGGCTCTCACTCCCGTTCTCACAACCGGAGTAACCATGGCACCAAAGAGGCAAATAGTGAAGACTACTCGGCTAGTGAGGATGACGAAAGAGCCGAGAGGCCTAGGAGGAACACGTCTAAAAACGAACTCAAGGGACTTAAAATTCAAGTCCCCGCGTTCAAGGGCAAAAGTGACCCTGAGGCTTATTTGGAATGGGAAGGCCTCGAAATGGTCTTCGACTGTTATGACCATAGTGAGGAACAAAAGGTGAAAGTTGCCACTGTTGAGTTCACCGACTACGCCCTAGTTTGGTGGGACCAAGTGAGGACCCATAGAAGGAGAATGGGAGAACCACGGGTACGAACTTGGCGAGAACTCAAGGCATTGATGCGCAGGAAATTTGTTCGTAGCTACTACAACCGCGATCTCCACTCCAAACTTGAAACTCTCACTCAAGGTAACATGAATGTGAAGGACTACTACAAGGAGATCGAGATGGCCATGATGAGGGCGAACCTTCAAGAAGATAGTGAAGCGACCATGGCGAGGTTTCTTAGAGGTCTCAACCCTGACCTTCAAGAAGCCTTGGAGCTCCAATATTATTTGGACATGCATGATTTTCTTGAACTCGCTATCAAGGCCGAAAGGGGAAAGAAATTGAGGCGAGAGGCCCAAACATTTCAAACTTCCAGCTTGACTTCATGGAAGGGCAACCAACCCGGAGGACAGCCCACACAGCTGGAAATTCGGCTACACCAACTGCATCTAGTCGAATTCAAGGTAATGCTCCTAACCGAAATTCCCATTTTACCCCTAACAAAGTTGTTGATGCATCCAGGTCCACTTCTAAGGCACCTCATGAGACTCCTAAGACTAGGAGTAGAGATATCAAGTGCTTCAAGTGCCAAGGGTTTGGACATATCCAGTCCCAATGCCCAAACCAAAGGATTATGTTAGTCACTCACAATGGAGAGATCGTGTCCGATGACGACGATTGTGAGGATATGCCTAGATTGATCAAGGGCGATTGCTTGGAGGATGACTCGGCTGAGGAAGAATGCTCTCCTACTCAAGGGGGAAATAGGGTGTTTGGTGGCATGACGAGTGCTAACCATCCGAGTCAAGGAGGATGAGCAATTGCAAAGGAAAAACTTATTTTACACTCGTTGTAGAGTAAGTGCTAAGATGTGTAGCCTCATTATTGATGGTGGGAGTTGCACCAATGTGCAAGCTTACTAGTGGTTGAGAGCTTGGGCCTTCCTACCACCAGACATCCATACCCATACCACCTCCAATGGCTAAGTGAAGAAGGTGAGGTACGTGTCTACGAACAGGTACGTGTTCCTTTTTCAATTGGCAACTACATTGATGAAGTTGTATGTGATGTTGTCCCTATGCATGCGACACATGTCATTCTAGGAAGACCTTGGCAATTTGATAAACATGTCACATTTGATGGTAGGGCAAACAAATACACTCTTTTGCACAATGATAAACGCATGGTCCTAACACCACTCACACCTATACAAGTGTATGAGGACCAACTTAAATTGCAAAGGGAGTATGAATTGGACCGCCAAAAGAGGAAACAAAAGGCGGCTGACCCTGGCAAATGCTCCACTTCTACAAGTGAGCAATCGACCAAGGGTCAAGTAAGCACACAAGGGTCAAGTAAGCACACCTAGTGTCACACATGACCATTCACTCATTAAACCCACCACTAGGAAGCAAAATATGATCATTAAGGCTAAAGATGTTAGAAAAACTGTAAATTCTGATCAGCCTGTATTACTCATGATTTGCAAACACATGCTCTAGATGTTGCTGAACTCGACAAGGCATTGCCTTCGAGTATAGTGGCTCTTTTGCAGGAATTCGGGGACGTGTTCCCTGATGGCTTACCACCCATTCGAGGGATTGAGCACCAAATAGACCTGATTCTTGGAGCACCACTACCCAACAAGCCGGCTTACCGCATGGGTCCTGAGGAGACAAAGGAGTTTCAAAGGCAAGTTGATGGCCTACTAGGTAAGGGTTGGGTAAAAGAGAGCCTGGGTCCTTGTGCTGTGCCTGTGATACTTGTCCCTAAAAAGGATGGTACTTGGCACATGTGCACTGACTGCCGAGCCGTTAATGCTATCACTGTTAAATATCGTCATCCCATTCCTAAGCTAGATGATATGCTTGACAAACTTGATGGTGCTGTTAGTTTCACTAAAATTGATTTAAGGAGTGGCTATCATTAAATTAGGAGGAAAGAAGGCAATGAGTGGAAAACGGCTTTCAAAATCAAACATGGTCTTTATGAGTGGCTAGTCATGCCCTTTGGATTGACTAACGCCCCAAGTATATTCATGGATTATTGAACCATGTTTTGAGACACTTTATTGGGAAGTTTGTGATTGTTTACTTTGATGACATTTTGATATATAGTCGAAATGAGCATGAGCACATGGAGCATTTGAGATTAGTTCTTAATACACTTCGAGAGGCGCGTCTATACGCCAACCTTAAGAAGTGCACCTTTTGTACTAATGAGTTTGTGTTTTTAGGCTATGTAGTGAGTTTACAGGGCATCAAAGTAGACGAGCCCAAAATTGAGGCCATCAAGCAATGGCCAACTCCAACACCCGTCCCTGAGGTGCGCAGCTTCCATGGATTGACGGGCTTCTACCAGCGATTTGTCAAAGAGTTCAGCACCATTGCTGCTCCATTGACCGCCGTGACAAAGAAGAATGATAAATTCGATTAGGGGGAAGCCCAAGAACAAGCATTCCGTACCCTCACGGACAAACTCACACATGCACCTGTTTTAGCATTACCAAATTTTAACAAGACCTTTGAAATTGAATGTGATGCTTCTGGTGTAGGTATTGACGCTGTTCTCATGCAAGATAAGAGGAATTGTGCCTTCTTTAGCGAGAAACTGGGAGGTGCTGCCTTAAACTACCCCACGTATGACAAAGAGTTGTACGCACTGGTGAGGGCTTTGGAGACCTGGCAACACTACCTCCGCCCTAGGGAGTTCGTGATACACACTGATCACGAGTCATTGAAGTATCTCAAGGGGCAACCCAAATTGAGTAAAAGACATGCCAAATGGGTAAGCTTCACTGACACCTTCTCTTTTGTCATTAAGTACAAAACTGGCAAAATGAATGTGGTAGCTGATGCCTTATCACGTAGACATTCCTTGCTTGTTTTTCTTGATGCTAAGTTGTTAGGGTTTGAAATGATTAAGGAACTCTATGCACTTGATCATGATTTTGGTGACATATATGCTGCTTGTGTTAAGAACCCGCATGGAAAATACTTTTTGCATGATGGATTTCTATTCCATGTGGAGAAGTTGTATGTGCCTAATTCTTCTATCCGCGATCTTTTGGTTAGAGAGGCACATAGTGGTGGGACATTTTGGTGTTGTTAAGACTTTAGCAATGTTGCAAGAACACTTCTACTGACCCCATATGCGTAGGGATGTTGAGCGCATGGTTGGTAGATGTGCCACTTGTCACAAGGCCAAGTCTAAAACAAACCCATATGCCTTGTATACCCCATTGCCCATTCCACATCATCTTTGGGTAGACTTGTCTATGGACTTTGTCTTGGGACTACCTAGGTCACCAAGGGGTAATGACTCCATCTATGTGGTTGTTGATAGATTCTCAAAGATGGCTCATTTCATCTCTTATCACAAAACTGATGATGCATCTCACATTACTAATTTGTTCTTTAAGAAAATTGTTCGTATACATGGTATGCCTCAAACCATTGTTAGCGATAGAGATATGAAGTTTTTAAGTTATTTTTGGAAGACTTTGTGGGCCAAGCTTGGCACTAGATTGTTGTTTTCCACCACAAGTCATCCACAAAGCGATGGACAAACTGAGGTTGTCAATCGCACACTTGGTACATTACTCAGGGCTTTGATTAAAAAGAATTTTAAATCTTGGGAAGAGTGTTTGCCACTTGTTGAATTTGCTTATAATAGAACTGTTCATAGTGCAACACACTACTCACCATTTGAGATCGTTTATGGCTTTAACCCCCTGACCCCCCTTGACCTGGCACCCTTACCTTCCTCTAAGCACACAAGCTTAGATGGGAAAAAGAAAGCTGAATTTGTGCGCAAGTTACATGAAGCTATTCAAACCAACATCGAGAGGCGTACTCAGCAATACATCCAACAAGCTAATAAGCATCGTCGTAAGATGATTTTCGAGCCTGGCGATTGGGTCTGGTTGCACTTAAGGAAGGAGAGATTCCCTAAGTAACGCCAAAACAAGTTGTCCCCACGAGGAGATGGACCCTTTCGAGTGCTCCAATGAGTCAATGACAACGCCTACAAATTGGAGCTACCTGGGGAGTACAATACTAGTGCGACCTTCAATGTCACAGACTTGAGCCCGTTCCTTGAGGAAGAGGAGCCAAATTTGAGGACAAATCCTTCTTAAGTGGAGGCGATTGATATGTGCACGGATCTTAGCCCAAATAATGACCCAGTTCGAGTTTCATTGGGCCCAATCACACGTGCACGGGCCAAGCGCTTCAAGGAGTCACTTCAAACCCTTGTGCGAAATGTCTAAGACCAACAAGGAGTCCATAAGGACATTGAAGGCTTGGAAGGGGATAATCAAGTTGTCTACACGATGATCCAAGCCCATGAAGAATGAAGTGGGCCCCCAAGTGGGATGGCCGACTAGGCCTTAGGCTTTAGTACTAGGTTTCAATTGTTTCGAGTTGGATTAGATTGTTTTATTGAGTCATGGGCCTGCCCACCTTGTCTAAGGAGTGGCCGAACCTCCCTTACGTATTTCCCTTAGGTTTTCATTAGTCTCTTAGCCTATATAAAGGCTCACTTTGTACGGTTAAAGGGTACGCAATTTGATAATAAAATTCTGATTTGTTTCTTTTCAATTGTTGAGAGCATTCGAACCTTTCACTTGCTTTGGCAAGGGTTCTTGAGCAATCTCACGATTGTCCGTGATTGTTCTACCGACCTATCCACTTGAATATTCGCCTCATTTGGAGTCGTCGTACTACCACCTTCAATCGACTCGTGTCGTCCGTTTTGGTTTTAGGTCCCGCAACCCAAGCGTTGGACAACCTCGCTAGATCCTTGGGCAAATGTGCTACGTGTCTCGAAACGTGTTGATCGAGGAGCGTATCACCTCCCTTGGAAGCGCTTAGCCCGTTGGGGCCAAAGTTTGGGAAAAGTCAACTCTCAATAGTGCGCGTACGCGCGCATTTCGTGCCCGCTTCCTCTCGGGTTTGTTTCACTTGTGCACTAAACCTCTAATGCACTTCCTTTAACACTATTATTATCCACTCTTAGTAGTCTAACAATAATTTCTAAAATCCCTCAATTAATCACGCGCGCGAAAATGTGAACTTCCGACTTGTACGCGATAAAGTGAAATTTCTAAGAAATTCTTGTAACGATGATATAACTAACTAATACTAGGGTAAATAATCATGAAAATAACTATTTTAGAAATAAAAACATAAGTCCTCATAGGAGTCTAGTATTAATTCCTCAAATCTCCAATTAATTTGTACCAGTGCGTCTTTCGGAAAACTTTCGACACGCGCACGGTATAAGCTTACTTTTAACTTACTCACATCTAATCTCTCAATTAACATTTCTTAATCTACTATTGATCATTCTTAATTCTCCAAGACTAATGTACTCTCGGATCGAACATAGCCTCGAATAAACGTGTACTCCTTATTTCTCATTAAACGAGCTCTAGAAAAATTAATTTTACTAACGAGACATTTGTTAAAAATATAATTGAGACATTATTCCATATAAATAAGTTTAAAATGATTGAAATAAATTATTCATAGAAAACGGGTGAGTAAATAATTAATTAAGCCAGAAGAATAAAATATGAAAATTTCGGGTCCTCACAACCTTCTTTCCTTAAAAAGAATTTCGTTCTCGAAATTCATACCTTTCGTAGCCTCAAATAACCCTGAACCTTGTTGTGTGATCATTTCATATGTTCTTGCAGATGCCACTGGTTGGTTTCCTTCTCCATTGACTTGTCGAGGGATAGTTCTATTTCCTTGTGGAGTAGTAGTTTCTCATGGATACCGCTTTGGACAGTCGTGAACTTTATGGTTGGTGCTCCCACATCCCATACACTTTCGCCCCTTTAGCCAGCAGTTTTCTTCGGTATGATTCGTCCTTCCACAATATCCACAGGTCGGACGAGACGTTGTGACTTGACTTGCTTGCGAGGTTTTCTTTGATTGTATCTGTCCTACTGGAGCTCTTCGTGACGTAGTCCCTTCTGGTTTCTTTATCATGAGTGGTGAAGGAAGTGGTAGTCTTACTCTATCCATTCCTTTTCTAACTTTGGGTGGTGGTCCAATTTGTCTTAGTCTACTATCGGATGCATCTCTTTTCCTCGCTTGAAAGGCTCTCAGTTGGGATTTTGTGCTTTCCACCCTTTGTGCTTTCTCGAGAGCGTCACTAAATGTTTCAATCTGTGCTGTGGCAAGGGCATCTTGAATTTCTAAATTCTATCCTTGGATAAACCGTCTTATTCTCTTCCGTTCCGTAGCCACCAATTCTGGAGCATATGTATATAATTTCGTGAATCATGTTTCGTACTCAGCCACACTCAAAGTTTCTTGACGAAGCTTTATAAAATCATCTTCTCTCTTTTCTTGGACAAGTGGAGGAAAAAATTTCTCATTAAATTCTCGTACAAAGTTTATCCAAGTCCTTGGAATTTGATCCATTTTCCACTTGTTTCTTATGACATTCCACCAAGCTCGAGCTGCTCCCTCAAGTTAAAACACAGCAAAAGTGACTTGTCGTTCTTCTGTGTAGTCCAAGGCATCGAATATATTTCTTATATTTTCTAACCAATTCTCAGCCACTTCTGGGTCAGGTCCTCCAGAAAATTTGGGTGGGAAAAATTTCTGGAACCGCTCCAAAGCTCGATCCTCCCCCATCTCTTGGTTTCGACGTTGGTTTTCTTGTCCAACCCCCTGACCCTATTGAGCTACTAAGAGTTCTAGTACATCCGTCATGTGAGTTAAAACTAATCCCATTTGGTCATCTTCTCTCCCAACCCTTGGCTCGGTGTTTTGATCAATATCAGACCCATTATCTATTCTTTGATTTCGGGGTTGTCTAGGTTGACGTCCCTTTCGTTGTCCTCCAGTTTCCATGTTCACAGCTAATCTATATGCATATGCATAAACCTCACACTAAGCCATAATTGAACTACACGCACATACCAGTAACAACTTTTAAAGAAAAATGAAATTACTTGCACAAATAACATTATCACCATACAAGTAAACACAAACTAGAGCTCATTAAATCATAACACAAGTCATAGTCAAGTAAAGTTCATACCAAGTCAAAGTCAGTAAACAAAAGTAAACAGGTGATTATCAAAAGTACATTTATCTCCAATGCACAACTCTTAAGTTCTACTCCCATCGTCCCACTACAAAAGATCACAAGTAGTGCTTCACTAGATTAATTAGAACTAGATGATTCCCAGTCCCTAACACGTTCAACTTCATTCCCAACACTAGGATCTTCTGGGTCACGATCTTTTCCACCTCTCTCTATTAAGCTCAACTATATTCCACTTCTCTCTAGCCAATATTGTCCCACACTCGGTTAAAATATTTTTCGTCCAATGTCTCACTTCTCTTACTACCCGAACTTGACGTCCGTTGATCTCTTGCACTCGCTCTCACAAAACATTAGTCCATTCTTATTCCTCGCAAATGGAGATCTCAAATCCTTAGCATTGCCCTCAACTCTTAAGTACTTGGGTACAAGAATCCGAAATAAGATAATTCACAACTCGAGCCGGCCGGTTCCAAGAGTAAATCACCACATTTGAGATTCCTACCCAACATACATATTTAATTTTCTCCAAGTATCAAGATAAGGGTTTATACCTATCACATTCATGATTCATAGCTTCACTCTAGAAGAGCACTTAAGTCTTTACTCATCCTCATAGTAAGAACCATAACACTACTTGGCCCAAACTCACCCCGTGCAGAGACCACGCGAAACCGCTCTGATTTTCATCCCTACAAATAGTCACTTAACTTTCAAACCAGTCCCACAGTCCGACATCCTAAACTTATAAGCCTAGGATACACTCCAAAGATCTGAACCCTAAGCTCTGATACCAGCTGTGACGCCCCTACTTCTCCCTAGGGCGAACCCTAAGATATCCGCGGAACGCCTGCCCAACTCTTACCGGGACTCACTACAATCTATAATTCAAAAGCTCGAAATACTTCAAATATTTTCACTATATAATTAAAGTGCTCCAAAATATTTCATACTTACAATTAGTTAGCTTTCAAGTTTAATACAATCCAAAAGAATATGTACTACAACCATTCGTTATAATACAACTTAAGGTCTTCAAAAGAAAATAATCTAGTACTATTCACGAGCACCCTTGGTCTCGAACCCTGTTAAGGAAAACAAAAACGTGGAATGAGCTAAACAGCCCAGTGAGGTTCCAAGACACTGTAGCAGTTCTAATAAATCATGTAAGTTAAGCATGATACATATACGGTTCAAGACTTCACATTGGCACATTTACAATAAGACAGTTATCATGATACAGAAATAAACACATATTGAAGGATACTGTGATACCCTGACTTTTAGGATAATATTTTTGTTTAGTCTCAAAGACTAGAAACCCTAATTGTAATCAATGGAATTGTAAAATCCCTCACATTTTTCTTAAAAGTCCTTTTATTTGGCATTTATGCCTTTCTAATAGCTTTACTACTCATTCACACCCTCAGTAATTGCAATTAACCATAGAATCAAGGGTTTTCCCTGTAGGTTCTTAGTTCGGGTAAATTAGGGCTTTTTGCGTATTTTGACCTTGTGATCACTTGGTGAGATGTGTGCACTAAATTCGGTGATTCAGGGTGAGTTTAGATGATATTAAGTGTGTGAATAGAGGTGATAATAATAAGTTAGTGAATTATAAGTTAAAACCCTAATATACGTGATTTAAGAAAAAACGGGTTGAACCGACGGGTACTGCTTGTTACCTAGTGAGTGCCCCACTTGAACACTACTTTATAACCGTAATCTTCTCACTTTTATTTCAGCAAAATTGGCTCTAAATATCTCCTCCAAAGGGCCGAAAATATTGACCCAAAAAGAAAGGAAAAGAAGAAAAAATTCAAGATGTCATCTTGGGGTGACAAGTGGCAAACATCCAAGGGTTGTTTGACCAACCAATTTCCTTCATTTTTATCTCCAAAATCACTTCATCTTCCCATCATTTCTGCACATTCCAGCCGAGATTGAGGAGGAGAAAAATCAAGAGAGAAAAGTGCCACTTTAATCTTGAATCCTTCTTGTTTGAGTGAAATCTCAAAACCTAAACCGATTAAACTTACCTTGTGGTGTTTGGCAAGTTTTGTGTGGAAAAATATTTGGAAGAAAGTGGTGTGTTTATCACCTACAAGGGACCTTTGGAAGGTACCATGGCTGCCTATCCCTTTTCTCTTCTTTAATCTTGTTAAAGTTTAGTTAGAAGCTCTTAATCTTGCCTTATGACGGTTAATCGGTTAGTTTTGATTGATTTGTTGGATATGGAGCTAGGGTTTACATTTTTAGCTTTGATTATAGTTATCTACCTATTAATTCATGTTATTGAGCTAGTAGTTGATGGTTTTGATGATAGAGTACTTGTTGGATATGAATTTCTAGTGGAAAGTTCAAATTCCAGAATTGAGATTCTTCATTGCTTTGTTTTGACCGGTTTTGTTTGACCATGATGGGGGCCGAATTAGATTTAGCGCAAAACATAAAAGTTGTAGGGAATCATATTTTATAGCTTCCTGTAAAATTTCAGGTCAATCCGAGCACTGTATCATGTGAAAGGACAAAAATACCCCTGACTGCCTTAGGTAGAGCTCTGTGGATAGTGTTGACATTTCACTAATCTGACTGCGTCTGTTCACCCTGATCCGTACTGAATTAGCATTTGGCCAAAACATAGAAGTTGTAGTGCTATGTCTTAACTTTCCAACGGCCATGAAAATGCCTCAATCGGACTTTGGTAGCCTGAGTTATTGTCGTTTACGCATAGTGCAGTTAACTAGCCTGATTGTGAGATTCTGGTTCTGTAATTTGAAATTTTGACCTGGATATGCAACGAACTGGACCGAGTGGTCTTCACCAAAATTGTAGCCCTTTATCTTAGCTTCAAAATGGTATAAATTGTACACCAATCCGATAAGCGTAGCTTCGGTTGTGTCCGATAGGCTAAGCGACATCAAATCTGTCTTTTGTTTTATGACTTAAACTTCATTTCCGGACATTTTCCTAACTTGATTTTGTACTTGTACGACATTGAGCCTATTGAACGGCTATTGAAATGAGATTATTTTGTATGTGATTTTGGGACTGATTGAGGAAAAGAATGAAGCCATAAATGGCTGGAAAATAGGTAAACACAAGGGGCATGCCGCCCAAATTTTCACTAAAGATGTAAACCGGTCTTTGGAGTTCTGGTTCGGTAATCGGAAAATTTGACTTGGATACACTGAAAACTAGGTTCAGGTGTCTTCATGAAAGTTGTAACCTTTTCTCTAAGTTTCGAGACACTATCTAGTACATTTTGATCCGATAACCACAGCTCCAGTTATGATCAAAATCGTGTAACCCGTTTTGTACCATTTTCATTTCCCGCACGCGCGCATGCATTCCTTTGCCGTTTTGCCTCTTTGATCGTTTTAGTCCTTATTTTCATTTGTAATGGTCGATTCACTGATAGTTGAGTATAATCTTCTGTCACAGTTAGTGACGAACCGGACGGAGTCGGTGGACCCGTGTAAAGTGCCTTGATTTACAAGTTAACTCTTTAGAGTAAGTAATTGGGTTGTTTATTGATGTGAAATTGTCAAAGTGCTTTGTATATGTTAAATGGGTACTTAGGCAAGGGTGTACTTTATCTCACTCGACCTAAACCCATCCTATGTTTTGATTTCATATGTGAGAATACATGTCTTATGTTGAGTATCACCCTTTCGCTGTGTGCTGATGGGGGTGATTGCATGACTTGAATTAAACCCCTTTCTGCTGTGTGCTGTTGGGGTAAGTACTTTGTTGTGTACTTTGTTGAGAGATATCATCTATTGAGAGATTGGATATCTCAGGGCTTGGTTCCATCCCGGTTCCAAGGGTAGACGGACTATTCGAGCCAGCCGGGACTTGGTCGAAATTAGTTCCATGCTAACCTTGGGATTTCATTCTTTGTTAAAGTTTTGATGAAAGCTAAGTGATTTTATTTCGTTCAAGTTGTTGTGTGCTGTTGACTGGCCAGCGGGGGCTGATAAGGTGAACGGGGAAAGTAAGTAGAGTCTACGGACCATGAGTACTTTGGTTGATGGAGTGTCAACAGGCGTTCAAGCTCGGGGAATTGAACTGGCTTTGGAGCCACCCATATCCTACCATTGTGATGTTACCTTTCTGTTATTGATGTGAAATATCCTGATTTACTTGTTTATTTGGATGTGAGTTTACATTTTACCCCTGATTACTCACTAAGCATATAACTTACCCCATTCCATTTGTTTTCCTTAGCAGAGGGTACGAGCGAGGCGTGAGACTTGTACAGAGTAGTCTAGTTTTGAAATTTTGAGTTGTACTCGTGCTAGCACCCGACTAGGGTTGATTGGACTTGGATTGTAAACACGTTAATGTATTTGGGCGTGTATAAACCTTGCAGCTGGATCTGAGCATTAATGTATATATTAAGTTTGAACTTGTTGTGTTACTTATTTGCTATGAATGTAAGTTATTTTCTCGAGTTTCGAGTGAGTGAGTCCTGGGGAGAGTTGGGCAGGCGACCCGCCGATACCCTCGGGTTCGCCCTTGGAATAAGTGGGGGCGTCACAGATGGTAGCAGAGCTCCTATCGAGCTCATGCCGGGAAATGGTTCTCGGACTGTGGGGATTGGCTTGTTAAGTATGGAACAAATGTCTAGTATTGGGGATCTTAGATATGTATGTTGGGTAGGAATCTCAAAAGTAGTTGATTTCCTCTTGAGCGTAGCTAACTCGAGTGGGGAAATGATCATATTTTCGGATTTTTGTACCCAAAGAGTGATACCTTTATGAGAAGTTGATATCCCGAGTAATATGAGAGTAAGTTTGAATGGCGAAAGCCAAGGCACGGGGAATGCGAATAGTCTGGATTTAGGATATATTGAAGATATTAGTGAGATTGGGGACCCTGATTATTCACGCGTACGTACTTGGTTGTACTTCGTCAAGTTTTAATTAAGTATCGTGCCTGAGCAATACCTAGGGTTAATGTCCCGTAGGATGTGTGAATTGCTATGATATATACAACGAAAGTATGTTATTTTCAATGTGTTTTATTAATGTTCGTTTTATGATTTGAAAATACTTTTATTGAACCTTATAGCTATTTTATTTTGCTTATACTTATTTGCGAATAAATATATGAATTTCGAGGACGAAATTCTTTTAAGGAGGGGAGATTGTGACACCCCGACTTTTAGGATAATATTTTTGTTTAGTCTCAAAGACTAGTAACCCTACTTGTACTCAAAACCCTAGTTTTCACTTGTGACTAACCAGTTTTCTTAAATCTCTCATATTTTAATCGAAACCCTAATTGTAATCAATAGAATTGCACCCTTTCTAATAGCTTTACTACTCATTCACACCTCAGTAATTGCAATTAACCATAGAATTAAGGGTTTTCCCTGTAGGTTCTTAGTTCGGGTAAATTAGGGCTTTTTGCTTATTTTGACCGTGTGATCACTTGGTGAGATGTGTGCACTAAATTCGGTGATTAAGGGTGAGTTTAGATGATATTAAGTGTGTGAATAGAGGTGATAATAATAAGTTAGTGAATTATAAGTTAAAACCCTAGTATACGCGATTTAAGAAAAAACGGGTTGAACCGACGGGTACTGTTTGTTACCGAGTGAGTGCCCCACTTGAACACTACTTTATTACCTTAATCTTCTCACTTTTATTTCAGCAGAATTGGCCCTAAATATCTCCTCCAAAGGGCCGAAAATATTGACCCAAAAAGAAAGGAAAAGAAGAAAAAATTCAAGATGTCATCTTGGGGTGACAAGTGGAAAACATCCAAGGGTTGTTTGACCAACCAATTTCCTTCATTTTAATCTCCAAAATCACTTCATCTTCCCATCATTTCTGCACATTCCAGCCAAGATTGAGGAGGAGAAAAACCAAGAGAGAAAAGTTTCACTTTAATCTTGAATCCTTCTTATTTGAGGGTACGTTTGGTTTTACAGAATTAGAATTGAATTAGAATTGAAATTCTATAGAATTGGAATTCTATGAATTGGAATTCCAAGTCATTCCAATTCTTTCGTTTGGCAAATGCATGGAATTAATGCAGAATTTATTTGGAATTCCAAATCCTTTGTTTGCATGAGAGAAGAATTCATTACGAATTAGAATTGTTTTCATGAAACATTTGCTTACATAAAATTTTTCTTTTTTTTTCTTACATTTAGCTAATTTTTACTAAAGATTTAAAAGTAAAAACCAATTTGTGCCATTAATATTTTATTTTTTCCCACTCTTATGTCAATTTCTTTGGTGAACATTTCCAGACTTAGGTTGTGCCAAGCACAACATTAACGAGACGTGTCAATCTGACTGCCTTCTTTTGTTCAACGTATGGTATAGATATTGGCATCCAACCAAAACTGGACCTCACCCCCTTAAAAGTAAATCCCCAATGACACTAGCATATTTCTTAAAACATGGTAGAATACTGGACATTGAATTAGTCACAAATTAACTCAAATAGTACATTTGTAAAACAATTTAATTAACATTCTCAACAAATAAATTCAGTTTACTATTCGAATTCTGAATCTAACAGTTGATGGTGGAAAAGGGTGTGGAGAAAGGTGGAAGGACTAAAAAAAAAAAAAATCCAACATGCCTGACTTATACTGGACACCATTTTTTTTATTGCAGACTGCAACAGTAATTCAAAAAAAAAATAAGGATCCAATGGCTAATAAAGGAGCCATTTACTGCATGAAAAAGATGAAGCACTGCAAAGCTTATTTTATCACCCTTTCAATACGTGTTGGTACTCATATGCATACTTACTACTGCTGCTATTTCTGCAGTCTAGCAGTGCACTACACCTCCTCTTCATGTAGGGCAGTGCAGCACTTAGAGGCACGCCACATCCACATATACTCATTCAAAGTTCAAACATCCACCTTGTCAATTGTTTTACAAACGTACTATTTGAGAAAGAATGCAAAGGTTCATGCAGCTAAAGGACAAGTCAAGGCATCAACACAGGCAGCTATGTTAATCTCAATATCTAAAATGCTAGTTCATCAGACAAAAGATCCAATGTTCCATTCTTATCATCTCAAAAACAGATAGAAAATAGCTGAAATACTCCCTAGAATCTTTCTATAATCTTGTTTTGATCCATTACATAAAAAACAAAGAACTCATCAGAATTTAAAAAGTCATGGATACATAATGGAGTAGTAACAACTTCTACTTGCTCTACTTGGGCTTCCAGCAATCAGCTCAACTTTTTCTACAAAAACAACTTCAACTGGAGATTACCAAAAAAAATATCAATTACCAATGTGCATCAATAGCCAATCCTTTTTTAAGTCATCTTGGAGACCAGAAAAAGTGTCATACTTTGTCCTGTCATTCATAAGTAAATCAATACCCTTCAAAAATTGAAATCTATCCAATTCAATTTTAGATAACTCGTCTTCCACCATTTTAGTTGTAACTTTTGAGCATTATGAATTTAAGTACTTATCCAGTGAATCTGCCATTCGTCCCAACACTTTGTAAAGTACTTGAGAGCTAGTTAGTTTTCTCTTTGTGCCACGATCATTTGTTGAAGATGAAGCTTTTGATTTTGACCGTTGTCGAGCTAGCAGTGCATTCATAACTTCATCTTCTAAAGATCGTGAATCAGTCTCAAATGATTCCTCTAAATTAGCAGACTCTTCAACTTCAGCTTCAGTATTAGCCTCAAAAATAGTTTGGGCACCCTCTCCATTTGCACGATCTTGTGAAAACAGTCTACAGATGTCCTCCCAATTTTCAACCACAATTTTTTTTCTGTAAGGAAGAATTTTTGGATTCTCACTTACTCGAGCATTCCATACATCCTCATCACGAACATCAATTCTACCTCTAGAGTAGTCCCATATTATCGTAGACCCAGAGTTACAGGACTGGAGCAGTGGGTATAAGATGTCATAGTGTTTCTCCCATGTCTTGAAACGAGATATAATATTAGCCTTTGTCACAGATATATTGAGTTTATTGAATAAAGCATTCATTACTGCAGTGTAGGCTACTGTTTTCCATGCACATTTACCATCCAATTTGTTTCCTTGGTTCATTTGGTCAATAAAACAAGTGCCCATTACACGATCCATTTCAGGAGTCCAAGTGAAATACCCTTTGCCTTTCCCTTTTGACTGAGATGTTGCTTCAGATGCCATATCTGAGGCAGATATGCACCAGAAAAACATCACAATGTCATGTTCTTAAGAACATATTTAATAGCTACTGCATTATAGAACTAAAAATGAAAGGCAAATATGCACCTGAAAAATTCATACATATGTTAAATGAAGAAAATTTCATTCAGTGCCAACAGATATGGCAAGTTATTACAAAGATCAGAAGTCAATGTACTTAAATTCTGTTAGGATACCTAGTAACTACACCAAATAGCTACATGCAAACTAGAACCAAGTAAAACCCAAATGTCAATAGATAAAAGATGATCTGAAGCCGTTAGCTATAACCATGTGAGTGGAATTATGGGGTGACTTTTTCTTCTTTTCTGTGGGTAGGGGAGTTGGAACTTTATGTTTGTTTATCTTTTTGGCAACGGAGTAAAAAAATAGTACTCCTAACAATAAAACAAAAGAAAAAAGGGTGTAATCTGCATTCTCTGTGTTTATGTACAAGTCTATGAGAAAACTAATACTTGTTAAAGTGTTCTAAATAATCTGACAGATCTTAAAAAAAAAAACATTGAGAACGCAAATAATTGTAATATGAATCAATATATGATATTAATTACAACTCATGTACCCCAATACAAATTTGATCCGGCAAACTACATTTTAACATATCCCAATACATGGAAATAATACCTCATTCTCAAGTATCATTATAAAATTCAACCCCACAAACAAGGTCAGTGCATTTCAAAAAGTGGAAAAGAACATGAACTGGATGAATGAAAAACTTAAAATCAGATTAGCAGTTTAAAAGCACATCAATTTGATCTAAAGGAAACTGAAAGGACAGTAGTTTCAATGAACAGCTCACAACACGATAAGAACTGCAAGAAAGGAACAAAATCATACCGTCTTTAAGAGCTAGTGCAAATTCAATAACAATATATATTAGGCTGAATAATGTTGAAAATCCCAACCAAATCCTTAAAGCTGACATATCCACTCCTCTTACTTCACTCTCCCTGTTGCCCCTGAAAATCCCTAAGATGTCCAATTCCCTATTAATTAACCAAACTCTCTTGAAGAAACACATCAAATCACTCTCTTGTACAAAGATTTTGCTAGTCAAAGAAATTCAGAATTCAATATTCAATGCTGCAAAATTTAAAAATCGAAGGCAAATGAGAGCTTTTAGTTGTTACCTTCCGAACTGATAACCCAGTTCGAGAAAATTAGGCACGGGTAAGTAGAGAGCACTCGGAGCAGTCTTGCGATTGCTGAGGTGATGGGTAAATGCGTGGCAGAGCGATGCCGGAAACGGTGGTGGAAGAGGCAAAATGTTAGGGTGGAGGTGAAGGGGAGGACGCAGAGCAAAAGCACTTGCGGTTGAGGAAAAGTGACTAATTAGATCGCGAGAGAGGGCTGCTTACATAGTTGACCCGATTTTAATTTTTTACCCATTAGGATCCGTGTACTAACCCGAATAGGAGGTGAAATTATGGAATTGGAATTGTAATTCTTAGGTCTTACCAAAGAATTGAATTTGTGGAATTGATGGCTCATAGAATTCAAATTGAATTCTAATTCTCTCACATAGATAGCATCCAAACCGAAGATTTGGAATTGATGCTCCAATTCTAATTCTAAGCCTCCAATTCTGTGGGAACCAAACACACCCTGAGTGTAATCTCAAAACCTAAACCGATTAAACTTACCTTGTGGTGTTTGGCAAGCTTTGTGTTGAAAAATATTCGGAAGAAAGTGGTGTGTTTCTCACCTACAAGGGACCTTTGGAAGGTACCATGGCTGCCTGTCCCTTTTCTCTTCTTTAATCCTGTTAAGTTTAGTTAGAAGCTCTTAATCTTGCCTTATGACGGTTAATCGGTTAGTTTTGATTGATTTGTTGGATATGGAGCTAGGGTTTACATTTTCACCTTTGATTATAGTTATCTACCTCTTAATTGATGTTATTGAGCTAGTAGTTGATGGTGTCGATGATAGAGTACTTGTTGAATATGAATTTCTAGTGGAAAAGTTCAAATTCTAGAATTGAGATTCTTCATTGCTCTGTTCTGACCGGTTTTGTTTGACTATGATGGGAGCCGAATTAGGCTTAGCACAAAACATAAAAGTTGTAGGGAATGATATTTTATAGCTTCCTATAAAATTTCAGGTCAATCCGAGCACTGTATCACATGAAAAGACAAAAATACCCCTAACTGCCATAGGTAGAGCTTTGTGGACAGTGTTGACATTTCACCAATCTGACCTTGTCTGTTCACCTGATCCGTACTAAATTAGCCTTTGACCAAAACACAGAAGTTGTAGTGCTATGTCTTAGCTTTCGAACGGCCCTAAAAATGCCTCAATCGGACTTTGGTAGCCTGAGTTATTGTCATTTACGCATAGTGCGGTTAACTAGCCTGATTGTGAGATTCTGGTTCTGTAATTTGAAATTTTGGACCTGGATATACTACGAACTGGACCGAGTGGTCTTCACCAAAATTGTACCCCTTTATCTTAGCTTCGAAATGGTATAAATTGCACACCAATCCGATAAGCGTAGCTTCGGTTGTGTCCGATACGCTAAGCGACATCAAATCTGTCTTTTGTTTTATGACTTAAACTTCATTTCCGGACATTTTCCTAGCTTGATTTTGTACTTGTATGTGTGAGAACCCTGACTTAAAATACAATTCCACTAAACTACATGGCAAGCACTAAGATTTAAACCACTTCTTATATGCCATAGCATTGTATTTTACATGTGTTACAACAAATCCCTTGTATTTACCCTCACTTTAAAACACAATTTTCTTATTTACATGCCTTATTATAAGATCTAGACCATTTAATATATGCCCTTGTATTATATTCCCTATGTGTCATAACATTTCCCATGTATTACATTTCATTTCTTTTTACTTCAATTAAAAACAATTGTTTATGAGATAGTTACATTTTTCTACCACTTACATTTTGCCAAGTGGTAATTATTTGTGGTAGGGACTTTATATGAGAAATTAGAGGTGTTAAATAGGTATTGGTACATTTGGAAGGGTTGAACTATCATTAGTCAAAGGATTAAGAGAAGTTATGGACAAGAAATGGGCTATGTGGCAAAACCCTAGCCAAGTATTTTGTTTGACCAAAGATTAGAAGATAATTTAAACTAGCCTTAGCCATTTTTTCTCCTTATGGCCGAATTTCTTGAAGCTTAGAGAGGAAGAGAGAAACTCCATTTTTTTCCTTGCTTTCCAACCCCAGTAAATCAAGAGCAAAAACCAAAAGAGAAAGATCTTGAGTTAGTTGAGAAACTTTCTTGCAATCCTAGAGTTTGTTCCAAGCTTGAAGCTTTCACTTTGGTGGGTTGTTTCATGACTTATGTGACAGCCCCACCTCACCCTAAGGCGAATCAGAGGGTTCGGCGGACCGCCTGCCCAGCTCTCGTCGGGACTCAGTCAGTCACTACAGTCCTCAAATAAATTACGAGATAAATCTCAAATATTACATCAAATTCTCCAATAATTACATGTCATAAGCGAAGCGGAAACAATTCCCCAAACTATACATAAAATGATTCCAAATCCAAACTGTACAAGATATATGCCATCCAGTCACGTGAATAAGTACTACAAGCCTTCCTTCGCCACGAGCCCTGTGGAGGGGAATAAAATATTTTTGGGGTGAGATAGAAGCTCAGTGAGTAACCAATAAAATCAGTAATCAAATATATTTCACAATAATGCATTTCGATGATGTCATGATTCCAAGATTAAATGTACGTATTTTTGCTCTCGTGAGCCAGTTAAATCATTGCACTTAAACACCCAACGCTCAAATAGCTCAGATAACAGATAAACAGGAATGAGGAGCCATCGTGCTCCAAATAACTAGTAAACAGATAGTGGAGACGTTGGTGTTCAGCACAGACTTCCCAAGTGTCAAGGCCCCACCTCCCCCTGAGGCGAACCAGAGGGTTCGGCGGGCCGCCTGCCCAGCTCTCGCCGGGACTCAGTCGTTCACTACAATCCACAATTGAATTTCAAGATATATATATCAAATATACATCAAAGGTTCCCAAACTTTACATATCAAAAGCGAAGCGTCCACGCTTCCGCAGCGCCACTCTGATCCTTGATCACAATTAGTACACAGGAGGAAGTCCAAAACTAGACTATTACACATCCAATCAATTCTAAACGTTCAATACAATCCCAATATGAATGATTACACAAAAGGAAATCCAAGTTCAATCCATACATGAGATAATCCATGAATAAGCACTACAAGCCCTTCCTTCGCCTTGAGCCCTGTGGAGGGGAATAAAACATTTTGGGGTGAGCTAGAAGCTCAGCGAGTAACCAGTAAAATCAGTAATCAAATCTGTTTAACAATAGTTCATTTCAATGATGTCGTAAATCAAATGATAAGTCTAGAAACAATTACAACGTTTACAAAACATTAAGTATGGAGTATCAATAATTCAAGAAACATTTACAATGGAAAGCGATAGTAACATTCGTGAAAAGGATACATTCGTTCTCCTGTCCTTCATTTGAAATTGCATTATTTTCCACCAACCTCCACCAACCTACAAAGGTAATACTCGAGTATACCAAACGTTCACCCAAGTTCCTAGTCGCCCGACCGAGTCCGCTTCTGGCTCGAGACGACCGGTAACAAGGGGCAATGGCCAGTTCAGCCCAAAAGGCTTACATTCATGCGCAAGTAGCATTTAATCATTAATCATTGAAAATTTCATATTTATTTAGGTCGAGTGCGATAAAGTACACACTCGCCTAGAAAACTCGTTTTAACAATCATTGAAAGCAAAATCAATAATAACAAGACACTGATATGCAAGCACGCATGATATGTAAGAAAACAGTTCCAACTTTAAATTGGGAAACAGTTCAAAAGTAAATAATGCAAGAAACGGTTCATAAATAATTTTAGAAATAGTTTGAGGTCACTAACCTCCATGGCTCAGAAATCATCCATTAAATATCATTGTCTTGCTCAAATCCAAGTCTTAAATCACAAACTCAATGCAAACAAGTTCCTTCAAAGTTCGGACAGCACTTCCCCTAAATTTGCTTACTTTCCCAGCCATCAAGGCTTCATTATATCCTCAGCCAGTCCCAAAGGTACACACACAAAAACAAGTTCATCCAATAGCCATTCAGCAAGCTCCAAGTAGTACGAGTACAATTCAAGCTAGGGAAAAGTCCGGAAATGAAAGTTAAGCTCAAAACCAGAAAAATAGTTTTGACGTCATTTTGCGGTAATGGCACAAATTGCACTACGATTATCGGATTAGGGTGTAAGACCCACCATTTCGAAGATAAGAACCAGGGCTACAACAATGTAGAAGGTCACTCAGTCCAAATCCCAGCACAACTAAGTCCAATAGGCCAAATAACAAACCAGAACCGTAATTGCAGGTTTACAAATTACACTTTGCTGTAATCAGTACAACTCAGTCTAACCAGGTCCAAATGCAGAAATTCCAAAGGCATATGGTAGCTAGGACATCAAGCTACATTTCAACAGAAGACCTCAACACCCAAATCCAAAACAATTCCAGGCAAAACAACCCATTTCAGACGCAGTTCTAACATCCTGATGAACCCAGAACAGCAATAGTAATTTCGGCTTATCTCATTCTACACTACTCCAAATGACCTGAAATTTTACAGGCACTTCAAACACATCAATACCTACAACTTTCATGTTTTGAGGCAAGGCCAATTCGTCCCCTAACCATGAGATAAAAAACCGGACAGAAAAGGGGGTTATGAAACCCTAACTTCCTCAAATTCCTTCCAAACCCAAAATTGGTTACAATTACCAATCATTTACATCCACTAGAGTCATAACCCCTCATTACCAACCATCATAAATAACCACAACATCATGATCACATTAAACAAGAAAATTCCTCAATAAAATAAAAACTTAACCAATTCATCTCAAACCAAGAAATAAACCACAAATTTCAGCACTTTAGCTTCCACTAAGCACAAATTAAGCATCATTAGGTGTAGGAGGAAGTTCAATCACCACTTACCTAGTAAACAAGAGAAAAGGAGTTGTAGAACACCTTAGCTTCCTTGAACACTTCCACAAAATCACTTACTAGCACCAAATGGAGAGATTTTATGGAGTAGAAACAAGATCAAATGGTTGGATGATTACACTCAAGCAAGATGGAAGCAAGAATCTTGGAGAGTTTTTCTTTCTTCTTAGCTAGAGAGGGCCGGCCACCAAGGAGGTAAGAAATGGTGATTTTTGTGGTAATTTTGAGATATTTAATCAATGGGTCAAATAAGTCCAAAAGGTGAATAGTTGTCATAAGTCATATCCAATATAATGGTGACACTTGTCACCTTCATTAATGCAATCCTATCTTTTTTTTTTCCTCTCACATCAATCAAATCTCACCCTCTACTTATCTCTTAACATCCGATAAATTTCCACCAGTATCCGGAATTTAACCTAATTGGCCGAATTTTTCCGAACTTTTCGCCCTAGTGGGTCCCACATCCGGTATACACTCTTAATTTCTCAAAACCTATTTGATACTAGAAAAATCATCCAAAAACTATATCGGCTCTAAAAATATCTAGAAAATGTCCCTACAAAAAAGAAAAAACGCAGAAAACAAGCCATTAAATAAATAAAACCCTAGAACATGGGAAAAGTACGGGTTCTCACACTCATACTTTCGGGGCGTCACAATCTCCCCTCCTTAAAAGAATGTCGTCCTCGACATTCCCTCTTGTACCAATCAAGTCGAGACATCCCGCATGAATCACTCAAGCATTCCAAGTAAACACTAAGAGTCAAATCAAACCCACAGTCCGGCATCCTAAACTTCAAGCCTAGGATACACTACAGAGATCTGAAGCCTAAGCTCTGATACCACCTGTCACGACCCCACCTCCCCCTGAGGCGAACCAGAGGGTTCGGCGGGCCGCCTGCCCAGCTCTCGCCGGGACTCAGTCGTTCACTACAATCCTCAATTGAATTTCAAGATATATATATCAAATATACATCAAAGGTTCCCAAACTTTACATATCAAAAGCGAAGCGTCCACGCTTCCGCAGCGCCACTCTGATCCTTGATCACAATTAGTACACAGGAGGAAGTCCAAAACTAGACTATTACACATCCAATCAATTCTAAACGTTCAATACAATCCCAATATGAATGATTACACAAAAGGAAATCCAAGTTCAATCCATACATGAGATAATCCATGAATAAGCACTACAAGCCCTTCCTTCGGCTTGAGCCCTGTGGAGGGGAATAAAACATTTTGGGGTGAGCTAGAAGCTCAGCGAGTAACCAGTAAAATCAGTAATCAAATCTGTTTAACAATAGTTCATTTCAATGATGTCGTAAATCAAATGATAAGTCTAGAAACAATTACAACGTTTACAAAACATTAAGTATGGAGTATCAATAATTCAAGAAACATTTACAATGGAAAGCGATAGTAACATTCGTGAAAAAAGATACATTCGTTCTCCTGTCCTTCATTTGAAATTGCATTATTTTCCACCAACCTCCACCAACCTACAAAGGTAATACTCGAGTATACCAAACGTTCACCCAAGTTCCTAGTCGCCCGACCGAGTCCGCTTCTGGCTCGAGACGACCGGTAACAAGGGGCAATGGCCAGTTCAGCCCAAAAGGCTTACATTCATGCGCAAGTAGCATTTAATCATTAATCATTGAAAATTTCATATTTATTTAGGTCGAGTGCGATAAAGTACACACTCGCCTAGAAAACTCGTTTTAACAATCATTGAAAGCAAAATCAATAATAACAAGACACTGATATGCAAGCACGCATGATATGTAAGAAAACAGTTCCAACATTAAATTGGGAAACAGTTCAAAAGTAAATAATGCAAGAAACGGTTCATAAATAATTTTAGAAATAGTTTGAGGTCACTCACCTCCATGGCTCAGAAATCATCCATTAAATATCATTGTCTTGCTCAAATCCAAGTCTTAAATCACAAACTCAATGCAAACAAGTTCCTTCAAAGTTCGGACAGCACTTCCCCTAAATTTGCTTACTTTCCCAGCCATCAAGGCTTCATTATATCCTCAGCCAGTCCCAAAGGTACACACACAACAACAAGTTCATCCGATAGCCATTCAGCAAGCTCCAAGTAGTACGAGTACAATTCAAGCTAGGGAAAAGTCCGGAAATGAAAGTTAAGCTCAAAACCAGAAAAATAGTTTTGACGTCATTTTGCGGTAATGGCACAAATTGCACTACGATTATCGGATTAGGGTGTAAGACCCACCATTTCGAAGCTAAGAACCAGGGCTACAACAATGTAGAAGGTCACTCAGTCCAAATCCCAGCACAACTAAGTCCAATAGGCCAAATAACAAACCAGAACCGTAATTGCAGGTTTACAAATTACACTATGCTGTAATCAGTACAACTCAGTCTAACCAGGTCCAAATGCAGAAATTCCAAAGGCATATGGTAGCTAGGACATCAAGCTACATTTCATCAGAAGACCTCAACACCCAAATCCAAAACAATTCCAGGCAAAACAACCCATTTCAGACGCAGTTCTAACATCCTGATGAACCCAGAACAGCAATAGTAATTTCGGCTTATCTCATTCTACACTACTCCAAATGACCTGAAATTTTACAGGAACTTCAAACACATCCATACCTACAACTTTCATGTTTTGAGCCAAGGCCAATTCGTCCCCTAACCATGAGATACAAAACCGGACAGAAAAGGGGGTTATGAAACCCTAACTTCCTCAAATTCCTTCCAAACCCAAAATTGGTTACAATTACCAATCATTTAAATCCACTAGAGTCATAACCCCTCATTACCAACCATCATAAATAACCACAACATCATGATCACATTAAACCAGAAAATTCCTCAATAAAATAAAAACTTAACCAATTCATCTCAAACCAAGAAATAAACCACATATTTCAGCACTTTAGCTTCCACTAAGCACAAATTAAGCATCATTAGGTGTAGGAGGAAGTTCAATCACCACTTACCTAGTAAACAAGAGAAAAGGAGTTGTAGAACACCTTAGCTTCCTTGAACACTTCCACAAAATCACTTACTAGCACCAAATGGAGAGATTTTATGGAGTAGAAACAAGATCAAATGGTTGGATGATTACACTCAAGCAAGATGGAAGCAAGAATCTTGGAGAGTTTTTCTTTCTTCTTAGCTAGAGAGGGCCGGCCACCAAGGAGGTAAGAAATGGTGATTTTTGTGGTAATTTTGAGATATTTAATCAATGGGTCAAATAAGTCCAAAAGGTGAATAGTTGTCATAAGTCATATCCAATATAATGGTGACACTTGTCACCTTCATTAATGCAATCCTATCTTTTTTTTTTCCTCTCACATCAATCAAATCTCACCCTCTACTTATCTCTTAACATCCGATAAATTTCCACCAGTATCCGGAATTTAACCTAATTGGCCGAATTTTTCCGAACTTTTCGCCCTAGTGGGTCCCACATCCGGTATACACTCTTAATTTCTCAAAACCTATTTGATACTAGAAAAATCATCCAAAAACTATATCGGCTCTAAAAATATCTAGAAAATGTCCCTACAAAAAAGAAAAAACGCAGAAAACAAGCCATTAAATAAATAAAACCCTAGAACATGGGAAAAGTACGGGTTCTCACACTCATACTTTCGGGGCGTCACAATCTCCCCTCCTTAAAAGAATGTCGTCCTCGACATTCCCTCTTGTACCAATCAAGTCGAGACATCCCGCATGAATCACTCAAGCATTCCAAGTAAACACTAAGAGTCAAATCAAACCCACAGTCCGGCATCCTAAACTTCAAGCCTAGGATACACTACAGAGATCTGAAGCCTAAGCTCTGATACCACCTGTCACGACCCCACCTCCCCCTGAGGCGAACCAGAGGGTTCGGCGGGCCGCCTGCCCAGCTCTCGCCGGGACTCAGTCGTTCACTACAATCCTCAATTGAATTTCAAGATATATATATCAAATATACATCAAAGGTTCCCAAACTTTACATATCAAAAGCGAAGCGTCCACGCTTCCGCAGCGCCACTCTGATCCTTGATCACAATTAGTACACAGGAGGAAGTCCAAAACTAGACTATTACACATCCAATCAATTCTAAACGTTCAATACAATCCCAATATGAATGATTACACAAAAGGAAATCCAAGTTCAATCCATACATGAGATAATCCATGAATAAGCACTACAAGCCCTTCCTTCGGCTTGAGCCCTGTGGAGGGGAATAAAACATTTTGGGGTGAGCTAGAAGCTCAGCGAGTAACCAGTAAAATCAGTAATCAAATCTGTTTAACAATAGTTCATTTCAATGATGTCGTAAATCAAATGATAAGTCTAGAAACAATTACAACGTTTACAAAACATTAAGTATGGAGTATCAATAATTCAAGAAACATTTACAATGGAAAGCGATAGTAACATTCGTGAAAAAAGATACATTCGTTCTCCTGTCCTTCATTTGAAATTGCATTATTTTCCACCAACCTCCACCAACCTACAAAGGTAATACTCGAGTATACCAAACGTTCACCCAAGTTCCTAGTCGCCCGACCGAGTCCGCTTCTGGCTCGAGACGACCGGTAACAAGGGGCAATGGCCAGTTCAGCCCAAAAGGCTTACATTCATGCGCAAGTAGCATTTAATCATTAATCATTGAAAATTTCATATTTATTTAGGTCGAGTGCGATAAAGTACACACTCGCCTAGAAAACTCGTTTTAACAATCATTGAAAGCAAAATCAATAATAACAAGACACTGATATGCAAGCACGCATGATATGTAAGAAAACAGTTCCAACATTAAATTGGGAAACAGTTCAAAAGTAAATAATGCAAGAAACGGTTCATAAATAATTTTAGAAATAGTTTGAGGTCACTCACCTCCATGGCTCAGAAATCATCCATTAAATATCATTGTCTTGCTCAAATCCAAGTCTTAAATCACAAACTCAATGCAAACAAGTTCCTTCAAAGTTCGGACAGCACTTCCCCTAAATTTGCTTACTTTCCCAGCCATCAAGGCTTCATTATATCCTCAGCCAGTCCCAAAGGTACACACACAACAACAAGTTCATCCGATAGCCATTCAGCAAGCTCCAAGTAGTACGAGTACAATTCAAGCTAGGGAAAAGTCCGGAAATGAAAGTTAAGCTCAAAACCAGAAAAATAGTTTTGACGTCATTTTGCGGTAATGGCACAAATTGCACTACGATTATCGGATTAGGGTGTAAGACCCACCATTTCGAAGCTAAGAACCAGGGCTACAACAATGTAGAAGGTCACTCAGTCCAAATCCCAGCACAACTAAGTCCAATAGGCCAAATAACAAACCAGAACCGTAATTGCAGGTTTACAAATTACACTATGCTGTAATCAGTACAACTCAGTCTAACCAGGTCCAAATGCAGAAATTCCAAAGGCATATGGTAGCTAGGACATCAAGCTACATTTCATCAGAAGACCTCAACACCCAAATCCAAAACAATTCCAGGCAAAACAACCCATTTCAGACGCAGTTCTAACATCCTGATGAACCCAGAACAGCAATAGTAATTTCGGCTTATCTCATTCTACACTACTCCAAATGACCTGAAAGTTTACAGGAACTTCAAACACATCCATACCTACAACTTTCATGTTTTGAGCCAAGGCCAATTCGTCCCCTAACCATGAGATACAAAACCGGACAGAAAAGGGGGTTATGAAACCCTAACTTCCTCAAATTCCTTCCAAACCCAAAATTGGTTACAATTACCAATCATTTAAATCCACTAGAGTCATAACCCCTCATTACCAACCATCATAAATAACCACAACATCATGATCACATTAAACCAGAAAATTCCTCAATAAAATAAAAACTTAACCAATTCATCTCAAACCAAGAAATAAACCACATATTTCAGCACTTTAGCTTCCACTAAGCACAAATTAAGCATCATTAGGTGTAGGAGGAAGTTCAATCACCACTTACCTAGTAAACAAGAGAAAAGGAGTTGTAGAACACCTTAGCTTCCTTGAACACTTCCACAAAATCACTTACTAGCACCAAATGGAGAGATTTTATGGAGTAGAAACAAGATCAAATGGTTGGATGATTACACTCAAGCAAGATGGAAGCAAGAATCTTGGAGAGTTTTTCTTTCTTCTTAGCTAGAGAGGGCCGGCCACCAAGGAGGTAAGAAATGGTGATTTTTGTGGTAATTTTGAGATATTTAATCAATGGGTCAAATAAGTCCAAAAGGTGAATAGTTGTCATAAGTCATATCCAATATAATGGTGACACTTGTCACCTTCATTAATGCAATCCTATCTTTTTTTTTTCCTCTCACATCAATCAAATCTCACCCTCTACTTATCTCTTAACATCCGATAAATTTCCACCAGTATCCGGAATTTAACCTAATTGGCCGAATTTTTCCGAACTTTTCGCCCTAGTGGGTCCCACATCCGGTATACACTCTTAATTTCTCAAAACCTATTTGATACTAGAAAAATCATCCAAAAACTATATCGGCTCTAAAAATATCTAGAAAATGTCCCTACAAAAAAGAAAAAACGCAGAAAACAAGCCATTAAATAAATAAAACCCTAGAACATGGGAAAAGTACGGGTTCTCACACTCATACTTTCGGGGCGTCACAATCTCCCCTCCTTAAAAGAATGTCGTCCTCGACATTCCCTCTTGTACCAATCAAGTCGAGACATCCCGCATGAATCACTCAAGCATTCCAAGTAAACACTAAGAGTCAAATCAAACCCACAGTCCGGCATCCTAAACTTCAAGCCTAGGATACACTACAGAGATCTGAAGCCTAAGCTCTGATACCACCTGTCACGACCCCACCTCCCCCTGAGGCGAACCAGAGGGTTCGGCGGGCCGCCTGCCCAGCTCTCGCCGGGACTCAGTCGTTCACTACAATCCTCAATTGAATTTCAAGATATATATATCAAATATACATCAAAGGTTCCCAAACTTTACATATCAAAAGCGAAGCGTCCACGCTTCCGCAGCGCCACTCTGATCCTTGATCACAATTAGTACACAGGAGGAAGTCCAAAACTAGACTATTACACATCCAATCAATTCTAAACGTTCAATACAATCCCAATATGAATGATTACACAAAAGGAAATCCAAGTTCAATCCATACATGAGATAATCCATGAATAAGCACTACAAGCCCTTCCTTCGGCTTGAGCCCTGTGGAGGGGAATAAAACATTTTGGGGTGAGCTAGAAGCTCAGCGAGTAACCAGTAAAATCAGTAATCAAATCTGTTTAACAATAGTTCATTTCAATGATGTCGTAAATCAAATGATAAGTCTAGAAACAATTACAACGTTTACAAAACATTAAGTATGGAGTATCAATAATTCAAGAAACATTTACAATGGAAAGCGATAGTAACATTCGTGAAAAAAGATACATTCGTTCTCCTGTCCTTCATTTGAAATTGCATTATTTTCCACCAACCTCCACCAACCTACAAAGGTAATACTCGAGTATACCAAACGTTCACCCAAGTTCCTAGTCGCCCGACCGAGTCCGCTTCTGGCTCGAGACGACCGGTAACAAGGGGCAATGGCCAGTTCAGCCCAAAAGGCTTACATTCATGCGCAAGTAGCATTTAATCATTAATCATTGAAAATTTCATATTTATTTAGGTCGAGTGCGATAAAGTACACACTCGCCTAGAAAACTCGTTTTAACAATCATTGAAAGCAAAATCAATAATAACAAGACACTGATATGCAAGCACGCATGATATGTAAGAAAACAGTTCCAACATTAAATTGGGAAACAGTTCAAAAGTAAATAATGCAAGAAACGGTTCATAAATAATTTTAGAAATAGTTTGAGGTCACTCACCTCCATGGCTCAGAAATCATCCATTAAATATCATTGTCTTGCTCAAATCCAAGTCTTAAATCACAAACTCAATGCAAACAAGTTCCTTCAAAGTTCGGACAGCACTTCCCCTAAATTTGCTTACTTTCCCAGCCATCAAGGCTTCATTATATCCTCAGCCAGTCCCAAAGGTACACACACAACAACAAGTTCATCCGATAGCCATTCAGCAAGCTCCAAGTAGTACGAGTACAATTCAAGCTAGGGAAAAGTCCGGAAATGAAAGTTAAGCTCAAAACCAGAAAAATAGTTTTGACGTCATTTTGCGGTAATGGCACAAATTGCACTACGATTATCGGATTAGGGTGTAAGACCCACCATTTCGAAGCTAAGAACCAGGGCTACAACAATGTAGAAGGTCACTCAGTCCAAATCCCAGCACAACTAAGTCCAATAGGCCAAATAACAAACCAGAACCGTAATTGCAGGTTTACAAATTACACTATGCTGTAATCAGTACAACTCAGTCTAACCAGGTCCAAATGCAGAAATTCCAAAGGCATATGGTAGCTAGGACATCAAGCTACATTTCATCAGAAGACCTCAACACCCAAATCCAAAACAATTCCAGGCAAAACAACCCATTTCAGACGCAGTTCTAACATCCTGATGAACCCAGAACAGCAATAGTAATTTCGGCTTATCTCATTCTACACTACTCCAAATGACCTGAAAGTTTACAGGAACTTCAAACACATCCATACCTACAACTTTCATGTTTTGAGCCAAGGCCAATTCGTCCCCTAACCATGAGATACAAAACCGGACAGAAAAGGGGGTTATGAAACCCTAACTTCCTCAAATTCCTTCCAAACCCAAAATTGGTTACAATTACCAATCATTTAAATCCACTAGAGTCATAACCCCTCATTACCAACCATCATAAATAACCACAACATCATGATCACATTAAACCAGAAAATTCCTCAATAAAATAAAAACTTAACCAATTCATCTCAAACCAAGAAATAAACCACATATTTCAGCACTTTAGCTTCCACTAAGCACAAATTAAGCATCATTAGGTGTAGGAGGAAGTTCAATCACCACTTACCTAGTAAACAAGAGAAAAGGAGTTGTAGAACACCTTAGCTTCCTTGAACACTTCCACAAAATCACTTACTAGCACCAAATGGAGAGATTTTATGGAGTAGAAACAAGATCAAATGGTTGGATGATTACACTCAAGCAAGATGGAAGCAAGAATCTTGGAGAGTTTTTCTTTCTTCTTAGCTAGAGAGGGCCGGCCACCAAGGAGGTAAGAAATGGTGATTTTTGTGGTAATTTTGAGATATTTAATCAATGGGTCAAATAAGTCCAAAAGGTGAATAGTTGTCATAAGTCATATCCAATATAATGGTGACACTTGTCACCTTCATTAATGCAATCCTATCTTTTTTTTTTCCTCTCACATCAATCAAATCTCACCCTCTACTTATCTCTTAACATCCGATAAATTTCCACCAGTATCCGGAATTTAACCTAATTGGCCGAATTTTTCCGAACTTTTCGCCCTAGTGGGTCCCACATCCGGTATACACTCTTAATTTCTCAAAACCTATTTGATACTAGAAAAATCATCCAAAAACTATATCGGCTCTAAAAATATCTAGAAAATGTCCCTACAAAAAAGAAAAAACGCAGAAAACAAGCCATTAAATAAATAAAACCCTAGAACATGGGAAAAGTACGGGTTCTCACACTCATACTTTCGGGGCGTCACAATCTCCCCTCCTTAAAAGAATGTCGTCCTCGACATTCCCTCTTGTACCAATCAAGTCGAGACATCCCGCATGAATCACTCAAGCATTCCAAGTAAACACTAAGAGTCAAATCAAACCCACAGTCCGGCATCCTAAACTTCAAGCCTAGGATACACTACAGAGATCTGAAGCCTAAGCTCTGATACCACCTGTCACGACCCCACCTCCCCCTGAGGCGAACCAGAGGGTTCGGCGGGCCGCCTGCCCAGCTCTCGCCGGGACTCAGTCGTTCACTACAATCCTCAATTGAATTTCAAGATATATATATCAAATATACATCAAAGGTTCCCAAACTTTACATATCAAAAGCGAAGCGTCCACGCTTCCGCAGCGCCACTCTGATCCTTGATCACAATTAGTACACAGGAGGAAGTCCAAAACTAGACTATTACACATCCAATCAATTCTAAACGTTCAATACAATCCCAATATGAATGATTACACAAAAGGAAATCCAAGTTCAATCCATACATGAGATAATCCATGAATAAGCACTACAAGCCCTTCCTTCGGCTTGAGCCCTGTGGAGGGGAATAAAACATTTTGGGGTGAGCTAGAAGCTCAGCGAGTAACCAGTAAAATCAGTAATCAAATCTGTTTAACAATAGTTCATTTCAATGATGTCGTAAATCAAATGATAAGTCTAGAAACAATTACAACGTTTACAAAACATTAAGTATGGAGTATCAATAATTCAAGAAACATTTACAATGGAAAGCGATAGTAACATTCGTGAAAAAAGATACATTCGTTCTCCTGTCCTTCATTTGAAATTGCATTATTTTCCACCAACCTCCACCAACCTACAAAGGTAATACTCGAGTATACCAAACGTTCACCCAAGTTCCTAGTCGCCCGACCGAGTCCGCTTCTGGCTCGAGACGACCGGTAACAAGGGGCAATGGCCAGTTCAGCCCAAAAGGCTTACATTCATGCGCAAGTAGCATTTAATCATTAATCATTGAAAATTTCATATTTATTTAGGTCGAGTGCGATAAAGTACACACTCGCCTAGAAAACTCGTTTTAACAATCATTGAAAGCAAAATCAATAATAACAAGACACTGATATGCAAGCACGCATGATATGTAAGAAAACAGTTCCAACATTAAATTGGGAAACAGTTCAAAAGTAAATAATGCAAGAAACGGTTCATAAATAATTTTAGAAATAGTTTGAGGTCACTCACCTCCATGGCTCAGAAATCATCCATTAAATATCATTGTCTTGCTCAAATCCAAGTCTTAAATCACAAACTCAATGCAAACAAGTTCCTTCAAAGTTCGGACAGCACTTCCCCTAAATTTGCTTACTTTCCCAGCCATCAAGGCTTCATTATATCCTCAGCCAGTCCCAAAGGTACACACACAACAACAAGTTCATCCGATAGCCATTCAGCAAGCTCCAAGTAGTACGAGTACAATTCAAGCTAGGGAAAAGTCCGGAAATGAAAGTTAAGCTCAAAACCAGAAAAATAGTTTTGACGTCATTTTGCGGTAATGGCACAAATTGCACTACGATTATCGGATTAGGGTGTAAGACCCACCATTTCGAAGCTAAGAACCAGGGCTACAACAATGTAGAAGGTCACTCAGTCCAAATCCCAGCACAACTAAGTCCAATAGGCCAAATAACAAACCAGAACCGTAATTGCAGGTTTACAAATTACACTATGCTGTAATCAGTACAACTCAGTCTAACCAGGTCCAAATGCAGAAATTCCAAAGGCATATGGTAGCTAGGACATCAAGCTACATTTCATCAGAAGACCTCAACACCCAAATCCAAAACAATTCCAGGCAAAACAACCCATTTCAGACGCAGTTCTAACATCCTGATGAACCCAGAACAGCAATAGTAATTTCGGCTTATCTCATTCTACACTACTCCAAATGACCTGAAAGTTTACAGGAACTTCAAACACATCCATACCTACAACTTTCATGTTTTGAGCCAAGGCCAATTCGTCCCCTAACCATGAGATACAAAACCGGACAGAAAAGGGGGTTATGAAACCCTAACTTCCTCAAATTCCTTCCAAACCCAAAATTGGTTACAATTACCAATCATTTAAATCCACTAGAGTCATAACCCCTCATTACCAACCATCATAAATAACCACAACATCATGATCACATTAAACCAGAAAATTCCTCAATAAAATAAAAACTTAACCAATTCATCTCAAACCAAGAAATAAACCACATATTTCAGCACTTTAGCTTCCACTAAGCACAAATTAAGCATCATTAGGTGTAGGAGGAAGTTCAATCACCACTTACCTAGTAAACAAGAGAAAAGGAGTTGTAGAACACCTTAGCTTCCTTGAACACTTCCACAAAATCACTTACTAGCACCAAATGGAGAGATTTTATGGAGTAGAAACAAGATCAAATGGTTGGATGATTACACTCAAGCAAGATGGAAGCAAGAATCTTGGAGAGTTTTTCTTTCTTCTTAGCTAGAGAGGGCCGGCCACCAAGGAGGTAAGAAATGGTGATTTTTGTGGTAATTTTGAGATATTTAATCAATGGGTCAAATAAGTCCAAAAGGTGAATAGTTGTCATAAGTCATATCCAATATAATGGTGACACTTGTCACCTTCATTAATGCAATCCTATCTTTTTTTTTTCCTCTCACATCAATCAAATCTCACCCTCTACTTATCTCTTAACATCCGATAAATTTCCACCAGTATCCGGAATTTAACCTAATTGGCCGAATTTTTCCGAACTTTTCGCCCTAGTGGGTCCCACATCCGGTATACACTCTTAATTTCTCAAAACCTATTTGATACTAGAAAAATCATCCAAAAACTATATCGGCTCTAAAAATATCTAGAAAATGTCCCTACAAAAAAGAAAAAACGCAGAAAACAAGCCATTAAATAAATAAAACCCTAGAACATGGGAAAAGTACGGGTTCTCACACTCATACTTTCGGGGCGTCACAATCTCCCCTCCTTAAAAGAATGTCGTCCTCGACATTCCCTCTTGTACCAATCAAGTCGAGACATCCCGCATGAATCACTCAAGCATTCCAAGTAAACACTAAGAGTCAAATCAAACCCACAGTCCGGCATCCTAAACTTCAAGCCTAGGATACACTACAGAGATCTGAAGCCTAAGCTCTGATACCACCTGTCACGACCCCACCTCCCCCTGAGGCGAACCAGAGGGTTCGGCGGGCCGCCTGCCCAGCTCTCGCCGGGACTCAGTCGTTCACTACAATCCTCAATTGAATTTCAAGATATATATATCAAATATACATCAAAGGTTCCCAAACTTTACATATCAAAAGCGAAGCGTCCACGCTTCCGCAGCGCCACTCTGATCCTTGATCACAATTAGTACACAGGAGGAAGTCCAAAACTAGACTATTACACATCCAATCAATTCTAAACGTTCAATACAATCCCAATATGAATGATTACACAAAAGGAAATCCAAGTTCAATCCATACATGAGATAATCCATGAATAAGCACTACAAGCCCTTCCTTCGGCTTGAGCCCTGTGGAGGGGAATAAAACATTTTGGGGTGAGCTAGAAGCTCAGCGAGTAACCAGTAAAATCAGTAATCAAATCTGTTTAACAATAGTTCATTTCAATGATGTCGTAAATCAAATGATAAGTCTAGAAACAATTACAACGTTTACAAAACATTAAGTATGGAGTATCAATAATTCAAGAAACATTTACAATGGAAAGCGATAGTAACATTCGTGAAAAAAGATACATTCGTTCTCCTGTCCTTCATTTGAAATTGCATTATTTTCCACCAACCTCCACCAACCTACAAAGGTAATACTCGAGTATACCAAACGTTCACCCAAGTTCCTAGTCGCCCGACCGAGTCCGCTTCTGGCTCGAGACGACCGGTAACAAGGGGCAATGGCCAGTTCAGCCCAAAAGGCTTACATTCATGCGCAAGTAGCATTTAATCATTAATCATTGAAAATTTCATATTTATTTAGGTCGAGTGCGATAAAGTACACACTCGCCTAGAAAACTCGTTTTAACAATCATTGAAAGCAAAATCAATAATAACAAGACACTGATATGCAAGCACGCATGATATGTAAGAAAACAGTTCCAACATTAAATTGGGAAACAGTTCAAAAGTAAATAATGCAAGAAACGGTTCATAAATAATTTTAGAAATAGTTTGAGGTCACTCACCTCCATGGCTCAGAAATCATCCATTAAATATCATTGTCTTGCTCAAATCCAAGTCTTAAATCACAAACTCAATGCAAACAAGTTCCTTCAAAGTTCGGACAGCACTTCCCCTAAATTTGCTTACTTTCCCAGCCATCAAGGCTTCATTATATCCTCAGCCAGTCCCAAAGGTACACACACAACAACAAGTTCATCCGATAGCCATTCAGCAAGCTCCAAGTAGTACGAGTACAATTCAAGCTAGGGAAAAGTCCGGAAATGAAAGTTAAGCTCAAAACCAGAAAAATAGTTTTGACGTCATTTTGCGGTAATGGCACAAATTGCACTACGATTATCGGATTAGGGTGTAAGATCGAAGCTAAGAACCAGGGCTACAACAATGTAGAAGGTCACTCAGTCCAAATCCCAGCACAACTAAGTCCAATAGGCCAAATAACAAACCAGAACCGTAATTGCAGGTTTACAAATTACACTATGCTGTAATCAGTACAACTCAGTCTAACCAGGTCCAAATGCAGAAATTCCAAAGGCATATGGTAGCTAGGACATCAAGCTACATTTCATCAGAAGACCTCAACACCCAAATCCAAAACAATTCCAGGCAAAACAACCCATTTCAGACGCAGTTCTAACATCCTGATGAACCCAGAACAGCAATAGTAATTTCGGCTTATCTCATTCTACACTACTCCAAATGACCTGAAAGTTTACAGGAACTTCAAACACATCCATACCTACAACTTTCATGTTTTGAGCCAAGGCCAATTCGTCCCCTAACCATGAGATACAAAACCGGACAGAAAAGGGGGTTATGAAACCCTAACTTCCTCAAATTCCTTCCAAACCCAAAATTGGTTACAATTACCAATCATTTAAATCCACTAGAGTCATAACCCCTCATTACCAACCATCATAAATAACCACAACATCATGATCACATTAAACCAGAAAATTCCTCAATAAAATAAAAACTTAACCAATTCATCTCAAACCAAGAAATAAACCACATATTTCAGCACTTTAGCTTCCACTAAGCACAAATTAAGCATCATTAGGTGTAGGAGGAAGTTCAATCACCACTTACCTAGTAAACAAGAGAAAAGGAGTTGTAGAACACCTTAGCTTCCTTGAACACTTCCACAAAATCACTTACTAGCACCAAATGGAGAGATTTTATGGAGTAGAAACAAGATCAAATGGTTGGATGATTACACTCAAGCAAGATGGAAGCAAGAATCTTGGAGAGTTTTTCTTTCTTCTTAGCTAGAGAGGGCCGGCCACCAAGGAGGTAAGAAATGGTGATTTTTGTGGTAATTTTGAGATATTTAATCAATGGGTCAAATAAGTCCAAAAGGTGAATAGTTGTCATAAGTCATATCCAATATAATGGTGACACTTGTCACCTTCATTAATGCAATCCTATCTTTTTTTTTTCCTCTCACATCAATCAAATCTCACCCTCTACTTATCTCTTAACATCCGATAAATTTCCACCAGTATCCGGAATTTAACCTAATTGGCCGAATTTTTCCGAACTTTTCGCCCTAGTGGGTCCCACATCCGGTATACACTCTTAATTTCTCAAAACCTATTTGATACTAGAAAAATCATCCAAAAACTATATCGGCTCTAAAAATATCTAGAAAATGTCCCTACAAAAAAGAAAAAACGCAGAAGGACCTTAGCCCAAGTAATGACCCAGTCCGAGTTCCATTGGGCCCAGTCACACGTGCACAAGCCAAGTTCTTCAAAGAATCCCTCCAAGCCCCTGTTCGAATTGTCCAAGACCAACATGGAGTCCATAGAGAAATTGAAGGCTTGGAGGGAGACAATCAAGTTATCTACACCACGATCCAAGCCCATGAAGAGTCAAGTGGGCCTCCGAGTGAGCTGGCCGAATAGGGCCTTAGGCTTTAGTGTTTAATTTATAGTTAGATTAGTTGTTCTAGTAGAGCATGGGCCGGCCCATCTTGATCCCAAGGTGGCCGAATTCCCCTTTTCCTTGTTTTCCTTAGGGTTTTTGTAACTCTTAGCCTATAAATAGGCTTGCTTTGTAAGGTTTTAGGTAGACGTTTTATAAATCAAATTACTTAGTTTTTCGATTTTCTTGCTCGTGTGAATTTCGAGCTTTACTTGCTTCTGGCAAGGGTGATTGAGCAATCTTGCATCTTGTCCTTGATTGTTCTACCGACCTATTCCCTGGCGTATTCACCTTCATCGGAGTCGTCGTTCTACAGCCTTTAATCAAATCGTGTCGTCCGTTTGATTCTAGGTCCAGCAATCCAAGCGTTGGACAACCTCGCTAGATCCTCGGGCAAACGTGCTACGTGTCTCGAAACGTGTTGATCGAGGACCGCAATAGTTGGCCTCAGAGCTTATGTGGAGGTTCCCTCATACGTCATGGCGAATACAGGACGCATAAAAGCTAGCCCACAACATTGTCTTCCTGATCCTAAGGGAGTAAAAGAAGTGCCATTACGTGGTGTAGATGAGCAATTGGACCTCGTCAAATCTCAATTGCTTGGTTGGTTTTATACCCGTTGCGGTGTCAAAGACAAAATTTGTAGCTTGGCCATTGGTCATCTTCGACCGCACAAGTTGATGAGTACTCAAGGTGTTGTCTGGGTTACTAAGCACACACTTGTACCTATTCAAATCGGCAAATATGTGGACGAGGTGTTGTGTGATGCAGTCCCAATTCAAGTGACACGGGTTGTTGGGCAAAGCGTGGATGTCGAGGCCAGAAGTTAAATATGACGGACATACTAATAAGTATTCCTTCTTATTTAATAGTCGTCGTATTGCACTTGTATCACTTACTTATGACCAGTTTTGTATTGATCTAGCACACATGAAAAGTAAGGTTGAGCGTTATTGAATGGAGAAGCAGCTAGATGAGGGAATTGTGCCTGAAGAGATAAAACCCGAGGGAGTTGAATGCAATGAGATGAAAGGGTCAGCTGTTGAAATGGACAAGGAGATGGAAAAATCTGATGAGATGGGTGGTAAAAAGGAAGAAAAGAGAGAAAGTGGGCTGATCTTGAGCAACCCGGTGAAGGCCTATTATTTTCCCAACGAACTTACCTTGCTTTGTTTAGTGTTTCTTCTTGTATTCAGATCAAGCAAAGGCAAGTTGAGCTGATCTTGGTGTGTTCCATTCCAAAATCAATTGTAGACTTTGCAAGCTTCCATGTAGTTGGTACTCCAAGAGTTAAACCCCGTTTGTATCCATTCATGGAACAATGTCAACTGAAATCAGTCCACACCAAAGGGGAGTTGCTTCGAGCTCATCTTGATGGGAACACTCCACATTTTGTGGATGGTTGTGTACCAAGGGTTCGTTTAAAGAACAAGTACCTGAATGACCATTATGATTTTCATCTTGTTCTTAGTCCACGTGAATCTCCAACATCACCAAATCCGCCTTGGGGCCTTGCAAGTGTGTTCGGGCCGGAGTTCGATTTCACGGGATACGCTTCACACCACTTTGAGGACCCTTACCTCATGACCACAAACGATCAAGTTGAGCATACATTGAAGATGGTTTGTGAGATTCAAGGTCCGACAAGGGTTATTTTCCAACTTAGCACGTGGGTTTTGCATTGGATGACATCTATAGCCATCCTAACAAGATTGAGTCGAAGGCATGTAACTCGTCTTGTCACCATTCGTGCTTCAATTTGTGGGCAAATTGCTTTCAAGAGGAGGGGAATGATACGAACAAGAGGAGCCATTGGAGTAAAGCCATGAGTTTTTCTTGGCAATATGTGGTGGCATTAGATTTGGGGTTCATACTACCAACTCTTGTAGTATCATCCATTTCCATCCAGATTTGAGGACGAATCCTTCTCAAGTGGAGGGGACTGATGTGTGCACGGACCTTAGCCCAAGTAATGACCCAGTCCGAGTTCCATTGGGCCCAGTCACACGTGCACAAGCCAAGTTCTTCAAAGAATCCCTCCAAGCCCCTGTTCGAATTGTCCAAGACCAACATGGAGTCCATAGAGAAATTGAAGGCTTGGAGGGAGACAATCAAGTTATCTACACCACGATCCAAGCCCATGAAGAGTCAAGTGGGCCTCCGAGTGAGCTGGCCGAATAGGGCCTTAGGCTTTAGTGTTTAATTTATAGTTAGATTAGTTGTTCTAGTAGAGCATGGGCCGGCCCATCTTGATCCCAAGGTGGCCGAATTCCCCTTTTCCTTGTTTTCCTTAGGGTTTTTGTAACTCTTAGCCTATAAATAGGCTTGCTTTGTAAGGTTTTAGGTAGACGTTTTATAAATCAAATTACTTAGTTTTTCGATTTTCTTGCTCGTGTGAATTTCGAGCTTTACTTGCTTCTGGCAAGGGTGATTGAGCAATCTTGCATCTTGTCCTTGATTGTTCTACCGACCTATTCCCTGGCGTATTCACCTTCATCGGAGTCGTCGTTCTACAGCCTTTAATCAAATCGTGTCGTCCGTTTGATTCTAGGTCCAGCAATCCAAGCGTTGGACAACCTCGCTAGATCCTCGGGCAAACGTGCTACGTGTCTCGAAACGTGTTGATCGAGGACCGCAATAGTTGGCCTCAGAGCTTATGTGGAGGTTCCCTCATACGTCATGGCGAATACAGGACGCATAAAAGCTAGCCCACAACATTGTCTTCCTGATCCTAAGGGAGTAAAAGAAGTGCCATTACGTGGTGTAGATGAGCAATTGGACCTCGTCAAATCTCAATTGCTTGGTTGGTTTTATACCCGTTGCGGTGTCAAAGACAAAATTTGTAGCTTGGCCATTGATGGGAGTTGTGAAGTCAACCTTGCAACTGCTATCATGGTTGAGAAATTAAATCTTCCAACCATTGGTCATCTTCGACCGCACAAGTTGATGAGTACTCAAGGTGTTGTCTGGGTTACTAAGCACACACTTGTACCTATTCAAATCGGCAAATATGTGGACGAGGTGTTGTGTGATGCAGTCCCAATTCAAGTGACACGGGTTGTTGGGCAAAGCGTGGATGTCGAGGCCAGAAGTTAAATATGACGGACATACTAATAAGTATTCCTTCTTATTTAATAGTCGTCGTATTGCACTTGTATCACTTACTTATGACCAGTTTTGTATTGATCTAGCACACATGAAAAGTAAGGTTGAGCGTTATTGAATGGAGAAGCAGCTAGATGAGGGAATTGTGCCTGAAGAGATAAAACCCGAGGCAGTTGAATGCAATGAGATGAAAGGGTCAGCTGTTGAAATGGACAAGGAGATGGAAAAATCTGATGAGATGGGTGGTAAAAAGGAAGAAAAGAGAGAAAGTGGGCTGATCTTGAGCAACCCGGTGAAGGCCTATTATTTTCCCAACGAACTTACCTTGCTTTGTTTAGTGTTTCTTCTTGTATTCAGATCAAGCAAAGGCAAGTTGAGCTGATCTTGGTGTGTTCCATTCCAAAATCAATTGTAGACTTTGCAAGCTTCCATGTAGTTGGTACTCCAAGAGTTAAACCCCGTTTGTATCCATTCATGGAACAATGTCAACTGAAATCAGTCCACACCAAAGGGGAGTTGCTTCGAGCTCATCTTGATGGGAACACTCCACATTTTGTGGATGGTTGTGTACCAAGGGTTCGTTTAAAGAACAAGTACCTGAATGACCATTATGATTTTCATCTTGTTCTTAGTCCACGTGAATCTCCAACATCACCAAATCCGCCTTGGGGCCTTGCAAGTGTGTTCGGGCCGGAGTTCGATTTCACGGGATACGCTTCACACCACTTTGAGGACCCTTACCTCATGACCACAAACGATCAAGTTGAGCATACATTGAAGATGGTTTGTGAGATTCAAGGTCCGACAAGGGTTATTTTCCAACTTAGCACGTGGGTTTTGCATTGGATGACATCTATAGCCATCCTAACAAGATTGAGTCGAAGGCATGTAACTCGTCTTGTCACCATTCGTGCTTCAATTTGTGGGCAAATTGCTTTCAAGAGGAGGGGAATGATACGAACAAGAGGAGCCATTGGAGTAAAGCCATGAGTTTTTCTTGGCAATATGTGGTGGCATTAGATTTGGGGTTCATACTACCAACTCTTGTAGTATCATCCATTTCCATCCAGATTTGAGGACGAATCCTTCTCAAGTGGAGGGGACTGATGTGTGCACGGACCTTAGCCCAAGTAATGACCCAGTCCGAGTTCCATTGGGCCCAGTCACACGTGCACAAGCCAAGTTCTTCAAAGAATCCCTCCAAGCCCCTGTTCGAATTGTCCAAGACCAACATGGAGTCCATAGAGAAATTGAAGGCTTGGAGGGAGACAATCAAGTTATCTACACCACGATCCAAGCCCATGAAGAGTCAAGTGGGCCTCCGAGTGAGCTGGCCGAATAGGGCCTTAGGCTTTAGTGTTTAATTTATAGTTAGATTAGTGGTTCTAGTAGAGCATGGGCCGGCCCATCTTGATCCCAAGGTGGCCGAATTCCCCTTTTCCTTGTTTTCCTTAGGGTTTTTGTAACTCTTAGCCTATAAATAGGCTTGCTTTGTAAGGTTTTAGGTAGACGTTTTATAAATCAAATTACTTAGTTTTTCGATTTTCTTGCTCGTGTGAATTTCGAGCTTTACTTGCTTCTGGCAAGGGTGATTGAGCAATCTTGCATCTTGTCCTTGATTGTTCTACCGACCTATTCCCTGGCGTATTCACCTTCATCGGAGTCGTCGTTCTACAGCCTTTAATCAAATCGTGTCGTCCGTTTGATTCTAGGTCCAGCAATCCAAGCGTTGGACAACCTCGCTAGATCCTCGGGCAAACGTGCTACGTGTCTCGAAACGTGTTGATCGAGGACCGCAATAGTTGGCCTCAGAGCTTATGTGGAGGTTCCCTCATACGTCATGGCGAATACAGGACGCATAAAAGCTAGCCCACAACATTGTCTTCCTGATCCTAAGGGAGTAAAAGAAGTGCCATTACGTGGTGTAGATGAGCAATTGGACCTCGTCAAATCTCAATTGCTTGGTTGGTTTTATACCCGTTGCGGTGTCAAAGACAAAATTTGTAGCTTGGCCATTGATGGGAGTTGTGAAGTCAACCTTGCAACTGCTATCATGGTTGAGAAATTAAATCTTCCAACCATTGGTCATCTTCGACCGCACAAGTTGATGAGTACTCAAGGTGTTGTCTGGGTTACTAAGCACACACTTGTACCTATTCAAATCGGCAAATATGTGGACGAGGTGTTGTGTGATGCAGTCCCAATTCAAGTGACACGGGTTGTTGGGCAAAGCGTGGATGTCGAGGCCAGAAGTTAAATATGACGGACATACTAATAAGTATTCCTTCTTATTTAATAGTCGTCGTATTGCACTTGTATCACTTACTTATGACCAGTTTTGTATTGATCTAGCACACATGAAAAGTAAGGTTGAGCGTTATTGAATGGAGAAGCAGCTAGATGAGGGAATTGTGCCTGAAGAGATAAAACCCGAGGCAGTTGAATGCAATGAGATGAAAGGGTCAGCTGTTGAAATGGACAAGGAGATGGAAAAATCTGATGAGATGGGTGGTAAAAAGGAAGAAAAGAGAGAAAGTGGGCTGATCTTGAGCAACCCGGTGAAGGCCTATTATTTTCCCAACGAACTTACCTTGCTCTGTTTAGTGTTTCTTCTTGTATTCAGATCAAGCAAAGGCAAGTTGAGCTGATCTTGGTGTGTTCCATTCCAAAATCAATTGTAGACTTTGCAAGCTTCCATGTAGTTGGTACTCCAAGAGTTAAACCCCGTTTGTATCCATTCATGGAACAATGTCAACTGAAATCAGTCCACACCAAAGGGGAGTTGCTTCGAGCTCATCTTGATGGGAACACTCCACATTTTGTGGATGGTTGTGTACCAAGGGTTCGTTTAAAGAACAAGTACCTGAATGACCATTATGATTTTCATCTTGTTCTTAGTCCACGTGAATCTCCAACATCACCAAATCCGCCTTGGGGCCTTGCAAGTGTGTTCGGGCCGGAGTTCGATTTCACGGGATACGCTTCACACCACTTTGAGGACCCTTACCTCATGACCACAAACGATCAAGTTGAGCATACATTGAAGATGGTTTGTGAGATTCAAGGTCCGACAAGGGTTATTTTCCAACTTAGCACGTGGGTTTTGCATTGGATGACATCTATAGCCATCCTAACAAGATTGAGTCGAAGGCATGTAACTCGTCTTGTCACCATTCGTGCTTCAATTTGTGGGCAAATTGCTTTCAAGAGGAGGGGAATGATACGAACAAGAGGAGCCATTGGAGTAAAGCCATGAGTTTTTCTTGGCAATATGTGGTGGCATTAGATTTGGGGTTCATACTACCAACTCTTGTAGTATCATCCATTTCCATCCAGATTTGAGGACGAATCCTTCTCAAGTGGAGGGGACTGATGTGTGCACGGACCTTAGCCCAAGTAATGACCCAGTCCGAGTTCCATTGGGCCCAGTCACACGTGCACAAGCCAAGTTCTTCAAAGAATCCCTCCAAGCCCCTGTTCGAATTGTCCAAGACCAACATGGAGTCCATAGAGAAATTGAAGGCTTGGAGGGAGACAATCAAGTTATCTACACCACGATCCAAGCCCATGAAGAGTCAAGTGGGCCTCCGAGTGAGCTGGCCGAATAGGGCCTTAGGCTTTAGTGTTTAATTTATAGTTAGATTAGTTGTTCTAGTAGAGCATGGGCCGGCCCATCTTGATCCCAAGGTGGCCGAATTCCCCTTTTCCTTGTTTTCCTTAGGGTTTTTGTAACTCTTAGCCTATAAATAGGCTTGCTTTGTAAGGTTTTAGGTAGACGTTTTATAAATCAAATTACTTAGTTTTTCGATTTTCTTGCTCGTGTGAATTTCGAGCTTTACTTGCTTCTGGCAAGGGTGATTGAGCAATCTTGCATCTTGTCCTTGATTGTTCTACCGACCTATTCCCTGGCGTATTCACCTTCATCGGAGTCGTCGTTCTACAGCCTTTAATCAAATCGTGTCGTCCGTTTGATTCTAGGTCCAGCAATCCAAGCGTTGGACAACCTCGCTAGATCCTCGGGCAAACGTGCTACGTGTCTCGAAACGTGTTGATCGAGGACCGCAATAGTTGGCCTCAGAGCTTATGTGGAGGTTCCCTCATACGTCATGGCGAATACAGGACGCATAAAAGCTAGCCCACAACATTGTCTTCCTGATCCTAAGGGAGTAAAAGAAGTGCCATTACGTGGTGTAGATGAGCAATTGGACCTCGTCAAATCTCAATTGCTTGGTTGGTTTTATACCCGTTGCGGTGTCAAAGACAAAATTTGTAGCTTGGCCATTGATGGGAGTTGTGAAGTCAACCTTGCAACTGCTATCATGGTTGAGAAATTAAATCTTCCAACCATTGGTCATCTTCGACCGCACAAGTTGATGAGTACTCAAGGTGTTGTCTGGGTTACTAAGCACACACTTGTACCTATTCAAATCGGCAAATATGTGGACGAGGTGTTGTGTGATGTAGTCCCAATTCAAGTGACACGGGTTGTTGGGCAAAGCGTGGATGTCGAGGCCAGAAGTTAAATATGACGGACATACTAATAAGTATTCCTTCTTATTTAATAGTCGTCGTATTGCACTTGTATCACTTACTTATGACCAGTTTTGTATTGATCTAGCACACATGAAAAGTAAGGTTGAGCGTTATTGAATGGAGAAGCAGCTAGATGAGGGAATTGTGCCTGAAGAGATAAAACCCGAGGGAGTTGAATGCAATGAGATGAAAGGGTCAGCTGTTGAAATGGACAAGGAGATGGAAAAATCTGATGAGATGGGTGGTAAAAAGGAAGAAAAGAGAGAAAGTGGGCTGATCTTGAGCAACCCGGTGAAGGCCTATTATTTTCCCAACGAACTTACCTTGCTTTGTTTAGTGTTTCTTCTTGTATTCAGATCAAGCAAAGGCAAGTTGAGCTGATCTTGGTGTGTTCCATTCCAAAATCAATTGTAGACTTTGCAAGCTTCCATGTAGTTGGTACTCCAAGAGTTAAACCCCGTTTGTATCCATTCATGGAACAATGTCAACTGAAATCAGTCCACACCAAAGGGGAGTTGCTTCGAGCTCATCTTGATGGGAACACTCCACATTTTGTGGATGGTTGTGTACCAAGGGTTCGTTTAAAGAACAAGTACCTGAATGACCATTATGATTTTCATCTTGTTCTTAGTCCACGTGAATCTCCAACATCACCAAATCCGCCTTGGGGCCTTGCAAGTGTGTTCGGGCCGGAGTTCGATTTCACGGGATACGCTTCACACCACTTTGAGGACCCTTACCTCATGACCACAAACGATCAAGTTGAGCATACATTGAAGATGGTTTGTGAGATTCAAGGTCCGACAAGGGTTATTTTCCAACTTAGCACGTGGGTTTTGCATTGGATGACATCTATAGCCATCCTAACAAGATTGAGTCGAAGGCATGTAACTCGTCTTGTCACCATTCGTGCTTCAATTTGTGGGCAAATTGCTTTCAAGAGGAGGGGAATGATACGAACAAGAGGAGCCATTGGAGTAAAGCCATGAGTTTTTCTTGGCAATATGTGGTGGCATTAGATTTGGGGTTCATACTACCAACTCTTGTAGTATCATCCATTTCCATCCAGATTTGAGGACGAATCCTTCTCAAGTGGAGGGGACTGATGTGTGCACGGACCTTAGCCCAAGTAATGACCCAGTCCGAGTTCCATTGGGCCCAGTCACACGTGCACAAGCCAAGTTCTTCAAAGAATCCCTCCAAGCCCCTGTTCGAATTGTCCAAGACCAACATGGAGTCCATAGAGAAATTGAAGGCTTGGAGGGAGACAATCAAGTTATCTACACCACGATCCAAGCCCATGAAGAGTCAAGTGGGCCTCCGAGTGAGCTGGCCGAATAGGGCCTTAGGCTTTAGTGTTTAATTTATAGTTAGATTAGTTGTTCTAGTAGAGCATGGGCCGGCCCATCTTGATCCCAAGGTGGCCGAATTCCCCTTTTCCTTGTTTTCCTTAGGGTTTTTGTAACTCTTAGCCTATAAATAGGCTTGCTTTGTAAGGTTTTAGGTAGACGTTTTATAAATCAAATTACTTAGTTTTTCGATTTTCTTGCTCGTGTGAATTTCGAGCTTTACTTGCTTCTGGCAAGGGTGATTGAGCAATCTTGCATCTTGTCCTTGATTGTTCTACCGACCTATTCCCTGGCGTATTCACCTTCATCGGAGTCGTCGTTCTACAGCCTTTAATCAAATCGTGTCGTCCGTTTGATTCTAGGTCCAGCAATCCAAGCGTTGGACAACCTCGCTAGATCCTCGGGCAAACGTGCTACGTGTCTCGAAACGTGTTGATCGAGGACCGCAATAGTTGGCCTCAGAGCTTATGTGGAGGTTCCCTCATACGTCATGGCGAATACAGGACGCATAAAAGCTAGCCCACAACATTGTCTTCCTGATCCTAAGGGAGTAAAAGAAGTGCCATTACGTGGTGTAGATGAGCAATTGGACCTCGTCAAATCTCAATTGCTTGGTTGGTTTTATACCCGTTGCGGTGTCAAAGACAAAATTTGTAGCTTGGCCATTGATGGGAGTTGTGAAGTCAACCTTGCAACTGCTATCATGGTTGAGAAATTAAATCTTCCAACCATTGGTCATCTTCGACCGCACAAGTTGATGAGTACTCAAGGTGTTGTCTGGGTTACTAAGCACACACTTGTACCTATTCAAATCGGCAAATATGTGGACGAGGTGTTGTGTGATGTAGTCCCAATTCAAGTGACACGGGTTGTTGGGCAAAGCGTGGATGTCGAGGCCAGAAGTTAAATATGACGGACATACTAATAAGTATTCCTTCTTATTTAATAGTCGTCGTATTGCACTTGTATCACTTACTTATGACCAGTTTTGTATTGATCTAGCACACATGAAAAGTAAGGTTGAGCGTTATTGAATGGAGAAGCAGCTAGATGAGGGAATTGTGCCTGAAGAGATAAAACCCGAGGGAGTTGAATGCAATGAGATGAAAGGGTCAGCTGTTGAAATGGACAAGGAGATGGAAAAATCTGATGAGATGGGTGGTAAAAAGGAAGAAAAGAGAGAAAGTGGGCTGATCTTGAGCAACCCGGTGAAGGCCTATTATTTTCCCAACGAACTTACCTTGCTTTGTTTAGTGTTTCTTCTTGTATTCAGATCAAGCAAAGGCAAGTTGAGCTGATCTTGGTGTGTTCCATTCCAAAATCAATTGTAGACTTTGCAAGCTTCCATGTAGTTGGTACTCCAAGAGTTAAACCCCGTTTGTATCCATTCATGGAACAATGTCAACTGAAATCAGTCCACACCAAAGGGGAGTTGCTTCGAGCTCATCTTGATGGGAACACTCCACATTTTGTGGATGGTTGTGTACCAAGGGTTCGTTTAAAGAACAAGTACCTGAATGACCATTATGATTTTCATCTTGTTCTTAGTCCACGTGAATCTCCAACATCACCAAATCCGCCTTGGGGCCTTGCAAGTGTGTTCGGGCCGGAGTTCGATTTCACGGGATACGCTTCACACCACTTTGAGGACCCTTACCTCATGACCACAAACGATCAAGTTGAGCATACATTGAAGATGGTTTGTGAGATTCAAGGTCCGACAAGGGTTATTTTCCAACTTAGCACGTGGGTTTTGCATTGGATGACATCTATAGCCATCCTAACAAGATTGAGTCGAAGGCATGTAACTCGTCTTGTCACCATTCGTGCTTCAATTTGTGGGCAAATTGCTTTCAAGAGGAGGGGAATGATACGAACAAGAGGAGCCATTGGAGTAAAGCCATGAGTTTTTCTTGGCAATATGTGGTGGCATTAGATTTGGGGTTCATACTACCAACTCTTGTAGTATCATCCATTTCCATCCAGATTTGAGGACGAATCCTTCTCAAGTGGAGGGGACTGATGTGTGCACGGACCTTAGCCCAAGTAATGACCCAGTCCGAGTTCCATTGGGCCCAGTCACACGTGCACAAGCCAAGTTCTTCAAAGAATCCCTCCAAGCCCCTGTTCGAATTGTCCAAGACCAACATGGAGTCCATAGAGAAATTGAAGGCTTGGAGGGAGACAATCAAGTTATCTACACCACGATCCAAGCCCATGAAGAGTCAAGTGGGCCTCCGAGTGAGCTGGCCGAATAGGGCCTTAGGCTTTAGTGTTTAATTTATAGTTAGATTAGTTGTTCTAGTAGAGCATGGGCCGGCCCATCTTGATCCCAAGGTGGCCGAATTCCCCTTTTCCTTGTTTTCCTTAGGGTTTTTGTAACTCTTAGCCTATAAATAGGCTTGCTTTGTAAGGTTTTAGGTAGACGTTTTATAAATCAAATTACTTAGTTTTTCGATTTTCTTGCTCGTGTGAATTTCGAGCTTTACTTGCTTCTGGCAAGGGTGATTGAGCAATCTTGCATCTTGTCCTTGATTGTTCTACCGACCTATTCCCTGGCGTATTCACCTTCATCGGAGTCGTCGTTCTACAGCCTTTAATCAAATCGTGTCGTCCGTTTGATTCTAGGTCCAGCAATCCAAGCGTTGGACAACCTCGCTAGATCCTCGGGCAAACGTGCTACGTGTCTCGAAACGTGTTGATCGAGGACCGCAATAGTTGGCCTCAGAGCTTATGTGGAGGTTCCCTCATACGTCATGGCGAATACAGGACGCATAAAAGCTAGCCCACAACATTGTCTTCCTGATCCTAAGGGAGTAAAAGAAGTGCCATTACGTGGTGTAGATGAGCAATTGGACCTCGTCAAATCTCAATTGCTTGGTTGGTTTTATACCCGTTGCGGTGTCAAAGACAAAATTTGTAGCTTGGCCATTGATGGGAGTTGTGAAGTCAACCTTGCAACTGCTATCATGGTTGAGAAATTAAATCTTCCAACCATTGGTCATCTTCGACCGCACAAGTTGATGAGTACTCAAGGTGTTGTCTGGGTTACTAAGCACACACTTGTACCTATTCAAATCGGCAAATATGTGGACGAGGTGTTGTGTGATGTAGTCCCAATTCAAGTGACACGGGTTGTTGGGCAAAGCGTGGATGTCGAGGCCAGAAGTTAAATATGACGGACATACTAATAAGTATTCCTTCTTATTTAATAGTCGTCGTATTGCACTTGTATCACTTACTTATGACCAGTTTTGTATTGATCTAGCACACATGAAAAGTAAGGTTGAGCGTTATTGAATGGAGAAGCAGCTAGATGAGGGAATTGTGCCTGAAGAGATAAAACCCGAGGGAGTTGAATGCAATGAGATGAAAGGGTCAGCTGTTGAAATGGACAAGGAGATGGAAAAATCTGATGAGATGGGTGGTAAAAAGGAAGAAAAGAGAGAAAGTGGGCTGATCTTGAGCAACCCGGTGAAGGCCTATTATTTTCCCAACGAACTTACCTTGCTTTGTTTAGTGTTTCTTCTTGTATTCAGATCAAGCAAAGGCAAGTTGAGCTGATCTTGGTGTGTTCCATTCCAAAATCAATTGTAGACTTTGCAAGCTTCCATGTAGTTGGTACTCCAAGAGTTAAACCCCGTTTGTATCCATTCATGGAACAATGTCAACTGAAATCAGTCCACACCAAAGGGGAGTTGCTTCGAGCTCATCTTGATGGGAACACTCCACATTTTGTGGATGGTTGTGTACCAAGGGTTCGTTTAAAGAACAAGTACCTGAATGACCATTATGATTTTCATCTTGTTCTTAGTCCACGTGAATCTCCAACATCACCAAATCCGCCTTGGGGCCTTGCAAGTGTGTTCGGGCCGGAGTTCGATTTCACGGGATACGCTTCACACCACTTTGAGGACCCTTACCTCATGACCACAAACGATCAAGTTGAGCATACATTGAAGATGGTTTGTGAGATTCAAGGTCCGACAAGGGTTATTTTCCAACTTAGCACGTGGGTTTTGCATTGGATGACATCTATAGCCATCCTAACAAGATTGAGTCGAAGGCATGTAACTCGTCTTGTCACCATTCGTGCTTCAATTTGTGGGCAAATTGCTTTCAAGAGGAGGGGAATGATACGAACAAGAGGAGCCATTGGAGTAAAGCCATGAGTTTTTCTTGGCAATATGTGGTGGCATTAGATTTGGGGTTCATACTACCAACTCTTGTAGTATCATCCATTTCCATCCAGATTTGAGGACGAATCCTTCTCAAGTGGAGGGGACTGATGTGTGCACGGACCTTAGCCCAAGTAATGACCCAGTCCGAGTTCCATTGGGCCCAGTCACACGTGCACAAGCCAAGTTCTTCAAAGAATCCCTCCAAGCCCCTGTTCGAATTGTCCAAGACCAACATGGAGTCCATAGAGAAATTGAAGGCTTGGAGGGAGACAATCAAGTTATCTACACCACGATCCAAGCCCATGAAGAGTCAAGTGGGCCTCCGAGTGAGCTGGCCGAATAGGGCCTTAGGCTTTAGTGTTTAATTTATAGTTAGATTAGTTGTTCTAGTAGAGCATGGGCCGGCCCATCTTGATCCCAAGGTGGCCGAATTCCCCTTTTCCTTGTTTTCCTTAGGGTTTTTGTAACTCTTAGCCTATAAATAGGCTTGCTTTGTAAGGTTTTAGGTAGACGTTTTATAAATCAAATTACTTAGTTTTTCGATTTTCTTGCTCGTGTGAATTTCGAGCTTTACTTGCTTCTGGCAAGGGTGATTGAGCAATCTTGCATCTTGTCCTTGATTGTTCTACCGACCTATTCCCTGGCGTATTCACCTTCATCGGAGTCGTCGTTCTACAGCCTTTAATCAAATCGTGTCGTCCGTTTGATTCTAGGTCCAGCAATCCAAGCGTTGGACAACCTCGCTAGATCCTCGGGCAAACGTGCTACGTGTCTCGAAACGTGTTGATCGAGGACCGCAATAGTTGGCCTCAGAGCTTATGTGGAGGTTCCCTCATACGTCATGGCGAATACAGGACGCATAAAAGCTAGCCCACAACATTGTCTTCCTGATCCTAAGGGAGTAAAAGAAGTGCCATTACGTGGTGTAGATGAGCAATTGGACCTCGTCAAATCTCAATTGCTTGGTTGGTTTTATACCCGTTGCGGTGTCAAAGACAAAATTTGTAGCTTGGCCATTGATGGGAGTTGTGAAGTCAACCTTGCAACTGCTATCATGGTTGAGAAATTAAATCTTCCAACCATTGGTCATCTTCGACCGCACAAGTTGATGAGTACTCAAGGTGTTGTCTGGGTTACTAAGCACACACTTGTACCTATTCAAATCGGCAAATATGTGGACGAGGTGTTGTGTGATGCAGTCCCAATTCAAGTGACACGGGTTGTTGGGCAAAGCGTGGATGTCGAGGCCAGAAGTTAAATATGACGGACATACTAATAAGTATTCCTTCTTATTTAATAGTCGTCGTATTGCACTTGTATCACTTACTTATGACCAGTTTTGTATTGATCTAGCACACATGAAAAGTAAGGTTGAGCGTTATTGAATGGAGAAGCAGCTAGATGAGGGAATTGTGCCTGAAGAGATAAAACCCGAGGCAGTTGAATGCAATGAGATGAAAGGGTCAGCTGTTGAAATGGACAAGGAGATGGAAAAATCTGATGAGATGGGTGGTAAAAAGGAAGAAAAGAGAGAAAGTGGGCTGATCTTGAGCAACCCGGTGAAGGCCTATTATTTTCCCAACGAACTTACCTTGCTTTGTTTAGTGTTTCTTCTTGTATTCAGATCAAGCAAAGGCAAGTTGAGCTGATCTTGGTGTGTTCCATTCCAAAATCAATTGTAGACTTTGCAAGCTTCCATGTAGTTGGTACTCCAAGAGTTAAACCCCGTTTGTATCCATTCATGGAACAATGTCAACTGAAATCAGTCCACACCAAAGGGGAGTTGCTTCGAGCTCATCTTGATGGGAACACTCCACATTTTGTGGATGGTTGTGTACCAAGGGTTCGTTTAAAGAACAAGTACCTGAATGACCATTATGATTTTCATCTTGTTCTTAGTCCACGTGAATCTCCAACCTCACCAAATCCGCCTTGGGGCCTTGCAAGTGTGTTCGGGCCGGAGTTCGATTTCACGGGATACGCTTCACACCACTTTGAGGACCCTTACCTCATGACCACAAACGATCAAGTTGAGCATACATTGAAGATGGTTTGTGAGATTCAAGGTCCGACAAGGGTTATTTTCCAACTTAGCACGTGGGTTTTGCATTGGATGACATCTATAGCCATCCTAACAAGATTGAGTCGAAGGCATGTAACTCGTCTTGTCACCATTCGTGCTTCAATTTGTGGGCAAATTGCTTTCAAGAGGAGGGGAATGATACGAACAAGAGGAGCCATTGGAGTAAAGCCATGAGTTTTTCTTGGCAATATGTGGTGGCATTAGATTTGGGGTTCATACTACCAACTCTTGTAGTATCATCCATTTCCATCCAGATTTGAGGACGAATCCTTCTCAAGTGGAGGGGACTGATGTGTGCACGGACCTTAGCCCAAGTAATGACCCAGTCCGAGTTCCATTGGGCCCAGTCACACGTGCACAAGCCAAGTTCTTCAAAGAATCCCTCCAAGCCCCTGTTCGAATTGTCCAAGACCAACATGGAGTCCATAGAGAAATTGAAGGCTTGGAGGGAGACAATCAAGTTATCTACACCACGATCCAAGCCCATGAAGAGTCAAGTGGGCCTCCGAGTGAGCTGGCCGAATAGGGCCTTAGGCTTTAGTGTTTAATTTATAGTTAGATTAGTGGTTCTAGTAGAGCATGGGCCGGCCCATCTTGATCCCAAGGTGGCCGAATTCCCCTTTTCCTTGTTTTCCTTAGGGTTTTTGTAACTCTTAGCCTATAAATAGGCTTGCTTTGTAAGGTTTTAGGTAGACGTTTTATAAATCAAATTACTTAGTTTTTCGATTTTCTTGCTCGTGTGAATTTCGAGCTTTACTTGCTTCTGGCAAGGGTGATTGAGCAATCTTGCATCTTGTCCTTGATTGTTCTACCGACCTATTCCCTGGCGTATTCACCTTCATCGGAGTCGTCGTTCTACAGCCTTTAATCAAATCGTGTCGTCCGTTTGATTCTAGGTCCAGCAATCCAAGCGTTGGACAACCTCGCTAGATCCTCGGGCAAACGTGCTACGTGTCTCGAAACGTGTTGATCGAGGACCGCAATAGTTGGCCTCAGAGCTTATGTGGAGGTTCCCTCATACGTCATGGCGAATACAGGACGCATAAAAGCTAGCCCACAACATTGTCTTCCTGATCCTAAGGGAGTAAAAGAAGTGCCATTACGTGGTGTAGATGAGCAATTGGACCTCGTCAAATCTCAATTGCTTGGTTGGTTTTATACCCGTTGCGGTGTCAAAGACAAAATTTGTAGCTTGGCCATTGATGGGAGTTGTGAAGTCAACCTTGCAACTGCTATCATGGTTGAGAAATTAAATCTTCCAACCATTGGTCATCTTCGACCGCACAAGTTGATGAGTACTCAAGGTGTTGTCTGGGTTACTAAGCACACACTTGTACCTATTCAAATCGGCAAATATGTGGACGAGGTGTTGTGTGATGCAGTCCCAATTCAAGTGACACGGGTTGTTGGGCAAAGCGTGGATGTCGAGGCCAGAAGTTAAATATGACGGACATACTAATAAGTATTCCTTCTTATTTAATAGTCGTCGTATTGCACTTGTATCACTTACTTATGACCAGTTTTGTATTGATCTAGCACACATGAAAAGTAAGGTTGAGCGTTATTGAATGGAGAAGCAGCTAGATGAGGGAATTGTGCCTGAAGAGATAAAACCCGAGGCAGTTGAATGCAATGAGATGAAAGGGTCAGCTGTTGAAATGGACAAGGAGATGGAAAAATCTGATGAGATGGGTGGTAAAAAGGAAGAAAAGAGAGAAAGTGGGCTGATCTTGAGCAACCCGGTGAAGGCCTATTATTTTCCCAACGAACTTACCTTGCTCTGTTTAGTGTTTCTTCTTGTATTCAGATCAAGCAAAGGCAAGTTGAGCTGATCTTGGTGTGTTCCATTCCAAAATCAATTGTAGACTTTGCAAGCTTCCATGTAGTTGGTACTCCAAGAGTTAAACCCCGTTTGTATCCATTCATGGAACAATGTCAACTGAAATCAGTCCACACCAAAGGGGAGTTGCTTCGAGCTCATCTTGATGGGAACACTCCACATTTTGTGGATGGTTGTGTACCAAGGGTTCGTTTAAAGAACAAGTACCTGAATGACCATTATGATTTTCATCTTGTTCTTAGTCCACGTGAATCTCCAACATCACCAAATCCGCCTTGGGGCCTTGCAAGTGTGTTCGGGCCGGAGTTCGATTTCACGGGATACGCTTCACACCACTTTGAGGACCCTTACCTCATGACCACAAACGATCAAGTTGAGCATACATTGAAGATGGTTTGTGAGATTCAAGGTCCGACAAGGGTTATTTTCCAACTTAGCACGTGGGTTTTGCATTGGATGACATCTATAGCCATCCTAACAAGATTGAGTCGAAGGCATGTAACTCGTCTTGTCACCATTCGTGCTTCAATTTGTGGGCAAATTGCTTTCAAGAGGAGGGGAATGATACGAACAAGAGGAGCCATTGGAGTAAAGCCATGAGTTTTTCTTGGCAATATGTGGTGGCATTAGATTTGGGGTTCATACTACCAACTCTTGTAGTATCATCCATTTCCATCCAGATTTGAGGACGAATCCTTCTCAAGTGGAGGGGACTGATGTGTGCACGGACCTTAGCCCAAGTAATGACCCAGTCCGAGTTCCATTGGGCCCAGTCACACGTGCACAAGCCAAGTTCTTCAAAGAATCCCTCCAAGCCCCTGTTCGAATTGTCCAAGACCAACATGGAGTCCATAGAGAAATTGAAGGCTTGGAGGGAGACAATCAAGTTATCTACACCACGATCCAAGCCCATGAAGAGTCAAGTGGGCCTCCGAGTGAGCTGGCCGAATAGGGCCTTAGGCTTTAGTGTTTAATTTATAGTTAGATTAGTTGTTCTAGTAGAGCATGGGCCGGCCCATCTTGATCCCAAGGTGGCCGAATTCCCCTTTTCCTTGTTTTCCTTAGGGTTTTTGTAACTCTTAGCCTATAAATAGGCTTGCTTTGTAAGGTTTTAGGTAGACGTTTTATAAATCAAATTACTTAGTTTTTCGATTTTCTTGCTCGTGTGAATTTCGAGCTTTACTTGCTTCTGGCAAGGGTGATTGAGCAATCTTGCATCTTGTCATTGATTGTTCTACCGACCTATTCCCTGGCGTATTCACCTTCATCGGAGTCGTCGTTCTACAGCCTTTAATCAAATCGTGTCGTCCGTTTGATTCTAGGTCCAGCAATCCAAGCGTTGGACAACCTCGCTAGATCCTCGGGCAAACGTGCTACGTGTCTCGAAACGTGTTGATCGAGGACCGCAATAGTTGGCCTCAGAGCTTATGTGGAGGTTCCCTCATACGTCATGGCGAATACAGGACGCATAAAAGCTAGCCCACAACATTGTCTTCCTGATCCTAAGGGAGTAAAAGAAGTGCCATTACGTGGTGTAGATGAGCAATTGGACCTCGTCAAATCTCAATTGCTTGGTTGGTTTTATACCCGTTGCGGTGTCAAAGACAAAATTTGTAGCTTGGCCATTGATGGGAGTTGTGAAGTCAACCTTGCAACTGCTATCATGGTTGAGAAATTAAATCTTCCAACCATTGGTCATCTTCGACCGCACAAGTTGATGAGTACTCAAGGTGTTGTCTGGGTTACTAAGCACACACTTGTACCTATTCAAATCGGCAAATATGTGGACGAGGTGTTGTGTGATGTAGTCCCAATTCAAGTGACACGGGTTGTTGGGCAAAGCGTGGATGTCGAGGCCAGAAGTTAAATATGACGGACATACTAATAAGTATTCCTTCTTATTTAATAGTCGTCGTATTGCACTTGTATCACTTACTTATGACCAGTTTTGTATTGATCTAGCACACATGAAAAGTAAGGTTGAGCGTTATTGAATGGAGAAGCAGCTAGATGAGGGAATTGTGCCTGAAGAGATAAAACCCGAGGGAGTTGAATGCAATGAGATGAAAGGGTCAGCTGTTGAAATGGACAAGGAGATGGAAAAATCTGATGAGATGGGTGGTAAAAAGGAAGAAAAGAGAGAAAGTGGGCTGATCTTGAGCAACCCGGTGAAGGCCTATTATTTTCCCAACGAACTTACCTTGCTTTGTTTAGTGTTTCTTCTTGTATTCAGATCAAGCAAAGGCAAGTTGAGCTGATCTTGGTGTGTTCCATTCCAAAATCAATTGTAGACTTTGCAAGCTTCCATGTAGTTGGTACTCCAAGAGTTAAACCCCGTTTGTATCCATTCATGGAACAATGTCAACTGAAATCAGTCCACACCAAAGGGGAGTTGCTTCGAGCTCATCTTGATGGGAACACTCCACATTTTGTGGATGGTTGTGTACCAAGGGTTCGTTTAAAGAACAAGTACCTGAATGACCATTATGATTTTCATCTTGTTCTTAGTCCACGTGAATCTCCAACATCACCAAATCCGCCTTGGGGCCTTGCAAGTGTGTTCGGGCCGGAGTTCGATTTCACGGGATACGCTTCACACCACTTTGAGGACCCTTACCTCATGACCACAAACGATCAAGTTGAGCATACATTGAAGATGGTTTGTGAGATTCAAGGTCCGACAAGGGTTATTTTCCAACTTAGCACGTGGGTTTTGCATTGGATGACATCTATAGCCATCCTAACAAGATTGAGTCGAAGGCATGTAACTCGTCTTGTCACCATTCGTGCTTCAATTTGTGGGCAAATTGCTTTCAAGAGGAGGGGAATGATACGAACAAGAGGAGCCATTGGAGTAAAGCCATGAGTTTTTCTTGGCAATATGTGGTGGCATTAGATTTGGGGTTCATACTACCAACTCTTGTAGTATCATCCATTTCCATCCAGATTTGAGGACGAATCCTTCTCAAGTGGAGGGGACTGATGTGTGCACGGACCTTAGCCCAAGTAATGACCCAGTCCGAGTTCCATTGGGCCCAGTCACACGTGCACAAGCCAAGTTCTTCAAAGAATCCCTCCAAGCCCCTGTTCGAATTGTCCAAGACCAACATGGAGTCCATAGAGAAATTGAAGGCTTGGAGGGAGACAATCAAGTTATCTACACCACGATCCAAGCCCATGAAGAGTCAAGTGGGCCTCCGAGTGAGCTGGCCGAATAGGGCCTTAGGCTTTAGTGTTTAATTTATAGTTAGATTAGTTGTTCTAGTAGAGCATGGGCCGGCCCATCTTGATCCCAAGGTGGCCGAATTCCCCTTTTCCTTGTTTTCCTTAGGGTTTTTGTAACTCTTAGCCTATAAATAGGCTTGCTTTGTAAGGTTTTAGGTAGACGTTTTATAAATCAAATTACTTAGTTTTTCGATTTTCTTGCTCGTGTGAATTTCGAGCTTTACTTGCTTCTGGCAAGGGTGATTGAGCAATCTTGCATCTTGTCCTTGATTGTTCTACCGACCTATTCCCTGGCGTATTCACCTTCATCGGAGTCGTCGTTCTACAGCCTTTAATCAAATCGTGTCGTCCGTTTGATTCTAGGTCCAGCAATCCAAGCGTTGGACAACCTCGCTAGATCCTCGGGCAAACGTGCTACGTGTCTCGAAACGTGTTGATCGAGGACCGCAATAGTTGGCCTCAGAGCTTATGTGGAGGTTCCCTCATACGTCATGGCGAATACAGGACGCATAAAAGCTAGCCCACAACATTGTCTTCCTGATCCTAAGGGAGTAAAAGAAGTGCCATTACGTGGTGTAGATGAGCAATTGGACCTCGTCAAATCTCAATTGCTTGGTTGGTTTTATACCCGTTGCGGTGTCAAAGACAAAATTTGTAGCTTGGCCATTGATGGGAGTTGTGAAGTCAACCTTGCAACTGCTATCATGGTTGAGAAATTAAATCTTCCAACCATTGGTCATCTTCGACCGCACAAGTTGATGAGTACTCAAGGTGTTGTCTGGGTTACTAAGCACACACTTGTACCTATTCAAATCGGCAAATATGTGGACGAGGTGTTGTGTGATGTAGTCCCAATTCAAGTGACACGGGTTGTTGGGCAAAGCGTGGATGTCGAGGCCAGAAGTTAAATATGACGGACATACTAATAAGTATTCCTTCTTATTTAATAGTCGTCGTATTGCACTTGTATCACTTACTTATGACCAGTTTTGTATTGATCTAGCACACATGAAAAGTAAGGTTGAGCGTTATTGAATGGAGAAGCAGCTAGATGAGGGAATTGTGCCTGAAGAGATAAAACCCGAGGGAGTTGAATGCAATGAGATGAAAGGGTCAGCTGTTGAAATGGACAAGGAGATGGAAAAATCTGATGAGATGGGTGGTAAAAAGGAAGAAAAGAGAGAAAGTGGGCTGATCTTGAGCAACCCGGTGAAGGCCTATTATTTTCCCAACGAACTTACCTTGCTTTGTTTAGTGTTTCTTCTTGTATTCAGATCAAGCAAAGGCAAGTTGAGCTGATCTTGGTGTGTTCCATTCCAAAATCAATTGTAGACTTTGCAAGCTTCCATGTAGTTGGTACTCCAAGAGTTAAACCCCGTTTGTATCCATTCATGGAACAATGTCAACTGAAATCAGTCCACACCAAAGGGGAGTTGCTTCGAGCTCATCTTGATGGGAACACTCCACATTTTGTGGATGGTTGTGTACCAAGGGTTCGTTTAAAGAACAAGTACCTGAATGACCATTATGATTTTCATCTTGTTCTTAGTCCACGTGAATCTCCAACATCACCAAATCCGCCTTGGGGCCTTGCAAGTGTGTTCGGGCCGGAGTTCGATTTCACGGGATACGCTTCACACCACTTTGAGGACCCTTACCTCATGACCACAAACGATCAAGTTGAGCATACATTGAAGATGGTTTGTGAGATTCAAGGTCCGACAAGGGTTATTTTCCAACTTAGCACGTGGGTTTTGCATTGGATGACATCTATAGCCATCCTAACAAGATTGAGTCGAAGGCATGTAACTCGTCTTGTCACCATTCGTGCTTCAATTTGTGGGCAAATTGCTTTCAAGAGGAGGGGAATGATACGAACAAGAGGAGCCATTGGAGTAAAGCCATGAGTTTTTCTTGGCAATATGTGGTGGCATTAGATTTGGGGTTCATACTACCAACTCTTGTAGTATCATCCATTTCCATCCAGATTTGAGGACGAATCCTTCTCAAGTGGAGGGGACTGATGTGTGCACGGACCTTAGCCCAAGTAATGACCCAGTCCGAGTTCCATTGGGCCCAGTCACACGTGCACAAGCCAAGTTCTTCAAAGAATCCCTCCAAGCCCCTGTTCGAATTGTCCAAGACCAACATGGAGTCCATAGAGAAATTGAAGGCTTGGAGGGAGACAATCAAGTTATCTACACCACGATCCAAGCCCATGAAGAGTCAAGTGGGCCTCCGAGTGAGCTGGCCGAATAGGGCCTTAGGCTTTAGTGTTTAATTTATAGTTAGATTAGTTGTTCTAGTAGAGCATGGGCCGGCCCATCTTGATCCCAAGGTGGCCGAATTCCCCTTTTCCTTGTTTTCCTTAGGGTTTTTGTAACTCTTAGCCTATAAATAGGCTTGCTTTGTAAGGTTTTAGGTAGACGTTTTATAAATCAAATTACTTAGTTTTTCGATTTTCTTGCTCGTGTGAATTTCGAGCTTTACTTGCTTCTGGCAAGGGTGATTGAGCAATCTTGCATCTTGTCCTTGATTGTTCTACCGACCTATTCCCTGGCGTATTCACCTTCATCGGAGTCGTCGTTCTACAGCCTTTAATCAAATCGTGTCGTCCGTTTGATTCTAGGTCCAGCAATCCAAGCGTTGGACAACCTCGCTAGATCCTCGGGCAAACGTGCTACGTGTCTCGAAACGTGTTGATCGAGGACCGCAATAGTTGGCCTCAGAGCTTATGTGGAGGTTCCCTCATACGTCATGGCGAATACAGGACGCATAAAAGCTAGCCCACAACATTGTCTTCCTGATCCTAAGGGAGTAAAAGAAGTGCCATTACGTGGTGTAGATGAGCAATTGGACCTCGTCAAATCTCAATTGCTTGGTTGGTTTTATACCCGTTGCGGTGTCAAAGACAAAATTTGTAGCTTGGCCATTGATGGGAGTTGTGAAGTCAACCTTGCAACTGCTATCATGGTTGAGAAATTAAATCTTCCAACCATTGGTCATCTTCGACCGCACAAGTTGATGAGTACTCAAGGTGTTGTCTGGGTTACTAAGCACACACTTGTACCTATTCAAATCGGCAAATATGTGGACGAGGTGTTGTGTGATGTAGTCCCAATTCAAGTGACACGGGTTGTTGGGCAAAGCGTGGATGTCGAGGCCAGAAGTTAAATATGACGGACATACTAATAAGTATTCCTTCTTATTTAATAGTCGTCGTATTGCACTTGTATCACTTACTTATGACCAGTTTTGTATTGATCTAGCACACATGAAAAGTAAGGTTGAGCGTTATTGAATGGAGAAGCAGCTAGATGAGGGAATTGTGCCTGAAGAGATAAAACCCGAGGGAGTTGAATGCAATGAGATGAAAGGGTCAGCTGTTGAAATGGACAAGGAGATGGAAAAATCTGATGAGATGGGTGGTAAAAAGGAAGAAAAGAGAGAAAGTGGGCTGATCTTGAGCAACCCGGTGAAGGCCTATTATTTTCCCAACGAACTTACCTTGCTTTGTTTAGTGTTTCTTCTTGTATTCAGATCAAGCAAAGGCAAGTTGAGCTGATCTTGGTGTGTTCCATTCCAAAATCAATTGTAGACTTTGCAAGCTTCCATGTAGTTGGTACTCCAAGAGTTAAACCCCGTTTGTATCCATTCATGGAACAATGTCAACTGAAATCAGTCCACACCAAAGGGGAGTTGCTTCGAGCTCATCTTGATGGGAACACTCCACATTTTGTGGATGGTTGTGTACCAAGGGTTCGTTTAAAGAACAAGTACCTGAATGACCATTATGATTTTCATCTTGTTCTTAGTCCACGTGAATCTCCAACATCACCAAATCCGCCTTGGGGCCTTGCAAGTGTGTTCGGGCCGGAGTTCGATTTCACGGGATACGCTTCACACCACTTTGAGGACCCTTACCTCATGACCACAAACGATCAAGTTGAGCATACATTGAAGATGGTTTGTGAGATTCAAGGTCCGACAAGGGTTATTTTCCAACTTAGCACGTGGGTTTTGCATTGGATGACATCTATAGCCATCCTAACAAGATTGAGTCGAAGGCATGTAACTCGTCTTGTCACCATTCGTGCTTCAATTTGTGGGCAAATTGCTTTCAAGAGGAGGGGAATGATACGAACAAGAGGAGCCATTGGAGTAAAGCCATGAGTTTTTCTTGGCAATATGTGGTGGCATTAGATTTGGGGTTCATACTACCAACTCTTGTAGTATCATCCATTTCCATCCAGATTTGAGGACGAATCCTTCTCAAGTGGAGGGGACTGATGTGTGCACGGACCTTAGCCCAAGTAATGACCCAGTCCGAGTTCCATTGGGCCCAGTCACACGTGCACAAGCCAAGTTCTTCAAAGAATCCCTCCAAGCCCCTGTTCGAATTGTCCAAGACCAACATGGAGTCCATAGAGAAATTGAAGGCTTGGAGGGAGACAATCAAGTTATCTACACCACGATCCAAGCCCATGAAGAGTCAAGTGGGCCTCCGAGTGAGCTGGCCGAATAGGGCCTTAGGCTTTAGTGTTTAATTTATAGTTAGATTAGTTGTTCTAGTAGAGCATGGGCCGGCCCATCTTGATCCCAAGGTGGCCGAATTCCCCTTTTCCTTGTTTTCCTTAGGGTTTTTGTAACTCTTAGCCTATAAATAGGCTTGCTTTGTAAGGTTTTAGGTAGACGTTTTATAAATCAAATTACTTAGTTTTTCGATTTTCTTGCTCGTGTGAATTTCGAGCTTTACTTGCTTCTGGCAAGGGTGATTGAGCAATCTTGCATCTTGTCCTTGATTGTTCTACCGACCTATTCCCTGGCGTATTCACCTTCATCGGAGTCGTCGTTCTACAGCCTTTAATCAAATCGTGTCGTCCGTTTGATTCTAGGTCCAGCAATCCAAGCGTTGGACAACCTCGCTAGATCCTCGGGCAAACGTGCTACGTGTCTCGAAACGTGTTGATCGAGGACCGCAATAGTTGGCCTCAGAGCTTATGTGGAGGTTCCCTCATACGTCATGGCGAATACAGGACGCATAAAAGCTAGCCCACAACATTGTCTTCCTGATCCTAAGGGAGTAAAAGAAGTGCCATTACGTGGTGTAGATGAGCAATTGGACCTCGTCAAATCTCAATTGCTTGGTTGGTTTTATACCCGTTGCGGTGTCAAAGACAAAATTTGTAGCTTGGCCATTGATGGGAGTTGTGAAGTCAACCTTGCAACTGCTATCATGGTTGAGAAATTAAATCTTCCAACCATTGGTCATCTTCGACCGCACAAGTTGATGAGTACTCAAGGTGTTGTCTGGGTTACTAAGCACACACTTGTACCTATTCAAATCGGCAAATATGTGGACGAGGTGTTGTGTGATGTAGTCCCAATTCAAGTGACACGGGTTGTTGGGCAAAGCGTGGATGTCGAGGCCAGAAGTTAAATATGACGGACATACTAATAAGTATTCCTTCTTATTTAATAGTCGTCGTATTGCACTTGTATCACTTACTTATGACCAGTTTTGTATTGATCTAGCACACATGAAAAGTAAGGTTGAGCGTTATTGAATGGAGAAGCAGCTAGATGAGGGAATTGTGCCTGAAGAGATAAAACCCGAGGCAGTTGAATGCAATGAGATGAAAGGGTCAGCTGTTGAAATGGACAAGGAGATGGAAAAATCTGATGAGATGGGTGGTAAAAAGGAAGAAAAGAGAGAAAGTGGGCTGATCTTGAGCAACCCGGTGAAGGCCTATTATTTTCCCAACGAACTTACCTTGCTTTGTTTAGTGTTTCTTCTTGTATTCAGATCAAGCAAAGGCAAGTTGAGCTGATCTTGGTGTGTTCCATTCCAAAATCAATTGTAGACTTTGCAAGCTTCCATGTAGTTGGTACTCCAAGAGTTAAACCCCGTTTGTATCCATTCATGGAACAATGTCAACTGAAATCAGTCCACACCAAAGGGGAGTTGCTTCGAGCTCATCTTGATGGGAACACTCCACATTTTGTGGATGGTTGTGTACCAAGGGTTCGTTTAAAGAACAAGTACCTGAATGACCATTATGATTTTCATCTTGTTCTTAGTCCACGTGAATCTCCAACATCACCAAATCCGCCTTGGGGCCTTGCAAGTGTGTTCGGGCCGGAGTTCGATTTCACGGGATACGCTTCACACCACTTTGAGGACCCTTACCTCATGACCACAAACGATCAAGTTGAGCATACATTGAAGATGGTTTGTGAGATTCAAGGTCCGACAAGGGTTATTTTCCAACTTAGCACGTGGGTTTTGCATTGGATGACATCTATAGCCATCCTAACAAGATTGAGTCGAAGGCATGTAACTCGTCTTGTCACCATTCGTGCTTCAATTTGTGGGCAAATTGCTTTCAAGAGGAGGGGAATGATACGAACAAGAGGAGCCATTGGAGTAAAGCCATGAGTTTTTCTTGGCAATATGTGGTGGCATTAGATTTGGGGTTCATACTACCAACTCTTGTAGTATCATCCATTTCCATCCAGATTTGAGGACGAATCCTTCTCAAGTGGAGGGGACTGATGTGTGCACGGACCTTAGCCCAAGTAATGACCCAGTCCGAGTTCCATTGGGCCCAGTCACACGTGCACAAGCCAAGTTCTTCAAAGAATCCCTCCAAGCCCCTGTTCGAATTGTCCAAGACCAACATGGAGTCCATAGAGAAATTGAAGGCTTGGAGGGAGACAATCAAGTTATCTACACCACGATCCAAGCCCATGAAGAGTCAAGTGGGCCTCCGAGTGAGCTGGCCGAATAGGGCCTTAGGCTTTAGTGTTTAATTTATAGTTAGATTAGTTGTTCTAGTAGAGCATGGGCCGGCCCATCTTGATCCCAAGGTGGCCGAATTCCCCTTTTCCTTGTTTTCCTTAGGGTTTTTGTAACTCTTAGCCTATAAATAGGCTTGCTTTGTAAGGTTTTAGGTAGACGTTTTATAAATCAAATTACTTAGTTTTTCGATTTTCTTGCTCGTGTGAATTTCGAGCTTTACTTGCTTCTGGCAAGGGTGATTGAGCAATCTTGCATCTTGTCCTTGATTGTTCTACCGACCTATTCCCTGGCGTATTCACCTTCATCGGAGTCGTCGTTCTACAGCCTTTAATCAAATCGTGTCGTCCGTTTGATTCTAGGTCCAGCAATCCAAGCGTTGGACAACCTCGCTAGATCCTCGGGCAAACGTGCTACGTGTCTCGAAACGTGTTGATCGAGGACCGCAATAGTTGGCCTCAGAGCTTATGTGGAGGTTCCCTCATACGTCATGGCGAATACAGGACGCATAAAAGCTAGCCCACAACATTGTCTTCCTGATCCTAAGGGAGTAAAAGAAGTGCCATTACGTGGTGTAGATGAGCAATTGGACCTCGTCAAATCTCAATTGCTTGGTTGGTTTTATACCCGTTGCGGTGTCAAAGACAAAATTTGTAGCTTGGCCATTGATGGGAGTTGTGAAGTCAACCTTGCAACTGCTATCATGGTTGAGAAATTAAATCTTCCAACCATTGGTCATCTTCGACCGCACAAGTTGATGAGTACTCAAGGTGTTGTCTGGGTTACTAAGCACACACTTGTACCTATTCAAATCGGCAAATATGTGGACGAGGTGTTGTGTGATGTAGTCCCAATTCAAGTGACACGGGTTGTTGGGCAAAGCGTGGATGTCGAGGCCAGAAGTTAAATATGACGGACATACTAATAAGTATTCCTTCTTATTTAATAGTCGTCGTATTGCACTTGTATCACTTACTTATGACCAGTTTTGTATTGATCTAGCACACATGAAAAGTAAGGTTGAGCGTTATTGAATGGAGAAGCAGCTAGATGAGGGAATTGTGCCTGAAGAGATAAAACCCGAGGCAGTTGAATGCAATGAGATGAAAGGGTCAGCTGTTGAAATGGACAAGGAGATGGAAAAATCTGATGAGATGGGTGGTAAAAAGGAAGAAAAGAGAGAAAGTGGGCTGATCTTGAGCAACCCGGTGAAGGCCTATTATTTTCCCAACGAACTTACCTTGCTCTGTTTAGTGTTTCTTCTTGTATTCAGATCAAGCAAAGGCAAGTTGAGCTGATCTTGGTGTGTTCCATTCCAAAATCAATTGTAGACTTTGCAAGCTTCCATGTAGTTGGTACTCCAAGAGTTAAACCCCGTTTGTATCCATTCATGGAACAATGTCAACTGAAATCAGTCCACACCAAAGGGGAGTTGCTTCGAGCTCATCTTGATGGGAACACTCCACATTTTGTGGATGGTTGTGTACCAAGGGTTCGTTTAAAGAACAAGTACCTGAATGACCATTATGATTTTCATCTTGTTCTTAGTCCACGTGAATCTCCAACATCACCAAATCCGCCTTGGGGCCTTGCAAGTGTGTTCGGGCCGGAGTTCGATTTCACGGGATACGCTTCACACCACTTTGAGGACCCTTACCTCATGACCACAAACGATCAAGTTGAGCATACATTGAAGATGGTTTGTGAGATTCAAGGTCCGACAAGGGTTATTTTCCAACTTAGCACGTGGGTTTTGCATTGGATGACATCTATAGCCATCCTAACAAGATTGAGTCGAAGGCATGTAACTCGTCTTGTCACCATTCGTGCTTCAATTTGTGGGCAAATTGCTTTCAAGAGGAGGGGAATGATACGAACAAGAGGAGCCATTGGAGTAAAGCCATGAGTTTTTCTTGGCAATATGTGGTGGCATTAGATTTGGGGTTCATACTACCAACTCTTGTAGTATCATCCATTTCCATCCAGATTTGAGGACGAATCCTTCTCAAGTGGAGGGGACTGATGTGTGCACGGACCTTAGCCCAAGTAATGACCCAGTCCGAGTTCCATTGGGCCCAGTCACACGTGCACAAGCCAAGTTCTTCAAAGAATCCCTCCAAGCCCCTGTTCGAATTGTCCAAGACCAACATGGAGTCCATAGAGAAATTGAAGGCTTGGAGGGAGACAATCAAGTTATCTACACCACGATCCAAGCCCATGAAGAGTCAAGTGGGCCTCCGAGTGAGCTGGCCGAATAGGGCCTTAGGCTTTAGTGTTTAATTTATAGTTAGATTAGTTGTTCTAGTAGAGCATGGGCCGGCCCATCTTGATCCCAAGGTGGCCGAATTCCCCTTTTCCTTGTTTTCCTTAGGGTTTTTGTAACTCTTAGCCTATAAATAGGCTTGCTTTGTAAGGTTTTAGGTAGACGTTTTATAAATCAAATTACTTAGTTTTTCGATTTTCTTGCTCGTGTGAATTTCGAGCTTTACTTGCTTCTGGCAAGGGTGATTGAGCAATCTTGCATCTTGTCCTTGATTGTTCTACCGACCTATTCCCTGGCGTATTCACCTTCATCGGAGTCGTCGTTCTACAGCCTTTAATCAAATCGTGTCGTCCGTTTGATTCTAGGTCCAGCAATCCAAGCGTTGGACAACCTCGCTAGATCCTCGGGCAAACGTGCTACGTGTCTCGAAACGTGTTGATCGAGGACCGCAATAGTTGGCCTCAGAGCTTATGTGGAGGTTCCCTCATACGTCATGGCGAATACAGGACGCATAAAAGCTAGCCCACAACATTGTCTTCCTGATCCTAAGGGAGTAAAAGAAGTGCCATTACGTGGTGTAGATGAGCAATTGGACCTCGTCAAATCTCAATTGCTTGGTTGGTTTTATACCCGTTGCGGTGTCAAAGACAAAATTTGTAGCTTGGCCATTGATGGGAGTTGTGAAGTCAACCTTGCAACTGCTATCATGGTTGAGAAATTAAATCTTCCAACCATTGGTCATCTTCGACCGCACAAGTTGATGAGTACTCAAGGTGTTGTCTGGGTTACTAAGCACACACTTGTACCTATTCAAATCGGCAAATATGTGGACGAGGTGTTGTGTGATGCAGTCCCAATTCAAGTGACACGGGTTGTTGGGCAAAGCGTGGATGTCGAGGCCAGAAGTTAAATATGACGGACATACTAATAAGTATTCCTTCTTATTTAATAGTCGTCGTATTGCACTTGTATCACTTACTTATGACCAGTTTTGTATTGATCTAGCACACATGAAAAGTAAGGTTGAGCGTTATTGAATGGAGAAGCAGCTAGATGAGGGAATTGTGCCTGAAGAGATAAAACCCGAGGCAGTTGAATGCAATGAGATGAAAGGGTCAGCTGTTGAAATGGACAAGGAGATGGAAAAATCTGATGAGATGGGTGGTAAAAAGGAAGAAAAGAGAGAAAGTGGGCTGATCTTGAGCAACCCGGTGAAGGCCTATTATTTTCCCAACGAACTTACCTTGCTCTGTTTAGTGTTTCTTCTTGTATTCAGATCAAGCAAAGGCAAGTTGAGCTGATCTTGGTGTGTTCCATTCCAAAATCAATTGTAGACTTTGCAAGCTTCCATGTAGTTGGTACTCCAAGAGTTAAACCCCGTTTGTATCCATTCATGGAACAATGTCGACTGAAATCAGTCCACACCAAAGGGGAGTTGCTTCGAGCTCATCTTGATGGGAACACTCCACATTTTGTGGATGGTTGTGTACCAAGGGTTCGTTTAAAGAACAAGTACCTGAATGACCATTATGATTTTCATCTTGTTCTTAGTCCACGTGAATCTCCAACATCACCAAATCCGCCTTGGGGCCTTGCAAGTGTGTTCGGGCCGGAGTTCGATTTCACGGGATACGCTTCACACCACTTTGAGGACCCTTACCTCATGACCACAAACGATCAAGTTGAGCATACATTGAAGATGGTTTGTGAGATTCAAGGTCCGACAAGGGTTATTTTCCAACTTAGCACGTGGGTTTTGCATTGGATGACATCTATAGCCATCCTAACAAGATTGAGTCGAAGGCATGTAACTCGTCTTGTCACCATTCGTGCTTCAATTTGTGGGCAAATTGCTTTCAAGAGGAGGGGAATGATACGAACAAGAGGAGCCATTGGAGTAAAGCCATGAGTTTTTCTTGGCAATATGTGGTGGCATTAGATTTGGGGTTCATACTACCAACTCTTGTAGTATCATCCATTTCCATCCAGATTTGAGGACGAATCCTTCTCAAGTGGAGGGGACTGATGTGTGCACGGACCTTAGCCCAAGTAATGACCCAGTCCGAGTTCCATTGGGCCCAGTCACACGTGCACAAGCCAAGTTCTTCAAAGAATCCCTCCAAGCCCCTGTTCGAATTGTCCAAGACCAACATGGAGTCCATAGAGAAATTGAAGGCTTGGAGGGAGACAATCAAGTTATCTACACCACGATCCAAGCCCATGAAGAGTCAAGTGGGCCTCCGAGTGAGCTGGCCGAATAGGGCCTTAGGCTTTAGTGTTTAATTTATAGTTAGATTAGTTGTTCTAGTAGAGCATGGGCCGGCCCATCTTGATCCCAAGGTGGCCGAATTCCCCTTTTCCTTGTTTTCCTTAGGGTTTTTGTAACTCTTAGCCTATAAATAGGCTTGCTTTGTAAGGTTTTAGGTAGACGTTTTATAAATCAAATTACTTAGTTTTTCGATTTTCTTGCTCGTGTGAATTTCGAGCTTTACTTGCTTCTGGCAAGGGTGATTGAGCAATCTTGCATCTTGTCCTTGATTGTTCTACCGACCTATTCCCTGGCGTATTCACCTTCATCGGAGTCGTCGTTCTACAGCCTTTAATCAAATCGTGTCGTCCGTTTGATTCTAGGTCCAGCAATCCAAGCGTTGGACAACCTCGCTAGATCCTCGGGCAAACGTGCTACGTGTCTCGAAACGTGTTGATCGAGGACCGCAATAGTTGGCCTCAGAGCTTATGTGGAGGTTCCCTCATACGTCATGGCGAATACAGGACGCATAAAAGCTAGCCCACAACATTGTCTTCCTGATCCTAAGGGAGTAAAAGAAGTGCCATTACGTGGTGTAGATGAGCAATTGGACCTCGTCAAATCTCAATTGCTTGGTTGGTTTTATACCCGTTGCGGTGTCAAAGACAAAATTTGTAGCTTGGCCATTGATGGGAGTTGTGAAGTCAACCTTGCAACTGCTATCATGGTTGAGAAATTAAATCTTCCAACCATTGGTCATCTTCGACCGCACAAGTTGATGAGTACTCAAGGTGTTGTCTGGGTTACTAAGCACACACTTGTACCTATTCAAATCGGCAAATATGTGGACGAGGTGTTGTGTGATGCAGTCCCAATTCAAGTGACACGGGTTGTTGGGCAAAGCGTGGATGTCGAGGCCAGAAGTTAAATATGACGGACATACTAATAAGTATTCCTTCTTATTTAATAGTCGTCGTATTGCACTTGTATCACTTACTTATGACCAGTTTTGTATTGATCTAGCACACATGAAAAGTAAGGTTGAGCGTTATTGAATGGAGAAGCAGCTAGATGAGGGAATTGTGCCTGAAGAGATAAAACCCGAGGCAGTTGAATGCAATGAGATGAAAGGGTCAGCTGTTGAAATGGACAAGGAGATGGAAAAATCTGATGAGATGGGTGGTAAAAAGGAAGAAAAGAGAGAAAGTGGGCTGATCTTGAGCAACCCGGTGAAGGCCTATTATTTTTCCAACGAACTTACCTTGCTCTGTTTAGTGTTTCTTCTTGTATTCAGATCAAGCAAAGGCAAGTTGAGCTGATCTTGGTGTGTTCCATTCCAAAATCAATTGTAGACTTTGCAAGCTTCCATGTAGTTGGTACTCCAAGAGTTAAACCCCGTTTGTATCCATTCATGGAACAATGTCAACTGAAATCAGTCCACACCAAAGGGGAGTTGCTTCGAGCTCATCTTGATGGGAACACTCCACATTTTGTGGATGGTTGTGTACCAAGGGTTCGTTTAAAGAACAAGTACCTGAATGACCATTATGATTTTCATCTTGTTCTTAGTCCACGTGAATCTCCAACATCACCAAATCCGCCTTGGGGCCTTGCAAGTGTGTTCGGGCCGGAGTTCGATTTCACGGGATACGCTTCACACCACTTTGAGGACCCTTACCTCATGACCACAAACGATCAAGTTGAGCATACATTGAAGATGGTTTGTGAGATTCAAGGTCCGACAAGGGTTATTTTCCAACTTAGCACGTGGGTTTTGCATTGGATGACATCTATAGCCATCCTAACAAGATTGAGTCGAAGGCATGTAACTCGTCTTGTCACCATTCGTGCTTCAATTTGTGGGCAAATTGCTTTCAAGAGGAGGGGAATGATACGAACAAGAGGAGCCATTGGAGTAAAGCCATGAGTTTTTCTTGGCAATATGTGGTGGCATTAGATTTGGGGTTCATACTACCAACTCTTGTAGTATCATCCATTTCCATCCAGATTTGAGGACGAATCCTTCTCAAGTGGAGGGGACTGATGTGTGCACGGACCTTAGCCCAAGTAATGACCCAGTCCGAGTTCCATTGGGCCCAGTCACACGTGCACAAGCCAAGTTCTTCAAAGAATCCCTCCAAGCCCCTGTTCGAATTGTCCAAGACCAACATGGAGTCCATAGAGAAATTGAAGGCTTGGAGGGAGACAATCAAGTTATCTACACCACGATCCAAGCCCATGAAGAGTCAAGTGGGCCTCCGAGTGAGCTGGCCGAATAGGGCCTTAGGCTTTAGTGTTTAATTTATAGTTAGATTAGTGGTTCTAGTAGAGCATGGGCCGGCCCATCTTGATCCCAAGGTGGCCGAATTCCCCTTTTCCTTGTTTTCCTTAGGGTTTTTGTAACTCTTAGCCTATAAATAGGCTTGCTTTGTAAGGTTTTAGGTAGACGTTTTATAAATCAAATTACTTAGTTTTTCGATTTTCTTGCTCGTGTGAATTTCGAGCTTTACTTGCTTCTGGCAAGGGTGATTGAGCAATCTTGCATCTTGTCCTTGATTGTTCTACCGACCTATTCCCTGGCGTATTCACCTTCATCGGAGTCGTCGTTCTACAGCCTTTAATCAAATCGTGTCGTCCGTTTGATTCTAGGTCCAGCAATCCAAGCGTTGGACAACCTCGCTAGATCCTCGGGCAAACGTGCTACGTGTCTCGAAACGTGTTGATCGAGGACCGCAATAGTTGGCCTCAGAGCTTATGTGGAGGTTCCCTCATACGTCATGGCGAATACAGGACGCATAAAAGCTAGCCCACAACATTGTCTTCCTGATCCTAAGGGAGTAAAAGAAGTGCCATTACGTGGTGTAGATGAGCAATTGGACCTCGTCAAATCTCAATTGCTTGGTTGGTTTTATACCCGTTGCGGTGTCAAAGACAAAATTTGTAGCTTGGCCATTGATGGGAGTTGTGAAGTCAACCTTGCAACTGCTATCATGGTTGAGAAATTAAATCTTCCAACCATTGGTCATCTTCGACCGCACAAGTTGATGAGTACTCAAGGTGTTGTCTGGGTTACTAAGCACACACTTGTACCTATTCAAATCGGCAAATATGTGGACGAGGTGTTGTGTGATGCAGTCCCAATTCAAGTGACACGGGTTGTTGGGCAAAGCGTGGATGTCGAGGCCAGAAGTTAAATATGACGGACATACTAATAAGTATTCCTTCTTATTTAATAGTCGTCGTATTGCACTTGTATCACTTACTTATGACCAGTTTTGTATTGATCTAGCACACATGAAAAGTAAGGTTGAGCGTTATTGAATGGAGAAGCAGCTAGATGAGGGAATTGTGCCTGAAGAGATAAAACCCGAGGCAGTTGAATGCAATGAGATGAAAGGGTCAGCTGTTGAAATGGACAAGGAGATGGAAAAATCTGATGAGATGGGTGGTAAAAAGGAAGAAAAGAGAGAAAGTGGGCTGATCTTGAGCAACCCGGTGAAGGCCTATTATTTTCCCAACGAACTTACCTTGCTCTGTTTAGTGTTTCTTCTTGTATTCAGATCAAGCAAAGGCAAGTTGAGCTGATCTTGGTGTGTTCCATTCCAAAATCAATTGTAGACTTTGCAAGCTTCCATGTAGTTGGTACTCCAAGAGTTAAACCCCGTTTGTATCCATTCATGGAACAATGTCGACTGAAATCAGTCCACACCAAAGGGGAGTTGCTTCGAGCTCATCTTGATGGGAACACTCCACATTTTGTGGATGGTTGTGTACCAAGGGTTCGTTTAAAGAACAAGTACCTGAATGACCATTATGATTTTCATCTTGTTCTTAGTCCACGTGAATCTCCAACATCACCAAATCCGCCTTGGGGCCTTGCAAGTGTGTTCGGGCCGGAGTTCGATTTCACGGGATACGCTTCACACCACTTTGAGGACCCTTACCTCATGACCACAAACGATCAAGTTGAGCATACATTGAAGATGGTTTGTGAGATTCAAGGTCCGACAAGGGTTATTTTCCAACTTAGCACGTGGGTTTTGCATTGGATGACATCTATAGCCATCCTAACAAGATTGAGTCGAAGGCATGTAACTCGTCTTGTCACCATTCGTGCTTCAATTTGTGGGCAAATTGCTTTCAAGAGGAGGGGAATGATACGAACAAGAGGAGCCATTGGAGTAAAGCCATGAGTTTTTCTTGGCAATATGTGGTGGCATTAGATTTGGGGTTCATACTACCAACTCTTGTAGTATCATCCATTTCCATCCAGATTTGAGGACGAATCCTTCTCAAGTGGAGGGGACTGATGTGTGCACGGACCTTAGCCCAAGTAATGACCCAGTCCGAGTTCCATTGGGCCCAGTCACACGTGCACAAGCCAAGTTCTTCAAAGAATCCCTCCAAGCCCCTGTTCGAATTGTCCAAGACCAACATGGAGTCCATAGAGAAATTGAAGGCTTGGAGGGAGACAATCAAGTTATCTACACCACGATCCAAGCCCATGAAGAGTCAAGTGGGCCTCCGAGTGAGCTGGCCGAATAGGGCCTTAGGCTTTAGTGTTTAATTTATAGTTAGATTAGTTGTTCTAGTAGAGCATGGGCCGGCCCATCTTGATCCCAAGGTGGCCGAATTCCCCTTTTCCTTGTTTTCCTTAGGGTTTTTGTAACTCTTAGCCTATAAATAGGCTTGCTTTGTAAGGTTTTAGGTAGACGTTTTATAAATCAAATTACTTAGTTTTTCGATTTTCTTGCTCGTGTGAATTTCGAGCTTTACTTGCTTCTGGCAAGGGTGATTGAGCAATCTTGCATCTTGTCCTTGATTGTTCTACCGACCTATTCCCTGGCGTATTCACCTTCATCGGAGTCGTCGTTCTACAGCCTTTAATCAAATCGTGTCGTCCGTTTGATTCTAGGTCCAGCAATCCAAGCGTTGGACAACCTCGCTAGATCCTCGGGCAAACGTGCTACGTGTCTCGAAACGTGTTGATCGAGGACCGCAATAGTTGGCCTCAGAGCTTATGTGGAGGTTCCCTCATACGTCATGGCGAATACAGGACGCATAAAAGCTAGCCCACAACATTGTCTTCCTGATCCTAAGGGAGTAAAAGAAGTGCCATTACGTGGTGTAGATGAGCAATTGGACCTCGTCAAATCTCAATTGCTTGGTTGGTTTTATACCCGTTGCGGTGTCAAAGACAAAATTTGTAGCTTGGCCATTGATGGGAGTTGTGAAGTCAACCTTGCAACTGCTATCATGGTTGAGAAATTAAATCTTCCAACCATTGGTCATCTTCGACCGCACAAGTTGATGAGTACTCAAGGTGTTGTCTGGGTTACTAAGCACACACTTGTACCTATTCAAATCGGCAAATATGTGGACGAGGTGTTGTGTGATGCAGTCCCAATTCAAGTGACACGGGTTGTTGGGCAAAGCGTGGATGTCGAGGCCAGAAGTTAAATATGACGGACATACTAATAAGTATTCCTTCTTATTTAATAGTCGTCGTATTGCACTTGTATCACTTACTTATGACCAGTTTTGTATTGATCTAGCACACATGAAAAGTAAGGTTGAGCGTTATTGAATGGAGAAGCAGCTAGATGAGGGAATTGTGCCTGAAGAGATAAAACCCGAGGCAGTTGAATGCAATGAGATGAAAGGGTCAGCTGTTGAAATGGACAAGGAGATGGAAAAATCTGATGAGATGGGTGGTAAAAAGGAAGAAAAGAGAGAAAGTGGGCTGATCTTGAGCAACCCGGTGAAGGCCTATTATTTTCCCAACGAACTTACCTTGCTTTGTTTAGTGTTTCTTCTTGTATTCAGATCAAGCAAAGGCAAGTTGAGCTGATCTTGGTGTGTTCCATTCCAAAATCAATTGTAGACTTTGCAAGCTTCCATGTAGTTGGTACTCCAAGAGTTAAACCCCGTTTGTATCCATTCATGGAACAATGTCAACTGAAATCAGTCCACACCAAAGGGGAGTTGCTTCGAGCTCATCTTGATGGGAACACTCCACATTTTGTGGATGGTTGTGTACCAAGGGTTCGTTTAAAGAACAAGTACCTGAATGACCATTATGATTTTCATCTTGTTCTTAGTCCACGTGAATCTCCAACATCACCAAATCCGCCTTGGGGCCTTGCAAGTGTGTTCGGGCCGGAGTTCGATTTCACGGGATACGCTTCACACCACTTTGAGGACCCTTACCTCATGACCACAAACGATCAAGTTGAGCATACATTGAAGATGGTTTGTGAGATTCAAGGTCCGACAAGGGTTATTTTCCAACTTAGCACGTGGGTTTTGCATTGGATGACATCTATAGCCATCCTAACAAGATTGAGTCGAAGGCATGTAACTCGTCTTGTCACCATTCGTGCTTCAATTTGTGGGCAAATTGCTTTCAAGAGGAGGGGAATGATACGAACAAGAGGAGCCATTGGAGTAAAGCCATGAGTTTTTCTTGGCAATATGTGGTGGCATTAGATTTGGGGTTCATACTACCAACTCTTGTAGTATCATCCATTTCCATCCAGATTTGAGGACGAATCCTTCTCAAGTGGAGGGGACTGATGTGTGCACGGACCTTAGCCCAAGTAATGACCCAGTCCGAGTTCCATTGGGCCCAGTCACACGTGCACAAGCCAAGTTCTTCAAAGAATCCCTCCAAGCCCCTGTTCGAATTGTCCAAGACCAACATGGAGTCCATAGAGAAATTGAAGGCTTGGAGGGAGACAATCAAGTTATCTACACCACGATCCAAGCCCATGAAGAGTCAAGTGGGCCTCCGAGTGAGCTGGCCGAATAGGGCCTTAGGCTTTAGTGTTTAATTTATAGTTAGATTAGTGGTTCTAGTAGAGCATGGGCCGGCCCATCTTGATCCCAAGGTGGCCGAATTCCCCTTTTCCTTGTTTTCCTTAGGGTTTTTGTAACTCTTAGCCTATAAATAGGCTTGCTTTGTAAGGTTTTAGGTAGACGTTTTATAAATCAAATTACTTAGTTTTTCGATTTTCTTGCTCGTGTGAATTTCGAGCTTTACTTGCTTCTGGCAAGGGTGATTGAGCAATCTTGCATCTTGTCCTTGATTGTTCTACCGACCTATTCCCTGGCGTATTCACCTTCATCGGAGTCGTCGTTCTACAGCCTTTAATCAAATCGTGTCGTCCGTTTGATTCTAGGTCCAGCAATCCAAGCGTTGGACAACCTCGCTAGATCCTCGGGCAAACGTGCTACGTGTCTCGAAACGTGTTGATCGAGGACCGCAATAGTTGGCCTCAGAGCTTATGTGGAGGTTCCCTCATACGTCATGGCGAATACAGGACGCATAAAAGCTAGCCCACAACATTGTCTTCCTGATCCTAAGGGAGTAAAAGAAGTGCCATTACGTGGTGTAGATGAGCAATTGGACCTCGTCAAATCTCAATTGCTTGGTTGGTTTTATACCCGTTGCGGTGTCAAAGACAAAATTTGTAGCTTGGCCATTGATGGGAGTTGTGAAGTCAACCTTGCAACTGCTATCATGGTTGAGAAATTAAATCTTCCAACCATTGGTCATCTTCGACCGCACAAGTTGATGAGTACTCAAGGTGTTGTCTGGGTTACTAAGCACACACTTGTACCTATTCAAATCGGCAAATATGTGGACGAGGTGTTGTGTGATGCAGTCCCAATTCAAGTGACACGGGTTGTTGGGCAAAGCGTGGATGTCGAGGCCAGAAGTTAAATATGACGGACATACTAATAAGTATTCCTTCTTATTTAATAGTCGTCGTATTGCACTTGTATCACTTACTTATGACCAGTTTTGTATTGATCTAGCACACATGAAAAGTAAGGTTGAGCGTTATTGAATGGAGAAGCAGCTAGATGAGGGAATTGTGCCTGAAGAGATAAAACCCGAGGCAGTTGAATGCAATGAGATGAAAGGGTCAGCTGTTGAAATGGACAAGGAGATGGAAAAATCTGATGAGATGGGTGGTAAAAAGGAAGAAAAGAGAGAAAGTGGGCTGATCTTGAGCAACCCGGTGAAGGCCTATTATTTTCCCAACGAACTTACCTTGCTCTGTTTAGTGTTTCTTCTTGTATTCAGATCAAGCAAAGGCAAGTTGAGCTGATCTTGGTGTGTTCCATTCCAAAATCAATTGTAGACTTTGCAAGCTTCCATGTAGTTGGTACTCCAAGAGTTAAACCCCGTTTGTATCCATTCATGGAACAATGTCGACTGAAATCAGTCCACACCAAAGGGGAGTTGCTTCGAGCTCATCTTGATGGGAACACTCCACATTTTGTGGATGGTTGTGTACCAAGGGTTCGTTTAAAGAACAAGTACCTGAATGACCATTATGATTTTCATCTTGTTCTTAGTCCACGTGAATCTCCAACATCACCAAATCCGCCTTGGGGCCTTGCAAGTGTGTTCGGGCCGGAGTTCGATTTCACGGGATACGCTTCACACCACTTTGAGGACCCTTACCTCATGACCACAAACGATCAAGTTGAGCATACATTGAAGATGGTTTGTGAGATTCAAGGTCCGACAAGGGTTATTTTCCAACTTAGCACGTGGGTTTTGCATTGGATGACATCTATAGCCATCCTAACAAGATTGAGTCGAAGGCATGTAACTCGTCTTGTCACCATTCGTGCTTCAATTTGTGGGCAAATTGCTTTCAAGAGGAGGGGAATGATACGAACAAGAGGAGCCATTGGAGTAAAGCCATGAGTTTTTCTTGGCAATATGTGGTGGCATTAGATTTGGGGTTCATACTACCAACTCTTGTAGTATCATCCATTTCCATCCAGATTTGAGGACGAATCCTTCTCAAGTGGAGGGGACTGATGTGTGCACGGACCTTAGCCCAAGTAATGACCCAGTCCGAGTTCCATTGGGCCCAGTCACACGTGCACAAGCCAAGTTCTTCAAAGAATCCCTCCAAGCCCCTGTTCGAATTGTCCAAGACCAACATGGAGTCCATAGAGAAATTGAAGGCTTGGAGGGAGACAATCAAGTTATCTACACCACGATCCAAGCCCATGAAGAGTCAAGTGGGCCTCCGAGTGAGCTGGCCGAATAGGGCCTTAGGCTTTAGTGTTTAATTTATAGTTAGATTAGTTGTTCTAGTAGAGCATGGGCCGGCCCATCTTGATCCCAAGGTGGCCGAATTCCCCTTTTCCTTGTTTTCCTTAGGGTTTTTGTAACTCTTAGCCTATAAATAGGCTTGCTTTGTAAGGTTTTAGGTAGACGTTTTATAAATCAAATTACTTAGTTTTTCGATTTTCTTGCTCGTGTGAATTTCGAGCTTTACTTGCTTCTGGCAAGGGTGATTGAGCAATCTTGCATCTTGTCCTTGATTGTTCTACCGACCTATTCCCTGGCGTATTCACCTTCATCGGAGTCGTCGTTCTACAGCCTTTAATCAAATCGTGTCGTCCGTTTGATTCTAGGTCCAGCAATCCAAGCGTTGGACAACCTCGCTAGATCCTCGGGCAAACGTGCTACGTGTCTCGAAACGTGTTGATCGAGGACCGCAATAGTTGGCCTCAGAGCTTATGTGGAGGTTCCCTCATACGTCATGGCGAATACAGGACGCATAAAAGCTAGCCCACAACATTGTCTTCCTGATCCTAAGGGAGTAAAAGAAGTGCCATTACGTGGTGTAGATGAGCAATTGGACCTCGTCAAATCTCAATTGCTTGGTTGGTTTTATACCCGTTGCGGTGTCAAAGACAAAATTTGTAGCTTGGCCATTGATGGGAGTTGTGAAGTCAACCTTGCAACTGCTATCATGGTTGAGAAATTAAATCTTCCAACCATTGGTCATCTTCGACCGCACAAGTTGATGAGTACTCAAGGTGTTGTCTGGGTTACTAAGCACACACTTGTACCTATTCAAATCGGCAAATATGTGGACGAGGTGTTGTGTGATGCAGTCCCAATTCAAGTGACACGGGTTGTTGGGCAAAGCGTGGATGTCGAGGCCAGAAGTTAAATATGACGGACATACTAATAAGTATTCCTTCTTATTTAATAGTCGTCGTATTGCACTTGTATCACTTACTTATGACCAGTTTTGTATTGATCTAGCACACATGAAAAGTAAGGTTGAGCGTTATTGAATGGAGAAGCAGCTAGATGAGGGAATTGTGCCTGAAGAGATAAAACCCGAGGCAGTTGAATGCAATGAGATGAAAGGGTCAGCTGTTGAAATGGACAAGGAGATGGAAAAATCTGATGAGATGGGTGGTAAAAAGGAAGAAAAGAGAGAAAGTGGGCTGATCTTGAGCAACCCGGTGAAGGCCTATTATTTTCCCAACGAACTTACCTTGCTCTGTTTAGTGTTTCTTCTTGTATTCAGATCAAGCAAAGGCAAGTTGAGCTGATCTTGGTGTGTTCCATTCCAAAATCAATTGTAGACTTTGCAAGCTTCCATGTAGTTGGTACTCCAAGAGTTAAACCCCGTTTGTATCCATTCATGGAACAATGTCGACTGAAATCAGTCCACACCAAAGGGGAGTTGCTTCGAGCTCATCTTGATGGGAACACTCCACATTTTGTGGATGGTTGTGTACCAAGGGTTCGTTTAAAGAACAAGTACCTGAATGACCATTATGATTTTCATCTTGTTCTTAGTCCACGTGAATCTCCAACATCACCAAATCCGCCTTGGGGCCTTGCAAGTGTGTTCGGGCCGGAGTTCGATTTCACGGGATACGCTTCACACCACTTTGAGGACCCTTACCTCATGACCACAAACGATCAAGTTGAGCATACATTGAAGATGGTTTGTGAGATTCAAGGTCCGACAAGGGTTATTTTCCAACTTAGCACGTGGGTTTTGCATTGGATGACATCTATAGCCATCCTAACAAGATTGAGTCGAAGGCATGTAACTCGTCTTGTCACCATTCGTGCTTCAATTTGTGGGCAAATTGCTTTCAAGAGGAGGGGAATGATACGAACAAGAGGAGCCATTGGAGTAAAGCCATGAGTTTTTCTTGGCAATATGTGGTGGCATTAGATTTGGGGTTCATACTACCAACTCTTGTAGTATCATCCATTTCCATCCAGATTTGAGGACGAATCCTTCTCAAGTGGAGGGGACTGATGTGTGCACGGACCTTAGCCCAAGTAATGACCCAGTCCGAGTTCCATTGGGCCCAGTCACACGTGCACAAGCCAAGTTCTTCAAAGAATCCCTCCAAGCCCCTGTTCGAATTGTCCAAGACCAACATGGAGTCCATAGAGAAATTGAAGGCTTGGAGGGAGACAATCAAGTTATCTACACCACGATCCAAGCCCATGAAGAGTCAAGTGGGCCTCCGAGTGAGCTGGCCGAATAGGGCCTTAGGCTTTAGTGTTTAATTTATAGTTAGATTAGTGGTTCTAGTAGAGCATGGGCCGGCCCATCTTGATCCCAAGGTGGCCGAATTCCCCTTTTCCTTGTTTTCCTTAGGGTTTTTGTAACTCTTAGCCTATAAATAGGCTTGCTTTGTAAGGTTTTAGGTAGACGTTTTATAAATCAAATTACTTAGTTTTTCGATTTTCTTGCTCGTGTGAATTTCGAGCTTTACTTGCTTCTGGCAAGGGTGATTGAGCAATCTTGCATCTTGTCCTTGATTGTTCTACCGACCTATTCCCTGGCGTATTCACCTTCATCGGAGTCGTCGTTCTACAGCCTTTAATCAAATCGTGTCGTCCGTTTGATTCTAGGTCCAGCAATCCAAGCGTTGGACAACCTCGCTAGATCCTCGGGCAAACGTGCTACGTGTCTCGAAACGTGTTGATCGAGGACCGCAATAGTTGGCCTCAGAGCTTATGTGGAGGTTCCCTCATACGTCATGGCGAATACAGGACGCATAAAAGCTAGCCCACAACATTGTCTTCCTGATCCTAAGGGAGTAAAAGAAGTGCCATTACGTGGTGTAGATGAGCAATTGGACCTCGTCAAATCTCAATTGCTTGGTTGGTTTTATACCCGTTGCGGTGTCAAAGACAAAATTTGTAGCTTGGCCATTGATGGGAGTTGTGAAGTCAACCTTGCAACTGCTATCATGGTTGAGAAATTAAATCTTCCAACCATTGGTCATCTTCGACCGCACAAGTTGATGAGTACTCAAGGTGTTGTCTGGGTTACTAAGCACACACTTGTACCTATTCAAATCGGCAAATATGTGGACGAGGTGTTGTGTGATGCAGTCCCAATTCAAGTGACACGGGTTGTTGGGCAAAGCGTGGATGTCGAGGCCAGAAGTTAAATATGACGGACATACTAATAAGTATTCCTTCTTATTTAATAGTCGTCGTATTGCACTTGTATCACTTACTTATGACCAGTTTTGTATTGATCTAGCACACATGAAAAGTAAGGTTGAGCGTTATTGAATGGAGAAGCAGCTAGATGAGGGAATTGTGCCTGAAGAGATAAAACCCGAGGCAGTTGAATGCAATGAGATGAAAGGGTCAGCTGTTGAAATGGACAAGGAGATGGAAAAATCTGATGAGATGGGTGGTAAAAAGGAAGAAAAGAGAGAAAGTGGGCTGATCTTGAGCAACCCGGTGAAGGCCTATTATTTTCCCAACGAACTTACCTTGCTCTGTTTAGTGTTTCTTCTTGTATTCAGATCAAGCAAAGGCAAGTTGAGCTGATCTTGGTGTGTTCCATTCCAAAATCAATTGTAGACTTTGCAAGCTTCCATGTAGTTGGTACTCCAAGAGTTAAACCCCGTTTGTATCCATTCATGGAACAATGTCGACTGAAATCAGTCCACACCAAAGGGGAGTTGCTTCGAGCTCATCTTGATGGGAACACTCCACATTTTGTGGATGGTTGTGTACCAAGGGTTCGTTTAAAGAACAAGTACCTGAATGACCATTATGATTTTCATCTTGTTCTTAGTCCACGTGAATCTCCAACATCACCAAATCCGCCTTGGGGCCTTGCAAGTGTGTTCGGGCCGGAGTTCGATTTCACGGGATACGCTTCACACCACTTTGAGGACCCTTACCTCATGACCACAAACGATCAAGTTGAGCATACATTGAAGATGGTTTGTGAGATTCAAGGTCCGACAAGGGTTATTTTCCAACTTAGCACGTGGGTTTTGCATTGGATGACATCTATAGCCATCCTAACAAGATTGAGTCGAAGGCATGTAACTCGTCTTGTCACCATTCGTGCTTCAATTTGTGGGCAAATTGCTTTCAAGAGGAGGGGAATGATACGAACAAGAGGAGCCATTGGAGTAAAGCCATGAGTTTTTCTTGGCAATATGTGGTGGCATTAGATTTGGGGTTCATACTACCAACTCTTGTAGTATCATCCATTTCCATCCAGATTTGAGGACGAATCCTTCTCAAGTGGAGGGGACTGATGTGTGCACGGACCTTAGCCCAAGTAATGACCCAGTCCGAGTTCCATTGGGCCCAGTCACACGTGCACAAGCCAAGTTCTTCAAAGAATCCCTCCAAGCCCCTGTTCGAATTGTCCAAGACCAACATGGAGTCCATAGAGAAATTGAAGGCTTGGAGGGAGACAATCAAGTTATCTACACCACGATCCAAGCCCATGAAGAGTCAAGTGGGCCTCCGAGTGAGCTGGCCGAATAGGGCCTTAGGCTTTAGTGTTTAATTTATAGTTAGATTAGTTGTTCTAGTAGAGCATGGGCCGGCCCATCTTGATCCCAAGGTGGCCGAATTCCCCTTTTCCTTGTTTTCCTTAGGGTTTTTGTAACTCTTAGCCTATAAATAGGCTTGCTTTGTAAGGTTTTAGGTAGACGTTTTATAAATCAAATTACTTAGTTTTTCGATTTTCTTGCTCGTGTGAATTTCGAGCTTTACTTGCTTCTGGCAAGGGTGATTGAGCAATCTTGCATCTTGTCCTTGATTGTTCTACCGACCTATTCCCTGGCGTATTCACCTTCATCGGAGTCGTCGTTCTACAGCCTTTAATCAAATCGTGTCGTCCGTTTGATTCTAGGTCCAGCAATCCAAGCGTTGGACAACCTCGCTAGATCCTCGGGCAAACGTGCTACGTGTCTCGAAACGTGTTGATCGAGGACCGCAATAGTTGGCCTCAGAGCTTATGTGGAGGTTCCCTCATACGTCATGGCGAATACAGGACGCATAAAAGCTAGCCCACAACATTGTCTTCCTGATCCTAAGGGAGTGAAAGAAGTGCCATTACGTGGTGTAGATGAGCAATTGGACCTCGTCAAATCTCAATTGCTTGGTTGGTTTTATACCCGTTGCGGTGTCAAAGACAAAATTTGTAGCTTGGCCATTGATGGGAGTTGTGAAGTCAACCTTGCAACTGCTATCATGGTTGAGAAATTAAATCTTCCAACCATCGGTCATCTTCGACCGCACAAGTTGATGAGTACTCAAGGTGTTGTCTGGGTTACTAAGCACACACTTGTACCTATTCAAATCGGCAAATATGTGGACGAGGTGTTGTGTGATGCAGTCCCAATTCAAGTGACACGGGTTGTTGGGCAAAGCGTGGATGTCGAGGCCAGAAGTTAAATATGACGGACATACTAATAAGTATTCCTTCTTATTTAATAGTCGTCGTATTGCACTTGTATCACTTACTTATGACCAGTTTTGTATTGATCTAGCACACATGAAAAGTAAGGTTGAGCGTTATTGAATGGAGAAGCAGCTAGATGAGGGAATTGTGCCTGAAGAGATAAAACCCGAGGGAGTTGAATGCAATGAGATGAAAGGGTCAGCTGTTGAAATGGACAAGGAGATGGAAAAATCTGATGAGATGGGTGGTAAAAAGGAAGAAAAGAGAGAAAGTGGGCTGATCTTGAGCAACCCGGTGAAGGCCTATTATTTTCCCAACGAACTTACCTTGCTCTGTTTAGTGTTTCTTCTTGTATTCAGATCAAGCAAAGGCAAGTTGAGCTGATCTTGGTGTGTTCCATTCCAAAATCAATTGTAGACTTTGCAAGCTTCCATGTAGTTGGTACTCCAAGAGTTAAACCCCGTTTGTATCCATTCATGGAACAATGTCGACTGAAATCAGTCCACACCAAAGGGGAGTTGCTTCGAGCTCATCTTGATGGGAACACTCCACATTTTGTGGATGGTTGTGTACCAAGGGTTCGTTTAAAGAACAAGTACCTGAATGACCATTATGATTTTCATCTTGTTCTTAGTCCACGTGAATCTCCAACATCACCAAATCCGCCTTGGGGCCTTGCAAGTGTGTTCGGGCCGGAGTTCGATTTCACGGGATACGCTTCACACCACTTTGAGGACCCTTACCTCATGACCACAAACGATCAAGTTGAGCATACATTGAAGATGGTTTGTGAGATTCAAGGTCCGACAAGGGTTATTTTCCAACTTAGCACGTGGGTTTTGCATTGGATGACATCTATAGCCATCCTAACAAGATTGAGTCGAAGGCATGTAACTCGTCTTGTCACCATTCGTGCTTCAATTTGTGGGCAAATTGCTTTCAAGAGGAGGGGAATGATACGAACAAGAGGAGCCATTGGAGTAAAGCCATGAGTTTTTCTTGGCAATATGTGGTGGCATTAGATTTGGGGTTCATACTACCAACTCTTGTAGTATCATCCATTTCCATCCAGATTTGAGGACGAATCCTTCTCAAGTGGAGGGGACTGATGTGTGCACGGACCTTAGCCCAAGTAATGACCCAGTCCGAGTTCCATTGGGCCCAGTCACACGTGCACAAGCCAAGTTCTTCAAAGAATCCCTCCAAGCCCCTGTTCGAATTGTCCAAGACCAACATGGAGTCCATAGAGAAATTGAAGGCTTGGAGGGAGACAATCAAGTTATCTACACCACGATCCAAGCCCATGAAGAGTCAAGTGGGCCTCCGAGTGAGCTGGCCGAATAGGGCCTTAGGCTTTAGTGTTTAATTTATAGTTAGATTAGTTGTTCTAGTAGAGCATGGGCCGGCCCATCTTGATCCCAAGGTGGCCGAATTCCCCTTTTCCTTGTTTTCCTTAGGGTTTTTGTAACTCTTAGCCTATAAATAGGCTTGCTTTGTAAGGTTTTAGGTAGACGTTTTATAAATCAAATTACTTAGTTTTTCGATTTTCTTGCTCGTGTGAATTTCGAGCTTTACTTGCTTCTGGCAAGGGTGATTGAGCAATCTTGCATCTTGTCCTTGATTGTTCTACCGACCTATTCCCTGGCGTATTCACCTTCATCGGAGTCGTCGTTCTACAGCCTTTAATCAAATCGTGTCGTCCGTTTGATTCTAGGTCCAGCAATCCAAGCGTTGGACAACCTCGCTAGATCCTCGGGCAAACGTGCTACGTGTCTCGAAACGTGTTGATCGAGGACCGCAATAGTTGGCCTCAGAGCTTATGTGGAGGTTCCCTCATACGTCATGGCGAATACAGGACGCATAAAAGCTAGCCCACAACATTGTCTTCCTGATCCTAAGGGAGTGAAAGAAGTGCCATTACGTGGTGTAGATGAGCAATTGGACCTCGTCAAATCTCAATTGCTTGGTTGGTTTTATACCCGTTGCGGTGTCAAAGACAAAATTTGTAGCTTGGCCATTGATGGGAGTTGTGAAGTCAACCTTGCAACTGCTATCATGGTTGAGAAATTAAATCTTCCAACCATCGGTCATCTTCGACCGCACAAGTTGATGAGTACTCAAGGTGTTGTCTGGGTTACTAAGCACACACTTGTACCTATTCAAATCGGCAAATATGTGGACGAGGTGTTGTGTGATGCAGTCCCAATTCAAGTGACACGGGTTGTTGGGCAAAGCGTGGATGTCGAGGCCAGAAGTTAAATATGACGGACATACTAATAAGTATTCCTTCTTATTTAATAGTCGTCGTATTGCACTTGTATCACTTACTTATGACCAGTTTTGTATTGATCTAGCACACATGAAAAGTAAGGTTGAGCGTTATTGAATGGAGAAGCAGCTAGATGAGGGAATTGTGCCTGAAGAGATAAAACCCGAGGGAGTTGAATGCAATGAGATGAAAGGGTCAGCTGTTGAAATGGACAAGGAGATGGAAAAATCTGATGAGATGGGTGGTAAAAAGGAAGAAAAGAGAGAAAGTGGGCTGATCTTGAGCAACCCGGTGAAGGCCTATTATTTTCCCAACGAACTTACCTTGCTCTGTTTAGTGTTTCTTCTTGTATTCAGATCAAGCAAAGGCAAGTTGAGCTGATCTTGGTGTGTTCCATTCCAAAATCAATTGTAGACTTTGCAAGCTTCCATGTAGTTGGTACTCCAAGAGTTAAACCCCGTTTGTATCCATTCATGGAACAATGTCGACTGAAATCAGTCCACACCAAAGGGGAGTTGCTTCGAGCTCATCTTGATGGGAACACTCCACATTTTGTGGATGGTTGTGTACCAAGGGTTCGTTTAAAGAACAAGTACCTGAATGACCATTATGATTTTCATCTTGTTCTTAGTCCACGTGAATCTCCAACATCACCAAATCCGCCTTGGGGCCTTGCAAGTGTGTTCGGGCCGGAGTTCGATTTCACGGGATACGCTTCACACCACTTTGAGGACCCTTACCTCATGACCACAAACGATCAAGTTGAGCATACATTGAAGATGGTTTGTGAGATTCAAGGTCCGACAAGGGTTATTTTCCAACTTAGCACGTGGGTTTTGCATTGGATGACATCTATAGCCATCCTAACAAGATTGAGTCGAAGGCATGTAACTCGTCTTGTCACCATTCGTGCTTCAATTTGTGGGCAAATTGCTTTCAAGAGGAGGGGAATGATACGAACAAGAGGAGCCATTGGAGTAAAGCCATGAGTTTTTCTTGGCAATATGTGGTGGCATTAGATTTGGGGTTCATACTACCAACTCTTGTAGTATCATCCATTTCCATCCAGATTTGAGGACGAATCCTTCTCAAGTGGAGGGGACTGATGTGTGCACGGACCTTAGCCCAAGTAATGACCCAGTCCGAGTTCCATTGGGCCCAGTCACACGTGCACAAGCCAAGTTCTTCAAAGAATCCCTCCAAGCCCCTGTTCGAATTGTCCAAGACCAACATGGAGTCCATAGAGAAATTGAAGGCTTGGAGGGAGACAATCAAGTTATCTACACCACGATCCAAGCCCATGAAGAGTCAAGTGGGCCTCCGAGTGAGCTGGCCGAATAGGGCCTTAGGCTTTAGTGTTTAATTTATAGTTAGATTAGTTGTTCTAGTAGAGCATGGGCCGGCCCATCTTGATCCCAAGGTGGCCGAATTCCCCTTTTCCTTGTTTTCCTTAGGGTTTTTGTAACTCTTAGCCTATAAATAGGCTTGCTTTGTAAGGTTTTAGGTAGACGTTTTATAAATCAAATTACTTAGTTTTTCGATTTTCTTGCTCGTGTGAATTTCGAGCTTTACTTGCTTCTGGCAAGGGTGATTGAGCAATCTTGCATCTTGTCCTTGATTGTTCTACCGACCTATTCCCTGGCGTATTCACCTTCATCGGAGTCGTCGTTCTACAGCCTTTAATCAAATCGTGTCGTCCGTTTGATTCTAGGTCCAGCAATCCAAGCGTTGGACAACCTCGCTAGATCCTCGGGCAAACGTGCTACGTGTCTCGAAACGTGTTGATCGAGGACCGCAATAGTTGGCCTCAGAGCTTATGTGGAGGTTCCCTCATACGTCATGGCGAATACAGGACGCATAAAAGCTAGCCCACAACATTGTCTTCCTGATCCTAAGGGAGTGAAAGAAGTGCCATTACGTGGTGTAGATGAGCAATTGGACCTCGTCAAATCTCAATTGCTTGGTTGGTTTTATACCCGTTGCGGTGTCAAAGACAAAATTTGTAGCTTGGCCATTGATGGGAGTTGTGAAGTCAACCTTGCAACTGCTATCATGGTTGAGAAATTAAATCTTCCAACCATCGGTCATCTTCGACCGCACAAGTTGATGAGTACTCAAGGTGTTGTCTGGGTTACTAAGCACACACTTGTACCTATTCAAATCGGCAAATATGTGGACGAGGTGTTGTGTGATGCAGTCCCAATTCAAGTGACACGGGTTGTTGGGCAAAGCGTGGATGTCGAGGCCAGAAGTTAAATATGACGGACATACTAATAAGTATTCCTTCTTATTTAATAGTCGTCGTATTGCACTTGTATCACTTACTTATGACCAGTTTTGTATTGATCTAGCACACATGAAAAGTAAGGTTGAGCGTTATTGAATGGAGAAGCAGCTAGATGAGGGAATTGTGCCTGAAGAGATAAAACCCGAGGGAGTTGAATGCAATGAGATGAAAGGGTCAGCTGTTGAAATGGACAAGGAGATGGAAAAATCTGATGAGATGGGTGGTAAAAAGGAAGAAAAGAGAGAAAGTGGGCTGATCTTGAGCAACCCGGTGAAGGCCTATTATTTTCCCAACGAACTTACCTTGCTCTGTTTAGTGTTTCTTCTTGTATTCAGATCAAGCAAAGGCAAGTTGAGCTGATCTTGGTGTGTTCCATTCCAAAATCAATTGTAGACTTTGCAAGCTTCCATGTAGTTGGTACTCCAAGAGTTAAACCCCGTTTGTATCCATTCATGGAACAATGTCGACTGAAATCAGTCCACACCAAAGGGGAGTTGCTTCGAGCTCATCTTGATGGGAACACTCCACATTTTGTGGATGGTTGTGTACCAAGGGTTCGTTTAAAGAACAAGTACCTGAATGACCATTATGATTTTCATCTTGTTCTTAGTCCACGTGAATCTCCAACATCACCAAATCCGCCTTGGGGCCTTGCAAGTGTGTTCGGGCCGGAGTTCGATTTCACGGGATACGCTTCACACCACTTTGAGGACCCTTACCTCATGACCACAAACGATCAAGTTGAGCATACATTGAAGATGGTTTGTGAGATTCAAGGTCCGACAAGGGTTATTTTCCAACTTAGCACGTGGGTTTTGCATTGGATGACATCTATAGCCATCCTAACAAGATTGAGTCGAAGGCATGTAACTCGTCTTGTCACCATTCGTGCTTCAATTTGTGGGCAAATTGCTTTCAAGAGGAGGGGAATGATACGAACAAGAGGAGCCATTGGAGTAAAGCCATGAGTTTTTCTTGGCAATATGTGGTGGCATTAGATTTGGGGTTCATACTACCAACTCTTGTAGTATCATCCATTTCCATCCAGATTTGAGGACGAATCCTTCTCAAGTGGAGGGGACTGATGTGTGCACGGACCTTAGCCCAAGTAATGACCCAGTCCGAGTTCCATTGGGCCCAGTCACACGTGCACAAGCCAAGTTCTTCAAAGAATCCCTCCAAGCCCCTGTTCGAATTGTCCAAGACCAACATGGAGTCCATAGAGAAATTGAAGGCTTGGAGGGAGACAATCAAGTTATCTACACCACGATCCAAGCCCATGAAGAGTCAAGTGGGCCTCCGAGTGAGCTGGCCGAATAGGGCCTTAGGCTTTAGTGTTTAATTTATAGTTAGATTAGTTGTTCTAGTAGAGCATGGGCCGGCCCATCTTGATCCCAAGGTGGCCGAATTCCCCTTTTCCTTGTTTTCCTTAGGGTTTTTGTAACTCTTAGCCTATAAATAGGCTTGCTTTGTAAGGTTTTAGGTAGACGTTTTATAAATCAAATTACTTAGTTTTTCGATTTTCTTGCTCGTGTGAATTTCGAGCTTTACTTGCTTCTGGCAAGGGTGATTGAGCAATCTTGCATCTTGTCCTTGATTGTTCTACCGACCTATTCCCTGGCGTATTCACCTTCATCGGAGTCGTCGTTCTACAGCCTTTAATCAAATCGTGTCGTCCGTTTGATTCTAGGTCCAGCAATCCAAGCGTTGGACAACCTCGCTAGATCCTCGGGCAAACGTGCTACGTGTCTCGAAACGTGTTGATCGAGGACCGCAATAGTTGGCCTCAGAGCTTATGTGGAGGTTCCCTCATACGTCATGGCGAATACAGGACGCATAAAAGCTAGCCCACAACATTGTCTTCCTGATCCTAAGGGAGTGAAAGAAGTGCCATTACGTGGTGTAGATGAGCAATTGGACCTCGTCAAATCTCAATTGCTTGGTTGGTTTTATACCCGTTGCGGTGTCAAAGACAAAATTTGTAGCTTGGCCATTGATGGGAGTTGTGAAGTCAACCTTGCAACTGCTATCATGGTTGAGAAATTAAATCTTCCAACCATTGGTCATCTTCGACCGCACAAGTTGATGAGTACTCAAGGTGTTGTCTGGGTTACTAAGCACACACTTGTACCTATTCAAATCGGCAAATATGTGGACGAGGTGTTGTGTGATGCAGTCCCAATTCAAGTGACACGGGTTGTTGGGCAAAGCGTGGATGTCGAGGCCAGAAGTTAAATATGACGGACATACTAATAAGTATTCCTTCTTATTTAATAGTCGTCGTATTGCACTTGTATCACTTACTTATGACCAGTTTTGTATTGATCTAGCACACATGAAAAGTAAGGTTGAGCGTTATTGAATGGAGAAGCAGCTAGATGAGGGAATTGTGCCTGAAGAGATAAAACCCGAGGGAGTTGAATGCAATGAGATGAAAGGGTCAGCTGTTGAAATGGACAAGGAGATGGAAAAATCTGATGAGATGGGTGGTAAAAAGGAAGAAAAGAGAGAAAGTGGGCTGATCTTGAGCAACCCGGTGAAGGCCTATTATTTTCCCAACGAACTTACCTTGCTCTGTTTAGTGTTTCTTCTTGTATTCAGATCAAGCAAAGGCAAGTTGAGCTGATCTTGGTGTGTTCCATTCCAAAATCAATTGTAGACTTTGCAAGCTTCCATGTAGTTGGTACTCCAAGAGTTAAACCCCGTTTGTATCCATTCATGGAACAATGTCGACTGAAATCAGTCCACACCAAAGGGGAGTTGCTTCGAGCTCATCTTGATGGGAACACTCCACATTTTGTGGATGGTTGTGTACCAAGGGTTCGTTTAAAGAACAAGTACCTGAATGACCATTATGATTTTCATCTTGTTCTTAGTCCACGTGAATCTCCAACATCACCAAATCCGCCTTGGGGCCTTGCAAGTGTGTTCGGGCCGGAGTTCGATTTCACGGGATACGCTTCACACCACTTTGAGGACCCTTACCTCATGACCACAAACGATCAAGTTGAGCATACATTGAAGATGGTTTGTGAGATTCAAGGTCCGACAAGGGTTATTTTCCAACTTAGCACGTGGGTTTTGCATTGGATGACATCTATAGCCATCCTAACAAGATTGAGTCGAAGGCATGTAACTCGTCTTGTCACCATTCGTGCTTCAATTTGTGGGCAAATTGCTTTCAAGAGGAGGGGAATGATACGAACAAGAGGAGCCATTGGAGTAAAGCCATGAGTTTTTCTTGGCAATATGTGGTGGCATTAGATTTGGGGTTCATACTACCAACTCTTGTAGTATCATCCATTTCCATCCAGATTTGAGGACGAATCCTTCTCAAGTGGAGGGGACTGATGTGTGCACGGACCTTAGCCCAAGTAATGACCCAGTCCGAGTTCCATTGGGCCCAGTCACACGTGCACAAGCCAAGTTCTTCAAAGAATCCCTCCAAGCCCCTGTTCGAATTGTCCAAGACCAACATGGAGTCCATAGAGAAATTGAAGGCTTGGAGGGAGACAATCAAGTTATCTACACCACGATCCAAGCCCATGAAGAGTCAAGTGGGCCTCCGAGTGAGCTGGCCGAATAGGGCCTTAGGCTTTAGTGTTTAATTTATAGTTAGATTAGTTGTTCTAGTAGAGCATGGGCCGGCCCATCTTGATCCCAAGGTGGCCGAATTCCCCTTTTCCTTGTTTTCCTTAGGGTTTTTGTAACTCTTAGCCTATAAATAGGCTTGCTTTGTAAGGTTTTAGGTAGACGTTTTATAAATCAAATTACTTAGTTTTTCGATTTTCTTGCTCGTGTGAATTTCGAGCTTTACTTGCTTCTGGCAAGGGTGATTGAGCAATCTTGCATCTTGTCCTTGATTGTTCTACCGACCTATTCCCTGGCGTATTCACCTTCATCGGAGTCGTCGTTCTACAGCCTTTAATCAAATCGTGTCGTCCGTTTGATTCTAGGTCCAGCAATCCAAGCGTTGGACAACCTCGCTAGATCCTCGGGCAAACGTGCTACGTGTCTCGAAACGTGTTGATCGAGGACCGCAATAGTTGGCCTCAGAGCTTATGTGGAGGTTCCCTCATACGTCATGGCGAATACAGGACGCATAAAAGCTAGCCCACAACATTGTCTTCCTGATCCTAAGGGAGTGAAAGAAGTGCCATTACGTGGTGTAGATGAGCAATTGGACCTCGTCAAATCTCAATTGCTTGGTTGGTTTTATACCCGTTGCGGTGTCAAAGACAAAATTTGTAGCTTGGCCATTGATGGGAGTTGTGAAGTCAACCTTGCAACTGCTATCATGGTTGAGAAATTAAATCTTCCAACCATTGGTCATCTTCGACCGCACAAGTTGATGAGTACTCAAGGTGTTGTCTGGGTTACTAAGCACACACTTGTACCTATTCAAATCGGCAAATATGTGGACGAGGTGTTGTGTGATGCAGTCCCAATTCAAGTGACACGGGTTGTTGGGCAAAGCGTGGATGTCGAGGCCAGAAGTTAAATATGACGGACATACTAATAAGTATTCCTTCTTATTTAATAGTCGTCGTATTGCACTTGTATCACTTACTTATGACCAGTTTTGTATTGATCTAGCACACATGAAAAGTAAGGTTGAGCGTTATTGAATGGAGAAGCAGCTAGATGAGGGAATTGTGCCTGAAGAGATAAAACCCGAGGGAGTTGAATGCAATGAGATGAAAGGGTCAGCTGTTGAAATGGACAAGGAGATGGAAAAATCTGATGAGATGGGTGGTAAAAAGGAAGAAAAGAGAGAAAGTGGGCTGATCTTGAGCAACCCGGTGAAGGCCTATTATTTTCCCAACGAACTTACCTTGCTCTGTTTAGTGTTTCTTCTTGTATTCAGATCAAGCAAAGGCAAGTTGAGCTGATCTTGGTGTGTTCCATTCCAAAATCAATTGTAGACTTTGCAAGCTTCCATGTAGTTGGTACTCCAAGAGTTAAACCCCGTTTGTATCCATTCATGGAACAATGTCGACTGAAATCAGTCCACACCAAAGGGGAGTTGCTTCGAGCTCATCTTGATGGGAACACTCCACATTTTGTGGATGGTTGTGTACCAAGGGTTCGTTTAAAGAACAAGTACCTGAATGACCATTATGATTTTCATCTTGTTCTTAGTCCACGTGAATCTCCAACATCACCAAATCCGCCTTGGGGCCTTGCAAGTGTGTTCGGGCCGGAGTTCGATTTCACGGGATACGCTTCACACCACTTTGAGGACCCTTACCTCATGACCACAAACGATCAAGTTGAGCATACATTGAAGATGGTTTGTGAGATTCAAGGTCCGACAAGGGTTATTTTCCAACTTAGCACGTGGGTTTTGCATTGGATGACATCTATAGCCATCCTAACAAGATTGAGTCGAAGGCATGTAACTCGTCTTGTCACCATTCGTGCTTCAATTTGTGGGCAAATTGCTTTCAAGAGGAGGGGAATGATACGAACAAGAGGAGCCATTGGAGTAAAGCCATGAGTTTTTCTTGGCAATATGTGGTGGCATTAGATTTGGGGTTCATACTACCAACTCTTGTAGTATCATCCATTTCCATCCAGATTTGAGGACGAATCCTTCTCAAGTGGAGGGGACTGATGTGTGCACGGACCTTAGCCCAAGTAATGACCCAGTCCGAGTTCCATTGGGCCCAGTCACACGTGCACAAGCCAAGTTCTTCAAAGAATCCCTCCAAGCCCCTGTTCGAATTGTCCAAGACCAACATGGAGTCCATAGAGAAATTGAAGGCTTGGAGGGAGACAATCAAGTTATCTACACCACGATCCAAGCCCATGAAGAGTCAAGTGGGCCTCCGAGTGAGCTGGCCGAATAGGGCCTTAGGCTTTAGTGTTTAATTTATAGTTAGATTAGTTGTTCTAGTAGAGCATGGGCCGGCCCATCTTGATCCCAAGGTGGCCGAATTCCCCTTTTCCTTGTTTTCCTTAGGGTTTTTGTAACTCTTAGCCTATAAATAGGCTTGCTTTGTAAGGTTTTAGGTAGACGTTTTATAAATCAAATTACTTAGTTTTTCGATTTTCTTGCTCGTGTGAATTTCGAGCTTTACTTGCTTCTGGCAAGGGTGATTGAGCAATCTTGCATCTTGTCCTTGATTGTTCTACCGACCTATTCCCTGGCGTATTCACCTTCATCGGAGTCGTCGTTCTACAGCCTTTAATCAAATCGTGTCGTCCGTTTGATTCTAGGTCCAGCAATCCAAGCGTTGGACAACCTCGCTAGATCCTCGGGCAAACGTGCTACGTGTCTCGAAACGTGTTGATCGAGGACCGCAATAGTTGGCCTCAGAGCTTATGTGGAGGTTCCCTCATACGTCATGGCGAATACAGGACGCATAAAAGCTAGCCCACAACATTGTCTTCCTGATCCTAAGGGAGTGAAAGAAGTGCCATTACGTGGTGTAGATGAGCAATTGGACCTCGTCAAATCTCAATTGCTTGGTTGGTTTTATACCCGTTGCGGTGTCAAAGACAAAATTTGTAGCTTGGCCATTGATGGGAGTTGTGAAGTCAACCTTGCAACTGCTATCATGGTTGAGAAATTAAATCTTCCAACCATTGGTCATCTTCGACCGCACAAGTTGATGAGTACTCAAGGTGTTGTCTGGGTTACTAAGCACACACTTGTACCTATTCAAATCGGCAAATATGTGGACGAGGTGTTGTGTGATGCAGTCCCAATTCAAGTGACACGGGTTGTTGGGCAAAGCGTGGATGTCGAGGCCAGAAGTTAAATATGACGGACATACTAATAAGTATTCCTTCTTATTTAATAGTCGTCGTATTGCACTTGTATCACTTACTTATGACCAGTTTTGTATTGATCTAGCACACATGAAAAGTAAGGTTGAGCGTTATTGAATGGAGAAGCAGCTAGATGAGGGAATTGTGCCTGAAGAGATAAAACCCGAGGGAGTTGAATGCAATGAGATGAAAGGGTCAGCTGTTGAAATGGACAAGGAGATGGAAAAATCTGATGAGATGGGTGGTAAAAAGGAAGAAAAGAGAGAAAGTGGGCTGATCTTGAGCAACCCGGTGAAGGCCTATTATTTTCCCAACGAACTTACCTTGCTCTGTTTAGTGTTTCTTCTTGTATTCAGATCAAGCAAAGGCAAGTTGAGCTGATCTTGGTGTGTTCCATTCCAAAATCAATTGTAGACTTTGCAAGCTTCCATGTAGTTGGTACTCCAAGAGTTAAACCCCGTTTGTATCCATTCATGGAACAATGTCGACTGAAATCAGTCCACACCAAAGGGGAGTTGCTTCGAGCTCATCTTGATGGGAACACTCCACATTTTGTGGATGGTTGTGTACCAAGGGTTCGTTTAAAGAACAAGTACCTGAATGACCATTATGATTTTCATCTTGTTCTTAGTCCACGTGAATCTCCAACATCACCAAATCCGCCTTGGGGCCTTGCAAGTGTGTTCGGGCCGGAGTTCGATTTCACGGGATACGCTTCACACCACTTTGAGGACCCTTACCTCATGACCACAAACGATCAAGTTGAGCATACATTGAAGATGGTTTGTGAGATTCAAGGTCCGACAAGGGTTATTTTCCAACTTAGCACGTGGGTTTTGCATTGGATGACATCTATAGCCATCCTAACAAGATTGAGTCGAAGGCATGTAACTCGTCTTGTCACCATTCGTGCTTCAATTTGTGGGCAAATTGCTTTCAAGAGGAGGGGAATGATACGAACAAGAGGAGCCATTGGAGTAAAGCCATGAGTTTTTCTTGGCAATATGTGGTGGCATTAGATTTGGGGTTCATACTACCAACTCTTGTAGTATCATCCATTTCCATCCAGATTTGAGGACGAATCCTTCTCAAGTGGAGGGGACTGATGTGTGCACGGACCTTAGCCCAAGTAATGACCCAGTCCGAGTTCCATTGGGCCCAGTCACACGTGCACAAGCCAAGTTCTTCAAAGAATCCCTCCAAGCCCCTGTTCGAATTGTCCAAGACCAACATGGAGTCCATAGAGAAATTGAAGGCTTGGAGGGAGACAATCAAGTTATCTACACCACGATCCAAGCCCATGAAGAGTCAAGTGGGCCTCCGAGTGAGCTGGCCGAATAGGGCCTTAGGCTTTAGTGTTTAATTTATAGTTAGATTAGTTGTTCTAGTAGAGCATGGGCCGGCCCATCTTGATCCCAAGGTGGCCGAATTCCCCTTTTCCTTGTTTTCCTTAGGGTTTTTGTAACTCTTAGCCTATAAATAGGCTTGCTTTGTAAGGTTTTAGGTAGACGTTTTATAAATCAAATTACTTAGTTTTTCGATTTTCTTGCTCGTGTGAATTTCGAGCTTTACTTGCTTCTGGCAAGGGTGATTGAGCAATCTTGCATCTTGTCCTTGATTGTTCTACCGACCTATTCCCTGGCGTATTCACCTTCATCGGAGTCGTCGTTCTACAGCCTTTAATCAAATCGTGTCGTCCGTTTGATTCTAGGTCCAGCAATCCAAGCGTTGGACAACCTCGCTAGATCCTCGGGCAAACGTGCTACGTGTCTCGAAACGTGTTGATCGAGGACCGCAATAGTTGGCCTCAGAGCTTATGTGGAGGTTCCCTCATACGTCATGGCGAATACAGGACGCATAAAAGCTAGCCCACAACATTGTCTTCCTGATCCTAAGGGAGTGAAAGAAGTGCCATTACGTGGTGTAGATGAGCAATTGGACCTCGTCAAATCTCAATTGCTTGGTTGGTTTTATACCCGTTGCGGTGTCAAAGACAAAATTTGTAGCTTGGCCATTGATGGGAGTTGTGAAGTCAACCTTGCAACTGCTATCATGGTTGAGAAATTAAATCTTCCAACCATTGGTCATCTTCGACCGCACAAGTTGATGAGTACTCAAGGTGTTGTCTGGGTTACTAAGCACACACTTGTACCTATTCAAATCGGCAAATATGTGGACGAGGTGTTGTGTGATGCAGTCCCAATTCAAGTGACACGGGTTGTTGGGCAAAGCGTGGATGTCGAGGCCAGAAGTTAAATATGACGGACATACTAATAAGTATTCCTTCTTATTTAATAGTCGTCGTATTGCACTTGTATCACTTACTTATGACCAGTTTTGTATTGATCTAGCACACATGAAAAGTAAGGTTGAGCGTTATTGAATGGAGAAGCAGCTAGATGAGGGAATTGTGCCTGAAGAGATAAAACCCGAGGGAGTTGAATGCAATGAGATGAAAGGGTCAGCTGTTGAAATGGACAAGGAGATGGAAAAATCTGATGAGATGGGTGGTAAAAAGGAAGAAAAGAGAGAAAGTGGGCTGATCTTGAGCAACCCGGTGAAGGCCTATTATTTTCCCAACGAACTTACCTTGCTCTGTTTAGTGTTTCTTCTTGTATTCAGATCAAGCAAAGGCAAGTTGAGCTGATCTTGGTGTGTTCCATTCCAAAATCAATTGTAGACTTTGCAAGCTTCCATGTAGTTGGTACTCCAAGAGTTAAACCCCGTTTGTATCCATTCATGGAACAATGTCGACTGAAATCAGTCCACACCAAAGGGGAGTTGCTTCGAGCTCATCTTGATGGGAACACTCCACATTTTGTGGATGGTTGTGTACCAAGGGTTCGTTTAAAGAACAAGTACCTGAATGACCATTATGATTTTCATCTTGTTCTTAGTCCACGTGAATCTCCAACATCACCAAATCCGCCTTGGGGCCTTGCAAGTGTGTTCGGGCCGGAGTTCGATTTCACGGGATACGCTTCACACCACTTTGAGGACCCTTACCTCATGACCACAAACGATCAAGTTGAGCATACATTGAAGATGGTTTGTGAGATTCAAGGTCCGACAAGGGTTATTTTCCAACTTAGCACGTGGGTTTGGGCAAAGCGTGGATGTCGAGGCCAGAAGTTAAATATGACGGACATACTAATAAGTATTCCTTCTTATTTAATAGTCGTCGTATTGCACTTGTATCACTTACTTATGACCAGTTTTGTATTGATCTAGCACACATGAAAAGTAAGGTTGAGCGTTATTGAATGGAGAAGCAGCTAGATGAGGGAATTGTGCCTGAAGAGATAAAACCCGAGGCAGTTGAATGCAATGAGATGAAAGGGTCAGCTGTTGAAATGGACAAGGAGATGGAAAAATCTGATGAGATGGGTGGTAAAAAGGAAGAAAAGAGAGAAAGTGGGCTGATCTTGAGCAACCCGGTGAAGGCCTATTATTTTCCCAACGAACTTACCTTGCTTTGTTTAGTGTTTCTTCTTGTATTCAGATCAAGCAAAGGCAAGTTGAGCTGATCTTGGTGTGTTCCATTCCAAAATCAATTGTAGACTTTGCAAGCTTCCATGTAGTTGGTACTCCAAGAGTTAAACCCCGTTTGTATCCATTCATGGAACAATGTCAACTGAAATCAGTCCACACCAAAGGGGAGTTGCTTCGAGCTCATCTTGATGGGAACACTCCACATTTTGTGGATGGTTGTGTACCAAGGGTTCGTTTAAAGAACAAGTACCTGAATGACCATTATGATTTTCATCTTGTTCTTAGTCCACGTGAATCTCCAACATCACCAAATCCGCCTTGGGGCCTTGCAAGTGTGTTCGGGCCGGAGTTCGATTTCACGGGATACGCTTCACACCACTTTGAGGACCCTTACCTCATGACCACAAACGATCAAGTTGAGCATACATTGAAGATGGTTTGTGAGATTCAAGGTCCGACAAGGGTTATTTTCCAACTTAGCACGTGGGTTTTGCATTGGATGACATCTATAGCCATCCTAACAAGATTGAGTCGAAGGCATGTAACTCGTCTTGTCACCATTCGTGCTTCAATTTGTGGGCAAATTGCTTTCAAGAGGAGGGGAATGATACGAACAAGAGGAGCCATTGGAGTAAAGCCATGAGTTTTTCTTGGCAATATGTGGTGGCATTAGATTTGGGGTTCATACTACCAACTCTTGTAGTATCATCCATTTCCATCCAGATTTGAGGACGAATCCTTCTCAAGTGGAGGGGACTGATGTGTGCACGGACCTTAGCCCAAGTAATGACCCAGTCCGAGTTCCATTGGGCCCAGTCACACGTGCACAAGCCAAGTTCTTCAAAGAATCCCTCCAAGCCCCTGTTCGAATTGTCCAAGACCAACATGGAGTCCATAGAGAAATTGAAGGCTTGGAGGGAGACAATCAAGTTATCTACACCACGATCCAAGCCCATGAAGAGTCAAGTGGGCCTCCGAGTGAGCTGGCCGAATAGGGCCTTAGGCTTTAGTGTTTAATTTATAGTTAGATTAGTTGTTCTAGTAGAGCATGGGCCGGCCCATCTTGATCCCAAGGTGGCCGAATTCCCCTTTTCCTTGTTTTCCTTAGGGTTTTTGTAACTCTTAGCCTATAAATAGGCTTGCTTTGTAAGGTTTTAGGTAGACGTTTTATAAATCAAATTACTTAGTTTTTCGATTTTCTTGCTCGTGTGAATTTCGAGCTTTACTTGCTTCTGGCAAGGGTGATTGAGCAATCTTGCATCTTGTCCTTGATTGTTCTACCGACCTATTCCCTGGCGTATTCACCTTCATCGGAGTCGTCGTTCTACAGCCTTTAATCAAATCGTGTCGTCCGTTTGATTCTAGGTCCAGCAATCCAAGCGTTGGACAACCTCGCTAGATCCTCGGGCAAACGTGCTACGTGTCTCGAAACGTGTTGATCGAGGACCGCAATAGTTGGCCTCAGAGCTTATGTGGAGGTTCCCTCATACGTCATGGCGAATACAGGACGCATAAAAGCTAGCCCACAACATTGTCTTCCTGATCCTAAGGGAGTAAAAGAAGTGCCATTACGTGGTGTAGATGAGCAATTGGACCTCGTCAAATCTCAATTGCTTGGTTGGTTTTATACCCGTTGCGGTGTCAAAGACAAAATTTGTAGCTTGGCCATTGATGGGAGTTGTGAAGTCAACCTTGCAACTGCTATCATGGTTGAGAAATTAAATCTTCCAACCATTGGTCATCTTCGACCGCACAAGTTGATGAGTACTCAAGGTGTTGTCTGGGTTACTAAGCACACACTTGTACCTATTCAAATCGGCAAATATGTGGACGAGGTGTTGTGTGATGCAGTCCCAATTCAAGTGACACGGGTTGTTGGGCAAAGCGTGGATGTCGAGGCCAGAAGTTAAATATGACGGACATACTAATAAGTATTCCTTCTTATTTAATAGTCGTCGTATTGCACTTGTATCACTTACTTATGACCAGTTTTGTATTGATCTAGCACACATGAAAAGTAAGGTTGAGCGTTATTGAATGGAGAAGCAGCTAGATGAGGGAATTGTGCCTGAAGAGATAAAACCCGAGGCAGTTGAATGCAATGAGATGAAAGGGTCAGCTGTTGAAATGGACAAGGAGATGGAAAAATCTGATGAGATGGGTGGTAAAAAGGAAGAAAAGAGAGAAAGTGGGCTGATCTTGAGCAACCCGGTGAAGGCCTATTATTTTCCCAACGAACTTACCTTGCTCTGTTTAGTGTTTCTTCTTGTATTCAGATCAAGCAAAGGCAAGTTGAGCTGATCTTGGTGTGTTCCATTCCAAAATCAATTGTAGACTTTGCAAGCTTCCATGTAGTTGGTACTCCAAGAGTTAAACCCCGTTTGTATCCATTCATGGAACAATGTCAACTGAAATCAGTCCACACCAAAGGGGAGTTGCTTCGAGCTCATCTTGATGGGAACACTCCACATTTTGTGGATGGTTGTGTACCAAGGGTTCGTTTAAAGAACAAGTACCTGAATGACCATTATGATTTTCATCTTGTTCTTAGTCCACGTGAATCTCCAACATCACCAAATCCGCCTTGGGGCCTTGCAAGTGTGTTCGGGCCGGAGTTCGATTTCACGGGATACGCTTCACACCACTTTGAGGACCCTTACCTCATGACCACAAACGATCAAGTTGAGCATACATTGAAGATGGTTTGTGAGATTCAAGGTCCGACAAGGGTTATTTTCCAACTTAGCACGTGGGTTTTGCATTGGATGACATCTATAGCCATCCTAACAAGATTGAGTCGAAGGCATGTAACTCGTCTTGTCACCATTCGTGCTTCAATTTGTGGGCAAATTGCTTTCAAGAGGAGGGGAATGATACGAACAAGAGGAGCCATTGGAGTAAAGCCATGAGTTTTTCTTGGCAATATGTGGTGGCATTAGATTTGGGGTTCATACTACCAACTCTTGTAGTATCATCCATTTCCATCCAGATTTGAGGACGAATCCTTCTCAAGTGGAGGGGACTGATGTGTGCACGGACCTTAGCCCAAGTAATGACCCAGTCCGAGTTCCATTGGGCCCAGTCACACGTGCACAAGCCAAGTTCTTCAAAGAATCCCTCCAAGCCCCTGTTCGAATTGTCCAAGACCAACATGGAGTCCATAGAGAAATTGAAGGCTTGGAGGGAGACAATCAAGTTATCTACACCACGATCCAAGCCCATGAAGAGTCAAGTGGGCCTCCGAGTGAGCTGGCCGAATAGGGCCTTAGGCTTTAGTGTTTAATTTATAGTTAGATTAGTTGTTCTAGTAGAGCATGGGCCGGCCCATCTTGATCCCAAGGTGGCCGAATTCCCCTTTTCCTTGTTTTCCTTAGGGTTTTTGTAACTCTTAGCCTATAAATAGGCTTGCTTTGTAAGGTTTTAGGTAGACGTTTTATAAATCAAATTACTTAGTTTTTCGATTTTCTTGCTCGTGTGAATTTCGAGCTTTACTTGCTTCTGGCAAGGGTGATTGAGCAATCTTGCATCTTGTCCTTGATTGTTCTACCGACCTATTCCCTGGCGTATTCACCTTCATCGGAGTCGTCGTTCTACAGCCTTTAATCAAATCGTGTCGTCCGTTTGATTCTAGGTCCAGCAATCCAAGCGTTGGACAACCTCGCTAGATCCTCGGGCAAACGTGCTACGTGTCTCGAAACGTGTTGATCGAGGACCGCAATAGTTGGCCTCAGAGCTTATGTGGAGGTTCCCTCATACGTCATGGCGAATACAGGACGCATAAAAGCTAGCCCACAACATTGTCTTCCTGATCCTAAGGGAGTAAAAGAAGTGCCATTACGTGGTGTAGATGAGCAATTGGACCTCGTCAAATCTCAATTGCTTGGTTGGTTTTATACCCGTTGCGGTGTCAAAGACAAAATTTGTAGCTTGGCCATTGATGGGAGTTGTGAAGTCAACCTTGCAACTGCTATCATGGTTGAGAAATTAAATCTTCCAACCATTGGTCATCTTCGACCGCACAAGTTGATGAGTACTCAAGGTGTTGTCTGGGTTACTAAGCACACACTTGTACCTATTCAAATCGGCAAATATGTGGACGAGGTGTTGTGTGATGTAGTCCCAATTCAAGTGACACGGGTTGTTGGGCAAAGCGTGGATGTCGAGGCCAGAAGTTAAATATGACGGACATACTAATAAGTATTCCTTCTTATTTAATAGTCGTCGTATTGCACTTGTATCACTTACTTATGACCAGTTTTGTATTGATCTAGCACACATGAAAAGTAAGGTTGAGCGTTATTGAATGGAGAAGCAGCTAGATGAGGGAATTGTGCCTGAAGAGATAAAACCCGAGGGAGTTGAATGCAATGAGATGAAAGGGTCAGCTGTTGAAATGGACAAGGAGATGGAAAAATCTGATGAGATGGGTGGTAAAAAGGAAGAAAAGAGAGAAAGTGGGCTGATCTTGAGCAACCCGGTGAAGGCCTATTATTTTCCCAACGAACTTACCTTGCTTTGTTTAGTGTTTCTTCTTGTATTCAGATCAAGCAAAGGCAAGTTGAGCTGATCTTGGTGTGTTCCATTCCAAAATCAATTGTAGACTTTGCAAGCTTCCATGTAGTTGGTACTCCAAGAGTTAAACCCCGTTTGTATCCATTCATGGAACAATGTCAACTGAAATCAGTCCACACCAAAGGGGAGTTGCTTCGAGCTCATCTTGATGGGAACACTCCACATTTTGTGGATGGTTGTGTACCAAGGGTTCGTTTAAAGAACAAGTACCTGAATGACCATTATGATTTTCATCTTGTTCTTAGTCCACGTGAATCTCCAACATCACCAAATCCGCCTTGGGGCCTTGCAAGTGTGTTCGGGCCGGAGTTCGATTTCACGGGATACGCTTCACACCACTTTGAGGACCCTTACCTCATGACCACAAACGATCAAGTTGAGCATACATTGAAGATGGTTTGTGAGATTCAAGGTCCGACAAGGGTTATTTTCCAACTTAGCACGTGGGTTTTGCATTGGATGACATCTATAGCCATCCTAACAAGATTGAGTCGAAGGCATGTAACTCGTCTTGTCACCATTCGTGCTTCAATTTGTGGGCAAATTGCTTTCAAGAGGAGGGGAATGATACGAACAAGAGGAGCCATTGGAGTAAAGCCATGAGTTTTTCTTGGCAATATGTGGTGGCATTAGATTTGGGGTTCATACTACCAACTCTTGTAGTATCATCCATTTCCATCCAGATTTGAGGACGAATCCTTCTCAAGTGGAGGGGACTGATGTGTGCACGGACCTTAGCCCAAGTAATGACCCAGTCCGAGTTCCATTGGGCCCAGTCACACGTGCACAAGCCAAGTTCTTCAAAGAATCCCTCCAAGCCCCTGTTCGAATTGTCCAAGACCAACATGGAGTCCATAGAGAAATTGAAGGCTTGGAGGGAGACAATCAAGTTATCTACACCACGATCCAAGCCCATGAAGAGTCAAGTGGGCCTCCGAGTGAGCTGGCCGAATAGGGCCTTAGGCTTTAGTGTTTAATTTATAGTTAGATTAGTTGTTCTAGTAGAGCATGGGCCGGCCCATCTTGATCCCAAGGTGGCCGAATTCCCCTTTTCCTTGTTTTCCTTAGGGTTTTTGTAACTCTTAGCCTATAAATAGGCTTGCTTTGTAAGGTTTTAGGTAGACGTTTTATAAATCAAATTACTTAGTTTTTCGATTTTCTTGCTCGTGTGAATTTCGAGCTTTACTTGCTTCTGGCAAGGGTGATTGAGCAATCTTGCATCTTGTCCTTGATTGTTCTACCGACCTATTCCCTGGCGTATTCACCTTCATCGGAGTCGTCGTTCTACAGCCTTTAATCAAATCGTGTCGTCCGTTTGATTCTAGGTCCAGCAATCCAAGCGTTGGACAACCTCGCTAGATCCTCGGGCAAACGTGCTACGTGTCTCGAAACGTGTTGATCGAGGACCGCAATAGTTGGCCTCAGAGCTTATGTGGAGGTTCCCTCATACGTCATGGCGAATACAGGACGCATAAAAGCTAGCCCACAACATTGTCTTCCTGATCCTAAGGGAGTAAAAGAAGTGCCATTACGTGGTGTAGATGAGCAATTGGACCTCGTCAAATCTCAATTGCTTGGTTGGTTTTATACCCGTTGCGGTGTCAAAGACAAAATTTGTAGCTTGGCCATTGATGGGAGTTGTGAAGTCAACCTTGCAACTGCTATCATGGTTGAGAAATTAAATCTTCCAACCATTGGTCATCTTCGACCGCACAAGTTGATGAGTACTCAAGGTGTTGTCTGGGTTACTAAGCACACACTTGTACCTATTCAAATCGGCAAATATGTGGACGAGGTGTTGTGTGATGCAGTCCCAATTCAAGTGACACGGGTTGTTGGGCAAAGCGTGGATGTCGAGGCCAGAAGTTAAATATGACGGACATACTAATAAGTATTCCTTCTTATTTAATAGTCGTCGTATTGCACTTGTATCACTTACTTATGACCAGTTTTGTATTGATCTAGCACACATGAAAAGTAAGGTTGAGCGTTATTGAATGGAGAAGCAGCTAGATGAGGGAATTGTGCCTGAAGAGATAAAACCCGAGGGAGTTGAATGCAATGAGATGAAAGGGTCAGCTGTTGAAATGGACAAGGAGATGGAAAAATCTGATGAGATGGGTGGTAAAAAGGAAGAAAAGAGAGAAAGTGGGCTGATCTTGAGCAACCCGGTGAAGGCCTATTATTTTCCCAACGAACTTACCTTGCTTTGTTTAGTGTTTCTTCTTGTATTCAGATCAAGCAAAGGCAAGTTGAGCTGATCTTGGTGTGTTCCATTCCAAAATCAATTGTAGACTTTGCAAGCTTCCATGTAGTTGGTACTCCAAGAGTTAAACCCCGTTTGTATCCATTCATGGAACAATGTCAACTGAAATCAGTCCACACCAAAGGGGAGTTGCTTCGAGCTCATCTTGATGGGAACACTCCACATTTTGTGGATGGTTGTGTACCAAGGGTTCGTTTAAAGAACAAGTACCTGAATGACCATTATGATTTTCATCTTGTTCTTAGTCCACGTGAATCTCCAACATCACCAAATCCGCCTTGGGGCCTTGCAAGTGTGTTCGGGCCGGAGTTCGATTTCACGGGATACGCTTCACACCACTTTGAGGACCCTTACCTCATGACCACAAACGATCAAGTTGAGCATACATTGAAGATGGTTTGTGAGATTCAAGGTCCGACAAGGGTTATTTTCCAACTTAGCACGTGGGTTTTGCATTGGATGACATCTATAGCCATCCTAACAAGATTGAGTCGAAGGCATGTAACTCGTCTTGTCACCATTCGTGCTTCAATTTGTGGGCAAATTGCTTTCAAGAGGAGGGGAATGATACGAACAAGAGGAGCCATTGGAGTAAAGCCATGAGTTTTTCTTGGCAATATGTGGTGGCATTAGATTTGGGGTTCATACTACCAACTCTTGTAGTATCATCCATTTCCATCCAGATTTGAGGACGAATCCTTCTCAAGTGGAGGGGACTGATGTGTGCACGGACCTTAGCCCAAGTAATGACCCAGTCCGAGTTCCATTGGGCCCAGTCACACGTGCACAAGCCAAGTTCTTCAAAGAATCCCTCCAAGCCCCTGTTCGAATTGTCCAAGACCAACATGGAGTCCATAGAGAAATTGAAGGCTTGGAGGGAGACAATCAAGTTATCTACACCACGATCCAAGCCCATGAAGAGTCAAGTGGGCCTCCGAGTGAGCTGGCCGAATAGGGCCTTAGGCTTTAGTGTTTAATTTATAGTTAGATTAGTTGTTCTAGTAGAGCATGGGCCGGCCCATCTTGATCCCAAGGTGGCCGAATTCCCCTTTTCCTTGTTTTCCTTAGGGTTTTTGTAACTCTTAGCCTATAAATAGGCTTGCTTTGTAAGGTTTTAGGTAGACGTTTTATAAATCAAATTACTTAGTTTTTCGATTTTCTTGCTCGTGTGAATTTCGAGCTTTACTTGCTTCTGGCAAGGGTGATTGAGCAATCTTGCATCTTGTCCTTGATTGTTCTACCGACCTATTCCCTGGCGTATTCACCTTCATCGGAGTCGTCGTTCTACAGCCTTTAATCAAATCGTGTCGTCCGTTTGATTCTAGGTCCAGCAATCCAAGCGTTGGACAACCTCGCTAGATCCTCGGGCAAACGTGCTACGTGTCTCGAAACGTGTTGATCGAGGACCGCAATAGTTGGCCTCAGAGCTTATGTGGAGGTTCCCTCATACGTCATGGCGAATACAGGACGCATAAAAGCTAGCCCACAACATTGTCTTCCTGATCCTAAGGGAGTAAAAGAAGTGCCATTACGTGGTGTAGATGAGCAATTGGACCTCGTCAAATCTCAATTGCTTGGTTGGTTTTATACCCGTTGCGGTGTCAAAGACAAAATTTGTAGCTTGGCCATTGATGGGAGTTGTGAAGTCAACCTTGCAACTGCTATCATGGTTGAGAAATTAAATCTTCCAACCATTGGTCATCTTCGACCGCACAAGTTGATGAGTACTCAAGGTGTTGTCTGGGTTACTAAGCACACACTTGTACCTATTCAAATCGGCAAATATGTGGACGAGGTGTTGTGTGATGTAGTCCCAATTCAAGTGACACGGGTTGTTGGGCAAAGCGTGGATGTCGAGGCCAGAAGTTAAATATGACGGACATACTAATAAGTATTCCTTCTTATTTAATAGTCGTCGTATTGCACTTGTATCACTTACTTATGACCAGTTTTGTATTGATCTAGCACACATGAAAAGTAAGGTTGAGCGTTATTGAATGGAGAAGCAGCTAGATGAGGGAATTGTGCCTGAAGAGATAAAACCCGAGGGAGTTGAATGCAATGAGATGAAAGGGTCAGCTGTTGAAATGGACAAGGAGATGGAAAAATCTGATGAGATGGGTGGTAAAAAGGAAGAAAAGAGAGAAAGTGGGCTGATCTTGAGCAACCCGGTGAAGGCCTATTATTTTCCCAACGAACTTACCTTGCTTTGTTTAGTGTTTCTTCTTGTATTCAGATCAAGCAAAGGCAAGTTGAGCTGATCTTGGTGTGTTCCATTCCAAAATCAATTGTAGACTTTGCAAGCTTCCATGTAGTTGGTACTCCAAGAGTTAAACCCCGTTTGTATCCATTCATGGAACAATGTCAACTGAAATCAGTCCACACCAAAGGGGAGTTGCTTCGAGCTCATCTTGATGGGAACACTCCACATTTTGTGGATGGTTGTGTACCAAGGGTTCGTTTAAAGAACAAGTACCTGAATGACCATTATGATTTTCATCTTGTTCTTAGTCCACGTGAATCTCCAACATCACCAAATCCGCCTTGGGGCCTTGCAAGTGTGTTCGGGCCGGAGTTCGATTTCACGGGATACGCTTCACACCACTTTGAGGACCCTTACCTCATGACCACAAACGATCAAGTTGAGCATACATTGAAGATGGTTTGTGAGATTCAAGGTCCGACAAGGGTTATTTTCCAACTTAGCACGTGGGTTTTGCATTGGATGACATCTATAGCCATCCTAACAAGATTGAGTCGAAGGCATGTAACTCGTCTTGTCACCATTCGTGCTTCAATTTGTGGGCAAATTGCTTTCAAGAGGAGGGGAATGATACGAACAAGAGGAGCCATTGGAGTAAAGCCATGAGTTTTTCTTGGCAATATGTGGTGGCATTAGATTTGGGGTTCATACTACCAACTCTTGTAGTATCATCCATTTCCATCCAGATTTGAGGACGAATCCTTCTCAAGTGGAGGGGACTGATGTGTGCACGGACCTTAGCCCAAGTAATGACCCAGTCCGAGTTCCATTGGGCCCAGTCACACGTGCACAAGCCAAGTTCTTCAAAGAATCCCTCCAAGCCCCTGTTCGAATTGTCCAAGACCAACATGGAGTCCATAGAGAAATTGAAGGCTTGGAGGGAGACAATCAAGTTATCTACACCACGATCCAAGCCCATGAAGAGTCAAGTGGGCCTCCGAGTGAGCTGGCCGAATAGGGCCTTAGGCTTTAGTGTTTAATTTATAGTTAGATTAGTTGTTCTAGTAGAGCATGGGCCGGCCCATCTTGATCCCAAGGTGGCCGAATTCCCCTTTTCCTTGTTTTCCTTAGGGTTTTTGTAACTCTTAGCCTATAAATAGGCTTGCTTTGTAAGGTTTTAGGTAGACGTTTTATAAATCAAATTACTTAGTTTTTCGATTTTCTTGCTCGTGTGAATTTCGAGCTTTACTTGCTTCTGGCAAGGGTGATTGAGCAATCTTGCATCTTGTCCTTGATTGTTCTACCGACCTATTCCCTGGCGTATTCACCTTCATCGGAGTCGTCGTTCTACAGCCTTTAATCAAATCGTGTCGTCCGTTTGATTCTAGGTCCAGCAATCCAAGCGTTGGACAACCTCGCTAGATCCTCGGGCAAACGTGCTACGTGTCTCGAAACGTGTTGATCGAGGACCGCAATAGTTGGCCTCAGAGCTTATGTGGAGGTTCCCTCATACGTCATGGCGAATACAGGACGCATAAAAGCTAGCCCACAACATTGTCTTCCTGATCCTAAGGGAGTAAAAGAAGTGCCATTACGTGGTGTAGATGAGCAATTGGACCTCGTCAAATCTCAATTGCTTGGTTGGTTTTATACCCGTTGCGGTGTCAAAGACAAAATTTGTAGCTTGGCCATTGATGGGAGTTGTGAAGTCAACCTTGCAACTGCTATCATGGTTGAGAAATTAAATCTTCCAACCATTGGTCATCTTCGACCGCACAAGTTGATGAGTACTCAAGGTGTTGTCTGGGTTACTAAGCACACACTTGTACCTATTCAAATCGGCAAATATGTGGACGAGGTGTTGTGTGATGCAGTCCCAATTCAAGTGACACGGGTTGTTGGGCAAAGCGTGGATGTCGAGGCCAGAAGTTAAATATGACGGACATACTAATAAGTATTCCTTCTTATTTAATAGTCGTCGTATTGCACTTGTATCACTTACTTATGACCAGTTTTGTATTGATCTAGCACACATGAAAAGTAAGGTTGAGCGTTATTGAATGGAGAAGCAGCTAGATGAGGGAATTGTGCCTGAAGAGATAAAACCCGAGGCAGTTGAATGCAATGAGATGAAAGGGTCAGCTGTTGAAATGGACAAGGAGATGGAAAAATCTGATGAGATGGGTGGTAAAAAGGAAGAAAAGAGAGAAAGTGGGCTGATCTTGAGCAACCCGGTGAAGGCCTATTATTTTCCCAACGAACTTACCTTGCTTTGTTTAGTGTTTCTTCTTGTATTCAGATCAAGCAAAGGCAAGTTGAGCTGATCTTGGTGTGTTCCATTCCAAAATCAATTGTAGACTTTGCAAGCTTCCATGTAGTTGGTACTCCAAGAGTTAAACCCCGTTTGTATCCATTCATGGAACAATGTCAACTGAAATCAGTCCACACCAAAGGGGAGTTGCTTCGAGCTCATCTTGATGGGAACACTCCACATTTTGTGGATGGTTGTGTACCAAGGGTTCGTTTAAAGAACAAGTACCTGAATGACCATTATGATTTTCATCTTGTTCTTAGTCCACGTGAATCTCCAACATCACCAAATCCGCCTTGGGGCCTTGCAAGTGTGTTCGGGCCGGAGTTCGATTTCACGGGATACGCTTCACACCACTTTGAGGACCCTTACCTCATGACCACAAACGATCAAGTTGAGCATACATTGAAGATGGTTTGTGAGATTCAAGGTCCGACAAGGGTTATTTTCCAACTTAGCACGTGGGTTTTGCATTGGATGACATCTATAGCCATCCTAACAAGATTGAGTCGAAGGCATGTAACTCGTCTTGTCACCATTCGTGCTTCAATTTGTGGGCAAATTGCTTTCAAGAGGAGGGGAATGATACGAACAAGAGGAGCCATTGGAGTAAAGCCATGAGTTTTTCTTGGCAATATGTGGTGGCATTAGATTTGGGGTTCATACTACCAACTCTTGTAGTATCATCCATTTCCATCCAGATTTGAGGACGAATCCTTCTCAAGTGGAGGGGACTGATGTGTGCACGGACCTTAGCCCAAGTAATGACCCAGTCCGAGTTCCATTGGGCCCAGTCACACGTGCACAAGCCAAGTTCTTCAAAGAATCCCTCCAAGCCCCTGTTCGAATTGTCCAAGACCAACATGGAGTCCATAGAGAAATTGAAGGCTTGGAGGGAGACAATCAAGTTATCTACACCACGATCCAAGCCCATGAAGAGTCAAGTGGGCCTCCGAGTGAGCTGGCCGAATAGGGCCTTAGGCTTTAGTGTTTAATTTATAGTTAGATTAGTTGTTCTAGTAGAGCATGGGCCGGCCCATCTTGATCCCAAGGTGGCCGAATTCCCCTTTTCCTTGTTTTCCTTAGGGTTTTTGTAACTCTTAGCCTATAAATAGGCTTGCTTTGTAAGGTTTTAGGTAGACGTTTTATAAATCAAATTACTTAGTTTTTCGATTTTCTTGCTCGTGTGAATTTCGAGCTTTACTTGCTTCTGGCAAGGGTGATTGAGCAATCTTGCATCTTGTCCTTGATTGTTCTACCGACCTATTCCCTGGCGTATTCACCTTCATCGGAGTCGTCGTTCTACAGCCTTTAATCAAATCGTGTCGTCCGTTTGATTCTAGGTCCAGCAATCCAAGCGTTGGACAACCTCGCTAGATCCTCGGGCAAACGTGCTACGTGTCTCGAAACGTGTTGATCGAGGACCGCAATAGTTGGCCTCAGAGCTTATGTGGAGGTTCCCTCATACGTCATGGCGAATACAGGACGCATAAAAGCTAGCCCACAACATTGTCTTCCTGATCCTAAGGGAGTAAAAGAAGTGCCATTACGTGGTGTAGATGAGCAATTGGACCTCGTCAAATCTCAATTGCTTGGTTGGTTTTATACCCGTTGCGGTGTCAAAGACAAAATTTGTAGCTTGGCCATTGATGGGAGTTGTGAAGTCAACCTTGCAACTGCTATCATGGTTGAGAAATTAAATCTTCCAACCATTGGTCATCTTCGACCGCACAAGTTGATGAGTACTCAAGGTGTTGTCTGGGTTACTAAGCACACACTTGTACCTATTCAAATCGGCAAATATGTGGACGAGGTGTTGTGTGATGCAGTCCCAATTCAAGTGACACGGGTTGTTGGGCAAAGCGTGGATGTCGAGGCCAGAAGTTAAATATGACGGACATACTAATAAGTATTCCTTCTTATTTAATAGTCGTCGTATTGCACTTGTATCACTTACTTATGACCAGTTTTGTATTGATCTAGCACACATGAAAAGTAAGGTTGAGCGTTATTGAATGGAGAAGCAGCTAGATGAGGGAATTGTGCCTGAAGAGATAAAACCCGAGGGAGTTGAATGCAATGAGATGAAAGGGTCAGCTGTTGAAATGGACAAGGAGATGGAAAAATCTGATGAGATGGGTGGTAAAAAGGAAGAAAAGAGAGAAAGTGGGCTGATCTTGAGCAACCCGGTGAAGGCCTATTATTTTCCCAACGAACTTACCTTGCTCTGTTTAGTGTTTCTTCTTGTATTCAGATCAAGCAAAGGCAAGTTGAGCTGATCTTGGTGTGTTCCATTCCAAAATCAATTGTAGACTTTGCAAGCTTCCATGTAGTTGGTACTCCAAGAGTTAAACCCCGTTTGTATCCATTCATGGAACAATGTCGACTGAAATCAGTCCACACCAAAGGGGAGTTGCTTCGAGCTCATCTTGATGGGAACACTCCACATTTTGTGGATGGTTGTGTACCAAGGGTTCGTTTAAAGAACAAGTACCTGAATGACCATTATGATTTTCATCTTGTTCTTAGTCCACGTGAATCTCCAACATCACCAAATCCGCCTTGGGGCCTTGCAAGTGTGTTCGGGCCGGAGTTCGATTTCACGGGATACGCTTCACACCACTTTGAGGACCCTTACCTCATGACCACAAACGATCAAGTTGAGCATACATTGAAGATGGTTTGTGAGATTCAAGGTCCGACAAGGGTTATTTTCCAACTTAGCACGTGGGTTTTGCATTGGATGACATCTATAGCCATCCTAACAAGATTGAGTCGAAGGCATGTAACTCGTCTTGTCACCATTCGTGATTCAATTTGTGGGCAAATTGCTTTCAAGAGGAGGGGAATGATACGAACAAGAGGAGCCATTGGAGTAAAGCCATGAGTTTTTCTTGGCAATATGTGGTGGCATTAGATTTGGGGTTCATACTACCAACTCTTGTAGTATCATCCATTTCCATCCAGATTTGAGGACGAATCCTTCTCAAGTGGAGGGGACTGATGTGTGCACGGACCTTAGCCCAAGTAATGACCCAGTCCGAGTTCCATTGGGCCCAGTCACACGTGCACAAGCCAAGTTCTTCAAAGAATCCCTCCAAGCCCCTGTTCGAATTGTCCAAGACCAACATGGAGTCCATAGAGAAATTGAAGGCTTGGAGGGAGACAATCAAGTTATCTACACCACGATCCAAGCCCATGAAGAGTCAAGTGGGCCTCCGAGTGAGCTGGCCGAATAGGGCCTTAGGCTTTAGTGTTTAATTTATAGTTAGATTAGTTGTTCTAGTAGAGCATGGGCCGGCCCATCTTGATCCCAAGGTGGCCGAATTCCCCTTTTCCTTGTTTTCCTTAGGGTTTTTGTAACTCTTAGCCTATAAATAGGCTTGCTTTGTAAGGTTTTAGGTAGACGTTTTATAAATCAAATTACTTAGTTTTTCGATTTTCTTGCTCGTGTGAATTTCGAGCTTTACTTGCTTCTGGCAAGGGTGATTGAGCAATCTTGCATCTTGTCCTTGATTGTTCTACCGACCTATTCCCTGGCGTATTCACCTTCATCGGAGTCGTCGTTCTACAGCCTTTAATCAAATCGTGTCGTCCGTTTGATTCTAGGTCCAGCAATCCAAGCGTTGGACAACCTCGCTAGATCCTCGGGCAAACGTGCTACGTGTCTCGAAACGTGTTGATCGAGGACCGCAATAGTTGGCCTCAGAGCTTATGTGGAGGTTCCCTCATACGTCATGGCGAATACAGGACGCATAAAAGCTAGCCCACAACATTGTCTTCCTGATCCTAAGGGAGTAAAAGAAGTGCCATTACGTGGTGTAGATGAGCAATTGGACCTCGTCAAATCTCAATTGCTTGGTTGGTTTTATACCCGTTGCGGTGTCAAAGACAAAATTTGTAGCTTGGCCATTGATGGGAGTTGTGAAGTCAACCTTGCAACTGCTATCATGGTTGAGAAATTAAATCTTCCAACCATTGGTCATCTTCGACCGCACAAGTTGATGAGTACTCAAGGTGTTGTCTGGGTTACTAAGCACACACTTGTACCTATTCAAATCGGCAAATATGTGGACGAGGTGTTGTGTGATGCAGTCCCAATTCAAGTGACACGGGTTGTTGGGCAAAGCGTGGATGTCGAGGCCAGAAGTTAAATATGACGGACATACTAATAAGTATTCCTTCTTATTTAATAGTCGTCGTATTGCACTTGTATCACTTACTTATGACCAGTTTTGTATTGATCTAGCACACATGAAAAGTAAGGTTGAGCGTTATTGAATGGAGAAGCAGCTAGATGAGGGAATTGTGCCTGAAGAGATAAAACCCGAGGGAGTTGAATGCAATGAGATGAAAGGGTCAGCTGTTGAAATGGACAAGGAGATGGAAAAATCTGATGAGATGGGTGGTAAAAAGGAAGAAAAGAGAGAAAGTGGGCTGATCTTGAGCAACCCGGTGAAGGCCTATTATTTTCCCAACGAACTTACCTTGCTCTGTTTAGTGTTTCTTCTTGTATTCAGATCAAGCAAAGGCAAGTTGAGCTGATCTTGGTGTGTTCCATTCCAAAATCAATTGTAGACTTTGCAAGCTTCCATGTAGTTGGTACTCCAAGAGTTAAACCCCGTTTGTATCCATTCATGGAACAATGTCGACTGAAATCAGTCCACACCAAAGGGGAGTTGCTTCGAGCTCATCTTGATGGGAACACTCCACATTTTGTGGATGGTTGTGTACCAAGGGTTCGTTTAAAGAACAAGTACCTGAATGACCATTATGATTTTCATCTTGTTCTTAGTCCACGTGAATCTCCAACATCACCAAATCCGCCTTGGGGCCTTGCAAGTGTGTTCGGGCCGGAGTTCGATTTCACGGGATACGCTTCACACCACTTTGAGGACCCTTACCTCATGACCACAAACGATCAAGTTGAGCATACATTGAAGATGGTTTGTGAGATTCAAGGTCCGACAAGGGTTATTTTCCAACTTAGCACGTGGGTTTTGCATTGGATGACATCTATAGCCATCCTAACAAGATTGAGTCGAAGGCATGTAACTCGTCTTGTCACCATTCGTGATTCAATTTGTGGGCAAATTGCTTTCAAGAGGAGGGGAATGATACGAACAAGAGGAGCCATTGGAGTAAAGCCATGAGTTTTTCTTGGCAATATGTGGTGGCATTAGATTTGGGGTTCATACTACCAACTCTTGTAGTATCATCCATTTCCATCCAGATTTGAGGACGAATCCTTCTCAAGTGGAGGGGACTGATGTGTGCACGGACCTTAGCCCAAGTAATGACCCAGTCCGAGTTCCATTGGGCCCAGTCACACGTGCACAAGCCAAGTTCTTCAAAGAATCCCTCCAAGCCCCTGTTCGAATTGTCCAAGACCAACATGGAGTCCATAGAGAAATTGAAGGCTTGGAGGGAGACAATCAAGTTATCTACACCACGATCCAAGCCCATGAAGAGTCAAGTGGGCCTCCGAGTGAGCTGGCCGAATAGGGCCTTAGGCTTTAGTGTTTAATTTATAGTTAGATTAGTTGTTCTAGTAGAGCATGGGCCGGCCCATCTTGATCCCAAGGTGGCCGAATTCCCCTTTTCCTTGTTTTCCTTAGGGTTTTTGTAACTCTTAGCCTATAAATAGGCTTGCTTTGTAAGGTTTTAGGTAGACGTTTTATAAATCAAATTACTTAGTTTTTCGATTTTCTTGCTCGTGTGAATTTCGAGCTTTACTTGCTTCTGGCAAGGGTGATTGAGCAATCTTGCATCTTGTCCTTGATTGTTCTACCGACCTATTCCCTGGCGTATTCACCTTCATCGGAGTCGTCGTTCTACAGCCTTTAATCAAATCGTGTCGTCCGTTTGATTCTAGGTCCAGCAATCCAAGCGTTGGACAACCTCGCTAGATCCTCGGGCAAACGTGCTACGTGTCTCGAAACGTGTTGATCGAGGACCGCAATAGTTGGCCTCAGAGCTTATGTGGAGGTTCCCTCATACGTCATGGCGAATACAGGACGCATAAAAGCTAGCCCACAACATTGTCTTCCTGATCCTAAGGGAGTAAAAGAAGTGCCATTACGTGGTGTAGATGAGCAATTGGACCTCGTCAAATCTCAATTGCTTGGTTGGTTTTATACCCGTTGCGGTGTCAAAGACAAAATTTGTAGCTTGGCCATTGATGGGAGTTGTGAAGTCAACCTTGCAACTGCTATCATGGTTGAGAAATTAAATCTTCCAACCATTGGTCATCTTCGACCGCACAAGTTGATGAGTACTCAAGGTGTTGTCTGGGTTACTAAGCACACACTTGTACCTATTCAAATCGGCAAATATGTGGACGAGGTGTTGTGTGATGCAGTCCCAATTCAAGTGACACGGGTTGTTGGGCAAAGCGTGGATGTCGAGGCCAGAAGTTAAATATGACGGACATACTAATAAGTATTCCTTCTTATTTAATAGTCGTCGTATTGCACTTGTATCACTTACTTATGACCAGTTTTGTATTGATCTAGCACACATGAAAAGTAAGGTTGAGCGTTATTGAATGGAGAAGCAGCTAGATGAGGGAATTGTGCCTGAAGAGATAAAACCCGAGGGAGTTGAATGCAATGAGATGAAAGGGTCAGCTGTTGAAATGGACAAGGAGATGGAAAAATCTGATGAGATGGGTGGTAAAAAGGAAGAAAAGAGAGAAAGTGGGCTGATCTTGAGCAACCCGGTGAAGGCCTATTATTTTCCCAACGAACTTACCTTGCTCTGTTTAGTGTTTCTTCTTGTATTCAGATCAAGCAAAGGCAAGTTGAGCTGATCTTGGTGTGTTCCATTCCAAAATCAATTGTAGACTTTGCAAGCTTCCATGTAGTTGGTACTCCAAGAGTTAAACCCCGTTTGTATCCATTCATGGAACAATGTCGACTGAAATCAGTCCACACCAAAGGGGAGTTGCTTCGAGCTCATCTTGATGGGAACACTCCACATTTTGTGGATGGTTGTGTACCAAGGGTTCGTTTAAAGAACAAGTACCTGAATGACCATTATGATTTTCATCTTGTTCTTAGTCCACGTGAATCTCCAACATCACCAAATCCGCCTTGGGGCCTTGCAAGTGTGTTCGGGCCGGAGTTCGATTTCACGGGATACGCTTCACACCACTTTGAGGACCCTTACCTCATGACCACAAACGATCAAGTTGAGCATACATTGAAGATGGTTTGTGAGATTCAAGGTCCGACAAGGGTTATTTTCCAACTTAGCACGTGGGTTTTGCATTGGATGACATCTATAGCCATCCTAACAAGATTGAGTCGAAGGCATGTAACTCGTCTTGTCACCATTCGTGCTTCAATTTGTGGGCAAATTGCTTTCAAGAGGAGGGGAATGATACGAACAAGAGGAGCCATTGGAGTAAAGCCATGAGTTTTTCTTGGCAATATGTGGTGGCATTAGATTTGGGGTTCATACTACCAACTCTTGTAGTATCATCCATTTCCATCCAGATTTGAGGACGAATCCTTCTCAAGTGGAGGGGACTGATGTGTGCACGGACCTTAGCCCAAGTAATGACCCAGTCCGAGTTCCATTGGGCCCAGTCACACGTGCACAAGCCAAGTTCTTCAAAGAATCCCTCCAAGCCCCTGTTCGAATTGTCCAAGACCAACATGGAGTCCATAGAGAAATTGAAGGCTTGGAGGGAGACAATCAAGTTATCTACACCACGATCCAAGCCCATGAAGAGTCAAGTGGGCCTCCGAGTGAGCTGGCCGAATAGGGCCTTAGGCTTTAGTGTTTAATTTATAGTTAGATTAGTTGTTCTAGTAGAGCATGGGCCGGCCCATCTTGATCCCAAGGTGGCCGAATTCCCCTTTTCCTTGTTTTCCTTAGGGTTTTTGTAACTCTTAGCCTATAAATAGGCTTGCTTTGTAAGGTTTTAGGTAGACGTTTTATAAATCAAATTACTTAGTTTTTCGATTTTCTTGCTCGTGTGAATTTCGAGCTTTACTTGCTTCTGGCAAGGGTGATTGAGCAATCTTGCATCTTGTCCTTGATTGTTCTACCGACCTATTCCCTGGCGTATTCACCTTCATCGGAGTCGTCGTTCTACAGCCTTTAATCAAATCGTGTCGTCCGTTTGATTCTAGGTCCAGCAATCCAAGCGTTGGACAACCTCGCTAGATCCTCGGGCAAACGTGCTACGTGTCTCGAAACGTGTTGATCGAGGACCGCAATAGTTGGCCTCAGAGCTTATGTGGAGGTTCCCTCATACGTCATGGCGAATACAGGACGCATAAAAGCTAGCCCACAACATTGTCTTCCTGATCCTAAGGGAGTAAAAGAAGTGCCATTACGTGGTGTAGATGAGCAATTGGACCTCGTCAAATCTCAATTGCTTGGTTGGTTTTATACCCGTTGCGGTGTCAAAGACAAAATTTGTAGCTTGGCCATTGATGGGAGTTGTGAAGTCAACCTTGCAACTGCTATCATGGTTGAGAAATTAAATCTTCCAACCATTGGTCATCTTCGACCGCACAAGTTGATGAGTACTCAAGGTGTTGTCTGGGTTACTAAGCACACACTTGTACCTATTCAAATCGGCAAATATGTGGACGAGGTGTTGTGTGATGCAGTCCCAATTCAAGTGACACGGGTTGTTGGGCAAAGCGTGGATGTCGAGGCCAGAAGTTAAATATGACGGACATACTAATAAGTATTCCTTCTTATTTAATAGTCGTCGTATTGCACTTGTATCACTTACTTATGACCAGTTTTGTATTGATCTAGCACACATGAAAAGTAAGGTTGAGCGTTATTGAATGGAGAAGCAGCTAGATGAGGGAATTGTGCCTGAAGAGATAAAACCCGAGGCAGTTGAATGCAATGAGATGAAAGGGTCAGCTGTTGAAATGGACAAGGAGATGGAAAAATCTGATGAGATGGGTGGTAAAAAGGAAGAAAAGAGAGAAAGTGGGCTGATCTTGAGCAACCCGGTGAAGGCCTATTATTTTCCCAACGAACTTACCTTGCTCTGTTTAGTGTTTCTTCTTGTATTCAGATCAAGCAAAGGCAAGTTGAGCTGATCTTGGTGTGTTCCATTCCAAAATCAATTGTAGACTTTGCAAGCTTCCATGTAGTTGGTACTCCAAGAGTTAAACCCCGTTTGTATCCATTCATGGAACAATGTCGACTGAAATCAGTCCACACCAAAGGGGAGTTGCTTCGAGCTCATCTTGATGGGAACACTCCACATTTTGTGGATGGTTGTGTACCAAGGGTTCGTTTAAAGAACAAGTACCTGAATGACCATTATGATTTTCATCTTGTTCTTAGTCCACGTGAATCTCCAACATCACCAAATCCGCCTTGGGGCCTTGCAAGTGTGTTCGGGCCGGAGTTCGATTTCACGGGATACGCTTCACACCACTTTGAGGACCCTTACCTCATGACCACAAACGATCAAGTTGAGCATACATTGAAGATGGTTTGTGAGATTCAAGGTCCGACAAGGGTTATTTTCCAACTTAGCACGTGGGTTTTGCATTGGATGACATCTATAGCCATCCTAACAAGATTGAGTCGAAGGCATGTAACTCGTCTTGTCACCATTCGTGCTTCAATTTGTGGGCAAATTGCTTTCAAGAGGAGGGGAATGATACGAACAAGAGGAGCCATTGGAGTAAAGCCATGAGTTTTTCTTGGCAATATGTGGTGGCATTAGATTTGGGGTTCATACTACCAACTCTTGTAGTATCATCCATTTCCATCCAGATTTGAGGACGAATCCTTCTCAAGTGGAGGGGACTGATGTGTGCACGGACCTTAGCCCAAGTAATGACCCAGTCCGAGTTCCATTGGGCCCAGTCACACGTGCACAAGCCAAGTTCTTCAAAGAATCCCTCCAAGCCCCTGTTCGAATTGTCCAAGACCAACATGGAGTCCATAGAGAAATTGAAGGCTTGGAGGGAGACAATCAAGTTATCTACACCACGATCCAAGCCCATGAAGAGTCAAGTGGGCCTCCGAGTGAGCTGGCCGAATAGGGCCTTAGGCTTTAGTGTTTAATTTATAGTTAGATTAGTGGTTCTAGTAGAGCATGGGCCGGCCCATCTTGATCCCAAGGTGGCCGAATTCCCCTTTTCCTTGTTTTCCTTAGGGTTTTTGTAACTCTTAGCCTATAAATAGGCTTGCTTTGTTAGGTTTTAGGTAGACGTTTTATAAATCAAATTACTTAGTTTTTCGATTTTCTTGCTCGTGTGAATTTCGAGCTTTACTTGCTTCTGGCAAGGGTGATTGAGCAATCTTGCATCTTGTCCTTGATTGTTCTACCGACCTATTCCCTGGCGTATTCACCTTCATCGGAGTCGTCGTTCTACAGCCTTTAATCAAATCGTGTCGTCCGTTTGATTCTAGGTCCAGCAATCCAAGCGTTGGACAACCTCGCTAGATCCTCGGGCAAACGTGCTACGTGTCTCGAAACGTGTTGATCGAGGACCGCAATAGTTGGCCTCAGAGCTTATGTGGAGGTTCCCTCATACGTCATGGCGAATACAGGACGCATAAAAGCTAGCCCACAACATTGTCTTCCTGATCCTAAGGGAGTAAAAGAAGTGCCATTACGTGGTGTAGATGAGCAATTGGACCTCGTCAAATCTCAATTGCTTGGTTGGTTTTATACCCGTTGCGGTGTCAAAGACAAAATTTGTAGCTTGGCCATTGATGGGAGTTGTGAAGTCAACCTTGCAACTGCTATCATGGTTGAGAAATTAAATCTTCCAACCATTGGTCATCTTCGACCGCACAAGTTGATGAGTACTCAAGGTGTTGTCTGGGTTACTAAGCACACACTTGTACCTATTCAAATCGGCAAATATGTGGACGAGGTGTTGTGTGATGCAGTCCCAATTCAAGTGACACGGGTTGTTGGGCAAAGCGTGGATGTCGAGGCCAGAAGTTAAATATGACGGACATACTAATAAGTATTCCTTCTTATTTAATAGTCGTCGTATTGCACTTGTATCACTTACTTATGACCAGTTTTGTATTGATCTAGCACACATGAAAAGTAAGGTTGAGCGTTATTGAATGGAGAAGCAGCTAGATGAGGGAATTGTGCCTGAAGAGATAAAACCCGAGGGAGTTGAATGCAATGAGATGAAAGGGTCAGCTGTTGAAATGGACAAGGAGATGGAAAAATCTGATGAGATGGGTGGTAAAAAGGAAGAAAAGAGAGAAAGTGGGCTGATCTTGAGCAACCCGGTGAAGGCCTATTATTTTCCCAACGAACTTACCTTGCTCTGTTTAGTGTTTCTTCTTGTATTCAGATCAAGCAAAGGCAAGTTGAGCTGATCTTGGTGTGTTCCATTCCAAAATCAATTGTAGACTTTGCAAGCTTCCATGTAGTTGGTACTCCAAGAGTTAAACCCCGTTTGTATCCATTCATGGAACAATGTCGACTGAAATCAGTCCACACCAAAGGGGAGTTGCTTCGAGCTCATCTTGATGGGAACACTCCACATTTTGTGGATGGTTGTGTACCAAGGGTTCGTTTAAAGAACAAGTACCTGAATGACCATTATGATTTTCATCTTGTTCTTAGTCCACGTGAATCTCCAACATCACCAAATCCGCCTTGGGGCCTTGCAAGTGTGTTCGGGCCGGAGTTCGATTTCACGGGATACGCTTCACACCACTTTGAGGACCCTTACCTCATGACCACAAACGATCAAGTTGAGCATACATTGAAGATGGTTTGTGAGATTCAAGGTCCGACAAGGGTTATTTTCCAACTTAGCACGTGGGTTTTGCATTGGATGACATCTATAGCCATCCTAACAAGATTGAGTCGAAGGCATGTAACTCGTCTTGTCACCATTCGTGATTCAATTTGTGGGCAAATTGCTTTCAAGAGGAGGGGAATGATACGAACAAGAGGAGCCATTGGAGTAAAGCCATGAGTTTTTCTTGGCAATATGTGGTGGCATTAGATTTGGGGTTCATACTACCAACTCTTGTAGTATCATCCATTTCCATCCAGATTTGAGGACGAATCCTTCTCAAGTGGAGGGGACTGATGTGTGCACGGACCTTAGCCCAAGTAATGACCCAGTCCGAGTTCCATTGGGCCCAGTCACACGTGCACAAGCCAAGTTCTTCAAAGAATCCCTCCAAGCCCCTGTTCGAATTGTCCAAGACCAACATGGAGTCCATAGAGAAATTGAAGGCTTGGAGGGAGACAATCAAGTTATCTACACCACGATCCAAGCCCATGAAGAGTCAAGTGGGCCTCCGAGTGAGCTGGCCGAATAGGGCCTTAGGCTTTAGTGTTTAATTTATAGTTAGATTAGTTGTTCTAGTAGAGCATGGGCCGGCCCATCTTGATCCCAAGGTGGCCGAATTCCCCTTTTCCTTGTTTTCCTTAGGGTTTTTGTAACTCTTAGCCTATAAATAGGCTTGCTTTGTAAGGTTTTAGGTAGACGTTTTATAAATCAAATTACTTAGTTTTTCGATTTTCTTGCTCGTGTGAATTTCGAGCTTTACTTGCTTCTGGCAAGGGTGATTGAGCAATCTTGCATCTTGTCCTTGATTGTTCTACCGACCTATTCCCTGGCGTATTCACCTTCATCGGAGTCGTCGTTCTACAGCCTTTAATCAAATCGTGTCGTCCGTTTGATTCTAGGTCCAGCAATCCAAGCGTTGGACAACCTCGCTAGATCCTCGGGCAAACGTGCTACGTGTCTCGAAACGTGTTGATCGAGGACCGCAATAGTTGGCCTCAGAGCTTATGTGGAGGTTCCCTCATACGTCATGGCGAATACAGGACGCATAAAAGCTAGCCCACAACATTGTCTTCCTGATCCTAAGGGAGTAAAAGAAGTGCCATTACGTGGTGTAGATGAGCAATTGGACCTCGTCAAATCTCAATTGCTTGGTTGGTTTTATACCCGTTGCGGTGTCAAAGACAAAATTTGTAGCTTGGCCATTGATGGGAGTTGTGAAGTCAACCTTGCAACTGCTATCATGGTTGAGAAATTAAATCTTCCAACCATTGGTCATCTTCGACCGCACAAGTTGATGAGTACTCAAGGTGTTGTCTGGGTTACTAAGCACACACTTGTACCTATTCAAATCGGCAAATATGTGGACGAGGTGTTGTGTGATGCAGTCCCAATTCAAGTGACACGGGTTGTTGGGCAAAGCGTGGATGTCGAGGCCAGAAGTTAAATATGACGGACATACTAATAAGTATTCCTTCTTATTTAATAGTCGTCGTATTGCACTTGTATCACTTACTTATGACCAGTTTTGTATTGATCTAGCACACATGAAAAGTAAGGTTGAGCGTTATTGAATGGAGAAGCAGCTAGATGAGGGAATTGTGCCTGAAGAGATAAAACCCGAGGGAGTTGAATGCAATGAGATGAAAGGGTCAGCTGTTGAAATGGACAAGGAGATGGAAAAATCTGATGAGATGGGTGGTAAAAAGGAAGAAAAGAGAGAAAGTGGGCTGATCTTGAGCAACCCGGTGAAGGCCTATTATTTTCCCAACGAACTTACCTTGCTCTGTTTAGTGTTTCTTCTTGTATTCAGATCAAGCAAAGGCAAGTTGAGCTGATCTTGGTGTGTTCCATTCCAAAATCAATTGTAGACTTTGCAAGCTTCCATGTAGTTGGTACTCCAAGAGTTAAACCCCGTTTGTATCCATTCATGGAACAATGTCGACTGAAATCAGTCCACACCAAAGGGGAGTTGCTTCGAGCTCATCTTGATGGGAACACTCCACATTTTGTGGATGGTTGTGTACCAAGGGTTCGTTTAAAGAACAAGTACCTGAATGACCATTATGATTTTCATCTTGTTCTTAGTCCACGTGAATCTCCAACATCACCAAATTCAAGTTGAGCATACATTGAAGATGGTTTGTGAGATTCAAGGTCCGACAAGGGTTATTTTCCAACTTAGCACGTGGGTTTTGCATTGGATGACATCTATAGCCATCCTAACAAGATTGAGTCGAAGGCATGTAACTCGTCTTGTCACCATTCGTGATTCAATTTGTGGGCAAATTGCTTTCAAGAGGAGGGGAATGATACGAACAAGAGGAGCCATTGGAGTAAAGCCATGAGTTTTTCTTGGCAATATGTGGTGGCATTAGATTTGGGGTTCATACTACCAACTCTTGTAGTATCATCCATTTCCATCCAGATTTGAGGACGAATCCTTCTCAAGTGGAGGGGACTGATGTGTGCACGGACCTTAGCCCAAGTAATGACCCAGTCCGAGTTCCATTGGGCCCAGTCACACGTGCACAAGCCAAGTTCTTCAAAGAATCCCTCCAAGCCCCTGTTCGAATTGTCCAAGACCAACATGGAGTCCATAGAGAAATTGAAGGCTTGGAGGGAGACAATCAAGTTATCTACACCACGATCCAAGCCCATGAAGAGTCAAGTGGGCCTCCGAGTGAGCTGGCCGAATAGGGCCTTAGGCTTTAGTGTTTAATTTATAGTTAGATTAGTTGTTCTAGTAGAGCATGGGCCGGCCCATCTTGATCCCAAGGTGGCCGAATTCCCCTTTTCCTTGTTTTCCTTAGGGTTTTTGTAACTCTTAGCCTATAAATAGGCTTGCTTTGTAAGGTTTTAGGTAGACGTTTTATAAATCAAATTACTTAGTTTTTCGATTTTCTTGCTCGTGTGAATTTCGAGCTTTACTTGCTTCTGGCAAGGGTGATTGAGCAATCTTGCATCTTGTCCTTGATTGTTCTACCGACCTATTCCCTGGCGTATTCACCTTCATCGGAGTCGTCGTTCTACAGCCTTTAATCAAATCGTGTCGTCCGTTTGATTCTAGGTCCAGCAATCCAAGCGTTGGACAACCTCGCTAGATCCTCGGGCAAACGTGCTACGTGTCTCGAAACGTGTTGATCGAGGACCGCAATAGTTGGCCTCAGAGCTTATGTGGAGGTTCCCTCATACGTCATGGCGAATACAGGACGCATAAAAGCTAGCCCACAACATTGTCTTCCTGATCCTAAGGGAGTAAAAGAAGTGCCATTACGTGGTGTAGATGAGCAATTGGACCTCGTCAAATCTCAATTGCTTGGTTGGTTTTATACCCGTTGCGGTGTCAAAGACAAAATTTGTAGCTTGGCCATTGATGGGAGTTGTGAAGTCAACCTTGCAACTGCTATCATGGTTGAGAAATTAAATCTTCCAACCATTGGTCATCTTCGACCGCACAAGTTGATGAGTACTCAAGGTGTTGTCTGGGTTACTAAGCACACACTTGTACCTATTCAAATCGGCAAATATGTGGACGAGGTGTTGTGTGATGCAGTCCCAATTCAAGTGACACGGGTTGTTGGGCAAAGCGTGGATGTCGAGGCCAGAAGTTAAATATGACGGACATACTAATAAGTATTCCTTCTTATTTAATAGTCGTCGTATTGCACTTGTATCACTTACTTATGACCAGTTTTGTATTGATCTAGCACACATGAAAAGTAAGGTTGAGCGTTATTGAATGGAGAAGCAGCTAGATGAGGGAATTGTGCCTGAAGAGATAAAACCCGAGGGAGTTGAATGCAATGAGATGAAAGGGTCAGCTGTTGAAATGGACAAGGAGATGGAAAAATCTGATGAGATGGGTGGTAAAAAGGAAGAAAAGAGAGAAAGTGGGCTGATCTTGAGCAACCCGGTGAAGGCCTATTATTTTCCCAACGAACTTACCTTGCTCTGTTTAGTGTTTCTTCTTGTATTCAGATCAAGCAAAGGCAAGTTGAGCTGATCTTGGTGTGTTCCATTCCAAAATCAATTGTAGACTTTGCAAGCTTCCATGTAGTTGGTACTCCAAGAGTTAAACCCCGTTTGTATCCATTCATGGAACAATGTCGACTGAAATCAGTCCACACCAAAGGGGAGTTGCTTCGAGCTCATCTTGATGGGAACACTCCACATTTTGTGGATGGTTGTGTACCAAGGGTTCGTTTAAAGAACAAGTACCTGAATGACCATTATGATTTTCATCTTGTTCTTAGTCCACGTGAATCTCCAACATCACCAAATCCGCCTTGGGGCCTTGCAAGTGTGTTCGGGCCGGAGTTCGATTTCACGGGATACGCTTCACACCACTTTGAGGACCCTTACCTCATGACCACAAACGATCAAGTTGAGCATACATTGAAGATGGTTTGTGAGATTCAAGGTCCGACAAGGGTTATTTTCCAACTTAGCACGTGGGTTTTGCATTGGATGACATCTATAGCCATCCTAACAAGATTGAGTCGAAGGCATGTAACTCGTCTTGTCACCATTCGTGCTTCAATTTGTGGGCAAATTGCTTTCAAGAGGAGGGGAATGATACGAACAAGAGGAGCCATTGGAGTAAAGCCATGAGTTTTTCTTGGCAATATGTGGTGGCATTAGATTTGGGGTTCATACTACCAACTCTTGTAGTATCATCCATTTCCATCCAGATTTGAGGACGAATCCTTCTCAAGTGGAGGGGACTGATGTGTGCACGGACCTTAGCCCAAGTAATGACCCAGTCCGAGTTCCATTGGGCCCAGTCACACGTGCACAAGCCAAGTTCTTCAAAGAATCCCTCCAAGCCCCTGTTCGAATTGTCCAAGACCAACATGGAGTCCATAGAGAAATTGAAGGCTTGGAGGGAGACAATCAAGTTATCTACACCACGATCCAAGCCCATGAAGAGTCAAGTGGGCCTCCGAGTGAGCTGGCCGAATAGGGCCTTAGGCTTTAGTGTTTAATTTATAGTTAGATTAGTTGTTCTAGTAGAGCATGGGCCGGCCCATCTTGATCCCAAGGTGGCCGAATTCCCCTTTTCCTTGTTTTCCTTAGGGTTTTTGTAACTCTTAGCCTATAAATAGGCTTGCTTTGTAAGGTTTTAGGTAGACGTTTTATAAATCAAATTACTTAGTTTTTCGATTTTCTTGCTCGTGTGAATTTCGAGCTTTACTTGCTTCTGGCAAGGGTGATTGAGCAATCTTGCATCTTGTCCTTGATTGTTCTACCGACCTATTCCCTGGCGTATTCACCTTCATCGGAGTCGTCGTTCTACAGCCTTTAATCAAATCGTGTCGTCCGTTTGATTCTAGGTCCAGCAATCCAAGCGTTGGACAACCTCGCTAGATCCTCGGGCAAACGTGCTACGTGTCTCGAAACGTGTTGATCGAGGACCGCAATAGTTGGCCTCAGAGCTTATGTGGAGGTTCCCTCATACGTCATGGCGAATACAGGACGCATAAAAGCTAGCCCACAACATTGTCTTCCTGATCCTAAGGGAGTAAAAGAAGTGCCATTACGTGGTGTAGATGAGCAATTGGACCTCGTCAAATCTCAATTGCTTGGTTGGTTTTATACCCGTTGCGGTGTCAAAGACAAAATTTGTAGCTTGGCCATTGATGGGAGTTGTGAAGTCAACCTTGCAACTGCTATCATGGTTGAGAAATTAAATCTTCCAACCATTGGTCATCTTCGACCGCACAAGTTGATGAGTACTCAAGGTGTTGTCTGGGTTACTAAGCACACACTTGTACCTATTCAAATCGGCAAATATGTGGACGAGGTGTTGTGTGATGCAGTCCCAATTCAAGTGACACGGGTTGTTGGGCAAAGCGTGGATGTCGAGGCCAGAAGTTAAATATGACGGACATACTAATAAGTATTCCTTCTTATTTAATAGTCGTCGTATTGCACTTGTATCACTTACTTATGACCAGTTTTGTATTGATCTAGCACACATGAAAAGTAAGGTTGAGCGTTATTGAATGGAGAAGCAGCTAGATGAGGGAATTGTGCCTGAAGAGATAAAACCCGAGGCAGTTGAATGCAATGAGATGAAAGGGTCAGCTGTTGAAATGGACAAGGAGATGGAAAAATCTGATGAGATGGGTGGTAAAAAGGAAGAAAAGAGAGAAAGTGGGCTGATCTTGAGCAACCCGGTGAAGGCCTATTATTTTCCCAACGAACTTACCTTGCTCTGTTTAGTGTTTCTTCTTGTATTCAGATCAAGCAAAGGCAAGTTGAGCTGATCTTGGTGTGTTCCATTCCAAAATCAATTGTAGACTTTGCAAGCTTCCATGTAGTTGGTACTCCAAGAGTTAAACCCCGTTTGTATCCATTCATGGAACAATGTCGACTGAAATCAGTCCACACCAAAGGGGAGTTGCTTCGAGCTCATCTTGATGGGAACACTCCACATTTTGTGGATGGTTGTGTACCAAGGGTTCGTTTAAAGAACAAGTACCTGAATGACCATTATGATTTTCATCTTGTTCTTAGTCCACGTGAATCTCCAACATCACCAAATCCGCCTTGGGGCCTTGCAAGTGTGTTCGGGCCGGAGTTCGATTTCACGGGATACGCTTCACACCACTTTGAGGACCCTTACCTCATGACCACAAACGATCAAGTTGAGCATACATTGAAGATGGTTTGTGAGATTCAAGGTCCGACAAGGGTTATTTTCCAACTTAGCACGTGGGTTTTGCATTGGATGACATCTATAGCCATCCTAACAAGATTGAGTCGAAGGCATGTAACTCGTCTTGTCACCATTCGTGCTTCAATTTGTGGGCAAATTGCTTTCAAGAGGAGGGGAATGATACGAACAAGAGGAGCCATTGGAGTAAAGCCATGAGTTTTTCTTGGCAATATGTGGTGGCATTAGATTTGGGGTTCATACTACCAACTCTTGTAGTATCATCCATTTCCATCCAGATTTGAGGACGAATCCTTCTCAAGTGGAGGGGACTGATGTGTGCACGGACCTTAGCCCAAGTAATGACCCAGTCCGAGTTCCATTGGGCCCAGTCACACGTGCACAAGCCAAGTTCTTCAAAGAATCCCTCCAAGCCCCTGTTCGAATTGTCCAAGACCAACATGGAGTCCATAGAGAAATTGAAGGCTTGGAGGGAGACAATCAAGTTATCTACACCACGATCCAAGCCCATGAAGAGTCAAGTGGGCCTCCGAGTGAGCTGGCCGAATAGGGCCTTAGGCTTTAGTGTTTAATTTATAGTTAGATTAGTTGTTCTAGTAGAGCATGGGCCGGCCCATCTTGATCCCAAGGTGGCCGAATTCCCCTTTTCCTTGTTTTCCTTAGGGTTTTTGTAACTCTTAGCCTATAAATAGGCTTGCTTTGTAAGGTTTTAGGTAGACGTTTTATAAATCAAATTACTTAGTTTTTCGATTTTCTTGCTCGTGTGAATTTCGAGCTTTACTTGCTTCTGGCAAGGGTGATTGAGCAATCTTGCATCTTGTCCTTGATTGTTCTACCGACCTATTCCCTGGCGTATTCACCTTCATCGGAGTCGTCGTTCTACAGCCTTTAATCAAATCGTGTCGTCCGTTTGATTCTAGGTCCAGCAATCCAAGCGTTGGACAACCTCGCTAGATCCTCGGGCAAACGTGCTACGTGTCTCGAAACGTGTTGATCGAGGACCGCAATAGTTGGCCTCAGAGCTTATGTGGAGGTTCCCTCATACGTCATGGCGAATACAGGACGCATAAAAGCTAGCCCACAACATTGTCTTCCTGATCCTAAGGGAGTAAAAGAAGTGCCATTACGTGGTGTAGATGAGCAATTGGACCTCGTCAAATCTCAATTGCTTGGTTGGTTTTATACCCGTTGCGGTGTCAAAGACAAAATTTGTAGCTTGGCCATTGATGGGAGTTGTGAAGTCAACCTTGCAACTGCTATCATGGTTGAGAAATTAAATCTTCCAACCATTGGTCATCTTCGACCGCACAAGTTGATGAGTACTCAAGGTGTTGTCTGGGTTACTAAGCACACACTTGTACCTATTCAAATCGGCAAATATGTGGACGAGGTGTTGTGTGATGCAGTCCCAATTCAAGTGACACGGGTTGTTGGGCAAAGCGTGGATGTCGAGGCCAGAAGTTAAATATGACGGACATACTAATAAGTATTCCTTCTTATTTAATAGTCGTCGTATTGCACTTGTATCACTTACTTATGACCAGTTTTGTATTGATCTAGCACACATGAAAAGTAAGGTTGAGCGTTATTGAATGGAGAAGCAGCTAGATGAGGGAATTGTGCCTGAAGAGATAAAACCCGAGGCAGTTGAATGCAATGAGATGAAAGGGTCAGCTGTTGAAATGGACAAGGAGATGGAAAAATCTGATGAGATGGGTGGTAAAAAGGAAGAAAAGAGAGAAAGTGGGCTGATCTTGAGCAACCCGGTGAAGGCCTATTATTTTCCCAACGAACTTACCTTGCTCTGTTTAGTGTTTCTTCTTGTATTCAGATCAAGCAAAGGCAAGTTGAGCTGATCTTGGTGTGTTCCATTCCAAAATCAATTGTAGACTTTGCAAGCTTCCATGTAGTTGGTACTCCAAGAGTTAAACCCCGTTTGTATCCATTCATGGAACAATGTCGACTGAAATCAGTCCACACCAAAGGGGAGTTGCTTCGAGCTCATCTTGATGGGAACACTCCACATTTTGTGGATGGTTGTGTACCAAGGGTTCGTTTAAAGAACAAGTACCTGAATGACCATTATGATTTTCATCTTGTTCTTAGTCCACGTGAATCTCCAACATCACCAAATCCGCCTTGGGGCCTTGCAAGTGTGTTCGGGCCGGAGTTCGATTTCACGGGATACGCTTCACACCACTTTGAGGACCCTTACCTCATGACCACAAACGATCAAGTTGAGCATACATTGAAGATGGTTTGTGAGATTCAAGGTCCGACAAGGGTTATTTTCCAACTTAGCACGTGGGTTTTGCATTGGATGACATCTATAGCCATCCTAACAAGATTGAGTCGAAGGCATGTAACTCGTCTTGTCACCATTCGTGCTTCAATTTGTGGGCAAATTGCTTTCAAGAGGAGGGGAATGATACGAACAAGAGGAGCCATTGGAGTAAAGCCATGAGTTTTTCTTGGCAATATGTGGTGGCATTAGATTTGGGGTTCATACTACCAACTCTTGTAGTATCATCCATTTCCATCCAGATTTGAGGACGAATCCTTCTCAAGTGGAGGGGACTGATGTGTGCACGGACCTTAGCCCAAGTAATGACCCAGTCCGAGTTCCATTGGGCCCAGTCACACGTGCACAAGCCAAGTTCTTCAAAGAATCCCTCCAAGCCCCTGTTCGAATTGTCCAAGACCAACATGGAGTCCATAGAGAAATTGAAGGCTTGGAGGGAGACAATCAAGTTATCTACACCACGATCCAAGCCCATGAAGAGTCAAGTGGGCCTCCGAGTGAGCTGGCCGAATAGGGCCTTAGGCTTTAGTGTTTAATTTATAGTTAGATTAGTTGTTCTAGTAGAGCATGGGCCGGCCCATCTTGATCCCAAGGTGGCCGAATTCCCCTTTTCCTTGTTTTCCTTAGGGTTTTTGTAACTCTTAGCCTATAAATAGGCTTGCTTTGTAAGGTTTTAGGTAGACGTTTTATAAATCAAATTACTTAGTTTTTCGATTTTCTTGCTCGTGTGAATTTCGAGCTTTACTTGCTTCTGGCAAGGGTGATTGAGCAATCTTGCATCTTGTCCTTGATTGTTCTACCGACCTATTCCCTGGCGTATTCACCTTCATCGGAGTCGTCGTTCTACAGCCTTTAATCAAATCGTGTCGTCCGTTTGATTCTAGGTCCAGCAATCCAAGCGTTGGACAACCTCGCTAGATCCTCGGGCAAACGTGCTACGTGTCTCGAAACGTGTTGATCGAGGACCGCAATAGTTGGCCTCAGAGCTTATGTGGAGGTTCCCTCATACGTCATGGCGAATACAGGACGCATAAAAGCTAGCCCACAACATTGTCTTCCTGATCCTAAGGGAGTAAAAGAAGTGCCATTACGTGGTGTAGATGAGCAATTGGACCTCGTCAAATCTCAATTGCTTGGTTGGTTTTATACCCGTTGCGGTGTCAAAGACAAAATTTGTAGCTTGGCCATTGATGGGAGTTGTGAAGTCAACCTTGCAACTGCTATCATGGTTGAGAAATTAAATCTTCCAACCATTGGTCATCTTCGACCGCACAAGTTGATGAGTACTCAAGGTGTTGTCTGGGTTACTAAGCACACACTTGTACCTATTCAAATCGGCAAATATGTGGACGAGGTGTTGTGTGATGCAGTCCCAATTCAAGTGACACGGGTTGTTGGGCAAAGCGTGGATGTCGAGGCCAGAAGTTAAATATGACGGACATACTAATAAGTATTCCTTCTTATTTAATAGTCGTCGTATTGCACTTGTATCACTTACTTATGACCAGTTTTGTATTGATCTAGCACACATGAAAAGTAAGGTTGAGCGTTATTGAATGGAGAAGCAGCTAGATGAGGGAATTGTGCCTGAAGAGATAAAACCCGAGGCAGTTGAATGCAATGAGATGAAAGGGTCAGCTGTTGAAATGGACAAGGAGATGGAAAAATCTGATGAGATGGGTGGTAAAAAGGAAGAAAAGAGAGAAAGTGGGCTGATCTTGAGCAACCCGGTGAAGGCCTATTATTTTCCCAACGAACTTACCTTGCTCTGTTTAGTGTTTCTTCTTGTATTCAGATCAAGCAAAGGCAAGTTGAGCTGATCTTGGTGTGTTCCATTCCAAAATCAATTGTAGACTTTGCAAGCTTCCATGTAGTTGGTACTCCAAGAGTTAAACCCCGTTTGTATCCATTCATGGAACAATGTCGACTGAAATCAGTCCACACCAAAGGGGAGTTGCTTCGAGCTCATCTTGATGGGAACACTCCACATTTTGTGGATGGTTGTGTACCAAGGGTTCGTTTAAAGAACAAGTACCTGAATGACCATTATGATTTTCATCTTGTTCTTAGTCCACGTGAATCTCCAACATCACCAAATCCGCCTTGGGGCCTTGCAAGTGTGTTCGGGCCGGAGTTCGATTTCACGGGATACGCTTCACACCACTTTGAGGACCCTTACCTCATGACCACAAACGATCAAGTTGAGCATACATTGAAGATGGTTTGTGAGATTCAAGGTCCGACAAGGGTTATTTTCCAACTTAGCACGTGGGTTTTGCATTGGATGACATCTATAGCCATCCTAACAAGATTGAGTCGAAGGCATGTAACTCGTCTTGTCACCATTCGTGCTTCAATTTGTGGGCAAATTGCTTTCAAGAGGAGGGGAATGATACGAACAAGAGGAGCCATTGGAGTAAAGCCATGAGTTTTTCTTGGCAATATGTGGTGGCATTAGATTTGGGGTTCATACTACCAACTCTTGTAGTATCATCCATTTCCATCCAGATTTGAGGACGAATCCTTCTCAAGTGGAGGGGACTGATGTGTGCACGGACCTTAGCCCAAGTAATGACCCAGTCCGAGTTCCATTGGGCCCAGTCACACGTGCACAAGCCAAGTTCTTCAAAGAATCCCTCCAAGCCCCTGTTCGAATTGTCCAAGACCAACATGGAGTCCATAGAGAAATTGAAGGCTTGGAGGGAGACAATCAAGTTATCTACACCACGATCCAAGCCCATGAAGAGTCAAGTGGGCCTCCGAGTGAGCTGGCCGAATAGGGCCTTAGGCTTTAGTGTTTAATTTATAGTTAGATTAGTTGTTCTAGTAGAGCATGGGCCGGCCCATCTTGATCCCAAGGTGGCCGAATTCCCCTTTTCCTTGTTTTCCTTAGGGTTTTTGTAACTCTTAGCCTATAAATAGGCTTGCTTTGTAAGGTTTTAGGTAGACGTTTTATAAATCAAATTACTTAGTTTTTCGATTTTCTTGCTCGTGTGAATTTCGAGCTTTACTTGCTTCTGGCAAGGGTGATTGAGCAATCTTGCATCTTGTCCTTGATTGTTCTACCGACCTATTCCCTGGCGTATTCACCTTCATCGGAGTCGTCGTTCTACAGCCTTTAATCAAATCGTGTCGTCCGTTTGATTCTAGGTCCAGCAATCCAAGCGTTGGACAACCTCGCTAGATCCTCGGGCAAACGTGCTACGTGTCTCGAAACGTGTTGATCGAGGACCGCAATAGTTGGCCTCAGAGCTTATGTGGAGGTTCCCTCATACGTCATGGCGAATACAGGACGCATAAAAGCTAGCCCACAACATTGTCTTCCTGATCCTAAGGGAGTAAAAGAAGTGCCATTACGTGGTGTAGATGAGCAATTGGACCTCGTCAAATCTCAATTGCTTGGTTGGTTTTATACCCGTTGCGGTGTCAAAGACAAAATTTGTAGCTTGGCCATTGATGGGAGTTGTGAAGTCAACCTTGCAACTGCTATCATGGTTGAGAAATTAAATCTTCCAACCATTGGTCATCTTCGACCGCACAAGTTGATGAGTACTCAAGGTGTTGTCTGGGTTACTAAGCACACACTTGTACCTATTCAAATCGGCAAATATGTGGACGAGGTGTTGTGTGATGCAGTCCCAATTCAAGTGACACGGGTTGTTGGGCAAAGCGTGGATGTCGAGGCCAGAAGTTAAATATGACGGACATACTAATAAGTATTCCTTCTTATTTAATAGTCGTCGTATTGCACTTGTATCACTTACTTATGACCAGTTTTGTATTGATCTAGCACACATGAAAAGTAAGGTTGAGCGTTATTGAATGGAGAAGCAGCTAGATGAGGGAATTGTGCCTGAAGAGATAAAACCCGAGGCAGTTGAATGCAATGAGATGAAAGGGTCAGCTGTTGAAATGGACAAGGAGATGGAAAAATCTGATGAGATGGGTGGTAAAAAGGAAGAAAAGAGAGAAAGTGGGCTGATCTTGAGCAACCCGGTGAAGGCCTATTATTTTCCCAACGAACTTACCTTGCTCTGTTTAGTGTTTCTTCTTGTATTCAGATCAAGCAAAGGCAAGTTGAGCTGATCTTGGTGTGTTCCATTCCAAAATCAATTGTAGACTTTGCAAGCTTCCATGTAGTTGGTACTCCAAGAGTTAAACCCCGTTTGTATCCATTCATGGAACAATGTCGACTGAAATCAGTCCACACCAAAGGGGAGTTGCTTCGAGCTCATCTTGATGGGAACACTCCACATTTTGTGGATGGTTGTGTACCAAGGGTTCGTTTAAAGAACAAGTACCTGAATGACCATTATGATTTTCATCTTGTTCTTAGTCCACGTGAATCTCCAACATCACCAAATCCGCCTTGGGGCCTTGCAAGTGTGTTCGGGCCGGAGTTCGATTTCACGGGATACGCTTCACACCACTTTGAGGACCCTTACCTCATGACCACAAACGATCAAGTTGAGCATACATTGAAGATGGTTTGTGAGATTCAAGGTCCGACAAGGGTTATTTTCCAACTTAGCACGTGGGTTTTGCATTGGATGACATCTATAGCCATCCTAACAAGATTGAGTCGAAGGCATGTAACTCGTCTTGTCACCATTCGTGCTTCAATTTGTGGGCAAATTGCTTTCAAGAGGAGGGGAATGATACGAACAAGAGGAGCCATTGGAGTAAAGCCATGAGTTTTTCTTGGCAATATGTGGTGGCATTAGATTTGGGGTTCATACTACCAACTCTTGTAGTATCATCCATTTCCATCCAGATTTGAGGACGAATCCTTCTCAAGTGGAGGGGACTGATGTGTGCACGGACCTTAGCCCAAGTAATGACCCAGTCCGAGTTCCATTGGGCCCAGTCACACGTGCACAAGCCAAGTTCTTCAAAGAATCCCTCCAAGCCCCTGTTCGAATTGTCCAAGACCAACATGGAGTCCATAGAGAAATTGAAGGCTTGGAGGGAGACAATCAAGTTATCTACACCACGATCCAAGCCCATGAAGAGTCAAGTGGGCCTCCGAGTGAGCTGGCCGAATAGGGCCTTAGGCTTTAGTGTTTAATTTATAGTTAGATTAGTGGTTCTAGTAGAGCATGGGCCGGCCCATCTTGATCCCAAGGTGGCCGAATTCCCCTTTTCCTTGTTTTCCTTAGGGTTTTTGTAACTCTTAGCCTATAAATAGGCTTGCTTTGTAAGGTTTTAGGTAGACGTTTTATAAATCAAATTACTTAGTTTTTCGATTTTCTTGCTCGTGTGAATTTCGAGCTTTACTTGCTTCTGGCAAGGGTGATTGAGCAATCTTGCATCTTGTCCTTGATTGTTCTACCGACCTATTCCCTGGCGTATTCACCTTCATCGGAGTCGTCGTTCTACAGCCTTTAATCAAATCGTGTCGTCCGTTTGATTCTAGGTCCAGCAATCCAAGCGTTGGACAACCTCGCTAGATCCTCGGGCAAACGTGCTACGTGTCTCGAAACGTGTTGATCGAGGACCGCAATAGTTGGCCTCAGAGCTTATGTGGAGGTTCCCTCATACGTCATGGCGAATACAGGACGCATAAAAGCTAGCCCACAACATTGTCTTCCTGATCCTAAGGGAGTAAAAGAAGTGCCATTACGTGGTGTAGATGAGCAATTGGACCTCGTCAAATCTCAATTGCTTGGTTGGTTTTATACCCGTTGCGGTGTCAAAGACAAAATTTGTAGCTTGGCCATTGATGGGAGTTGTGAAGTCAACCTTGCAACTGCTATCATGGTTGAGAAATTAAATCTTCCAACCATTGGTCATCTTCGACCGCACAAGTTGATGAGTACTCAAGGTGTTGTCTGGGTTACTAAGCACACACTTGTACCTATTCAAATCGGCAAATATGTGGACGAGGTGTTGTGTGATGCAGTCCCAATTCAAGTGACACGGGTTGTTGGGCAAAGCGTGGATGTCGAGGCCAGAAGTTAAATATGACGGACATACTAATAAGTATTCCTTCTTATTTAATAGTCGTCGTATTGCACTTGTATCACTTACTTATGACCAGTTTTGTATTGATCTAGCACACATGAAAAGTAAGGTTGAGCGTTATTGAATGGAGAAGCAGCTAGATGAGGGAATTGTGCCTGAAGAGATAAAACCCGAGGCAGTTGAATGCAATGAGATGAAAGGGTCAGCTGTTGAAATGGACAAGGAGATGGAAAAATCTGATGAGATGGGTGGTAAAAAGGAAGAAAAGAGAGAAAGTGGGCTGATCTTGAGCAACCCGGTGAAGGCCTATTATTTTCCCAACGAACTTACCTTGCTCTGTTTAGTGTTTCTTCTTGTATTCAGATCAAGCAAAGGCAAGTTGAGCTGATCTTGGTGTGTTCCATTCCAAAATCAATTGTAGACTTTGCAAGCTTCCATGTAGTTGGTACTCCAAGAGTTAAACCCCGTTTGTATCCATTCATGGAACAATGTCGACTGAAATCAGTCCACACCAAAGGGGAGTTGCTTCGAGCTCATCTTGATGGGAACACTCCACATTTTGTGGATGGTTGTGTACCAAGGGTTCGTTTAAAGAACAAGTACCTGAATGACCATTATGATTTTCATCTTGTTCTTAGTCCACGTGAATCTCCAACATCACCAAATCCGCCTTGGGGCCTTGCAAGTGTGTTCGGGCCGGAGTTCGATTTCACGGGATACGCTTCACACCACTTTGAGGACCCTTACCTCATGACCACAAACGATCAAGTTGAGCATACATTGAAGATGGTTTGTGAGATTCAAGGTCCGACAAGGGTTATTTTCCAACTTAGCACGTGGGTTTTGCATTGGATGACATCTATAGCCATCCTAACAAGATTGAGTCGAAGGCATGTAACTCGTCTTGTCACCATTCGTGCTTCAATTTGTGGGCAAATTGCTTTCAAGAGGAGGGGAATGATACGAACAAGAGGAGCCATTGGAGTAAAGCCATGAGTTTTTCTTGGCAATATGTGGTGGCATTAGATTTGGGGTTCATACTACCAACTCTTGTAGTATCATCCATTTCCATCCAGATTTGAGGACGAATCCTTCTCAAGTGGAGGGGACTGATGTGTGCACGGACCTTAGCCCAAGTAATGACCCAGTCCGAGTTCCATTGGGCCCAGTCACACGTGCACAAGCCAAGTTCTTCAAAGAATCCCTCCAAGCCCCTGTTCGAATTGTCCAAGACCAACATGGAGTCCATAGAGAAATTGAAGGCTTGGAGGGAGACAATCAAGTTATCTACACCACGATCCAAGCCCATGAAGAGTCAAGTGGGCCTCCGAGTGAGCTGGCCGAATAGGGCCTTAGGCTTTAGTGTTTAATTTATAGTTAGATTAGTTGTTCTAGTAGAGCATGGGCCGGCCCATCTTGATCCCAAGGTGGCCGAATTCCCCTTTTCCTTGTTTTCCTTAGGGTTTTTGTAACTCTTAGCCTATAAATAGGCTTGCTTTGTAAGGTTTTAGGTAGACGTTTTATAAATCAAATTACTTAGTTTTTCGATTTTCTTGCTCGTGTGAATTTCGAGCTTTACTTGCTTCTGGCAAGGGTGATTGAGCAATCTTGCATCTTGTCCTTGATTGTTCTACCGACCTATTCCCTGGCGTATTCACCTTCATCGGAGTCGTCGTTCTACAGCCTTTAATCAAATCGTGTCGTCCGTTTGATTCTAGGTCCAGCAATCCAAGCGTTGGACAACCTCGCTAGATCCTCGGGCAAACGTGCTACGTGTCTCGAAACGTGTTGATCGAGGACCGCAATAGTTGGCCTCAGAGCTTATGTGGAGGTTCCCTCATACGTCATGGCGAATACAGGACGCATAAAAGCTAGCCCACAACATTGTCTTCCTGATCCTAAGGGAGTAAAAGAAGTGCCATTACGTGGTGTAGATGAGCAATTGGACCTCGTCAAATCTCAATTGCTTGGTTGGTTTTATACCCGTTGCGGTGTCAAAGACAAAATTTGTAGCTTGGCCATTGATGGGAGTTGTGAAGTCAACCTTGCAACTGCTATCATGGTTGAGAAATTAAATCTTCCAACCATTGGTCATCTTCGACCGCACAAGTTGATGAGTACTCAAGGTGTTGTCTGGGTTACTAAGCACACACTTGTACCTATTCAAATCGGCAAATATGTGGACGAGGTGTTGTGTGATGCAGTCCCAATTCAAGTGACACGGGTTGTTGGGCAAAGCGTGGATGTCGAGGCCAGAAGTTAAATATGACGGACATACTAATAAGTATTCCTTCTTATTTAATAGTCGTCGTATTGCACTTGTATCACTTACTTATGACCAGTTTTGTATTGATCTAGCACACATGAAAAGTAAGGTTGAGCGTTATTGAATGGAGAAGCAGCTAGATGAGGGAATTGTGCCTGAAGAGATAAAACCCGAGGCAGTTGAATGCAATGAGATGAAAGGGTCAGCTGTTGAAATGGACAAGGAGATGGAAAAATCTGATGAGATGGGTGGTAAAAAGGAAGAAAAGAGAGAAAGTGGGCTGATCTTGAGCAACCCGGTGAAGGCCTATTATTTTCCCAACGAACTTACCTTGCTCTGTTTAGTGTTTCTTCTTGTATTCAGATCAAGCAAAGGCAAGTTGAGCTGATCTTGGTGTGTTCCATTCCAAAATCAATTGTAGACTTTGCAAGCTTCCATGTAGTTGGTACTCCAAGAGTTAAACCCCGTTTGTATCCATTCATGGAACAATGTCGACTGAAATCAGTCCACACCAAAGGGGAGTTGCTTCGAGCTCATCTTGATGGGAACACTCCACATTTTGTGGATGGTTGTGTACCAAGGGTTCGTTTAAAGAACAAGTACCTGAATGACCATTATGATTTTCATCTTGTTCTTAGTCCACGTGAATCTCCAACATCACCAAATCCGCCTTGGGGCCTTGCAAGTGTGTTCGGGCCGGAGTTCGATTTCACGGGATACGCTTCACACCACTTTGAGGACCCTTACCTCATGACCACAAACGATCAAGTTGAGCATACATTGAAGATGGTTTGTGAGATTCAAGGTCCGACAAGGGTTATTTTCCAACTTAGCACGTGGGTTTTGCATTGGATGACATCTATAGCCATCCTAACAAGATTGAGTCGAAGGCATGTAACTCGTCTTGTCACCATTCGTGCTTCAATTTGTGGGCAAATTGCTTTCAAGAGGAGGGGAATGATACGAACAAGAGGAGCCATTGGAGTAAAGCCATGAGTTTTTCTTGGCAATATGTGGTGGCATTAGATTTGGGGTTCATACTACCAACTCTTGTAGTATCATCCATTTCCATCCAGATTTGAGGACGAATCCTTCTCAAGTGGAGGGGACTGATGTGTGCACGGACCTTAGCCCAAGTAATGACCCAGTCCGAGTTCCATTGGGCCCAGTCACACGTGCACAAGCCAAGTTCTTCAAAGAATCCCTCCAAGCCCCTGTTCGAATTGTCCAAGACCAACATGGAGTCCATAGAGAAATTGAAGGCTTGGAGGGAGACAATCAAGTTATCTACACCACGATCCAAGCCCATGAAGAGTCAAGTGGGCCTCCGAGTGAGCTGGCCGAATAGGGCCTTAGGCTTTAGTGTTTAATTTATAGTTAGATTAGTTGTTCTAGTAGAGCATGGGCCGGCCCATCTTGATCCCAAGGTGGCCGAATTCCCCTTTTCCTTGTTTTCCTTAGGGTTTTTGTAACTCTTAGCCTATAAATAGGCTTGCTTTGTAAGGTTTTAGGTAGACGTTTTATAAATCAAATTACTTAGTTTTTCGATTTTCTTGCTCGTGTGAATTTCGAGCTTTACTTGCTTCTGGCAAGGGTGATTGAGCAATCTTGCATCTTGTCCTTGATTGTTCTACCGACCTATTCCCTGGCGTATTCACCTTCATCGGAGTCGTCGTTCTACAGCCTTTAATCAAATCGTGTCGTCCGTTTGATTCTAGGTCCAGCAATCCAAGCGTTGGACAACCTCGCTAGATCCTCGGGCAAACGTGCTACGTGTCTCGAAACGTGTTGATCGAGGACCGCAATAGTTGGCCTCAGAGCTTATGTGGAGGTTCCCTCATACGTCATGGCGAATACAGGACGCATAAAAGCTAGCCCACAACATTGTCTTCCTGATCCTAAGGGAGTAAAAGAAGTGCCATTACGTGGTGTAGATGAGCAATTGGACCTCGTCAAATCTCAATTGCTTGGTTGGTTTTATACCCGTTGCGGTGTCAAAGACAAAATTTGTAGCTTGGCCATTGATGGGAGTTGTGAAGTCAACCTTGCAACTGCTATCATGGTTGAGAAATTAAATCTTCCAACCATTGGTCATCTTCGACCGCACAAGTTGATGAGTACTCAAGGTGTTGTCTGGGTTACTAAGCACACACTTGTACCTATTCAAATCGGCAAATATGTGGACGAGGTGTTGTGTGATGCAGTCCCAATTCAAGTGACACGGGTTGTTGGGCAAAGCGTGGATGTCGAGGCCAGAAGTTAAATATGACGGACATACTAATAAGTATTCCTTCTTATTTAATAGTCGTCGTATTGCACTTGTATCACTTACTTATGACCAGTTTTGTATTGATCTAGCACACATGAAAAGTAAGGTTGAGCGTTATTGAATGGAGAAGCAGCTAGATGAGGGAATTGTGCCTGAAGAGATAAAACCCGAGGCAGTTGAATGCAATGAGATGAAAGGGTCAGCTGTTGAAATGGACAAGGAGATGGAAAAATCTGATGAGATGGGTGGTAAAAAGGAAGAAAAGAGAGAAAGTGGGCTGATCTTGAGCAACCCGGTGAAGGCCTATTATTTTCCCAACGAACTTACCTTGCTCTGTTTAGTGTTTCTTCTTGTATTCAGATCAAGCAAAGGCAAGTTGAGCTGATCTTGGTGTGTTCCATTCCAAAATCAATTGTAGACTTTGCAAGCTTCCATGTAGTTGGTACTCCAAGAGTTAAACCCCGTTTGTATCCATTCATGGAACAATGTCGACTGAAATCAGTCCACACCAAAGGGGAGTTGCTTCGAGCTCATCTTGATGGGAACACTCCACATTTTGTGGATGGTTGTGTACCAAGGGTTCGTTTAAAGAACAAGTACCTGAATGACCATTATGATTTTCATCTTGTTCTTAGTCCACGTGAATCTCCAACATCACCAAATCCGCCTTGGGGCCTTGCAAGTGTGTTCGGGCCGGAGTTCGATTTCACGGGATACGCTTCACACCACTTTGAGGACCCTTACCTCATGACCACAAACGATCAAGTTGAGCATACATTGAAGATGGTTTGTGAGATTCAAGGTCCGACAAGGGTTATTTTCCAACTTAGCACGTGGGTTTTGCATTGGATGACATCTATAGCCATCCTAACAAGATTGAGTCGAAGGCATGTAACTCGTCTTGTCACCATTCGTGCTTCAATTTGTGGGCAAATTGCTTTCAAGAGGAGGGGAATGATACGAACAAGAGGAGCCATTGGAGTAAAGCCATGAGTTTTTCTTGGCAATATGTGGTGGCATTAGATTTGGGGTTCATACTACCAACTCTTGTAGTATCATCCATTTCCATCCAGATTTGAGGACGAATCCTTCTCAAGTGGAGGGGACTGATGTGTGCACGGACCTTAGCCCAAGTAATGACCCAGTCCGAGTTCCATTGGGCCCAGTCACACGTGCACAAGCCAAGTTCTTCAAAGAATCCCTCCAAGCCCCTGTTCGAATTGTCCAAGACCAACATGGAGTCCATAGAGAAATTGAAGGCTTGGAGGGAGACAATCAAGTTATCTACACCACGATCCAAGCCCATGAAGAGTCAAGTGGGCCTCCGAGTGAGCTGGCCGAATAGGGCCTTAGGCTTTAGTGTTTAATTTATAGTTAGATTAGTTGTTCTAGTAGAGCATGGGCCGGCCCATCTTGATCCCAAGGTGGCCGAATTCCCCTTTTCCTTGTTTTCCTTAGGGTTTTTGTAACTCTTAGCCTATAAATAGGCTTGCTTTGTAAGGTTTTAGGTAGACGTTTTATAAATCAAATTACTTAGTTTTTCGATTTTCTTGCTCGTGTGAATTTCGAGCTTTACTTGCTTCTGGCAAGGGTGATTGAGCAATCTTGCATCTTGTCCTTGATTGTTCTACCGACCTGTTCCCTGGCGTATTCACCTTCATCGGAGTCGTCGTTCTACAGCCTTTAATCAAATCGTGTCGTCCGTTTGATTCTAGGTCCAGCAATCCAAGCGTTGGACAACCTCGCTAGATCCTCGGGCAAACGTGCTACGTGTCTCGAAACGTGTTGATCGAGGACCGCAATAGTTGGCCTCAGAGCTTATGTGGAGGTTCCCTCATACGTCATGGCGAATACAGGACGCATAAAAGCTAGCCCACAACATTGTCTTCCTGATCCTAAGGGAGTAAAAGAAGTGCCATTACGTGGTGTAGATGAGCAATTGGACCTCGTCAAATCTCAATTGCTTGGTTGGTTTTATACCCGTTGCGGTGTCAAAGACAAAATTTGTAGCTTGGCCATTGATGGGAGTTGTGAAGTCAACCTTGCAACTGCTATCATGGTTGAGAAATTAAATCTTCCAACCATTGGTCATCTTCGACCGCACAAGTTGATGAGTACTCAAGGTGTTGTCTGGGTTACTAAGCACACACTTGTACCTATTCAAATCGGCAAATATGTGGACGAGGTGTTGTGTGATGCAGTCCCAATTCAAGTGACACGGGTTGTTGGGCAAAGCGTGGATGTCGAGGCCAGAAGTTAAATATGACGGACATACTAATAAGTATTCCTTCTTATTTAATAGTCGTCGTATTGCACTTGTATCACTTACTTATGACCAGTTTTGTATTGATCTAGCACACATGAAAAGTAAGGTTGAGCGTTATTGAATGGAGAAGCAGCTAGATGAGGGAATTGTGCCTGAAGAGATAAAACCCGAGGCAGTTGAATGCAATGAGATGAAAGGGTCAGCTGTTGAAATGGACAAGGAGATGGAAAAATCTGATGAGATGGGTGGTAAAAAGGAAGAAAAGAGAGAAAGTGGGCTGATCTTGAGCAACCCGGTGAAGGCCTATTATTTTCCCAACGAACTTACCTTGCTCTGTTTAGTGTTTCTTCTTGTATTCAGATCAAGCAAAGGCAAGTTGAGCTGATCTTGGTGTGTTCCATTCCAAAATCAATTGTAGACTTTGCAAGCTTCCATGTAGTTGGTACTCCAAGAGTTAAACCCCGTTTGTATCCATTCATGGAACAATGTCGACTGAAATCAGTCCACACCAAAGGGGAGTTGCTTCGAGCTCATCTTGATGGGAACACTCCACATTTTGTGGATGGTTGTGTACCAAGGGTTCGTTTAAAGAACAAGTACCTGAATGACCATTATGATTTTCATCTTGTTCTTAGTCCACGTGAATCTCCAACATCACCAAATCCGCCTTGGGGCCTTGCAAGTGTGTTCGGGCCGGAGTTCGATTTCACGGGATACGCTTCACACCACTTTGAGGACCCTTACCTCATGACCACAAACGATCAAGTTGAGCATACATTGAAGATGGTTTGTGAGATTCAAGGTCCGACAAGGGTTATTTTCCAACTTAGCACGTGGGTTTTGCATTGGATGACATCTATAGCCATCCTAACAAGATTGAGTCGAAGGCATGTAACTCGTCTTGTCACCATTCGTGCTTCAATTTGTGGGCAAATTGCTTTCAAGAGGAGGGGAATGATACGAACAAGAGGAGCCATTGGAGTAAAGCCATGAGTTTTTCTTGGCAATATGTGGTGGCATTAGATTTGGGGTTCATACTACCAACTCTTGTAGTATCATCCATTTCCATCCAGATTTGAGGACGAATCCTTCTCAAGTGGAGGGGACTGATGTGTGCACGGACCTTAGCCCAAGTAATGACCCAGTCCGAGTTCCATTGGGCCCAGTCACACGTGCACAAGCCAAGTTCTTCAAAGAATCCCTCCAAGCCCCTGTTCGAATTGTCCAAGACCAACATGGAGTCCATAGAGAAATTGAAGGCTTGGAGGGAGACAATCAAGTTATCTACACCACGATCCAAGCCCATGAAGAGTCAAGTGGGCCTCCGAGTGAGCTGGCCGAATAGGGCCTTAGGCTTTAGTGTTTAATTTATAGTTAGATTAGTTGTTCTAGTAGAGCATGGGCCGGCCCATCTTGATCCCAAGGTGGCCGAATTCCCCTTTTCCTTGTTTTCCTTAGGGTTTTTGTAACTCTTAGCCTATAAATAGGCTTGCTTTGTAAGGTTTTAGGTAGACGTTTTATAAATCAAATTACTTAGTTTTTCGATTTTCTTGCTCGTGTGAATTTCGAGCTTTACTTGCTTCTGGCAAGGGTGATTGAGCAATCTTGCATCTTGTCCTTGATTGTTCTACCGACCTGTTCCCTGGCGTATTCACCTTCATCGGAGTCGTCGTTCTACAGCCTTTAATCAAATCGTGTCGTCCGTTTGATTCTAGGTCCAGCAATCCAAGCGTTGGACAACCTCGCTAGATCCTCGGGCAAACGTGCTACGTGTCTCGAAACGTGTTGATCGAGGACCGCAATAGTTGGCCTCAGAGCTTATGTGGAGGTTCCCTCATACGTCATGGCGAATACAGGACGCATAAAAGCTAGCCCACAACATTGTCTTCCTGATCCTAAGGGAGTAAAAGAAGTGCCATTACGTGGTGTAGATGAGCAATTGGACCTCGTCAAATCTCAATTGCTTGGTTGGTTTTATACCCGTTGCGGTGTCAAAGACAAAATTTGTAGCTTGGCCATTGATGGGAGTTGTGAAGTCAACCTTGCAACTGCTATCATGGTTGAGAAATTAAATCTTCCAACCATTGGTCATCTTCGACCGCACAAGTTGATGAGTACTCAAGGTGTTGTCTGGGTTACTAAGCACACACTTGTACCTATTCAAATCGGCAAATATGTGGACGAGGTGTTGTGTGATGCAGTCCCAATTCAAGTGACACGGGTTGTTGGGCAAAGCGTGGATGTCGAGGCCAGAAGTTAAATATGACGGACATACTAATAAGTATTCCTTCTTATTTAATAGTCGTCGTATTGCACTTGTATCACTTACTTATGACCAGTTTTGTATTGATCTAGCACACATGAAAAGTAAGGTTGAGCGTTATTGAATGGAGAAGCAGCTAGATGAGGGAATTGTGCCTGAAGAGATAAAACCCGAGGCAGTTGAATGCAATGAGATGAAAGGGTCAGCTGTTGAAATGGACAAGGAGATGGAAAAATCTGATGAGATGGGTGGTAAAAAGGAAGAAAAGAGAGAAAGTGGGCTGATCTTGAGCAACCCGGTGAAGGCCTATTATTTTCCCAACGAACTTACCTTGCTCTGTTTAGTGTTTCTTCTTGTATTCAGATCAAGCAAAGGCAAGTTGAGCTGATCTTGGTGTGTTCCATTCCAAAATCAATTGTAGACTTTGCAAGCTTCCATGTAGTTGGTACTCCAAGAGTTAAACCCCGTTTGTATCCATTCATGGAACAATGTCGACTGAAATCAGTCCACACCAAAGGGGAGTTGCTTCGAGCTCATCTTGATGGGAACACTCCACATTTTGTGGATGGTTGTGTACCAAGGGTTCGTTTAAAGAACAAGTACCTGAATGACCATTATGATTTTCATCTTGTTCTTAGTCCACGTGAATCTCCAACATCACCAAATCCGCCTTGGGGCCTTGCAAGTGTGTTCGGGCCGGAGTTCGATTTCACGGGATACGCTTCACACCACTTTGAGGACCCTTACCTCATGACCACAAACGATCAAGTTGAGCATACATTGAAGATGGTTTGTGAGATTCAAGGTCCGACAAGGGTTATTTTCCAACTTAGCACGTGGGTTTTGCATTGGATGACATCTATAGCCATCCTAACAAGATTGAGTCGAAGGCATGTAACTCGTCTTGTCACCATTCGTGCTTCAATTTGTGGGCAAATTGCTTTCAAGAGGAGGGGAATGATACGAACAAGAGGAGCCATTGGAGTAAAGCCATGAGTTTTTCTTGGCAATATGTGGTGGCATTAGATTTGGGGTTCATACTACCAACTCTTGTAGTATCATCCATTTCCATCCAGATTTGAGGACGAATCCTTCTCAAGTGGAGGGGACTGATGTGTGCACGGACCTTAGCCCAAGTAATGACCCAGTCCGAGTTCCATTGGGCCCAGTCACACGTGCACAAGCCAAGTTCTTCAAAGAATCCCTCCAAGCCCCTGTTCGAATTGTCCAAGACCAACATGGAGTCCATAGAGAAATTGAAGGCTTGGAGGGAGACAATCAAGTTATCTACACCACGATCCAAGCCCATGAAGAGTCAAGTGGGCCTCCGAGTGAGCTGGCCGAATAGGGCCTTAGGCTTTAGTGTTTAATTTATAGTTAGATTAGTTGTTCTAGTAGAGCATGGGCCGGCCCATCTTGATCCCAAGGTGGCCGAATTCCCCTTTTCCTTGTTTTCCTTAGGGTTTTTGTAACTCTTAGCCTATAAATAGGCTTGCTTTGTAAGGTTTTAGGTAGACGTTTTATAAATCAAATTACTTAGTTTTTCGATTTTCTTGCTCGTGTGAATTTCGAGCTTTACTTGCTTCTGGCAAGGGTGATTGAGCAATCTTGCATCTTGTCCTTGATTGTTCTACCGACCTGTTCCCTGGCGTATTCACCTTCATCGGAGTCGTCGTTCTACAGCCTTTAATCAAATCGTGTCGTCCGTTTGATTCTAGGTCCAGCAATCCAAGCGTTGGACAACCTCGCTAGATCCTCGGGCAAACGTGCTACGTGTCTCGAAACGTGTTGATCGAGGACCGCAATAGTTGGCCTCAGAGCTTATGTGGAGGTTCCCTCATACGTCATGGCGAATACAGGACGCATAAAAGCTAGCCCACAACATTGTCTTCCTGATCCTAAGGGAGTAAAAGAAGTGCCATTACGTGGTGTAGATGAGCAATTGGACCTCGTCAAATCTCAATTGCTTGGTTGGTTTTATACCCGTTGCGGTGTCAAAGACAAAATTTGTAGCTTGGCCATTGATGGGAGTTGTGAAGTCAACCTTGCAACTGCTATCATGGTTGAGAAATTAAATCTTCCAACCATTGGTCATCTTCGACCGCACAAGTTGATGAGTACTCAAGGTGTTGTCTGGGTTACTAAGCACACACTTGTACCTATTCAAATCGGCAAATATGTGGACGAGGTGTTGTGTGATGCAGTCCCAATTCAAGTGACACGGGTTGTTGGGCAAAGCGTGGATGTCGAGGCCAGAAGTTAAATATGACGGACATACTAATAAGTATTCCTTCTTATTTAATAGTCGTCGTATTGCACTTGTATCACTTACTTATGACCAGTTTTGTATTGATCTAGCACACATGAAAAGTAAGGTTGAGCGTTATTGAATGGAGAAGCAGCTAGATGAGGGAATTGTGCCTGAAGAGATAAAACCCGAGGCAGTTGAATGCAATGAGATGAAAGGGTCAGCTGTTGAAATGGACAAGGAGATGGAAAAATCTGATGAGATGGGTGGTAAAAAGGAAGAAAAGAGAGAAAGTGGGCTGATCTTGAGCAACCCGGTGAAGGCCTATTATTTTCCCAACGAACTTACCTTGCTCTGTTTAGTGTTTCTTCTTGTATTCAGATCAAGCAAAGGCAAGTTGAGCTGATCTTGGTGTGTTCCATTCCAAAATCAATTGTAGACTTTGCAAGCTTCCATGTAGTTGGTACTCCAAGAGTTAAACCCCGTTTGTATCCATTCATGGAACAATGTCGACTGAAATCAGTCCACACCAAAGGGGAGTTGCTTCGAGCTCATCTTGATGGGAACACTCCACATTTTGTGGATGGTTGTGTACCAAGGGTTCGTTTAAAGAACAAGTACCTGAATGACCATTATGATTTTCATCTTGTTCTTAGTCCACGTGAATCTCCAACATCACCAAATCCGCCTTGGGGCCTTGCAAGTGTGTTCGGGCCGGAGTTCGATTTCACGGGATACGCTTCACACCACTTTGAGGACCCTTACCTCATGACCACAAACGATCAAGTTGAGCATACATTGAAGATGGTTTGTGAGATTCAAGGTCCGACAAGGGTTATTTTCCAACTTAGCACGTGGGTTTTGCATTGGATGACATCTATAGCCATCCTAACAAGATTGAGTCGAAGGCATGTAACTCGTCTTGTCACCATTCGTGCTTCAATTTGTGGGCAAATTGCTTTCAAGAGGAGGGGAATGATACGAACAAGAGGAGCCATTGGAGTAAAGCCATGAGTTTTTCTTGGCAATATGTGGTGGCATTAGATTTGGGGTTCATACTACCAACTCTTGTAGTATCATCCATTTCCATCCAGATTTGAGGACGAATCCTTCTCAAGTGGAGGGGACTGATGTGTGCACGGACCTTAGCCCAAGTAATGACCCAGTCCGAGTTCCATTGGGCCCAGTCACACGTGCACAAGCCAAGTTCTTCAAAGAATCCCTCCAAGCCCCTGTTCGAATTGTCCAAGACCAACATGGAGTCCATAGAGAAATTGAAGGCTTGGAGGGAGACAATCAAGTTATCTACACCACGATCCAAGCCCATGAAGAGTCAAGTGGGCCTCCGAGTGAGCTGGCCGAATAGGGCCTTAGGCTTTAGTGTTTAATTTATAGTTAGATTAGTTGTTCTAGTAGAGCATGGGCCGGCCCATCTTGATCCCAAGGTGGCCGAATTCCCCTTTTCCTTGTTTTCCTTAGGGTTTTTGTAACTCTTAGCCTATAAATAGGCTTGCTTTGTAAGGTTTTAGGTAGACGTTTTACAAATCAAATTACTTAGTTTTTCGATTTTCTTGCTCGTGTGAATTTCGAGCTTTACTTGCTTCTGGCAAGGGTGATTGAGCAATCTTGCATCTTGTCCTTGATTGTTCTACCGACCTGTTCCCTGGCGTATTCACCTTCATCGGAGTCGTCGTTCTACAGCCTTTAATCAAATCGTGTCGTCCGTTTGATTCTAGGTCCAGCAATCCAAGCGTTGGACAACCTCGCTAGATCCTCGGGCAAACGTGCTACGTGTCTCGAAACGTGTTGATCGAGGACCGCAATAGTTGGCCTCAGAGCTTATGTGGAGGTTCCCTCATACGTCATGGCGAATACAGGACGCATAAAAGCTAGCCCACAACATTGTCTTCCTGATCCTAAGGGAGTAAAAGAAGTGCCATTACGTGGTGTAGATGAGCAATTGGACCTCGTCAAATCTCAATTGCTTGGTTGGTTTTATACCCGTTGCGGTGTCAAAGACAAAATTTGTAGCTTGGCCATTGATGGGAGTTGTGAAGTCAACCTTGCAACTGCTATCATGGTTGAGAAATTAAATCTTCCAACCATTGGTCATCTTCGACCGCACAAGTTGATGAGTACTCAAGGTGTTGTCTGGGTTACTAAGCACACACTTGTACCTATTCAAATCGGCAAATATGTGGACGAGGTGTTGTGTGATGCAGTCCCAATTCAAGTGACACGGGTTGTTGGGCAAAGCGTGGATGTCGAGGCCAGAAGTTAAATATGACGGACATACTAATAAGTATTCCTTCTTATTTAATAGTCGTCGTATTGCACTTGTATCACTTACTTATGACCAGTTTTGTATTGATCTAGCACACATGAAAAGTAAGGTTGAGCGTTATTGAATGGAGAAGCAGCTAGATGAGGGAATTGTGCCTGAAGAGATAAAACCCGAGGCAGTTGAATGCAATGAGATGAAAGGGTCAGCTGTTGAAATGGACAAGGAGATGGAAAAATCTGATGAGATGGGTGGTAAAAAGGAAGAAAAGAGAGAAAGTGGGCTGATCTTGAGCAACCCGGTGAAGGCCTATTATTTTCCCAACGAACTTACCTTGCTCTGTTTAGTGTTTCTTCTTGTATTCAGATCAAGCAAAGGCAAGTTGAGCTGATCTTGGTGTGTTCCATTCCAAAATCAATTGTAGACTTTGCAAGCTTCCATGTAGTTGGTACTCCAAGAGTTAAACCCCGTTTGTATCCATTCATGGAACAATGTCGACTGAAATCAGTCCACACCAAAGGGGAGTTGCTTCGAGCTCATCTTGATGGGAACACTCCACATTTTGTGGATGGTTGTGTACCAAGGGTTCGTTTAAAGAACAAGTACCTGAATGACCATTATGATTTTCATCTTGTTCTTAGTCCACGTGAATCTCCAACATCACCAAATCCGCCTTGGGGCCTTGCAAGTGTGTTCGGGCCGGAGTTCGATTTCACGGGATACGCTTCACACCACTTTGAGGACCCTTACCTCATGACCACAAACGATCAAGTTGAGCATACATTGAAGATGGTTTGTGAGATTCAAGGTCCGACAAGGGTTATTTTCCAACTTAGCACGTGGGTTTTGCATTGGATGACATCTATAGCCATCCTAACAAGATTGAGTCGAAGGCATGTAACTCGTCTTGTCACCATTCGTGCTTCAATTTGTGGGCAAATTGCTTTCAAGAGGAGGGGAATGATACGAACAAGAGGAGCCATTGGAGTAAAGCCATGAGTTTTTCTTGGCAATATGTGGTGGCATTAGATTTGGGGTTCATACTACCAACTCTTGTAGTATCATCCATTTCCATCCAGATTTGAGGACGAATCCTTCTCAAGTGGAGGGGACTGATGTGTGCACGGACCTTAGCCCAAGTAATGACCCAGTCCGAGTTCCATTGGGCCCAGTCACACGTGCACAAGCCAAGTTCTTCAAAGAATCCCTCCAAGCCCCTGTTCGAATTGTCCAAGACCAACATGGAGTCCATAGAGAAATTGAAGGCTTGGAGGGAGACAATCAAGTTATCTACACCACGATCCAAGCCCATGAAGAGTCAAGTGGGCCTCCGAGTGAGCTGGCCGAATAGGGCCTTAGGCTTTAGTGTTTAATTTATAGTTAGATTAGTTGTTCTAGTAGAGCATGGGCCGGCCCATCTTGATCCCAAGGTGGCCGAATTCCCCTTTTCCTTGTTTTCCTTAGGGTTTTTGTAACTCTTAGCCTATAAATAGGCTTGCTTTGTAAGGTTTTAGGTAGACGTTTTACAAATCAAATTACTTAGTTTTTCGATTTTCTTGCTCGTGTGAATTTCGAGCTTTACTTGCTTCTGGCAAGGGTGATTGAGCAATCTTGCATCTTGTCCTTGATTGTTCTACCGACCTGTTCCCTGGCGTATTCACCTTCATCGGAGTCGTCGTTCTACAGCCTTTAATCAAATCGTGTCGTCCGTTTGATTCTAGGTCCAGCAATCCAAGCGTTGGACAACCTCGCTAGATCCTCGGGCAAACGTGCTACGTGTCTCGAAACGTGTTGATCGAGGACCGCAATAGTTGGCCTCAGAGCTTATGTGGAGGTTCCCTCATACGTCATGGCGAATACAGGACGCATAAAAGCTAGCCCACAACATTGTCTTCCTGATCCTAAGGGAGTAAAAGAAGTGCCATTACGTGGTGTAGATGAGCAATTGGACCTCGTCAAATCTCAATTGCTTGGTTGGTTTTATACCCGTTGCGGTGTCAAAGACAAAATTTGTAGCTTGGCCATTGATGGGAGTTGTGAAGTCAACCTTGCAACTGCTATCATGGTTGAGAAATTAAATCTTCCAACCATTGGTCATCTTCGACCGCACAAGTTGATGAGTACTCAAGGTGTTGTCTGGGTTACTAAGCACACACTTGTACCTATTCAAATCGGCAAATATGTGGACGAGGTGTTGTGTGATGCAGTCCCAATTCAAGTGACACGGGTTGTTGGGCAAAGCGTGGATGTCGAGGCCAGAAGTTAAATATGACGGACATACTAATAAGTATTCCTTCTTATTTAATAGTCGTCGTATTGCACTTGTATCACTTACTTATGACCAGTTTTGTATTGATCTAGCACACATGAAAAGTAAGGTTGAGCGTTATTGAATGGAGAAGCAGCTAGATGAGGGAATTGTGCCTGAAGAGATAAAACCCGAGGCAGTTGAATGCAATGAGATGAAAGGGTCAGCTGTTGAAATGGACAAGGAGATGGAAAAATCTGATGAGATGGGTGGTAAAAAGGAAGAAAAGAGAGAAAGTGGGCTGATCTTGAGCAACCCGGTGAAGGCCTATTATTTTCCCAACGAACTTACCTTGCTCTGTTTAGTGTTTCTTCTTGTATTCAGATCAAGCAAAGGCAAGTTGAGCTGATCTTGGTGTGTTCCATTCCAAAATCAATTGTAGACTTTGCAAGCTTCCATGTAGTTGGTACTCCAAGAGTTAAACCCCGTTTGTATCCATTCATGGAACAATGTCGACTGAAATCAGTCCACACCAAAGGGGAGTTGCTTCGAGCTCATCTTGATGGGAACACTCCACATTTTGTGGATGGTTGTGTACCAAGGGTTCGTTTAAAGAACAAGTACCTGAATGACCATTATGATTTTCATCTTGTTCTTAGTCCACGTGAATCTCCAACATCACCAAATCCGCCTTGGGGCCTTGCAAGTGTGTTCGGGCCGGAGTTCGATTTCACGGGATACGCTTCACACCACTTTGAGGACCCTTACCTCATGACCACAAACGATCAAGTTGAGCATACATTGAAGATGGTTTGTGAGATTCAAGGTCCGACAAGGGTTATTTTCCAACTTAGCACGTGGGTTTTGCATTGGATGACATCTATAGCCATCCTAACAAGATTGAGTCGAAGGCATGTAACTCGTCTTGTCACCATTCGTGCTTCAATTTGTGGGCAAATTGCTTTCAAGAGGAGGGGAATGATACGAACAAGAGGAGCCATTGGAGTAAAGCCATGAGTTTTTCTTGGCAATATGTGGTGGCATTAGATTTGGGGTTCATACTACCAACTCTTGTAGTATCATCCATTTCCATCCAGATTTGAGGACGAATCCTTCTCAAGTGGAGGGGACTGATGTGTGCACGGACCTTAGCCCAAGTAATGACCCAGTCCGAGTTCCATTGGGCCCAGTCACACGTGCACAAGCCAAGTTCTTCAAAGAATCCCTCCAAGCCCCTGTTCGAATTGTCCAAGACCAACATGGAGTCCATAGAGAAATTGAAGGCTTGGAGGGAGACAATCAAGTTATCTACACCACGATCCAAGCCCATGAAGAGTCAAGTGGGCCTCCGAGTGAGCTGGCCGAATAGGGCCTTAGGCTTTAGTGTTTAATTTATAGTTAGATTAGTTGTTCTAGTAGAGCATGGGCCGGCCCATCTTGATCCCAAGGTGGCCGAATTCCCCTTTTCCTTGTTTTCCTTAGGGTTTTTGTAACTCTTAGCCTATAAATAGGCTTGCTTTGTAAGGTTTTAGGTAGACGTTTTACAAATCAAATTACTTAGTTTTTCGATTTTCTTGCTCGTGTGAATTTCGAGCTTTACTTGCTTCTGGCAAGGGTGATTGAGCAATCTTGCATCTTGTCCTTGATTGTTCTACCGACCTGTTCCCTGGCGTATTCACCTTCATCGGAGTCGTCGTTCTACAGCCTTTAATCAAATCGTGTCGTCCGTTTGATTCTAGGTCCAGCAATCCAAGCGTTGGACAACCTCGCTAGATCCTCGGGCAAACGTGCTACGTGTCTCGAAACGTGTTGATCGAGGACCGCAATAGTTGGCCTCAGAGCTTATGTGGAGGTTCCCTCATACGTCATGGCGAATACAGGACGCATAAAAGCTAGCCCACAACATTGTCTTCCTGATCCTAAGGGAGTAAAAGAAGTGCCATTACGTGGTGTAGATGAGCAATTGGACCTCGTCAAATCTCAATTGCTTGGTTGGTTTTATACCCGTTGCGGTGTCAAAGACAAAATTTGTAGCTTGGCCATTGATGGGAGTTGTGAAGTCAACCTTGCAACTGCTATCATGGTTGAGAAATTAAATCTTCCAACCATTGGTCATCTTCGACCGCACAAGTTGATGAGTACTCAAGGTGTTGTCTGGGTTACTAAGCACACACTTGTACCTATTCAAATCGGCAAATATGTGGACGAGGTGTTGTGTGATGCAGTCCCAATTCAAGTGACACGGGTTGTTGGGCAAAGCGTGGATGTCGAGGCCAGAAGTTAAATATGACGGACATACTAATAAGTATTCCTTCTTATTTAATAGTCGTCGTATTGCACTTGTATCACTTACTTATGACCAGTTTTGTATTGATCTAGCACACATGAAAAGTAAGGTTGAGCGTTATTGAATGGAGAAGCAGCTAGATGAGGGAATTGTGCCTGAAGAGATAAAACCCGAGGCAGTTGAATGCAATGAGATGAAAGGGTCAGCTGTTGAAATGGACAAGGAGATGGAAAAATCTGATGAGATGGGTGGTAAAAAGGAAGAAAAGAGAGAAAGTGGGCTGATCTTGAGCAACCCGGTGAAGGCCTATTATTTTCCCAACGAACTTACCTTGCTCTGTTTAGTGTTTCTTCTTGTATTCAGATCAAGCAAAGGCAAGTTGAGCTGATCTTGGTGTGTTCCATTCCAAAATCAATTGTAGACTTTGCAAGCTTCCATGTAGTTGGTACTCCAAGAGTTAAACCCCGTTTGTATCCATTCATGGAACAATGTCGACTGAAATCAGTCCACACCAAAGGGGAGTTGCTTCGAGCTCATCTTGATGGGAACACTCCACATTTTGTGGATGGTTGTGTACCAAGGGTTCGTTTAAAGAACAAGTACCTGAATGACCATTATGATTTTCATCTTGTTCTTAGTCCACGTGAATCTCCAACATCACCAAATCCGCCTTGGGGCCTTGCAAGTGTGTTCGGGCCGGAGTTCGATTTCACGGGATACGCTTCACACCACTTTGAGGACCCTTACCTCATGACCACAAACGATCAAGTTGAGCATACATTGAAGATGGTTTGTGAGATTCAAGGTCCGACAAGGGTTATTTTCCAACTTAGCACGTGGGTTTTGCATTGGATGACATCTATAGCCATCCTAACAAGATTGAGTCGAAGGCATGTAACTCGTCTTGTCACCATTCGTGCTTCAATTTGTGGGCAAATTGCTTTCAAGAGGAGGGGAATGATACGAACAAGAGGAGCCATTGGAGTAAAGCCATGAGTTTTTCTTGGCAATATGTGGTGGCATTAGATTTGGGGTTCATACTACCAACTCTTGTAGTATCATCCATTTCCATCCAGATTTGAGGACGAATCCTTCTCAAGTGGAGGGGACTGATGTGTGCACGGACCTTAGCCCAAGTAATGACCCAGTCCGAGTTCCATTGGGCCCAGTCACACGTGCACAAGCCAAGTTCTTCAAAGAATCCCTCCAAGCCCCTGTTCGAATTGTCCAAGACCAACATGGAGTCCATAGAGAAATTGAAGGCTTGGAGGGAGACAATCAAGTTATCTACACCACGATCCAAGCCCATGAAGAGTCAAGTGGGCCTCCGAGTGAGCTGGCCGAATAGGGCCTTAGGCTTTAGTGTTTAATTTATAGTTAGATTAGTTGTTCTAGTAGAGCATGGGCCGGCCCATCTTGATCCCAAGGTGGCCGAATTCCCCTTTTCCTTGTTTTCCTTAGGGTTTTTGTAACTCTTAGCCTATAAATAGGCTTGCTTTGTAAGGTTTTAGGTAGACGTTTTACAAATCAAATTACTTAGTTTTTCGATTTTCTTGCTCGTGTGAATTTCGAGCTTTACTTGCTTCTGGCAAGGGTGATTGAGCAATCTTGCATCTTGTCCTTGATTGTTCTACCGACCTGTTCCCTGGCGTATTCACCTTCATCGGAGTCGTCGTTCTACAGCCTTTAATCAAATCGTGTCGTCCGTTTGATTCTAGGTCCAGCAATCCAAGCGTTGGACAACCTCGCTAGATCCTCGGGCAAACGTGCTACGTGTCTCGAAACGTGTTGATCGAGGACCGCAATAGTTGGCCTCAGAGCTTATGTGGAGGTTCCCTCATACGTCATGGCGAATACAGGACGCATAAAAGCTAGCCCACAACATTGTCTTCCTGATCCTAAGGGAGTAAAAGAAGTGCCATTACGTGGTGTAGATGAGCAATTGGACCTCGTCAAATCTCAATTGCTTGGTTGGTTTTATACCCGTTGCGGTGTCAAAGACAAAATTTGTAGCTTGGCCATTGATGGGAGTTGTGAAGTCAACCTTGCAACTGCTATCATGGTTGAGAAATTAAATCTTCCAACCATTGGTCATCTTCGACCGCACAAGTTGATGAGTACTCAAGGTGTTGTCTGGGTTACTAAGCACACACTTGTACCTATTCAAATCGGCAAATATGTGGACGAGGTGTTGTGTGATGCAGTCCCAATTCAAGTGACACGGGTTGTTGGGCAAAGCGTGGATGTCGAGGCCAGAAGTTAAATATGACGGACATACTAATAAGTATTCCTTCTTATTTAATAGTCGTCGTATTGCACTTGTATCACTTACTTATGACCAGTTTTGTATTGATCTAGCACACATGAAAAGTAAGGTTGAGCGTTATTGAATGGAGAAGCAGCTAGATGAGGGAATTGTGCCTGAAGAGATAAAACCCGAGGCAGTTGAATGCAATGAGATGAAAGGGTCAGCTGTTGAAATGGACAAGGAGATGGAAAAATCTGATGAGATGGGTGGTAAAAAGGAAGAAAAGAGAGAAAGTGGGCTGATCTTGAGCAACCCGGTGAAGGCCTATTATTTTCCCAACGAACTTACCTTGCTCTGTTTAGTGTTTCTTCTTGTATTCAGATCAAGCAAAGGCAAGTTGAGCTGATCTTGGTGTGTTCCATTCCAAAATCAATTGTAGACTTTGCAAGCTTCCATGTAGTTGGTACTCCAAGAGTTAAACCCCGTTTGTATCCATTCATGGAACAATGTCGACTGAAATCAGTCCACACCAAAGGGGAGTTGCTTCGAGCTCATCTTGATGGGAACACTCCACATTTTGTGGATGGTTGTGTACCAAGGGTTCGTTTAAAGAACAAGTACCTGAATGACCATTATGATTTTCATCTTGTTCTTAGTCCACGTGAATCTCCAACATCACCAAATCCGCCTTGGGGCCTTGCAAGTGTGTTCGGGCCGGAGTTCGATTTCACGGGATACGCTTCACACCACTTTGAGGACCCTTACCTCATGACCACAAACGATCAAGTTGAGCATACATTGAAGATGGTTTGTGAGATTCAAGGTCCGACAAGGGTTATTTTCCAACTTAGCACGTGGGTTTTGCATTGGATGACATCTATAGCCATCCTAACAAGATTGAGTCGAAGGCATGTAACTCGTCTTGTCACCATTCGTGCTTCAATTTGTGGGCAAATTGCTTTCAAGAGGAGGGGAATGATACGAACAAGAGGAGCCATTGGAGTAAAGCCATGAGTTTTTCTTGGCAATATGTGGTGGCATTAGATTTGGGGTTCATACTACCAACTCTTGTAGTATCATCCATTTCCATCCAGATTTGAGGACGAATCCTTCTCAAGTGGAGGGGACTGATGTGTGCACGGACCTTAGCCCAAGTAATGACCCAGTCCGAGTTCCATTGGGCCCAGTCACACGTGCACAAGCCAAGTTCTTCAAAGAATCCCTCCAAGCCCCTGTTCGAATTGTCCAAGACCAACATGGAGTCCATAGAGAAATTGAAGGCTTGGAGGGAGACAATCAAGTTATCTACACCACGATCCAAGCCCATGAAGAGTCAAGTGGGCCTCCGAGTGAGCTGGCCGAATAGGGCCTTAGGCTTTAGTGTTTAATTTATAGTTAGATTAGTTGTTCTAGTAGAGCATGGGCCGGCCCATCTTGATCCCAAGGTGGCCGAATTCCCCTTTTCCTTGTTTTCCTTAGGGTTTTTGTAACTCTTAGCCTATAAATAGGCTTGCTTTGTAAGGTTTTAGGTAGACGTTTTATAAATCAAATTACTTAGTTTTTCGATTTTCTTGCTCGTGTGAATTTCGAGCTTTACTTGCTTCTGGCAAGGGTGATTGAGCAATCTTGCATCTTGTCCTTGATTGTTCTACCGACCTGTTCCCTGGCGTATTCACCTTCATCGGAGTCGTCGTTCTACAGCCTTTAATCAAATCGTGTCGTCCGTTTGATTCTAGGTCCAGCAATCCAAGCGTTGGACAACCTCGCTAGATCCTCGGGCAAACGTGCTACGTGTCTCGAAACGTGTTGATCGAGGACCGCAATAGTTGGCCTCAGAGCTTATGTGGAGGTTCCCTCATACGTCATGGCGAATACAGGACGCATAAAAGCTAGCCCACAACATTGTCTTCCTGATCCTAAGGGAGTAAAAGAAGTGCCATTACGTGGTGTAGATGAGCAATTGGACCTCGTCAAATCTCAATTGCTTGGTTGGTTTTATACCCGTTGCGGTGTCAAAGACAAAATTTGTAGCTTGGCCATTGATGGGAGTTGTGAAGTCAACCTTGCAACTGCTATCATGGTTGAGAAATTAAATCTTCCAACCATTGGTCATCTTCGACCGCACAAGTTGATGAGTACTCAAGGTGTTGTCTGGGTTACTAAGCACACACTTGTACCTATTCAAATCGGCAAATATGTGGACGAGGTGTTGTGTGATGCAGTCCCAATTCAAGTGACACGGGTTGTTGGGCAAAGCGTGGATGTCGAGGCCAGAAGTTAAATATGACGGACATACTAATAAGTATTCCTTCTTATTTAATAGTCGTCGTATTGCACTTGTATCACTTACTTATGACCAGTTTTGTATTGATCTAGCACACATGAAAAGTAAGGTTGAGCGTTATTGAATGGAGAAGCAGCTAGATGAGGGAATTGTGCCTGAAGAGATAAAACCCGAGGCAGTTGAATGCAATGAGATGAAAGGGTCAGCTGTTGAAATGGACAAGGAGATGGAAAAATCTGATGAGATGGGTGGTAAAAAGGAAGAAAAGAGAGAAAGTGGGCTGATCTTGAGCAACCCGGTGAAGGCCTATTATTTTCCCAACGAACTTACCTTGCTCTGTTTAGTGTTTCTTCTTGTATTCAGATCAAGCAAAGGCAAGTTGAGCTGATCTTGGTGTGTTCCATTCCAAAATCAATTGTAGACTTTGCAAGCTTCCATGTAGTTGGTACTCCAAGAGTTAAACCCCGTTTGTATCCATTCATGGAACAATGTCGACTGAAATCAGTCCACACCAAAGGGGAGTTGCTTCGAGCTCATCTTGATGGGAACACTCCACATTTTGTGGATGGTTGTGTACCAAGGGTTCGTTTAAAGAACAAGTACCTGAATGACCATTATGATTTTCATCTTGTTCTTAGTCCACGTGAATCTCCAACATCACCAAATCCGCCTTGGGGCCTTGCAAGTGTGTTCGGGCCGGAGTTCGATTTCACGGGATACGCTTCACACCACTTTGAGGACCCTTACCTCATGACCACAAACGATCAAGTTGAGCATACATTGAAGATGGTTTGTGAGATTCAAGGTCCGACAAGGGTTATTTTCCAACTTAGCACGTGGGTTTTGCATTGGATGACATCTATAGCCATCCTAACAAGATTGAGTCGAAGGCATGTAACTCGTCTTGTCACCATTCGTGCTTCAATTTGTGGGCAAATTGCTTTCAAGAGGAGGGGAATGATACGAACAAGAGGAGCCATTGGAGTAAAGCCATGAGTTTTTCTTGGCAATATGTGGTGGCATTAGATTTGGGGTTCATACTACCAACTCTTGTAGTATCATCCATTTCCATCCAGATTTGAGGACGAATCCTTCTCAAGTGGAGGGGACTGATGTGTGCACGGACCTTAGCCCAAGTAATGACCCAGTCCGAGTTCCATTGGGCCCAGTCACACGTGCACAAGCCAAGTTCTTCAAAGAATCCCTCCAAGCCCCTGTTCGAATTGTCCAAGACCAACATGGAGTCCATAGAGAAATTGAAGGCTTGGAGGGAGACAATCAAGTTATCTACACCACGATCCAAGCCCATGAAGAGTCAAGTGGGCCTCCGAGTGAGCTGGCCGAATAGGGCCTTAGGCTTTAGTGTTTAATTTATAGTTAGATTAGTTGTTCTAGTAGAGCATGGGCCGGCCCATCTTGATCCCAAGGTGGCCGAATTCCCCTTTTCCTTGTTTTCCTTAGGGTTTTTGTAACTCTTAGCCTATAAATAGGCTTGCTTTGTAAGGTTTTAGGTAGACGTTTTATAAATCAAATTACTTAGTTTTTCGATTTTCTTGCTCGTGTGAATTTCGAGCTTTACTTGCTTCTGGCAAGGGTGATTGAGCAATCTTGCATCTTGTCCTTGATTGTTCTACCGACCTGTTCCCTGGCGTATTCACCTTCATCGGAGTCGTCGTTCTACAGCCTTTAATCAAATCGTGTCGTCCGTTTGATTCTAGGTCCAGCAATCCAAGCGTTGGACAACCTCGCTAGATCCTCGGGCAAACGTGCTACGTGTCTCGAAACGTGTTGATCGAGGACCGCAATAGTTGGCCTCAGAGCTTATGTGGAGGTTCCCTCATACGTCATGGCGAATACAGGACGCATAAAAGCTAGCCCACAACATTGTCTTCCTGATCCTAAGGGAGTAAAAGAAGTGCCATTACGTGGTGTAGATGAGCAATTGGACCTCGTCAAATCTCAATTGCTTGGTTGGTTTTATACCCGTTGCGGTGTCAAAGACAAAATTTGTAGCTTGGCCATTGATGGGAGTTGTGAAGTCAACCTTGCAACTGCTATCATGGTTGAGAAATTAAATCTTCCAACCATTGGTCATCTTCGACCGCACAAGTTGATGAGTACTCAAGGTGTTGTCTGGGTTACTAAGCACACACTTGTACCTATTCAAATCGGCAAATATGTGGACGAGGTGTTGTGTGATGCAGTCCCAATTCAAGTGACACGGGTTGTTGGGCAAAGCGTGGATGTCGAGGCCAGAAGTTAAATATGACGGACATACTAATAAGTATTCCTTCTTATTTAATAGTCGTCGTATTGCACTTGTATCACTTACTTATGACCAGTTTTGTATTGATCTAGCACACATGAAAAGTAAGGTTGAGCGTTATTGAATGGAGAAGCAGCTAGATGAGGGAATTGTGCCTGAAGAGATAAAACCCGAGGGAGTTGAATGCAATGAGATGAAAGGGTCAGCTGTTGAAATGGACAAGGAGATGGAAAAATCTGATGAGATGGGTGGTAAAAAGGAAGAAAAGAGAGAAAGTGGGCTGATCTTGAGCAACCCGGTGAAGGCCTATTATTTTCCCAACGAACTTACCTTGCTCTGTTTAGTGTTTCTTCTTGTATTCAGATCAAGCAAAGGCAAGTTGAGCTGATCTTGGTGTGTTCCATTCCAAAATCAATTGTAGACTTTGCAAGCTTCCATGTAGTTGGTACTCCAAGAGTTAAACCCCGTTTGTATCCATTCATGGAACAATGTCAACTGAAATCAGTCCACACCAAAGGGGAGTTGCTTCGAGCTCATCTTGATGGGAACACTCCACATTTTGTGGATGGTTGTGTACCAAGGGTTCGTTTAAAGAACAAGTACCTGAATGACCATTATGATTTTCATCTTGTTCTTAGTCCACGTGAATCTCCAACATCACCAAATCCGCCTTGGGGCCTTGCAAGTGTGTTCGGGCCGGAGTTCGATTTCACGGGATACGCTTCACACCACTTTGAGGACCCTTACCTCATGACCACAAACGATCAAGTTGAGCATACATTGAAGATGGTTTGTGAGATTCAAGGTCCGACAAGGGTTATTTTCCAACTTAGCACGTGGGTTTTGCATTGGATGACATCTATAGCCATCCTAACAAGATTGAGTCGAAGGCATGTAACTCGTCTTGTCACCATTCGTGCTTCAATTTGTGGGCAAATTGCTTTCAAGAGGAGGGGAATGATACGAACAAGAGGAGCCATTGGAGTAAAGCCATGAGTTTTTCTTGGCAATATGTGGTGGCATTAGATTTGGGGTTCATACTACCAACTCTTGTAGTATCATCCATTTCCATCCAGATTTGAGGACGAATCCTTCTCAAGTGGAGGGGACTGATGTGTGCACGGACCTTAGCCCAAGTAATGACCCAGTCCGAGTTCCATTGGGCCCAGTCACACGTGCACAAGCCAAGTTCTTCAAAGAATCCCTCCAAGCCCCTGTTCGAATTGTCCAAGACCAACATGGAGTCCATAGAGAAATTGAAGGCTTGGAGGGAGACAATCAAGTTATCTACACCACGATCCAAGCCCATGAAGAGTCAAGTGGGCCTCCGAGTGAGCTGGCCGAATAGGGCCTTAGGCTTTAGTGTTTAATTTATAGTTAGATTAGTTGTTCTAGTAGAGCATGGGCCGGCCCATCTTGATCCCAAGGTGGCCGAATTCCCCTTTTCCTTGTTTTCCTTAGGGTTTTTGTAACTCTTAGCCTATAAATAGGCTTGCTTTGTAAGGTTTTAGGTAGACGTTTTATAAATCAAATTACTTAGTTTTTCGATTTTCTTGCTCGTGTGAATTTCGAGCTTTACTTGCTTCTGGCAAGGGTGATTGAGCAATCTTGCATCTTGTCCTTGATTGTTCTACCGACCTATTCCCTGGCGTATTCACCTTCATCGGAGTCGTCGTTCTACAGCCTTTAATCAAATCGTGTCGTCCGTTTGATTCTAGGTCCAGCAATCCAAGCGTTGGACAACCTCGCTAGATCCTCGGGCAAACGTGCTACGTGTCTCGAAACGTGTTGATCGAGGACCGCAATAGTTGGCCTCAGAGCTTATGTGGAGGTTCCCTCATACGTCATGGCGAATACAGGACGCATAAAAGCTAGCCCACAACATTGTCTTCCTGATCCTAAGGGAGTAAAAGAAGTGCCATTACGTGGTGTAGATGAGCAATTGGACCTCGTCAAATCTCAATTGCTTGGTTGGTTTTATACCCGTTGCGGTGTCAAAGACAAAATTTGTAGCTTGGCCATTGATGGGAGTTGTGAAGTCAACCTTGCAACTGCTATCATGGTTGAGAAATTAAATCTTCCAACCATTGGTCATCTTCGACCGCACAAGTTGATGAGTACTCAAGGTGTTGTCTGGGTTACTAAGCACACACTTGTACCTATTCAAATCGGCAAATATGTGGACGAGGTGTTGTGTGATGTAGTCCCAATTCAAGTGACACGGGTTGTTGGGCAAAGCGTGGATGTCGAGGCCAGAAGTTAAATATGACGGACATACTAATAAGTATTCCTTCTTATTTAATAGTCGTCGTATTGCACTTGTATCACTTACTTATGACCAGTTTTGTATTGATCTAGCACACATGAAAAGTAAGGTTGAGCGTTATTGAATGGAGAAGCAGCTAGATGAGGGAATTGTGCCTGAAGAGATAAAACCCGAGGGAGTTGAATGCAATGAGATGAAAGGGTCAGCTGTTGAAATGGACAAGGAGATGGAAAAATCTGATGAGATGGGTGGTAAAAAGGAAGAAAAGAGAGAAAGTGGGCTGATCTTGAGCAACCCGGTGAAGGCCTATTATTTTCCCAACGAACTTACCTTGCTTTGTTTAGTGTTTCTTCTTGTATTCAGATCAAGCAAAGGCAAGTTGAGCTGATCTTGGTGTGTTCCATTCCAAAATCAATTGTAGACTTTGCAAGCTTCCATGTAGTTGGTACTCCAAGAGTTAAACCCCGTTTGTATCCATTCATGGAACAATGTCAACTGAAATCAGTCCACACCAAAGGGGAGTTGCTTCGAGCTCATCTTGATGGGAACACTCCACATTTTGTGGATGGTTGTGTACCAAGGGTTCGTTTAAAGAACAAGTACCTGAATGACCATTATGATTTTCATCTTGTTCTTAGTCCACGTGAATCTCCAACATCACCAAATCCGCCTTGGGGCCTTGCAAGTGTGTTCGGGCCGGAGTTCGATTTCACGGGATACGCTTCACACCACTTTGAGGACCCTTACCTCATGACCACAAACGATCAAGTTGAGCATACATTGAAGATGGTTTGTGAGATTCAAGGTCCGACAAGGGTTATTTTCCAACTTAGCACGTGGGTTTTGCATTGGATGACATCTATAGCCATCCTAACAAGATTGAGTCGAAGGCATGTAACTCGTCTTGTCACCATTCGTGCTTCAATTTGTGGGCAAATTGCTTTCAAGAGGAGGGGAATGATACGAACAAGAGGAGCCATTGGAGTAAAGCCATGAGTTTTTCTTGGCAATATGTGGTGGCATTAGATTTGGGGTTCATACTACCAACTCTTGTAGTATCATCCATTTCCATCCAGATTTGAGGACGAATCCTTCTCAAGTGGAGGGGACTGATGTGTGCACGGACCTTAGCCCAAGTAATGACCCAGTCCGAGTTCCATTGGGCCCAGTCACACGTGCACAAGCCAAGTTCTTCAAAGAATCCCTCCAAGCCCCTGTTCGAATTGTCCAAGACCAACATGGAGTCCATAGAGAAATTGAAGGCTTGGAGGGAGACAATCAAGTTATCTACACCACGATCCAAGCCCATGAAGAGTCAAGTGGGCCTCCGAGTGAGCTGGCCGAATAGGGCCTTAGGCTTTAGTGTTTAATTTATAGTTAGATTAGTTGTTCTAGTAGAGCATGGGCCGGCCCATCTTGATCCCAAGGTGGCCGAATTCCCCTTTTCCTTGTTTTCCTTAGGGTTTTTGTAACTCTTAGCCTATAAATAGGCTTGCTTTGTAAGGTTTTAGGTAGACGTTTTATAAATCAAATTACTTAGTTTTTCGATTTTCTTGCTCGTGTGAATTTCGAGCTTTACTTGCTTCTGGCAAGGGTGATTGAGCAATCTTGCATCTTGTCCTTGATTGTTCTACCGACCTATTCCCTGGCGTATTCACCTTCATCGGAGTCGTCGTTCTACAGCCTTTAATCAAATCGTGTCGTCCGTTTGATTCTAGGTCCAGCAATCCAAGCGTTGGACAACCTCGCTAGATCCTCGGGCAAACGTGCTACGTGTCTCGAAACGTGTTGATCGAGGACCGCAATAGTTGGCCTCAGAGCTTATGTGGAGGTTCCCTCATACGTCATGGCGAATACAGGACGCATAAAAGCTAGCCCACAACATTGTCTTCCTGATCCTAAGGGAGTAAAAGAAGTGCCATTACGTGGTGTAGATGAGCAATTGGACCTCGTCAAATCTCAATTGCTTGGTTGGTTTTATACCCGTTGCGGTGTCAAAGACAAAATTTGTAGCTTGGCCATTGATGGGAGTTGTGAAGTCAACCTTGCAACTGCTATCATGGTTGAGAAATTAAATCTTCCAACCATTGGTCATCTTCGACCGCACAAGTTGATGAGTACTCAAGGTGTTGTCTGGGTTACTAAGCACACACTTGTACCTATTCAAATCGGCAAATATGTGGACGAGGTGTTGTGTGATGCAGTCCCAATTCAAGTGACACGGGTTGTTGGGCAAAGCGTGGATGTCGAGGCCAGAAGTTAAATATGACGGACATACTAATAAGTATTCCTTCTTATTTAATAGTCGTCGTATTGCACTTGTATCACTTACTTATGACCAGTTTTGTATTGATCTAGCACACATGAAAAGTAAGGTTGAGCGTTATTGAATGGAGAAGCAGCTAGATGAGGGAATTGTGCCTGAAGAGATAAAACCCGAGGGAGTTGAATGCAATGAGATGAAAGGGTCAGCTGTTGAAATGGACAAGGAGATGGAAAAATCTGATGAGATGGGTGGTAAAAAGGAAGAAAAGAGAGAAAGTGGGCTGATCTTGAGCAACCCGGTGAAGGCCTATTATTTTCCCAACGAACTTACCTTGCTTTGTTTAGTGTTTCTTCTTGTATTCAGATCAAGCAAAGGCAAGTTGAGCTGATCTTGGTGTGTTCCATTCCAAAATCAATTGTAGACTTTGCAAGCTTCCATGTAGTTGGTACTCCAAGAGTTAAACCCCGTTTGTATCCATTCATGGAACAATGTCAACTGAAATCAGTCCACACCAAAGGGGAGTTGCTTCGAGCTCATCTTGATGGGAACACTCCACATTTTGTGGATGGTTGTGTACCAAGGGTTCGTTTAAAGAACAAGTACCTGAATGACCATTATGATTTTCATCTTGTTCTTAGTCCACGTGAATCTCCAACATCACCAAATCCGCCTTGGGGCCTTGCAAGTGTGTTCGGGCCGGAGTTCGATTTCACGGGATACGCTTCACACCACTTTGAGGACCCTTACCTCATGACCACAAACGATCAAGTTGAGCATACATTGAAGATGGTTTGTGAGATTCAAGGTCCGACAAGGGTTATTTTCCAACTTAGCACGTGGGTTTTGCATTGGATGACATCTATAGCCATCCTAACAAGATTGAGTCGAAGGCATGTAACTCGTCTTGTCACCATTCGTGCTTCAATTTGTGGGCAAATTGCTTTCAAGAGGAGGGGAATGATACGAACAAGAGGAGCCATTGGAGTAAAGCCATGAGTTTTTCTTGGCAATATGTGGTGGCATTAGATTTGGGGTTCATACTACCAACTCTTGTAGTATCATCCATTTCCATCCAGATTTGAGGACGAATCCTTCTCAAGTGGAGGGGACTGATGTGTGCACGGACCTTAGCCCAAGTAATGACCCAGTCCGAGTTCCATTGGGCCCAGTCACACGTGCACAAGCCAAGTTCTTCAAAGAATCCCTCCAAGCCCCTGTTCGAATTGTCCAAGACCAACATGGAGTCCATAGAGAAATTGAAGGCTTGGAGGGAGACAATCAAGTTATCTACACCACGATCCAAGCCCATGAAGAGTCAAGTGGGCCTCCGAGTGAGCTGGCCGAATAGGGCCTTAGGCTTTAGTGTTTAATTTATAGTTAGATTAGTTGTTCTAGTAGAGCATGGGCCGGCCCATCTTGATCCCAAGGTGGCCGAATTCCCCTTTTCCTTGTTTTCCTTAGGGTTTTTGTAACTCTTAGCCTATAAATAGGCTTGCTTTGTAAGGTTTTAGGTAGACGTTTTATAAATCAAATTACTTAGTTTTTCGATTTTCTTGCTCGTGTGAATTTCGAGCTTTACTTGCTTCTGGCAAGGGTGATTGAGCAATCTTGCATCTTGTCCTTGATTGTTCTACCGACCTATTCCCTGGCGTATTCACCTTCATCGGAGTCGTCGTTCTACAGCCTTTAATCAAATCGTGTCGTCCGTTTGATTCTAGGTCCAGCAATCCAAGCGTTGGACAACCTCGCTAGATCCTCGGGCAAACGTGCTACGTGTCTCGAAACGTGTTGATCGAGGACCGCAATAGTTGGCCTCAGAGCTTATGTGGAGGTTCCCTCATACGTCATGGCGAATACAGGACGCATAAAAGCTAGCCCACAACATTGTCTTCCTGATCCTAAGGGAGTAAAAGAAGTGCCATTACGTGGTGTAGATGAGCAATTGGACCTCGTCAAATCTCAATTGCTTGGTTGGTTTTATACCCGTTGCGGTGTCAAAGACAAAATTTGTAGCTTGGCCATTGATGGGAGTTGTGAAGTCAACCTTGCAACTGCTATCATGGTTGAGAAATTAAATCTTCCAACCATTGGTCATCTTCGACCGCACAAGTTGATGAGTACTCAAGGTGTTGTCTGGGTTACTAAGCACACACTTGTACCTATTCAAATCGGCAAATATGTGGACGAGGTGTTGTGTGATGCAGTCCCAATTCAAGTGACACGGGTTGTTGGGCAAAGCGTGGATGTCGAGGCCAGAAGTTAAATATGACGGACATACTAATAAGTATTCCTTCTTATTTAATAGTCGTCGTATTGCACTTGTATCACTTACTTATGACCAGTTTTGTATTGATCTAGCACACATGAAAAGTAAGGTTGAGCGTTATTGAATGGAGAAGCAGCTAGATGAGGGAATTGTGCCTGAAGAGATAAAACCCGAGGGAGTTGAATGCAATGAGATGAAAGGGTCAGCTGTTGAAATGGACAAGGAGATGGAAAAATCTGATGAGATGGGTGGTAAAAAGGAAGAAAAGAGAGAAAGTGGGCTGATCTTGAGCAACCCGGTGAAGGCCTATTATTTTCCCAACGAACTTACCTTGCTTTGTTTAGTGTTTCTTCTTGTATTCAGATCAAGCAAAGGCAAGTTGAGCTGATCTTGGTGTGTTCCATTCCAAAATCAATTGTAGACTTTGCAAGCTTCCATGTAGTTGGTACTCCAAGAGTTAAACCCCGTTTGTATCCATTCATGGAACAATGTCAACTGAAATCAGTCCACACCAAAGGGGAGTTGCTTCGAGCTCATCTTGATGGGAACACTCCACATTTTGTGGATGGTTGTGTACCAAGGGTTCGTTTAAAGAACAAGTACCTGAATGACCATTATGATTTTCATCTTGTTCTTAGTCCACGTGAATCTCCAACATCACCAAATCCGCCTTGGGGCCTTGCAAGTGTGTTCGGGCCGGAGTTCGATTTCACGGGATACGCTTCACACCACTTTGAGGACCCTTACCTCATGACCACAAACGATCAAGTTGAGCATACATTGAAGATGGTTTGTGAGATTCAAGGTCCGACAAGGGTTATTTTCCAACTTAGCACGTGGGTTTTGCATTGGATGACATCTATAGCCATCCTAACAAGATTGAGTCGAAGGCATGTAACTCGTCTTGTCACCATTCGTGCTTCAATTTGTGGGCAAATTGCTTTCAAGAGGAGGGGAATGATACGAACAAGAGGAGCCATTGGAGTAAAGCCATGAGTTTTTCTTGGCAATATGTGGTGGCATTAGATTTGGGGTTCATACTACCAACTCTTGTAGTATCATCCATTTCCATCCAGATTTGAGGACGAATCCTTCTCAAGTGGAGGGGACTGATGTGTGCACGGACCTTAGCCCAAGTAATGACCCAGTCCGAGTTCCATTGGGCCCAGTCACACGTGCACAAGCCAAGTTCTTCAAAGAATCCCTCCAAGCCCCTGTTCGAATTGTCCAAGACCAACATGGAGTCCATAGAGAAATTAAAGGCTTGGAGGGAGACAATCAAGTTATCTACACCACGATCCAAGCCCATGAAGAGTCAAGTGGGCCTCCGAGTGAGCTGGCCGAATAGGGCCTTAGGCTTTAGTGTTTAATTTATAGTTAGATTAGTTGTTCTAGTAGAGCATGGGCCGGCCCATCTTGATCCCAAGGTGGCCGAATTCCCCTTTTCCTTGTTTTCCTTAGGGTTTTTGTAACTCTTAGCCTATAAATAGGCTTGCTTTGTAAGGTTTTAGGTAGACGTTTTATAAATCAAATTACTTAGTTTTTCGATTTTCTTGCTCGTGTGAATTTCGAGCTTTACTTGCTTCTGGCAAGGGTGATTGAGCAATCTTGCATCTTGTCCTTGATTGTTCTACCGACCTATTCCCTGGCGTATTCACCTTCATCGGAGTCGTCGTTCTACAGCCTTTAATCAAATCGTGTCGTCCGTTTGATTCTAGGTCCAGCAATCCAAGCGTTGGACAACCTCGCTAGATCCTCGGGCAAACGTGCTACGTGTCTCGAAACGTGTTGATCGAGGACCGCAATAGTTGGCCTCAGAGCTTATGTGGAGGTTCCCTCATACGTCATGGCGAATACAGGACGCATAAAAGCTAGCCCACAACATTGTCTTCCTGATCCTAAGGGAGTAAAAGAAGTGCCATTACGTGGTGTAGATGAGCAATTGGACCTCGTCAAATCTCAATTGCTTGGTTGGTTTTATACCCGTTGCGGTGTCAAAGACAAAATTTGTAGCTTGGCCATTGATGGGAGTTGTGAAGTCAACCTTGCAACTGCTATCATGGTTGAGAAATTAAATCTTCCAACCATTGGTCATCTTCGACCGCACAAGTTGATGAGTACTCAAGGTGTTGTCTGGGTTACTAAGCACACACTTGTACCTATTCAAATCGGCAAATATGTGGACGAGGTGTTGTGTGATGTAGTCCCAATTCAAGTGACACGGGTTGTTGGGCAAAGCGTGGATGTCGAGGCCAGAAGTTAAATATGACGGACATACTAATAAGTATTCCTTCTTATTTAATAGTCGTCGTATTGCACTTGTATCACTTACTTATGACCAGTTTTGTATTGATCTAGCACACATGAAAAGTAAGGTTGAGCGTTATTGAATGGAGAAGCAGCTAGATGAGGGAATTGTGCCTGAAGAGATAAAACCCGAGGGAGTTGAATGCAATGAGATGAAAGGGTCAGCTGTTGAAATGGACAAGGAGATGGAAAAATCTGATGAGATGGGTGGTAAAAAGGAAGAAAAGAGAGAAAGTGGGCTGATCTTGAGCAACCCGGTGAAGGCCTATTATTTTCCCAACGAACTTACCTTGCTTTGTTTAGTGTTTCTTCTTGTATTCAGATCAAGCAAAGGCAAGTTGAGCTGATCTTGGTGTGTTCCATTCCAAAATCAATTGTAGACTTTGCAAGCTTCCATGTAGTTGGTACTCCAAGAGTTAAACCCCGTTTGTATCCATTCATGGAACAATGTCAACTGAAATCAGTCCACACCAAAGGGGAGTTGCTTCGAGCTCATCTTGATGGGAACACTCCACATTTTGTGGATGGTTGTGTACCAAGGGTTCGTTTAAAGAACAAGTACCTGAATGACCATTATGATTTTCATCTTGTTCTTAGTCCACGTGAATCTCCAACATCACCAAATCCGCCTTGGGGCCTTGCAAGTGTGTTCGGGCCGGAGTTCGATTTCACGGGATACGCTTCACACCACTTTGAGGACCCTTACCTCATGACCACAAACGATCAAGTTGAGCATACATTGAAGATGGTTTGTGAGATTCAAGGTCCGACAAGGGTTATTTTCCAACTTAGCACGTGGGTTTTGCATTGGATGACATCTATAGCCATCCTAACAAGATTGAGTCGAAGGCATGTAACTCGTCTTGTCACCATTCGTGCTTCAATTTGTGGGCAAATTGCTTTCAAGAGGAGGGGAATGATACGAACAAGAGGAGCCATTGGAGTAAAGCCATGAGTTTTTCTTGGCAATATGTGGTGGCATTAGATTTGGGGTTCATACTACCAACTCTTGTAGTATCATCCATTTCCATCCAGATTTGAGGACGAATCCTTCTCAAGTGGAGGGGACTGATGTGTGCACGGACCTTAGCCCAAGTAATGACCCAGTCCGAGTTCCATTGGGCCCAGTCACACGTGCACAAGCCAAGTTCTTCAAAGAATCCCTCCAAGCCCCTGTTCGAATTGTCCAAGACCAACATGGAGTCCATAGAGAAATTGAAGGCTTGGAGGGAGACAATCAAGTTATCTACACCACGATCCAAGCCCATGAAGAGTCAAGTGGGCCTCCGAGTGAGCTGGCCGAATAGGGCCTTAGGCTTTAGTGTTTAATTTATAGTTAGATTAGTTGTTCTAGTAGAGCATGGGCCGGCCCATCTTGATCCCAAGGTGGCCGAATTCCCCTTTTCCTTGTTTTCCTTAGGGTTTTTGTAACTCTTAGCCTATAAATAGGCTTGCTTTGTAAGGTTTTAGGTAGACGTTTTATAAATCAAATTACTTAGTTTTTCGATTTTCTTGCTCGTGTGAATTTCGAGCTTTACTTGCTTCTGGCAAGGGTGATTGAGCAATCTTGCATCTTGTCCTTGATTGTTCTACCGACCTATTCCCTGGCGTATTCACCTTCATCGGAGTCGTCGTTCTACAGCCTTTAATCAAATCGTGTCGTCCGTTTGATTCTAGGTCCAGCAATCCAAGCGTTGGACAACCTCGCTAGATCCTCGGGCAAACGTGCTACGTGTCTCGAAACGTGTTGATCGAGGACCGCAATAGTTGGCCTCAGAGCTTATGTGGAGGTTCCCTCATACGTCATGGCGAATACAGGACGCATAAAAGCTAGCCCACAACATTGTCTTCCTGATCCTAAGGGAGTAAAAGAAGTGCCATTACGTGGTGTAGATGAGCAATTGGACCTCGTCAAATCTCAATTGCTTGGTTGGTTTTATACCCGTTGCGGTGTCAAAGACAAAATTTGTAGCTTGGCCATTGATGGGAGTTGTGAAGTCAACCTTGCAACTGCTATCATGGTTGAGAAATTAAATCTTCCAACCATTGGTCATCTTCGACCGCACAAGTTGATGAGTACTCAAGGTGTTGTCTGGGTTACTAAGCACACACTTGTACCTATTCAAATCGGCAAATATGTGGACGAGGTGTTGTGTGATGCAGTCCCAATTCAAGTGACACGGGTTGTTGGGCAAAGCGTGGATGTCGAGGCCAGAAGTTAAATATGACGGACATACTAATAAGTATTCCTTCTTATTTAATAGTCGTCGTATTGCACTTGTATCACTTACTTATGACCAGTTTTGTATTGATCTAGCACACATGAAAAGTAAGGTTGAGCGTTATTGAATGGAGAAGCAGCTAGATGAGGGAATTGTGCCTGAAGAGATAAAACCCGAGGCAGTTGAATGCAATGAGATGAAAGGGTCAGCTGTTGAAATGGACAAGGAGATGGAAAAATCTGATGAGATGGGTGGTAAAAAGGAAGAAAAGAGAGAAAGTGGGCTGATCTTGAGCAACCCGGTGAAGGCCTATTATTTTCCCAACGAACTTACCTTGCTCTGTTTAGTGTTTCTTCTTGTATTCAGATCAAGCAAAGGCAAGTTGAGCTGATCTTGGTGTGTTCCATTCCAAAATCAATTGTAGACTTTGCAAGCTTCCATGTAGTTGGTACTCCAAGAGTTAAACCCCGTTTGTATCCATTCATGGAACAATGTCGACTGAAATCAGTCCACACCAAAGGGGAGTTGCTTCGAGCTCATCTTGATGGGAACACTCCACATTTTGTGGATGGTTGTGTACCAAGGGTTCGTTTAAAGAACAAGTACCTGAATGACCATTATGATTTTCATCTTGTTCTTAGTCCACGTGAATCTCCAACATCACCAAATCCGCCTTGGGGCCTTGCAAGTGTGTTCGGGCCGGAGTTCGATTTCACGGGATACGCTTCACACCACTTTGAGGACCCTTACCTCATGACCACAAACGATCAAGTTGAGCATACATTGAAGATGGTTTGTGAGATTCAAGGTCCGACAAGGGTTATTTTCCAACTTAGCACGTGGGTTTTGCATTGGATGACATCTATAGCCATCCTAACAAGATTGAGTCGAAGGCATGTAACTCGTCTTGTCACCATTCGTGCTTCAATTTGTGGGCAAATTGCTTTCAAGAGGAGGGGAATGATACGAACAAGAGGAGCCATTGGAGTAAAGCCATGAGTTTTTCTTGGCAATATGTGGTGGCATTAGATTTGGGGTTCATACTACCAACTCTTGTAGTATCATCCATTTCCATCCAGATTTGAGGACGAATCCTTCTCAAGTGGAGGGGACTGATGTGTGCACGGACCTTAGCCCAAGTAATGACCCAGTCCGAGTTCCATTGGGCCCAGTCACACGTGCACAAGCCAAGTTCTTCAAAGAATCCCTCCAAGCCCCTGTTCGAATTGTCCAAGACCAACATGGAGTCCATAGAGAAATTGAAGGCTTGGAGGGAGACAATCAAGTTATCTACACCACGATCCAAGCCCATGAAGAGTCAAGTGGGCCTCCGAGTGAGCTGGCCGAATAGGGCCTTAGGCTTTAGTGTTTAATTTATAGTTAGATTAGTTGTTCTAGTAGAGCATGGGCCGGCCCATCTTGATCCCAAGGTGGCCGAATTCCCCTTTTCCTTGTTTTCCTTAGGGTTTTTGTAACTCTTAGCCTATAAATAGGCTTGCTTTGTAAGGTTTTAGGTAGACGTTTTACAAATCAAATTACTTAGTTTTTCGATTTTCTTGCTCGTGTGAATTTCGAGCTTTACTTGCTTCTGGCAAGGGTGATTGAGCAATCTTGCATCTTGTCCTTGATTGTTCTACCGACCTGTTCCCTGGCGTATTCACCTTCATCGGAGTCGTCGTTCTACAGCCTTTAATCAAATCGTGTCGTCCGTTTGATTCTAGGTCCAGCAATCCAAGCGTTGGACAACCTCGCTAGATCCTCGGGCAAACGTGCTACGTGTCTCGAAACGTGTTGATCGAGGACCGCAATAGTTGGCCTCAGAGCTTATGTGGAGGTTCCCTCATACGTCATGGCGAATACAGGACGCATAAAAGCTAGCCCACAACATTGTCTTCCTGATCCTAAGGGAGTAAAAGAAGTGCCATTACGTGGTGTAGATGAGCAATTGGACCTCGTCAAATCTCAATTGCTTGGTTGGTTTTATACCCGTTGCGGTGTCAAAGACAAAATTTGTAGCTTGGCCATTGATGGGAGTTGTGAAGTCAACCTTGCAACTGCTATCATGGTTGAGAAATTAAATCTTCCAACCATTGGTCATCTTCGACCGCACAAGTTGATGAGTACTCAAGGTGTTGTCTGGGTTACTAAGCACACACTTGTACCTATTCAAATCGGCAAATATGTGGACGAGGTGTTGTGTGATGCAGTCCCAATTCAAGTGACACGGGTTGTTGGGCAAAGCGTGGATGTCGAGGCCAGAAGTTAAATATGACGGACATACTAATAAGTATTCCTTCTTATTTAATAGTCGTCGTATTGCACTTGTATCACTTACTTATGACCAGTTTTGTATTGATCTAGCACACATGAAAAGTAAGGTTGAGCGTTATTGAATGGAGAAGCAGCTAGATGAGGGAATTGTGCCTGAAGAGATAAAACCCGAGGCAGTTGAATGCAATGAGATGAAAGGGTCAGCTGTTGAAATGGACAAGGAGATGGAAAAATCTGATGAGATGGGTGGTAAAAAGGAAGAAAAGAGAGAAAGTGGGCTGATCTTGAGCAACCCGGTGAAGGCCTATTATTTTCCCAACGAACTTACCTTGCTCTGTTTAGTGTTTCTTCTTGTATTCAGATCAAGCAAAGGCAAGTTGAGCTGATCTTGGTGTGTTCCATTCCAAAATCAATTGTAGACTTTGCAAGCTTCCATGTAGTTGGTACTCCAAGAGTTAAACCCCGTTTGTATCCATTCATGGAACAATGTCGACTGAAATCAGTCCACACCAAAGGGGAGTTGCTTCGAGCTCATCTTGATGGGAACACTCCACATTTTGTGGATGGTTGTGTACCAAGGGTTCGTTTAAAGAACAAGTACCTGAATGACCATTATGATTTTCATCTTGTTCTTAGTCCACGTGAATCTCCAACATCACCAAATCCGCCTTGGGGCCTTGCAAGTGTGTTCGGGCCGGAGTTCGATTTCACGGGATACGCTTCACACCACTTTGAGGACCCTTACCTCATGACCACAAACGATCAAGTTGAGCATACATTGAAGATGGTTTGTGAGATTCAAGGTCCGACAAGGGTTATTTTCCAACTTAGCACGTGGGTTTTGCATTGGATGACATCTATAGCCATCCTAACAAGATTGAGTCGAAGGCATGTAACTCGTCTTGTCACCATTCGTGCTTCAATTTGTGGGCAAATTGCTTTCAAGAGGAGGGGAATGATACGAACAAGAGGAGCCATTGGAGTAAAGCCATGAGTTTTTCTTGGCAATATGTGGTGGCATTAGATTTGGGGTTCATACTACCAACTCTTGTAGTATCATCCATTTCCATCCAGATTTGAGGACGAATCCTTCTCAAGTGGAGGGGACTGATGTGTGCACGGACCTTAGCCCAAGTAATGACCCAGTCCGAGTTCCATTGGGCCCAGTCACACGTGCACAAGCCAAGTTCTTCAAAGAATCCCTCCAAGCCCCTGTTCGAATTGTCCAAGACCAACATGGAGTCCATAGAGAAATTGAAGGCTTGGAGGGAGACAATCAAGTTATCTACACCACGATCCAAGCCCATGAAGAGTCAAGTGGGCCTCCGAGTGAGCTGGCCGAATAGGGCCTTAGGCTTTAGTGTTTAATTTATAGTTAGATTAGTTGTTCTAGTAGAGCATGGGCCGGCCCATCTTGATCCCAAGGTGGCCGAATTCCCCTTTTCCTTGTTTTCCTTAGGGTTTTTGTAACTCTTAGCCTATAAATAGGCTTGCTTTGTAAGGTTTTAGGTAGACGTTTTATAAATCAAATTACTTAGTTTTTCGATTTTCTTGCTCGTGTGAATTTCGAGCTTTACTTGCTTCTGGCAAGGGTGATTGAGCAATCTTGCATCTTGTCCTTGATTGTTCTACCGACCTGTTCCCTGGCGTATTCACCTTCATCGGAGTCGTCGTTCTACAGCCTTTAATCAAATCGTGTCGTCCGTTTGATTCTAGGTCCAGCAATCCAAGCGTTGGACAACCTCGCTAGATCCTCGGGCAAACGTGCTACGTGTCTCGAAACGTGTTGATCGAGGACCGCAATAGTTGGCCTCAGAGCTTATGTGGAGGTTCCCTCATACGTCATGGCGAATACAGGACGCATAAAAGCTAGCCCACAACATTGTCTTCCTGATCCTAAGGGAGTAAAAGAAGTGCCATTACGTGGTGTAGATGAGCAATTGGACCTCGTCAAATCTCAATTGCTTGGTTGGTTTTATACCCGTTGCGGTGTCAAAGACAAAATTTGTAGCTTGGCCATTGATGGGAGTTGTGAAGTCAACCTTGCAACTGCTATCATGGTTGAGAAATTAAATCTTCCAACCATTGGTCATCTTCGACCGCACAAGTTGATGAGTACTCAAGGTGTTGTCTGGGTTACTAAGCACACACTTGTACCTATTCAAATCGGCAAATATGTGGACGAGGTGTTGTGTGATGCAGTCCCAATTCAAGTGACACGGGTTGTTGGGCAAAGCGTGGATGTCGAGGCCAGAAGTTAAATATGACGGACATACTAATAAGTATTCCTTCTTATTTAATAGTCGTCGTATTGCACTTGTATCACTTACTTATGACCAGTTTTGTATTGATCTAGCACACATGAAAAGTAAGGTTGAGCGTTATTGAATGGAGAAGCAGCTAGATGAGGGAATTGTGCCTGAAGAGATAAAACCCGAGGCAGTTGAATGCAATGAGATGAAAGGGTCAGCTGTTGAAATGGACAAGGAGATGGAAAAATCTGATGAGATGGGTGGTAAAAAGGAAGAAAAGAGAGAAAGTGGGCTGATCTTGAGCAACCCGGTGAAGGCCTATTATTTTCCCAACGAACTTACCTTGCTCTGTTTAGTGTTTCTTCTTGTATTCAGATCAAGCAAAGGCAAGTTGAGCTGATCTTGGTGTGTTCCATTCCAAAATCAATTGTAGACTTTGCAAGCTTCCATGTAGTTGGTACTCCAAGAGTTAAACCCCGTTTGTATCCATTCATGGAACAATGTCGACTGAAATCAGTCCACACCAAAGGGGAGTTGCTTCGAGCTCATCTTGATGGGAACACTCCACATTTTGTGGATGGTTGTGTACCAAGGGTTCGTTTAAAGAACAAGTACCTGAATGACCATTATGATTTTCATCTTGTTCTTAGTCCACGTGAATCTCCAACATCACCAAATCCGCCTTGGGGCCTTGCAAGTGTGTTCGGGCCGGAGTTCGATTTCACGGGATACGCTTCACACCACTTTGAGGACCCTTACCTCATGACCACAAACGATCAAGTTGAGCATACATTGAAGATGGTTTGTGAGATTCAAGGTCCGACAAGGGTTATTTTCCAACTTAGCACGTGGGTTTTGCATTGGATGACATCTATAGCCATCCTAACAAGATTGAGTCGAAGGCATGTAACTCGTCTTGTCACCATTCGTGCTTCAATTTGTGGGCAAATTGCTTTCAAGAGGAGGGGAATGATACGAACAAGAGGAGCCATTGGAGTAAAGCCATGAGTTTTTCTTGGCAATATGTGGTGGCATTAGATTTGGGGTTCATACTACCAACTCTTGTAGTATCATCCATTTCCATCCAGATTTGAGGACGAATCCTTCTCAAGTGGAGGGGACTGATGTGTGCACGGACCTTAGCCCAAGTAATGACCCAGTCCGAGTTCCATTGGGCCCAGTCACACGTGCACAAGCCAAGTTCTTCAAAGAATCCCTCCAAGCCCCTGTTCGAATTGTCCAAGACCAACATGGAGTCCATAGAGAAATTGAAGGCTTGGAGGGAGACAATCAAGTTATCTACACCACGATCCAAGCCCATGAAGAGTCAAGTGGGCCTCCGAGTGAGCTGGCCGAATAGGGCCTTAGGCTTTAGTGTTTAATTTATAGTTAGATTAGTTGTTCTAGTAGAGCATGGGCCGGCCCATCTTGATCCCAAGGTGGCCGAATTCCCCTTTTCCTTGTTTTCCTTAGGGTTTTTGTAACTCTTAGCCTATAAATAGGCTTGCTTTGTAAGGTTTTAGGTAGACGTTTTATAAATCAAATTACTTAGTTTTTCGATTTTCTTGCTCGTGTGAATTTCGAGCTTTACTTGCTTCTGGCAAGGGTGATTGAGCAATCTTGCATCTTGTCCTTGATTGTTCTACCGACCTATTCCCTGGCGTATTCACCTTCATCGGAGTCGTCGTTCTACAGCCTTTAATCAAATCGTGTCGTCCGTTTGATTCTAGGTCCAGCAATCCAAGCGTTGGACAACCTCGCTAGATCCTCGGGCAAACGTGCTACGTGTCTCGAAACGTGTTGATCGAGGACCGCAATAGTTGGCCTCAGAGCTTATGTGGAGGTTCCCTCATACGTCATGGCGAATACAGGACGCATAAAAGCTAGCCCACAACATTGTCTTCCTGATCCTAAGGGAGTAAAAGAAGTGCCATTACGTGGTGTAGATGAGCAATTGGACCTCGTCAAATCTCAATTGCTTGGTTGGTTTTATACCCGTTGCGGTGTCAAAGACAAAATTTGTAGCTTGGCCATTGATGGGAGTTGTGAAGTCAACCTTGCAACTGCTATCATGGTTGAGAAATTAAATCTTCCAACCATTGGTCATCTTCGACCGCACAAGTTGATGAGTACTCAAGGTGTTGTCTGGGTTACTAAGCACACACTTGTACCTATTCAAATCGGCAAATATGTGGACGAGGTGTTGTGTGATGCAGTCCCAATTCAAGTGACACGGGTTGTTGGGCAAAGCGTGGATGTCGAGGCCAGAAGTTAAATATGACGGACATACTAATAAGTATTCCTTCTTATTTAATAGTCGTCGTATTGCACTTGTATCACTTACTTATGACCAGTTTTGTATTGATCTAGCACACATGAAAAGTAAGGTTGAGCGTTATTGAATGGAGAAGCAGCTAGATGAGGGAATTGTGCCTGAAGAGATAAAACCCGAGGGAGTTGAATGCAATGAGATGAAAGGGTCAGCTGTTGAAATGGACAAGGAGATGGAAAAATCTGATGAGATGGGTGGTAAAAAGGAAGAAAAGAGAGAAAGTGGGCTGATCTTGAGCAACCCGGTGAAGGCCTATTATTTTCCCAACGAACTTACCTTGCTCTGTTTAGTGTTTCTTCTTGTATTCAGATCAAGCAAAGGCAAGTTGAGCTGATCTTGGTGTGTTCCATTCCAAAATCAATTGTAGACTTTGCAAGCTTCCATGTAGTTGGTACTCCAAGAGTTAAACCCCGTTTGTATCCATTCATGGAACAATGTCAACTGAAATCAGTCCACACCAAAGGGGAGTTGCTTCGAGCTCATCTTGATGGGAACACTCCACATTTTGTGGATGGTTGTGTACCAAGGGTTCGTTTAAAGAACAAGTACCTGAATGACCATTATGATTTTCATCTTGTTCTTAGTCCACGTGAATCTCCAACATCACCAAATCCGCCTTGGGGCCTTGCAAGTGTGTTCGGGCCGGAGTTCGATTTCACGGGATACGCTTCACACCACTTTGAGGACCCTTACCTCATGACCACAAACGATCAAGTTGAGCATACATTGAAGATGGTTTGTGAGATTCAAGGTCCGACAAGGGTTATTTTCCAACTTAGCACGTGGGTTTTGCATTGGATGACATCTATAGCCATCCTAACAAGATTGAGTCGAAGGCATGTAACTCGTCTTGTCACCATTCGTGCTTCAATTTGTGGGCAAATTGCTTTCAAGAGGAGGGGAATGATACGAACAAGAGGAGCCATTGGAGTAAAGCCATGAGTTTTTCTTGGCAATATGTGGTGGCATTAGATTTGGGGTTCATACTACCAACTCTTGTAGTATCATCCATTTCCATCCAGATTTGAGGACGAATCCTTCTCAAGTGGAGGGGACTGATGTGTGCACGGACCTTAGCCCAAGTAATGACCCAGTCCGAGTTCCATTGGGCCCAGTCACACGTGCACAAGCCAAGTTCTTCAAAGAATCCCTCCAAGCCCCTGTTCGAATTGTCCAAGACCAACATGGAGTCCATAGAGAAATTGAAGGCTTGGAGGGAGACAATCAAGTTATCTACACCACGATCCAAGCCCATGAAGAGTCAAGTGGGCCTCCGAGTGAGCTGGCCGAATAGGGCCTTAGGCTTTAGTGTTTAATTTATAGTTAGATTAGTTGTTCTAGTAGAGCATGGGCCGGCCCATCTTGATCCCAAGGTGGCCGAATTCCCCTTTTCCTTGTTTTCCTTAGGGTTTTTGTAACTCTTAGCCTATAAATAGGCTTGCTTTGTAAGGTTTTAGGTAGACGTTTTATAAATCAAATTACTTAGTTTTTCGATTTTCTTGCTCGTGTGAATTTCGAGCTTTACTTGCTTCTGGCAAGGGTGATTGAGCAATCTTGCATCTTGTCCTTGATTGTTCTACCGACCTATTCCCTGGCGTATTCACCTTCATCGGAGTCGTCGTTCTACAGCCTTTAATCAAATCGTGTCGTCCGTTTGATTCTAGGTCCAGCAATCCAAGCGTTGGACAACCTCGCTAGATCCTCGGGCAAACGTGCTACGTGTCTCGAAACGTGTTGATCGAGGACCGCAATAGTTGGCCTCAGAGCTTATGTGGAGGTTCCCTCATACGTCATGGCGAATACAGGACGCATAAAAGCTAGCCCACAACATTGTCTTCCTGATCCTAAGGGAGTAAAAGAAGTGCCATTACGTGGTGTAGATGAGCAATTGGACCTCGTCAAATCTCAATTGCTTGGTTGGTTTTATACCCGTTGCGGTGTCAAAGACAAAATTTGTAGCTTGGCCATTGATGGGAGTTGTGAAGTCAACCTTGCAACTGCTATCATGGTTGAGAAATTAAATCTTCCAACCATTGGTCATCTTCGACCGCACAAGTTGATGAGTACTCAAGGTGTTGTCTGGGTTACTAAGCACACACTTGTACCTATTCAAATCGGCAAATATGTGGACGAGGTGTTGTGTGATGTAGTCCCAATTCAAGTGACACGGGTTGTTGGGCAAAGCGTGGATGTCGAGGCCAGAAGTTAAATATGACGGACATACTAATAAGTATTCCTTCTTATTTAATAGTCGTCGTATTGCACTTGTATCACTTACTTATGACCAGTTTTGTATTGATCTAGCACACATGAAAAGTAAGGTTGAGCGTTATTGAATGGAGAAGCAGCTAGATGAGGGAATTGTGCCTGAAGAGATAAAACCCGAGGGAGTTGAATGCAATGAGATGAAAGGGTCAGCTGTTGAAATGGACAAGGAGATGGAAAAATCTGATGAGATGGGTGGTAAAAAGGAAGAAAAGAGAGAAAGTGGGCTGATCTTGAGCAACCCGGTGAAGGCCTATTATTTTCCCAACGAACTTACCTTGCTTTGTTTAGTGTTTCTTCTTGTATTCAGATCAAGCAAAGGCAAGTTGAGCTGATCTTGGTGTGTTCCATTCCAAAATCAATTGTAGACTTTGCAAGCTTCCATGTAGTTGGTACTCCAAGAGTTAAACCCCGTTTGTATCCATTCATGGAACAATGTCAACTGAAATCAGTCCACACCAAAGGGGAGTTGCTTCGAGCTCATCTTGATGGGAACACTCCACATTTTGTGGATGGTTGTGTACCAAGGGTTCGTTTAAAGAACAAGTACCTGAATGACCATTATGATTTTCATCTTGTTCTTAGTCCACGTGAATCTCCAACATCACCAAATCCGCCTTGGGGCCTTGCAAGTGTGTTCGGGCCGGAGTTCGATTTCACGGGATACGCTTCACACCACTTTGAGGACCCTTACCTCATGACCACAAACGATCAAGTTGAGCATACATTGAAGATGGTTTGTGAGATTCAAGGTCCGACAAGGGTTATTTTCCAACTTAGCACGTGGGTTTTGCATTGGATGACATCTATAGCCATCCTAACAAGATTGAGTCGAAGGCATGTAACTCGTCTTGTCACCATTCGTGCTTCAATTTGTGGGCAAATTGCTTTCAAGAGGAGGGGAATGATACGAACAAGAGGAGCCATTGGAGTAAAGCCATGAGTTTTTCTTGGCAATATGTGGTGGCATTAGATTTGGGGTTCATACTACCAACTCTTGTAGTATCATCCATTTCCATCCAGATTTGAGGACGAATCCTTCTCAAGTGGAGGGGACTGATGTGTGCACGGACCTTAGCCCAAGTAATGACCCAGTCCGAGTTCCATTGGGCCCAGTCACACGTGCACAAGCCAAGTTCTTCAAAGAATCCCTCCAAGCCCCTGTTCGAATTGTCCAAGACCAACATGGAGTCCATAGAGAAATTGAAGGCTTGGAGGGAGACAATCAAGTTATCTACACCACGATCCAAGCCCATGAAGAGTCAAGTGGGCCTCCGAGTGAGCTGGCCGAATAGGGCCTTAGGCTTTAGTGTTTAATTTATAGTTAGATTAGTTGTTCTAGTAGAGCATGGGCCGGCCCATCTTGATCCCAAGGTGGCCGAATTCCCCTTTTCCTTGTTTTCCTTAGGGTTTTTGTAACTCTTAGCCTATAAATAGGCTTGCTTTGTAAGGTTTTAGGTAGACGTTTTATAAATCAAATTACTTAGTTTTTCGATTTTCTTGCTCGTGTGAATTTCGAGCTTTACTTGCTTCTGGCAAGGGTGATTGAGCAATCTTGCATCTTGTCCTTGATTGTTCTACCGACCTATTCCCTGGCGTATTCACCTTCATCGGAGTCGTCGTTCTACAGCCTTTAATCAAATCGTGTCGTCCGTTTGATTCTAGGTCCAGCAATCCAAGCGTTGGACAACCTCGCTAGATCCTCGGGCAAACGTGCTACGTGTCTCGAAACGTGTTGATCGAGGACCGCAATAGTTGGCCTCAGAGCTTATGTGGAGGTTCCCTCATACGTCATGGCGAATACAGGACGCATAAAAGCTAGCCCACAACATTGTCTTCCTGATCCTAAGGGAGTAAAAGAAGTGCCATTACGTGGTGTAGATGAGCAATTGGACCTCGTCAAATCTCAATTGCTTGGTTGGTTTTATACCCGTTGCGGTGTCAAAGACAAAATTTGTAGCTTGGCCATTGATGGGAGTTGTGAAGTCAACCTTGCAACTGCTATCATGGTTGAGAAATTAAATCTTCCAACCATTGGTCATCTTCGACCGCACAAGTTGATGAGTACTCAAGGTGTTGTCTGGGTTACTAAGCACACACTTGTACCTATTCAAATCGGCAAATATGTGGACGAGGTGTTGTGTGATGCAGTCCCAATTCAAGTGACACGGGTTGTTGGGCAAAGCGTGGATGTCGAGGCCAGAAGTTAAATATGACGGACATACTAATAAGTATTCCTTCTTATTTAATAGTCGTCGTATTGCACTTGTATCACTTACTTATGACCAGTTTTGTATTGATCTAGCACACATGAAAAGTAAGGTTGAGCGTTATTGAATGGAGAAGCAGCTAGATGAGGGAATTGTGCCTGAAGAGATAAAACCCGAGGGAGTTGAATGCAATGAGATGAAAGGGTCAGCTGTTGAAATGGACAAGGAGATGGAAAAATCTGATGAGATGGGTGGTAAAAAGGAAGAAAAGAGAGAAAGTGGGCTGATCTTGAGCAACCCGGTGAAGGCCTATTATTTTCCCAACGAACTTACCTTGCTTTGTTTAGTGTTTCTTCTTGTATTCAGATCAAGCAAAGGCAAGTTGAGCTGATCTTGGTGTGTTCCATTCCAAAATCAATTGTAGACTTTGCAAGCTTCCATGTAGTTGGTACTCCAAGAGTTAAACCCCGTTTGTATCCATTCATGGAACAATGTCAACTGAAATCAGTCCACACCAAAGGGGAGTTGCTTCGAGCTCATCTTGATGGGAACACTCCACATTTTGTGGATGGTTGTGTACCAAGGGTTCGTTTAAAGAACAAGTACCTGAATGACCATTATGATTTTCATCTTGTTCTTAGTCCACGTGAATCTCCAACATCACCAAATCCGCCTTGGGGCCTTGCAAGTGTGTTCGGGCCGGAGTTCGATTTCACGGGATACGCTTCACACCACTTTGAGGACCCTTACCTCATGACCACAAACGATCAAGTTGAGCATACATTGAAGATGGTTTGTGAGATTCAAGGTCCGACAAGGGTTATTTTCCAACTTAGCACGTGGGTTTTGCATTGGATGACATCTATAGCCATCCTAACAAGATTGAGTCGAAGGCATGTAACTCGTCTTGTCACCATTCGTGCTTCAATTTGTGGGCAAATTGCTTTCAAGAGGAGGGGAATGATACGAACAAGAGGAGCCATTGGAGTAAAGCCATGAGTTTTTCTTGGCAATATGTGGTGGCATTAGATTTGGGGTTCATACTACCAACTCTTGTAGTATCATCCATTTCCATCCAGATTTGAGGACGAATCCTTCTCAAGTGGAGGGGACTGATGTGTGCACGGACCTTAGCCCAAGTAATGACCCAGTCCGAGTTCCATTGGGCCCAGTCACACGTGCACAAGCCAAGTTCTTCAAAGAATCCCTCCAAGCCCCTGTTCGAATTGTCCAAGACCAACATGGAGTCCATAGAGAAATTGAAGGCTTGGAGGGAGACAATCAAGTTATCTACACCACGATCCAAGCCCATGAAGAGTCAAGTGGGCCTCCGAGTGAGCTGGCCGAATAGGGCCTTAGGCTTTAGTGTTTAATTTATAGTTAGATTAGTTGTTCTAGTAGAGCATGGGCCGGCCCATCTTGATCCCAAGGTGGCCGAATTCCCCTTTTCCTTGTTTTCCTTAGGGTTTTTGTAACTCTTAGCCTATAAATAGGCTTGCTTTGTAAGGTTTTAGGTAGACGTTTTATAAATCAAATTACTTAGTTTTTCGATTTTCTTGCTCGTGTGAATTTCGAGCTTTACTTGCTTCTGGCAAGGGTGATTGAGCAATCTTGCATCTTGTCCTTGATTGTTCTACCGACCTATTCCCTGGCGTATTCACCTTCATCGGAGTCGTCGTTCTACAGCCTTTAATCAAATCGTGTCGTCCGTTTGATTCTAGGTCCAGCAATCCAAGCGTTGGACAACCTCGCTAGATCCTCGGGCAAACGTGCTACGTGTCTCGAAACGTGTTGATCGAGGACCGCAATAGTTGGCCTCAGAGCTTATGTGGAGGTTCCCTCATACGTCATGGCGAATACAGGACGCATAAAAGCTAGCCCACAACATTGTCTTCCTGATCCTAAGGGAGTAAAAGAAGTGCCATTACGTGGTGTAGATGAGCAATTGGACCTCGTCAAATCTCAATTGCTTGGTTGGTTTTATACCCGTTGCGGTGTCAAAGACAAAATTTGTAGCTTGGCCATTGATGGGAGTTGTGAAGTCAACCTTGCAACTGCTATCATGGTTGAGAAATTAAATCTTCCAACCATTGGTCATCTTCGACCGCACAAGTTGATGAGTACTCAAGGTGTTGTCTGGGTTACTAAGCACACACTTGTACCTATTCAAATCGGCAAATATGTGGACGAGGTGTTGTGTGATGCAGTCCCAATTCAAGTGACACGGGTTGTTGGGCAAAGCGTGGATGTCGAGGCCAGAAGTTAAATATGACGGACATACTAATAAGTATTCCTTCTTATTTAATAGTCGTCGTATTGCACTTGTATCACTTACTTATGACCAGTTTTGTATTGATCTAGCACACATGAAAAGTAAGGTTGAGCGTTATTGAATGGAGAAGCAGCTAGATGAGGGAATTGTGCCTGAAGAGATAAAACCCGAGGGAGTTGAATGCAATGAGATGAAAGGGTCAGCTGTTGAAATGGACAAGGAGATGGAAAAATCTGATGAGATGGGTGGTAAAAAGGAAGAAAAGAGAGAAAGTGGGCTGATCTTGAGCAACCCGGTGAAGGCCTATTATTTTCCCAACGAACTTACCTTGCTTTGTTTAGTGTTTCTTCTTGTATTCAGATCAAGCAAAGGCAAGTTGAGCTGATCTTGGTGTGTTCCATTCCAAAATCAATTGTAGACTTTGCAAGCTTCCATGTAGTTGGTACTCCAAGAGTTAAACCCCGTTTGTATCCATTCATGGAACAATGTCAACTGAAATCAGTCCACACCAAAGGGGAGTTGCTTCGAGCTCATCTTGATGGGAACACTCCACATTTTGTGGATGGTTGTGTACCAAGGGTTCGTTTAAAGAACAAGTACCTGAATGACCATTATGATTTTCATCTTGTTCTTAGTCCACGTGAATCTCCAACATCACCAAATCCGCCTTGGGGCCTTGCAAGTGTGTTCGGGCCGGAGTTCGATTTCACGGGATACGCTTCACACCACTTTGAGGACCCTTACCTCATGACCACAAACGATCAAGTTGAGCATACATTGAAGATGGTTTGTGAGATTCAAGGTCCGACAAGGGTTATTTTCCAACTTAGCACGTGGGTTTTGCATTGGATGACATCTATAGCCATCCTAACAAGATTGAGTCGAAGGCATGTAACTCGTCTTGTCACCATTCGTGCTTCAATTTGTGGGCAAATTGCTTTCAAGAGGAGGGGAATGATACGAACAAGAGGAGCCATTGGAGTAAAGCCATGAGTTTTTCTTGGCAATATGTGGTGGCATTAGATTTGGGGTTCATACTACCAACTCTTGTAGTATCATCCATTTCCATCCAGATTTGAGGACGAATCCTTCTCAAGTGGAGGGGACTGATGTGTGCACGGACCTTAGCCCAAGTAATGACCCAGTCCGAGTTCCATTGGGCCCAGTCACACGTGCACAAGCCAAGTTCTTCAAAGAATCCCTCCAAGCCCCTGTTCGAATTGTCCAAGACCAACATGGAGTCCATAGAGAAATTGAAGGCTTGGAGGGAGACAATCAAGTTATCTACACCACGATCCAAGCCCATGAAGAGTCAAGTGGGCCTCCGAGTGAGCTGGCCGAATAGGGCCTTAGGCTTTAGTGTTTAATTTATAGTTAGATTAGTTGTTCTAGTAGAGCATGGGCCGGCCCATCTTGATCCCAAGGTGGCCGAATTCCCCTTTTCCTTGTTTTCCTTAGGGTTTTTGTAACTCTTAGCCTATAAATAGGCTTGCTTTGTAAGGTTTTAGGTAGACGTTTTATAAATCAAATTACTTAGTTTTTCGATTTTCTTGCTCGTGTGAATTTCGAGCTTTACTTGCTTCTGGCAAGGGTGATTGAGCAATCTTGCATCTTGTCCTTGATTGTTCTACCGACCTATTCCCTGGCGTATTCACCTTCATCGGAGTCGTCGTTCTACAGCCTTTAATCAAATCGTGTCGTCCGTTTGATTCTAGGTCCAGCAATCCAAGCGTTGGACAACCTCGCTAGATCCTCGGGCAAACGTGCTACGTGTCTCGAAACGTGTTGATCGAGGACCGCAATAGTTGGCCTCAGAGCTTATGTGGAGGTTCCCTCATACGTCATGGCGAATACAGGACGCATAAAAGCTAGCCCACAACATTGTCTTCCTGATCCTAAGGGAGTAAAAGAAGTGCCATTACGTGGTGTAGATGAGCAATTGGACCTCGTCAAATCTCAATTGCTTGGTTGGTTTTATACCCGTTGCGGTGTCAAAGACAAAATTTGTAGCTTGGCCATTGATGGGAGTTGTGAAGTCAACCTTGCAACTGCTATCATGGTTGAGAAATTAAATCTTCCAACCATTGGTCATCTTCGACCGCACAAGTTGATGAGTACTCAAGGTGTTGTCTGGGTTACTAAGCACACACTTGTACCTATTCAAATCGGCAAATATGTGGACGAGGTGTTGTGTGATGCAGTCCCAATTCAAGTGACACGGGTTGTTGGGCAAAGCGTGGATGTCGAGGCCAGAAGTTAAATATGACGGACATACTAATAAGTATTCCTTCTTATTTAATAGTCGTCGTATTGCACTTGTATCACTTACTTATGACCAGTTTTGTATTGATCTAGCACACATGAAAAGTAAGGTTGAGCGTTATTGAATGGAGAAGCAGCTAGATGAGGGAATTGTGCCTGAAGAGATAAAACCCGAGGGAGTTGAATGCAATGAGATGAAAGGGTCAGCTGTTGAAATGGACAAGGAGATGGAAAAATCTGATGAGATGGGTGGTAAAAAGGAAGAAAAGAGAGAAAGTGGGCTGATCTTGAGCAACCCGGTGAAGGCCTATTATTTTCCCAACGAACTTACCTTGCTTTGTTTAGTGTTTCTTCTTGTATTCAGATCAAGCAAAGGCAAGTTGAGCTGATCTTGGTGTGTTCCATTCCAAAATCAATTGTAGACTTTGCAAGCTTCCATGTAGTTGGTACTCCAAGAGTTAAACCCCGTTTGTATCCATTCATGGAACAATGTCAACTGAAATCAGTCCACACCAAAGGGGAGTTGCTTCGAGCTCATCTTGATGGGAACACTCCACATTTTGTGGATGGTTGTGTACCAAGGGTTCGTTTAAAGAACAAGTACCTGAATGACCATTATGATTTTCATCTTGTTCTTAGTCCACGTGAATCTCCAACATCACCAAATCCGCCTTGGGGCCTTGCAAGTGTGTTCGGGCCGGAGTTCGATTTCACGGGATACGCTTCACACCACTTTGAGGACCCTTACCTCATGACCACAAACGATCAAGTTGAGCATACATTGAAGATGGTTTGTGAGATTCAAGGTCCGACAAGGGTTATTTTCCAACTTAGCACGTGGGTTTTGCATTGGATGACATCTATAGCCATCCTAACAAGATTGAGTCGAAGGCATGTAACTCGTCTTGTCACCATTCGTGCTTCAATTTGTGGGCAAATTGCTTTCAAGAGGAGGGGAATGATACGAACAAGAGGAGCCATTGGAGTAAAGCCATGAGTTTTTCTTGGCAATATGTGGTGGCATTAGATTTGGGGTTCATACTACCAACTCTTGTAGTATCATCCATTTCCATCCAGATTTGAGGACGAATCCTTCTCAAGTGGAGGGGACTGATGTGTGCACGGACCTTAGCCCAAGTAATGACCCAGTCCGAGTTCCATTGGGCCCAGTCACACGTGCACAAGCCAAGTTCTTCAAAGAATCCCTCCAAGCCCCTGTTCGAATTGTCCAAGACCAACATGGAGTCCATAGAGAAATTGAAGGCTTGGAGGGAGACAATCAAGTTATCTACACCACGATCCAAGCCCATGAAGAGTCAAGTGGGCCTCCGAGTGAGCTGGCCGAATAGGGCCTTAGGCTTTAGTGTTTAATTTATAGTTAGATTAGTTGTTCTAGTAGAGCATGGGCCGGCCCATCTTGATCCCAAGGTGGCCGAATTCCCCTTTTCCTTGTTTTCCTTAGGGTTTTTGTAACTCTTAGCCTATAAATAGGCTTGCTTTGTAAGGTTTTAGGTAGACGTTTTATAAATCAAATTACTTAGTTTTTCGATTTTCTTGCTCGTGTGAATTTCGAGCTTTACTTGCTTCTGGCAAGGGTGATTGAGCAATCTTGCATCTTGTCCTTGATTGTTCTACCGACCTATTCCCTGGCGTATTCACCTTCATCGGAGTCGTCGTTCTACAGCCTTTAATCAAATCGTGTCGTCCGTTTGATTCTAGGTCCAGCAATCCAAGCGTTGGACAACCTCGCTAGATCCTCGGGCAAACGTGCTACGTGTCTCGAAACGTGTTGATCGAGGACCGCAATAGTTGGCCTCAGAGCTTATGTGGAGGTTCCCTCATACGTCATGGCGAATACAGGACGCATAAAAGCTAGCCCACAACATTGTCTTCCTGATCCTAAGGGAGTAAAAGAAGTGCCATTACGTGGTGTAGATGAGCAATTGGACCTCGTCAAATCTCAATTGCTTGGTTGGTTTTATACCCGTTGCGGTGTCAAAGACAAAATTTGTAGCTTGGCCATTGATGGGAGTTGTGAAGTCAACCTTGCAACTGCTATCATGGTTGAGAAATTAAATCTTCCAACCATTGGTCATCTTCGACCGCACAAGTTGATGAGTACTCAAGGTGTTGTCTGGGTTACTAAGCACACACTTGTACCTATTCAAATCGGCAAATATGTGGACGAGGTGTTGTGTGATGCAGTCCCAATTCAAGTGACACGGGTTGTTGGGCAAAGCGTGGATGTCGAGGCCAGAAGTTAAATATGACGGACATACTAATAAGTATTCCTTCTTATTTAATAGTCGTCGTATTGCACTTGTATCACTTACTTATGACCAGTTTTGTATTGATCTAGCACACATGAAAAGTAAGGTTGAGCGTTATTGAATGGAGAAGCAGCTAGATGAGGGAATTGTGCCTGAAGAGATAAAACCCGAGGCAGTTGAATGCAATGAGATGAAAGGGTCAGCTGTTGAAATGGACAAGGAGATGGAAAAATCTGATGAGATGGGTGGTAAAAAGGAAGAAAAGAGAGAAAGTGGGCTGATCTTGAGCAACCCGGTGAAGGCCTATTATTTTCCCAACGAACTTACCTTGCTCTGTTTAGTGTTTCTTCTTGTATTCAGATCAAGCAAAGGCAAGTTGAGCTGATCTTGGTGTGTTCCATTCCAAAATCAATTGTAGACTTTGCAAGCTTCCATGTAGTTGGTACTCCAAGAGTTAAACCCCGTTTGTATCCATTCATGGAACAATGTCAACTGAAATCAGTCCACACCAAAGGGGAGTTGCTTCGAGCTCATCTTGATGGGAACACTCCACATTTTGTGGATGGTTGTGTACCAAGGGTTCGTTTAAAGAACAAGTACCTGAATGACCATTATGATTTTCATCTTGTTCTTAGTCCACGTGAATCTCCAACATCACCAAATCCGCCTTGGGGCCTTGCAAGTGTGTTCGGGCCGGAGTTCGATTTCACGGGATACGCTTCACACCACTTTGAGGACCCTTACCTCATGACCACAAACGATCAAGTTGAGCATACATTGAAGATGGTTTGTGAGATTCAAGGTCCGACAAGGGTTATTTTCCAACTTAGCACGTGGGTTTTGCATTGGATGACATCTATAGCCATCCTAACAAGATTGAGTCGAAGGCATGTAACTCGTCTTGTCACCATTCGTGCTTCAATTTGTGGGCAAATTGCTTTCAAGAGGAGGGGAATGATACGAACAAGAGGAGCCATTGGAGTAAAGCCATGAGTTTTTCTTGGCAATATGTGGTGGCATTAGATTTGGGGTTCATACTACCAACTCTTGTAGTATCATCCATTTCCATCCAGATTTGAGGACGAATCCTTCTCAAGTGGAGGGGACTGATGTGTGCACGGACCTTAGCCCAAGTAATGACCCAGTCCGAGTTCCATTGGGCCCAGTCACACGTGCACAAGCCAAGTTCTTCAAAGAATCCCTCCAAGCCCCTGTTCGAATTGTCCAAGACCAACATGGAGTCCATAGAGAAATTGAAGGCTTGGAGGGAGACAATCAAGTTATCTACACCACGATCCAAGCCCATGAAGAGTCAAGTGGGCCTCCGAGTGAGCTGGCCGAATAGGGCCTTAGGCTTTAGTGTTTAATTTATAGTTAGATTAGTTGTTCTAGTAGAGCATGGGCCGGCCCATCTTGATCCCAAGGTGGCCGAATTCCCCTTTTCCTTGTTTTCCTTAGGGTTTTTGTAACTCTTAGCCTATAAATAGGCTTGCTTTGTAAGGTTTTAGGTAGACGTTTTATAAATCAAATTACTTAGTTTTTCGATTTTCTTGCTCGTGTGAATTTCGAGCTTTACTTGCTTCTGGCAAGGGTGATTGAGCAATCTTGCATCTTGTCCTTGATTGTTCTACCGACCTATTCCCTGGCGTATTCACCTTCATCGGAGTCGTCGTTCTACAGCCTTTAATCAAATCGTGTCGTCCGTTTGATTCTAGGTCCAGCAATCCAAGCGTTGGACAACCTCGCTAGATCCTCGGGCAAACGTGCTACGTGTCTCGAAACGTGTTGATCGAGGACCGCAATAGTTGGCCTCAGAGCTTATGTGGAGGTTCCCTCATACGTCATGGCGAATACAGGACGCATAAAAGCTAGCCCACAACATTGTCTTCCTGATCCTAAGGGAGTAAAAGAAGTGCCATTACGTGGTGTAGATGAGCAATTGGACCTCGTCAAATCTCAATTGCTTGGTTGGTTTTATACCCGTTGCGGTGTCAAAGACAAAATTTGTAGCTTGGCCATTGATGGGAGTTGTGAAGTCAACCTTGCAACTGCTATCATGGTTGAGAAATTAAATCTTCCAACCATTGGTCATCTTCGACCGCACAAGTTGATGAGTACTCAAGGTGTTGTCTGGGTTACTAAGCACACACTTGTACCTATTCAAATCGGCAAATATGTGGACGAGGTGTTGTGTGATGCAGTCCCAATTCAAGTGACACGGGTTGTTGGGCAAAGCGTGGATGTCGAGGCCAGAAGTTAAATATGACGGACATACTAATAAGTATTCCTTCTTATTTAATAGTCGTCGTATTGCACTTGTATCACTTACTTATGACCAGTTTTGTATTGATCTAGCACACATGAAAAGTAAGGTTGAGCGTTATTGAATGGAGAAGCAGCTAGATGAGGGAATTGTGCCTGAAGAGATAAAACCCGAGGCAGTTGAATGCAATGAGATGAAAGGGTCAGCTGTTGAAATGGACAAGGAGATGGAAAAATCTGATGAGATGGGTGGTAAAAAGGAAGAAAAGAGAGAAAGTGGGCTGATCTTGAGCAACCCGGTGAAGGCCTATTATTTTCCCAACGAACTTACCTTGCTCTGTTTAGTGTTTCTTCTTGTATTCAGATCAAGCAAAGGCAAGTTGAGCTGATCTTGGTGTGTTCCATTCCAAAATCAATTGTAGACTTTGCAAGCTTCCATGTAGTTGGTACTCCAAGAGTTAAACCCCGTTTGTATCCATTCATGGAACAATGTCGACTGAAATCAGTCCACACCAAAGGGGAGTTGCTTCGAGCTCATCTTGATGGGAACACTCCACATTTTGTGGATGGTTGTGTACCAAGGGTTCGTTTAAAGAACAAGTACCTGAATGACCATTATGATTTTCATCTTGTTCTTAGTCCACGTGAATCTCCAACATCACCAAATCCGCCTTGGGGCCTTGCAAGTGTGTTCGGGCCGGAGTTCGATTTCACGGGATACGCTTCACACCACTTTGAGGACCCTTACCTCATGACCACAAACGATCAAGTTGAGCATACATTGAAGATGGTTTGTGAGATTCAAGGTCCGACAAGGGTTATTTTCCAACTTAGCACGTGGGTTTTGCATTGGATGACATCTATAGCCATCCTAACAAGATTGAGTCGAAGGCATGTAACTCGTCTTGTCACCATTCGTGCTTCAATTTGTGGGCAAATTGCTTTCAAGAGGAGGGGAATGATACGAACAAGAGGAGCCATTGGAGTAAAGCCATGAGTTTTTCTTGGCAATATGTGGTGGCATTAGATTTGGGGTTCATACTACCAACTCTTGTAGTATCATCCATTTCCATCCAGATTTGAGGACGAATCCTTCTCAAGTGGAGGGGACTGATGTGTGCACGGACCTTAGCCCAAGTAATGACCCAGTCCGAGTTCCATTGGGCCCAGTCACACGTGCACAAGCCAAGTTCTTCAAAGAATCCCTCCAAGCCCCTGTTCGAATTGTCCAAGACCAACATGGAGTCCATAGAGAAATTGAAGGCTTGGAGGGAGACAATCAAGTTATCTACACCACGATCCAAGCCCATGAAGAGTCAAGTGGGCCTCCGAGTGAGCTGGCCGAATAGGGCCTTAGGCTTTAGTGTTTAATTTATAGTTAGATTAGTTGTTCTAGTAGAGCATGGGCCGGCCCATCTTGATCCCAAGGTGGCCGAATTCCCCTTTTCCTTGTTTTCCTTAGGGTTTTTGTAACTCTTAGCCTATAAATAGGCTTGCTTTGTAAGGTTTTAGGTAGACGTTTTATAAATCAAATTACTTAGTTTTTCGATTTTCTTGCTCGTGTGAATTTCGAGCTTTACTTGCTTCTGGCAAGGGTGATTGAGCAATCTTGCATCTTGTCCTTGATTGTTCTACCGACCTATTCCCTGGCGTATTCACCTTCATCGGAGTCGTCGTTCTACAGCCTTTAATCAAATCGTGTCGTCCGTTTGATTCTAGGTCCAGCAATCCAAGCGTTGGACAACCTCGCTAGATCCTCGGGCAAACGTGCTACGTGTCTCGAAACGTGTTGATCGAGGACCGCAATAGTTGGCCTCAGAGCTTATGTGGAGGTTCCCTCATACGTCATGGCGAATACAGGACGCATAAAAGCTAGCCCACAACATTGTCTTCCTGATCCTAAGGGAGTAAAAGAAGTGCCATTACGTGGTGTAGATGAGCAATTGGACCTCGTCAAATCTCAATTGCTTGGTTGGTTTTATACCCGTTGCGGTGTCAAAGACAAAATTTGTAGCTTGGCCATTGATGGGAGTTGTGAAGTCAACCTTGCAACTGCTATCATGGTTGAGAAATTAAATCTTCCAACCATTGGTCATCTTCGACCGCACAAGTTGATGAGTACTCAAGGTGTTGTCTGGGTTACTAAGCACACACTTGTACCTATTCAAATCGGCAAATATGTGGACGAGGTGTTGTGTGATGCAGTCCCAATTCAAGTGACACGGGTTGTTGGGCAAAGCGTGGATGTCGAGGCCAGAAGTTAAATATGACGGACATACTAATAAGTATTCCTTCTTATTTAATAGTCGTCGTATTGCACTTGTATCACTTACTTATGACCAGTTTTGTATTGATCTAGCACACATGAAAAGTAAGGTTGAGCGTTATTGAATGGAGAAGCAGCTAGATGAGGGAATTGTGCCTGAAGAGATAAAACCCGAGGCAGTTGAATGCAATGAGATGAAAGGGTCAGCTGTTGAAATGGACAAGGAGATGGAAAAATCTGATGAGATGGGTGGTAAAAAGGAAGAAAAGAGAGAAAGTGGGCTGATCTTGAGCAACCCGGTGAAGGCCTATTATTTTCCCAACGAACTTACCTTGCTCTGTTTAGTGTTTCTTCTTGTATTCAGATCAAGCAAAGGCAAGTTGAGCTGATCTTGGTGTGTTCCATTCCAAAATCAATTGTAGACTTTGCAAGCTTCCATGTAGTTGGTACTCCAAGAGTTAAACCCCGTTTGTATCCATTCATGGAACAATGTCGACTGAAATCAGTCCACACCAAAGGGGAGTTGCTTCGAGCTCATCTTGATGGGAACACTCCACATTTTGTGGATGGTTGTGTACCAAGGGTTCGTTTAAAGAACAAGTACCTGAATGACCATTATGATTTTCATCTTGTTCTTAGTCCACGTGAATCTCCAACATCACCAAATCCGCCTTGGGGCCTTGCAAGTGTGTTCGGGCCGGAGTTCGATTTCACGGGATACGCTTCACACCACTTTGAGGACCCTTACCTCATGACCACAAACGATCAAGTTGAGCATACATTGAAGATGGTTTGTGAGATTCAAGGTCCGACAAGGGTTATTTTCCAACTTAGCACGTGGGTTTTGCATTGGATGACATCTATAGCCATCCTAACAAGATTGAGTCGAAGGCATGTAACTCGTCTTGTCACCATTCGTGCTTCAATTTGTGGGCAAATTGCTTTCAAGAGGAGGGGAATGATACGAACAAGAGGAGCCATTGGAGTAAAGCCATGAGTTTTTCTTGGCAATATGTGGTGGCATTAGATTTGGGGTTCATACTACCAACTCTTGTAGTATCATCCATTTCCATCCAGATTTGAGGACGAATCCTTCTCAAGTGGAGGGGACTGATGTGTGCACGGACCTTAGCCCAAGTAATGACCCAGTCCGAGTTCCATTGGGCCCAGTCACACGTGCACAAGCCAAGTTCTTCAAAGAATCCCTCCAAGCCCCTGTTCGAATTGTCCAAGACCAACATGGAGTCCATAGAGAAATTGAAGGCTTGGAGGGAGACAATCAAGTTATCTACACCACGATCCAAGCCCATGAAGAGTCAAGTGGGCCTCCGAGTGAGCTGGCCGAATAGGGCCTTAGGCTTTAGTGTTTAATTTATAGTTAGATTAGTGGTTCTAGTAGAGCATGGGCCGGCCCATCTTGATCCCAAGGTGGCCGAATTCCCCTTTTCCTTGTTTTCCTTAGGGTTTTTGTAACTCTTAGCCTATAAATAGGCTTGCTTTGTAAGGTTTTAGGTAGACGTTTTATAAATCAAATTACTTAGTTTTTCGATTTTCTTGCTCGTGTGAATTTCGAGCTTTACTTGCTTCTGGCAAGGGTGATTGAGCAATCTTGCATCTTGTCCTTGATTGTTCTACCGACCTATTCCCTGGCGTATTCACCTTCATCGGAGTCGTCGTTCTACAGCCTTTAATCAAATCGTGTCGTCCGTTTGATTCTAGGTCCAGCAATCCAAGCGTTGGACAACCTCGCTAGATCCTCGGGCAAACGTGCTACGTGTCTCGAAACGTGTTGATCGAGGACCGCAATAGTTGGCCTCAGAGCTTATGTGGAGGTTCCCTCATACGTCATGGCGAATACAGGACGCATAAAAGCTAGCCCACAACATTGTCTTCCTGATCCTAAGGGAGTAAAAGAAGTGCCATTACGTGGTGTAGATGAGCAATTGGACCTCGTCAAATCTCAATTGCTTGGTTGGTTTTATACCCGTTGCGGTGTCAAAGACAAAATTTGTAGCTTGGCCATTGATGGGAGTTGTGAAGTCAACCTTGCAACTGCTATCATGGTTGAGAAATTAAATCTTCCAACCATTGGTCATCTTCGACCGCACAAGTTGATGAGTACTCAAGGTGTTGTCTGGGTTACTAAGCACACACTTGTACCTATTCAAATCGGCAAATATGTGGACGAGGTGTTGTGTGATGCAGTCCCAATTCAAGTGACACGGGTTGTTGGGCAAAGCGTGGATGTCGAGGCCAGAAGTTAAATATGACGGACATACTAATAAGTATTCCTTCTTATTTAATAGTCGTCGTATTGCACTTGTATCACTTACTTATGACCAGTTTTGTATTGATCTAGCACACATGAAAAGTAAGGTTGAGCGTTATTGAATGGAGAAGCAGCTAGATGAGGGAATTGTGCCTGAAGAGATAAAACCCGAGGCAGTTGAATGCAATGAGATGAAAGGGTCAGCTGTTGAAATGGACAAGGAGATGGAAAAATCTGATGAGATGGGTGGTAAAAAGGAAGAAAAGAGAGAAAGTGGGCTGATCTTGAGCAACCCGGTGAAGGCCTATTATTTTCCCAACGAACTTACCTTGCTCTGTTTAGTGTTTCTTCTTGTATTCAGATCAAGCAAAGGCAAGTTGAGCTGATCTTGGTGTGTTCCATTCCAAAATCAATTGTAGACTTTGCAAGCTTCCATGTAGTTGGTACTCCAAGAGTTAAACCCCGTTTGTATCCATTCATGGAACAATGTCGACTGAAATCAGTCCACACCAAAGGGGAGTTGCTTCGAGCTCATCTTGATGGGAACACTCCACATTTTGTGGATGGTTGTGTACCAAGGGTTCGTTTAAAGAACAAGTACCTGAATGACCATTATGATTTTCATCTTGTTCTTAGTCCACGTGAATCTCCAACATCACCAAATCCGCCTTGGGGCCTTGCAAGTGTGTTCGGGCCGGAGTTCGATTTCACGGGATACGCTTCACACCACTTTGAGGACCCTTACCTCATGACCACAAACGATCAAGTTGAGCATACATTGAAGATGGTTTGTGAGATTCAAGGTCCGACAAGGGTTATTTTCCAACTTAGCACGTGGGTTTTGCATTGGATGACATCTATAGCCATCCTAACAAGATTGAGTCGAAGGCATGTAACTCGTCTTGTCACCATTCGTGCTTCAATTTGTGGGCAAATTGCTTTCAAGAGGAGGGGAATGATACGAACAAGAGGAGCCATTGGAGTAAAGCCATGAGTTTTTCTTGGCAATATGTGGTGGCATTAGATTTGGGGTTCATACTACCAACTCTTGTAGTATCATCCATTTCCATCCAGATTTGAGGACGAATCCTTCTCAAGTGGAGGGGACTGATGTGTGCACGGACCTTAGCCCAAGTAATGACCCAGTCCGAGTTCCATTGGGCCCAGTCACACGTGCACAAGCCAAGTTCTTCAAAGAATCCCTCCAAGCCCCTGTTCGAATTGTCCAAGACCAACATGGAGTCCATAGAGAAATTGAAGGCTTGGAGGGAGACAATCAAGTTATCTACACCACGATCCAAGCCCATGAAGAGTCAAGTGGGCCTCCGAGTGAGCTGGCCGAATAGGGCCTTAGGCTTTAGTGTTTAATTTATAGTTAGATTAGTTGTTCTAGTAGAGCATGGGCCGGCCCATCTTGATCCCAAGGTGGCCGAATTCCCCTTTTCCTTGTTTTCCTTAGGGTTTTTGTAACTCTTAGCCTATAAATAGGCTTGCTTTGTAAGGTTTTAGGTAGACGTTTTATAAATCAAATTACTTAGTTTTTCGATTTTCTTGCTCGTGTGAATTTCGAGCTTTACTTGCTTCTGGCAAGGGTGATTGAGCAATCTTGCATCTTGTCCTTGATTGTTCTACCGACCTATTCCCTGGCGTATTCACCTTCATCGGAGTCGTCGTTCTACAGCCTTTAATCAAATCGTGTCGTCCGTTTGATTCTAGGTCCAGCAATCCAAGCGTTGGACAACCTCGCTAGATCCTCGGGCAAACGTGCTACGTGTCTCGAAACGTGTTGATCGAGGACCGCAATAGTTGGCCTCAGAGCTTATGTGGAGGTTCCCTCATACGTCATGGCGAATACAGGACGCATAAAAGCTAGCCCACAACATTGTCTTCCTGATCCTAAGGGAGTAAAAGAAGTGCCATTACGTGGTGTAGATGAGCAATTGGACCTCGTCAAATCTCAATTGCTTGGTTGGTTTTATACCCGTTGCGGTGTCAAAGACAAAATTTGTAGCTTGGCCATTGATGGGAGTTGTGAAGTCAACCTTGCAACTGCTATCATGGTTGAGAAATTAAATCTTCCAACCATTGGTCATCTTCGACCGCACAAGTTGATGAGTACTCAAGGTGTTGTCTGGGTTACTAAGCACACACTTGTACCTATTCAAATCGGCAAATATGTGGACGAGGTGTTGTGTGATGCAGTCCCAATTCAAGTGACACGGGTTGTTGGGCAAAGCGTGGATGTCGAGGCCAGAAGTTAAATATGACGGACATACTAATAAGTATTCCTTCTTATTTAATAGTCGTCGTATTGCACTTGTATCACTTACTTATGACCAGTTTTGTATTGATCTAGCACACATGAAAAGTAAGGTTGAGCGTTATTGAATGGAGAAGCAGCTAGATGAGGGAATTGTGCCTGAAGAGATAAAACCCGAGGGAGTTGAATGCAATGAGATGAAAGGGTCAGCTGTTGAAATGGACAAGGAGATGGAAAAATCTGATGAGATGGGTGGTAAAAAGGAAGAAAAGAGAGAAAGTGGGCTGATCTTGAGCAACCCGGTGAAGGCCTATTATTTTCCCAACGAACTTACCTTGCTTTGTTTAGTGTTTCTTCTTGTATTCAGATCAAGCAAAGGCAAGTTGAGCTGATCTTGGTGTGTTCCATTCCAAAATCAATTGTAGACTTTGCAAGCTTCCATGTAGTTGGTACTCCAAGAGTTAAACCCCGTTTGTATCCATTCATGGAACAATGTCAACTGAAATCAGTCCACACCAAAGGGGAGTTGCTTCGAGCTCATCTTGATGGGAACACTCCACATTTTGTGGATGGTTGTGTACCAAGGGTTCGTTTAAAGAACAAGTACCTGAATGACCATTATGATTTTCATCTTGTTCTTAGTCCACGTGAATCTCCAACATCACCAAATCCGCCTTGGGGCCTTGCAAGTGTGTTCGGGCCGGAGTTCGATTTCACGGGATACGCTTCACACCACTTTGAGGACCCTTACCTCATGACCACAAACGATCAAGTTGAGCATACATTGAAGATGGTTTGTGAGATTCAAGGTCCGACAAGGGTTATTTTCCAACTTAGCACGTGGGTTTTGCATTGGATGACATCTATAGCCATCCTAACAAGATTGAGTCGAAGGCATGTAACTCGTCTTGTCACCATTCGTGCTTCAATTTGTGGGCAAATTGCTTTCAAGAGGAGGGGAATGATACGAACAAGAGGAGCCATTGGAGTAAAGCCATGAGTTTTTCTTGGCAATATGTGGTGGCATTAGATTTGGGGTTCATACTACCAACTCTTGTAGTATCATCCATTTCCATCCAGATTTGAGGACGAATCCTTCTCAAGTGGAGGGGACTGATGTGTGCACGGACCTTAGCCCAAGTAATGACCCAGTCCGAGTTCCATTGGGCCCAGTCACACGTGCACAAGCCAAGTTCTTCAAAGAATCCCTCCAAGCCCCTGTTCGAATTGTCCAAGACCAACATGGAGTCCATAGAGAAATTGAAGGCTTGGAGGGAGACAATCAAGTTATCTACACCACGATCCAAGCCCATGAAGAGTCAAGTGGGCCTCCGAGTGAGCTGGCCGAATAGGGCCTTAGGCTTTAGTGTTTAATTTATAGTTAGATTAGTTGTTCTAGTAGAGCATGGGCCGGCCCATCTTGATCCCAAGGTGGCCGAATTCCCCTTTTCCTTGTTTTCCTTAGGGTTTTTGTAACTCTTAGCCTATAAATAGGCTTGCTTTGTAAGGTTTTAGGTAGACGTTTTATAAATCAAATTACTTAGTTTTTCGATTTTCTTGCTCGTGTGAATTTCGAGCTTTACTTGCTTCTGGCAAGGGTGATTGAGCAATCTTGCATCTTGTCCTTGATTGTTCTACCGACCTATTCCCTGGCGTATTCACCTTCATCGGAGTCGTCGTTCTACAGCCTTTAATCAAATCGTGTCGTCCGTTTGATTCTAGGTCCAGCAATCCAAGCGTTGGACAACCTCGCTAGATCCTCGGGCAAACGTGCTACGTGTCTCGAAACGTGTTGATCGAGGACCGCAATAGTTGGCCTCAGAGCTTATGTGGAGGTTCCCTCATACGTCATGGCGAATACAGGACGCATAAAAGCTAGCCCACAACATTGTCTTCCTGATCCTAAGGGAGTAAAAGAAGTGCCATTACGTGGTGTAGATGAGCAATTGGACCTCGTCAAATCTCAATTGCTTGGTTGGTTTTATACCCGTTGCGGTGTCAAAGACAAAATTTGTAGCTTGGCCATTGATGGGAGTTGTGAAGTCAACCTTGCAACTGCTATCATGGTTGAGAAATTAAATCTTCCAACCATTGGTCATCTTCGACCGCACAAGTTGATGAGTACTCAAGGTGTTGTCTGGGTTACTAAGCACACACTTGTACCTATTCAAATCGGCAAATATGTGGACGAGGTGTTGTGTGATGTAGTCCCAATTCAAGTGACACGGGTTGTTGGGCAAAGCGTGGATGTCGAGGCCAGAAGTTAAATATGACGGACATACTAATAAGTATTCCTTCTTATTTAATAGTCGTCGTATTGCACTTGTATCACTTACTTATGACCAGTTTTGTATTGATCTAGCACACATGAAAAGTAAGGTTGAGCGTTATTGAATGGAGAAGCAGCTAGATGAGGGAATTGTGCCTGAAGAGATAAAACCCGAGGGAGTTGAATGCAATGAGATGAAAGGGTCAGCTGTTGAAATGGACAAGGAGATGGAAAAATCTGATGAGATGGGTGGTAAAAAGGAAGAAAAGAGAGAAAGTGGGCTGATCTTGAGCAACCCGGTGAAGGCCTATTATTTTCCCAACGAACTTACCTTGCTTTGTTTAGTGTTTCTTCTTGTATTCAGATCAAGCAAAGGCAAGTTGAGCTGATCTTGGTGTGTTCCATTCCAAAATCAATTGTAGACTTTGCAAGCTTCCATGTAGTTGGTACTCCAAGAGTTAAACCCCGTTTGTATCCATTCATGGAACAATGTCAACTGAAATCAGTCCACACCAAAGGGGAGTTGCTTCGAGCTCATCTTGATGGGAACACTCCACATTTTGTGGATGGTTGTGTACCAAGGGTTCGTTTAAAGAACAAGTACCTGAATGACCATTATGATTTTCATCTTGTTCTTAGTCCACGTGAATCTCCAACATCACCAAATCCGCCTTGGGGCCTTGCAAGTGTGTTCGGGCCGGAGTTCGATTTCACGGGATACGCTTCACACCACTTTGAGGACCCTTACCTCATGACCACAAACGATCAAGTTGAGCATACATTGAAGATGGTTTGTGAGATTCAAGGTCCGACAAGGGTTATTTTCCAACTTAGCACGTGGGTTTTGCATTGGATGACATCTATAGCCATCCTAACAAGATTGAGTCGAAGGCATGTAACTCGTCTTGTCACCATTCGTGCTTCAATTTGTGGGCAAATTGCTTTCAAGAGGAGGGGAATGATACGAACAAGAGGAGCCATTGGAGTAAAGCCATGAGTTTTTCTTGGCAATATGTGGTGGCATTAGATTTGGGGTTCATACTACCAACTCTTGTAGTATCATCCATTTCCATCCAGATTTGAGGACGAATCCTTCTCAAGTGGAGGGGACTGATGTGTGCACGGACCTTAGCCCAAGTAATGACCCAGTCCGAGTTCCATTGGGCCCAGTCACACGTGCACAAGCCAAGTTCTTCAAAGAATCCCTCCAAGCCCCTGTTCGAATTGTCCAAGACCAACATGGAGTCCATAGAGAAATTGAAGGCTTGGAGGGAGACAATCAAGTTATCTACACCACGATCCAAGCCCATGAAGAGTCAAGTGGGCCTCCGAGTGAGCTGGCCGAATAGGGCCTTAGGCTTTAGTGTTTAATTTATAGTTAGATTAGTTGTTCTAGTAGAGCATGGGCCGGCCCATCTTGATCCCAAGGTGGCCGAATTCCCCTTTTCCTTGTTTTCCTTAGGGTTTTTGTAACTCTTAGCCTATAAATAGGCTTGCTTTGTAAGGTTTTAGGTAGACGTTTTATAAATCAAATTACTTAGTTTTTCGATTTTCTTGCTCGTGTGAATTTCGAGCTTTACTTGCTTCTGGCAAGGGTGATTGAGCAATCTTGCATCTTGTCCTTGATTGTTCTACCGACCTATTCCCTGGCGTATTCACCTTCATCGGAGTCGTCGTTCTACAGCCTTTAATCAAATCGTGTCGTCCGTTTGATTCTAGGTCCAGCAATCCAAGCGTTGGACAACCTCGCTAGATCCTCGGGCAAACGTGCTACGTGTCTCGAAACGTGTTGATCGAGGACCGCAATAGTTGGCCTCAGAGCTTATGTGGAGGTTCCCTCATACGTCATGGCGAATACAGGACGCATAAAAGCTAGCCCACAACATTGTCTTCCTGATCCTAAGGGAGTAAAAGAAGTGCCATTACGTGGTGTAGATGAGCAATTGGACCTCGTCAAATCTCAATTGCTTGGTTGGTTTTATACCCGTTGCGGTGTCAAAGACAAAATTTGTAGCTTGGCCATTGATGGGAGTTGTGAAGTCAACCTTGCAACTGCTATCATGGTTGAGAAATTAAATCTTCCAACCATTGGTCATCTTCGACCGCACAAGTTGATGAGTACTCAAGGTGTTGTCTGGGTTACTAAGCACACACTTGTACCTATTCAAATCGGCAAATATGTGGACGAGGTGTTGTGTGATGTAGTCCCAATTCAAGTGACACGGGTTGTTGGGCAAAGCGTGGATGTCGAGGCCAGAAGTTAAATATGACGGACATACTAATAAGTATTCCTTCTTATTTAATAGTCGTCGTATTGCACTTGTATCACTTACTTATGACCAGTTTTGTATTGATCTAGCACACATGAAAAGTAAGGTTGAGCGTTATTGAATGGAGAAGCAGCTAGATGAGGGAATTGTGCCTGAAGAGATAAAACCCGAGGGAGTTGAATGCAATGAGATGAAAGGGTCAGCTGTTGAAATGGACAAGGAGATGGAAAAATCTGATGAGATGGGTGGTAAAAAGGAAGAAAAGAGAGAAAGTGGGCTGATCTTGAGCAACCCGGTGAAGGCCTATTATTTTCCCAACGAACTTACCTTGCTTTGTTTAGTGTTTCTTCTTGTATTCAGATCAAGCAAAGGCAAGTTGAGCTGATCTTGGTGTGTTCCATTCCAAAATCAATTGTAGACTTTGCAAGCTTCCATGTAGTTGGTACTCCAAGAGTTAAACCCCGTTTGTATCCATTCATGGAACAATGTCAACTGAAATCAGTCCACACCAAAGGGGAGTTGCTTCGAGCTCATCTTGATGGGAACACTCCACATTTTGTGGATGGTTGTGTACCAAGGGTTCGTTTAAAGAACAAGTACCTGAATGACCATTATGATTTTCATCTTGTTCTTAGTCCACGTGAATCTCCAACATCACCAAATCCGCCTTGGGGCCTTGCAAGTGTGTTCGGGCCGGAGTTCGATTTCACGGGATACGCTTCACACCACTTTGAGGACCCTTACCTCATGACCACAAACGATCAAGTTGAGCATACATTGAAGATGGTTTGTGAGATTCAAGGTCCGACAAGGGTTATTTTCCAACTTAGCACGTGGGTTTTGCATTGGATGACATCTATAGCCATCCTAACAAGATTGAGTCGAAGGCATGTAACTCGTCTTGTCACCATTCGTGCTTCAATTTGTGGGCAAATTGCTTTCAAGAGGAGGGGAATGATACGAACAAGAGGAGCCATTGGAGTAAAGCCATGAGTTTTTCTTGGCAATATGTGGTGGCATTAGATTTGGGGTTCATACTACCAACTCTTGTAGTATCATCCATTTCCATCCAGATTTGAGGACGAATCCTTCTCAAGTGGAGGGGACTGATGTGTGCACGGACCTTAGCCCAAGTAATGACCCAGTCCGAGTTCCATTGGGCCCAGTCACACGTGCACAAGCCAAGTTCTTCAAAGAATCCCTCCAAGCCCCTGTTCGAATTGTCCAAGACCAACATGGAGTCCATAGAGAAATTGAAGGCTTGGAGGGAGACAATCAAGTTATCTACACCACGATCCAAGCCCATGAAGAGTCAAGTGGGCCTCCGAGTGAGCTGGCCGAATAGGGCCTTAGGCTTTAGTGTTTAATTTATAGTTAGATTAGTTGTTCTAGTAGAGCATGGGCCGGCCCATCTTGATCCCAAGGTGGCCGAATTCCCCTTTTCCTTGTTTTCCTTAGGGTTTTTGTAACTCTTAGCCTATAAATAGGCTTGCTTTGTAAGGTTTTAGGTAGACGTTTTATAAATCAAATTACTTAGTTTTTCGATTTTCTTGCTCGTGTGAATTTCGAGCTTTACTTGCTTCTGGCAAGGGTGATTGAGCAATCTTGCATCTTGTCCTTGATTGTTCTACCGACCTATTCCCTGGCGTATTCACCTTCATCGGAGTCGTCGTTCTACAGCCTTTAATCAAATCGTGTCGTCCGTTTGATTCTAGGTCCAGCAATCCAAGCGTTGGACAACCTCGCTAGATCCTCGGGCAAACGTGCTACGTGTCTCGAAACGTGTTGATCGAGGACCGCAATAGTTGGCCTCAGAGCTTATGTGGAGGTTCCCTCATACGTCATGGCGAATACAGGACGCATAAAAGCTAGCCCACAACATTGTCTTCCTGATCCTAAGGGAGTAAAAGAAGTGCCATTACGTGGTGTAGATGAGCAATTGGACCTCGTCAAATCTCAATTGCTTGGTTGGTTTTATACCCGTTGCGGTGTCAAAGACAAAATTTGTAGCTTGGCCATTGATGGGAGTTGTGAAGTCAACCTTGCAACTGCTATCATGGTTGAGAAATTAAATCTTCCAACCATTGGTCATCTTCGACCGCACAAGTTGATGAGTACTCAAGGTGTTGTCTGGGTTACTAAGCACACACTTGTACCTATTCAAATCGGCAAATATGTGGACGAGGTGTTGTGTGATGTAGTCCCAATTCAAGTGACACGGGTTGTTGGGCAAAGCGTGGATGTCGAGGCCAGAAGTTAAATATGACGGACATACTAATAAGTATTCCTTCTTATTTAATAGTCGTCGTATTGCACTTGTATCACTTACTTATGACCAGTTTTGTATTGATCTAGCACACATGAAAAGTAAGGTTGAGCGTTATTGAATGGAGAAGCAGCTAGATGAGGGAATTGTGCCTGAAGAGATAAAACCCGAGGGAGTTGAATGCAATGAGATGAAAGGGTCAGCTGTTGAAATGGACAAGGAGATGGAAAAATCTGATGAGATGGGTGGTAAAAAGGAAGAAAAGAGAGAAAGTGGGCTGATCTTGAGCAACCCGGTGAAGGCCTATTATTTTCCCAACGAACTTACCTTGCTTTGTTTAGTGTTTCTTCTTGTATTCAGATCAAGCAAAGGCAAGTTGAGCTGATCTTGGTGTGTTCCATTCCAAAATCAATTGTAGACTTTGCAAGCTTCCATGTAGTTGGTACTCCAAGAGTTAAACCCCGTTTGTATCCATTCATGGAACAATGTCAACTGAAATCAGTCCACACCAAAGGGGAGTTGCTTCGAGCTCATCTTGATGGGAACACTCCACATTTTGTGGATGGTTGTGTACCAAGGGTTCGTTTAAAGAACAAGTACCTGAATGACCATTATGATTTTCATCTTGTTCTTAGTCCACGTGAATCTCCAACATCACCAAATCCGCCTTGGGGCCTTGCAAGTGTGTTCGGGCCGGAGTTCGATTTCACGGGATACGCTTCACACCACTTTGAGGACCCTTACCTCATGACCACAAACGATCAAGTTGAGCATACATTGAAGATGGTTTGTGAGATTCAAGGTCCGACAAGGGTTATTTTCCAACTTAGCACGTGGGTTTTGCATTGGATGACATCTATAGCCATCCTAACAAGATTGAGTCGAAGGCATGTAACTCGTCTTGTCACCATTCGTGCTTCAATTTGTGGGCAAATTGCTTTCAAGAGGAGGGGAATGATACGAACAAGAGGAGCCATTGGAGTAAAGCCATGAGTTTTTCTTGGCAATATGTGGTGGCATTAGATTTGGGGTTCATACTACCAACTCTTGTAGTATCATCCATTTCCATCCAGATTTGAGGACGAATCCTTCTCAAGTGGAGGGGACTGATGTGTGCACGGACCTTAGCCCAAGTAATGACCCAGTCCGAGTTCCATTGGGCCCAGTCACACGTGCACAAGCCAAGTTCTTCAAAGAATCCCTCCAAGCCCCTGTTCGAATTGTCCAAGACCAACATGGAGTCCATAGAGAAATTGAAGGCTTGGAGGGAGACAATCAAGTTATCTACACCACGATCCAAGCCCATGAAGAGTCAAGTGGGCCTCCGAGTGAGCTGGCCGAATAGGGCCTTAGGCTTTAGTGTTTAATTTATAGTTAGATTAGTTGTTCTAGTAGAGCATGGGCCGGCCCATCTTGATCCCAAGGTGGCCGAATTCCCCTTTTCCTTGTTTTCCTTAGGGTTTTTGTAACTCTTAGCCTATAAATAGGCTTGCTTTGTAAGGTTTTAGGTAGACGTTTTATAAATCAAATTACTTAGTTTTTCGATTTTCTTGCTCGTGTGAATTTCGAGCTTTACTTGCTTCTGGCAAGGGTGATTGAGCAATCTTGCATCTTGTCCTTGATTGTTCTACCGACCTATTCCCTGGCGTATTCACCTTCATCGGAGTCGTCGTTCTACAGCCTTTAATCAAATCGTGTCGTCCGTTTGATTCTAGGTCCAGCAATCCAAGCGTTGGACAACCTCGCTAGATCCTCGGGCAAACGTGCTACGTGTCTCGAAACGTGTTGATCGAGGACCGCAATAGTTGGCCTCAGAGCTTATGTGGAGGTTCCCTCATACGTCATGGCGAATACAGGACGCATAAAAGCTAGCCCACAACATTGTCTTCCTGATCCTAAGGGAGTAAAAGAAGTGCCATTACGTGGTGTAGATGAGCAATTGGACCTCGTCAAATCTCAATTGCTTGGTTGGTTTTATACCCGTTGCGGTGTCAAAGACAAAATTTGTAGCTTGGCCATTGATGGGAGTTGTGAAGTCAACCTTGCAACTGCTATCATGGTTGAGAAATTAAATCTTCCAACCATTGGTCATCTTCGACCGCACAAGTTGATGAGTACTCAAGGTGTTGTCTGGGTTACTAAGCACACACTTGTACCTATTCAAATCGGCAAATATGTGGACGAGGTGTTGTGTGATGTAGTCCCAATTCAAGTGACACGGGTTGTTGGGCAAAGCGTGGATGTCGAGGCCAGAAGTTAAATATGACGGACATACTAATAAGTATTCCTTCTTATTTAATAGTCGTCGTATTGCACTTGTATCACTTACTTATGACCAGTTTTGTATTGATCTAGCACACATGAAAAGTAAGGTTGAGCGTTATTGAATGGAGAAGCAGCTAGATGAGGGAATTGTGCCTGAAGAGATAAAACCCGAGGGAGTTGAATGCAATGAGATGAAAGGGTCAGCTGTTGAAATGGACAAGGAGATGGAAAAATCTGATGAGATGGGTGGTAAAAAGGAAGAAAAGAGAGAAAGTGGGCTGATCTTGAGCAACCCGGTGAAGGCCTATTATTTTCCCAACGAACTTACCTTGCTTTGTTTAGTGTTTCTTCTTGTATTCAGATCAAGCAAAGGCAAGTTGAGCTGATCTTGGTGTGTTCCATTCCAAAATCAATTGTAGACTTTGCAAGCTTCCATGTAGTTGGTACTCCAAGAGTTAAACCCCGTTTGTATCCATTCATGGAACAATGTCAACTGAAATCAGTCCACACCAAAGGGGAGTTGCTTCGAGCTCATCTTGATGGGAACACTCCACATTTTGTGGATGGTTGTGTACCAAGGGTTCGTTTAAAGAACAAGTACCTGAATGACCATTATGATTTTCATCTTGTTCTTAGTCCACGTGAATCTCCAACATCACCAAATCCGCCTTGGGGCCTTGCAAGTGTGTTCGGGCCGGAGTTCGATTTCACGGGATACGCTTCACACCACTTTGAGGACCCTTACCTCATGACCACAAACGATCAAGTTGAGCATACATTGAAGATGGTTTGTGAGATTCAAGGTCCGACAAGGGTTATTTTCCAACTTAGCACGTGGGTTTTGCATTGGATGACATCTATAGCCATCCTAACAAGATTGAGTCGAAGGCATGTAACTCGTCTTGTCACCATTCGTGCTTCAATTTGTGGGCAAATTGCTTTCAAGAGGAGGGGAATGATACGAACAAGAGGAGCCATTGGAGTAAAGCCATGAGTTTTTCTTGGCAATATGTGGTGGCATTAGATTTGGGGTTCATACTACCAACTCTTGTAGTATCATCCATTTCCATCCAGATTTGAGGACGAATCCTTCTCAAGTGGAGGGGACTGATGTGTGCACGGACCTTAGCCCAAGTAATGACCCAGTCCGAGTTCCATTGGGCCCAGTCACACGTGCACAAGCCAAGTTCTTCAAAGAATCCCTCCAAGCCCCTGTTCGAATTGTCCAAGACCAACATGGAGTCCATAGAGAAATTGAAGGCTTGGAGGGAGACAATCAAGTTATCTACACCACGATCCAAGCCCATGAAGAGTCAAGTGGGCCTCCGAGTGAGCTGGCCGAATAGGGCCTTAGGCTTTAGTGTTTAATTTATAGTTAGATTAGTTGTTCTAGTAGAGCATGGGCCGGCCCATCTTGATCCCAAGGTGGCCGAATTCCCCTTTTCCTTGTTTTCCTTAGGGTTTTTGTAACTCTTAGCCTATAAATAGGCTTGCTTTGTAAGGTTTTAGGTAGACGTTTTATAAATCAAATTACTTAGTTTTTCGATTTTCTTGCTCGTGTGAATTTCGAGCTTTACTTGCTTCTGGCAAGGGTGATTGAGCAATCTTGCATCTTGTCCTTGATTGTTCTACCGACCTATTCCCTGGCGTATTCACCTTCATCGGAGTCGTCGTTCTACAGCCTTTAATCAAATCGTGTCGTCCGTTTGATTCTAGGTCCAGCAATCCAAGCGTTGGACAACCTCGCTAGATCCTCGGGCAAACGTGCTACGTGTCTCGAAACGTGTTGATCGAGGACCGCAATAGTTGGCCTCAGAGCTTATGTGGAGGTTCCCTCATACGTCATGGCGAATACAGGACGCATAAAAGCTAGCCCACAACATTGTCTTCCTGATCCTAAGGGAGTAAAAGAAGTGCCATTACGTGGTGTAGATGAGCAATTGGACCTCGTCAAATCTCAATTGCTTGGTTGGTTTTATACCCGTTGCGGTGTCAAAGACAAAATTTGTAGCTTGGCCATTGATGGGAGTTGTGAAGTCAACCTTGCAACTGCTATCATGGTTGAGAAATTAAATCTTCCAACCATTGGTCATCTTCGACCGCACAAGTTGATGAGTACTCAAGGTGTTGTCTGGGTTACTAAGCACACACTTGTACCTATTCAAATCGGCAAATATGTGGACGAGGTGTTGTGTGATGTAGTCCCAATTCAAGTGACACGGGTTGTTGGGCAAAGCGTGGATGTCGAGGCCAGAAGTTAAATATGACGGACATACTAATAAGTATTCCTTCTTATTTAATAGTCGTCGTATTGCACTTGTATCACTTACTTATGACCAGTTTTGTATTGATCTAGCACACATGAAAAGTAAGGTTGAGCGTTATTGAATGGAGAAGCAGCTAGATGAGGGAATTGTGCCTGAAGAGATAAAACCCGAGGGAGTTGAATGCAATGAGATGAAAGGGTCAGCTGTTGAAATGGACAAGGAGATGGAAAAATCTGATGAGATGGGTGGTAAAAAGGAAGAAAAGAGAGAAAGTGGGCTGATCTTGAGCAACCCGGTGAAGGCCTATTATTTTCCCAACGAACTTACCTTGCTTTGTTTAGTGTTTCTTCTTGTATTCAGATCAAGCAAAGGCAAGTTGAGCTGATCTTGGTGTGTTCCATTCCAAAATCAATTGTAGACTTTGCAAGCTTCCATGTAGTTGGTACTCCAAGAGTTAAACCCCGTTTGTATCCATTCATGGAACAATGTCAACTGAAATCAGTCCACACCAAAGGGGAGTTGCTTCGAGCTCATCTTGATGGGAACACTCCACATTTTGTGGATGGTTGTGTACCAAGGGTTCGTTTAAAGAACAAGTACCTGAATGACCATTATGATTTTCATCTTGTTCTTAGTCCACGTGAATCTCCAACATCACCAAATCCGCCTTGGGGCCTTGCAAGTGTGTTCGGGCCGGAGTTCGATTTCACGGGATACGCTTCACACCACTTTGAGGACCCTTACCTCATGACCACAAACGATCAAGTTGAGCATACATTGAAGATGGTTTGTGAGATTCAAGGTCCGACAAGGGTTATTTTCCAACTTAGCACGTGGGTTTTGCATTGGATGACATCTATAGCCATCCTAACAAGATTGAGTCGAAGGCATGTAACTCGTCTTGTCACCATTCGTGCTTCAATTTGTGGGCAAATTGCTTTCAAGAGGAGGGGAATGATACGAACAAGAGGAGCCATTGGAGTAAAGCCATGAGTTTTTCTTGGCAATATGTGGTGGCATTAGATTTGGGGTTCATACTACCAACTCTTGTAGTATCATCCATTTCCATCCAGATTTGAGGACGAATCCTTCTCAAGTGGAGGGGACTGATGTGTGCACGGACCTTAGCCCAAGTAATGACCCAGTCCGAGTTCCATTGGGCCCAGTCACACGTGCACAAGCCAAGTTCTTCAAAGAATCCCTCCAAGCCCCTGTTCGAATTGTCCAAGACCAACATGGAGTCCATAGAGAAATTGAAGGCTTGGAGGGAGACAATCAAGTTATCTACACCACGATCCAAGCCCATGAAGAGTCAAGTGGGCCTCCGAGTGAGCTGGCCGAATAGGGCCTTAGGCTTTAGTGTTTAATTTATAGTTAGATTAGTTGTTCTAGTAGAGCATGGGCCGGCCCATCTTGATCCCAAGGTGGCCGAATTCCCCTTTTCCTTGTTTTCCTTAGGGTTTTTGTAACTCTTAGCCTATAAATAGGCTTGCTTTGTAAGGTTTTAGGTAGACGTTTTATAAATCAAATTACTTAGTTTTTCGATTTTCTTGCTCGTGTGAATTTCGAGCTTTACTTGCTTCTGGCAAGGGTGATTGAGCAATCTTGCATCTTGTCCTTGATTGTTCTACCGACCTATTCCCTGGCGTATTCACCTTCATCGGAGTCGTCGTTCTACAGCCTTTAATCAAATCGTGTCGTCCGTTTGATTCTAGGTCCAGCAATCCAAGCGTTGGACAACCTCGCTAGATCCTCGGGCAAACGTGCTACGTGTCTCGAAACGTGTTGATCGAGGACCGCAATAGTTGGCCTCAGAGCTTATGTGGAGGTTCCCTCATACGTCATGGCGAATACAGGACGCATAAAAGCTAGCCCACAACATTGTCTTCCTGATCCTAAGGGAGTAAAAGAAGTGCCATTACGTGGTGTAGATGAGCAATTGGACCTCGTCAAATCTCAATTGCTTGGTTGGTTTTATACCCGTTGCGGTGTCAAAGACAAAATTTGTAGCTTGGCCATTGATGGGAGTTGTGAAGTCAACCTTGCAACTGCTATCATGGTTGAGAAATTAAATCTTCCAACCATTGGTCATCTTCGACCGCACAAGTTGATGAGTACTCAAGGTGTTGTCTGGGTTACTAAGCACACACTTGTACCTATTCAAATCGGCAAATATGTGGACGAGGTGTTGTGTGATGTAGTCCCAATTCAAGTGACACGGGTTGTTGGGCAAAGCGTGGATGTCGAGGCCAGAAGTTAAATATGACGGACATACTAATAAGTATTCCTTCTTATTTAATAGTCGTCGTATTGCACTTGTATCACTTACTTATGACCAGTTTTGTATTGATCTAGCACACATGAAAAGTAAGGTTGAGCGTTATTGAATGGAGAAGCAGCTAGATGAGGGAATTGTGCCTGAAGAGATAAAACCCGAGGGAGTTGAATGCAATGAGATGAAAGGGTCAGCTGTTGAAATGGACAAGGAGATGGAAAAATCTGATGAGATGGGTGGTAAAAAGGAAGAAAAGAGAGAAAGTGGGCTGATCTTGAGCAACCCGGTGAAGGCCTATTATTTTCCCAACGAACTTACCTTGCTTTGTTTAGTGTTTCTTCTTGTATTCAGATCAAGCAAAGGCAAGTTGAGCTGATCTTGGTGTGTTCCATTCCAAAATCAATTGTAGACTTTGCAAGCTTCCATGTAGTTGGTACTCCAAGAGTTAAACCCCGTTTGTATCCATTCATGGAACAATGTCAACTGAAATCAGTCCACACCAAAGGGGAGTTGCTTCGAGCTCATCTTGATGGGAACACTCCACATTTTGTGGATGGTTGTGTACCAAGGGTTCGTTTAAAGAACAAGTACCTGAATGACCATTATGATTTTCATCTTGTTCTTAGTCCACGTGAATCTCCAACATCACCAAATCCGCCTTGGGGCCTTGCAAGTGTGTTCGGGCCGGAGTTCGATTTCACGGGATACGCTTCACACCACTTTGAGGACCCTTACCTCATGACCACAAACGATCAAGTTGAGCATACATTGAAGATGGTTTGTGAGATTCAAGGTCCGACAAGGGTTATTTTCCAACTTAGCACGTGGGTTTTGCATTGGATGACATCTATAGCCATCCTAACAAGATTGAGTCGAAGGCATGTAACTCGTCTTGTCACCATTCGTGCTTCAATTTGTGGGCAAATTGCTTTCAAGAGGAGGGGAATGATACGAACAAGAGGAGCCATTGGAGTAAAGCCATGAGTTTTTCTTGGCAATATGTGGTGGCATTAGATTTGGGGTTCATACTACCAACTCTTGTAGTATCATCCATTTCCATCCAGATTTGAGGACGAATCCTTCTCAAGTGGAGGGGACTGATGTGTGCACGGACCTTAGCCCAAGTAATGACCCAGTCCGAGTTCCATTGGGCCCAGTCACACGTGCACAAGCCAAGTTCTTCAAAGAATCCCTCCAAGCCCCTGTTCGAATTGTCCAAGACCAACATGGAGTCCATAGAGAAATTGAAGGCTTGGAGGGAGACAATCAAGTTATCTACACCACGATCCAAGCCCATGAAGAGTCAAGTGGGCCTCCGAGTGAGCTGGCCGAATAGGGCCTTAGGCTTTAGTGTTTAATTTATAGTTAGATTAGTTGTTCTAGTAGAGCATGGGCCGGCCCATCTTGATCCCAAGGTGGCCGAATTCCCCTTTTCCTTGTTTTCCTTAGGGTTTTTGTAACTCTTAGCCTATAAATAGGCTTGCTTTGTAAGGTTTTAGGTAGACGTTTTATAAATCAAATTACTTAGTTTTTCGATTTTCTTGCTCGTGTGAATTTCGAGCTTTACTTGCTTCTGGCAAGGGTGATTGAGCAATCTTGCATCTTGTCCTTGATTGTTCTACCGACCTATTCCCTGGCGTATTCACCTTCATCGGAGTCGTCGTTCTACAGCCTTTAATCAAATCGTGTCGTCCGTTTGATTCTAGGTCCAGCAATCCAAGCGTTGGACAACCTCGCTAGATCCTCGGGCAAACGTGCTACGTGTCTCGAAACGTGTTGATCGAGGACCGCAATAGTTGGCCTCAGAGCTTATGTGGAGGTTCCCTCATACGTCATGGCGAATACAGGACGCATAAAAGCTAGCCCACAACATTGTCTTCCTGATCCTAAGGGAGTAAAAGAAGTGCCATTACGTGGTGTAGATGAGCAATTGGACCTCGTCAAATCTCAATTGCTTGGTTGGTTTTATACCCGTTGCGGTGTCAAAGACAAAATTTGTAGCTTGGCCATTGATGGGAGTTGTGAAGTCAACCTTGCAACTGCTATCATGGTTGAGAAATTAAATCTTCCAACCATTGGTCATCTTCGACCGCACAAGTTGATGAGTACTCAAGGTGTTGTCTGGGTTACTAAGCACACACTTGTACCTATTCAAATCGGCAAATATGTGGACGAGGTGTTGTGTGATGTAGTCCCAATTCAAGTGACACGGGTTGTTGGGCAAAGCGTGGATGTCGAGGCCAGAAGTTAAATATGACGGACATACTAATAAGTATTCCTTCTTATTTAATAGTCGTCGTATTGCACTTGTATCACTTACTTATGACCAGTTTTGTATTGATCTAGCACACATGAAAAGTAAGGTTGAGCGTTATTGAATGGAGAAGCAGCTAGATGAGGGAATTGTGCCTGAAGAGATAAAACCCGAGGGAGTTGAATGCAATGAGATGAAAGGGTCAGCTGTTGAAATGGACAAGGAGATGGAAAAATCTGATGAGATGGGTGGTAAAAAGGAAGAAAAGAGAGAAAGTGGGCTGATCTTGAGCAACCCGGTGAAGGCCTATTATTTTCCCAACGAACTTACCTTGCTTTGTTTAGTGTTTCTTCTTGTATTCAGATCAAGCAAAGGCAAGTTGAGCTGATCTTGGTGTGTTCCATTCCAAAATCAATTGTAGACTTTGCAAGCTTCCATGTAGTTGGTACTCCAAGAGTTAAACCCCGTTTGTATCCATTCATGGAACAATGTCAACTGAAATCAGTCCACACCAAAGGGGAGTTGCTTCGAGCTCATCTTGATGGGAACACTCCACATTTTGTGGATGGTTGTGTACCAAGGGTTCGTTTAAAGAACAAGTACCTGAATGACCATTATGATTTTCATCTTGTTCTTAGTCCACGTGAATCTCCAACATCACCAAATCCGCCTTGGGGCCTTGCAAGTGTGTTCGGGCCGGAGTTCGATTTCACGGGATACGCTTCACACCACTTTGAGGACCCTTACCTCATGACCACAAACGATCAAGTTGAGCATACATTGAAGATGGTTTGTGAGATTCAAGGTCCGACAAGGGTTATTTTCCAACTTAGCACGTGGGTTTTGCATTGGATGACATCTATAGCCATCCTAACAAGATTGAGTCGAAGGCATGTAACTCGTCTTGTCACCATTCGTGCTTCAATTTGTGGGCAAATTGCTTTCAAGAGGAGGGGAATGATACGAACAAGAGGAGCCATTGGAGTAAAGCCATGAGTTTTTCTTGGCAATATGTGGTGGCATTAGATTTGGGGTTCATACTACCAACTCTTGTAGTATCATCCATTTCCATCCAGATTTGAGGACGAATCCTTCTCAAGTGGAGGGGACTGATGTGTGCACGGACCTTAGCCCAAGTAATGACCCAGTCCGAGTTCCATTGGGCCCAGTCACACGTGCACAAGCCAAGTTCTTCAAAGAATCCCTCCAAGCCCCTGTTCGAATTGTCCAAGACCAACATGGAGTCCATAGAGAAATTGAAGGCTTGGAGGGAGACAATCAAGTTATCTACACCACGATCCAAGCCCATGAAGAGTCAAGTGGGCCTCCGAGTGAGCTGGCCGAATAGGGCCTTAGGCTTTAGTGTTTAATTTATAGTTAGATTAGTTGTTCTAGTAGAGCATGGGCCGGCCCATCTTGATCCCAAGGTGGCCGAATTCCCCTTTTCCTTGTTTTCCTTAGGGTTTTTGTAACTCTTAGCCTATAAATAGGCTTGCTTTGTAAGGTTTTAGGTAGACGTTTTATAAATCAAATTACTTAGTTTTTCGATTTTCTTGCTCGTGTGAATTTCGAGCTTTACTTGCTTCTGGCAAGGGTGATTGAGCAATCTTGCATCTTGTCCTTGATTGTTCTACCGACCTATTCCCTGGCGTATTCACCTTCATCGGAGTCGTCGTTCTACAGCCTTTAATCAAATCGTGTCGTCCGTTTGATTCTAGGTCCAGCAATCCAAGCGTTGGACAACCTCGCTAGATCCTCGGGCAAACGTGCTACGTGTCTCGAAACGTGTTGATCGAGGACCGCAATAGTTGGCCTCAGAGCTTATGTGGAGGTTCCCTCATACGTCATGGCGAATACAGGACGCATAAAAGCTAGCCCACAACATTGTCTTCCTGATCCTAAGGGAGTAAAAGAAGTGCCATTACGTGGTGTAGATGAGCAATTGGACCTCGTCAAATCTCAATTGCTTGGTTGGTTTTATACCCGTTGCGGTGTCAAAGACAAAATTTGTAGCTTGGCCATTGATGGGAGTTGTGAAGTCAACCTTGCAACTGCTATCATGGTTGAGAAATTAAATCTTCCAACCATTGGTCATCTTCGACCGCACAAGTTGATGAGTACTCAAGGTGTTGTCTGGGTTACTAAGCACACACTTGTACCTATTCAAATCGGCAAATATGTGGACGAGGTGTTGTGTGATGCAGTCCCAATTCAAGTGACACGGGTTGTTGGGCAAAGCGTGGATGTCGAGGCCAGAAGTTAAATATGACGGACATACTAATAAGTATTCCTTCTTATTTAATAGTCGTCGTATTGCACTTGTATCACTTACTTATGACCAGTTTTGTATTGATCTAGCACACATGAAAAGTAAGGTTGAGCGTTATTGAATGGAGAAGCAGCTAGATGAGGGAATTGTGCCTGAAGAGATAAAACCCGAGGCAGTTGAATGCAATGAGATGAAAGGGTCAGCTGTTGAAATGGACAAGGAGATGGAAAAATCTGATGAGATGGGTGGTAAAAAGGAAGAAAAGAGAGAAAGTGGGCTGATCTTGAGCAACCCGGTGAAGGCCTATTATTTTCCCAACGAACTTACCTTGCTTTGTTTAGTGTTTCTTCTTGTATTCAGATCAAGCAAAGGCAAGTTGAGCTGATCTTGGTGTGTTCCATTCCAAAATCAATTGTAGACTTTGCAAGCTTCCATGTAGTTGGTACTCCAAGAGTTAAACCCCGTTTGTATCCATTCATGGAACAATGTCAACTGAAATCAGTCCACACCAAAGGGGAGTTGCTTCGAGCTCATCTTGATGGGAACACTCCACATTTTGTGGATGGTTGTGTACCAAGGGTTCGTTTAAAGAACAAGTACCTGAATGACCATTATGATTTTCATCTTGTTCTTAGTCCACGTGAATCTCCAACATCACCAAATCCGCCTTGGGGCCTTGCAAGTGTGTTCGGGCCGGAGTTCGATTTCACGGGATACGCTTCACACCACTTTGAGGACCCTTACCTCATGACCACAAACGATCAAGTTGAGCATACATTGAAGATGGTTTGTGAGATTCAAGGTCCGACAAGGGTTATTTTCCAACTTAGCACGTGGGTTTTGCATTGGATGACATCTATAGCCATCCTAACAAGATTGAGTCGAAGGCATGTAACTCGTCTTGTCACCATTCGTGCTTCAATTTGTGGGCAAATTGCTTTCAAGAGGAGGGGAATGATACGAACAAGAGGAGCCATTGGAGTAAAGCCATGAGTTTTTCTTGGCAATATGTGGTGGCATTAGATTTGGGGTTCATACTACCAACTCTTGTAGTATCATCCATTTCCATCCAGATTTGAGGACGAATCCTTCTCAAGTGGAGGGGACTGATGTGTGCACGGACCTTAGCCCAAGTAATGACCCAGTCCGAGTTCCATTGGGCCCAGTCACACGTGCACAAGCCAAGTTCTTCAAAGAATCCCTCCAAGCCCCTGTTCGAATTGTCCAAGACCAACATGGAGTCCATAGAGAAATTGAAGGCTTGGAGGGAGACAATCAAGTTATCTACACCACGATCCAAGCCCATGAAGAGTCAAGTGGGCCTCCGAGTGAGCTGGCCGAATAGGGCCTTAGGCTTTAGTGTTTAATTTATAGTTAGATTAGTTGTTCTAGTAGAGCATGGGCCGGCCCATCTTGATCCCAAGGTGGCCGAATTCCCCTTTTCCTTGTTTTCCTTAGGGTTTTTGTAACTCTTAGCCTATAAATAGGCTTGCTTTGTAAAGCGTTATTGAATGGAGAAGCAGCTAGATGAGGGAATTGTGCCTGAAGAGATAAAACCCGAGGCAGTTGAATGCAATGAGATGAAAGGGTCAGCTGTTGAAATGGACAAGGAGATGGAAAAATCTGATGAGATGGGTGGTAAAAAGGAAGAAAAGAGAGAAAGTGGGCTGATCTTGAGCAACCCGGTGAAGGCCTATTATTTTCCCAACGAACTTACCTTGCTTTGTTTAGTGTTTCTTCTTGTATTCAGATCAAGCAAAGGCAAGTTGAGCTGATCTTGGTGTGTTCCATTCCAAAATCAATTGTAGACTTTGCAAGCTTCCATGTAGTTGGTACTCCAAGAGTTAAACCCCGTTTGTATCCATTCATGGAACAATGTCAACTGAAATCAGTCCACACCAAAGGGGAGTTGCTTCGAGCTCATCTTGATGGGAACACTCCACATTTTGTGGATGGTTGTGTACCAAGGGTTCGTTTAAAGAACAAGTACCTGAATGACCATTATGATTTTCATCTTGTTCTTAGTCCACGTGAATCTCCAACATCACCAAATCCGCCTTGGGGCCTTGCAAGTGTGTTCGGGCCGGAGTTCGATTTCACGGGATACGCTTCACACCACTTTGAGGACCCTTACCTCATGACCACAAACGATCAAGTTGAGCATACATTGAAGATGGTTTGTGAGATTCAAGGTCCGACAAGGGTTATTTTCCAACTTAGCACGTGGGTTTTGCATTGGATGACATCTATAGCCATCCTAACAAGATTGAGTCGAAGGCATGTAACTCGTCTTGTCACCATTCGTGCTTCAATTTGTGGGCAAATTGCTTTCAAGAGGAGGGGAATGATACGAACAAGAGGAGCCATTGGAGTAAAGCCATGAGTTTTTCTTGGCAATATGTGGTGGCATTAGATTTGGGGTTCATACTACCAACTCTTGTAGTATCATCCATTTCCATCCAGATTTGAGGACGAATCCTTCTCAAGTGGAGGGGACTGATGTGTGCACGGACCTTAGCCCAAGTAATGACCCAGTCCGAGTTCCATTGGGCCCAGTCACACGTGCACAAGCCAAGTTCTTCAAAGAATCCCTCCAAGCCCCTGTTCGAATTGTCCAAGACCAACATGGAGTCCATAGAGAAATTGAAGGCTTGGAGGGAGACAATCAAGTTATCTACACCACGATCCAAGCCCATGAAGAGTCAAGTGGGCCTCCGAGTGAGCTGGCCGAATAGGGCCTTAGGCTTTAGTGTTTAATTTATAGTTAGATTAGTGGTTCTAGTAGAGCATGGGCCGGCCCATCTTGATCCCAAGGTGGCCGAATTCCCCTTTTCCTTGTTTTCCTTAGGGTTTTTGTAACTCTTAGCCTATAAATAGGCTTGCTTTGTAAGGTTTTAGGTAGACGTTTTATAAATCAAATTACTTAGTTTTTCGATTTTCTTGCTCGTGTGAATTTCGAGCTTTACTTGCTTCTGGCAAGGGTGATTGAGCAATCTTGCATCTTGTCCTTGATTGTTCTACCGACCTATTCCCTGGCGTATTCACCTTCATCGGAGTCGTCGTTCTACAGCCTTTAATCAAATCGTGTCGTCCGTTTGATTCTAGGTCCAGCAATCCAAGCGTTGGACAACCTCGCTAGATCCTCGGGCAAACGTGCTACGTGTCTCGAAACGTGTTGATCGAGGACCGCAATAGTTGGCCTCAGAGCTTATGTGGAGGTTCCCTCATACGTCATGGCGAATACAGGACGCATAAAAGCTAGCCCACAACATTGTCTTCCTGATCCTAAGGGAGTAAAAGAAGTGCCATTACGTGGTGTAGATGAGCAATTGGACCTCGTCAAATCTCAATTGCTTGGTTGGTTTTATACCCGTTGCGGTGTCAAAGACAAAATTTGTAGCTTGGCCATTGATGGGAGTTGTGAAGTCAACCTTGCAACTGCTATCATGGTTGAGAAATTAAATCTTCCAACCATTGGTCATCTTCGACCGCACAAGTTGATGAGTACTCAAGGTGTTGTCTGGGTTACTAAGCACACACTTGTACCTATTCAAATCGGCAAATATGTGGACGAGGTGTTGTGTGATGCAGTCCCAATTCAAGTGACACGGGTTGTTGGGCAAAGCGTGGATGTCGAGGCCAGAAGTTAAATATGACGGACATACTAATAAGTATTCCTTCTTATTTAATAGTCGTCGTATTGCACTTGTATCACTTACTTATGACCAGTTTTGTATTGATCTAGCACACATGAAAAGTAAGGTTGAGCGTTATTGAATGGAGAAGCAGCTAGATGAGGGAATTGTGCCTGAAGAGATAAAACCCGAGGCAGTTGAATGCAATGAGATGAAAGGGTCAGCTGTTGAAATGGACAAGGAGATGGAAAAATCTGATGAGATGGGTGGTAAAAAGGAAGAAAAGAGAGAAAGTGGGCTGATCTTGAGCAACCCGGTGAAGGCCTATTATTTTCCCAACGAACTTACCTTGCTCTGTTTAGTGTTTCTTCTTGTATTCAGATCAAGCAAAGGCAAGTTGAGCTGATCTTGGTGTGTTCCATTCCAAAATCAATTGTAGACTTTGCAAGCTTCCATGTAGTTGGTACTCCAAGAGTTAAACCCCGTTTGTATCCATTCATGGAACAATGTCAACTGAAATCAGTCCACACCAAAGGGGAGTTGCTTCGAGCTCATCTTGATGGGAACACTCCACATTTTGTGGATGGTTGTGTACCAAGGGTTCGTTTAAAGAACAAGTACCTGAATGACCATTATGATTTTCATCTTGTTCTTAGTCCACGTGAATCTCCAACATCACCAAATCCGCCTTGGGGCCTTGCAAGTGTGTTCGGGCCGGAGTTCGATTTCACGGGATACGCTTCACACCACTTTGAGGACCCTTACCTCATGACCACAAACGATCAAGTTGAGCATACATTGAAGATGGTTTGTGAGATTCAAGGTCCGACAAGGGTTATTTTCCAACTTAGCACGTGGGTTTTGCATTGGATGACATCTATAGCCATCCTAACAAGATTGAGTCGAAGGCATGTAACTCGTCTTGTCACCATTCGTGCTTCAATTTGTGGGCAAATTGCTTTCAAGAGGAGGGGAATGATACGAACAAGAGGAGCCATTGGAGTAAAGCCATGAGTTTTTCTTGGCAATATGTGGTGGCATTAGATTTGGGGTTCATACTACCAACTCTTGTAGTATCATCCATTTCCATCCAGATTTGAGGACGAATCCTTCTCAAGTGGAGGGGACTGATGTGTGCACGGACCTTAGCCCAAGTAATGACCCAGTCCGAGTTCCATTGGGCCCAGTCACACGTGCACAAGCCAAGTTCTTCAAAGAATCCCTCCAAGCCCCTGTTCGAATTGTCCAAGACCAACATGGAGTCCATAGAGAAATTGAAGGCTTGGAGGGAGACAATCAAGTTATCTACACCACGATCCAAGCCCATGAAGAGTCAAGTGGGCCTCCGAGTGAGCTGGCCGAATAGGGCCTTAGGCTTTAGTGTTTAATTTATAGTTAGATTAGTTGTTCTAGTAGAGCATGGGCCGGCCCATCTTGATCCCAAGGTGGCCGAATTCCCCTTTTCCTTGTTTTCCTTAGGGTTTTTGTAACTCTTAGCCTATAAATAGGCTTGCTTTGTAAGGTTTTAGGTAGACGTTTTATAAATCAAATTACTTAGTTTTTCGATTTTCTTGCTCGTGTGAATTTCGAGCTTTACTTGCTTCTGGCAAGGGTGATTGAGCAATCTTGCATCTTGTCCTTGATTGTTCTACCGACCTATTCCCTGGCGTATTCACCTTCATCGGAGTCGTCGTTCTACAGCCTTTAATCAAATCGTGTCGTCCGTTTGATTCTAGGTCCAGCAATCCAAGCGTTGGACAACCTCGCTAGATCCTCGGGCAAACGTGCTACGTGTCTCGAAACGTGTTGATCGAGGACCGCAATAGTTGGCCTCAGAGCTTATGTGGAGGTTCCCTCATACGTCATGGCGAATACAGGACGCATAAAAGCTAGCCCACAACATTGTCTTCCTGATCCTAAGGGAGTAAAAGAAGTGCCATTACGTGGTGTAGATGAGCAATTGGACCTCGTCAAATCTCAATTGCTTGGTTGGTTTTATACCCGTTGCGGTGTCAAAGACAAAATTTGTAGCTTGGCCATTGATGGGAGTTGTGAAGTCAACCTTGCAACTGCTATCATGGTTGAGAAATTAAATCTTCCAACCATTGGTCATCTTCGACCGCACAAGTTGATGAGTACTCAAGGTGTTGTCTGGGTTACTAAGCACACACTTGTACCTATTCAAATCGGCAAATATGTGGACGAGGTGTTGTGTGATGTAGTCCCAATTCAAGTGACACGGGTTGTTGGGCAAAGCGTGGATGTCGAGGCCAGAAGTTAAATATGACGGACATACTAATAAGTATTCCTTCTTATTTAATAGTCGTCGTATTGCACTTGTATCACTTACTTATGACCAGTTTTGTATTGATCTAGCACACATGAAAAGTAAGGTTGAGCGTTATTGAATGGAGAAGCAGCTAGATGAGGGAATTGTGCCTGAAGAGATAAAACCCGAGGCAGTTGAATGCAATGAGATGAAAGGGTCAGCTGTTGAAATGGACAAGGAGATGGAAAAATCTGATGAGATGGGTGGTAAAAAGGAAGAAAAGAGAGAAAGTGGGCTGATCTTGAGCAACCCGGTGAAGGCCTATTATTTTCCCAACGAACTTACCTTGCTCTGTTTAGTGTTTCTTCTTGTATTCAGATCAAGCAAAGGCAAGTTGAGCTGATCTTGGTGTGTTCCATTCCAAAATCAATTGTAGACTTTGCAAGCTTCCATGTAGTTGGTACTCCAAGAGTTAAACCCCGTTTGTATCCATTCATGGAACAATGTCAACTGAAATCAGTCCACACCAAAGGGGAGTTGCTTCGAGCTCATCTTGATGGGAACACTCCACATTTTGTGGATGGTTGTGTACCAAGGGTTCGTTTAAAGAACAAGTACCTGAATGACCATTATGATTTTCATCTTGTTCTTAGTCCACGTGAATCTCCAACATCACCAAATCCGCCTTGGGGCCTTGCAAGTGTGTTCGGGCCGGAGTTCGATTTCACGGGATACGCTTCACACCACTTTGAGGACCCTTACCTCATGACCACAAACGATCAAGTTGAGCATACATTGAAGATGGTTTGTGAGATTCAAGGTCCGACAAGGGTTATTTTCCAACTTAGCACGTGGGTTTTGCATTGGATGACATCTATAGCCATCCTAACAAGATTGAGTCGAAGGCATGTAACTCGTCTTGTCACCATTCGTGCTTCAATTTGTGGGCAAATTGCTTTCAAGAGGAGGGGAATGATACGAACAAGAGGAGCCATTGGAGTAAAGCCATGAGTTTTTCTTGGCAATATGTGGTGGCATTAGATTTGGGGTTCATACTACCAACTCTTGTAGTATCATCCATTTCCATCCAGATTTGAGGACGAATCCTTCTCAAGTGGAGGGGACTGATGTGTGCACGGACCTTAGCCCAAGTAATGACCCAGTCCGAGTTCCATTGGGCCCAGTCACACGTGCACAAGCCAAGTTCTTCAAAGAATCCCTCCAAGCCCCTGTTCGAATTGTCCAAGACCAACATGGAGTCCATAGAGAAATTGAAGGCTTGGAGGGAGACAATCAAGTTATCTACACCACGATCCAAGCCCATGAAGAGTCAAGTGGGCCTCCGAGTGAGCTGGCCGAATAGGGCCTTAGGCTTTAGTGTTTAATTTATAGTTAGATTAGTTGTTCTAGTAGAGCATGGGCCGGCCCATCTTGATCCCAAGGTGGCCGAATTCCCCTTTTCCTTGTTTTCCTTAGGGTTTTTGTAACTCTTAGCCTATAAATAGGCTTGCTTTGTAAGGTTTTAGGTAGACGTTTTATAAATCAAATTACTTAGTTTTTCGATTTTCTTGCTCGTGTGAATTTCGAGCTTTACTTGCTTCTGGCAAGGGTGATTGAGCAATCTTGCATCTTGTCCTTGATTGTTCTACCGACCTATTCCCTGGCGTATTCACCTTCATCGGAGTCGTCGTTCTACAGCCTTTAATCAAATCGTGTCGTCCGTTTGATTCTAGGTCCAGCAATCCAAGCGTTGGACAACCTCGCTAGATCCTCGGGCAAACGTGCTACGTGTCTCGAAACGTGTTGATCGAGGACCGCAATAGTTGGCCTCAGAGCTTATGTGGAGGTTCCCTCATACGTCATGGCGAATACAGGACGCATAAAAGCTAGCCCACAACATTGTCTTCCTGATCCTAAGGGAGTAAAAGAAGTGCCATTACGTGGTGTAGATGAGCAATTGGACCTCGTCAAATCTCAATTGCTTGGTTGGTTTTATACCCGTTGCGGTGTCAAAGACAAAATTTGTAGCTTGGCCATTGATGGGAGTTGTGAAGTCAACCTTGCAACTGCTATCATGGTTGAGAAATTAAATCTTCCAACCATTGGTCATCTTCGACCGCACAAGTTGATGAGTACTCAAGGTGTTGTCTGGGTTACTAAGCACACACTTGTACCTATTCAAATCGGCAAATATGTGGACGAGGTGTTGTGTGATGCAGTCCCAATTCAAGTGACACGGGTTGTTGGGCAAAGCGTGGATGTCGAGGCCAGAAGTTAAATATGACGGACATACTAATAAGTATTCCTTCTTATTTAATAGTCGTCGTATTGCACTTGTATCACTTACTTATGACCAGTTTTGTATTGATCTAGCACACATGAAAAGTAAGGTTGAGCGTTATTGAATGGAGAAGCAGCTAGATGAGGGAATTGTGCCTGAAGAGATAAAACCCGAGGCAGTTGAATGCAATGAGATGAAAGGGTCAGCTGTTGAAATGGACAAGGAGATGGAAAAATCTGATGAGATGGGTGGTAAAAAGGAAGAAAAGAGAGAAAGTGGGCTGATCTTGAGCAACCCGGTGAAGGCCTATTATTTTTCCAACGAACTTACCTTGCTCTGTTTAGTGTTTCTTCTTGTATTCAGATCAAGCAAAGGCAAGTTGAGCTGATCTTGGTGTGTTCCATTCCAAAATCAATTGTAGACTTTGCAAGCTTCCATGTAGTTGGTACTCCAAGAGTTAAACCCCGTTTGTATCCATTCATGGAACAATGTCAACTGAAATCAGTCCACACCAAAGGGGAGTTGCTTCGAGCTCATCTTGATGGGAACACTCCACATTTTGTGGATGGTTGTGTACCAAGGGTTCGTTTAAAGAACAAGTACCTGAATGACCATTATGATTTTCATCTTGTTCTTAGTCCACGTGAATCTCCAACATCACCAAATCCGCCTTGGGGCCTTGCAAGTGTGTTCGGGCCGGAGTTCGATTTCACGGGATACGCTTCACACCACTTTGAGGACCCTTACCTCATGACCACAAACGATCAAGTTGAGCATACATTGAAGATGGTTTGTGAGATTCAAGGTCCGACAAGGGTTATTTTCCAACTTAGCACGTGGGTTTTGCATTGGATGACATCTATAGCCATCCTAACAAGATTGAGTCGAAGGCATGTAACTCGTCTTGTCACCATTCGTGCTTCAATTTGTGGGCAAATTGCTTTCAAGAGGAGGGGAATGATACGAACAAGAGGAGCCATTGGAGTAAAGCCATGAGTTTTTCTTGGCAATATGTGGTGGCATTAGATTTGGGGTTCATACTACCAACTCTTGTAGTATCATCCATTTCCATCCAGATTTGAGGACGAATCCTTCTCAAGTGGAGGGGACTGATGTGTGCACGGACCTTAGCCCAAGTAATGACCCAGTCCGAGTTCCATTGGGCCCAGTCACACGTGCACAAGCCAAGTTCTTCAAAGAATCCCTCCAAGCCCCTGTTCGAATTGTCCAAGACCAACATGGAGTCCATAGAGAAATTGAAGGCTTGGAGGGAGACAATCAAGTTATCTACACCACGATCCAAGCCCATGAAGAGTCAAGTGGGCCTCCGAGTGAGCTGGCCGAATAGGGCCTTAGGCTTTAGTGTTTAATTTATAGTTAGATTAGTGGTTCTAGTAGAGCATGGGCCGGCCCATCTTGATCCCAAGGTGGCCGAATTCCCCTTTTCCTTGTTTTCCTTAGGGTTTTTGTAACTCTTAGCCTATAAATAGGCTTGCTTTGTAAGGTTTTAGGTAGACGTTTTATAAATCAAATTACTTAGTTTTTCGATTTTCTTGCTCGTGTGAATTTCGAGCTTTACTTGCTTCTGGCAAGGGTGATTGAGCAATCTTGCATCTTGTCCTTGATTGTTCTACCGACCTATTCCCTGGCGTATTCACCTTCATCGGAGTCGTCGTTCTACAGCCTTTAATCAAATCGTGTCGTCCGTTTGATTCTAGGTCCAGCAATCCAAGCGTTGGACAACCTCGCTAGATCCTCGGGCAAACGTGCTACGTGTCTCGAAACGTGTTGATCGAGGACCGCAATAGTTGGCCTCAGAGCTTATGTGGAGGTTCCCTCATACGTCATGGCGAATACAGGACGCATAAAAGCTAGCCCACAACATTGTCTTCCTGATCCTAAGGGAGTAAAAGAAGTGCCATTACGTGGTGTAGATGAGCAATTGGACCTCGTCAAATCTCAATTGCTTGGTTGGTTTTATACCCGTTGCGGTGTCAAAGACAAAATTTGTAGCTTGGCCATTGATGGGAGTTGTGAAGTCAACCTTGCAACTGCTATCATGGTTGAGAAATTAAATCTTCCAACCATTGGTCATCTTCGACCGCACAAGTTGATGAGTACTCAAGGTGTTGTCTGGGTTACTAAGCACACACTTGTACCTATTCAAATCGGCAAATATGTGGACGAGGTGTTGTGTGATGTAGTCCCAATTCAAGTGACACGGGTTGTTGGGCAAAGCGTGGATGTCGAGGCCAGAAGTTAAATATGACGGACATACTAATAAGTATTCCTTCTTATTTAATAGTCGTCGTATTGCACTTGTATCACTTACTTATGACCAGTTTTGTATTGATCTAGCACACATGAAAAGTAAGGTTGAGCGTTATTGAATGGAGAAGCAGCTAGATGAGGGAATTGTGCCTGAAGAGATAAAACCCGAGGCAGTTGAATGCAATGAGATGAAAGGGTCAGCTGTTGAAATGGACAAGGAGATGGAAAAATCTGATGAGATGGGTGGTAAAAAGGAAGAAAAGAGAGAAAGTGGGCTGATCTTGAGCAACCCGGTGAAGGCCTATTATTTTTCCAACGAACTTACCTTGCTCTGTTTAGTGTTTCTTCTTGTATTCAGATCAAGCAAAGGCAAGTTGAGCTGATCTTGGTGTGTTCCATTCCAAAATCAATTGTAGACTTTGCAAGCTTCCATGTAGTTGGTACTCCAAGAGTTAAACCCCGTTTGTATCCATTCATGGAACAATGTCGACTGAAATCAGTCCACACCAAAGGGGAGTTGCTTCGAGCTCATCTTGATGGGAACACTCCACATTTTGTGGATGGTTGTGTACCAAGGGTTCGTTTAAAGAACAAGTACCTGAATGACCATTATGATTTTCATCTTGTTCTTAGTCCACGTGAATCTCCAACATCACCAAATCCGCCTTGGGGCCTTGCAAGTGTGTTCGGGCCGGAGTTCGATTTCACGGGATACGCTTCACACCACTTTGAGGACCCTTACCTCATGACCACAAACGATCAAGTTGAGCATACATTGAAGATGGTTTGTGAGATTCAAGGTCCGACAAGGGTTATTTTCCAACTTAGCACGTGGGTTTTGCATTGGATGACATCTATAGCCATCCTAACAAGATTGAGTCGAAGGCATGTAACTCGTCTTGTCACCATTCGTGCTTCAATTTGTGGGCAAATTGCTTTCAAGAGGAGGGGAATGATACGAACAAGAGGAGCCATTGGAGTAAAGCCATGAGTTTTTCTTGGCAATATGTGGTGGCATTAGATTTGGGGTTCATACTACCAACTCTTGTAGTATCATCCATTTCCATCCAGATTTGAGGACGAATCCTTCTCAAGTGGAGGGGACTGATGTGTGCACGGACCTTAGCCCAAGTAATGACCCAGTCCGAGTTCCATTGGGCCCAGTCACACGTGCACAAGCCAAGTTCTTCAAAGAATCCCTCCAAGCCCCTGTTCGAATTGTCCAAGACCAACATGGAGTCCATAGAGAAATTGAAGGCTTGGAGGGAGACAATCAAGTTATCTACACCACGATCCAAGCCCATGAAGAGTCAAGTGGGCCTCCGAGTGAGCTGGCCGAATAGGGCCTTAGGCTTTAGTGTTTAATTTATAGTTAGATTAGTGGTTCTAGTAGAGCATGGGCCGGCCCATCTTGATCCCAAGGTGGCCGAATTCCCCTTTTCCTTGTTTTCCTTAGGGTTTTTGTAACTCTTAGCCTATAAATAGGCTTGCTTTGTAAGGTTTTAGGTAGACGTTTTATAAATCAAATTACTTAGTTTTTCGATTTTCTTGCTCGTGTGAATTTCGAGCTTTACTTGCTTCTGGCAAGGGTGATTGAGCAATCTTGCATCTTGTCCTTGATTGTTCTACCGACCTATTCCCTGGCGTATTCACCTTCATCGGAGTCGTCGTTCTACAGCCTTTAATCAAATCGTGTCGTCCGTTTGATTCTAGGTCCAGCAATCCAAGCGTTGGACAACCTCGCTAGATCCTCGGGCAAACGTGCTACGTGTCTCGAAACGTGTTGATCGAGGACCGCAATAGTTGGCCTCAGAGCTTATGTGGAGGTTCCCTCATACGTCATGGCGAATACAGGACGCATAAAAGCTAGCCCACAACATTGTCTTCCTGATCCTAAGGGAGTAAAAGAAGTGCCATTACGTGGTGTAGATGAGCAATTGGACCTCGTCAAATCTCAATTGCTTGGTTGGTTTTATACCCGTTGCGGTGTCAAAGACAAAATTTGTAGCTTGGCCATTGATGGGAGTTGTGAAGTCAACCTTGCAACTGCTATCATGGTTGAGAAATTAAATCTTCCAACCATTGGTCATCTTCGACCGCACAAGTTGATGAGTACTCAAGGTGTTGTCTGGGTTACTAAGCACACACTTGTACCTATTCAAATCGGCAAATATGTGGACGAGGTGTTGTGTGATGCAGTCCCAATTCAAGTGACACGGGTTGTTGGGCAAAGCGTGGATGTCGAGGCCAGAAGTTAAATATGACGGACATACTAATAAGTATTCCTTCTTATTTAATAGTCGTCGTATTGCACTTGTATCACTTACTTATGACCAGTTTTGTATTGATCTAGCACACATGAAAAGTAAGGTTGAGCGTTATTGAATGGAGAAGCAGCTAGATGAGGGAATTGTGCCTGAAGAGATAAAACCCGAGGCAGTTGAATGCAATGAGATGAAAGGGTCAGCTGTTGAAATGGACAAGGAGATGGAAAAATCTGATGAGATGGGTGGTAAAAAGGAAGAAAAGAGAGAAAGTGGGCTGATCTTGAGCAACCCGGTGAAGGCCTATTATTTTCCCAACGAACTTACCTTGCTCTGTTTAGTGTTTCTTCTTGTATTCAGATCAAGCAAAGGCAAGTTGAGCTGATCTTGGTGTGTTCCATTCCAAAATCAATTGTAGACTTTGCAAGCTTCCATGTAGTTGGTACTCCAAGAGTTAAACCCCGTTTGTATCCATTCATGGAACAATGTCGACTGAAATCAGTCCACACCAAAGGGGAGTTGCTTCGAGCTCATCTTGATGGGAACACTCCACATTTTGTGGATGGTTGTGTACCAAGGGTTCGTTTAAAGAACAAGTACCTGAATGACCATTATGATTTTCATCTTGTTCTTAGTCCACGTGAATCTCCAACATCACCAAATCCGCCTTGGGGCCTTGCAAGTGTGTTCGGGCCGGAGTTCGATTTCACGGGATACGCTTCACACCACTTTGAGGACCCTTACCTCATGACCACAAACGATCAAGTTGAGCATACATTGAAGATGGTTTGTGAGATTCAAGGTCCGACAAGGGTTATTTTCCAACTTAGCACGTGGGTTTTGCATTGGATGACATCTATAGCCATCCTAACAAGATTGAGTCGAAGGCATGTAACTCGTCTTGTCACCATTCGTGCTTCAATTTGTGGGCAAATTGCTTTCAAGAGGAGGGGAATGATACGAACAAGAGGAGCCATTGGAGTAAAGCCATGAGTTTTTCTTGGCAATATGTGGTGGCATTAGATTTGGGGTTCATACTACCAACTCTTGTAGTATCATCCATTTCCATCCAGATTTGAGGACGAATCCTTCTCAAGTGGAGGGGACTGATGTGTGCACGGACCTTAGCCCAAGTAATGACCCAGTCCGAGTTCCATTGGGCCCAGTCACACGTGCACAAGCCAAGTTCTTCAAAGAATCCCTCCAAGCCCCTGTTCGAATTGTCCAAGACCAACATGGAGTCCATAGAGAAATTGAAGGCTTGGAGGGAGACAATCAAGTTATCTACACCACGATCCAAGCCCATGAAGAGTCAAGTGGGCCTCCGAGTGAGCTGGCCGAATAGGGCCTTAGGCTTTAGTGTTTAATTTATAGTTAGATTAGTTGTTCTAGTAGAGCATGGGCCGGCCCATCTTGATCCCAAGGTGGCCGAATTCCCCTTTTCCTTGTTTTCCTTAGGGTTTTTGTAACTCTTAGCCTATAAATAGGCTTGCTTTGTAAGGTTTTAGGTAGACGTTTTATAAATCAAATTACTTAGTTTTTCGATTTTCTTGCTCGTGTGAATTTCGAGCTTTACTTGCTTCTGGCAAGGGTGATTGAGCAATCTTGCATCTTGTCCTTGATTGTTCTACCGACCTATTCCCTGGCGTATTCACCTTCATCGGAGTCGTCGTTCTACAGCCTTTAATCAAATCGTGTCGTCCGTTTGATTCTAGGTCCAGCAATCCAAGCGTTGGACAACCTCGCTAGATCCTCGGGCAAACGTGCTACGTGTCTCGAAACGTGTTGATCGAGGACCGCAATAGTTGGCCTCAGAGCTTATGTGGAGGTTCCCTCATACGTCATGGCGAATACAGGACGCATAAAAGCTAGCCCACAACATTGTCTTCCTGATCCTAAGGGAGTAAAAGAAGTGCCATTACGTGGTGTAGATGAGCAATTGGACCTCGTCAAATCTCAATTGCTTGGTTGGTTTTATACCCGTTGCGGTGTCAAAGACAAAATTTGTAGCTTGGCCATTGATGGGAGTTGTGAAGTCAACCTTGCAACTGCTATCATGGTTGAGAAATTAAATCTTCCAACCATTGGTCATCTTCGACCGCACAAGTTGATGAGTACTCAAGGTGTTGTCTGGGTTACTAAGCACACACTTGTACCTATTCAAATCGGCAAATATGTGGACGAGGTGTTGTGTGATGCAGTCCCAATTCAAGTGACACGGGTTGTTGGGCAAAGCGTGGATGTCGAGGCCAGAAGTTAAATATGACGGACATACTAATAAGTATTCCTTCTTATTTAATAGTCGTCGTATTGCACTTGTATCACTTACTTATGACCAGTTTTGTATTGATCTAGCACACATGAAAAGTAAGGTTGAGCGTTATTGAATGGAGAAGCAGCTAGATGAGGGAATTGTGCCTGAAGAGATAAAACCCGAGGCAGTTGAATGCAATGAGATGAAAGGGTCAGCTGTTGAAATGGACAAGGAGATGGAAAAATCTGATGAGATGGGTGGTAAAAAGGAAGAAAAGAGAGAAAGTGGGCTGATCTTGAGCAACCCGGTGAAGGCCTATTATTTTTCCAACGAACTTACCTTGCTCTGTTTAGTGTTTCTTCTTGTATTCAGATCAAGCAAAGGCAAGTTGAGCTGATCTTGGTGTGTTCCATTCCAAAATCAATTGTAGACTTTGCAAGCTTCCATGTAGTTGGTACTCCAAGAGTTAAACCCCGTTTGTATCCATTCATGGAACAATGTCAACTGAAATCAGTCCACACCAAAGGGGAGTTGCTTCGAGCTCATCTTGATGGGAACACTCCACATTTTGTGGATGGTTGTGTACCAAGGGTTCGTTTAAAGAACAAGTACCTGAATGACCATTATGATTTTCATCTTGTTCTTAGTCCACGTGAATCTCCAACATCACCAAATCCGCCTTGGGGCCTTGCAAGTGTGTTCGGGCCGGAGTTCGATTTCACGGGATACGCTTCACACCACTTTGAGGACCCTTACCTCATGACCACAAACGATCAAGTTGAGCATACATTGAAGATGGTTTGTGAGATTCAAGGTCCGACAAGGGTTATTTTCCAACTTAGCACGTGGGTTTTGCATTGGATGACATCTATAGCCATCCTAACAAGATTGAGTCGAAGGCATGTAACTCGTCTTGTCACCATTCGTGCTTCAATTTGTGGGCAAATTGCTTTCAAGAGGAGGGGAATGATACGAACAAGAGGAGCCATTGGAGTAAAGCCATGAGTTTTTCTTGGCAATATGTGGTGGCATTAGATTTGGGGTTCATACTACCAACTCTTGTAGTATCATCCATTTCCATCCAGATTTGAGGACGAATCCTTCTCAAGTGGAGGGGACTGATGTGTGCACGGACCTTAGCCCAAGTAATGACCCAGTCCGAGTTCCATTGGGCCCAGTCACACGTGCACAAGCCAAGTTCTTCAAAGAATCCCTCCAAGCCCCTGTTCGAATTGTCCAAGACCAACATGGAGTCCATAGAGAAATTGAAGGCTTGGAGGGAGACAATCAAGTTATCTACACCACGATCCAAGCCCATGAAGAGTCAAGTGGGCCTCCGAGTGAGCTGGCCGAATAGGGCCTTAGGCTTTAGTGTTTAATTTATAGTTAGATTAGTGGTTCTAGTAGAGCATGGGCCGGCCCATCTTGATCCCAAGGTGGCCGAATTCCCCTTTTCCTTGTTTTCCTTAGGGTTTTTGTAACTCTTAGCCTATAAATAGGCTTGCTTTGTAAGGTTTTAGGTAGACGTTTTATAAATCAAATTACTTAGTTTTTCGATTTTCTTGCTCGTGTGAATTTCGAGCTTTACTTGCTTCTGGCAAGGGTGATTGAGCAATCTTGCATCTTGTCCTTGATTGTTCTACCGACCTATTCCCTGGCGTATTCACCTTCATCGGAGTCGTCGTTCTACAGCCTTTAATCAAATCGTGTCGTCCGTTTGATTCTAGGTCCAGCAATCCAAGCGTTGGACAACCTCGCTAGATCCTCGGGCAAACGTGCTACGTGTCTCGAAACGTGTTGATCGAGGACCGCAATAGTTGGCCTCAGAGCTTATGTGGAGGTTCCCTCATACGTCATGGCGAATACAGGACGCATAAAAGCTAGCCCACAACATTGTCTTCCTGATCCTAAGGGAGTAAAAGAAGTGCCATTACGTGGTGTAGATGAGCAATTGGACCTCGTCAAATCTCAATTGCTTGGTTGGTTTTATACCCGTTGCGGTGTCAAAGACAAAATTTGTAGCTTGGCCATTGATGGGAGTTGTGAAGTCAACCTTGCAACTGCTATCATGGTTGAGAAATTAAATCTTCCAACCATTGGTCATCTTCGACCGCACAAGTTGATGAGTACTCAAGGTGTTGTCTGGGTTACTAAGCACACACTTGTACCTATTCAAATCGGCAAATATGTGGACGAGGTGTTGTGTGATGCAGTCCCAATTCAAGTGACACGGGTTGTTGGGCAAAGCGTGGATGTCGAGGCCAGAAGTTAAATATGACGGACATACTAATAAGTATTCCTTCTTATTTAATAGTCGTCGTATTGCACTTGTATCACTTACTTATGACCAGTTTTGTATTGATCTAGCACACATGAAAAGTAAGGTTGAGCGTTATTGAATGGAGAAGCAGCTAGATGAGGGAATTGTGCCTGAAGAGATAAAACCCGAGGCAGTTGAATGCAATGAGATGAAAGGGTCAGCTGTTGAAATGGACAAGGAGATGGAAAAATCTGATGAGATGGGTGGTAAAAAGGAAGAAAAGAGAGAAAGTGGGCTGATCTTGAGCAACCCGGTGAAGGCCTATTATTTTCCCAACGAACTTACCTTGCTCTGTTTAGTGTTTCTTCTTGTATTCAGATCAAGCAAAGGCAAGTTGAGCTGATCTTGGTGTGTTCCATTCCAAAATCAATTGTAGACTTTGCAAGCTTCCATGTAGTTGGTACTCCAAGAGTTAAACCCCGTTTGTATCCATTCATGGAACAATGTCGACTGAAATCAGTCCACACCAAAGGGGAGTTGCTTCGAGCTCATCTTGATGGGAACACTCCACATTTTGTGGATGGTTGTGTACCAAGGGTTCGTTTAAAGAACAAGTACCTGAATGACCATTATGATTTTCATCTTGTTCTTAGTCCACGTGAATCTCCAACATCACCAAATCCGCCTTGGGGCCTTGCAAGTGTGTTCGGGCCGGAGTTCGATTTCACGGGATACGCTTCACACCACTTTGAGGACCCTTACCTCATGACCACAAACGATCAAGTTGAGCATACATTGAAGATGGTTTGTGAGATTCAAGGTCCGACAAGGGTTATTTTCCAACTTAGCACGTGGGTTTTGCATTGGATGACATCTATAGCCATCCTAACAAGATTGAGTCGAAGGCATGTAACTCGTCTTGTCACCATTCGTGCTTCAATTTGTGGGCAAATTGCTTTCAAGAGGAGGGGAATGATACGAACAAGAGGAGCCATTGGAGTAAAGCCATGAGTTTTTCTTGGCAATATGTGGTGGCATTAGATTTGGGGTTCATACTACCAACTCTTGTAGTATCATCCATTTCCATCCAGATTTGAGGACGAATCCTTCTCAAGTGGAGGGGACTGATGTGTGCACGGACCTTAGCCCAAGTAATGACCCAGTCCGAGTTCCATTGGGCCCAGTCACACGTGCACAAGCCAAGTTCTTCAAAGAATCCCTCCAAGCCCCTGTTCGAATTGTCCAAGACCAACATGGAGTCCATAGAGAAATTGAAGGCTTGGAGGGAGACAATCAAGTTATCTACACCACGATCCAAGCCCATGAAGAGTCAAGTGGGCCTCCGAGTGAGCTGGCCGAATAGGGCCTTAGGCTTTAGTGTTTAATTTATAGTTAGATTAGTTGTTCTAGTAGAGCATGGGCCGGCCCATCTTGATCCCAAGGTGGCCGAATTCCCCTTTTCCTTGTTTTCCTTAGGGTTTTTGTAACTCTTAGCCTATAAATAGGCTTGCTTTGTAAGGTTTTAGGTAGACGTTTTATAAATCAAATTACTTAGTTTTTCGATTTTCTTGCTCGTGTGAATTTCGAGCTTTACTTGCTTCTGGCAAGGGTGATTGAGCAATCTTGCATCTTGTCCTTGATTGTTCTACCGACCTATTCCCTGGCGTATTCACCTTCATCGGAGTCGTCGTTCTACAGCCTTTAATCAAATCGTGTCGTCCGTTTGATTCTAGGTCCAGCAATCCAAGCGTTGGACAACCTCGCTAGATCCTCGGGCAAACGTGCTACGTGTCTCGAAACGTGTTGATCGAGGACCGCAATAGTTGGCCTCAGAGCTTATGTGGAGGTTCCCTCATACGTCATGGCGAATACAGGACGCATAAAAGCTAGCCCACAACATTGTCTTCCTGATCCTAAGGGAGTAAAAGAAGTGCCATTACGTGGTGTAGATGAGCAATTGGACCTCGTCAAATCTCAATTGCTTGGTTGGTTTTATACCCGTTGCGGTGTCAAAGACAAAATTTGTAGCTTGGCCATTGATGGGAGTTGTGAAGTCAACCTTGCAACTGCTATCATGGTTGAGAAATTAAATCTTCCAACCATTGGTCATCTTCGACCGCACAAGTTGATGAGTACTCAAGGTGTTGTCTGGGTTACTAAGCACACACTTGTACCTATTCAAATCGGCAAATATGTGGACGAGGTGTTGTGTGATGCAGTCCCAATTCAAGTGACACGGGTTGTTGGGCAAAGCGTGGATGTCGAGGCCAGAAGTTAAATATGACGGACATACTAATAAGTATTCCTTCTTATTTAATAGTCGTCGTATTGCACTTGTATCACTTACTTATGACCAGTTTTGTATTGATCTAGCACACATGAAAAGTAAGGTTGAGCGTTATTGAATGGAGAAGCAGCTAGATGAGGGAATTGTGCCTGAAGAGATAAAACCCGAGGCAGTTGAATGCAATGAGATGAAAGGGTCAGCTGTTGAAATGGACAAGGAGATGGAAAAATCTGATGAGATGGGTGGTAAAAAGGAAGAAAAGAGAGAAAGTGGGCTGATCTTGAGCAACCCGGTGAAGGCCTATTATTTTTCCAACGAACTTACCTTGCTCTGTTTAGTGTTTCTTCTTGTATTCAGATCAAGCAAAGGCAAGTTGAGCTGATCTTGGTGTGTTCCATTCCAAAATCAATTGTAGACTTTGCAAGCTTCCATGTAGTTGGTACTCCAAGAGTTAAACCCCGTTTGTATCCATTCATGGAACAATGTCAACTGAAATCAGTCCACACCAAAGGGGAGTTGCTTCGAGCTCATCTTGATGGGAACACTCCACATTTTGTGGATGGTTGTGTACCAAGGGTTCGTTTAAAGAACAAGTACCTGAATGACCATTATGATTTTCATCTTGTTCTTAGTCCACGTGAATCTCCAACATCACCAAATCCGCCTTGGGGCCTTGCAAGTGTGTTCGGGCCGGAGTTCGATTTCACGGGATACGCTTCACACCACTTTGAGGACCCTTACCTCATGACCACAAACGATCAAGTTGAGCATACATTGAAGATGGTTTGTGAGATTCAAGGTCCGACAAGGGTTATTTTCCAACTTAGCACGTGGGTTTTGCATTGGATGACATCTATAGCCATCCTAACAAGATTGAGTCGAAGGCATGTAACTCGTCTTGTCACCATTCGTGCTTCAATTTGTGGGCAAATTGCTTTCAAGAGGAGGGGAATGATACGAACAAGAGGAGCCATTGGAGTAAAGCCATGAGTTTTTCTTGGCAATATGTGGTGGCATTAGATTTGGGGTTCATACTACCAACTCTTGTAGTATCATCCATTTCCATCCAGATTTGAGGACGAATCCTTCTCAAGTGGAGGGGACTGATGTGTGCACGGACCTTAGCCCAAGTAATGACCCAGTCCGAGTTCCATTGGGCCCAGTCACACGTGCACAAGCCAAGTTCTTCAAAGAATCCCTCCAAGCCCCTGTTCGAATTGTCCAAGACCAACATGGAGTCCATAGAGAAATTGAAGGCTTGGAGGGAGACAATCAAGTTATCTACACCACGATCCAAGCCCATGAAGAGTCAAGTGGGCCTCCGAGTGAGCTGGCCGAATAGGGCCTTAGGCTTTAGTGTTTAATTTATAGTTAGATTAGTGGTTCTAGTAGAGCATGGGCCGGCCCATCTTGATCCCAAGGTGGCCGAATTCCCCTTTTCCTTGTTTTCCTTAGGGTTTTTGTAACTCTTAGCCTATAAATAGGCTTGCTTTGTAAGGTTTTAGGTAGACGTTTTATAAATCAAATTACTTAGTTTTTCGATTTTCTTGCTCGTGTGAATTTCGAGCTTTACTTGCTTCTGGCAAGGGTGATTGAGCAATCTTGCATCTTGTCCTTGATTGTTCTACCGACCTATTCCCTGGCGTATTCACCTTCATCGGAGTCGTCGTTCTACAGCCTTTAATCAAATCGTGTCGTCCGTTTGATTCTAGGTCCAGCAATCCAAGCGTTGGACAACCTCGCTAGATCCTCGGGCAAACGTGCTACGTGTCTCGAAACGTGTTGATCGAGGACCGCAATAGTTGGCCTCAGAGCTTATGTGGAGGTTCCCTCATACGTCATGGCGAATACAGGACGCATAAAAGCTAGCCCACAACATTGTCTTCCTGATCCTAAGGGAGTAGTTGATGAGTACTCAAGGTGTTGTCTGGGTTACTAAGCACACACTTGTACCTATTCAAATCGGCAAATATGTGGACGAGGTGTTGTGTGATGTAGTCCCAATTCAAGTGACACGGGTTGTTGGGCAAAGCGTGGATGTCGAGGCCAGAAGTTAAATATGACGGACATACTAATAAGTATTCCTTCTTATTTAATAGTCGTCGTATTGCACTTGTATCACTTACTTATGACCAGTTTTGTATTGATCTAGCACACATGAAAAGTAAGGTTGAGCGTTATTGAATGGAGAAGCAGCTAGATGAGGGAATTGTGCCTGAAGAGATAAAACCCGAGGCAGTTGAATGCAATGAGATGAAAGGGTCAGCTGTTGAAATGGACAAGGAGATGGAAAAATCTGATGAGATGGGTGGTAAAAAGGAAGAAAAGAGAGAAAGTGGGCTGATCTTGAGCAACCCGGTGAAGGCCTATTATTTTCCCAACGAACTTACCTTGCTCTGTTTAGTGTTTCTTCTTGTATTCAGATCAAGCAAAGGCAAGTTGAGCTGATCTTGGTGTGTTCCATTCCAAAATCAATTGTAGACTTTGCAAGCTTCCATGTAGTTGGTACTCCAAGAGTTAAACCCCGTTTGTATCCATTCATGGAACAATGTCGACTGAAATCAGTCCACACCAAAGGGGAGTTGCTTCGAGCTCATCTTGATGGGAACACTCCACATTTTGTGGATGGTTGTGTACCAAGGGTTCGTTTAAAGAACAAGTACCTGAATGACCATTATGATTTTCATCTTGTTCTTAGTCCACGTGAATCTCCAACATCACCAAATCCGCCTTGGGGCCTTGCAAGTGTGTTCGGGCCGGAGTTCGATTTCACGGGATACGCTTCACACCACTTTGAGGACCCTTACCTCATGACCACAAACGATCAAGTTGAGCATACATTGAAGATGGTTTGTGAGATTCAAGGTCCGACAAGGGTTATTTTCCAACTTAGCACGTGGGTTTTGCATTGGATGACATCTATAGCCATCCTAACAAGATTGAGTCGAAGGCATGTAACTCGTCTTGTCACCATTCGTGCTTCAATTTGTGGGCAAATTGCTTTCAAGAGGAGGGGAATGATACGAACAAGAGGAGCCATTGGAGTAAAGCCATGAGTTTTTCTTGGCAATATGTGGTGGCATTAGATTTGGGGTTCATACTACCAACTCTTGTAGTATCATCCATTTCCATCCAGATTTGAGGACGAATCCTTCTCAAGTGGAGGGGACTGATGTGTGCACGGACCTTAGCCCAAGTAATGACCCAGTCCGAGTTCCATTGGGCCCAGTCACACGTGCACAAGCCAAGTTCTTCAAAGAATCCCTCCAAGCCCCTGTTCGAATTGTCCAAGACCAACATGGAGTCCATAGAGAAATTGAAGGCTTGGAGGGAGACAATCAAGTTATCTACACCACGATCCAAGCCCATGAAGAGTCAAGTGGGCCTCCGAGTGAGCTGGCCGAATAGGGCCTTAGGCTTTAGTGTTTAATTTATAGTTAGATTAGTTGTTCTAGTAGAGCATGGGCCGGCCCATCTTGATCCCAAGGTGGCCGAATTCCCCTTTTCCTTGTTTTCCTTAGGGTTTTTGTAACTCTTAGCCTATAAATAGGCTTGCTTTGTAAGGTTTTAGGTAGACGTTTTATAAATCAAATTACTTAGTTTTTCGATTTTCTTGCTCGTGTGAATTTCGAGCTTTACTTGCTTCTGGCAAGGGTGATTGAGCAATCTTGCATCTTGTCCTTGATTGTTCTACCGACCTATTCCCTGGCGTATTCACCTTCATCGGAGTCGTCGTTCTACAGCCTTTAATCAAATCGTGTCGTCCGTTTGATTCTAGGTCCAGCAATCCAAGCGTTGGACAACCTCGCTAGATCCTCGGGCAAACGTGCTACGTGTCTCGAAACGTGTTGATCGAGGACCGCAATAGTTGGCCTCAGAGCTTATGTGGAGGTTCCCTCATACGTCATGGCGAATACAGGACGCATAAAAGCTAGCCCACAACATTGTCTTCCTGATCCTAAGGGAGTAAAAGAAGTGCCATTACGTGGTGTAGATGAGCAATTGGACCTCGTCAAATCTCAATTGCTTGGTTGGTTTTATACCCGTTGCGGTGTCAAAGACAAAATTTGTAGCTTGGCCATTGATGGGAGTTGTGAAGTCAACCTTGCAACTGCTATCATGGTTGAGAAATTAAATCTTCCAACCATTGGTCATCTTCGACCGCACAAGTTGATGAGTACTCAAGGTGTTGTCTGGGTTACTAAGCACACACTTGTACCTATTCAAATCGGCAAATATGTGGACGAGGTGTTGTGTGATGCAGTCCCAATTCAAGTGACACGGGTTGTTGGGCAAAGCGTGGATGTCGAGGCCAGAAGTTAAATATGACGGACATACTAATAAGTATTCCTTCTTATTTAATAGTCGTCGTATTGCACTTGTATCACTTACTTATGACCAGTTTTGTATTGATCTAGCACACATGAAAAGTAAGGTTGAGCGTTATTGAATGGAGAAGCAGCTAGATGAGGGAATTGTGCCTGAAGAGATAAAACCCGAGGGAGTTGAATGCAATGAGATGAAAGGGTCAGCTGTTGAAATGGACAAGGAGATGGAAAAATCTGATGAGATGGGTGGTAAAAAGGAAGAAAAGAGAGAAAGTGGGCTGATCTTGAGCAACCCGGTGAAGGCCTATTATTTTCCCAACGAACTTACCTTGCTTTGTTTAGTGTTTCTTCTTGTATTCAGATCAAGCAAAGGCAAGTTGAGCTGATCTTGGTGTGTTCCATTCCAAAATCAATTGTAGACTTTGCAAGCTTCCATGTAGTTGGTACTCCAAGAGTTAAACCCCGTTTGTATCCATTCATGGAACAATGTCGACTGAAATCAGTCCACACCAAAGGGGAGTTGCTTCGAGCTCATCTTGATGGGAACACTCCACATTTTGTGGATGGTTGTGTACCAAGGGTTCGTTTAAAGAACAAGTACCTGAATGACCATTATGATTTTCATCTTGTTCTTAGTCCACGTGAATCTCCAACATCACCAAATCCGCCTTGGGGCCTTGCAAGTGTGTTCGGGCCGGAGTTCGATTTCACGGGATACGCTTCACACCACTTTGAGGACCCTTACCTCATGACCACAAACGATCAAGTTGAGCATACATTGAAGATGGTTTGTGAGATTCAAGGTCCGACAAGGGTTATTTTCCAACTTAGCACGTGGGTTTTGCATTGGATGACATCTATAGCCATCCTAACAAGATTGAGTCGAAGGCATGTAACTCGTCTTGTCACCATTCGTGCTTCAATTTGTGGGCAAATTGCTTTCAAGAGGAGGGGAATGATACGAACAAGAGGAGCCATTGGAGTAAAGCCATGAGTTTTTCTTGGCAATATGTGGTGGCATTAGATTTGGGGTTCATACTACCAACTCTTGTAGTATCATCCATTTCCATCCAGATTTGAGGACGAATCCTTCTCAAGTGGAGGGGACTGATGTGTGCACGGACCTTAGCCCAAGTAATGACCCAGTCCGAGTTCCATTGGGCCCAGTCACACGTGCACAAGCCAAGTTCTTCAAAGAATCCCTCCAAGCCCCTGTTCGAATTGTCCAAGACCAACATGGAGTCCATAGAGAAATTGAAGGCTTGGAGGGAGACAATCAAGTTATCTACACCACGATCCAAGCCCATGAAGAGTCAAGTGGGCCTCCGAGTGAGCTGGCCGAATAGGGCCTTAGGCTTTAGTGTTTAATTTATAGTTAGATTAGTTGTTCTAGTAGAGCATGGGCCGGCCCATCTTGATCCCAAGGTGGCCGAATTCCCCTTTTCCTTGTTTTCCTTAGGGTTTTTGTAACTCTTAGCCTATAAATAGGCTTGCTTTGTAAGGTTTTAGGTAGACGTTTTATAAATCAAATTACTTAGTTTTTCGATTTTCTTGCTCGTGTGAATTTCGAGCTTTACTTGCTTCTGGCAAGGGTGATTGAGCAATCTTGCATCTTGTCCTTGATTGTTCTACCGACCTATTCCCTGGCGTATTCACCTTCATCGGAGTCGTCGTTCTACAGCCTTTAATCAAATCGTGTCGTCCGTTTGATTCTAGGTCCAGCAATCCAAGCGTTGGACAACCTCGCTAGATCCTCGGGCAAACGTGCTACGTGTCTCGAAACGTGTTGATCGAGGACCGCAATAGTTGGCCTCAGAGCTTATGTGGAGGTTCCCTCATACGTCATGGCGAATACAGGACGCATAAAAGCTAGCCCACAACATTGTCTTCCTGATCCTAAGGGAGTAAAAGAAGTGCCATTACGTGGTGTAGATGAGCAATTGGACCTCGTCAAATCTCAATTGCTTGGTTGGTTTTATACCCGTTGCGGTGTCAAAGACAAAATTTGTAGCTTGGCCATTGATGGGAGTTGTGAAGTCAACCTTGCAACTGCTATCATGGTTGAGAAATTAAATCTTCCAACCATTGGTCATCTTCGACCGCACAAGTTGATGAGTACTCAAGGTGTTGTCTGGGTTACTAAGCACACACTTGTACCTATTCAAATCGGCAAATATGTGGACGAGGTGTTGTGTGATGTAGTCCCAATTCAAGTGACACGGGTTGTTGGGCAAAGCGTGGATGTCGAGGCCAGAAGTTAAATATGACGGACATACTAATAAGTATTCCTTCTTATTTAATAGTCGTCGTATTGCACTTGTATCACTTACTTATGACCAGTTTTGTATTGATCTAGCACACATGAAAAGTAAGGTTGAGCGTTATTGAATGGAGAAGCAGCTAGATGAGGGAATTGTGCCTGAAGAGATAAAACCCGAGGCAGTTGAATGCAATGAGATGAAAGGGTCAGCTGTTGAAATGGACAAGGAGATGGAAAAATCTGATGAGATGGGTGGTAAAAAGGAAGAAAAGAGAGAAAGTGGGCTGATCTTGAGCAACCCGGTGAAGGCCTATTATTTTTCCAACGAACTTACCTTGCTCTGTTTAGTGTTTCTTCTTGTATTCAGATCAAGCAAAGGCAAGTTGAGCTGATCTTGGTGTGTTCCATTCCAAAATCAATTGTAGACTTTGCAAGCTTCCATGTAGTTGGTACTCCAAGAGTTAAACCCCGTTTGTATCCATTCATGGAACAATGTCGACTGAAATCAGTCCACACCAAAGGGGAGTTGCTTCGAGCTCATCTTGATGGGAACACTCCACATTTTGTGGATGGTTGTGTACCAAGGGTTCGTTTAAAGAACAAGTACCTGAATGACCATTATGATTTTCATCTTGTTCTTAGTCCACGTGAATCTCCAACATCACCAAATCCGCCTTGGGGCCTTGCAAGTGTGTTCGGGCCGGAGTTCGATTTCACGGGATACGCTTCACACCACTTTGAGGACCCTTACCTCATGACCACAAACGATCAAGTTGAGCATACATTGAAGATGGTTTGTGAGATTCAAGGTCCGACAAGGGTTATTTTCCAACTTAGCACGTGGGTTTTGCATTGGATGACATCTATAGCCATCCTAACAAGATTGAGTCGAAGGCATGTAACTCGTCTTGTCACCATTCGTGCTTCAATTTGTGGGCAAATTGCTTTCAAGAGGAGGGGAATGATACGAACAAGAGGAGCCATTGGAGTAAAGCCATGAGTTTTTCTTGGCAATATGTGGTGGCATTAGATTTGGGGTTCATACTACCAACTCTTGTAGTATCATCCATTTCCATCCAGATTTGAGGACGAATCCTTCTCAAGTGGAGGGGACTGATGTGTGCACGGACCTTAGCCCAAGTAATGACCCAGTCCGAGTTCCATTGGGCCCAGTCACACGTGCACAAGCCAAGTTCTTCAAAGAATCCCTCCAAGCCCCTGTTCGAATTGTCCAAGACCAACATGGAGTCCATAGAGAAATTGAAGGCTTGGAGGGAGACAATCAAGTTATCTACACCACGATCCAAGCCCATGAAGAGTCAAGTGGGCCTCCGAGTGAGCTGGCCGAATAGGGCCTTAGGCTTTAGTGTTTAATTTATAGTTAGATTAGTTGTTCTAGTAGAGCATGGGCCGGCCCATCTTGATCCCAAGGTGGCCGAATTCCCCTTTTCCTTGTTTTCCTTAGGGTTTTTGTAACTCTTAGCCTATAAATAGGCTTGCTTTGTAAGGTTTTAGGTAGACGTTTTATAAATCAAATTACTTAGTTTTTCGATTTTCTTGCTCGTGTGAATTTCGAGCTTTACTTGCTTCTGGCAAGGGTGATTGAGCAATCTTGCATCTTGTCCTTGATTGTTCTACCGACCTATTCCCTGGCGTATTCACCCTCATCGGAGTCGTCGTTCTACAGCCTTTAATCAAATCGTGTCGTCCGTTTGATTCTAGGTCCAGCAATCCAAGCGTTGGACAACCTCGCTAGATCCTCGGGCAAACGTGCTACGTGTCTCGAAACGTGTTGATCGAGGACCGCAATAGTTGGCCTCAGAGCTTATGTGGAGGTTCCCTCATACGTCATGGCGAATACAGGACGCATAAAAGCTAGCCCACAACATTGTCTTCCTGATCCTAAGGGAGTAAAAGAAGTGCCATTACGTGGTGTAGATGAGCAATTGGACCTCGTCAAATCTCAATTGCTTGGTTGGTTTTATACCCGTTGCGGTGTCAAAGACAAAATTTGTAGCTTGGCCATTGATGGGAGTTGTGAAGTCAACCTTGCAACTGCTATCATGGTTGAGAAATTAAATCTTCCAACCATTGGTCATCTTCGACCGCACAAGTTGATGAGTACTCAAGGTGTTGTCTGGGTTACTAAGCACACACTTGTACCTATTCAAATCGGCAAATATGTGGACGAGGTGTTGTGTGATGCAGTCCCAATTCAAGTGACACGGGTTGTTGGGCAAAGCGTGGATGTCGAGGCCAGAAGTTAAATATGACGGACATACTAATAAGTATTCCTTCTTATTTAATAGTCGTCGTATTGCACTTGTATCACTTACTTATGACCAGTTTTGTATTGATCTAGCACACATGAAAAGTAAGGTTGAGCGTTATTGAATGGAGAAGCAGCTAGATGAGGGAATTGTGCCTGAAGAGATAAAACCCGAGGCAGTTGAATGCAATGAGATGAAAGGGTCAGCTGTTGAAATGGACAAGGAGATGGAAAAATCTGATGAGATGGGTGGTAAAAAGGAAGAAAAGAGAGAAAGTGGGCTGATCTTGAGCAACCCGGTGAAGGCCTATTATTTTTCCAACGAACTTACCTTGCTCTGTTTAGTGTTTCTTCTTGTATTCAGATCAAGCAAAGGCAAGTTGAGCTGATCTTGGTGTGTTCCATTCCAAAATCAATTGTAGACTTTGCAAGCTTCCATGTAGTTGGTACTCCAAGAGTTAAACCCCGTTTGTATCCATTCATGGAACAATGTCAACTGAAATCAGTCCACACCAAGGGGGAGTTGCTTCGAGCTCATCTTGATGGGAACACTCCACATTTTGTGGATGGTTGTGTACCAAGGGTTCGTTTAAAGAACAAGTACCTGAATGACCATTATGATTTTCATCTTGTTCTTAGTCCACGTGAATCTCCAACATCACCAAATCCGCCTTGGGGCCTTGCAAGTGTGTTCGGGCCGGAGTTCGATTTCACGGGATACGCTTCACACCACTTTGAGGACCCTTACCTCATGACCACAAACGATCAAGTTGAGCATACATTGAAGATGGTTTGTGAGATTCAAGGTCCGACAAGGGTTATTTTCCAACTTAGCACGTGGGTTTTGCATTGGATGACATCTATAGCCATCCTAACAAGATTGAGTCGAAGGCATGTAACTCGTCTTGTCACCATTCGTGCTTCAATTTGTGGGCAAATTGCTTTCAAGAGGAGGGGAATGATACGAACAAGAGGAGCCATTGGAGTAAAGCCATGAGTTTTTCTTGGCAATATGTGGTGGCATTAGATTTGGGGTTCATACTACCAACTCTTGTAGTATCATCCATTTCCATCCAGATTTGAGGACGAATCCTTCTCAAGTGGAGGGGACTGATGTGTGCACGGACCTTAGCCCAAGTAATGACCCAGTCCGAGTTCCATTGGGCCCAGTCACACGTGCACAAGCCAAGTTCTTCAAAGAATCCCTCCAAGCCCCTGTTCGAATTGTCCAAGACCAACATGGAGTCCATAGAGAAATTGAAGGCTTGGAGGGAGACAATCAAGTTATCTACACCACGATCCAAGCCCATGAAGAGTCAAGTGGGCCTCCGAGTGAGCTGGCCGAATAGGGCCTTAGGCTTTAGTGTTTAATTTATAGTTAGATTAGTTGTTCTAGTAGAGCATGGGCCGGCCCATCTTGATCCCAAGGTGGCCGAATTCCCCTTTTCCTTGTTTTCCTTAGGGTTTTTGTAACTCTTAGCCTATAAATAGGCTTGCTTTGTAAGGTTTTAGGTAGACGTTTTATAAATCAAATTACTTAGTTTTTCGATTTTCTTGCTCGTGTGAATTTCGAGCTTTACTTGCTTCTGGCAAGGGTGATTGAGCAATCTTGCATCTTGTCCTTGATTGTTCTACCGACCTATTCCCTGGCGTATTCACCCTCATCGGAGTCGTCGTTCTACAGCCTTTAATCAAATCGTGTCGTCCGTTTGATTCTAGGTCCAGCAATCCAAGCGTTGGACAACCTCGCTAGATCCTCGGGCAAACGTGCTACGTGTCTCGAAACGTGTTGATCGAGGACCGCAATAGTTGGCCTCAGAGCTTATGTGGAGGTTCCCTCATACGTCATGGCGAATACAGGACGCATAAAAGCTAGCCCACAACATTGTCTTCCTGATCCTAAGGGAGTAAAAGAAGTGCCATTACGTGGTGTAGATGAGCAATTGGACCTCGTCAAATCTCAATTGCTTGGTTGGTTTTATACCCGTTGCGGTGTCAAAGACAAAATTTGTAGCTTGGCCATTGATGGGAGTTGTGAAGTCAACCTTGCAACTGCTATCATGGTTGAGAAATTAAATCTTCCAACCATTGGTCATCTTCGACCGCACAAGTTGATGAGTACTCAAGGTGTTGTCTGGGTTACTAAGCACACACTTGTACCTATTCAAATCGGCAAATATGTGGACGAGGTGTTGTGTGATGCAGTCCCAATTCAAGTGACACGGGTTGTTGGGCAAAGCGTGGATGTCGAGGCCAGAAGTTAAATATGACGGACATACTAATAAGTATTCCTTCTTATTTAATAGTCGTCGTATTGCACTTGTATCACTTACTTATGACCAGTTTTGTATTGATCTAGCACACATGAAAAGTAAGGTTGAGCGTTATTGAATGGAGAAGCAGCTAGATGAGGGAATTGTGCCTGAAGAGATAAAACCCGAGGCAGTTGAATGCAATGAGATGAAAGGGTCAGCTGTTGAAATGGACAAGGAGATGGAAAAATCTGATGAGATGGGTGGTAAAAAGGAAGAAAAGAGAGAAAGTGGGCTGATCTTGAGCAACCCGGTGAAGGCCTATTATTTTTCCAACGAACTTACCTTGCTCTGTTTAGTGTTTCTTCTTGTATTCAGATCAAGCAAAGGCAAGTTGAGCTGATCTTGGTGTGTTCCATTCCAAAATCAATTGTAGACTTTGCAAGCTTCCATGTAGTTGGTACTCCAAGAGTTAAACCCCGTTTGTATCCATTCATGGAACAATGTCGACTGAAATCAGTCCACACCAAAGGGGAGTTGCTTCGAGCTCATCTTGATGGGAACACTCCACATTTTGTGGATGGTTGTGTACCAAGGGTTCGTTTAAAGAACAAGTACCTGAATGACCATTATGATTTTCATCTTGTTCTTAGTCCACGTGAATCTCCAACATCACCAAATCCGCCTTGGGGCCTTGCAAGTGTGTTCGGGCCGGAGTTCGATTTCACGGGATACGCTTCACACCACTTTGAGGACCCTTACCTCATGACCACAAACGATCAAGTTGAGCATACATTGAAGATGGTTTGTGAGATTCAAGGTCCGACAAGGGTTATTTTCCAACTTAGCACGTGGGTTTTGCATTGGATGACATCTATAGCCATCCTAACAAGATTGAGTCGAAGGCATGTAACTCGTCTTGTCACCATTCGTGCTTCAATTTGTGGGCAAATTGCTTTCAAGAGGAGGGGAATGATACGAACAAGAGGAGCCATTGGAGTAAAGCCATGAGTTTTTCTTGGCAATATGTGGTGGCATTAGATTTGGGGTTCATACTACCAACTCTTGTAGTATCATCCATTTCCATCCAGATTTGAGGACGAATCCTTCTCAAGTGGAGGGGACTGATGTGTGCACGGACCTTAGCCCAAGTAATGACCCAGTCCGAGTTCCATTGGGCCCAGTCACACGTGCACAAGCCAAGTTCTTCAAAGAATCCCTCCAAGCCCCTGTTCGAATTGTCCAAGACCAACATGGAGTCCATAGAGAAATTGAAGGCTTGGAGGGAGACAATCAAGTTATCTACACCACGATCCAAGCCCATGAAGAGTCAAGTGGGCCTCCGAGTGAGCTGGCCGAATAGGGCCTTAGGCTTTAGTGTTTAATTTATAGTTAGATTAGTTGTTCTAGTAGAGCATGGGCCGGCCCATCTTGATCCCAAGGTGGCCGAATTCCCCTTTTCCTTGTTTTCCTTAGGGTTTTTGTAACTCTTAGCCTATAAATAGGCTTGCTTTGTAAGGTTTTAGGTAGACGTTTTATAAATCAAATTACTTAGTTTTTCGATTTTCTTGCTCGTGTGAATTTCGAGCTTTACTTGCTTCTGGCAAGGGTGATTGAGCAATCTTGCATCTTGTCCTTGATTGTTCTACCGACCTATTCCCTGGCGTATTCACCTTCATCGGAGTCGTCGTTCTACAGCCTTTAATCAAATCGTGTCGTCCGTATGATTCTAGGTCCAGCAATCCAAGCGTTGGACAACCTCGCTAGATCCTCGGGCAAACGTGCTACGTGTCTCGAAACGTGTTGATCGAGGACCGCAATAGTTGGCCTCAGAGCTTATGTGGAGGTTCCCTCATACGTCATGGCGAATACAGGACGCATAAAAGCTAGCCCACAACATTGTCTTCCTGATCCTAAGGGAGTAAAAGAAGTGCCATTACGTGGTGTAGATGAGCAATTGGACCTCGTCAAATCTCAATTGCTTGGTTGGTTTTATACCCGTTGCGGTGTCAAAGACAAAATTTGTAGCTTGGCCATTGATGGGAGTTGTGAAGTCAACCTTGCAACTGCTATCATGGTTGAGAAATTAAATCTTCCAACCATTGGTCATCTTCGACCGCACAAGTTGATGAGTACTCAAGGTGTTGTCTGGGTTACTAAGCACACACTTGTACCTATTCAAATCGGCAAATATGTGGACGAGGTGTTGTGTGATGCAGTCCCAATTCAAGTGACACGGGTTGTTGGGCAAAGCGTGGATGTCGAGGCCAGAAGTTAAATATGACGGACATACTAATAAGTATTCCTTCTTATTTAATAGTCGTCGTATTGCACTTGTATCACTTACTTATGACCAGTTTTGTATTGATCTAGCACACATGAAAAGTAAGGTTGAGCGTTATTGAATGGAGAAGCAGCTAGATGAGGGAATTGTGCCTGAAGAGATAAAACCCGAGGGAGTTGAATGCAATGAGATGAAAGGGTCAGCTGTTGAAATGGACAAGGAGATGGAAAAATCTGATGAGATGGGTGGTAAAAAGGAAGAAAAGAGAGAAAGTGGGCTGATCTTGAGCAACCCGGTGAAGGCCTATTATTTTCCCAACGAACTTACCTTGCTTTGTTTAGTGTTTCTTCTTGTATTCAGATCAAGCAAAGGCAAGTTGAGCTGATCTTGGTGTGTTCCATTCCAAAATCAATTGTAGACTTTGCAAGCTTCCATGTAGTTGGTACTCCAAGAGTTAAACCCCGTTTGTATCCATTCATGGAACAATGTCGACTGAAATCAGTCCACACCAAAGGGGAGTTGCTTCGAGCTCATCTTGATGGGAACACTCCACATTTTGTGGATGGTTGTGTACCAAGGGTTCGTTTAAAGAACAAGTACCTGAATGACCATTATGATTTTCATCTTGTTCTTAGTCCACGTGAATCTCCAACATCACCAAATCCGCCTTGGGGCCTTGCAAGTGTGTTCGGGCCGGAGTTCGATTTCACGGGATACGCTTCACACCACTTTGAGGACCCTTACCTCATGACCACAAACGATCAAGTTGAGCATACATTGAAGATGGTTTGTGAGATTCAAGGTCCGACAAGGGTTATTTTCCAACTTAGCACGTGGGTTTTGCATTGGATGACATCTATAGCCATCCTAACAAGATTGAGTCGAAGGCATGTAACTCGTCTTGTCACCATTCGTGCTTCAATTTGTGGGCAAATTGCTTTCAAGAGGAGGGGAATGATACGAACAAGAGGAGCCATTGGAGTAAAGCCATGAGTTTTTCTTGGCAATATGTGGTGGCATTAGATTTGGGGTTCATACTACCAACTCTTGTAGTATCATCCATTTCCATCCAGATTTGAGGACGAATCCTTCTCAAGTGGAGGGGACTGATGTGTGCACGGACCTTAGCCCAAGTAATGACCCAGTCCGAGTTCCATTGGGCCCAGTCACACGTGCACAAGCCAAGTTCTTCAAAGAATCCCTCCAAGCCCCTGTTCGAATTGTCCAAGACCAACATGGAGTCCATAGAGAAATTGAAGGCTTGGAGGGAGACAATCAAGTTATCTACACCACGATCCAAGCCCATGAAGAGTCAAGTGGGCCTCCGAGTGAGCTGGCCGAATAGGGCCTTAGGCTTTAGTGTTTAATTTATAGTTAGATTAGTTGTTCTAGTAGAGCATGGGCCGGCCCATCTTGATCCCAAGGTGGCCGAATTCCCCTTTTCCTTGTTTTCCTTAGGGTTTTTGTAACTCTTAGCCTATAAATAGGCTTGCTTTGTAAGGTTTTAGGTAGACGTTTTATAAATCAAATTACTTAGTTTTTCGATTTTCTTGCTCGTGTGAATTTCGAGCTTTACTTGCTTCTGGCAAGGGTGATTGAGCAATCTTGCATCTTGTCCTTGATTGTTCTACCGACCTATTCCCTGGCGTATTCACCCTCATCGGAGTCGTCGTTCTACAGCCTTTAATCAAATCGTGTCGTCCGTTTGATTCTAGGTCCAGCAATCCAAGCGTTGGACAACCTCGCTAGATCCTCGGGCAAACGTGCTACGTGTCTCGAAACGTGTTGATCGAGGACCGCAATAGTTGGCCTCAGAGCTTATGTGGAGGTTCCCTCATACGTCATGGCGAATACAGGACGCATAAAAGCTTGCCCACAACATTGTCTTCCTGATCCTAAGGGAGTAAAAGAAGTGCCATTACGTGGTGTAGATGAGCAATTGGACCTCGTCAAATCTCAATTGCTTGGTTGGTTTTATACCCGTTGCGGTGTCAAAGACAAAATTTGTAGCTTGGCCATTGATGGGAGTTGTGAAGTCAACCTTGCAACTGCTATCATGGTTGAGAAATTAAATCTTCCAACCATTGGTCATCTTCGACCGCACAAGTTGATGAGTACTCAAGGTGTTGTCTGGGTTACTAAGCACACACTTGTACCTATTCAAATCGGCAAATATGTGGACGAGGTGTTGTGTGATGCAGTCCCAATTCAAGTGACACGGGTTGTTGGGCAAAGCGTGGATGTCGAGGCCAGAAGTTAAATATGACGGACATACTAATAAGTATTCCTTCTTATTTAATAGTCGTCGTATTGCACTTGTATCACTTACTTATGACCAGTTTTGTATTGATCTAGCACACATGAAAAGTAAGGTTGAGCGTTATTGAATGGAGAAGCAGCTAGATGAGGGAATTGTGCCTGAAGAGATAAAACCCGAGGCAGTTGAATGCAATGAGATGAAAGGGTCAGCTGTTGAAATGGACAAGGAGATGGAAAAATCTGATGAGATGGGTGGTAAAAAGGAAGAAAAGAGAGAAAGTGGGCTGATCTTGAGCAACCCGGTGAAGGCCTATTATTTTTCCAACGAACTTACCTTGCTCTGTTTAGTGTTTCTTCTTGTATTCAGATCAAGCAAAGGCAAGTTGAGCTGATCTTGGTGTGTTCCATTCCAAAATCAATTGTAGACTTTGCAAGCTTCCATGTAGTTGGTACTCCAAGAGTTAAACCCCGTTTGTATCCATTCATGGAACAATGTCGACTGAAATCAGTCCACACCAAAGGGGAGTTGCTTCGAGCTCATCTTGATGGGAACACTCCACATTTTGTGGATGGTTGTGTACCAAGGGTTCGTTTAAAGAACAAGTACCTGAATGACCATTATGATTTTCATCTTGTTCTTAGTCCACGTGAATCTCCAACATCACCAAATCCGCCTTGGGGCCTTGCAAGTGTGTTCGGGCCGGAGTTCGATTTCACGGGATACGCTTCACACCACTTTGAGGACCCTTACCTCATGACCACAAACGATCAAGTTGAGCATACATTGAAGATGGTTTGTGAGATTCAAGGTCCGACAAGGGTTATTTTCCAACTTAGCACGTGGGTTTTGCATTGGATGACATCTATAGCCATCCTAACAAGATTGAGTCGAAGGCATGTAACTCGTCTTGTCACCATTCGTGCTTCAATTTGTGGGCAAATTGCTTTCAAGAGGAGGGGAATGATACGAACAAGAGGAGCCATTGGAGTAAAGCCATGAGTTTTTCTTGGCAATATGTGGTGGCATTAGATTTGGGGTTCATACTACCAACTCTTGTAGTATCATCCATTTCCATCCAGATTTGAGGACGAATCCTTCTCAAGTGGAGGGGACTGATGTGTGCACGGACCTTAGCCCAAGTAATGACCCAGTCCGAGTTCCATTGGGCCCAGTCACACGTGCACAAGCCAAGTTCTTCAAAGAATCCCTCCAAGCCCCTGTTCGAATTGTCCAAGACCAACATGGAGTCCATAGAGAAATTGAAGGCTTGGAGGGAGACAATCAAGTTATCTACACCACGATCCAAGCCCATGAAGAGTCAAGTGGGCCTCCGAGTGAGCTGGCCGAATAGGGCCTTAGGCTTTAGTGTTTAATTTATAGTTAGATTAGTTGTTCTAGTAGAGCATGGGCCGGCCCATCTTGATCCCAAGGTGGCCGAATTCCCCTTTTCCTTGTTTTCCTTAGGGTTTTTGTAACTCTTAGCCTATAAATAGGCTTGCTTTGTAAGGTTTTAGGTAGACGTTTTATAAATCAAATTACTTAGTTTTTCGATTTTCTTGCTCGTGTGAATTTCGAGCTTTACTTGCTTCTGGCAAGGGTGATTGAGCAATCTTGCATCTTGTCCTTGATTGTTCTACCGACCTATTCCCTGGCGTATTCACCCTCATCGGAGTCGTCGTTCTACAGCCTTTAATCAAATCGTGTCGTCCGTTTGATTCTAGGTCCAGCAATCCAAGCGTTGGACAACCTCGCTAGATCCTCGGGCAAACGTGCTACGTGTCTCGAAACGTGTTGATCGAGGACCGCAATAGTTGGCCTCAGAGCTTATGTGGAGGTTCCCTCATACGTCATGGCGAATACAGGACGCATAAAAGCTAGCCCACAACATTGTCTTCCTGATCCTAAGGGAGTAAAAGAAGTGCCATTACGTGGTGTAGATGAGCAATTGGACCTCGTCAAATCTCAATTGCTTGGTTGGTTTTATACCCGTTGCGGTGTCAAAGACAAAATTTGTAGCTTGGCCATTGATGGGAGTTGTGAAGTCAACCTTGCAACTGCTATCATGGTTGAGAAATTAAATCTTCCAACCATTGGTCATCTTCGACCGCACAAGTTGATGAGTACTCAAGGTGTTGTCTGGGTTACTAAGCACACACTTGTACCTATTCAAATCGGCAAATATGTGGACGAGGTGTTGTGTGATGCAGTCCCAATTCAAGTGACACGGGTTGTTGGGCAAAGCGTGGATGTCGAGGCCAGAAGTTAAATATGACGGACATACTAATAAGTATTCCTTCTTATTTAATAGTCGTCGTATTGCACTTGTATCACTTACTTATGACCAGTTTTGTATTGATCTAGCACACATGAAAAGTAAGGTTGAGCGTTATTGAATGGAGAAGCAGCTAGATGAGGGAATTGTGCCTGAAGAGATAAAACCCGAGGCAGTTGAATGCAATGAGATGAAAGGGTCAGCTGTTGAAATGGACAAGGAGATGGAAAAATCTGATGAGATGGGTGGTAAAAAGGAAGAAAAGAGAGAAAGTGGGCTGATCTTGAGCAACCCGGTGAAGGCCTATTATTTTTCCAACGAACTTACCTTGCTCTGTTTAGTGTTTCTTCTTGTATTCAGATCAAGCAAAGGCAAGTTGAGCTGATCTTGGTGTGTTCCATTCCAAAATCAATTGTAGACTTTGCAAGCTTCCATGTAGTTGGTACTCCAAGAGTTAAACCCCGTTTGTATCCATTCATGGAACAATGTCGACTGAAATCAGTCCACACCAAAGGGGAGTTGCTTCGAGCTCATCTTGATGGGAACACTCCACATTTTGTGGATGGTTGTGTACCAAGGGTTCGTTTAAAGAACAAGTACCTGAATGACCATTATGATTTTCATCTTGTTCTTAGTCCACGTGAATCTCCAACATCACCAAATCCGCCTTGGGGCCTTGCAAGTGTGTTCGGGCCGGAGTTCGATTTCACGGGATACGCTTCACACCACTTTGAGGACCCTTACCTCATGACCACAAACGATCAAGTTGAGCATACATTGAAGATGGTTTGTGAGATTCAAGGTCCGACAAGGGTTATTTTCCAACTTAGCACGTGGGTTTTGCATTGGATGACATCTATAGCCATCCTAACAAGATTGAGTCGAAGGCATGTAACTCGTCTTGTCACCATTCGTGCTTCAATTTGTGGGCAAATTGCTTTCAAGAGGAGGGGAATGATACGAACAAGAGGAGCCATTGGAGTAAAGCCATGAGTTTTTCTTGGCAATATGTGGTGGCATTAGATTTGGGGTTCATACTACCAACTCTTGTAGTATCATCCATTTCCATCCAGATTTGAGGACGAATCCTTCTCAAGTGGAGGGGACTGATGTGTGCACGGACCTTAGCCCAAGTAATGACCCAGTCCGAGTTCCATTGGGCCCAGTCACACGTGCACAAGCCAAGTTCTTCAAAGAATCCCTCCAAGCCCCTGTTCGAATTGTCCAAGACCAACATGGAGTCCATAGAGAAATTGAAGGCTTGGAGGGAGACAATCAAGTTATCTACACCACGATCCAAGCCCATGAAGAGTCAAGTGGGCCTCCGAGTGAGCTGGCCGAATAGGGCCTTAGGCTTTAGTGTTTAATTTATAGTTAGATTAGTTGTTCTAGTAGAGCATGGGCCGGCCCATCTTGATCCCAAGGTGGCCGAATTCCCCTTTTCCTTGTTTTCCTTAGGGTTTTTGTAACTCTTAGCCTATAAATAGGCTTGCTTTGTAAGGTTTTAGGTAGACGTTTTATAAATCAAATTACTTAGTTTTTCGATTTTCTTGCTCGTGTGAATTTCGAGCTTTACTTGCTTCTGGCAAGGGTGATTGAGCAATCTTGCATCTTGTCCTTGATTGTTCTACCGACCTATTCCCTGGCGTATTCACCCTCATCGGAGTCGTCGTTCTACAGCCTTTAATCAAATCGTGTCGTCCGTTTGATTCTAGGTCCAGCAATCCAAGCGTTGGACAACCTCGCTAGATCCTCGGGCAAACGTGCTACGTGTCTCGAAACGTGTTGATCGAGGACCGCAATAGTTGGCCTCAGAGCTTATGTGGAGGTTCCCTCATACGTCATGGCGAATACAGGACGCATAAAAGCTAGCCCACAACATTGTCTTCCTGATCCTAAGGGAGTAAAAGAAGTGCCATTACGTGGTGTAGATGAGCAATTGGACCTCGTCAAATCTCAATTGCTTGGTTGGTTTTATACCCGTTGCGGTGTCAAAGACAAAATTTGTAGCTTGGCCATTGATGGGAGTTGTGAAGTCAACCTTGCAACTGCTATCATGGTTGAGAAATTAAATCTTCCAACCATTGGTCATCTTCGACCGCACAAGTTGATGAGTACTCAAGGTGTTGTCTGGGTTACTAAGCACACACTTGTACCTATTCAAATCGGCAAATATGTGGACGAGGTGTTGTGTGATGCAGTCCCAATTCAAGTGACACGGGTTGTTGGGCAAAGCGTGGATGTCGAGGCCAGAAGTTAAATATGACGGACATACTAATAAGTATTCCTTCTTATTTAATAGTCGTCGTATTGCACTTGTATCACTTACTTATGACCAGTTTTGTATTGATCTAGCACACATGAAAAGTAAGGTTGAGCGTTATTGAATGGAGAAGCAGCTAGATGAGGGAATTGTGCCTGAAGAGATAAAACCCGAGGCAGTTGAATGCAATGAGATGAAAGGGTCAGCTGTTGAAATGGACAAGGAGATGGAAAAATCTGATGAGATGGGTGGTAAAAAGGAAGAAAAGAGAGAAAGTGGGCTGATCTTGAGCAACCCGGTGAAGGCCTATTATTTTTCCAACGAACTTACCTTGCTCTGTTTAGTGTTTCTTCTTGTATTCAGATCAAGCAAAGGCAAGTTGAGCTGATCTTGGTGTGTTCCATTCCAAAATCAATTGTAGACTTTGCAAGCTTCCATGTAGTTGGTACTCCAAGAGTTAAACCCCGTTTGTATCCATTCATGGAACAATGTCGACTGAAATCAGTCCACACCAAAGGGGAGTTGCTTCGAGCTCATCTTGATGGGAACACTCCACATTTTGTGGATGGTTGTGTACCAAGGGTTCGTTTAAAGAACAAGTACCTGAATGACCATTATGATTTTCATCTTGTTCTTAGTCCACGTGAATCTCCAACATCACCAAATCCGCCTTGGGGCCTTGCAAGTGTGTTCGGGCCGGAGTTCGATTTCACGGGATACGCTTCACACCACTTTGAGGACCCTTACCTCATGACCACAAACGATCAAGTTGAGCATACATTGAAGATGGTTTGTGAGATTCAAGGTCCGACAAGGGTTATTTTCCAACTTAGCACGTGGGTTTTGCATTGGATGACATCTATAGCCATCCTAACAAGATTGAGTCGAAGGCATGTAACTCGTCTTGTCACCATTCGTGCTTCAATTTGTGGGCAAATTGCTTTCAAGAGGAGGGGAATGATACGAACAAGAGGAGCCATTGGAGTAAAGCCATGAGTTTTTCTTGGCAATATGTGGTGGCATTAGATTTGGGGTTCATACTACCAACTCTTGTAGTATCATCCATTTCCATCCAGATTTGAGGACGAATCCTTCTCAAGTGGAGGGGACTGATGTGTGCACGGACCTTAGCCCAAGTAATGACCCAGTCCGAGTTCCATTGGGCCCAGTCACACGTGCACAAGCCAAGTTCTTCAAAGAATCCCTCCAAGCCCCTGTTCGAATTGTCCAAGACCAACATGGAGTCCATAGAGAAATTGAAGGCTTGGAGGGAGACAATCAAGTTATCTACACCACGATCCAAGCCCATGAAGAGTCAAGTGGGCCTCCGAGTGAGCTGGCCGAATAGGGCCTTAGGCTTTAGTGTTTAATTTATAGTTAGATTAGTTGTTCTAGTAGAGCATGGGCCGGCCCATCTTGATCCCAAGGTGGCCGAATTCCCCTTTTCCTTGTTTTCCTTAGGGTTTTTGTAACTCTTAGCCTATAAATAGGCTTGCTTTGTAAGGTTTTAGGTAGACGTTTTATAAATCAAATTACTTAGTTTTTCGATTTTCTTGCTCGTGTGAATTTCGAGCTTTACTTGCTTCTGGCAAGGGTGATTGAGCAATCTTGCATCTTGTCCTTGATTGTTCTACCGACCTATTCCCTGGCGTATTCACCTTCATCGGAGTCGTCGTTCTACAGCCTTTAATCAAATCGTGTCGTCCGTATGATTCTAGGTCCAGCAATCCAAGCGTTGGACAACCTCGCTAGATCCTCGGGCAAACGTGCTACGTGTCTCGAAACGTGTTGATCGAGGACCGCAATAGTTGGCCTCAGAGCTTATGTGGAGGTTCCCTCATACGTCATGGCGAATACAGGACGCATAAAAGCTAGCCCACAACATTGTCTTCCTGATCCTAAGGGAGTAAAAGAAGTGCCATTACGTGGTGTAGATGAGCAATTGGACCTCGTCAAATCTCAATTGCTTGGTTGGTTTTATACCCGTTGCGGTGTCAAAGACAAAATTTGTAGCTTGGCCATTGATGGGAGTTGTGAAGTCAACCTTGCAACTGCTATCATGGTTGAGAAATTAAATCTTCCAACCATTGGTCATCTTCGACCGCACAAGTTGATGAGTACTCAAGGTGTTGTCTGGGTTACTAAGCACACACTTGTACCTATTCAAATCGGCAAATATGTGGACGAGGTGTTGTGTGATGCAGTCCCAATTCAAGTGACACGGGTTGTTGGGCAAAGCGTGGATGTCGAGGCCAGAAGTTAAATATGACGGACATACTAATAAGTATTCCTTCTTATTTAATAGTCGTCGTATTGCACTTGTATCACTTACTTATGACCAGTTTTGTATTGATCTAGCACACATGAAAAGTAAGGTTGAGCGTTATTGAATGGAGAAGCAGCTAGATGAGGGAATTGTGCCTGAAGAGATAAAACCCGAGGGAGTTGAATGCAATGAGATGAAAGGGTCAGCTGTTGAAATGGACAAGGAGATGGAAAAATCTGATGAGATGGGTGGTAAAAAGGAAGAAAAGAGAGAAAGTGGGCTGATCTTGAGCAACCCGGTGAAGGCCTATTATTTTCCCAACGAACTTACCTTGCTTTGTTTAGTGTTTCTTCTTGTATTCAGATCAAGCAAAGGCAAGTTGAGCTGATCTTGGTGTGTTCCATTCCAAAATCAATTGTAGACTTTGCAAGCTTCCATGTAGTTGGTACTCCAAGAGTTAAACCCCGTTTGTATCCATTCATGGAACAATGTCGACTGAAATCAGTCCACACCAAAGGGGAGTTGCTTCGAGCTCATCTTGATGGGAACACTCCACATTTTGTGGATGGTTGTGTACCAAGGGTTCGTTTAAAGAACAAGTACCTGAATGACCATTATGATTTTCATCTTGTTCTTAGTCCACGTGAATCTCCAACATCACCAAATCCGCCTTGGGGCCTTGCAAGTGTGTTCGGGCCGGAGTTCGATTTCACGGGATACGCTTCACACCACTTTGAGGACCCTTACCTCATGACCACAAACGATCAAGTTGAGCATACATTGAAGATGGTTTGTGAGATTCAAGGTCCGACAAGGGTTATTTTCCAACTTAGCACGTGGGTTTTGCATTGGATGACATCTATAGCCATCCTAACAAGATTGAGTCGAAGGCATGTAACTCGTCTTGTCACCATTCGTGCTTCAATTTGTGGGCAAATTGCTTTCAAGAGGAGGGGAATGATACGAACAAGAGGAGCCATTGGAGTAAAGCCATGAGTTTTTCTTGGCAATATGTGGTGGCATTAGATTTGGGGTTCATACTACCAACTCTTGTAGTATCATCCATTTCCATCCAGATTTGAGGACGAATCCTTCTCAAGTGGAGGGGACTGATGTGTGCACGGACCTTAGCCCAAGTAATGACCCAGTCCGAGTTCCATTGGGCCCAGTCACACGTGCACAAGCCAAGTTCTTCAAAGAATCCCTCCAAGCCCCTGTTCGAATTGTCCAAGACCAACATGGAGTCCATAGAGAAATTGAAGGCTTGGAGGGAGACAATCAAGTTATCTACACCACGATCCAAGCCCATGAAGAGTCAAGTGGGCCTCCGAGTGAGCTGGCCGAATAGGGCCTTAGGCTTTAGTGTTTAATTTATAGTTAGATTAGTTGTTCTAGTAGAGCATGGGCCGGCCCATCTTGATCCCAAGGTGGCCGAATTCCCCTTTTCCTTGTTTTCCTTAGGGTTTTTGTAACTCTTAGCCTATAAATAGGCTTGCTTTGTAAGGTTTTAGGTAGACGTTTTATAAATCAAATTACTTAGTTTTTCGATTTTCTTGCTCGTGTGAATTTCGAGCTTTACTTGCTTCTGGCAAGGGTGATTGAGCAATCTTGCATCTTGTCCTTGATTGTTCTACCGACCTATTCCCTGGCGTATTCACCCTCATCGGAGTCGTCGTTCTACAGCCTTTAATCAAATCGTGTCGTCCGTTTGATTCTAGGTCCAGCAATCCAAGCGTTGGACAACCTCGCTAGATCCTCGGGCAAACGTGCTACGTGTCTCGAAACGTGTTGATCGAGGACCGCAATAGTTGGCCTCAGAGCTTATGTGGAGGTTCCCTCATACGTCATGGCGAATACAGGACGCATAAAAGCTTGCCCACAACATTGTCTTCCTGATCCTAAGGGAGTAAAAGAAGTGCCATTACGTGGTGTAGATGAGCAATTGGACCTCGTCAAATCTCAATTGCTTGGTTGGTTTTATACCCGTTGCGGTGTCAAAGACAAAATTTGTAGCTTGGCCATTGATGGGAGTTGTGAAGTCAACCTTGCAACTGCTATCATGGTTGAGAAATTAAATCTTCCAACCATTGGTCATCTTCGACCGCACAAGTTGATGAGTACTCAAGGTGTTGTCTGGGTTACTAAGCACACACTTGTACCTATTCAAATCGGCAAATATGTGGACGAGGTGTTGTGTGATGCAGTCCCAATTCAAGTGACACGGGTTGTTGGGCAAAGCGTGGATGTCGAGGCCAGAAGTTAAATATGACGGACATACTAATAAGTATTCCTTCTTATTTAATAGTCGTCGTATTGCACTTGTATCACTTACTTATGACCAGTTTTGTATTGATCTAGCACACATGAAAAGTAAGGTTGAGCGTTATTGAATGGAGAAGCAGCTAGATGAGGGAATTGTGCCTGAAGAGATAAAACCCGAGGCAGTTGAATGCAATGAGATGAAAGGGTCAGCTGTTGAAATGGACAAGGAGATGGAAAAATCTGATGAGATGGGTGGTAAAAAGGAAGAAAAGAGAGAAAGTGGGCTGATCTTGAGCAACCCGGTGAAGGCCTATTATTTTTCCAACGAACTTACCTTGCTCTGTTTAGTGTTTCTTCTTGTATTCAGATCAAGCAAAGGCAAGTTGAGCTGATCTTGGTGTGTTCCATTCCAAAATCAATTGTAGACTTTGCAAGCTTCCATGTAGTTGGTACTCCAAGAGTTAAACCCCGTTTGTATCCATTCATGGAACAATGTCGACTGAAATCAGTCCACACCAAAGGGGAGTTGCTTCGAGCTCATCTTGATGGGAACACTCCACATTTTGTGGATGGTTGTGTACCAAGGGTTCGTTTAAAGAACAAGTACCTGAATGACCATTATGATTTTCATCTTGTTCTTAGTCCACGTGAATCTCCAACATCACCAAATCCGCCTTGGGGCCTTGCAAGTGTGTTCGGGCCGGAGTTCGATTTCACGGGATACGCTTCACACCACTTTGAGGACCCTTACCTCATGACCACAAACGATCAAGTTGAGCATACATTGAAGATGGTTTGTGAGATTCAAGGTCCGACAAGGGTTATTTTCCAACTTAGCACGTGGGTTTTGCATTGGATGACATCTATAGCCATCCTAACAAGATTGAGTCGAAGGCATGTAACTCGTCTTGTCACCATTCGTGCTTCAATTTGTGGGCAAATTGCTTTCAAGAGGAGGGGAATGATACGAACAAGAGGAGCCATTGGAGTAAAGCCATGAGTTTTTCTTGGCAATATGTGGTGGCATTAGATTTGGGGTTCATACTACCAACTCTTGTAGTATCATCCATTTCCATCCAGATTTGAGGACGAATCCTTCTCAAGTGGAGGGGACTGATGTGTGCACGGACCTTAGCCCAAGTAATGACCCAGTCCGAGTTCCATTGGGCCCAGTCACACGTGCACAAGCCAAGTTCTTCAAAGAATCCCTCCAAGCCCCTGTTCGAATTGTCCAAGACCAACATGGAGTCCATAGAGAAATTGAAGGCTTGGAGGGAGACAATCAAGTTATCTACACCACGATCCAAGCCCATGAAGAGTCAAGTGGGCCTCCGAGTGAGCTGGCCGAATAGGGCCTTAGGCTTTAGTGTTTAATTTATAGTTAGATTAGTTGTTCTAGTAGAGCATGGGCCGGCCCATCTTGATCCCAAGGTGGCCGAATTCCCCTTTTCCTTGTTTTCCTTAGGGTTTTTGTAACTCTTAGCCTATAAATAGGCTTGCTTTGTAAGGTTTTAGGTAGACGTTTTATAAATCAAATTACTTAGTTTTTCGATTTTCTTGCTCGTGTGAATTTCGAGCTTTACTTGCTTCTGGCAAGGGTGATTGAGCAATCTTGCATCTTGTCCTTGATTGTTCTACCGACCTATTCCCTGGCGTATTCACCTTCATCGGAGTCGTCGTTCTACAGCCTTTAATCAAATCGTGTCGTCCGTATGATTCTAGGTCCAGCAATCCAAGCGTTGGACAACCTCGCTAGATCCTCGGGCAAACGTGCTACGTGTCTCGAAACGTGTTGATCGAGGACCGCAATAGTTGGCCTCAGAGCTTATGTGGAGGTTCCCTCATACGTCATGGCGAATACAGGACGCATAAAAGCTAGCCCACAACATTGTCTTCCTGATCCTAAGGGAGTAAAAGAAGTGCCATTACGTGGTGTAGATGAGCAATTGGACCTCGTCAAATCTCAATTGCTTGGTTGGTTTTATACCCGTTGCGGTGTCAAAGACAAAATTTGTAGCTTGGCCATTGATGGGAGTTGTGAAGTCAACCTTGCAACTGCTATCATGGTTGAGAAATTAAATCTTCCAACCATTGGTCATCTTCGACCGCACAAGTTGATGAGTACTCAAGGTGTTGTCTGGGTTACTAAGCACACACTTGTACCTATTCAAATCGGCAAATATGTGGACGAGGTGTTGTGTGATGCAGTCCCAATTCAAGTGACACGGGTTGTTGGGCAAAGCGTGGATGTCGAGGCCAGAAGTTAAATATGACGGACATACTAATAAGTATTCCTTCTTATTTAATAGTCGTCGTATTGCACTTGTATCACTTACTTATGACCAGTTTTGTATTGATCTAGCACACATGAAAAGTAAGGTTGAGCGTTATTGAATGGAGAAGCAGCTAGATGAGGGAATTGTGCCTGAAGAGATAAAACCCGAGGGAGTTGAATGCAATGAGATGAAAGGGTCAGCTGTTGAAATGGACAAGGAGATGGAAAAATCTGATGAGATGGGTGGTAAAAAGGAAGAAAAGAGAGAAAGTGGGCTGATCTTGAGCAACCCGGTGAAGGCCTATTATTTTCCCAACGAACTTACCTTGCTTTGTTTAGTGTTTCTTCTTGTATTCAGATCAAGCAAAGGCAAGTTGAGCTGATCTTGGTGTGTTCCATTCCAAAATCAATTGTAGACTTTGCAAGCTTCCATGTAGTTGGTACTCCAAGAGTTAAACCCCGTTTGTATCCATTCATGGAACAATGTCGACTGAAATCAGTCCACACCAAAGGGGAGTTGCTTCGAGCTCATCTTGATGGGAACACTCCACATTTTGTGGATGGTTGTGTACCAAGGGTTCGTTTAAAGAACAAGTACCTGAATGACCATTATGATTTTCATCTTGTTCTTAGTCCACGTGAATCTCCAACATCACCAAATCCGCCTTGGGGCCTTGCAAGTGTGTTCGGGCCGGAGTTCGATTTCACGGGATACGCTTCACACCACTTTGAGGACCCTTACCTCATGACCACAAACGATCAAGTTGAGCATACATTGAAGATGGTTTGTGAGATTCAAGGTCCGACAAGGGTTATTTTCCAACTTAGCACGTGGGTTTTGCATTGGATGACATCTATAGCCATCCTAACAAGATTGAGTCGAAGGCATGTAACTCGTCTTGTCACCATTCGTGCTTCAATTTGTGGGCAAATTGCTTTCAAGAGGAGGGGAATGATACGAACAAGAGGAGCCATTGGAGTAAAGCCATGAGTTTTTCTTGGCAATATGTGGTGGCATTAGATTTGGGGTTCATACTACCAACTCTTGTAGTATCATCCATTTCCATCCAGATTTGAGGACGAATCCTTCTCAAGTGGAGGGGACTGATGTGTGCACGGACCTTAGCCCAAGTAATGACCCAGTCCGAGTTCCATTGGGCCCAGTCACACGTGCACAAGCCAAGTTCTTCAAAGAATCCCTCCAAGCCCCTGTTCGAATTGTCCAAGACCAACATGGAGTCCATAGAGAAATTGAAGGCTTGGAGGGAGACAATCAAGTTATCTACACCACGATCCAAGCCCATGAAGAGTCAAGTGGGCCTCCGAGTGAGCTGGCCGAATAGGGCCTTAGGCTTTAGTGTTTAATTTATAGTTAGATTAGTTGTTCTAGTAGAGCATGGGCCGGCCCATCTTGATCCCAAGGTGGCCGAATTCCCCTTTTCCTTGTTTTCCTTAGGGTTTTTGTAACTCTTAGCCTATAAATAGGCTTGCTTTGTAAGGTTTTAGGTAGACGTTTTATAAATCAAATTACTTAGTTTTTCGATTTTCTTGCTCGTGTGAATTTCGAGCTTTACTTGCTTCTGGCAAGGGTGATTGAGCAATCTTGCATCTTGTCCTTGATTGTTCTACCGACCTATTCCCTGGCGTATTCACCCTCATCGGAGTCGTCGTTCTACAGCCTTTAATCAAATCGTGTCGTCCGTTTGATTCTAGGTCCAGCAATCCAAGCGTTGGACAACCTCGCTAGATCCTCGGGCAAACGTGCTACGTGTCTCGAAACGTGTTGATCGAGGACCGCAATAGTTGGCCTCAGAGCTTATGTGGAGGTTCCCTCATACGTCATGGCGAATACAGGACGCATAAAAGCTTGCCCACAACATTGTCTTCCTGATCCTAAGGGAGTAAAAGAAGTGCCATTACGTGGTGTAGATGAGCAATTGGACCTCGTCAAATCTCAATTGCTTGGTTGGTTTTATACCCGTTGCGGTGTCAAAGACAAAATTTGTAGCTTGGCCATTGATGGGAGTTGTGAAGTCAACCTTGCAACTGCTATCATGGTTGAGAAATTAAATCTTCCAACCATTGGTCATCTTCGACCGCACAAGTTGATGAGTACTCAAGGTGTTGTCTGGGTTACTAAGCACACACTTGTACCTATTCAAATCGGCAAATATGTGGACGAGGTGTTGTGTGATGCAGTCCCAATTCAAGTGACACGGGTTGTTGGGCAAAGCGTGGATGTCGAGGCCAGAAGTTAAATATGACGGACATACTAATAAGTATTCCTTCTTATTTAATAGTCGTCGTATTGCACTTGTATCACTTACTTATGACCAGTTTTGTATTGATCTAGCACACATGAAAAGTAAGGTTGAGCGTTATTGAATGGAGAAGCAGCTAGATGAGGGAATTGTGCCTGAAGAGATAAAACCCGAGGCAGTTGAATGCAATGAGATGAAAGGGTCAGCTGTTGAAATGGACAAGGAGATGGAAAAATCTGATGAGATGGGTGGTAAAAAGGAAGAAAAGAGAGAAAGTGGGCTGATCTTGAGCAACCCGGTGAAGGCCTATTATTTTCCAACGAACTTACCTTGCTCTGTTTAGTGTTTCTTCTTGTATTCAGATCAAGCAAAGGCAAGTTGAGCTGATCTTGGTGTGTTCCATTCCAAAATCAATTGTAGACTTTGCAAGCTTCCATGTAGTTGGTACTCCAAGAGTTAAACCCCGTTTGTATCCATTCATGGAACAATGTCGACTGAAATCAGTCCACACCAAAGGGGAGTTGCTTCGAGCTCATCTTGATGGGAACACTCCACATTTTGTGGATGGTTGTGTACCAAGGGTTCGTTTAAAGAACAAGTACCTGAATGACCATTATGATTTTCATCTTGTTCTTAGTCCACGTGAATCTCCAACATCACCAAATCCGCCTTGGGGCCTTGCAAGTGTGTTCGGGCCGGAGTTCGATTTCACGGGATACGCTTCACACCACTTTGAGGACCCTTACCTCATGACCACAAACGATCAAGTTGAGCATACATTGAAGATGGTTTGTGAGATTCAAGGTCCGACAAGGGTTATTTTCCAACTTAGCACGTGGGTTTTGCATTGGATGACATCTATAGCCATCCTAACAAGATTGAGTCGAAGGCATGTAACTCGTCTTGTCACCATTCGTGCTTCAATTTGTGGGCAAATTGCTTTCAAGAGGAGGGGAATGATACGAACAAGAGGAGCCATTGGAGTAAAGCCATGAGTTTTTCTTGGCAATATGTGGTGGCATTAGATTTGGGGTTCATACTACCAACTCTTGTAGTATCATCCATTTCCATCCAGATTTGAGGACGAATCCTTCTCAAGTGGAGGGGACTGATGTGTGCACGGACCTTAGCCCAAGTAATGACCCAGTCCGAGTTCCATTGGGCCCAGTCACACGTGCACAAGCCAAGTTCTTCAAAGAATCCCTCCAAGCCCCTGTTCGAATTGTCCAAGACCAACATGGAGTCCATAGAGAAATTGAAGGCTTGGAGGGAGACAATCAAGTTATCTACACCACGATCCAAGCCCATGAAGAGTCAAGTGGGCCTCCGAGTGAGCTGGCCGAATAGGGCCTTAGGCTTTAGTGTTTAATTTATAGTTAGATTAGTTGTTCTAGTAGAGCATGGGCCGGCCCATCTTGATCCCAAGGTGGCCGAATTCCCCTTTTCCTTGTTTTCCTTAGGGTTTTTGTAACTCTTAGCCTATAAATAGGCTTGCTTTGTAAGGTTTTAGGTAGACGTTTTATAAATCAAATTACTTAGTTTTTCGATTTTCTTGCTCGTGTGAATTTCGAGCTTTACTTGCTTCTGGCAAGGGTGATTGAGCAATCTTGCATCTTGTCCTTGATTGTTCTACCGACCTATTCCCTGGCGTATTCACCCTCATCGGAGTCGTCGTTCTACAGCCTTTAATCAAATCGTGTCGTCCGTTTGATTCTAGGTCCAGCAATCCAAGCGTTGGACAACCTCGCTAGATCCTCGGGCAAACGTGCTACGTGTCTCGAAACGTGTTGATCGAGGACCGCAATAGTTGGCCTCAGAGCTTATGTGGAGGTTCCCTCATACGTCATGGCGAATACAGGACGCATAAAAGCTAGCCCACAACATTGTCTTCCTGATCCTAAGGGAGTAAAAGAAGTGCCATTACGTGGTGTAGATGAGCAATTGGACCTCGTCAAATCTCAATTGCTTGGTTGGTTTTATACCCGTTGCGGTGTCAAAGACAAAATTTGTAGCTTGGCCATTGATGGGAGTTGTGAAGTCAACCTTGCAACTGCTATCATGGTTGAGAAATTAAATCTTCCAACCATTGGTCATCTTCGACCGCACAAGTTGATGAGTACTCAAGGTGTTGTCTGGGTTACTAAGCACACACTTGTACCTATTCAAATCGGCAAATATGTGGACGAGGTGTTGTGTGATGCAGTCCCAATTCAAGTGACACGGGTTGTTGGGCAAAGCGTGGATGTCGAGGCCAGAAGTTAAATATGACGGACATACTAATAAGTATTCCTTCTTATTTAATAGTCGTCGTATTGCACTTGTATCACTTACTTATGACCAGTTTTGTATTGATCTAGCACACATGAAAAGTAAGGTTGAGCGTTATTGAATGGAGAAGCAGCTAGATGAGGGAATTGTGCCTGAAGAGATAAAACCCGAGGCAGTTGAATGCAATGAGATGAAAGGGTCAGCTGTTGAAATGGACAAGGAGATGGAAAAATCTGATGAGATGGGTGGTAAAAAGGAAGAAAAGAGAGAAAGTGGGCTGATCTTGAGCAACCCGGTGAAGGCCTATTATTTTCCCAACGAACTTACCTTGCTCTGTTTAGTGTTTCTTCTTGTATTCAGATCAAGCAAAGGCAAGTTGAGCTGATCTTGGTGTGTTCCATTCCAAAATCAATTGTAGACTTTGCAAGCTTCCATGTAGTTGGTACTCCAAGAGTTAAACCCCGTTTGTATCCATTCATGGAACAATGTCGACTGAAATCAGTCCACACCAAAGGGGAGTTGCTTCGAGCTCATCTTGATGGGAACACTCCACATTTTGTGGATGGTTGTGTACCAAGGGTTCGTTTAAAGAACAAGTACCTGAATGACCATTATGATTTTCATCTTGTTCTTAGTCCACGTGAATCTCCAACATCACCAAATCCGCCTTGGGGCCTTGCAAGTGTGTTCGGGCCGGAGTTCGATTTCACGGGATACGCTTCACACCACTTTGAGGACCCTTACCTCATGACCACAAACGATCAAGTTGAGCATACATTGAAGATGGTTTGTGAGATTCAAGGTCCGACAAGGGTTATTTTCCAACTTAGCACGTGGGTTTTGCATTGGATGACATCTATAGCCATCCTAACAAGATTGAGTCGAAGGCATGTAACTCGTCTTGTCACCATTCGTGCTTCAATTTGTGGGCAAATTGCTTTCAAGAGGAGGGGAATGATACGAACAAGAGGAGCCATTGGAGTAAAGCCATGAGTTTTTCTTGGCAATATGTGGTGGCATTAGATTTGGGGTTCATACTACCAACTCTTGTAGTATCATCCATTTCCATCCAGATTTGAGGACGAATCCTTCTCAAGTGGAGGGGACTGATGTGTGCACGGACCTTAGCCCAAGTAATGACCCAGTCCGAGTTCCATTGGGCCCAGTCACACGTGCACAAGCCAAGTTCTTCAAAGAATCCCTCCAAGCCCCTGTTCGAATTGTCCAAGACCAACATGGAGTCCATAGAGAAATTGAAGGCTTGGAGGGAGACAATCAAGTTATCTACACCACGATCCAAGCCCATGAAGAGTCAAGTGGGCCTCCGAGTGAGCTGGCCGAATAGGGCCTTAGGCTTTAGTGTTTAATTTATAGTTAGATTAGTTGTTCTAGTAGAGCATGGGCCGGCCCATCTTGATCCCAAGGTGGCCGAATTCCCCTTTTCCTTGTTTTCCTTAGGGTTTTTGTAACTCTTAGCCTATAAATAGGCTTGCTTTGTAAGGTTTTAGGTAGACGTTTTATAAATCAAATTACTTAGTTTTTCGATTTTCTTGCTCGTGTGAATTTCGAGCTTTACTTGCTTCTGGCAAGGGTGATTGAGCAATCTTGCATCTTGTCCTTGATTGTTCTACCGACCTATTCCCTGGCGTATTCACCCTCATCGGAGTCGTCGTTCTACAGCCTTTAATCAAATCGTGTCGTCCGTTTGATTCTAGGTCCAGCAATCCAAGCGTTGGACAACCTCGCTAGATCCTCGGGCAAACGTGCTACGTGTCTCGAAACGTGTTGATCGAGGACCGCAATAGTTGGCCTCAGAGCTTATGTGGAGGTTCCCTCATACGTCATGGCGAATACAGGACGCATAAAAGCTTGCCCACAACATTGTCTTCCTGATCCTAAGGGAGTAAAAGAAGTGCCATTACGTGGTGTAGATGAGCAATTGGACCTCGTCAAATCTCAATTGCTTGGTTGGTTTTATACCCGTTGCGGTGTCAAAGACAAAATTTGTAGCTTGGCCATTGATGGGAGTTGTGAAGTCAACCTTGCAACTGCTATCATGGTTGAGAAATTAAATCTTCCAACCATTGGTCATCTTCGACCGCACAAGTTGATGAGTACTCAAGGTGTTGTCTGGGTTACTAAGCACACACTTGTACCTATTCAAATCGGCAAATATGTGGACGAGGTGTTGTGTGATGCAGTCCCAATTCAAGTGACACGGGTTGTTGGGCAAAGCGTGGATGTCGAGGCCAGAAGTTAAATATGACGGACATACTAATAAGTATTCCTTCTTATTTAATAGTCGTCGTATTGCACTTGTATCACTTACTTATGACCAGTTTTGTATTGATCTAGCACACATGAAAAGTAAGGTTGAGCGTTATTGAATGGAGAAGCAGCTAGATGAGGGAATTGTGCCTGAAGAGATAAAACCCGAGGCAGTTGAATGCAATGAGATGAAAGGGTCAGCTGTTGAAATGGACAAGGAGATGGAAAAATCTGATGAGATGGGTGGTAAAAAGGAAGAAAAGAGAGAAAGTGGGCTGATCTTGAGCAACCCGGTGAAGGCCTATTATTTTCCCAACGAACTTACCTTGCTTTGTTTAGTGTTTCTTCTTGTATTCAGATCAAGCAAAGGCAAGTTGAGCTGATCTTGGTGTGTTCCATTCCAAAATCAATTGTAGACTTTGCAAGCTTCCATGTAGTTGGTACTCCAAGAGTTAAACCCCGTTTGTATCCATTCATGGAACAATGTCGACTGAAATCAGTCCACACCAAAGGGGAGTTGCTTCGAGCTCATCTTGATGGGAACACTCCACATTTTGTGGATGGTTGTGTACCAAGGGTTCGTTTAAAGAACAAGTACCTGAATGACCATTATGATTTTCATCTTGTTCTTAGTCCACGTGAATCTCCAACATCACCAAATCCGCCTTGGGGCCTTGCAAGTGTGTTCGGGCCGGAGTTCGATTTCACGGGATACGCTTCACACCACTTTGAGGACCCTTACCTCATGACCACAAACGATCAAGTTGAGCATACATTGAAGATGGTTTGTGAGATTCAAGGTCCGACAAGGGTTATTTTCCAACTTAGCACGTGGGTTTTGCATTGGATGACATCTATAGCCATCCTAACAAGATTGAGTCGAAGGCATGTAACTCGTCTTGTCACCATTCGTGCTTCAATTTGTGGGCAAATTGCTTTCAAGAGGAGGGGAATGATACGAACAAGAGGAGCCATTGGAGTAAAGCCATGAGTTTTTCTTGGCAATATGTGGTGGCATTAGATTTGGGGTTCATACTACCAACTCTTGTAGTATCATCCATTTCCATCCAGATTTGAGGACGAATCCTTCTCAAGTGGAGGGGACTGATGTGTGCACGGACCTTAGCCCAAGTAATGACCCAGTCCGAGTTCCATTGGGCCCAGTCACACGTGCACAAGCCAAGTTCTTCAAAGAATCCCTCCAAGCCCCTGTTCGAATTGTCCAAGACCAACATGGAGTCCATAGAGAAATTGAAGGCTTGGAGGGAGACAATCAAGTTATCTACACCACGATCCAAGCCCATGAAGAGTCAAGTGGGCCTCCGAGTGAGCTGGCCGAATAGGGCCTTAGGCTTTAGTGTTTAATTTATAGTTAGATTAGTTGTTCTAGTAGAGCATGGGCCGGCCCATCTTGATCCCAAGGTGGCCGAATTCCCCTTTTCCTTGTTTTCCTTAGGGTTTTTGTAACTCTTAGCCTATAAATAGGCTTGCTTTGTAAGGTTTTAGGTAGACGTTTTATAAATCAAATTACTTAGTTTTTCGATTTTCTTGCTCGTGTGAATTTCGAGCTTTACTTGCTTCTGGCAAGGGTGATTGAGCAATCTTGCATCTTGTCCTTGATTGTTCTACCGACCTATTCCCTGGCGTATTCACCCTCATCGGAGTCGTCGTTCTACAGCCTTTAATCAAATCGTGTCGTCCGTTTGATTCTAGGTCCAGCAATCCAAGCGTTGGACAACCTCGCTAGATCCTCGGGCAAACGTGCTACGTGTCTCGAAACGTGTTGATCGAGGACCGCAATAGTTGGCCTCAGAGCTTATGTGGAGGTTCCCTCATACGTCATGGCGAATACAGGACGCATAAAAGCTAGCCCACAACATTGTCTTCCTGATCCTAAGGGAGTAAAAGAAGTGCCATTACGTGGTGTAGATGAGCAATTGGACCTCGTCAAATCTCAATTGCTTGGTTGGTTTTATACCCGTTGCGGTGTCAAAGACAAAATTTGTAGCTTGGCCATTGATGGGAGTTGTGAAGTCAACCTTGCAACTGCTATCATGGTTGAGAAATTAAATCTTCCAACCATTGGTCATCTTCGACCGCACAAGTTGATGAGTACTCAAGGTGTTGTCTGGGTTACTAAGCACACACTTGTACCTATTCAAATCGGCAAATATGTGGACGAGGTGTTGTGTGATGCAGTCCCAATTCAAGTGACACGGGTTGTTGGGCAAAGCGTGGATGTCGAGGCCAGAAGTTAAATATGACGGACATACTAATAAGTATTCCTTCTTATTTAATAGTCGTCGTATTGCACTTGTATCACTTACTTATGACCAGTTTTGTATTGATCTAGCACACATGAAAAGTAAGGTTGAGCGTTATTGAATGGAGAAGCAGCTAGATGAGGGAATTGTGCCTGAAGAGATAAAACCCGAGGGAGTTGAATGCAATGAGATGAAAGGGTCAGCTGTTGAAATGGACAAGGAGATGGAAAAATCTGATGAGATGGGTGGTAAAAAGGAAGAAAAGAGAGAAAGTGGGCTGATCTTGAGCAACCCGGTGAAGGCCTATTATTTTCCCAACGAACTTACCTTGCTTTGTTTAGTGTTTCTTCTTGTATTCAGATCAAGCAAAGGCAAGTTGAGCTGATCTTGGTGTGTTCCATTCCAAAATCAATTGTAGACTTTGCAAGCTTCCATGTAGTTGGTACTCCAAGAGTTAAACCCCGTTTGTATCCATTCATGGAACAATGTCGACTGAAATCAGTCCACACCAAAGGGGAGTTGCTTCGAGCTCATCTTGATGGGAACACTCCACATTTTGTGGATGGTTGTGTACCAAGGGTTCGTTTAAAGAACAAGTACCTGAATGACCATTATGATTTTCATCTTGTTCTTAGTCCACGTGAATCTCCAACATCACCAAATCCGCCTTGGGGCCTTGCAAGTGTGTTCGGGCCGGAGTTCCATTTCACGGGATACGCTTCACACCACTTTGAGGACCCTTACCTCATGACCACAAACGATCAAGTTGAGCATACATTGAAGATGGTTTGTGAGATTCAAGGTCCGACAAGGGTTATTTTCCAACTTAGCACGTGGGTTTTGCATTGGATGACATCTATAGCCATCCTAACAAGATTGAGTCGAAGGCATGTAACTCGTCTTGTCACCATTCGTGCTTCAATTTGTGGGCAAATTGCTTTCAAGAGGAGGGGAATGATACGAACAAGAGGAGCCATTGGAGTAAAGCCATGAGTTTTTCTTGGCAATATGTGGTGGCATTAGATTTGGGGTTCATACTACCAACTCTTGTAGTATCATCCATTTCCATCCAGATTTGAGGACGAATCCTTCTCAAGTGGAGGGGACTGATGTGTGCACGGACCTTAGCCCAAGTAATGACCCAGTCCGAGTTCCATTGGGCCCAGTCACACGTGCACAAGCCAAGTTCTTCAAAGAATCCCTCCAAGCCCCTGTTCGAATTGTCCAAGACCAACATGGAGTCCATAGAGAAATTGAAGGCTTGGAGGGAGACAATCAAGTTATCTACACCACGATCCAAGCCCATGAAGAGTCAAGTGGGCCTCCGAGTGAGCTGGCCGAATAGGGCCTTAGGCTTTAGTGTTTAATTTATAGTTAGATTAGTTGTTCTAGTAGAGCATGGGCCGGCCCATCTTGATCCCAAGGTGGCCGAATTCCCCTTTTCCTTGTTTTCCTTAGGGTTTTTGTAACTCTTAGCCTATAAATAGGCTTGCTTTGTAAGGTTTTAGGTAGACGTTTTATAAATCAAATTACTTAGTTTTTCGATTTTCTTGCTCGTGTGAATTTCGAGCTTTACTTGCTTCTGGCAAGGGTGATTGAGCAATCTTGCATCTTGTCCTTGATTGTTCTACCGACCTATTCCCTGGCGTATTCACCCTCATCGGAGTCGTCGTTCTACAGCCTTTAATCAAATCGTGTCGTCCGTTTGATTCTAGGTCCAGCAATCCAAGCGTTGGACAACCTCGCTAGATCCTCGGGCAAACGTGCTACGTGTCTCGAAACGTGTTGATCGAGGACCGCAATAGTTGGCCTCAGAGCTTATGTGGAGGTTCCCTCATACGTCATGGCGAACTTAGCACGTGGGTTTTGCATTGGATGACATCTATAGCCATCCTAACAAGATTGAGTCGAAGGCATGTAACTCGTCTTGTCACCATTCGTGCTTCAATTTGTGGGCAAATTGCTTTCAAGAGGAGGGGAATGATACGAACAAGAGGAGCCATTGGAGTAAAGCCATGAGTTTTTCTTGGCAATATGTGGTGGCATTAGATTTGGGGTTCATACTACCAACTCTTGTAGTATCATCCATTTCCATCCAGATTTGAGGACGAATCCTTCTCAAGTGGAGGGGACTGATGTGTGCACGGACCTTAGCCCAAGTAATGACCCAGTCCGAGTTCCATTGGGCCCAGTCACACGTGCACAAGCCAAGTTCTTCAAAGAATCCCTCCAAGCCCCTGTTCGAATTGTCCAAGACCAACATGGAGTCCATAGAGAAATTGAAGGCTTGGAGGGAGACAATCAAGTTATCTACACCACGATCCAAGCCCATGAAGAGTCAAGTGGGCCTCCGAGTGAGCTGGCCGAATAGGGCCTTAGGCTTTAGTGTTTAATTTATAGTTAGATTAGTTGTTCTTGTAGAGCATGGGCCGGCCCATCTTGATCCCAAGGTGGCCGAATTCCCCTTTTCCTTGTTTTCCTTAGGGTTTTTGTAACTCTTAGCCTATAAATAGGCTTGCTTTGTAAGGTTTTAGGTAGACGTTTTATAAATCAAATTACTTAGTTTTTCGATTTTCTTGCTCGTGTGAATTTCGAGCTTTACTTGCTTCTGGCAAGGGTGATTGAGCAATCTTGCATCTTGTCCTTGATTGTTCTACCGACCTATTCCCTGGCGTATTCACCCTCATCGGAGTCGTCGTTCTACAGCCTTTAATCAAATCGTGTCGTCCGTTTGATTCTAGGTCCAGCAATCCAAGCGTTGGACAACCTCGCTAGATCCTCGGGCAAACGTGCTACGTGTCTCGAAACGTGTTGATCGAGGACCGCAATAGTTGGCCTCAGAGCTTATGTGGAGGTTCCCTCATACGTCATGGCGAATACAGGACGCATAAAAGCTAGCCCACAACATTGTCTTCCTGATCCTAAGGGAGTAAAAGAAGTGCCATTACGTGGTGTAGATGAGCAATTGGACCTCGTCAAATCTCAATTGCTTGGTTGGTTTTATACCCGTTGCGGTGTCAAAGACAAAATTTGTAGCTTGGCCATTGATGGGAGTTGTGAAGTCAACCTTGCAACTGCTATCATGGTTGAGAAATTAAATCTTCCAACCATTGGTCATCTTCGACCGCACAAGTTGATGAGTACTCAAGGTGTTGTCTGGGTTACTAAGCACACACTTGTACCTATTCAAATCGGCAAATATGTGGACGAGGTGTTGTGTGATGCAGTCCCAATTCAAGTGACACGGGTTGTTGGGCAAAGCGTGGATGTCGAGGCCAGAAGTTAAATATGACGGACATACTAATAAGTATTCCTTCTTATTTAATAGTCGTCGTATTGCACTTGTATCACTTACTTATGACCAGTTTTGTATTGATCTAGCACACATGAAAAGTAAGGTTGAGCGTTATTGAATGGAGAAGCAGCTAGATGAGGGAATTGTGCCTGAAGAGATAAAACCCGAGGCAGTTGAATGCAATGAGATGAAAGGGTCAGCTGTTGAAATGGACAAGGAGATGGAAAAATCTGATGAGATGGGTGGTAAAAAGGAAGAAAAGAGAGAAAGTGGGCTGATCTTGAGCAACCCGGTGAAGGCCTATTATTTTCCCAACGAACTTACCTTGCTTTGTTTAGTGTTTCTTCTTGTATTCAGATCAAGCAAAGGCAAGTTGAGCTGATCTTGGTGTGTTCCATTCCAAAATCAATTGTAGACTTTGCAAGCTTCCATGTAGTTGGTACTCCAAGAGTTAAACCCCGTTTGTATCCATTCATGGAACAATGTCGACTGAAATCAGTCCACACCAAAGGGGAGTTGCTTCGAGCTCATCTTGATGGGAACACTCCACATTTTGTGGATGGTTGTGTACCAAGGGTTCGTTTAAAGAACAAGTACCTGAATGACCATTATGATTTTCATCTTGTTCTTAGTCCACGTGAATCTCCAACATCACCAAATCCGCCTTGGGGCCTTGCAAGTGTGTTCGGGCCGGAGTTCCATTTCACGGGATACGCTTCACACCACTTTGAGGACCCTTACCTCATGACCACAAACGATCAAGTTGAGCATACATTGAAGATGGTTTGTGAGATTCAAGGTCCGACAAGGGTTATTTTCCAACTTAGCACGTGGGTTTTGCATTGGATGACATCTATAGCCATCCTAACAAGATTGAGTCGAAGGCATGTAACTCGTCTTGTCACCATTCGTGCTTCAATTTGTGGGCAAATTGCTTTCAAGAGGAGGGGAATGATACGAACAAGAGGAGCCATTGGAGTAAAGCCATGAGTTTTTCTTGGCAATATGTGGTGGCATTAGATTTGGGGTTCATACTACCAACTCTTGTAGTATCATCCATTTCCATCCAGATTTGAGGACGAATCCTTCTCAAGTGGAGGGGACTGATGTGTGCACGGACCTTAGCCCAAGTAATGACCCAGTCCGAGTTCCATTGGGCCCAGTCACACGTGCACAAGCCAAGTTCTTCAAAGAATCCCTCCAAGCCCCTGTTCGAATTGTCCAAGACCAACATGGAGTCCATAGAGAAATTGAAGGCTTGGAGGGAGACAATCAAGTTATCTACACCACGATCCAAGCCCATGAAGAGTCAAGTGGGCCTCCGAGTGAGCTGGCCGAATAGGGCCTTAGGCTTTAGTGTTTAATTTATAGTTAGATTAGTTGTTCTTGTAGAGCATGGGCCGGCCCATCTTGATCCCAAGGTGGCCGAATTCCCCTTTTCCTTGTTTTCCTTAGGGTTTTTGTAACTCTTAGCCTATAAATAGGCTTGCTTTGTAAGGTTTTAGGTAGACGTTTTATAAATCAAATTACTTAGTTTTTCGATTTTCTTGCTCGTGTGAATTTCGAGCTTTACTTGCTTCTGGCAAGGGTGATTGAGCAATCTTGCATCTTGTCCTTGATTGTTCTACCGACCTATTCCCTGGCGTATTCACCCTCATCGGAGTCGTCGTTCTACAGCCTTTAATCAAATCGTGTCGTCCGTTTGATTCTAGGTCCAGCAATCCAAGCGTTGGACAACCTCGCTAGATCCTCGGGCAAACGTGCTACGTGTCTCGAAACGTGTTGATCGAGGACCGCAATAGTTGGCCTCAGAGCTTATGTGGAGGTTCCCTCATACGTCATGGCGAATACAGGACGCATAAAAGCTAGCCCACAACATTGTCTTCCTGATCCTAAGGGAGTAAAAGAAGTGCCATTACGTGGTGTAGATGAGCAATTGGACCTCGTCAAATCTCAATTGCTTGGTTGGTTTTATACCCGTTGCGGTGTCAAAGACAAAATTTGTAGCTTGGCCATTGATGGGAGTTGTGAAGTCAACCTTGCAACTGCTATCATGGTTGAGAAATTAAATCTTCCAACCATTGGTCATCTTCGACCGCACAAGTTGATGAGTACTCAAGGTGTTGTCTGGGTTACTAAGCACACACTTGTACCTATTCAAATCGGCAAATATGTGGACGAGGTGTTGTGTGATGCAGTCCCAATTCAAGTGACACGGGTTGTTGGGCAAAGCGTGGATGTCGAGGCCAGAAGTTAAATATGACGGACATACTAATAAGTATTCCTTCTTATTTAATAGTCGTCGTATTGCACTTGTATCACTTACTTATGACCAGTTTTGTATTGATCTAGCACACATGAAAAGTAAGGTTGAGCGTTATTGAATGGAGAAGCAGCTAGATGAGGGAATTGTGCCTGAAGAGATAAAACCCGAGGGAGTTGAATGCAATGAGATGAAAGGGTCAGCTGTTGAAATGGACAAGGAGATGGAAAAATCTGATGAGATGGGTGGTAAAAAGGAAGAAAAGAGAGAAAGTGGGCTGATCTTGAGCAACCCGGTGAAGGCCTATTATTTTCCCAACGAACTTACCTTGCTTTGTTTAGTGTTTCTTCTTGTATTCAGATCAAGCAAAGGCAAGTTGAGCTGATCTTGGTGTGTTCCATTCCAAAATCAATTGTAGACTTTGCAAGCTTCCATGTAGTTGGTACTCCAAGAGTTAAACCCCGTTTGTATCCATTCATGGAACAATGTCGACTGAAATCAGTCCACACCAAAGGGGAGTTGCTTCGAGCTCATCTTGATGGGAACACTCCACATTTTGTGGATGGTTGTGTACCAAGGGTTCGTTTAAAGAACAAGTACCTGAATGACCATTATGATTTTCATCTTGTTCTTAGTCCACGTGAATCTCCAACATCACCAAATCCGCCTTGGGGCCTTGCAAGTGTGTTCGGGCCGGAGTTCCATTTCACGGGATACGCTTCACACCACTTTGAGGACCCTTACCTCATGACCACAAACGATCAAGTTGAGCATACATTGAAGATGGTTTGTGAGATTCAAGGTCCGACAAGGGTTATTTTCCAACTTAGCACGTGGGTTTTGCATTGGATGACATCTATAGCCATCCTAACAAGATTGAGTCGAAGGCATGTAACTCGTCTTGTCACCATTCGTGCTTCAATTTGTGGGCAAATTGCTTTCAAGAGGAGGGGAATGATACGAACAAGAGGAGCCATTGGAGTAAAGCCATGAGTTTTTCTTGGCAATATGTGGTGGCATTAGATTTGGGGTTCATACTACCAACTCTTGTAGTATCATCCATTTCCATCCAGATTTGAGGACGAATCCTTCTCAAGTGGAGGGGACTGATGTGTGCACGGACCTTAGCCCAAGTAATGACCCAGTCCGAGTTCCATTGGGCCCAGTCACACGTGCACAAGCCAAGTTCTTCAAAGAATCCCTCCAAGCCCCTGTTCGAATTGTCCAAGACCAACATGGAGTCCATAGAGAAATTGAAGGCTTGGAGGGAGACAATCAAGTTATCTACACCACGATCCAAGCCCATGAAGAGTCAAGTGGGCCTCCGAGTGAGCTGGCCGAATAGGGCCTTAGGCTTTAGTGTTTAATTTATAGTTAGATTAGTTGTTCTTGTAGAGCATGGGCCGGCCCATCTTGATCCCAAGGTGGCCGAATTCCCCTTTTCCTTGTTTTCCTTAGGGTTTTTGTAACTCTTAGCCTATAAATAGGCTTGCTTTGTAAGGTTTTAGGTAGACGTTTTATAAATCAAATTACTTAGTTTTTCGATTTTCTTGCTCGTGTGAATTTCGAGCTTTACTTGCTTCTGGCAAGGGTGATTGAGCAATCTTGCATCTTGTCCTTGATTGTTCTACCGACCTATTCCCTGGCGTATTCACCCTCATCGGAGTCGTCGTTCTACAGCCTTTAATCAAATCGTGTCGTCCGTTTGATTCTAGGTCCAGCAATCCAAGCGTTGGACAACCTCGCTAGATCCTCGGGCAAACGTGCTACGTGTCTCGAAACGTGTTGATCGAGGACCGCAATAGTTGGCCTCAGAGCTTATGTGGAGGTTCCCTCATACGTCATGGCGAATACAGGACGCATAAAAGCTAGCCCACAACATTGTCTTCCTGATCCTAAGGGAGTAAAAGAAGTGCCATTACGTGGTGTAGATGAGCAATTGGACCTCGTCAAATCTCAATTGCTTGGTTGGTTTTATACCCGTTGCGGTGTCAAAGACAAAATTTGTAGCTTGGCCATTGATGGGAGTTGTGAAGTCAACCTTGCAACTGCTATCATGGTTGAGAAATTAAATCTTCCAACCATTGGTCATCTTCGACCGCACAAGTTGATGAGTACTCAAGGTGTTGTCTGGGTTACTAAGCACACACTTGTACCTATTCAAATCGGCAAATATGTGGACGAGGTGTTGTGTGATGCAGTCCCAATTCAAGTGACACGGGTTGTTGGGCAAAGCGTGGATGTCGAGGCCAGAAGTTAAATATGACGGACATACTAATAAGTATTCCTTCTTATTTAATAGTCGTCGTATTGCACTTGTATCACTTACTTATGACCAGTTTTGTATTGATCTAGCACACATGAAAAGTAAGGTTGAGCGTTATTGAATGGAGAAGCAGCTAGATGAGGGAATTGTGCCTGAAGAGATAAAACCCGAGGGAGTTGAATGCAATGAGATGAAAGGGTCAGCTGTTGAAATGGACAAGGAGATGGAAAAATCTGATGAGATGGGTGGTAAAAAGGAAGAAAAGAGAGAAAGTGGGCTGATCTTGAGCAACCCGGTGAAGGCCTATTATTTTCCCAACGAACTTACCTTGCTTTGTTTAGTGTTTCTTCTTGTATTCAGATCAAGCAAAGGCAAGTTGAGCTGATCTTGGTGTGTTCCATTCCAAAATCAATTGTAGACTTTGCAAGCTTCCATGTAGTTGGTACTCCAAGAGTTAAACCCCGTTTGTATCCATTCATGGAACAATGTCGACTGAAATCAGTCCACACCAAAGGGGAGTTGCTTCGAGCTCATCTTGATGGGAACACTCCACATTTTGTGGATGGTTGTGTACCAAGGGTTCGTTTAAAGAACAAGTACCTGAATGACCATTATGATTTTCATCTTGTTCTTAGTCCACGTGAATCTCCAACATCACCAAATCCGCCTTGGGGCCTTGCAAGTGTGTTCGGGCCGGAGTTCCATTTCACGGGATACGCTTCACACCACTTTGAGGACCCTTACCTCATGACCACAAACGATCAAGTTGAGCATACATTGAAGATGGTTTGTGAGATTCAAGGTCCGACAAGGGTTATTTTCCAACTTAGCACGTGGGTTTTGCATTGGATGACATCTATAGCCATCCTAACAAGATTGAGTCGAAGGCATGTAACTCGTCTTGTCACCATTCGTGCTTCAATTTGTGGGCAAATTGCTTTCAAGAGGAGGGGAATGATACGAACAAGAGGAGCCATTGGAGTAAAGCCATGAGTTTTTCTTGGCAATATGTGGTGGCATTAGATTTGGGGTTCATACTACCAACTCTTGTAGTATCATCCATTTCCATCCAGATTTGAGGACGAATCCTTCTCAAGTGGAGGGGACTGATGTGTGCACGGACCTTAGCCCAAGTAATGACCCAGTCCGAGTTCCATTGGGCCCAGTCACACGTGCACAAGCCAAGTTCTTCAAAGAATCCCTCCAAGCCCCTGTTCGAATTGTCCAAGACCAACATGGAGTCCATAGAGAAATTGAAGGCTTGGAGGGAGACAATCAAGTTATCTACACCACGATCCAAGCCCATGAAGAGTCAAGTGGGCCTCCGAGTGAGCTGGCCGAATAGGGCCTTAGGCTTTAGTGTTTAATTTATAGTTAGATTAGTTGTTCTTGTAGAGCATGGGCCGGCCCATCTTGATCCCAAGGTGGCCGAATTCCCCTTTTCCTTGTTTTCCTTAGGGTTTTTGTAACTCTTAGCCTATAAATAGGCTTGCTTTGTAAGGTTTTAGGTAGACGTTTTATAAATCAAATTACTTAGTTTTTCGATTTTCTTGCTCGTGTGAATTTCGAGCTTTACTTGCTTCTGGCAAGGGTGATTGAGCAATCTTGCATCTTGTCCTTGATTGTTCTACCGACCTATTCCCTGGCGTATTCACCCTCATCGGAGTCGTCGTTCTACAGCCTTTAATCAAATCGTGTCGTCCGTTTGATTCTAGGTCCAGCAATCCAAGCGTTGGACAACCTCGCTAGATCCTCGGGCAAACGTGCTACGTGTCTCGAAACGTGTTGATCGAGGACCGCAATAGTTGGCCTCAGAGCTTATGTGGAGGTTCCCTCATACGTCATGGCGAATACAGGACGCATAAAAGCTAGCCCACAACATTGTCTTCCTGATCCTAAGGGAGTAAAAGAAGTGCCATTACGTGGTGTAGATGAGCAATTGGACCTCGTCAAATCTCAATTGCTTGGTTGGTTTTATACCCGTTGCGGTGTCAAAGACAAAATTTGTAGCTTGGCCATTGATGGGAGTTGTGAAGTCAACCTTGCAACTGCTATCATGGTTGAGAAATTAAATCTTCCAACCATTGGTCATCTTCGACCGCACAAGTTGATGAGTACTCAAGGTGTTGTCTGGGTTACTAAGCACACACTTGTACCTATTCAAATCGGCAAATATGTGGACGAGGTGTTGTGTGATGCAGTCCCAATTCAAGTGACACGGGTTGTTGGGCAAAGCGTGGATGTCGAGGCCAGAAGTTAAATATGACGGACATACTAATAAGTATTCCTTCTTATTTAATAGTCGTCGTATTGCACTTGTATCACTTACTTATGACCAGTTTTGTATTGATCTAGCACACATGAAAAGTAAGGTTGAGCGTTATTGAATGGAGAAGCAGCTAGATGAGGGAATTGTGCCTGAAGAGATAAAACCCGAGGGAGTTGAATGCAATGAGATGAAAGGGTCAGCTGTTGAAATGGACAAGGAGATGGAAAAATCTGATGAGATGGGTGGTAAAAAGGAAGAAAAGAGAGAAAGTGGGCTGATCTTGAGCAACCCGGTGAAGGCCTATTATTTTCCCAACGAACTTACCTTGCTTTGTTTAGTGTTTCTTCTTGTATTCAGATCAAGCAAAGGCAAGTTGAGCTGATCTTGGTGTGTTCCATTCCAAAATCAATTGTAGACTTTGCAAGCTTCCATGTAGTTGGTACTCCAAGAGTTAAACCCCGTTTGTATCCATTCATGGAACAATGTCGACTGAAATCAGTCCACACCAAAGGGGAGTTGCTTCGAGCTCATCTTGATGGGAACACTCCACATTTTGTGGATGGTTGTGTACCAAGGGTTCGTTTAAAGAACAAGTACCTGAATGACCATTATGATTTTCATCTTGTTCTTAGTCCACGTGAATCTCCAACATCACCAAATCCGCCTTGGGGCCTTGCAAGTGTGTTCGGGCCGGAGTTCCATTTCACGGGATACGCTTCACACCACTTTGAGGACCCTTACCTCATGACCACAAACGATCAAGTTGAGCATACATTGAAGATGGTTTGTGAGATTCAAGGTCCGACAAGGGTTATTTTCCAACTTAGCACGTGGGTTTTGCATTGGATGACATCTATAGCCATCCTAACAAGATTGAGTCGAAGGCATGTAACTCGTCTTGTCACCATTCGTGCTTCAATTTGTGGGCAAATTGCTTTCAAGAGGAGGGGAATGATACGAACAAGAGGAGCCATTGGAGTAAAGCCATGAGTTTTTCTTGGCAATATGTGGTGGCATTAGATTTGGGGTTCATACTACCAACTCTTGTAGTATCATCCATTTCCATCCAGATTTGAGGACGAATCCTTCTCAAGTGGAGGGGACTGATGTGTGCACGGACCTTAGCCCAAGTAATGACCCAGTCCGAGTTCCATTGGGCCCAGTCACACGTGCACAAGCCAAGTTCTTCAAAGAATCCCTCCAAGCCCCTGTTCGAATTGTCCAAGACCAACATGGAGTCCATAGAGAAATTGAAGGCTTGGAGGGAGACAATCAAGTTATCTACACCACGATCCAAGCCCATGAAGAGTCAAGTGGGCCTCCGAGTGAGCTGGCCGAATAGGGCCTTAGGCTTTAGTGTTTAATTTATAGTTAGATTAGTTGTTCTTGTAGAGCATGGGCCGGCCCATCTTGATCCCAAGGTGGCCGAATTCCCCTTTTCCTTGTTTTCCTTAGGGTTTTTGTAACTCTTAGCCTATAAATAGGCTTGCTTTGTAAGGTTTTAGGTAGACGTTTTATAAATCAAATTACTTAGTTTTTCGATTTTCTTGCTCGTGTGAATTTCGAGCTTTACTTGCTTCTGGCAAGGGTGATTGAGCAATCTTGCATCTTGTCCTTGATTGTTCTACCGACCTATTCCCTGGCGTATTCACCCTCATCGGAGTCGTCGTTCTACAGCCTTTAATCAAATCGTGTCGTCCGTTTGATTCTAGGTCCAGCAATCCAAGCGTTGGACAACCTCGCTAGATCCTCGGGCAAACGTGCTACGTGTCTCGAAACGTGTTGATCGAGGACCGCAATAGTTGGCCTCAGAGCTTATGTGGAGGTTCCCTCATACGTCATGGCGAATACAGGACGCATAAAAGCTAGCCCACAACATTGTCTTCCTGATCCTAAGGGAGTAAAAGAAGTGCCATTACGTGGTGTAGATGAGCAATTGGACCTCGTCAAATCTCAATTGCTTGGTTGGTTTTATACCCGTTGCGGTGTCAAAGACAAAATTTGTAGCTTGGCCATTGATGGGAGTTGTGAAGTCAACCTTGCAACTGCTATCATGGTTGAGAAATTAAATCTTCCAACCATTGGTCATCTTCGACCGCACAAGTTGATGAGTACTCAAGGTGTTGTCTGGGTTACTAAGCACACACTTGTACCTATTCAAATCGGCAAATATGTGGACGAGGTGTTGTGTGATGCAGTCCCAATTCAAGTGACACGGGTTGTTGGGCAAAGCGTGGATGTCGAGGCCAGAAGTTAAATATGACGGACATACTAATAAGTATTCCTTCTTATTTAATAGTCGTCGTATTGCACTTGTATCACTTACTTATGACCAGTTTTGTATTGATCTAGCACACATGAAAAGTAAGGTTGAGCGTTATTGAATGGAGAAGCAGCTAGATGAGGGAATTGTGCCTGAAGAGATAAAACCCGAGGGAGTTGAATGCAATGAGATGAAAGGGTCAGCTGTTGAAATGGACAAGGAGATGGAAAAATCTGATGAGATGGGTGGTAAAAAGGAAGAAAAGAGAGAAAGTGGGCTGATCTTGAGCAACCCGGTGAAGGCCTATTATTTTCCCAACGAACTTACCTTGCTTTGTTTAGTGTTTCTTCTTGTATTCAGATCAAGCAAAGGCAAGTTGAGCTGATCTTGGTGTGTTCCATTCCAAAATCAATTGTAGACTTTGCAAGCTTCCATGTAGTTGGTACTCCAAGAGTTAAACCCCGTTTGTATCCATTCATGGAACAATGTCGACTGAAATCAGTCCACACCAAAGGGGAGTTGCTTCGAGCTCATCTTGATGGGAACACTCCACATTTTGTGGATGGTTGTGTACCAAGGGTTCGTTTAAAGAACAAGTACCTGAATGACCATTATGATTTTCATCTTGTTCTTAGTCCACGTGAATCTCCAACATCACCAAATCCGCCTTGGGGCCTTGCAAGTGTGTTCGGGCCGGAGTTCCATTTCACGGGATACGCTTCACACCACTTTGAGGACCCTTACCTCATGACCACAAACGATCAAGTTGAGCATACATTGAAGATGGTTTGTGAGATTCAAGGTCCGACAAGGGTTATTTTCCAACTTAGCACGTGGGTTTTGCATTGGATGACATCTATAGCCATCCTAACAAGATTGAGTCGAAGGCATGTAACTCGTCTTGTCACCATTCGTGCTTCAATTTGTGGGCAAATTGCTTTCAAGAGGAGGGGAATGATACGAACAAGAGGAGCCATTGGAGTAAAGCCATGAGTTTTTCTTGGCAATATGTGGTGGCATTAGATTTGGGGTTCATACTACCAACTCTTGTAGTATCATCCATTTCCATCCAGATTTGAGGACGAATCCTTCTCAAGTGGAGGGGACTGATGTGTGCACGGACCTTAGCCCAAGTAATGACCCAGTCCGAGTTCCATTGGGCCCAGTCACACGTGCACAAGCCAAGTTCTTCAAAGAATCCCTCCAAGCCCCTGTTCGAATTGTCCAAGACCAACATGGAGTCCATAGAGAAATTGAAGGCTTGGAGGGAGACAATCAAGTTATCTACACCACGATCCAAGCCCATGAAGAGTCAAGTGGGCCTCCGAGTGAGCTGGCCGAATAGGGCCTTAGGCTTTAGTGTTTAATTTATAGTTAGATTAGTTGTTCTTGTAGAGCATGGGCCGGCCCATCTTGATCCCAAGGTGGCCGAATTCCCCTTTTCCTTGTTTTCCTTAGGGTTTTTGTAACTCTTAGCCTATAAATAGGCTTGCTTTGTAAGGTTTTAGGTAGACGTTTTATAAATCAAATTACTTAGTTTTTCGATTTTCTTGCTCGTGTGAATTTCGAGCTTTACTTGCTTCTGGCAAGGGTGATTGAGCAATCTTGCATCTTGTCCTTGATTGTTCTACCGACCTATTCCCTGGCGTATTCACCCTCATCGGAGTCGTCGTTCTACAGCCTTTAATCAAATCGTGTCGTCCGTTTGATTCTAGGTCCAGCAATCCAAGCGTTGGACAACCTCGCTAGATCCTCGGGCAAACGTGCTACGTGTCTCGAAACGTGTTGATCGAGGACCGCAATAGTTGGCCTCAGAGCTTATGTGGAGGTTCCCTCATACGTCATGGCGAATACAGGACGCATAAAAGCTAGCCCACAACATTGTCTTCCTGATCCTAAGGGAGTAAAAGAAGTGCCATTACGTGGTGTAGATGAGCAATTGGACCTCGTCAAATCTCAATTGCTTGGTTGGTTTTATACCCGTTGCGGTGTCAAAGACAAAATTTGTAGCTTGGCCATTGATGGGAGTTGTGAAGTCAACCTTGCAACTGCTATCATGGTTGAGAAATTAAATCTTCCAACCATTGGTCATCTTCGACCGCACAAGTTGATGAGTACTCAAGGTGTTGTCTGGGTTACTAAGCACACACTTGTACCTATTCAAATCGGCAAATATGTGGACGAGGTGTTGTGTGATGCAGTCCCAATTCAAGTGACACGGGTTGTTGGGCAAAGCGTGGATGTCGAGGCCAGAAGTTAAATATGACGGACATACTAATAAGTATTCCTTCTTATTTAATAGTCGTCGTATTGCACTTGTATCACTTACTTATGACCAGTTTTGTATTGATCTAGCACACATGAAAAGTAAGGTTGAGCGTTATTGAATGGAGAAGCAGCTAGATGAGGGAATTGTGCCTGAAGAGATAAAACCCGAGGGAGTTGAATGCAATGAGATGAAAGGGTCAGCTGTTGAAATGGACAAGGAGATGGAAAAATCTGATGAGATGGGTGGTAAAAAGGAAGAAAAGAGAGAAAGTGGGCTGATCTTGAGCAACCCGGTGAAGGCCTATTATTTTCCCAACGAACTTACCTTGCTTTGTTTAGTGTTTCTTCTTGTATTCAGATCAAGCAAAGGCAAGTTGAGCTGATCTTGGTGTGTTCCATTCCAAAATCAATTGTAGACTTTGCAAGCTTCCATGTAGTTGGTACTCCAAGAGTTAAACCCCGTTTGTATCCATTCATGGAACAATGTCGACTGAAATCAGTCCACACCAAAGGGGAGTTGCTTCGAGCTCATCTTGATGGGAACACTCCACATTTTGTGGATGGTTGTGTACCAAGGGTTCGTTTAAAGAACAAGTACCTGAATGACCATTATGATTTTCATCTTGTTCTTAGTCCACGTGAATCTCCAACATCACCAAATCCGCCTTGGGGCCTTGCAAGTGTGTTCGGGCCGGAGTTCCATTTCACGGGATACGCTTCACACCACTTTGAGGACCCTTACCTCATGACCACAAACGATCAAGTTGAGCATACATTGAAGATGGTTTGTGAGATTCAAGGTCCGACAAGGGTTATTTTCCAACTTAGCACGTGGGTTTTGCATTGGATGACATCTATAGCCATCCTAACAAGATTGAGTCGAAGGCATGTAACTCGTCTTGTCACCATTCGTGCTTCAATTTGTGGGCAAATTGCTTTCAAGAGGAGGGGAATGATACGAACAAGAGGAGCCATTGGAGTAAAGCCATGAGTTTTTCTTGGCAATATGTGGTGGCATTAGATTTGGGGTTCATACTACCAACTCTTGTAGTATCATCCATTTCCATCCAGATTTGAGGACGAATCCTTCTCAAGTGGAGGGGACTGATGTGTGCACGGACCTTAGCCCAAGTAATGACCCAGTCCGAGTTCCATTGGGCCCAGTCACACGTGCACAAGCCAAGTTCTTCAAAGAATCCCTCCAAGCCCCTGTTCGAATTGTCCAAGACCAACATGGAGTCCATAGAGAAATTGAAGGCTTGGAGGGAGACAATCAAGTTATCTACACCACGATCCAAGCCCATGAAGAGTCAAGTGGGCCTCCGAGTGAGCTGGCCGAATAGGGCCTTAGGCTTTAGTGTTTAATTTATAGTTAGATTAGTTGTTCTTGTAGAGCATGGGCCGGCCCATCTTGATCCCAAGGTGGCCGAATTCCCCTTTTCCTTGTTTTCCTTAGGGTTTTTGTAACTCTTAGCCTATAAATAGGCTTGCTTTGTAAGGTTTTAGGTAGACGTTTTATAAATCAAATTACTTAGTTTTTCGATTTTCTTGCTCGTGTGAATTTCGAGCTTTACTTGCTTCTGGCAAGGGTGATTGAGCAATCTTGCATCTTGTCCTTGATTGTTCTACCGACCTATTCCCTGGCGTATTCACCCTCATCGGAGTCGTCGTTCTACAGCCTTTAATCAAATCGTGTCGTCCGTTTGATTCTAGGTCCAGCAATCCAAGCGTTGGACAACCTCGCTAGATCCTCGGGCAAACGTGCTACGTGTCTCGAAACGTGTTGATCGAGGACCGCAATAGTTGGCCTCAGAGCTTATGTGGAGGTTCCCTCATACGTCATGGCGAATACAGGACGCATAAAAGCTAGCCCACAACATTGTCTTCCTGATCCTAAGGGAGTAAAAGAAGTGCCATTACGTGGTGTAGATGAGCAATTGGACCTCGTCAAATCTCAATTGCTTGGTTGGTTTTATACCCGTTGCGGTGTCAAAGACAAAATTTGTAGCTTGGCCATTGATGGGAGTTGTGAAGTCAACCTTGCAACTGCTATCATGGTTGAGAAATTAAATCTTCCAACCATTGGTCATCTTCGACCGCACAAGTTGATGAGTACTCAAGGTGTTGTCTGGGTTACTAAGCACACACTTGTACCTATTCAAATCGGCAAATATGTGGACGAGGTGTTGTGTGATGCAGTCCCAATTCAAGTGACACGGGTTGTTGGGCAAAGCGTGGATGTCGAGGCCAGAAGTTAAATATGACGGACATACTAATAAGTATTCCTTCTTATTTAATAGTCGTCGTATTGCACTTGTATCACTTACTTATGACCAGTTTTGTATTGATCTAGCACACATGAAAAGTAAGGTTGAGCGTTATTGAATGGAGAAGCAGCTAGATGAGGGAATTGTGCCTGAAGAGATAAAACCCGAGGGAGTTGAATGCAATGAGATGAAAGGGTCAGCTGTTGAAATGGACAAGGAGATGGAAAAATCTGATGAGATGGGTGGTAAAAAGGAAGAAAAGAGAGAAAGTGGGCTGATCTTGAGCAACCCGGTGAAGGCCTATTATTTTCCCAACGAACTTACCTTGCTTTGTTTAGTGTTTCTTCTTGTATTCAGATCAAGCAAAGGCAAGTTGAGCTGATCTTGGTGTGTTCCATTCCAAAATCAATTGTAGACTTTGCAAGCTTCCATGTAGTTGGTACTCCAAGAGTTAAACCCCGTTTGTATCCATTCATGGAACAATGTCGACTGAAATCAGTCCACACCAAAGGGGAGTTGCTTCGAGCTCATCTTGATGGGAACACTCCACATTTTGTGGATGGTTGTGTACCAAGGGTTCGTTTAAAGAACAAGTACCTGAATGACCATTATGATTTTCATCTTGTTCTTAGTCCACGTGAATCTCCAACATCACCAAATCCGCCTTGGGGCCTTGCAAGTGTGTTCGGGCCGGAGTTCCATTTCACGGGATACGCTTCACACCACTTTGAGGACCCTTACCTCATGACCACAAACGATCAAGTTGAGCATACATTGAAGATGGTTTGTGAGATTCAAGGTCCGACAAGGGTTATTTTCCAACTTAGCACGTGGGTTTTGCATTGGATGACATCTATAGCCATCCTAACAAGATTGAGTCGAAGGCATGTAACTCGTCTTGTCACCATTCGTGCTTCAATTTGTGGGCAAATTGCTTTCAAGAGGAGGGGAATGATACGAACAAGAGGAGCCATTGGAGTAAAGCCATGAGTTTTTCTTGGCAATATGTGGTGGCATTAGATTTGGGGTTCATACTACCAACTCTTGTAGTATCATCCATTTCCATCCAGATTTGAGGACGAATCCTTCTCAAGTGGAGGGGACTGATGTGTGCACGGACCTTAGCCCAAGTAATGACCCAGTCCGAGTTCCATTGGGCCCAGTCACACGTGCACAAGCCAAGTTCTTCAAAGAATCCCTCCAAGCCCCTGTTCGAATTGTCCAAGACCAACATGGAGTCCATAGAGAAATTGAAGGCTTGGAGGGAGACAATCAAGTTATCTACACCACGATCCAAGCCCATGAAGAGTCAAGTGGGCCTCCGAGTGAGCTGGCCGAATAGGGCCTTAGGCTTTAGTGTTTAATTTATAGTTAGATTAGTTGTTCTTGTAGAGCATGGGCCGGCCCATCTTGATCCCAAGGTGGCCGAATTCCCCTTTTCCTTGTTTTCCTTAGGGTTTTTGTAACTCTTAGCCTATAAATAGGCTTGCTTTGTAAGGTTTTAGGTAGACGTTTTATAAATCAAATTACTTAGTTTTTCGATTTTCTTGCTCGTGTGAATTTCGAGCTTTACTTGCTTCTGGCAAGGGTGATTGAGCAATCTTGCATCTTGTCCTTGATTGTTCTACCGACCTATTCCCTGGCGTATTCACCCTCATCGGAGTCGTCGTTCTACAGCCTTTAATCAAATCGTGTCGTCCGTTTGATTCTAGGTCCAGCAATCCAAGCGTTGGACAACCTCGCTAGATCCTCGGGCAAACGTGCTACGTGTCTCGAAACGTGTTGATCGAGGACCGCAATAGTTGGCCTCAGAGCTTATGTGGAGGTTCCCTCATACGTCATGGCGAATACAGGACGCATAAAAGCTAGCCCACAACATTGTCTTCCTGATCCTAAGGGAGTAAAAGAAGTGCCATTACGTGGTGTAGATGAGCAATTGGACCTCGTCAAATCTCAATTGCTTGGTTGGTTTTATACCCGTTGCGGTGTCAAAGACAAAATTTGTAGCTTGGCCATTGATGGGAGTTGTGAAGTCAACCTTGCAACTGCTATCATGGTTGAGAAATTAAATCTTCCAACCATTGGTCATCTTCGACCGCACAAGTTGATGAGTACTCAAGGTGTTGTCTGGGTTACTAAGCACACACTTGTACCTATTCAAATCGGCAAATATGTGGACGAGGTGTTGTGTGATGCAGTCCCAATTCAAGTGACACGGGTTGTTGGGCAAAGCGTGGATGTCGAGGCCAGAAGTTAAATATGACGGACATACTAATAAGTATTCCTTCTTATTTAATAGTCGTCGTATTGCACTTGTATCACTTACTTATGACCAGTTTTGTATTGATCTAGCACACATGAAAAGTAAGGTTGAGCGTTATTGAATGGAGAAGCAGCTAGATGAGGGAATTGTGCCTGAAGAGATAAAACCCGAGGGAGTTGAATGCAATGAGATGAAAGGGTCAGCTGTTGAAATGGACAAGGAGATGGAAAAATCTGATGAGATGGGTGGTAAAAAGGAAGAAAAGAGAGAAAGTGGGCTGATCTTGAGCAACCCGGTGAAGGCCTATTATTTTCCCAACGAACTTACCTTGCTTTGTTTAGTGTTTCTTCTTGTATTCAGATCAAGCAAAGGCAAGTTGAGCTGATCTTGGTGTGTTCCATTCCAAAATCAATTGTAGACTTTGCAAGCTTCCATGTAGTTGGTACTCCAAGAGTTAAACCCCGTTTGTATCCATTCATGGAACAATGTCGACTGAAATCAGTCCACACCAAAGGGGAGTTGCTTCGAGCTCATCTTGATGGGAACACTCCACATTTTGTGGATGGTTGTGTACCAAGGGTTCGTTTAAAGAACAAGTACCTGAATGACCATTATGATTTTCATCTTGTTCTTAGTCCACGTGAATCTCCAACATCACCAAATCCGCCTTGGGGCCTTGCAAGTGTGTTCGGGCCGGAGTTCGATTTCACGGGATACGCTTCACACCACTTTGAGGACCCTTACCTCATGACCACAAACGATCAAGTTGAGCATACATTGAAGATGGTTTGTGAGATTCAAGGTCCGACAAGGGTTATTTTCCAACTTAGCACGTGGGTTTTGCATTGGATGACATCTATAGCCATCCTAACAAGATTGAGTCGAAGGCATGTAACTCGTCTTGTCACCATTCGTGCTTCAATTTGTGGGCAAATTGCTTTCAAGAGGAGGGGAATGATACGAACAAGAGGAGCCATTGGAGTAAAGCCATGAGTTTTTCTTGGCAATATGTGGTGGCATTAGATTTGGGGTTCATACTACCAACTCTTGTAGTATCATCCATTTCCATCCAGATTTGAGGACGAATCCTTCTCAAGTGGAGGGGACTGATGTGTGCACGGACCTTAGCCCAAGTAATGACCCAGTCCGAGTTCCATTGGGCCCAGTCACACGTGCACAAGCCAAGTTCTTCAAAGAATCCCTCCAAGCCCCTGTTCGAATTGTCCAAGACCAACATGGAGTCCATAGAGAAATTGAAGGCTTGGAGGGAGACAATCAAGTTATCTACACCACGATCCAAGCCCATGAAGAGTCAAGTGGGCCTCCGAGTGAGCTGGCCGAATAGGGCCTTAGGCTTTAGTGTTTAATTTATAGTTAGATTAGTTGTTCTAGTAGAGCATGGGCCGGCCCATCTTGATCCCAAGGTGGCCGAATTCCCCTTTTCCTTGTTTTCCTTAGGGTTTTTGTAACTCTTAGCCTATAAATAGGCTTGCTTTGTAAGGTTTTAGGTAGACGTTTTATAAATCAAATTACTTAGTTTTTCGATTTTCTTGCTCGTGTGAATTTCGAGCTTTACTTGCTTCTGGCAAGGGTGATTGAGCAATCTTGCATCTTGTCCTTGATTGTTCTACCGACCTATTCCCTGGCGTATTCACCCTCATCGGAGTCGTCGTTCTACAGCCTTTAATCAAATCGTGTCGTCCGTTTGATTCTAGGTCCAGCAATCCAAGCGTTGGACAACCTCGCTAGATCCTCGGGCAAACGTGCTACGTGTCTCGAAACGTGTTGATCGAGGACCGCAATAGTTGGCCTCAGAGCTTATGTGGAGGTTCCCTCATACGTCATGGCGAATACAGGACGCATAAAAGCTAGCCCACAACATTGTCTTCCTGATCCTAAGGGAGTAAAAGAAGTGCCATTACGTGGTGTAGATGAGCAATTGGACCTCGTCAAATCTCAATTGCTTGGTTGGTTTTATACCCGTTGCGGTGTCAAAGACAAAATTTGTAGCTTGGCCATTGATGGGAGTTGTGAAGTCAACCTTGCAACTGCTATCATGGTTGAGAAATTAAATCTTCCAACCATTGGTCATCTTCGACCGCACAAGTTGATGAGTACTCAAGGTGTTGTCTGGGTTACTAAGCACACACTTGTACCTATTCAAATCGGCAAATATGTGGACGAGGTGTTGTGTGATGTAGTCCCAATTCAAGTGACACGGGTTGTTGGGCAAAGCGTGGATGTCGAGGCCAGAAGTTAAATATGACGGACATACTAATAAGTATTCCTTCTTATTTAATAGTCGTCGTATTGCACTTGTATCACTTACTTATGACCAGTTTTGTATTGATCTAGCACACATGAAAAGTAAGGTTGAGCGTTATTGAATGGAGAAGCAGCTAGATGAGGGAATTGTGCCTGAAGAGATAAAACCCGAGGCAGTTGAATGCAATGAGATGAAAGGGTCAGCTGTTGAAATGGACAAGGAGATGGAAAAATCTGATGAGATGGGTGGTAAAAAGGAAGAAAAGAGAGAAAGTGGGCTGATCTTGAGCAACCCGGTGAAGGCCTATTATTTTCCCAACGAACTTACCTTGCTTTGTTTAGTGTTTCTTCTTGTATTCAGATCAAGCAAAGGCAAGTTGAGCTGATCTTGGTGTGTTCCATTCCAAAATCAATTGTAGACTTTGCAAGCTTCCATGTAGTTGGTACTCCAAGAGTTAAACCCCGTTTGTATCCATTCATGGAACAATGTCGACTGAAATCAGTCCACACCAAAGGGGAGTTGCTTCGAGCTCATCTTGATGGGAACACTCCACATTTTGTGGATGGTTGTGTACCAAGGGTTCGTTTAAAGAACAAGTACCTGAATGACCATTATGATTTTCATCTTGTTCTTAGTCCACGTGAATCTCCAACATCACCAAATCCGCCTTGGGGCCTTGCAAGTGTGTTCGGGCCGGAGTTCGATTTCACGGGATACGCTTCACACCACTTTGAGGACCCTTACCTCATGACCACAAACGATCAAGTTGAGCATACATTGAAGATGGTTTGTGAGATTCAAGGTCCGACAAGGGTTATTTTCCAACTTAGCACGTGGGTTTTGCATTGGATGACATCTATAGCCATCCTAACAAGATTGAGTCGAAGGCATGTAACTCGTCTTGTCACCATTCGTGCTTCAATTTGTGGGCAAATTGCTTTCAAGAGGAGGGGAATGATACGAACAAGAGGAGCCATTGGAGTAAAGCCATGAGTTTTTCTTGGCAATATGTGGTGGCATTAGATTTGGGGTTCATACTACCAACTCTTGTAGTATCATCCATTTCCATCCAGATTTGAGGACGAATCCTTCTCAAGTGGAGGGGACTGATGTGTGCACGGACCTTAGCCCAAGTAATGACCCAGTCCGAGTTCCATTGGGCCCAGTCACACGTGCACAAGCCAAGTTCTTCAAAGAATCCCTCCAAGCCCCTGTTCGAATTGTCCAAGACCAACATGGAGTCCATAGAGAAATTGAAGGCTTGGAGGGAGACAATCAAGTTATCTACACCACGATCCAAGCCCATGAAGAGTCAAGTGGGCCTCCGAGTGAGCTGGCCGAATAGGGCCTTAGGCTTTAGTGTTTAATTTATAGTTAGATTAGTTGTTCTAGTAGAGCATGGGCCGGCCCATCTTGATCCCAAGGTGGCCGAATTCCCCTTTTCCTTGTTTTCCTTAGGGTTTTTGTAACTCTTAGCCTATAAATAGGCTTGCTTTGTAAGGTTTTAGGTAGACGTTTTATAAATCAAATTACTTAGTTTTTCGATTTTCTTGCTCGTGTGAATTTCGAGCTTTACTTGCTTCTGGCAAGGGTGATTGAGCAATCTTGCATCTTGTCCTTGATTGTTCTACCGACCTATTCCCTGGCGTATTCACCCTCATCGGAGTCGTCGTTCTACAGCCTTTAATCAAATCGTGTCGTCCGTTTGATTCTAGGTCCAGCAATCCAAGCGTTGGACAACCTCGCTAGATCCTCGGGCAAACGTGCTACGTGTCTCGAAACGTGTTGATCGAGGACCGCAATAGTTGGCCTCAGAGCTTATGTGGAGGTTCCCTCATACGTCATGGCGAATACAGGACGCATAAAAGCTAGCCCACAACATTGTCTTCCTGATCCTAAGGGAGTAAAAGAAGTGCCATTACGTGGTGTAGATGAGCAATTGGACCTCGTCAAATCTCAATTGCTTGGTTGGTTTTATACCCGTTGCGGTGTCAAAGACAAAATTTGTAGCTTGGCCATTGATGGGAGTTGTGAAGTCAACCTTGCAACTGCTATCATGGTTGAGAAATTAAATCTTCCAACCATTGGTCATCTTCGACCGCACAAGTTGATGAGTACTCAAGGTGTTGTCTGGGTTACTAAGCACACACTTGTACCTATTCAAATCGGCAAATATGTGGACGAGGTGTTGTGTGATGTAGTCCCAATTCAAGTGACACGGGTTGTTGGGCAAAGCGTGGATGTCGAGGCCAGAAGTTAAATATGACGGACATACTAATAAGTATTCCTTCTTATTTAATAGTCGTCGTATTGCACTTGTATCACTTACTTATGACCAGTTTTGTATTGATCTAGCACACATGAAAAGTAAGGTTGAGCGTTATTGAATGGAGAAGCAGCTAGATGAGGGAATTGTGCCTGAAGAGATAAAACCCGAGGCAGTTGAATGCAATGAGATGAAAGGGTCAGCTGTTGAAATGGACAAGGAGATGGAAAAATCTGATGAGATGGGTGGTAAAAAGGAAGAAAAGAGAGAAAGTGGGCTGATCTTGAGCAACCCGGTGAAGGCCTATTATTTTCCCAACGAACTTACCTTGCTTTGTTTAGTGTTTCTTCTTGTATTCAGATCAAGCAAAGGCAAGTTGAGCTGATCTTGGTGTGTTCCATTCCAAAATCAATTGTAGACTTTGCAAGCTTCCATGTAGTTGGTACTCCAAGAGTTAAACCCCGTTTGTATCCATTCATGGAACAATGTCGACTGAAATCAGTCCACACCAAAGGGGAGTTGCTTCGAGCTCATCTTGATGGGAACACTCCACATTTTGTGGATGGTTGTGTACCAAGGGTTCGTTTAAAGAACAAGTACCTGAATGACCATTATGATTTTCATCTTGTTCTTAGTCCACGTGAATCTCCAACATCACCAAATCCGCCTTGGGGCCTTGCAAGTGTGTTCGGGCCGGAGTTCGATTTCACGGGATACGCTTCACACCACTTTGAGGACCCTTACCTCATGACCACAAACGATCAAGTTGAGCATACATTGAAGATGGTTTGTGAGATTCAAGGTCCGACAAGGGTTATTTTCCAACTTAGCACGTGGGTTTTGCATTGGATGACATCTATAGCCATCCTAACAAGATTGAGTCGAAGGCATGTAACTCGTCTTGTCACCATTCGTGCTTCAATTTGTGGGCAAATTGCTTTCAAGAGGAGGGGAATGATACGAACAAGAGGAGCCATTGGAGTAAAGCCATGAGTTTTTCTTGGCAATATGTGGTGGCATTAGATTTGGGGTTCATACTACCAACTCTTGTAGTATCATCCATTTCCATCCAGATTTGAGGACGAATCCTTCTCAAGTGGAGGGGACTGATGTGTGCACGGACCTTAGCCCAAGTAATGACCCAGTCCGAGTTCCATTGGGCCCAGTCACACGTGCACAAGCCAAGTTCTTCAAAGAATCCCTCCAAGCCCCTGTTCGAATTGTCCAAGACCAACATGGAGTCCATAGAGAAATTGAAGGCTTGGAGGGAGACAATCAAGTTATCTACACCACGATCCAAGCCCATGAAGAGTCAAGTGGGCCTCCGAGTGAGCTGGCCGAATAGGGCCTTAGGCTTTAGTGTTTAATTTATAGTTAGATTAGTTGTTCTAGTAGAGCATGGGCCGGCCCATCTTGATCCCAAGGTGGCCGAATTCCCCTTTTCCTTGTTTTCCTTAGGGTTTTTGTAACTCTTAGCCTATAAATAGGCTTGCTTTGTAAGGTTTTAGGTAGACGTTTTATAAATCAAATTACTTAGTTTTTCGATTTTCTTGCTCGTGTGAATTTCGAGCTTTACTTGCTTCTGGCAAGGGTGATTGAGCAATCTTGCATCTTGTCCTTGATTGTTCTACCGACCTATTCCCTGGCGTATTCACCCTCATCGGAGTCGTCGTTCTACAGCCTTTAATCAAATCGTGTCGTCCGTTTGATTCTAGGTCCAGCAATCCAAGCGTTGGACAACCTCGCTAGATCCTCGGGCAAACGTGCTACGTGTCTCGAAACGTGTTGATCGAGGACCGCAATAGTTGGCCTCAGAGCTTATGTGGAGGTTCCCTCATACGTCATGGCGAATACAGGACGCATAAAAGCTAGCCCACAACATTGTCTTCCTGATCCTAAGGGAGTAAAAGAAGTGCCATTACGTGGTGTAGATGAGCAATTGGACCTCGTCAAATCTCAATTGCTTGGTTGGTTTTATACCCGTTGCGGTGTCAAAGACAAAATTTGTAGCTTGGCCATTGATGGGAGTTGTGAAGTCAACCTTGCAACTGCTATCATGGTTGAGAAATTAAATCTTCCAACCATTGGTCATCTTCGACCGCACAAGTTGATGAGTACTCAAGGTGTTGTCTGGGTTACTAAGCACACACTTGTACCTATTCAAATCGGCAAATATGTGGACGAGGTGTTGTGTGATGTAGTCCCAATTCAAGTGACACGGGTTGTTGGGCAAAGCGTGGATGTCGAGGCCAGAAGTTAAATATGACGGACATACTAATAAGTATTCCTTCTTATTTAATAGTCGTCGTATTGCACTTGTATCACTTACTTATGACCAGTTTTGTATTGATCTAGCACACATGAAAAGTAAGGTTGAGCGTTATTGAATGGAGAAGCAGCTAGATGAGGGAATTGTGCCTGAAGAGATAAAACCCGAGGGAGTTGAATGCAATGAGATGAAAGGGTCAGCTGTTGAAATGGACAAGGAGATGGAAAAATCTGATGAGATGGGTGGTAAAAAGGAAGAAAAGAGAGAAAGTGGGCTGATCTTGAGCAACCCGGTGAAGGCCTATTATTTTCCCAACGAACTTACCTTGCTTTGTTTAGTGTTTCTTCTTGTATTCAGATCAAGCAAAGGCAAGTTGAGCTGATCTTGGTGTGTTCCATTCCAAAATCAATTGTAGACTTTGCAAGCTTCCATGTAGTTGGTACTCCAAGAGTTAAACCCCGTTTGTATCCATTCATGGAACAATGTCGACTGAAATCAGTCCACACCAAAGGGGAGTTGCTTCGAGCTCATCTTGATGGGAACACTCCACATTTTGTGGATGGTTGTGTACCAAGGGTTCGTTTAAAGAACAAGTACCTGAATGACCATTATGATTTTCATCTTGTTCTTAGTCCACGTGAATCTCCAACATCACCAAATCCGCCTTGGGGCCTTGCAAGTGTGTTCGGGCCGGAGTTCGATTTCACGGGATACGCTTCACACCACTTTGAGGACCCTTACCTCATGACCACAAACGATCAAGTTGAGCATACATTGAAGATGGTTTGTGAGATTCAAGGTCCGACAAGGGTTATTTTCCAACTTAGCACGTGGGTTTTGCATTGGATGACATCTATAGCCATCCTAACAAGATTGAGTCGAAGGCATGTAACTCGTCTTGTCACCATTCGTGCTTCAATTTGTGGGCAAATTGCTTTCAAGAGGAGGGGAATGATACGAACAAGAGGAGCCATTGGAGTAAAGCCATGAGTTTTTCTTGGCAATATGTGGTGGCATTAGATTTGGGGTTCATACTACCAACTCTTGTAGTATCATCCATTTCCATCCAGATTTGAGGACGAATCCTTCTCAAGTGGAGGGGACTGATGTGTGCACGGACCTTAGCCCAAGTAATGACCCAGTCCGAGTTCCATTGGGCCCAGTCACACGTGCACAAGCCAAGTTCTTCAAAGAATCCCTCCAAGCCCCTGTTCGAATTGTCCAAGACCAACATGGAGTCCATAGAGAAATTGAAGGCTTGGAGGGAGACAATCAAGTTATCTACACCACGATCCAAGCCCATGAAGAGTCAAGTGGGCCTCCGAGTGAGCTGGCCGAATAGGGCCTTAGGCTTTAGTGTTTAATTTATAGTTAGATTAGTTGTTCTAGTAGAGCATGGGCCGGCCCATCTTGATCCCAAGGTGGCCGAATTCCCCTTTTCCTTGTTTTCCTTAGGGTTTTTGTAACTCTTAGCCTATAAATAGGCTTGCTTTGTAAGGTTTTAGGTAGACGTTTTATAAATCAAATTACTTAGTTTTTCGATTTTCTTGCTCGTGTGAATTTCGAGCTTTACTTGCTTCTGGCAAGGGTGATTGAGCAATCTTGCATCTTGTCCTTGATTGTTCTACCGACCTATTCCCTGGCGTATTCACCCTCATCGGAGTCGTCGTTCTACAGCCTTTAATCAAATCGTGTCGTCCGTTTGATTCTAGGTCCAGCAATCCAAGCGTTGGACAACCTCGCTAGATCCTCGGGCAAACGTGCTACGTGTCTCGAAACGTGTTGATCGAGGACCGCAATAGTTGGCCTCAGAGCTTATGTGGAGGTTCCCTCATACGTCATGGCGAATACAGGACGCATAAAAGCTAGCCCACAACATTGTCTTCCTGATCCTAAGGGAGTAAAAGAAGTGCCATTACGTGGTGTAGATGAGCAATTGGACCTCGTCAAATCTCAATTGCTTGGTTGGTTTTATACCCGTTGCGGTGTCAAAGACAAAATTTGTAGCTTGGCCATTGATGGGAGTTGTGAAGTCAACCTTGCAACTGCTATCATGGTTGAGAAATTAAATCTTCCAACCATTGGTCATCTTCGACCGCACAAGTTGATGAGTACTCAAGGTGTTGTCTGGGTTACTAAGCACACACTTGTACCTATTCAAATCGGCAAATATGTGGACGAGGTGTTGTGTGATGTAGTCCCAATTCAAGTGACACGGGTTGTTGGGCAAAGCGTGGATGTCGAGGCCAGAAGTTAAATATGACGGACATACTAATAAGTATTCCTTCTTATTTAATAGTCGTCGTATTGCACTTGTATCACTTACTTATGACCAGTTTTGTATTGATCTAGCACACATGAAAAGTAAGGTTGAGCGTTATTGAATGGAGAAGCAGCTAGATGAGGGAATTGTGCCTGAAGAGATAAAACCCGAGGGAGTTGAATGCAATGAGATGAAAGGGTCAGCTGTTGAAATGGACAAGGAGATGGAAAAATCTGATGAGATGGGTGGTAAAAAGGAAGAAAAGAGAGAAAGTGGGCTGATCTTGAGCAACCCGGTGAAGGCCTATTATTTTCCCAACGAACTTACCTTGCTTTGTTTAGTGTTTCTTCTTGTATTCAGATCAAGCAAAGGCAAGTTGAGCTGATCTTGGTGTGTTCCATTCCAAAATCAATTGTAGACTTTGCAAGCTTCCATGTAGTTGGTACTCCAAGAGTTAAACCCCGTTTGTATCCATTCATGGAACAATGTCGACTGAAATCAGTCCACACCAAAGGGGAGTTGCTTCGAGCTCATCTTGATGGGAACACTCCACATTTTGTGGATGGTTGTGTACCAAGGGTTCGTTTAAAGAACAAGTACCTGAATGACCATTATGATTTTCATCTTGTTCTTAGTCCACGTGAATCTCCAACATCACCAAATCCGCCTTGGGGCCTTGCAAGTGTGTTCGGGCCGGAGTTCGATTTCACGGGATACGCTTCACACCACTTTGAGGACCCTTACCTCATGACCACAAACGATCAAGTTGAGCATACATTGAAGATGGTTTGTGAGATTCAAGGTCCGACAAGGGTTATTTTCCAACTTAGCACGTGGGTTTTGCATTGGATGACATCTATAGCCATCCTAACAAGATTGAGTCGAAGGCATGTAACTCGTCTTGTCACCATTCGTGCTTCAATTTGTGGGCAAATTGCTTTCAAGAGGAGGGGAATGATACGAACAAGAGGAGCCATTGGAGTAAAGCCATGAGTTTTTCTTGGCAATATGTGGTGGCATTAGATTTGGGGTTCATACTACCAACTCTTGTAGTATCATCCATTTCCATCCAGATTTGAGGACGAATCCTTCTCAAGTGGAGGGGACTGATGTGTGCACGGACCTTAGCCCAAGTAATGACCCAGTCCGAGTTCCATTGGGCCCAGTCACACGTGCACAAGCCAAGTTCTTCAAAGAATCCCTCCAAGCCCCTGTTCGAATTGTCCAAGACCAACATGGAGTCCATAGAGAAATTGAAGGCTTGGAGGGAGACAATCAAGTTATCTACACCACGATCCAAGCCCATGAAGAGTCAAGTGGGCCTCCGAGTGAGCTGGCCGAATAGGGCCTTAGGCTTTAGTGTTTAATTTATAGTTAGATTAGTTGTTCTAGTAGAGCATGGGCCGGCCCATCTTGATCCCAAGGTGGCCGAATTCCCCTTTTCCTTGTTTTCCTTAGGGTTTTTGTAACTCTTAGCCTATAAATAGGCTTGCTTTGTAAGGTTTTAGGTAGACGTTTTATAAATCAAATTACTTAGTTTTTCGATTTTCTTGCTCGTGTGAATTTCGAGCTTTACTTGCTTCTGGCAAGGGTGATTGAGCAATCTTGCATCTTGTCCTTGATTGTTCTACCGACCTATTCCCTGGCGTATTCACCCTCATCGGAGTCGTCGTTCTACAGCCTTTAATCAAATCGTGTCGTCCGTTTGATTCTAGGTCCAGCAATCCAAGCGTTGGACAACCTCGCTAGATCCTCGGGCAAACGTGCTACGTGTCTCGAAACGTGTTGATCGAGGACCGCAATAGTTGGCCTCAGAGCTTATGTGGAGGTTCCCTCATACGTCATGGCGAATACAGGACGCATAAAAGCTAGCCCACAACATTGTCTTCCTGATCCTAAGGGAGTAAAAGAAGTGCCATTACGTGGTGTAGATGAGCAATTGGACCTCGTCAAATCTCAATTGCTTGGTTGGTTTTATACCCGTTGCGGTGTCAAAGACAAAATTTGTAGCTTGGCCATTGATGGGAGTTGTGAAGTCAACCTTGCAACTGCTATCATGGTTGAGAAATTAAATCTTCCAACCATTGGTCATCTTCGACCGCACAAGTTGATGAGTACTCAAGGTGTTGTCTGGGTTACTAAGCACACACTTGTACCTATTCAAATCGGCAAATATGTGGACGAGGTGTTGTGTGATGTAGTCCCAATTCAAGTGACACGGGTTGTTGGGCAAAGCGTGGATGTCGAGGCCAGAAGTTAAATATGACGGACATACTAATAAGTATTCCTTCTTATTTAATAGTCGTCGTATTGCACTTGTATCACTTACTTATGACCAGTTTTGTATTGATCTAGCACACATGAAAAGTAAGGTTGAGCGTTATTGAATGGAGAAGCAGCTAGATGAGGGAATTGTGCCTGAAGAGATAAAACCCGAGGGAGTTGAATGCAATGAGATGAAAGGGTCAGCTGTTGAAATGGACAAGGAGATGGAAAAATCTGATGAGATGGGTGGTAAAAAGGAAGGAAAGAGAGAAAGTGGGCTGATCTTGAGCAACCCGGTGAAGGCCTATTATTTTCCCAACGAACTTACCTTGCTTTGTTTAGTGTTTCTTCTTGTATTCAGATCAAGCAAAGGCAAGTTGAGCTGATCTTGGTGTGTTCCATTCCAAAATCAATTGTAGACTTTGCAAGCTTCCATGTAGTTGGTACTCCAAGAGTTAAACCCCGTTTGTATCCATTCATGGAACAATGTCGACTGAAATCAGTCCACACCAAAGGGGAGTTGCTTCGAGCTCATCTTGATGGGAACACTCCACATTTTGTGGATGGTTGTGTACCAAGGGTTCGTTTAAAGAACAAGTACCTGAATGACCATTATGATTTTCATCTTGTTCTTAGTCCACGTGAATCTCCAACATCACCAAATCCGCCTTGGGGCCTTGCAAGTGTGTTCGGGCCGGAGTTCGATTTCACGGGATACGCTTCACACCACTTTGAGGACCCTTACCTCATGACCACAAACGATCAAGTTGAGCATACATTGAAGATGGTTTGTGAGATTCAAGGTCCGACAAGGGTTATTTTCCAACTTAGCACGTGGGTTTTGCATTGGATGACATCTATAGCCATCCTAACAAGATTGAGTCGAAGGCATGTAACTCGTCTTGTCACCATTCGTGCTTCAATTTGTGGGCAAATTGCTTTCAAGAGGAGGGGAATGATACGAACAAGAGGAGCCATTGGAGTAAAGCCATGAGTTTTTCTTGGCAATATGTGGTGGCATTAGATTTGGGGTTCATACTACCAACTCTTGTAGTATCATCCATTTCCATCCAGATTTGAGGACGAATCCTTCTCAAGTGGAGGGGACTGATGTGTGCACGGACCTTAGCCCAAGTAATGACCCAGTCCGAGTTCCATTGGGCCCAGTCACACGTGCACAAGCCAAGTTCTTCAAAGAATCCCTCCAAGCCCCTGTTCGAATTGTCCAAGACCAACATGGAGTCCATAGAGAAATTGAAGGCTTGGAGGGAGACAATCAAGTTATCTACACCACGATCCAAGCCCATGAAGAGTCAAGTGGGCCTCCGAGTGAGCTGGCCGAATAGGGCCTTAGGCTTTAGTGTTTAATTTATAGTTAGATTAGTTGTTCTAGTAGAGCATGGGCCGGCCCATCTTGATCCCAAGGTGGCCGAATTCCCCTTTTCCTTGTTTTCCTTAGGGTTTTTGTAACTCTTAGCCTATAAATAGGCTTGCTTTGTAAGGTTTTAGGTAGACGTTTTATAAATCAAATTACTTAGTTTTTCGATTTTCTTGCTCGTGTGAATTTCGAGCTTTACTTGCTTCTGGCAAGGGTGATTGAGCAATCTTGCATCTTGTCCTTGATTGTTCTACCGACCTATTCCCTGGCGTATTCACCCTCATCGGAGTCGTCGTTCTACAGCCTTTAATCAAATCGTGTCGTCCGTTTGATTCTAGGTCCAGCAATCCAAGCGTTGGACAACCTCGCTAGATCCTCGGGCAAACGTGCTACGTGTCTCGAAACGTGTTGATCGAGGACCGCAATAGTTGGCCTCAGAGCTTATGTGGAGGTTCCCTCATACGTCATGGCGAATACAGGACGCATAAAAGCTAGCCCACAACATTGTCTTCCTGATCCTAAGGGAGTAAAAGAAGTGCCATTACGTGGTGTAGATGAGCAATTGGACCTCGTCAAATCTCAATTGCTTGGTTGGTTTTATACCCGTTGCGGTGTCAAAGACAAAATTTGTAGCTTGGCCATTGATGGGAGTTGTGAAGTCAACCTTGCAACTGCTATCATGGTTGAGAAATTAAATCTTCCAACCATTGGTCATCTTCGACCGCACAAGTTGATGAGTACTCAAGGTGTTGTCTGGGTTACTAAGCACACACTTGTACCTATTCAAATCGGCAAATATGTGGACGAGGTGTTGTGTGATGTAGTCCCAATTCAAGTGACACGGGTTGTTGGGCAAAGCGTGGATGTCGAGGCCAGAAGTTAAATATGACGGACATACTAATAAGTATTCCTTCTTATTTAATAGTCGTCGTATTGCACTTGTATCACTTACTTATGACCAGTTTTGTATTGATCTAGCACACATGAAAAGTAAGGTTGAGCGTTATTGAATGGAGAAGCAGCTAGATGAGGGAATTGTGCCTGAAGAGATAAAACCCGAGGCAGTTGAATGCAATGAGATGAAAGGGTCAGCTGTTGAAATGGACAAGGAGATGGAAAAATCTGATGAGATGGGTGGTAAAAAGGAAGAAAAGAGAGAAAGTGGGCTGATCTTGAGCAACCCGGTGAAGGCCTATTATTTTCCCAACGAACTTACCTTGCTTTGTTTAGTGTTTCTTCTTGTATTCAGATCAAGCAAAGGCAAGTTGAGCTGATCTTGGTGTGTTCCATTCCAAAATCAATTGTAGACTTTGCAAGCTTCCATGTAGTTGGTACTCCAAGAGTTAAACCCCGTTTGTATCCATTCATGGAACAATGTCGACTGAAATCAGTCCACACCAAAGGGGAGTTGCTTCGAGCTCATCTTGATGGGAACACTCCACATTTTGTGGATGGTTGTGTACCAAGGGTTCGTTTAAAGAACAAGTACCTGAATGACCATTATGATTTTCATCTTGTTCTTAGTCCACGTGAATCTCCAACATCACCAAATCCGCCTTGGGGCCTTGCAAGTGTGTTCGGGCCGGAGTTCGATTTCACGGGATACGCTTCACACCACTTTGAGGACCCTTACCTCATGACCACAAACGATCAAGTTGAGCATACATTGAAGATGGTTTGTGAGATTCAAGGTCCGACAAGGGTTATTTTCCAACTTAGCACGTGGGTTTTGCATTGGATGACATCTATAGCCATCCTAACAAGATTGAGTCGAAGGCATGTAACTCGTCTTGTCACCATTCGTGCTTCAATTTGTGGGCAAATTGCTTTCAAGAGGAGGGGAATGATACGAACAAGAGGAGCCATTGGAGTAAAGCCATGAGTTTTTCTTGGCAATATGTGGTGGCATTAGATTTGGGGTTCATACTACCAACTCTTGTAGTATCATCCATTTCCATCCAGATTTGAGGACGAATCCTTCTCAAGTGGAGGGGACTGATGTGTGCACGGACCTTAGCCCAAGTAATGACCCAGTCCGAGTTCCATTGGGCCCAGTCACACGTGCACAAGCCAAGTTCTTCAAAGAATCCCTCCAAGCCCCTGTTCGAATTGTCCAAGACCAACATGGAGTCCATAGAGAAATTGAAGGCTTGGAGGGAGACAATCAAGTTATCTACACCACGATCCAAGCCCATGAAGAGTCAAGTGGGCCTCCGAGTGAGCTGGCCGAATAGGGCCTTAGGCTTTAGTGTTTAATTTATAGTTAGATTAGTTGTTCTAGTAGAGCATGGGCCGGCCCATCTTGATCCCAAGGTGGCCGAATTCCCCTTTTCCTTGTTTTCCTTAGGGTTTTTGTAACTCTTAGCCTATAAATAGGCTTGCTTTGTAAGGTTTTAGGTAGACGTTTTATAAATCAAATTACTTAGTTTTTCGATTTTCTTGCTCGTGTGAATTTCGAGCTTTACTTGCTTCTGGCAAGGGTGATTGAGCAATCTTGCATCTTGTCCTTGATTGTTCTACCGACCTATTCCCTGGCGTATTCACCCTCATCGGAGTCGTCGTTCTACAGCCTTTAATCAAATCGTGTCGTCCGTTTGATTCTAGGTCCAGCAATCCAAGCGTTGGACAACCTCGCTAGATCCTCGGGCAAACGTGCTACGTGTCTCGAAACGTGTTGATCGAGGACCGCAATAGTTGGCCTCAGAGCTTATGTGGAGGTTCCCTCATACGTCATGGCGAATACAGGACGCATAAAAGCTAGCCCACAACATTGTCTTCCTGATCCTAAGGGAGTAAAAGAAGTGCCATTACGTGGTGTAGATGAGCAATTGGACCTCGTCAAATCTCAATTGCTTGGTTGGTTTTATACCCGTTGCGGTGTCAAAGACAAAATTTGTAGCTTGGCCATTGATGGGAGTTGTGAAGTCAACCTTGCAACTGCTATCATGGTTGAGAAATTAAATCTTCCAACCATTGGTCATCTTCGACCGCACAAGTTGATGAGTACTCAAGGTGTTGTCTGGGTTACTAAGCACACACTTGTACCTATTCAAATCGGCAAATATGTGGACGAGGTGTTGTGTGATGTAGTCCCAATTCAAGTGACACGGGTTGTTGGGCAAAGCGTGGATGTCGAGGCCAGAAGTTAAATATGACGGACATACTAATAAGTATTCCTTCTTATTTAATAGTCGTCGTATTGCACTTGTATCACTTACTTATGACCAGTTTTGTATTGATCTAGCACACATGAAAAGTAAGGTTGAGCGTTATTGAATGGAGAAGCAGCTAGATGAGGGAATTGTGCCTGAAGAGATAAAACCCGAGGGAGTTGAATGCAATGAGATGAAAGGGTCAGCTGTTGAAATGGACAAGGAGATGGAAAAATCTGATGAGATGGGTGGTAAAAAGGAAGGAAAGAGAGAAAGTGGGCTGATCTTGAGCAACCCGGTGAAGGCCTATTATTTTCCCAACGAACTTACCTTGCTTTGTTTAGTGTTTCTTCTTGTATTCAGATCAAGCAAAGGCAAGTTGAGCTGATCTTGGTGTGTTCCATTCCAAAATCAATTGTAGACTTTGCAAGCTTCCATGTAGTTGGTACTCCAAGAGTTAAACCCCGTTTGTATCCATTCATGGAACAATGTCGACTGAAATCAGTCCACACCAAAGGGGAGTTGCTTCGAGCTCATCTTGATGGGAACACTCCACATTTTGTGGATGGTTGTGTACCAAGGGTTCGTTTAAAGAACAAGTACCTGAATGACCATTATGATTTTCATCTTGTTCTTAGTCCACGTGAATCTCCAACATCACCAAATCCGCCTTGGGGCCTTGCAAGTGTGTTCGGGCCGGAGTTCGATTTCACGGGATACGCTTCACACCACTTTGAGGACCCTTACCTCATGACCACAAACGATCAAGTTGAGCATACATTGAAGATGGTTTGTGAGATTCAAGGTCCGACAAGGGTTATTTTCCAACTTAGCACGTGGGTTTTGCATTGGATGACATCTATAGCCATCCTAACAAGATTGAGTCGAAGGCATGTAACTCGTCTTGTCACCATTCGTGCTTCAATTTGTGGGCAAATTGCTTTCAAGAGGAGGGGAATGATACGAACAAGAGGAGCCATTGGAGTAAAGCCATGAGTTTTTCTTGGCAATATGTGGTGGCATTAGATTTGGGGTTCATACTACCAACTCTTGTAGTATCATCCATTTCCATCCAGATTTGAGGACGAATCCTTCTCAAGTGGAGGGGACTGATGTGTGCACGGACCTTAGCCCAAGTAATGACCCAGTCCGAGTTCCATTGGGCCCAGTCACACGTGCACAAGCCAAGTTCTTCAAAGAATCCCTCCAAGCCCCTGTTCGAATTGTCCAAGACCAACATGGAGTCCATAGAGAAATTGAAGGCTTGGAGGGAGACAATCAAGTTATCTACACCACGATCCAAGCCCATGAAGAGTCAAGTGGGCCTCCGAGTGAGCTGGCCGAATAGGGCCTTAGGCTTTAGTGTTTAATTTATAGTTAGATTAGTTGTTCTAGTAGAGCATGGGCCGGCCCATCTTGATCCCAAGGTGGCCGAATTCCCCTTTTCCTTGTTTTCCTTAGGGTTTTTGTAACTCTTAGCCTATAAATAGGCTTGCTTTGTAAGGTTTTAGGTAGACGTTTTATAAATCAAATTACTTAGTTTTTCGATTTTCTTGCTCGTGTGAATTTCGAGCTTTACTTGCTTCTGGCAAGGGTGATTGAGCAATCTTGCATCTTGTCCTTGATTGTTCTACCGACCTATTCCCTGGCGTATTCACCCTCATCGGAGTCGTCGTTCTACAGCCTTTAATCAAATCGTGTCGTCCGTTTGATTCTAGGTCCAGCAATCCAAGCGTTGGACAACCTCGCTAGATCCTCGGGCAAACGTGCTACGTGTCTCGAAACGTGTTGATCGAGGACCGCAATAGTTGGCCTCAGAGCTTATGTGGAGGTTCCCTCATACGTCATGGCGAATACAGGACGCATAAAAGCTAGCCCACAACATTGTCTTCCTGATCCTAAGGGAGTAAAAGAAGTGCCATTACGTGGTGTAGATGAGCAATTGGACCTCGTCAAATCTCAATTGCTTGGTTGGTTTTATACCCGTTGCGGTGTCAAAGACAAAATTTGTAGCTTGGCCATTGATGGGAGTTGTGAAGTCAACCTTGCAACTGCTATCATGGTTGAGAAATTAAATCTTCCAACCATTGGTCATCTTCGACCGCACAAGTTGATGAGTACTCAAGGTGTTGTCTGGGTTACTAAGCACACACTTGTACCTATTCAAATCGGCAAATATGTGGACGAGGTGTTGTGTGATGTAGTCCCAATTCAAGTGACACGGGTTGTTGGGCAAAGCGTGGATGTCGAGGCCAGAAGTTAAATATGACGGACATACTAATAAGTATTCCTTCTTATTTAATAGTCGTCGTATTGCACTTGTATCACTTACTTATGACCAGTTTTGTATTGATCTAGCACACATGAAAAGTAAGGTTGAGCGTTATTGAATGGAGAAGCAGCTAGATGAGGGAATTGTGCCTGAAGAGATAAAACCCGAGGCAGTTGAATGCAATGAGATGAAAGGGTCAGCTGTTGAAATGGACAAGGAGATGGAAAAATCTGATGAGATGGGTGGTAAAAAGGAAGAAAAGAGAGAAAGTGGGCTGATCTTGAGCAACCCGGTGAAGGCCTATTATTTTCCCAACGAACTTACCTTGCTTTGTTTAGTGTTTCTTCTTGTATTCAGATCAAGCAAAGGCAAGTTGAGCTGATCTTGGTGTGTTCCATTCCAAAATCAATTGTAGACTTTGCAAGCTTCCATGTAGTTGGTACTCCAAGAGTTAAACCCCGTTTGTATCCATTCATGGAACAATGTCGACTGAAATCAGTCCACACCAAAGGGGAGTTGCTTCGAGCTCATCTTGATGGGAACACTCCACATTTTGTGGATGGTTGTGTACCAAGGGTTCGTTTAAAGAACAAGTACCTGAATGACCATTATGATTTTCATCTTGTTCTTAGTCCACGTGAATCTCCAACATCACCAAATCCGCCTTGGGGCCTTGCAAGTGTGTTCGGGCCGGAGTTCGATTTCACGGGATACGCTTCACACCACTTTGAGGACCCTTACCTCATGACCACAAACGATCAAGTTGAGCATACATTGAAGATGGTTTGTGAGATTCAAGGTCCGACAAGGGTTATTTTCCAACTTAGCACGTGGGTTTTGCATTGGATGACATCTATAGCCATCCTAACAAGATTGAGTCGAAGGCATGTAACTCGTCTTGTCACCATTCGTGCTTCAATTTGTGGGCAAATTGCTTTCAAGAGGAGGGGAATGATACGAACAAGAGGAGCCATTGGAGTAAAGCCATGAGTTTTTCTTGGCAATATGTGGTGGCATTAGATTTGGGGTTCATACTACCAACTCTTGTAGTATCATCCATTTCCATCCAGATTTGAGGACGAATCCTTCTCAAGTGGAGGGGACTGATGTGTGCACGGACCTTAGCCCAAGTAATGACCCAGTCCGAGTTCCATTGGGCCCAGTCACACGTGCACAAGCCAAGTTCTTCAAAGAATCCCTCCAAGCCCCTGTTCGAATTGTCCAAGACCAACATGGAGTCCATAGAGAAATTGAAGGCTTGGAGGGAGACAATCAAGTTATCTACACCACGATCCAAGCCCATGAAGAGTCAAGTGGGCCTCCGAGTGAGCTGGCCGAATAGGGCCTTAGGCTTTAGTGTTTAATTTATAGTTAGATTAGTTGTTCTAGTAGAGCATGGGCCGGCCCATCTTGATCCCAAGGTGGCCGAATTCCCCTTTTCCTTGTTTTCCTTAGGGTTTTTGTAACTCTTAGCCTATAAATAGGCTTGCTTTGTAAGGTTTTAGGTAGACGTTTTATAAATCAAATTACTTAGTTTTTCGATTTTCTTGCTCGTGTGAATTTCGAGCTTTACTTGCTTCTGGCAAGGGTGATTGAGCAATCTTGCATCTTGTCCTTGATTGTTCTACCGACCTATTCCCTGGCGTATTCACCCTCATCGGAGTCGTCGTTCTACAGCCTTTAATCAAATCGTGTCGTCCGTTTGATTCTAGGTCCAGCAATCCAAGCGTTGGACAACCTCGCTAGATCCTCGGGCAAACGTGCTACGTGTCTCGAAACGTGTTGATCGAGGACCGCAATAGTTGGCCTCAGAGCTTATGTGGAGGTTCCCTCATACGTCATGGCGAATACAGGACGCATAAAAGCTAGCCCACAACATTGTCTTCCTGATCCTAAGGGAGTAAAAGAAGTGCCATTACGTGGTGTAGATGAGCAATTGGACCTCGTCAAATCTCAATTGCTTGGTTGGTTTTATACCCGTTGCGGTGTCAAAGACAAAATTTGTAGCTTGGCCATTGATGGGAGTTGTGAAGTCAACCTTGCAACTGCTATCATGGTTGAGAAATTAAATCTTCCAACCATTGGTCATCTTCGACCGCACAAGTTGATGAGTACTCAAGGTGTTGTCTGGGTTACTAAGCACACACTTGTACCTATTCAAATCGGCAAATATGTGGACGAGGTGTTGTGTGATGTAGTCCCAATTCAAGTGACACGGGTTGTTGGGCAAAGCGTGGATGTCGAGGCCAGAAGTTAAATATGACGGACATACTAATAAGTATTCCTTCTTATTTAATAGTCGTCGTATTGCACTTGTATCACTTACTTATGACCAGTTTTGTATTGATCTAGCACACATGAAAAGTAAGGTTGAGCGTTATTGAATGGAGAAGCAGCTAGATGAGGGAATTGTGCCTGAAGAGATAAAACCCGAGGGAGTTGAATGCAATGAGATGAAAGGGTCAGCTGTTGAAATGGACAAGGAGATGGAAAAATCTGATGAGATGGGTGGTAAAAAGGAAGAAAAGAGAGAAAGTGGGCTGATCTTGAGCAACCCGGTGAAGGCCTATTATTTTCCCAACGAACTTACCTTGCTTTGTTTAGTGTTTCTTCTTGTATTCAGATCAAGCAAAGGCAAGTTGAGCTGATCTTGGTGTGTTCCATTCCAAAATCAATTGTAGACTTTGCAAGCTTCCATGTAGTTGGTACTCCAAGAGTTAAACCCCGTTTGTATCCATTCATGGAACAATGTCGACTGAAATCAGTCCACACCAAAGGGGAGTTGCTTCGAGCTCATCTTGATGGGAACACTCCACATTTTGTGGATGGTTGTGTACCAAGGGTTCGTTTAAAGAACAAGTACCTGAATGACCATTATGATTTTCATCTTGTTCTTAGTCCACGTGAATCTCCAACATCACCAAATCCGCCTTGGGGCCTTGCAAGTGTGTTCGGGCCGGAGTTCGATTTCACGGGATACGCTTCACACCACTTTGAGGACCCTTACCTCATGACCACAAACGATCAAGTTGAGCATACATTGAAGATGGTTTGTGAGATTCAAGGTCCGACAAGGGTTATTTTCCAACTTAGCACGTGGGTTTTGCATTGGATGACATCTATAGCCATCCTAACAAGATTGAGTCGAAGGCATGTAACTCGTCTTGTCACCATTCGTGCTTCAATTTGTGGGCAAATTGCTTTCAAGAGGAGGGGAATGATACGAACAAGAGGAGCCATTGGAGTAAAGCCATGAGTTTTTCTTGGCAATATGTGGTGGCATTAGATTTGGGGTTCATACTACCAACTCTTGTAGTATCATCCATTTCCATCCAGATTTGAGGACGAATCCTTCTCAAGTGGAGGGGACTGATGTGTGCACGGACCTTAGCCCAAGTAATGACCCAGTCCGAGTTCCATTGGGCCCAGTCACACGTGCACAAGCCAAGTTCTTCAAAGAATCCCTCCAAGCCCCTGTTCGAATTGTCCAAGACCAACATGGAGTCCATAGAGAAATTGAAGGCTTGGAGGGAGACAATCAAGTTATCTACACCACGATCCAAGCCCATGAAGAGTCAAGTGGGCCTCCGAGTGAGCTGGCCGAATAGGGCCTTAGGCTTTAGTGTTTAATTTATAGTTAGATTAGTTGTTCTAGTAGAGCATGGGCCGGCCCATCTTGATCCCAAGGTGGCCGAATTCCCCTTTTCCTTGTTTTCCTTAGGGTTTTTGTAACTCTTAGCCTATAAATAGGCTTGCTTTGTAAGGTTTTAGGTAGACGTTTTATAAATCAAATTACTTAGTTTTTCGATTTTCTTGCTCGTGTGAATTTCGAGCTTTACTTGCTTCTGGCAAGGGTGATTGAGCAATCTTGCATCTTGTCCTTGATTGTTCTACCGACCTATTCCCTGGCGTATTCACCCTCATCGGAGTCGTCGTTCTACAGCCTTTAATCAAATCGTGTCGTCCGTTTGATTCTAGGTCCAGCAATCCAAGCGTTGGACAACCTCGCTAGATCCTCGGGCAAACGTGCTACGTGTCTCGAAACGTGTTGATCGAGGACCGCAATAGTTGGCCTCAGAGCTTATGTGGAGGTTCCCTCATACGTCATGGCGAATACAGGACGCATAAAAGCTAGCCCACAACATTGTCTTCCTGATCCTAAGGGAGTAAAAGAAGTGCCATTACGTGGTGTAGATGAGCAATTGGACCTCGTCAAATCTCAATTGCTTGGTTGGTTTTATACCCGTTGCGGTGTCAAAGACAAAATTTGTAGCTTGGCCATTGATGGGAGTTGTGAAGTCAACCTTGCAACTGCTATCATGGTTGAGAAATTAAATCTTCCAACCATTGGTCATCTTCGACCGCACAAGTTGATGAGTACTCAAGGTGTTGTCTGGGTTACTAAGCACACACTTGTACCTATTCAAATCGGCAAATATGTGGACGAGGTGTTGTGTGATGTAGTCCCAATTCAAGTGACACGGGTTGTTGGGCAAAGCGTGGATGTCGAGGCCAGAAGTTAAATATGACGGACATACTAATAAGTATTCCTTCTTATTTAATAGTCGTCGTATTGCACTTGTATCACTTACTTATGACCAGTTTTGTATTGATCTAGCACACATGAAAAGTAAGGTTGAGCGTTATTGAATGGAGAAGCAGCTAGATGAGGGAATTGTGCCTGAAGAGATAAAACCCGAGGCAGTTGAATGCAATGAGATGAAAGGGTCAGCTGTTGAAATGGACAAGGAGATGGAAAAATCTGATGAGATGGGTGGTAAAAAGGAAGAAAAGAGAGAAAGTGGGCTGATCTTGAGCAACCCGGTGAAGGCCTATTATTTTCCCAACGAACTTACCTTGCTTTGTTTAGTGTTTCTTCTTGTATTCAGATCAAGCAAAGGCAAGTTGAGCTGATCTTGGTGTGTTCCATTCCAAAATCAATTGTAGACTTTGCAAGCTTCCATGTAGTTGGTACTCCAAGAGTTAAACCCCGTTTGTATCCATTCATGGAACAATGTCGACTGAAATCAGTCCACACCAAAGGGGAGTTGCTTCGAGCTCATCTTGATGGGAACACTCCACATTTTGTGGATGGTTGTGTACCAAGGGTTCGTTTAAAGAACAAGTACCTGAATGACCATTATGATTTTCATCTTGTTCTTAGTCCACGTGAATCTCCAACATCACCAAATCCGCCTTGGGGCCTTGCAAGTGTGTTCGGGCCGGAGTTCGATTTCACGGGATACGCTTCACACCACTTTGAGGACCCTTACCTCATGACCACAAACGATCAAGTTGAGCATACATTGAAGATGGTTTGTGAGATTCAAGGTCCGACAAGGGTTATTTTCCAACTTAGCACGTGGGTTTTGCATTGGATGACATCTATAGCCATCCTAACAAGATTGAGTCGAAGGCATGTAACTCGTCTTGTCACCATTCGTGCTTCAATTTGTGGGCAAATTGCTTTCAAGAGGAGGGGAATGATACGAACAAGAGGAGCCATTGGAGTAAAGCCATGAGTTTTTCTTGGCAATATGTGGTGGCATTAGATTTGGGGTTCATACTACCAACTCTTGTAGTATCATCCATTTCCATCCAGATTTGAGGACGAATCCTTCTCAAGTGGAGGGGACTGATGTGTGCACGGACCTTAGCCCAAGTAATGACCCAGTCCGAGTTCCATTGGGCCCAGTCACACGTGCACAAGCCAAGTTCTTCAAAGAATCCCTCCAAGCCCCTGTTCGAATTGTCCAAGACCAACATGGAGTCCATAGAGAAATTGAAGGCTTGGAGGGAGACAATCAAGTTATCTACACCACGATCCAAGCCCATGAAGAGTCAAGTGGGCCTCCGAGTGAGCTGGCCGAATAGGGCCTTAGGCTTTAGTGTTTAATTTATAGTTAGATTAGTTGTTCTAGTAGAGCATGGGCCGGCCCATCTTGATCCCAAGGTGGCCGAATTCCCCTTTTCCTTGTTTTCCTTAGGGTTTTTGTAACTCTTAGCCTATAAATAGGCTTGCTTTGTAAGGTTTTAGGTAGACGTTTTATAAATCAAATTACTTAGTTTTTCGATTTTCTTGCTCGTGTGAATTTCGAGCTTTACTTGCTTCTGGCAAGGGTGATTGAGCAATCTTGCATCTTGTCCTTGATTGTTCTACCGACCTATTCCCTGGCGTATTCACCCTCATCGGAGTCGTCGTTCTACAGCCTTTAATCAAATCGTGTCGTCCGTTTGATTCTAGGTCCAGCAATCCAAGCGTTGGACAACCTCGCTAGATCCTCGGGCAAACGTGCTACGTGTCTCGAAACGTGTTGATCGAGGACCGCAATAGTTGGCCTCAGAGCTTATGTGGAGGTTCCCTCATACGTCATGGCGAATACAGGACGCATAAAAGCTAGCCCACAACATTGTCTTCCTGATCCTAAGGGAGTAAAAGAAGTGCCATTACGTGGTGTAGATGAGCAATTGGACCTCGTCAAATCTCAATTGCTTGGTTGGTTTTATACCCGTTGCGGTGTCAAAGACAAAATTTGTAGCTTGGCCATTGATGGGAGTTGTGAAGTCAACCTTGCAACTGCTATCATGGTTGAGAAATTAAATCTTCCAACCATTGGTCATCTTCGACCGCACAAGTTGATGAGTACTCAAGGTGTTGTCTGGGTTACTAAGCACACACTTGTACCTATTCAAATCGGCAAATATGTGGACGAGGTGTTGTGTGATGTAGTCCCAATTCAAGTGACACGGGTTGTTGGGCAAAGCGTGGATGTCGAGGCCAGAAGTTAAATATGACGGACATACTAATAAGTATTCCTTCTTATTTAATAGTCGTCGTATTGCACTTGTATCACTTACTTATGACCAGTTTTGTATTGATCTAGCACACATGAAAAGTAAGGTTGAGCGTTATTGAATGGAGAAGCAGCTAGATGAGGGAATTGTGCCTGAAGAGATAAAACCCGAGGCAGTTGAATGCAATGAGATGAAAGGGTCAGCTGTTGAAATGGACAAGGAGATGGAAAAATCTGATGAGATGGGTGGTAAAAAGGAAGAAAAGAGAGAAAGTGGGCTGATCTTGAGCAACCCGGTGAAGGCCTATTATTTTCCCAACGAACTTACCTTGCTTTGTTTAGTGTTTCTTCTTGTATTCAGATCAAGCAAAGGCAAGTTGAGCTGATCTTGGTGTGTTCCATTCCAAAATCAATTGTAGACTTTGCAAGCTTCCATGTAGTTGGTACTCCAAGAGTTAAACCCCGTTTGTATCCATTCATGGAACAATGTCGACTGAAATCAGTCCACACCAAAGGGGAGTTGCTTCGAGCTCATCTTGATGGGAACACTCCACATTTTGTGGATGGTTGTGTACCAAGGGTTCGTTTAAAGAACAAGTACCTGAATGACCATTATGATTTTCATCTTGTTCTTAGTCCACGTGAATCTCCAACATCACCAAATCCGCCTTGGGGCCTTGCAAGTGTGTTCGGGCCGGAGTTCGATTTCACGGGATACGCTTCACACCACTTTGAGGACCCTTACCTCATGACCACAAACGATCAAGTTGAGCATACATTGAAGATGGTTTGTGAGATTCAAGGTCCGACAAGGGTTATTTTCCAACTTAGCACGTGGGTTTTGCATTGGATGACATCTATAGCCATCCTAACAAGATTGAGTCGAAGGCATGTAACTCGTCTTGTCACCATTCGTGCTTCAATTTGTGGGCAAATTGCTTTCAAGAGGAGGGGAATGATACGAACAAGAGGAGCCATTGGAGTAAAGCCATGAGTTTTTCTTGGCAATATGTGGTGGCATTAGATTTGGGGTTCATACTACCAACTCTTGTAGTATCATCCATTTCCATCCAGATTTGAGGACGAATCCTTCTCAAGTGGAGGGGACTGATGTGTGCACGGACCTTAGCCCAAGTAATGACCCAGTCCGAGTTCCATTGGGCCCAGTCACACGTGCACAAGCCAAGTTCTTCAAAGAATCCCTCCAAGCCCCTGTTCGAATTGTCCAAGACCAACATGGAGTCCATAGAGAAATTGAAGGCTTGGAGGGAGACAATCAAGTTATCTACACCACGATCCAAGCCCATGAAGAGTCAAGTGGGCCTCCGAGTGAGCTGGCCGAATAGGGCCTTAGGCTTTAGTGTTTAATTTATAGTTAGATTAGTTGTTCTAGTAGAGCATGGGCCGGCCCATCTTGATCCCAAGGTGGCCGAATTCCCCTTTTCCTTGTTTTCCTTAGGGTTTTTGTAACTCTTAGCCTATAAATAGGCTTGCTTTGTAAGGTTTTAGGTAGACGTTTTATAAATCAAATTACTTAGTTTTTCGATTTTCTTGCTCGTGTGAATTTCGAGCTTTACTTGCTTCTGGCAAGGGTGATTGAGCAATCTTGCATCTTGTCCTTGATTGTTCTACCGACCTATTCCCTGGCGTATTCACCCTCATCGGAGTCGTCGTTCTACAGCCTTTAATCAAATCGTGTCGTCCGTTTGATTCTAGGTCCAGCAATCCAAGCGTTGGACAACCTCGCTAGATCCTCGGGCAAACGTGCTACGTGTCTCGAAACGTGTTGATCGAGGACCGCAATAGTTGGCCTCAGAGCTTATGTGGAGGTTCCCTCATACGTCATGGCGAATACAGGACGCATAAAAGCTAGCCCACAACATTGTCTTCCTGATCCTAAGGGAGTAAAAGAAGTGCCATTACGTGGTGTAGATGAGCAATTGGACCTCGTCAAATCTCAATTGCTTGGTTGGTTTTATACCCGTTGCGGTGTCAAAGACAAAATTTGTAGCTTGGCCATTGATGGGAGTTGTGAAGTCAACCTTGCAACTGCTATCATGGTTGAGAAATTAAATCTTCCAACCATTGGTCATCTTCGACCGCACAAGTTGATGAGTACTCAAGGTGTTGTCTGGGTTACTAAGCACACACTTGTACCTATTCAAATCGGCAAATATGTGGACGAGGTGTTGTGTGATGTAGTCCCAATTCAAGTGACACGGGTTGTTGGGCAAAGCGTGGATGTCGAGGCCAGAAGTTAAATATGACGGACATACTAATAAGTATTCCTTCTTATTTAATAGTCGTCGTATTGCACTTGTATCACTTACTTATGACCAGTTTTGTATTGATCTAGCACACATGAAAAGTAAGGTTGAGCGTTATTGAATGGAGAAGCAGCTAGATGAGGGAATTGTGCCTGAAGAGATAAAACCCGAGGGAGTTGAATGCAATGAGATGAAAGGGTCAGCTGTTGAAATGGACAAGGAGATGGAAAAATCTGATGAGATGGGTGGTAAAAAGGAAGGAAAGAGAGAAAGTGGGCTGATCTTGAGCAACCCGGTGAAGGCCTATTATTTTCCCAACGAACTTACCTTGCTTTGTTTAGTGTTTCTTCTTGTATTCAGATCAAGCAAAGGCAAGTTGAGCTGATCTTGGTGTGTTCCATTCCAAAATCAATTGTAGACTTTGCAAGCTTCCATGTAGTTGGTACTCCAAGAGTTAAACCCCGTTTGTATCCATTCATGGAACAATGTCGACTGAAATCAGTCCACACCAAAGGGGAGTTGCTTCGAGCTCATCTTGATGGGAACACTCCACATTTTGTGGATGGTTGTGTACCAAGGGTTCGTTTAAAGAACAAGTACCTGAATGACCATTATGATTTTCATCTTGTTCTTAGTCCACGTGAATCTCCAACATCACCAAATCCGCCTTGGGGCCTTGCAAGTGTGTTCGGGCCGGAGTTCGATTTCACGGGATACGCTTCACACCACTTTGAGGACCCTTACCTCATGACCACAAACGATCAAGTTGAGCATACATTGAAGATGGTTTGTGAGATTCAAGGTCCGACAAGGGTTATTTTCCAACTTAGCACGTGGGTTTTGCATTGGATGACATCTATAGCCATCCTAACAAGATTGAGTCGAAGGCATGTAACTCGTCTTGTCACCATTCGTGCTTCAATTTGTGGGCAAATTGCTTTCAAGAGGAGGGGAATGATACGAACAAGAGGAGCCATTGGAGTAAAGCCATGAGTTTTTCTTGGCAATATGTGGTGGCATTAGATTTGGGGTTCATACTACCAACTCTTGTAGTATCATCCATTTCCATCCAGATTTGAGGACGAATCCTTCTCAAGTGGAGGGGACTGATGTGTGCACGGACCTTAGCCCAAGTAATGACCCAGTCCGAGTTCCATTGGGCCCAGTCACACGTGCACAAGCCAAGTTCTTCAAAGAATCCCTCCAAGCCCCTGTTCGAATTGTCCAAGACCAACATGGAGTCCATAGAGAAATTGAAGGCTTGGAGGGAGACAATCAAGTTATCTACACCACGATCCAAGCCCATGAAGAGTCAAGTGGGCCTCCGAGTGAGCTGGCCGAATAGGGCCTTAGGCTTTAGTGTTTAATTTATAGTTAGATTAGTTGTTCTAGTAGAGCATGGGCCGGCCCATCTTGATCCCAAGGTGGCCGAATTCCCCTTTTCCTTGTTTTCCTTAGGGTTTTTGTAACTCTTAGCCTATAAATAGGCTTGCTTTGTAAGGTTTTAGGTAGACGTTTTATAAATCAAATTACTTAGTTTTTCGATTTTCTTGCTCGTGTGAATTTCGAGCTTTACTTGCTTCTGGCAAGGGTGATTGAGCAATCTTGCATCTTGTCCTTGATTGTTCTACCGACCTATTCCCTGGCGTATTCACCCTCATCGGAGTCGTCGTTCTACAGCCTTTAATCAAATCGTGTCGTCCGTTTGATTCTAGGTCCAGCAATCCAAGCGTTGGACAACCTCGCTAGATCCTCGGGCAAACGTGCTACGTGTCTCGAAACGTGTTGATCGAGGACCGCAATAGTTGGCCTCAGAGCTTATGTGGAGGTTCCCTCATACGTCATGGCGAATACAGGACGCATAAAAGCTAGCCCACAACATTGTCTTCCTGATCCTAAGGGAGTAAAAGAAGTGCCATTACGTGGTGTAGATGAGCAATTGGACCTCGTCAAATCTCAATTGCTTGGTTGGTTTTATACCCGTTGCGGTGTCAAAGACAAAATTTGTAGCTTGGCCATTGATGGGAGTTGTGAAGTCAACCTTGCAACTGCTATCATGGTTGAGAAATTAAATCTTCCAACCATTGGTCATCTTCGACCGCACAAGTTGATGAGTACTCAAGGTGTTGTCTGGGTTACTAAGCACACACTTGTACCTATTCAAATCGGCAAATATGTGGACGAGGTGTTGTGTGATGTAGTCCCAATTCAAGTGACACGGGTTGTTGGGCAAAGCGTGGATGTCGAGGCCAGAAGTTAAATATGACGGACATACTAATAAGTATTCCTTCTTATTTAATAGTCGTCGTATTGCACTTGTATCACTTACTTATGACCAGTTTTGTATTGATCTAGCACACATGAAAAGTAAGGTTGAGCGTTATTGAATGGAGAAGCAGCTAGATGAGGGAATTGTGCCTGAAGAGATAAAACCCGAGGGAGTTGAATGCAATGAGATGAAAGGGTCAGCTGTTGAAATGGACAAGGAGATGGAAAAATCTGATGAGATGGGTGGTAAAAAGGAAGAAAAGAGAGAAAGTGGGCTGATCTTGAGCAACCCGGTGAAGGCCTATTATTTTCCCAACGAACTTACCTTGCTTTGTTTAGTGTTTCTTCTTGTATTCAGATCAAGCAAAGGCAAGTTGAGCTGATCTTGGTGTGTTCCATTCCAAAATCAATTGTAGACTTTGCAAGCTTCCATGTAGTTGGTACTCCAAGAGTTAAACCCCGTTTGTATCCATTCATGGAACAATGTCGACTGAAATCAGTCCACACCAAAGGGGAGTTGCTTCGAGCTCATCTTGATGGGAACACTCCACATTTTGTGGATGGTTGTGTACCAAGGGTTCGTTTAAAGAACAAGTACCTGAATGACCATTATGATTTTCATCTTGTTCTTAGTCCACGTGAATCTCCAACATCACCAAATCCGCCTTGGGGCCTTGCAAGTGTGTTCGGGCCGGAGTTCGATTTCACGGGATACGCTTCACACCACTTTGAGGACCCTTACCTCATGACCACAAACGATCAAGTTGAGCATACATTGAAGATGGTTTGTGAGATTCAAGGTCCGACAAGGGTTATTTTCCAACTTAGCACGTGGGTTTTGCATTGGATGACATCTATAGCCATCCTAACAAGATTGAGTCGAAGGCATGTAACTCGTCTTGTCACCATTCGTGCTTCAATTTGTGGGCAAATTGCTTTCAAGAGGAGGGGAATGATACGAACAAGAGGAGCCATTGGAGTAAAGCCATGAGTTTTTCTTGGCAATATGTGGTGGCATTAGATTTGGGGTTCATACTACCAACTCTTGTAGTATCATCCATTTCCATCCAGATTTGAGGACGAATCCTTCTCAAGTGGAGGGGACTGATGTGTGCACGGACCTTAGCCCAAGTAATGACCCAGTCCGAGTTCCATTGGGCCCAGTCACACGTGCACAAGCCAAGTTCTTCAAAGAATCCCTCCAAGCCCCTGTTCGAATTGTCCAAGACCAACATGGAGTCCATAGAGAAATTGAAGGCTTGGAGGGAGACAATCAAGTTATCTACACCACGATCCAAGCCCATGAAGAGTCAAGTGGGCCTCCGAGTGAGCTGGCCGAATAGGGCCTTAGGCTTTAGTGTTTAATTTATAGTTAGATTAGTTGTTCTAGTAGAGCATGGGCCGGCCCATCTTGATCCCAAGGTGGCCGAATTCCCCTTTTCCTTGTTTTCCTTAGGGTTTTTGTAACTCTTAGCCTATAAATAGGCTTGCTTTGTAAGGTTTTAGGTAGACGTTTTATAAATCAAATTACTTAGTTTTTCGATTTTCTTGCTCGTGTGAATTTCGAGCTTTACTTGCTTCTGGCAAGGGTGATTGAGCAATCTTGCATCTTGTCCTTGATTGTTCTACCGACCTATTCCCTGGCGTATTCACCCTCATCGGAGTCGTCGTTCTACAGCCTTTAATCAAATCGTGTCGTCCGTTTGATTCTAGGTCCAGCAATCCAAGCGTTGGACAACCTCGCTAGATCCTCGGGCAAACGTGCTACGTGTCTCGAAACGTGTTGATCGAGGACCGCAATAGTTGGCCTCAGAGCTTATGTGGAGGTTCCCTCATACGTCATGGCGAATACAGGACGCATAAAAGCTAGCCCACAACATTGTCTTCCTGATCCTAAGGGAGTAAAAGAAGTGCCATTACGTGGTGTAGATGAGCAATTGGACCTCGTCAAATCTCAATTGCTTGGTTGGTTTTATACCCGTTGCGGTGTCAAAGACAAAATTTGTAGCTTGGCCATTGATGGGAGTTGTGAAGTCAACCTTGCAACTGCTATCATGGTTGAGAAATTAAATCTTCCAACCATTGGTCATCTTCGACCGCACAAGTTGATGAGTACTCAAGGTGTTGTCTGGGTTACTAAGCACACACTTGTACCTATTCAAATCGGCAAATATGTGGACGAGGTGTTGTGTGATGTAGTCCCAATTCAAGTGACACGGGTTGTTGGGCAAAGCGTGGATGTCGAGGCCAGAAGTTAAATATGACGGACATACTAATAAGTATTCCTTCTTATTTAATAGTCGTCGTATTGCACTTGTATCACTTACTTATGACCAGTTTTGTATTGATCTAGCACACATGAAAAGTAAGGTTGAGCGTTATTGAATGGAGAAGCAGCTAGATGAGGGAATTGTGCCTGAAGAGATAAAACCCGAGGGAGTTGAATGCAATGAGATGAAAGGGTCAGCTGTTGAAATGGACAAGGAGATGGAAAAATCTGATGAGATGGGTGGTAAAAAGGAAGGAAAGAGAGAAAGTGGGCTGATCTTGAGCAACCCGGTGAAGGCCTATTATTTTCCCAACGAACTTACCTTGCTTTGTTTAGTGTTTCTTCTTGTATTCAGATCAAGCAAAGGCAAGTTGAGCTGATCTTGGTGTGTTCCATTCCAAAATCAATTGTAGACTTTGCAAGCTTCCATGTAGTTGGTACTCCAAGAGTTAAACCCCGTTTGTATCCATTCATGGAACAATGTCGACTGAAATCAGTCCACACCAAAGGGGAGTTGCTTCGAGCTCATCTTGATGGGAACACTCCACATTTTGTGGATGGTTGTGTACCAAGGGTTCGTTTAAAGAACAAGTACCTGAATGACCATTATGATTTTCATCTTGTTCTTAGTCCACGTGAATCTCCAACATCACCAAATCCGCCTTGGGGCCTTGCAAGTGTGTTCGGGCCGGAGTTCGATTTCACGGGATACGCTTCACACCACTTTGAGGACCCTTACCTCATGACCACAAACGATCAAGTTGAGCATACATTGAAGATGGTTTGTGAGATTCAAGGTCCGACAAGGGTTATTTTCCAACTTAGCACGTGGGTTTTGCATTGGATGACATCTATAGCCATCCTAACAAGATTGAGTCGAAGGCATGTAACTCGTCTTGTCACCATTCGTGCTTCAATTTGTGGGCAAATTGCTTTCAAGAGGAGGGGAATGATACGAACAAGAGGAGCCATTGGAGTAAAGCCATGAGTTTTTCTTGGCAATATGTGGTGGCATTAGATTTGGGGTTCATACTACCAACTCTTGTAGTATCATCCATTTCCATCCAGATTTGAGGACGAATCCTTCTCAAGTGGAGGGGACTGATGTGTGCACGGACCTTAGCCCAAGTAATGACCCAGTCCGAGTTCCATTGGGCCCAGTCACACGTGCACAAGCCAAGTTCTTCAAAGAATCCCTCCAAGCCCCTGTTCGAATTGTCCAAGACCAACATGGAGTCCATAGAGAAATTGAAGGCTTGGAGGGAGACAATCAAGTTATCTACACCACGATCCAAGCCCATGAAGAGTCAAGTGGGCCTCCGAGTGAGCTGGCCGAATAGGGCCTTAGGCTTTAGTGTTTAATTTATAGTTAGATTAGTTGTTCTAGTAGAGCATGGGCCGGCCCATCTTGATCCCAAGGTGGCCGAATTCCCCTTTTCCTT